>NC_090922.1:1243234048-1244554293 GCF_040938575.1 Ambystoma mexicanum | reverse complement strand
AGTTCTGCTTGGGAATGCCAGGTGGCTATTGATAAGGGCTGTCTTACATCTACACATTTCGTCTTACACAGAGAAGCAAGGTAGGCCTGAACCTGGTAACGTCGTCTTCTTCTGCCCGCCAATGTCTGTCTCTCGCGCAATCGCTCTCTTGCTCGCTCTCTCTCTCGCTCCCTCCCTCTCTCGCTACCTCTCTCTGACTCTACCCCAACCTTCCAATGTTACAACTTCCCACTCTCCCTTGCTACTCTCCCCTCTACTACTACTCCCCCACTCTCCCTTCTCCACTCCTAATGCCCTCTCGCAACTCCACTACTACTCCCGTCTTGCCACTCGTACTCACCCCTCTCCTATGCAACTGTTCCCTTTCCTCTTCAGTACTTCATTACAGCACCTTCTACTCAGTCACCCTCCTTTCACTCGATCACCTTCCACTCACCCTTCACTCTTTCACTAACACTCCTTCACCCACCTTACATAGAAACACTCGCAACACAGTACCACTTATTCTCACCAACCAGTACCTTACCTTTTCTGAAAATCACATCCACAAAACTGTCCCCCATCCTTTCTCCTTCTGTTCTCTTGGTCTTGCATCTCCTGCTCCGCTGGCCTTACCCGAACAACGCACACCTTCCCGTTTCTTGTCCCCTGCTGTATCCTCCCCCCTTGTGCTGCCATTGGTCCTTTTCACCGGGCCGCTTTTTCCCTGTATTGCCCATAAGGAGTTGTTACCGATGTCAAGACGGGGGTTAAGCTCTGCCCCTTTGTGCATTGCGGGCCCTCTGTACTGAGGGAAATTGCAGCCCACATTAGGAAATGTTTCCGTTGAGTTGCTTAATCAAATGATTTTCTGTTTGTATTTTTTTTTAAATGTATGTTTTATTAGTGTATGCAACTTGAAGTATGGTGTCAAAGTGGTATCCCTGTCTTGGACCTTTTCTGCAGTTATTTGTATGTTATCATTATTGATATACACATTTTATTCGCCTGGAAGATGAACTTGAAGTCTTATTGTATGCATAAGGCAACAGCTCCCTCTAGCGGTGATAACAGGCGAAGCGGGTGTAGGACGGCTTCGGGCAATCCTACATCTGGCCTTTTATTATATAGTGTATGATTCTGATACATTGGAGGGTATGCATGATGCAAGCAATTTAGGAAATAAGAAATGTACAGCTCTATTTAAGGAGGTACCTCTGGCTTCACCGTTATCTTTAAAGAGTCTCTGAATACACAGCTATTCATTCACACCAGACTGGACACTCCCCTGGTAGTCTAAATCTTATTTAAACATTATTAGAACAGCTGTGCATGACCATTATAACCGGATTTACAACCTTTGTGAGCACTGTTGTTTGGAGCAGAGCCAACTTGTACTAGGCTGTAAATTACATAGTGTGAGTGGGATTACAAAAACAACCTTTTGAATGGATTGTGTCCTCCCACGTATTCCTCATCTTTGATAATCGTATCATCAGCTTTGCTGCTTTTGGAAATAAAAAATCCCAGACCAGAAGGCGCTGTGCTCGATGTCGTGTTGTCGATGGCCCTCGAGGGCTGCCGTAGAGCGTCAACGTCATCGATGGTATAAATAGCTTCAGCTGCACCCGCTGGCTTCAGTTCTGTTGAAAGCTTTCACTTCAAGTGTGTGAAACGGCACTTCAGTTTTTGTCAAGATGTCTTCATCTTCTAATCCTTCGACCTCAAAAACTGGCTTAAAAAAATGGCAGGATTGCGGGAAGCAAATTTCCATCACTGATCCCCATTGCGTCTGCCTGTAGTGCCTGGGTCCAGACCATCGGACCGATGACTGCGGGTCCTGTCAGGCCATTACAGGAAAAGCTCTCGAGGAACGCGGAGATAAATTGACGGTGGGGAGGGAAACTTCTAAGGCTTAATCGAAGCGGAATAAAGACTCGGGGGGAATCTAGGGACTTGGCCCGGCGTAAGTCGAAGAAGTCCTGATCGAGGAGTCTGTCAAGAAAATCTTAGTCTTCATCGAAGAAAGCGAAGAAGTGACGTCACTGATCTCCCTCTTCTTCTTCTTCAGACTCTACAAAGGTTATCACTTGTCCAACTAACCCTGATTCCCCAAGCAAATGGGAGGCTTTCAGAGCCTCCAAGATGCAAATCTTAGAGAATGCGGCTCGACGGCCTCGAAGATGTCAGACAAAGACCATGCCCCAGCTCAACCTTCGGATGACGGAGGAAGGTCAGAGACTACTAAACGCTCTAAATCTGGCGAGAAATCTTCAAGGGTACAGTCTAAAGAACCTTCTCCAATACCTCAGTAAAAGATCAAGTCGACAAACCTATCGGTGCATAAAATGAAGGCAACCCCCGGACAAAATGGCGTCCGGTTCCAAACCTTCATCGACACCAGTGTCAAAGGTTTTGTTGACACCAGTCTAGAAGGTTTTGTCGACACCATTCTCAATGACACCTTTGTCTAAGTCACCTTCGACTTTATCGAAGACTTTATTGCAACATTGACACCTCTGTCGAAGACTGCGTCGATTCCTGTAGCGTCATCGAGGCCATTGACGAAACCAATGCTGATGCCTTAATGGCCTCAACCTACGGGTAAAGTTTATACCCATTTGCCAGGGAAAGACTGTTTCAAGTCTATGACTTCTGTTTATGAGGAGGAGCAATCCTCTGAGGAAGATTATTCCCCATTTGGGTTGAAATATGGAACAAAGAAGGTTCCTGAGGAGCTGGTAGACAAAGATCAGACATATTCGATTCTGGGTCAGCCTCCAGTCAGCTAGTGGCATAGACACTTCGCCTGAACTGGAGTTTGACAAACCTGATCTGGCAAATCATGCTGATTCAGCATACAGGAATATTATGAATAGGGTTGTGGAGTTCATGTGCTGGAGCAGGAATTCTACCTACGAACAAGATGACATGACAGATATTCTGAGCGAGGGTCCTCTGAGGGATCCAGTATTGCCTTTCCATGCAGCCCTTTAAAGGAAGGTCATGTCCAACTGGGAAACTTCAGAATCTGGACCTGCAGTAAACAAACATTTTGCCAGAAAATCTAGACCTTCATCCTTTGATCCAGATTTAACTAAGCACCCTACACCTGTAAGCTTAGTGGTCCAAGCAGCTACATCCACCGGACAGTCTGCTTATCCCTCTATTGACCTGGATAGGGATGGCAAGAAAATTGATGCCTGGGTTCGCAAGATTTTTTCTTCGAGCACTATGGCTTTAAAATCAACCAATGTTACTTGTAAACTTTCGAGGTTTACCTACACCCTTTGGGACTGTTTGCATGGCGCCTCAGCACATTCCGGAAGGCGAGGAACGCGACCGCTTTCTGGCTATTGTGAAGGATGGAAAGGAGGCAATGGGGGAATATCTCCAGTCAGGACTTGACACTGCTGAGAGCATCAGCAGGTCCATGGCTTCTAGCGCTGTGCTACGCAGGTTTGCGTGGCTATGAAAGTCTGGCTTTGCACCGTATGTGCAGGCAAGGGTACTCGATATGCCCTTTGATGGCTTGAGGTTGTTCGGCAGCAAGGTAGATGAGAGTCTAGAAAAGCTGCAGACCTCAAAGTCGGCGGCTAAGTCACTTAGCACCTCCATAAATTAACCTCAGCAACACTCCTACTCAGGCTCATCTTCCTGGAGGGGTCGTCCTTTTCGCTTCTATTCCTCATATGGAAGGGGAAGGGGAAGAGGACAGGCTACTCAAAAAGGAGAAAAAAGGTTCCCTCATGGTGCACAAGGAAAGGGTGCTAGATCAGTCCCACCAGCAGCAACTGTCCCATCGGCCGCTGCTGCAGCCGCCTCTAAGCCACTCTGAGGTCTTGACCCACAAGACCCCGGTTGGAGGCAGAATCTCCCAGCATCTGACGAATGGTGGGGCATTACTTCAGATGCTTGGGCACTGGAAACAGTAGCCCAGGGTTACTGCCTTCCTTTTCAGAAAAGGCCTCGGGATCATCAACCGGGATACACCTCTGTCAAAATTCCGGATTCGCTCCTTGTGCATGAAATTTTAACCCTGCTAAAGAAAGGTGCAATAGAACATGTGCCTGCAGCGGAGAGGAACAAGGGTTGGTATTCAGCCTACTTTCCCATTCCCAAGAAGGATGGAGGACTGAGACCCATCTTGAGCTTAAGAAATTTGAACATATTCCTCAGGAAGGACAAGTTCAAGATGGTAACCCTTTTGCAGATCCTTCAGGCTCTCCAGCTCCAAGACTGGTTGCTATCATTGGACCTTCAGGATTCCTACTTTCATGTCCCAATTCATCTCAGGCACAGAAAGTACTTGAGGTTCGCGGTTGGCAGTTCTAATTTCGAGTTCTGCCATTCGGGCTTGCCTCCGCCCGAGGGTCTTCACCAAACTGATGGCGGTATTGGCAGCAAGTCTCAGGAGAGGGGGGATTTACATCTACCCCTACCTGGATGATTGGTTAATCAGGACTCGTTCACCCGAACAGGCCCAGGAAGATCCGAGGATCACCTGCCACTTCCTACACAGACTGGGCTTCTCCCTCGATTACAAGAAGTCTCATATGATACCATTCCAAAGACTCCAATTCATCAGAGCAGTTCTGGATACTTCCTTGGGGAAAGCCTTGCCTCCCGAGGTGAGAGCTCAGCACATTCTGCAGATGGTAACAAAGAACCAGGATGCCCAGAATCTGCCAGCCTTCGATTTTCTGAGGTTGCTAGGCCTCATTGCATCCTGAATCTTTCTAGTGGCAGAAGCCAGATTGAGAATGAGATCCCTTCAATGGGCCCTCAGGACTCAGTGGTCCCAGTTTTCGTGGAATATGGCAGATCTTCTGCAAGTTCCAAGCAGAGTTGCTCAAGACCTTCTATGGTGGGCTTGCAAGGACAATATTCTCAAGGGAGAATATTTTTGGCAACCATGGCCGGAGAAAACGGTAGTGATGGACGCCTCACTCACGGGGTGGGAAGCTCACACCAGCGATCTGACAATCAGCGGTTGTTGGTCTCCATCTGAGTCCAAACTATAAATCAACCTTTTAGAGCTGAGGGTAATCAGACTAGCGCTGAAGGCCTTTCTGCCCTCTTTACGGGGAAAGACTGTCCTGATAATGACAGAACACACAGTGGACATGTACTACCTCAACAAAAGAGGTGGTGTAGGGTCACTACCACTGTGCAGAGAGGCAATGCAGCTCTGGTTCTGGGCAATACAAGAAGGAATCTCTCTATCTGCATTTCACCTAGCCGGAGAAAAGAATGCAGCGGCGGACGCTCTGAGCAGGCAGAGCACAGTCTCCCAAGAGTGGGAACTAGCTCAGGAAGTCCTTCAAGAGATCTTCATCCTCTGGGGAACCCCTCAAGTGGATCTATTTGCGACCAAGGTGAATCGGAAGTGCGAACAGTATTGCTCAAGGGAATTTCCTCCAAGAGGAGTTCTAGGGGACGTGTTCGTAGTATACTGAGAATTTCCACTCATGTACGCTTTTCCTCCAGTCCGCGTCATTCCTCACGTCATCGGGAGGTTGAGAAAGTTTAGGAAATCCATGATCCTAATTGCTCCGGATTGGGCCAGGAGGACGTGGTACCCGGACCTTCTGGATATTTCCATCTGCCTTCAATGCAGCTTCCACAAAGAAAGTATCTTCTCTCCAGAGGTCAAGACACTCGGCCTTCACGCCTGGTTCCTGAGAGGCCGAGAGAAGGATTGGCACCTCCCGGACGACGTAATGGAGACTTTGCTTTCGGCCAGAAGGCCAGCAACAAAATCCATGTACCGGTGTCGTTGGAATAAGTTCAATAACTGGTGCAAGGATAAACATGTCGATCCATTCCTATGTGGCACACCTATGGTGCTTTCTTTATTACATTTAGCCAATCTGGGACTTCAGATTGGTACAATAAAAGGATACCTAGCAGCGCTTTCTGTCTTTAAGCACTCCTCTGAAGAAGTATCTTATTTCAAGATATCAATGATTGTACAATTTTTGAAGGGTCTCACTAACGTGTACCCCCAGTCCCATTCCATGTCCCTGTTTGGGATCTAAATTTAGTATTAAAATGCCTTACATGCATTCCTTTCGAGCCTTTGCATTCATGTCCTCTAAGATTTCTCAAATTGAAAACAGTCCTACTAGTGGCTATTAAATCAGCCCGCAGGGTGAGCGAGTTACAGGCTCTCTTGTAAGCCTTCTCAACTATTTTCCATAAAGATAAAGTAATACTCAAAGTCAAACCTTCCATCCTACCCAAGGTAGTCTGACTTTCATTTGTCTCAAAAAATCACATTGCCATCTTTCTATCCTCCCCCCTCAGTAAGGTAAGGAGGAAGAAAGACTTCACAGGCTGGACCCAACAAGGTCTCTCAGCTTTTATATTTCTAGACTTGCAAAGATTCGACAAAGTGATCAACTTTTCATTGGATAATTATGGCAATTGGAGAATGTTACAAACTGGCTTGTAAAGAACCTCCAGGTGGGCTAAGAGCTTACTCCACTAGCAGCATGGCATCTTCGACAGCTCTTCAAAGGGGTGTCCCGGTGCAAGATATCTGTGCAGCGGCCACCTGGTCATCTATGCATACATTTGTGAAATACTATTGTTTAGATTTAACCGCATCCCAAGGCAAACCTAGTTTGCTAAGGCCGTTCTTCATACGGCCCATGATTAGGGTTAAGTGATACTGCCTCCTCCAAATTTTCATTGCTTTGGGAGTCTATCAAAGATGAGGAATACGTGGGAGGACACAATCCATTCGAAGAACAAGTTACTTACCAACTGCTAACGTTCTTTCGACTGGATGTTCCTCCCACGTATTCCTCATCGACCCTCCCAGCCTACCCCGCCGTACAATTTACGGGAATTACACTCCGTGTTCCTTGAGAGCTTGCGGTCTAAGGGTATGCCTGGTGAACTCCTCAGTTGAGGATATAGAAAAAACAGAACTGAAGCCAACGGGCGCGGCTCAAGCTATTTATACCATGGATGACATCGACACCACAACATTGAGCACAACGCCCTCTGGTGTGGGATTTCTTTTTTCCGAAACAGCAAAGCTGATGATACAAATTTCAAAGATGAGGAATACGCGGGAGGAGCACTCCGTTGAAAGAAAGAATGGTACCAGTTGGTAAGTAACATGGTCATTGATTAGTTGCTAACATGTGATTGAACAGATAGACGTTTTTGATTGCCGAGGAAATCCATCTAATAAACAGTGTGACGAATACGTAGCCAGGGAAAGGTAAATGCTACCTCACTATGACCCTGGGGGTGGCTATTTGTCGGGAGGACCATGCAGGGGAGGGCAAACTCCAGAGAGGCAGGAAAACGCTGAATCAAAATAAACTTTCAGGTGTTTTTCTTAATGACAACCATGTACCTTTGCAAACATGCCTGTATCAGTTATTGTGACACAGGTTAAGAATTCCCAGGTTTTCTCGACCAACAAACGTATCCCTCCCCCTTGAAGTACTGAGACGAGGAAGAGGGAAGGAACAATGAGGATGACCAGAAGCAGTAAGCAAACTCCAAGTTCTAGTCTTTGGAAAATGTTAACTAATGTCTGGAAGTTTAAAACACACACTGCTGAACAGAACATGGGGGAGAGTTGGACTGCAGCAAAATGCAGCTTGTTCGGATTCTGGTTGGCACGCCGGAGGTGAGTACACAGAGGCTGACAAGAACAGTGTGCAGAGGGGCCAGGCCAAGAGAAGTCAATCGTGTTGTTGCTATTGGCAGCTGGAGCCGCCAGAAGCAAAGGAAGATAAAGCAGGAGCCAAATGGCTAACGGGACGCATCCCAGTCAGTGAACCGAAGGAGAAGACGATGGAAGGACACGAGGAACGCCAGAGCTGCCTGGTAAGCCCCTAGAGAGCGAGTGGGTTAATGGGGCGCTTGAGAATGAGTGTTGCATATCATTAACAGCTTGAGGAAATCCAATTAATTGGAAAAACTGATACAAATGCAAACAGTTTTAAGAAAGGGTCGGTGACCCAAATCTTGGAAAGAAAGATTGATAGAAATACAAACTGTGAAGAAAGGGTGAGTGACATAATGCTTGGAACAGAGGACATTGATACAAATACGACCAGTATTAAGAGAGGTTTGGTGACCCAATATTTGAAAAGACGAGTTGATACCAATAAGAACTTTGCTGAGAAAATGTCGGTGAACCAATACGGGAAAAGCATTTTTTCTTGGAATGAAAGAAAGAGTGAGCAGAGAACAGGAAAGCCCTGGCATGATAGTGAACCAGGCAAACAGTGAGTCTTGGACTCATACTGTGTGAAGGCATCATGAAGTAGACAGACAACTGAATAAAGTTTGGGCTATAAACATTTAATAAAGAAAAAGAGGGTTGGAAAAAAGGCCTTGCCATATGCTGAAGTGGAATTTCCCTACCTAACTGAAACTAATCTTAGTCTCCGTCAGGAAGTCCAAAACCTATACTTGCCCTCTCATCTAATCGTATACAAAGTGTAGGGATGTCGGCATCAAAATGTGAAGTGTTCAAGTAAAGGTTCTGTGCTTCTTCCAGCTCTTGGTTGGAAAACGGATTTCCCTTCCCAAGGATTCACTATAGTTCACGTTACAAAAAGAGAGGTTCCCTTCCCCAAGCTTTCAAGTCTGTCAATTTTTGAAAACAACACAATTCTTTGGGATACTTCGCAGCTATTCTGGCTTGATTGCCTTTCACCAATATCCTAGAATTCACTTCTCTAATTTCAGATTATACAAGTTTTCCTTTATATTCAATCGCAAAATTGTGGGCGAGTTAATTGGCTTTTCCTTAGGTGGGTGTACTTGGTCTAGGAGCCGATGTCGGGCCACACAGTCCACCCATTACAGGTCACGCAACCAATTCACCTTACTTGCTTCTTCACAGGCACACTGTTACTGTTTCAGCTTCACTGTTGTACTTGACTCATTCTCCTTTCACATCTTCTGGATGCTTTACTACTTGTTTTGCCACCATTCGCTTATTGCACTTTCAAACTCTTCTCAGGGCTTTTGCCACTGCTTATTCTTTCAAGTTACTTAGTCCCTTATATCTTTATGGCACTTGCCAATGTTTGTTCTCTGAGGTTAAGCAGTTCCTTTTTATTAGGGAATTGCACCAAACTGTTTCCCATTCAATTGGTATTCAACCACACTTGCTTTCTTTTGGATAGGTATTCAAAAAGGTTTCATTTAGTTCTAATTATTCACATTGAATAAACCAGCAACATATTCCAAGGTTACTCTCCTGCTGGGAATTTGTACCTTGTTCACGGGTGTACTCACAAGTTCAAATATTACTGTTTCCCTGGCCCTCTTGGCCTTGTCATGTTCATCTCTTTTAGCGTTCGGTATCCCCCCCCCCCCCAAAAGCATTTTTTTAAATGTATTTTTTTATTGTGTTACAGCCGTATTAAACTACTTTTCACAAAACCTAATAAAAAAAAAGGTTTAAACATGCGTTTGATATCAAACATTAGTGTTCTGAAAAGAAAGTGGAAAAAGGAAATAAAATTAATGGAAAATGGAGGAAAAAAGGAGTGAAAAGAAAGACATAATACATTATTTCAATACAATAAAACCCAATTTTCCTACAATCTTTAGAACGGCAATGGTTAGACCTCTATTTGGACCCACTATTAATCTCTCCCAGAAAACATTTGAAGAAATCCAAGTCTTATCAACAAAACAACCAAGATGTTTTTCTTTAACATCTCTAGTACCATCGCATATAATGAGGAGATGATGTAGAGTCTGAATAGTGCTTCCATTACGAAGGGGACAAATTGCTGTTTTAGCAGTGTTCTCATCATAGATCGATTGAATCTCTTATATTCTCACAAAATTAATTCTTAGCCTGAGAAATTCATTTCTCAGATAGGCGCGTGGGAAGCAAGCGAGATAGTTTGTTAGATGATCACACGTTTTATAATAGCTGGATAATGAGCAGAATGTCAGTCACTCTCTCATCTCCTCAATGGTAAATATCCAATCTTCGCGGCAAGGCTCGGTTGACACCAACAGGCTTTTGAATAAGATCATGCACTGAACGATCACACTGCTTCAACATGTGTCCTGCTTGATTGGACAGATCTTGTAGAAACTGACTGGTTCAATTTTTAAGTTTTGCTGCCATGTCTGTGTAAAGAGAATCTTTACTGGGAGACCATATTGACCTGCAGAGCGTTAGTATCTTCCCTAATTCGTATAGGATAGCTGGATCGAACATGGAGGATTTCATCGGTTTTCTCATTAGATTTGAATTATCATACTTCGCAAAAGTATTTAGTTCAATCTTGACTGACATTCATATCGCACACACGGTCCTTCACTCGCGAGCGACCTGACCTGCAGTAACCACGTCGTCCATACCTCAACGTCCCAGTGTCATTTGGGCTTCTCGGACACACTGGGTACTCTGTCTCCAGGTGCTGTTCTCTGCAGCGGCAGGCTCATTGTAGCTGTCACTGCTCCTGGCTTGGTGACTCCAGGAGGTATGTAGACCAGCTCTGCTATCGGAGACCTTCAGAGTGCTCCCGCAACCATCCGCTTCCACTGCAACGACTCTGCAGCTTGTAGACGCTTCAGGCACGCGTCTCCCGGGCTTCACCTCCAGCTTCTCCTGCAAGCGTTCCACAGGCAATCTCCTTAGCCTCACCTGAGCATGCCATTTATACCACCCCCTTGGCATCAGGTGCAGGCAATCTTCATTCACTACATAACGGTCCTGGTACTCGGCATCTCTCTTCCTCGTCCCATTACCAGAGTGGTGTGTACTGGGAGATGGTTTCCTAGAGGAATAGGGAAGGGACTGGAAATACCCTACACAGGCCTGGGGTATATCTGGCTCTTTATCAAAGGGAAATGGGGATACAGTGTCTCACCCAAGGATGATTCATCCCCACTCCCCAAGTCTCCTCCACCCAGGTGATACTCCCTCACATATCCACCCCCAGGGTCAGGATCTGATGGCGACGGCCTTTCCATGGCCACCTGGGTAGACGATATATTGGGGAGAGAAGTGAGGATGCCCTCAGATTCCTCGCAACCCATACAATTATATAATGCCCTGACAGGAGAGGAGCTCCAAGACAAGCGAGATCGATTTGAAAAATAAACGCCATAAGAGGGGAATCAGCGCTCAGCCAACAGCTTGAATGCCTTTGGAAATCCCTGATGATTGACGGAAGATGAATTAGGAGGAAGGTGGGGCAGAGGAGCACAAAATGGGTGCCTGGCGACAGCAAGACTATGCCGGCCAGAGGAATTTTGAGCCATGAGGAGGTGAACTGGCAAAGGGACCCGGGGCTCCTGACATGGAGGCAGAGGTGGACTCCACATGTATGCAGCAATGCACCCCGTGGAGCTGCGTGGCTACAATGAAGTGGGATATCCTTCGGGCAGCCGGAGATCCGGAATAACATAAGCGGGTCAGGCAGGGGCAGACCCGGAGGAGTGCTGGCCGGGCAGCTTACTGTGCCCGGTGCTGAGCCGAAAGGAGATCCTGAGGCCCTGGATGTACGCTGCACTGCTATGAGGAGGGTAGCCACAAAAGGCAATTAAAACATGGGGGGCCAAAAAAAAAGCAGAGACCTGCCAGTTGTGCTGTGTGACCTGCCTACCTGCGAAGGGGCATAAGCTCGGCTGACAACACTTGCAACCATCCCTCGCTGTGCTGCTGGCATGCTCTGAACTGCCTGGGGGCTTCAAACAAAGGTTATGGGAAGTAACAAAAAACAGGCGCTGGTGCCTGTACTCGCATGCTGTGCGGGCACCAGCTGGGCACATTACAACCTAGGAACAGCGCAGATAGGGGCGAAGCAGGGTCAGCCATGGATAATACAATCATGTCCGCACTACTGGTGTCCCTGAAAGATAGCATTGATTCTATGGTGCAAAAGTTGGATTTCATGTCCCATAAGGTGGACACATTGATATCCCAAATAGAAAAACTGTGGAAGAATGACAGAGGCTGAGAACAGAAGCGGGATTTGGAGGACAATACCACGCAAATACGTAATGACAGGAATGAGCCGGTATAGGAAACGAGAAAAATGAAAGCTAAATGTGAGGATCTGTAGGGGAAATCGGGGAGGAATAATAAACGCCTACTCGGTCTTCCGAAATCCACAAACATTGAGGGTGGTATGGAAGAGTTTGTTGAACAGCGCTTGCTGAAAATACCAGAGAACTGGCCGGTCTCGCAACAGTTCATTGTTGAGCGTTCTCACAAGTCCCTCATGACCAAGCCACCACCAGGCAAACCACTCTGACTGATAATGATCAGAATCCTGACCTACAGGAATTGGGATGTCCTGCTGGTGAGGGCCAGGCCAAAAGAATCCTGTAGTATGGCATTTCCAGTCTCTCATTTTTCAGTCCATTAGTGCAGCAGTCCAGATGGTGTTTTCAAAAAGCTAAGGGACTGCTTTGAAAAGTAGAACTCCCCTACACCATGTATTCCCTTGTGAAGCTGAAGGTAATGGCGAGTGTGAAGGCTCACTGCTTCACAGACCACGCAGAAGCAGATGAGTTTGCCAAAAGACAGGTGAAGGGAGCTAAGAGCGCAGAAGCTGGGGCAACCTCAGGAGATACACACTTGCACAATTTTGATACACTAAAAGGAATGCTACACAGCACACATGCAAAGCCGGCTGCATGGCAGACAGATGCTAGATGGGATGTGATTTTAATAGAGGTGGTCATCAACTGACAAAATGGCGGGGCGAGACTCTAGCCATCACTGTAGCATGCAACACATTATGGCATTTGAACTCAAAGATCTTAATTGGGGCTTGAGCTGTATACGTTTGGGATCCGGCATGGTAGGGGGCATAGAAAGCTGGTGTTAATTGAACATGTTAACTGGGAGGGGGGAGCATTCAATGGTTGTGGTAGAGTTCTGGATGACAGTACAACTGTAAGTGATTTAAGTGTTGTGAAAACAAAAGAATCATTTGTTAGGTATTGGATTGAATATTATTTAAAGGTAGTAGCAAGGGCAAGGTGATTAAATAACTAAATATAATGACATGGAATATAAGAGGAGTCAAAGACAATCGATAAAACACGCCAGGACTCCGAATATGCCAAAAGGCGTGGTGTGGGAATACTAATGGTATAGGCAACTCGTCTGTATGCAGGTGGTAAAAACAAGCTGTTACCGGCCTGGAGTGAACCCAGAGTACTCCTATACTTAAGGATCCGGGGGGTGTGTGGGGGTAGCAACATTTGGTACCATGTAATTTCATCACAGGATATTTTTTTGTTACTGGGGTTTTTACTGCAGATTGTTTAATTAAAAAAAATCTAATTTTATTATTTTTTTGGTTGGGGGGGGGTTTCCCCCATAAAACCCCAACCCCTTTAATTTTTTTGCTATTCTCAAACACCCACAACATTTCGTTCAAATAATTATGGTAAAACCCCCCACGAATAAATATCCCGTGATGAAAGGACTTCCTATCCAACATTTGTGCACCAGTCTGTTAGGTTTAAGCTAGTCACAACAGAATCGGACACAGAGGGGCGGTTACTATTGCTAATGGGAGAAATAGCAAGGGAAATAATTGTCCTACTCAATACCTATGCTTTGAATATAGATGATCCACAATTCTTTGAGGACACAGGTTACATAAATACCTTGACTGGATGATAATATGGACAGGTGATTTTAATATGATTATGGATTTAAAATTGGATAGGACTTCATTTAAAAAAAAAAGGCTCCTGCCTCAAGCAGCACAGGCCTGATTGGATATTGCCCATTTTACTGGATATGCAGAACCCTGAGGCACTGCAATCCTACACAGTGTACATTTACTATTCACAGTGGAGTGACATCTGCGTGAAAAATCTTACAGAGAACATTAGCAGTTCACGCCCCCGTTGTAATGGAGTATCAGACCACAATAGGCAGGTCTCCCTCACCCCTATGGAGAATCAAAAGGGAGGCATTAGCATATTAAGGCTTTTGCCAGGGAATCATGTTATGTTAAGTTGTCTTGCACCATGTACCGTTACCATTGGCATAGTCTCCAGGCGCTCACGTGGTTCTGGAAGAAAGTAGATTGGGTTGGGTAGGTTAGTGAGGGAAGAGTGAATAGGATAGAGGTTGTGCTTTTCTGTTTGTGCTTGTAGAATCAGGAGCAACTTGTGTCTAGTGCAGGACTGCTTTCTATTTTAGATTGTGTGCACTGGGCTATTGTGTCTCGATGGGCAGCATCCAGAGATTGGTGTTTGTTTGCAGCAGTTAGTTTCATGGTAGATGTCTGGGTTGTGTGTTTCAGTGGGTTAGACTAATCCGAGGGAAGTGTGGGGTATGTTGGAGGGGAGTCTGAAGCGAGAGGTGTTAGTTGTTGGTGGCTTTTCTTCGGTCCCATCGCTGGCAGTGTCCATTTTGTGCTGGTCATTGGGAGTTGAATAGCCATGCTTTCATTCATTTTCTGAAGGTGAGCTTGTCTTCTGTGGTTCTGATTTCTTTCTGTATTGTGTTCCATAGATTAGCAATTATACATGAGAATGCAGTTCTTCCAAATTTCCTTTTTTTGTATTGTTTCGATTTGGAGGTCGTCGCTTCATCTTAGGTCTATTCCTGGTTGGTAGTGGTTAATCTTGGCCTGGAGGAATTCGGCTCCTTGTCCATGTAATGATTTGTGGGCAATGCAGAGGGATTTGAAGTGATTGCATTGTTTTACGAGGAGCCATTGTACACTTCTCAGGTCTGGTTAATGTGGCCTCTTCTGTTTAGTCTCATGAGTATCCTTGCTGCAGTGTTTTGGATATGTTGGATTTTTTTAGTGAGCCGTTCTGTCATTCCAAGGTAGAGACTATTAGCATAGTCGATTCATACTAGGGAGATGATTGTGTGGGTTCTATGTGGGAAGGCGAGATGGAGGAGGATCCCTCTAAGTAGTCTCAGAAGTTAGAAGCCTTTCTGTACGATAGCATTGACTTGGGGTTCCAGTGAGGGTCTGTTGTCTGAGTATTGCCAGATTTTTTTACTATGATCAATTTCTCCGATTGGGTTCCCATGCCAGGCGGCCAGTCCAGTATTGAGTCAGTTGCGTTATCCTCTGGGCATGAGATCATTATTTCTGTTTTGGTCGGGTTTAATCTGAGGTTGTTGGTTATCATCCTGCTGTATATGTCGGTGAGGCTGTTGTTGAGGGTGCTGTTTGGGTCGTGGCTATCTTTACAATGAGTTGTTGCCTGCGTAGTTGTAGGCGGTCAGTCCGTGATTTTGAATGAGTTTCATCAAGGTGGTCATGTAGATGTTGAAGAGGAAAGCAGAGAGGCTAGAGCCTTATGGCACGCCACAGGAGATGTTTTTAGTGTTTGAGGTAAAAAGGCAGTAGGTAAGTTCTTTCGGTTCGATTTGGGGGGGGAAGCATTTTAACCATTTTAAGGCAGTCTATTAAACTACATTTCTCTAGTCTTTCGATTTAGTGTCGTGTGACTGACGTAAGGAACGCATGGTAGCAATAGTAAGACGGACACAAGTGACCACAGTTCAAGGGTGTTTATTGAACTTTCAGGAGGGTGTGATAAACGCCCATTTAAACCTAAATCTACATATGGGAGCAAGCTACGACCATCAAATCATAATAATGCAGCCCTAGTTGAGTCGTGTCAAATAAAAAGGGCCTATGCTAAAAAAAAATATTGCCAATCCTTACCACTAATTTACAAATAATGTGGGGTAATGTTTAGCAAAAAGAAAGAAGTGTTAACAAATGATGCTCGGTCTGTTGGCCTCCCTTCCCCACGTTTTCAGCACGGGGTAAGGCGGGTTACTCGAGCTAAGCGCACACTCGGGCTTCTGCGGCACGAGGATACAGTTCAATTTTCCACATGTCCAGGCCTTCACTGTCCAGACCTCTTTACCTCTTGCAAGTCTCTTGACTCAAAGGGCCTGCTGTACAAAAGAAATGTTCCTTCTCGGGTGACTCGCGGTTCAGCTGGGCTCAGATCCTTTTCACAGCAATATCATAGAATTCTTTCTCGGGTGACTCACGGTTCACCCTGGATCCCCTTCAGCCGGGCTCAGATCCTTTTCATATCAGTCTCCCTCAGCCAGGCTCGGACCAATGTCTAATGCACTTTAGAATGTACACAGGATTTATCCTGACCCGTTGTATGACCATTTCGATCTCAATCTTCCTTTTTAACATAACGCATCAGTTGTATACCTAACAGAGACTTTCGAATGAGCACCTACTTGGCGCAGGACCTCTCTGGATATGGTATGTTTGCTTGACCTTCCAAAAGTTCAATCAGTCTTGATAGCTTTCAATTATATTTGCGTCGCTCATCGCAAACGCCTCTCACACAATTCTCTTTATACAAAGTTGCAGCTTGCAATCTTGGTTCGAAACGCAAGCTGGTTTGATATGAGTCTCTCCGACTCACCGGCTGTGCTGTATATTTTGACACTGCTTTGTTGTAGGAGCCAAGGACAGTGCCATGGCTGCAATCGCTCCTACCCGCCTGGGTTAATGACGCAGGAGAACCTCGGGTACCTCCTCCACATTATACAGGTTTGATCATCCTTTGTTCCTGGTCTTTGGTTTCTTACTTTCCAAGGTTCACGAAAGTAACAGTCTTTAGAATTCAAGGGTACTTCCCTTCTTGCGACCCTCTCTGGTCTCGCCGTCTTTCTCCTTGTATTAAACTGCCATCTTGGAACTGCTGTCACCTCATGTGTTTTTCCTCTCTCCAAGTGTGCTTGCGTGCTTCGCCTTTTATCCGTGTGTGGATGTGTAATGGAATTTAGGTGTGTGTAATGATCCGTAATTGCCTGATCTTGCTTGAGTATGGTGTTGGGACAGGTCAGGTTTACATCTCTGGTGTTTGTCCGTTATCGCTCATGGTGGGCTGTCCGTGAGAAAGTGATTTTGTGTCGAGTGTGAGAAACCTGAGGGTATTCTCCCCGCAAGACCTCAAGAATCTCTTATTCAGGTGGCCAGGGAAGGGCTGGTGCTCTTGGATCCCAACCCTGTTGGTGGGCGAGGGAGGGTCACCTGGGTAAGGGAACCCGGGGTTCTGCTCAGGGAAATGCCCCAGATAAGAACAGGAAGGGGAGATCCCGAAGACCTTTGTAGGATACTCCAATTGTAAACCCCCTCCTTCCGTAGCCAAAGGCAATAATCCATCTTTCTTTCCCAAATCCCATAAGAACCCAAAACCTAGTGCCGTGGGAAAATACATCTCCCAAAATCCATGTCTTCCTGTAATGCACCCGAATACTCCTGGTCCTTCTTTTTACGTCCTTCTGATTTATTCTTTCCCACCTTCCCAACCAGCTTAGATAAAGCCCTATTGTTCCCATAATTCCCTTTGTTCATTTCACGTTACCCACAAACCCTGTCAATCCTGTCTCTTGGTTTGTCATTTTCCATACACCCAATCCACTATGACAGAAAACTATGTTACCCACAATCCCCTCTGTTCCGTTATCCATCTCGGTCACTCCCGTCCATTTCACAAACCTTCCCTGTCCGCCGGCCTTTGTGGACCTTTGTGGAAGAGAGCCTGAACAATAGTAGAAGTGTCTTGCAGCAGATGTCAACGGTACACAGGGCAAGCCTATGCTGATAAGGAGGAATGAGGGAAGCTCCCGCGCCGTGGTACCGGCCTTGACTCCAGGAAAACCAAACTCCAAGAGGTTCATCACAGCCAGTGAGTCAGGGGGAGAACCGATAAGAACCGGGCTGTGTTGAGAGAGAGAATCGCAAAGTGGCAAGTTTGAACCAAGTTTAAGGAACTGTGTAAAGAACCGTCAAGTATTGAAGGGGGGTGTGGCTAAGAACCATGCAGTAAGGACATGTTTCCCTCTGCTCCTGCTGATCCGACAAGATCCTGGCCTACAATACCGGCTCCTGCACGTTTTAAGACCTTGTCTGCACACCAGCCGGTGGGAGACGTATGCAGGCACACATGTATGAAACCAGAGAGTATACGATTGAAATAGTGCTGTGAACGGACTCATCAAAGGACATGTCGCTGCAAGCTGCGAAAGAGCCAACATGGCAGCGGATGCAGGTGCAATGACCCTTTTCAACCCAGAGGCAGCCTGGTGATTCAGAGTAGCAACACAGCAGCTGGTGGAGCCACAATGACCCGACCTGTTCCCACATGAGGAATGAAGTGCGGGTAAGATGCAACAAGACTGCGCTGCTGCTGAAGTGGTAGCAGACACTGTTTGGACAAGTGGATATGGTGCGAGTGGTCAAGAGGAGGAGCATGACGCGTCTAGTGAAGCACAATGTGCAAGATCGAAACAACCGTAGGATTGCCGCCGTAAGGGAGGGACAGCCGCAGCCCTGATGGCATTCAGTAAGATCGGTTGAGGACGAACGGACCACACAGTGTATAAGCACATGATAAGGTGAGCAGCATGGCTTTTGCCACACCGGCATCTGCATCCAACACCCCCCAACCCCCAGCAAGCCCTACAAAACACATGCACAGTGGGGCAAAAAGTGGGGCAAGGGGAGGAGCCTACCGTGCATGTAGTAAACCCGGTGCGGGGACACACAGGCAAGGAAGATGAATCCATCGCCTGATCACGAGGAGCACTGATAGTGCAATCCAATATCCTTGCATCCACTGCCTAATAGGCAGGCTCCATGTAAGAAGAAATAACCACTGGTTTGTGCAAGTATCTTCATTAAGGACACAGTCAGCTGCTGAAAGATGTCAGCCACTTTTGGAGATATAGAAGGTTGCCCATTTACACTTATCAGACTCTACGAGAGTCTGTGAGGCTGCATGCATGCCTAACTTTGGTGCAATGTAAGTGAAGAAGGATACCAGTCATGGGAAGCCCTTGGTTGCAGTATAAGAGGTCACCCACTCAATGACTACCAGTCTCCTAATAAGCAGTGGGGGCCCCCAGTGTACTGCATCAGAACTGGGTGTAGGTTTAGGAGAACATGCATGGAAATGCGGGAAAGCATCTGGAAAAATTGTCCTCCCACAAGGAATACATCAGTCTCCTGTTTGCGGCAAACTGTCCGTATTGAATCCTCGAATTAAGGGACACACCTCCTCATTCATCACAGACCGGCGGCCAGCAGCATAGAGGCAAGGCACGGGCAAGCCAGCGAGCGGAGTATAGGTTGGTACTTGGGGACCCACTCATGGCGTCCAAGACCCAAAAGAAAAGATCCTAGCAACCCACATTAGACAATTTCAAGTAAAGGCACCATGCCAGTGGCCCTAACACTGCAAGGAGAACAGGAACAAACGAAGTGGGACCAACAGGTCCTAGCAACAACAGCAGCCCTGAAGATCGCACTAGAATCCAAAATGGATGCCATCAGTCTAGACGTGAACCTTCTGAGGCAAGATGTCGGGTCACTCGCACAACATACCGGGGCCCTTGAGAAGGAAGTTGCAGTAAACACGGTCACGCTGAAGGACACCACAATGGACGGCGCAATTCTGAATGAAGAACATAGAGGGAAAAGTCGAAGACGCAGAAGGGCATGCCAAAGGAACAATGTTAGAATTATCGGACTCCCGAAAGATGAAGAAGGAACAAACCCCACTAATTTTGTGGAGAAATGAACATGCTGCTGCAAGAAATCAGCCCAGGCAACCTCACTCAGGGGTTTACTGTAGAAAGAGCCACAGGTCTCTGATGAGGAAACCACTGCCGGGAACCCCACCGCGGCCCATAATCGCCCGGATACTAAATTCTAAAGACAGGGAGAAGATCCTTGAACACATCCTGAAAGTCGGTACGATACAGAGAGCATCTGCAAATATCACAGCATACCCAGGCTACACTTTGCAAGTGCAGAAGCAGAGGCTGCACTTTACATCGGTTAAAAGATGGCTCTGTGGAGAGAACCTCAAATATATGCTACTGTACCCAGCAAGGCTGAAAATCATTAAATAAAAGGTTGGCCCATCTTCTTTGATACCCCTGAGGATGCACACAACTGGATCGACACAGAAAACTTGCCAGCTGGGGCGGACAGCCAAACGATCGGCGAGATGGACACATACAGCGTATGATCTTTTTTTTTTTTTTATTGGTTTGTACAAACCTTTAAAACACATCAAATTAGTCCAGACCCAATACAAAACAAAACATAAGCATGAGATAAAGTTCCATCCTTTTGACAGGGTTTGTGTCTTTAGTGCCAAAGGAGCCTTGTCAGGGAGTGATTAGTTTGCTTTGTGTGATGACTAAGCCATGTTAAACACTACCCTAATGTCCTTGTACTTCGGTGTCGGATATCTCAAGGCTCCTTTCAATCTCATGCAAAAACAGGGTTAACACCCTTGTCAGTTTTGTGTTTGAACCCATGAACATCTGCTGCCACCATTCTTCGGCATTACTCAGTGGATATTCATTTAACATTTGGCCAAGATGTTTAGTTCTTAGAGATCTAAAGAAGGGGCAGAATAAGACCAGATATTTAAGCGTTTCGTCGCAGGCTTTACAAAACCTACATATGATATTGGACTTATCCTTTCCAGCCCAGTTCTTTGTTCGATCTTTAGTTCTAATCAGATTTAGGCGGAATCTCATCTATGTGGCTCTCCTCCTGTTGTCTGGGAATAAGACCACATAATTTTGCAGTTTGTTGAACGCTCTTGCTTCACTAGGAGCGTCCCTCATTGTTTTGGAAATCCTTCGATCTTAGCTGGTTTGGATCCAATCTAATTCCCAGATCTTTTTCTTTACCAAAAGCGGATTGTCCTGCAGCGTTTTGATGTTGGTCTCATACATGGTCAGAAGCTCTTCACTTTTCTTAAACCATAAAGCTAACAGACAGTCTGGGTTTGCATTTCCAGGTTTGCTCAGTATTTTAAATTGTGGAGCAGCGTCTGGCAGTGTAGTTTTCCTAAATAAGGCCCAGGGCATTCCACGTGATCCGTGCCTCAATAGATATCAAGCCTAACTCCTAACGTAGGCAGGCTGTTGAGATGCTATTTGGTAGGTGTAAAGTTTTAACCCAGAAGATGTGTTCTAGGGTTGGCCAGAATTCAGCTGGGCATCCAAAAGCATTTTCAGCTCCATATATAAGGGACGGGACCACCTTCTGCTGGTAAAAGGTTATCACTGGCTTAAGTGAGAACTTCCCATATTTTTTGTTTAGGATCAGTGCTTGAGAGGCAAAGTGTCGGCATTTTGTTTTCGCAATCTCCATCCAAGGGCTATCATTTATGTTTGTGTTAATTTGCATGCCGAGATATCTAGTGCTTTCCACCGTGGTAAGTTTTTCTTTTCCCAGATGGCATCTAAATTTGTTGTTTTTCTGATGGCGGCCCGTTTGCAGGTTTTGCAGCGTCAAAATTTCACTTTTTGTGTTATTGATGTGCAGACCATTGGTTTCCACATAACGTTCCACTGCATTCATTTTACGCTGGAGGCCGATTGGGGTGGTATCTAACAAGATTAAGTTGTCAGCATACAGCATCCAGCTTAGAGCAGAGCCATGTATTTTTGGGGAAAAGGATCGAGGCTCGTTAATTGAGATGCCAATGTCCGAGAGAAACAAGTTAAATATGATCGCTGCCAGAGGGCAGCCCTGTTTAACTCCACAGAAGGTGTTAATTTCCTCTGCAAGAGATCTGCGTTGGTCGAGGCGCACTCTGATGGTAGTAGCAGTATACATTTCTTTAATGGCGGCTAGTAGACTCTCAGGACAGCCCCAGTTGGTCATCTTTGCCACAGTAGTTCTCGGTCAATGCAGTCGAAAGCATGGGAGAAGTCTATCAGGGCTAAATAGACCTTTCTTCCAGATCTAATTGCTTCCATCTTTAGCAAATTTATTAGCGAAAGGTTTAGGCCGCAGCCGACCCCTTTTACGAAGCCCGTCTGTCGTACATCAGTGTGGTTGCTATCAACAATCCATTGTGACAGTTTCTGTTGGAGCATAGTTGCGTACACTTTGCCTAGCACGTCCAAGAGCGCTATCGGTCGATAATTTTTAGGCTCAAGGCGATTTCCTTTTTTAAAGATGGGGACTATTATTGCAGTCTTCCAAGAATTTGGAGTTTCACATTTTCTACAGATTCGGGTAAAGAGCTCTTCGCAAAACTCTGCCCATAGTTCTGGATTTTGCTTTATAGTGAAGTTGGTGAGGCCGTCCGGTCCCGGGGCCCTTGAGGCACTGATATTCTTAATTATCTGCAGCAAATCAGCTTTAGGGAAAGTGAGGTCCCATTTTGTTAAATTCGATGTCGTCGGGGACGACCACTTCCCTTTCTTACTGTACAGATTTTCGAAATGTGAGGACCACCCTGCCTCTGAAACCATGTTTGTCATCGGTGCAGATTGAGGACCACCTTCGTTGTTTAGTAAACTCCAAAACTCAGACGAGTTTTTATTTCTCATCTTTAGCAGCATCAGTTCTGCATCGTTTTGGAACATTAGAGACTTGTGAGATTGTATCCAGTTTTTATTTGTGGGATCTCTGGATTTTATGTGTCTAATAGTGGCACGAAGTTCCCTCTTTCTCCTCATGACCTCAACATCAAATTTATGTTTGTTTACAAACCCAAGGTTTCTCGATCCATGTTTTTTTTCCATAGACGATTGTAGAAGATTAACATATTCCACTCCAAGATCAGTCTTAATGAATGTTTCTGAAATTTTAGAGACTTCATCAGGATGGAGTGACAGCCACACTCTATTTGGCTCGACCAGGATCCGATGATTCCAGCATTTGTCAGATGGTTGTTTTGAAACTCGCAAGGTTAAAATTGTCATCTCATGATCACTTTGGGTCATCTGCTTTACCACAAAAGACAGAGTCGACTGTTGAATCTTTTCTGAGACGAAAAAGTAATCCAAGATAGAATTCTGTGCATGTCGTCTCCACGTTGGTTTGGCCGGTATATTGCCGGCAGTGTTTCCATTTAGCATTACCAGGTCTCTGGCTTCCATTTCCGCCGTCCATTTAGTGGCCAAATTATTCGGTACATGAAGGACTTTGTTGTTTTTCTGTCTTATATCTATGCAGTTAATGTTCAAGTCTCCACATATAATTATGTTGTTTGACTCATTTTTGAGCAATAGATCGTCAATTGTTGATGACTTGATCTATGAAGGGAGTTGTCCCGGCCTGCGTATGGTTCCAATATAGGTTAAGTAGATGGAAGTGGGTCACATTGTTAGTTCTAGGCCCTGCCGCAGCTAGCGTTGATACTTGAATAAAGGGCGACAAGTTTGTAGTATTTATAATACGGCACCCAAAACTTTTTTTTACAAGTGTCAACAGGCCTGCCATAGGTCTTCCTCTGGTTTTTTTAATGGCCGGATTGAATGCCACTTCATAGGTATCCACGATCGGACAAGTAGTCAGCCAAGTTTCCTGAAGACAGACCACGTCAAGCACATCCAGCCAGGGATCTTCGAATAGGTGGGAGACGCCCCTAGTGTTCCATGATCCGATCCTGAACTCCAGTTGCTCCTCTGCCACCTGGCATTATCGTCTTGAGGGTCTACATAAGGCTTCCGCCAACCAGGACCATTCCTTTTGATCGCCTCTTGGATCTTTTGGGCTTAATGAATCGTCACAGCTTGATTCCATAGCACAGGCGCCTTTGATGGTGATTTTGATATCGTCATCTTTAGAGAATTTCCCCAAGTCGTTCTCAGTGGCACTACAGGATAATTGCGTTTTCTTATTGCCGAGGCGAGAATGAAGTTCGCGCTCTCTGGACGTTTCTGAGTTTTGATACAGGGCGATTTCAGTGGCTCTGTTAGAAGGAGACGATTCCCGAGAAGCATTGGCAAGTTTGGGTTTTTGAATTTCTGACCTATAGTCTATTTTGGCATTCTCAAACACTTCTGAGATGTCATAGCCCATGGACATAAGTGCAGATGCAGCGTCCAGGACAATATTCAGGACGATTCTGGATCTGAAGTGGAGGATGATTTTGTCATTTTGATCCTCGTTTATAAATTCCACAGTCTTGATGTCGTCGGAACGAATCGTTCTAAGAGATGGCACGTGTTGAAATAGGCATAGGACGTTTGTGCGATTTAAGATGAGATTATCGCCATTTTCTATGCGTTCTAGCCGGACTTTATGAGATGATGGACCTTTTTCGCTGCGTCCTTTATCCGTCCTGTTTGCTTGGCGCCGTTCCCTTTGGTCTGGGCCAAGACCTGATTCCTTGGTCTCGTGTCGATCCGGTCTTGATCTGGTTTTGTTCTCTTTGTTACAGTCAGGCCCATCATACGTTTTTCCTTTTGGGTCGCCGTAATTTCGCGAGCCCTCTTTTAAATCTGTAACCCTTTCCATCGAAGATTTTGGGGATTGACTGCAGGTGCACAAGGGCTTTGCGTCTGTCCTCCAAAGTTTTGAAAGTCGGACTCAGGGGGACAGCCTGCGGCACGTCTTGTGTAATGATATTTTCGAGTAAAGTACAAATTCTTGAAGCGCCAATCGGTAGTTGAATGGGTTCCGGGTCATTTTCATCATTTGTTTTTTTCTGCGATTCTGGGGCGACTACCAAAACTTTGTCTCCCGTCTCAGGGGCCAATTCCTGGGATTCCAAGTCTTCGTACACAGAAAGATTAATAAGGTCGAGGGAAGGTTCATCGGCAGATTCAGAAGACGGTTCCGGGCCCTTGCTCTTTGCAATTGCATTGGCAGTAGGGCAATCTTTTTTCTTTACAGAGCCTCTCTCTTCTGTAAGAGTGTTATTGACAGTGACGTTGACAGTTTTTAGGTTCTGAAGAAATTTGAGTTATTTCCAAGTCTTTGATTTTTTTTTTTTTTTCGTTTTTTTCACTTGTCCTAATTTAAATACCTTTGGACCTGGTTTCTGAGGTACAGTTCCTTTAAATATGTCGAATATTTGACTTTTCGGCTCAACTGTTTGTGGAATTAAGGTTTCCGCAGACACACGAGGGGTGCCCATATCCGGTGTGTTTGCCGATGTCGAGGGTGTTTGCTGGTCCAACGTCGCAGGATTGTGTGAGCTCTTACTGCTTTCCAAAGCGCAGGCAAAGTTCATTTGTTCGGATGAATCATCTGTCAGTTTTCCCAGACTAAGGGCTGGGTCCTCCTGCAAAGGTTTTGCAGTATCGGGTATTAGGCCCTGGTTACACAGGTAAGCAGATACTAAATGAGTCAGAGGACCCATAGAGCTGGTCAGACTATTTGAGACCGGGCAATTAGAGCTTATTGATGTAATTTTTGAAGCTTCTATTGGATTACCAGAGAGCTTTGTAGTTTCCAAGGCTTCCATGATAATTTGCTGCCTCGGAGCACCAGTGTCCTTATGGAGGTTGCTGACAGATGTAGAGACAGGGGGCTCAGTAAACAATTGCCCATTATCGTTTTTTTGGGGACCTTGAGGCTCCAACCTGTCTCGCTGATTAGCATCCTGGTGCAACGCCTGTCGATGTTTTAGCACACTTAGTGCTTCTTTGGCGATCTCAGCCAGTAATTTTCTGTCCAGTTTGTTGTTTTCTTTCTGTTCCATTAATGTTTGCAAGGCCGAGGTTGTTTTTATTTTTAAAGCCCCATTTTCCTTTTTCTCAGCATTCAAGTCTTTTTCGATGTTAATTAGTTTCGAATTCATAAGCGCCACTAACGTTGTCAGGTCCTTCACGTTGTCATTCAGTTGCTCATAGAGCTTTAGGAAGGGGGCAATCGAAATACCTGTAGATGACATTAATACTGATTGAAGTTCTTTGATGAGGTTCGCGTCCAGCCTGACATTTGAGCAGCGGTCTTTTTTATGTAGTTAAGCTTTAGATCTTCTGACTTTTGGAAAATCACGTTCTATAATTGAGGAGACCGAAGAGCAGGTCTCAGACAAGGAGGAACTAGAAGCGTAAGAGTCACTCGCCACACCATTGTGGGCGCTCGTGTGTTTGGCGCTTCTGAAGTTAGTTGAGCGCATTTGCAGAGTGTCCTGCCTTTGAGGAGCCTGGGCTTGAGAGCAGGATAAGCGAGGTGAGGCCGGACAATCAGCTTTTTCTTCGTTAAGCGCTGCATTTTTCATAGTATACATCGGGTTGTGGTATGAGGTGGTCCGAAATACCCCTAATTGTGCCTCGTGAGTGGACACTGAGGGCATCCACTGTTTTTCCCGACCAGCTGAAGGGCTCACTCTTCTAGGTGAGAAATTGCGGGCCTTATTTATTTGTGAGATGCTCTGTAAGATTTTATTTACCACTTCAAGTGAGTCTCTCCTGTTGTTCGTGAGTGCAGGAGAGGCACACCCTTCATGTGATGTGTTTAGTGCATGTGAGAGCATGTCATGGGGGGGGAATACCTCATCTTCCATTTCACAGTTCTTCTCAGCATTTCCAGGCTCAAATTCAGTTTGGGCACAGACTTCCGAGGCTATTTTAGGTATCAAGCAGTGTGAAGGGCACGTTCTGGACTTGGCAGTCTCTGTCCGGTTTGGATCCAGTCCACCATCGATATTGTCGATTTTGTCATCGTTTCCCCAGTTTCTCATAGTGTGAGCGCGCCAAGCTAGTACCATTAACTTGGGCAGCTTGGCTGTGGGGGAATTTCTAACATAATGCGCTGTTGGAAGTAATGAGTTAGGTGTGCTCGGGCTCATACAAGATATGGGCACAACTTCACATTCCGTGTCACAAACATCAGACATAGGAGCGGGCGCACAGGATTCCACTCTGTGGTTTGCCTCTCTCTCAGAGCTCGCTGTCAGGTCGAGCACGGGCTCCTTTAAGGCAGAAGCAGCCGAACACAAGCGTAAGGCGGCCCCGTCCGCGAGCCCATCCCCGGGACCACACACGTCCAGAGAAGCCCCAGCACCCTCCCGAGCCGACCCACACGGCCCAAGGTGAGCAGGGTGCTCCGGTCCTGCGCCTTCTGCCATGGAGCAGCCAACGTGACTGCCAACCTCCTTCCCCTCAGTCCCCCCCTCCTTCCCCAAACACGGCAACGCCACACGCGTTGAAAGTTCTTTCGCGTCCTCTGCAGAGTTGCATAGTGGAGAACAGGAGAGAGGGATAGGTGGGGTACTAGACGGTGATGAATGCTTTAGGGAAGAGTGGACACACGATGGAATGTCCGCGGGTAGAGGTTTGGGAACCAATGATGAAGTTAAAGACTGAAATGTATTTTTCTTCGCCGTTCTTTTCTTAAAACACGGCTGAAACGGATGTAAACCTGAATCTGCGTGTTCTCCTACTAGAGTCTTGGCAAGATCATTTACAGGTTTCATTACAGTTTCGTTGTTAAATGTTAATTTTGTACTTACACGAGAGGTGCCCAGTACATCAATGGAGTTGGGAGCGGCAGTGGAATTCCAGCATCACAGCTGCAGTCTGGTGTGGGGGGGGGGCAGACAGTTGCTGCCGGATTTCCCGCTGTGGTTGAACAAAGTTTCTTCCATGGACGAAAAACAGCCTGCCCCTCACCCTCACCTCCACACCAGAACACCAAAACACACTGCGCACACGGCGTGCTCCGCGTGTGTTAGGGATTTTAAACTACCTCCTGGAAGCAGTTGTAGCAATGGTAGACACTCTAGTAGCAGCAGCAGCAGTAGAAGAAAGAGCCTGGCCAGTCTCAGGCTCACCAAAACACACAGTGTATGATCTAAGAAAGGTGAAGCATGGGCAAAGCTGACCGACTGTAGTAAGAAACAACCTCTGCGAAAGTAGACTGGCAATAACACCTCTGTAGATTGCAGGAGCAAGCAGCGTAGACTATGTGGAGTAAGGAGTGCGCTGCGTGGAAGCGTCCTTCACCTAAGAATATTTTTTGTTTTCGGATACTACTCATTACATATCTGCCTGCCGCACTCTGGACACTGGACAAGTAACTGGTGTGGGAGTGAGAAGCGGGAATGCCGGAGCACAAGGTATTGAGCTGGGCCATTGCTGTGTGATGGTAGGGTACAAAAGTTGGGTTAGTTAGTGGGGAGCTAGCCCATATAACCACACAGAGTATGAACGATATACACATCAGACTGACGAGTCACGCAACAGACCTTATTTGTGATGGGTGAACTTAAGATAGCCTCCTGGAATGTCAGGGAGCTAAATAGTTATATAAAACATAACACAATAATGAGATACTTGCGCCGCCAAAAAGCTGATATAGCCCTCCTACAAGAGACGCACCTCACCGTTGAGAAACTAGCCACCCTTACCAAAAAATGGAGTGGCACCACCCTAGGCTTGCCGTATTCAGCATACGCTAGAGGGATTTTAATATGGGTAGCACAGTCTTTACCATTCAGGGTCCTCAAAAAGTTCAAGGATAAAGAAGGCCAGATGATTGTAGTACAGGGATTTGTGGAAAAAAGAGAACTGTGAATTATCAACACCTACACACCAAACCATGACACCGCAGCCTACTTCCGCTCCCTATACCCCCAAATTGGCCCATATAGAAATGGCACATTAGTTTGGGGGGGAGACTTGTACGCTAAACGCAGAACTTGATAGATCTGACTATAAACTTACACACCTCGCCCCTTCTGCCAAAGCCCTGAATGCGTTGTTACGAGCGTTCACACTGACCGATATATGGAGGACCCTTCATGCGCAGGCCCGCAGATACTCACTTTCTCCTTGGCTGGTGCCTCCCTCTGGAACAGCCTCCCTGCCTCTGTTAAACTTGAGGAGAACCATCTCTGGTTCCAGAAACAACTCAAAACCTTTCTCTTTGCTTCTGCTTTCTCTCCGCCTCTGCTGACCTCCTGGCTGATACTGGCACTGCACTGGCTACCTGGACACCCTCTGATCCCGGGCCCAGATCCCTCTCCCGCTAGCGTCACACACCTGCACTGCCCACCTGGCAACCCCCGCACTTCGAGACTGTCCTGTATCCCTACAGTCCCCCACCAGACCGCGATAGCTGATGTCCGCACTTACTCATGCACTTGCCACATGCTGGCCACTATTTTACTTAATGTTATTATCTATTCCCATGTACTGCACTTTCCTTCCTCCCTTCCCACGTACTTGCACGATCTGAATGACACCTGGCCTAGTAGGATCGTTGTATGTCCCCCTTGTTCGCCTCCCTTGCCTCGTCGCGCCTTGAAACTCTTGTGTATAGGCGCATTATAAATGCCATATCATATCATATCATATATATCATACACAGCCCAAAAAAATGTATACACCAGGCTTGACTAGGTCTTGACAGGGGAAGAAACCCTAGGTAAATTCAAAACAGTGGAATATAAAGCACGGATACTATCGGACCATGCACCGCTGATAGTCACATGGCAGGTTGTCCCTCCTAGGGCGCGTATCCCTACCTGGAAGCTCAGAGGTGAATCCCTGAAAGACGTAAACATAATACAGGGAGTGTAGCGTCAGCTGGGACATTATGGGAAGCCTTCAAAATAGTGATTAGAGGGACAACAATAGCTAAAACAAAAGAAATGCAAGCCACAATAGAGAGAGACTTACACAAGGCGGAAACCACACTAGGAGCCATGGACTGCACAGAAGACATGTGCAAGGAGCGGGTTCAGGAAGTTATTCGTCTGAATCATGAGTGCCTGAAGCACTGGGGTGATTAGGTACACTAAATTATAGGAGATACGTAGAAAAACAACACACAAAAGGGGATAAGCCTGGACGGTTGCTGGCTTGGCTATACAAAAGTGAATCCAGCGGGATATGATACGGGCGATTGAAGGCAAGAATGGGGAAGTATGTATGACACAAGAGGGTATAAACAAATGCTTCCACGACTATTACAAGGACTTATATGCGGATACAGTAACTTGAAATAGATGAAGCCTTAGCACAGATAGATCTCCCGAAGCTGGATGCAGGAGAACCTGAAAGGCTGGATGCTCCTATAACTATAGAAGAATTAAAAACCACTTTAAGAGGGTTGCCTACTGGCAAAACTCTTGGAGCAGATGGACTGCCCAACGAATTCTATAATTCATAGCAGATGTTGCGTCCCTGCTGCTGGCAATGCTGAATGAAACACTAGACACACGTAGTCTACCAATATCGCTAATAGAATCAATCGGCATCCCACTACTGAAGCCGAACAAGCCTGACGCAGACTGCGGGTCTTACAGACCCTTCTCGCTGCTTAATCAAGATGGGAAGATACTCACAGCCCTGTTAGCCAATATGTTTAAGACAGTAATATCCAAGACCCAGACCAGATGGGACACGTGCCAGATAGGAATATTACATGGAACCTGGGAAGGTTGCTCCATATCATTGATCACACCAGTGACAGCAAGCAATATTATGCTGTGGCCTCGCTAGACGCGGTCACAGCATTTCACTCGGTTAGATGGCCATGGTTGTTAGCTACACTGAAGAGTTTTAGCATGGGGCCCACATATATGAAATGGGTACAGCTGCTATATAGCAGTCCGGTAACAAGAGTAAAAACAGGCAGCCATATCTCAATCCAATGGTTGCTGAGGAAAGGTAGGAGGCAGGGTTGCCCATGGTCCACTATGTTGTGTATATTGGCCTTAGAACCCTTAGCATTGTATCTCCGGAAGTTATTGCAGGAGGCCAATGGACATTCGGAGCACGCACTTCAGAAACTGGTTTACATGGTGGGCAACATATAATATATGCTTCACTCCTCACCAGGTTAAAGCAGAAATGCTCCAAAATAGATAGTGAACTTTAGCAGGACGAAACAATAGAAACACTTTATGATATCTCATAAGGGGGTATCCGGTATTGAGAATATACAAATTGTTGTCTCGGCGCAGAGATGTACTCGCGCTGACCTTGCAAAGCTGGGAAGTAGATCTTCAGGAACAGTTGACAGATCACGACTGGGGTAGAGCAATAACCTATCATTAAAGTGTGTCCAGAGATGCAGAACTACAGTTTATACAGCTGTATATAACCCATAGGGCGTATCTAACCCCCAATAAAATCGCCAGATTTAACAAGGCAACAGAACAAACTTGCCTGAAATGCAGATTGAGCAACGCGGATATAGGACATATGTTCTGGGTCTGCAGAAAGTTCCACAGTATTGGGAAGATATCAGTTCCTAGCCAAGGCAGTTATAATAATAATATTGGATGCATGGTCTCCCACAACCTGTATGATTGGCATCTTTGCACGACTGAAGCAGGCAAAACATGTCAGTAAATTGAAAAACCTAGCATATATCCTAGCAAAACGCAGGATAGCAATGAGCTGGAAAGCACACAAGGGCCCGAAGGTCAAACTGTGGTGATGTGACCTCCAAAAATGGACGAATGCAGAGATCTGTGTGGCAAGAAGCTGCTCATCAAGGCCAAGGTGAACTAAACACAGTCTCGGACTCTTTGAGGCTTATGCTACAAAAACTGATGGCCTCTAAGCATAGTGAAACCCAGGTGGTAATGGAGTCTCCGTCACAACAGACAGAGAAGTGATAAATACATATACTTTGTACAGTCAGATGGAATGTGATTTGAGGTAACACGTGGAATAGGCTGGGAGGTGGGGGGCAAGTAGGGGGGTACGGAAACAAGCAGACACAACCAGCTGTGCATTGTCAAGTGTAAGCATTTGAAAGTCTGTAAATTATACTGTTGTTAATAAACAATAACATTGGTTTAAAAAAATGTATTGAAGGGGAGACAAGCTGCAGAGGGAAACTGGCACTGTTTGGGTGCTAACTCAAGAGACTCTGGTCGAGCACCGTCCGAGTGAAATTACAGTTACCAGAAGGCCGTAGAAGGGCTAGCGAAAAAGGTCAAAGCGGTCATACAGAGGGTCGAGCAATATCCCTGTACAATCGAAAGACTTTGATCTACAAGATCTGTGAAACAAAGGAAAGTGAATCCTGCAAACATTGAACTGTGTAAACGATAACATTGAAAGTAAAGAGGGTCAGTGCCCAGAAGAGGGGGGAACCGGGCATGAGCCACTATCACCCTGATCGAGAGCCATTGTAAACCCGATGAAGGTAAGCTAAAAATTGAGAGGGGTCGGAGCCCGGCAGAGGGGGATACAAGGGTGAAATTTGTCACCCCAAGATTGAGAAAAGTGAAAGCAAAGTTAAAAAACGGCAAGAGTGAACCCAAAGGAGGGATGCCAGAGAAGAGGGCTCCGAGCCTGGGAGAGGGAGATCCAGGGGGTGAAGCTATAATCTAAACTTCAAGTAAGAACAGAACAGAACAGGACATATAAATTGTGGATTACAATTGAGAAGGGAAGAAAGGAAAAATGGGCGGAACCCTCTTTTTTGTTGGGGGCCTGACTCTGGAGGGTTGGAAAGTACAGAGATATAGAGGAAGTAGAGTCAACGGCTACCCAGGCCAAAGGCGTGACAGGGGGTCGCAATATTCCTTGCAATGGAGCAATACTAGCTAGTATTCTCCTAGCTCCACTGCAAGGAATATTGCGACCCCCTGTCACGCCTTTGGCCTGGGTAGCCGTTGACTCTACTTCCTCTATATTACAATTGAGAAGGGTCAGCGCCCAGAAGGGGACGGGAGGCAGGGGGTGAATCATTATCACACTAACAAACTTTCATTTGGTTAAAGGAACTTTTTTTATTTTTTTATTTTGAAGAAATCCGGCCCGAGGGCCAGAGACTTTTCAGAAGAAACAAGACTTGGCCATTGACGGTCCTGAGAACTGCCATTTGAACTGTTGTCTCGTGCTAGAGAAGCCTGAGACTGTACTGTGCTCCAAGCTCCCATCTTACTCCATGCACAAAACTTGGGGAAGGGAGACCCAGGCTAACGCATCCTGAAATATTATTTGAGAACACTTTTTTTTTCTTTTCTTGAACTATCCCACATCCATTTTTGGTATTAGTTGTAAAGTTCGGCAATAGGTTTCTTAGTATAGGCCCTTTTTATTTGACACAACGCCTCCTAGGATTGCCTATTTTTCATTTGATAGTCGACGCTTGCTCCCATCTTAGATTTAGGTTTAGAATAGGCGTTTTTACAACCTGCATACAGAATTCATTAGTCAATAAGAACCCTTGAACTATGATCACTTGTGTCTCTTACTTGCTGTCACTATGAGTTCCTTGCACAGGAAAGGGGGGAGGGTTTCATTTCCTCGGTATCAGATTGTGGACTGTTGTCTGCATTTATTTTTAAGTCGTCCCGTATGGATAGGAGTGCCGATTCTATTCCTCTCGTGGGTCTGAAGCTGACTTGCGTGTGGTCGATTATTCCTTTAGTTTCTACGTAGTTAAGTAGAATTTTGTACACATGGCTCTCTAATATTTTCACCGGGTCCGGTAGGTTGGATATAAGTCTGTAATTACTGGAGTCTTCCATGCTTCCCATTTCGTTTTTAGGAGTGGCTTGATGTAAGCTGATTTGTTAGATTTCGGTACTATTCCTGTGTTAGGGATATGTTTATCAGAAGGCTGAAGTATGATGCTGGGGTGCTGTGGTTGAGAATTTCTTTAAAGATGCCTGAGGGGCAAGGGTTGCTTGGAGATCAGCCAAGGTTGTCCTCCTTTATTAGTGTGGAGAAAACTTCTTCGTCTATTGGTTCAAATCAGCGTCAGCTGAGTTTTGCTGTGGTTTGGTTAGATTTCCACTTGTTGATGGTTCCATGGTTGTAATTGTGTTTTTAGTTGTGTGGCTTGCTTCAGTGGTCTGTTGGATTGTTTCTATTGTTCTAAGGTAGTTGATGATGTTATCACATAGTGCTTGTAATGGGATGATGCCATAGTTGCAGGATGTAGGGTGTTTAATCTCTTTGATTCTGAAGAGTTTTTTGAGGTTTGTTGCTGACTTGGATTCTCGTGCTGCAGTATTTTTTACTTTGAGGACTGCTGATATGGATGTTTTGAGTTGTTATTTCTACTTTAGTTCTGATTGTAATGGTTTCTCATGTGATGAATCACTAACTCTCGTCACTTCTCCCCAAGTGGGCATCCCTTTCCATGAGGCTAGGGTGGTGAGGCCACTAACCGATAGTCCCCCTAGGGGTGGTGACATGCAGGGGGATGAACTCCCCTCCTGGGGACAAGAATGTGAATCGTGGGCAAACCAGATGCTACCCACACCAAATCTGTCCTGGGTTACAGATTCTAGTCCCATGATGGAGCTACCTTACTTTTTCACCCTTGCCACCCTGGAAGCCTATAAGATCAGTGCAGAGTTGTGCTGAAAGTGACACATTGGGCTGTAGCCATATCCTTGTTTCTAAATCTGTTACACCTGCTGTTGTTGAAGTGGTTTTTAATTTCTTCGTGGTGGATATGCCTGAAGTTTTCGAGTCTACTAGATCATTTACCCCTAAGGTTGGAGACGTCCAGCTGCCACCTGTTTTATACGCGGGTGACATATTAATCAACCAGACCCCTGTGGGCCTTCAGAGGCAACCGGACTCTCTTCAATGTTACATCCAAAAGAACAACCTCGAAATTAACAAGGGGAAAACCAAAACCTTGTCCTTTTGCAACAGTGTTAAGGGGAAAAACTGTTACTCTTTGTACTTAGATGGAGAAAAGATCGAACAGGTGCAATCTTTTAAATGCCTGGGTGTTTGGCTGAGCAACTCCAAATCTGAAGTTCCAATGACAACTTTGAAAAGATGAAAACTTCCACCAGCCAAGCTTGCGCGCTGAACAGAAGGTTTGGCAGCTTTTATATTCTTCCAGTAGTAACTGGTGATTTACGGGGTGGAGGCTATGCTGAATCCCCTGGACACTCTCTGGAACCTCCTTGAGGGTGTATTCTGGAAACAAGTCCTTGGTGTTCCTCCATCCACCCTGATTGCCATCCTCCGGAGAGAACTGGGTTTGAACTCCTTCAAGTGTATGGTAAATTGGAACAGACTTGCCTTGTTCGGGAAATGACACAGTTATTCATGGCCAGTGATTTTGAACGGATGGCGCCTCACCATGATGAACCTCCTAGAAGCGATTGGCAGCTCTTTGGAGCAATTACTGTCCAATCCAGCACAGGTGAAAAGTAAACTTCAGGACTGTGACTGGATTTCAATGTTAAAGGTGGCCAGTAATTACGACTCTGTAGCACATCTCCCTTCGGAAGGTCGGAAACTTAATTCATTGTTTGAATACCTGATGCAATTCCCAGACAAAAAAGTCAGAGGCCTATTTTTGAGGGCTTGCTTGAACTTGCACCCGTCTAACGAGATCGGAGCAAATAGGGCTAATCATCGGAGAAACATTGCTGGTATTGCAACAATGAATCTAAAGAAGAATCTTTTTTCCATATAATGACACTGTGCCCGGCCCTGAGAGTCATACGTTCAAAACATTTCAGACAGCTTTTTTCGGACTTGGAAATTTCAGATTCTAATGGTTGGTGCAAGTCTTTAATGACAGGACAAAGAAGCAAGCGCGTTATTGCAGTAGTCAAGTTTTTGGTCGAAGTCCTTCCAGAGATTGCAAGTGTAAAATTATCTTAAATTGGATTTTTTTTTTCTTCTGGTTTTCTTCTTGGTTTCTGTTTTTTATTTATTTTTCTACTTTTATTTTACAAAAATGTTTTTTGCAAAAAAATTGTTGATTCAAATTTAATGCAAATAAAGGAAAAAGATAAAATTTAAAAAAAGTGGAATATCCAACTGGAATTCCTCACGCCAGAAGGGAAATTAAATCCCCCACCAAACAGAGGGAAAGACACCAGGAGCGGTTTTGTGCAATCTGTGAGACAGCATCCATGGGAGTCATACCCTCTGGAGCCAGTTAAGCTCAACAGTTTTGTGGATCAACCAGGGGAAAAGGAGGCATTCCCCCTGCGTTCAGAAGGAATTGTTTGTATCTACAATTACCAGGAGGATGGAGTCATTCTCCTGGTAAAGATACTTGGAACTTTATTAAAACCTCAGTGGGACATTGTTGTTTGAAGGAATTCAAGCTGCCAGGGGAAGGGGGTCATTCCCCTGGCCCAAGTCTTTTAGCTTAAGTGGACCTTTTTGTTGGATTTGACCCTCATTGCTCTGCCAGGTGTAGGTAGTCATTCTCCTGGCAGGGGAACTGAGGACTTTGTTGTAAAGAATCCCAGGGGAAGGGAGCCATTCCCCCTGGCTCAGAGTCTAAACATTACGAGTAAAACCGGACCAGAGAAGGGAGCCATTCTCTGGGTCCACTCAAGCGGAACCTTGTTTTAAGAAGTTCAAACCGCCAGGGGAAGGGCGCCATTCCCCTTGGCCCAAGTCTTGTTGGTCTTGACACACCATCTTTCTCAGGAACTTTTGGGATCCTTTTTGTTGAAAAGGAACTTTGCAATATTCACCAGGAGAAGGGAGGCATTCTCCTGGGCTGAAAACTTTACGTTTCTAAGAATCTTTTGTTATAGTGTGAGGGGTAGAGATCGGTTTTGACCAAGGACTGTTAACTTTCATTTTGACTGACATTCTGACGACAGCCCATTTAGTATTTTAGTTGAGGCAGGGAAACCCCTCATAGTGATAGGGATAGTTAGGTTTTCTCTTTATTTTCTTGGCTAATAAAAGTCTTTAACCAAATAAATGTCACCTTTTGGTCAGTTGTCTTCTTCTGCACCCTTGCACTCCATAGCTTTTCCATTTTGTGATGTGTTTTTTGGAGTTCTCACAGCTCTTCAGTGAACCACCTTGCTGCCATATTTTTTGCATTGGCTTCAAGTCTGAGATCACAGTGTACTTTCAGCAGAAAACAGCATTTGTTGAGAGTACATTCACGCTTTAGTGTTTTAAATAGGAGTATGTGTATCTCATGAGAGACAGGTGCTTTAAGGCAAGTAAGAAGAGAACTAGATGTTACTGAGGTTACAATTACAGGAAAACGCATATTTAAGGGGAAAAGATGAAAGTACCCTGGGAAAGATTAGGAAGCATCTCACGACTTTCCAAGATCTAGCAGACGGAGAAGTAAAATATTTGGAGGGACATTGTCAGGCCAGGCAGTATGAAGAGAAAGACCGACCAGTGTGGCTAGCATGTCTTGCTGAGTGGGAGATGGAGCCCCAAACTATCAAGACAGTCATAAATCACAAGGGGAACAGGTGCCATGGGGGGGTTGACATCAATTGGGTATTTTACTATAAAGAGTTGCATGCATCCAGAGCGGGTGACCTGAAGGTTAGAATGATTGAAATCCTTAACAGGGATGAGTTGAGCCTCTTGGGATATGAGTAGGGCTGATTGTTTAAAGGCAGAAATCTCCATTAGGACAATATGAGAAGCCATAAAGTCACTTGCAAATCAGAAAGCCCCAGCATAGATGGCCTAACTGGGGAATTATATCCAGTATATGCTCACCCCCTCACCTAAAGGCAGTCAATTATGCATTCCTTGCAGAGGGGATAGTGCGCAAACTAGGACAGCACTTAAAACATTACTGCTGAAGCCAGACAAGACATATTAGCAATGTACATTATACCAGCAACTCACTGTTTAATACCTGTTTAATGCCCCTTGTGAGTGTCTGTGTGCCCACCCTGCCGCCTTGCCCCCCCGTTAGGTCTGTGTACCCCCTTGCCCCCCTTGATTGCCTTTCTGTCCCTTCCCCCCTCCACTTATCCCTCTTCTTTTGCCACCTTCCTACTCCTCACCCCACTTTCTCCCTCCTCTCCTACTTCCCCCCACTTAGCACTTACTCTTATAATTTGTTCCCGTGATTTTTGATAGCAGCTTCTGTCTCTCCTCCTCCTCGCCTCCTTGTCTTCTCCTTCCTCCCCCCACCCCTGCTCTATTCATTTTTCGCTGACGAATTTGCACAGTAGCGTGTCTTGTTCATCTCCTTCTCCCCACTCTTATCCCCCGTCCCCCCTCCCACCCCTCCTCTTGTATACCTCTTGCACTACATCAATTGTCGTCAGGCATAGTAATGTTACTGCTTGTTTTGTTCTCCTTCTTTTCCCTTCCCTCTTTGCCTTATTTGTTCTATGCACTTGCACTATCCGAAATGTCAGCAGGCCTATTAAGATAGTTATTTTTTACATTCTGTATTGTTTCAAGGACTTTAATTGAATGTAACTGTATTTTCCTATGTTCCCTCCCTCCTTGAAGCGCTTTGAAACACATTGTGTATAGGCGCTATATAAATAATCAATTAATACTGAAAATAAAATCCTATCCAAGGTGCTGGCTAACTGGCTAAAGCATCACATGAGTCTTGTCAGACTGGATCAAGATGGGTTCATCCCGGGCAGAGTCACTCAGCAGAATCTCTGCAGGATGTTCAATTTAATACACAATGCAATGCAGACCCATAAGTTCCATCGGTGATAGCAGCTCTTAATGCTGAAAAAGCCTTTGATTCGGTTGAGTGTTGCCTTCTGTTTGAAGTCTAGGTGTATGGGTTCTTAGACATGATCAGGCTATTCTATTTAGACCCTAAAGCTAGGGTACGTACAAACAAAACGAGGGTTTTTATGGCGGGCTAAGAAGATTAAGTACCTAGGTATTACATTGTCAACTGATATAAAGGTGCTGCTGGAGGTAAATTATATCAAACCACTGGAAATGCTGGAAGGCAGAGTGGAAAGATGGCTACAGATGTCCATGGCTGATGGGCAGAATCTCTTTAGCTGAAAAGGTTATCTTGCCCAATTTTTGTACATATAACGGTATGTACCAGTGGTCCCTGAGGTGAGGTATTTCCGTTGGGTCAAGACCATGATGTTGCAGTCCATTTTGTCAAATAAGATCCCCGAGATCTCGTACAGAAGCTTAACTGTATCCTGTCAACAAGGGGGAATTGCAGTTCTGGATGTGGAACTAAATAAATGGACAGTCCAAGCACAATTTGCAGTATGGTGGTTTGCTGATAGTTGTGAACACCTGCATCTGGATGCAGAGAAAGATAAATGTAGCATGTCTTAGCCTGGCTCCATCGTGTAGGGCACAGCTAACCTACCCAAGTCAAGAATTCAACCTTGATGCAATATTCAGAAAGCTGTCAGTTGGGTGACCAAGAAAGTGGGGGGGCCCTACCCTACTCGCGGAATTTAACATGGTTTAACACGCCAGGGTTGCTTGCAGAGCATGTTTGATAATTGGGTATAAACGCAGTTTGGGAGTCTGGGCATCACCACGCTAGGATGTCTTATTACCAGGTGGGACCTTCATAACCCTTGAACAACTTTGTGCTAAAGAGCCTGTGACTGGCCTGACTATGTTCTTATACTTTGGGGTGAAGAGTGTATTAAAAAACACCTGGAGGGCTTCCCAGCTGTACCAAAGAAACTTTACATAATACATACATGCATTCATGAACATAGAGATCAGAACCCACCTAGTCTCCCAGATCTATGGCAAGGTGCAGAAGTCAAACACCCAAGTAGAGGGCATAGCTGAAGCCAAGTGGGATGCTTCGAAATTCCCCCAACTGATAAAAGAACAGGCAAGCAATAACACAAGCATAATCTCTCTCAATTAAGGCAATAGGCTGTGCTACTACACGTTCTGACATCCGCTGTATCGAAAAACATCATGTGATGAATCCTGCAGAGTCCTCACAAAGACTCTACCTAAAGTCTCCTCAGTGGCTAGGGGAAGGCAGCCGCTACCTGATCCTGACACTTGGCCAGTATTAGCCAGGAGGATCACCTGGGAGGAGAAGGGCCCCAAGGGAACAGGAGGACTCTGTTGGGTGAGACACAGTATTTGTCTTCCTTAGAGGAAGAGACTTCAGTGATGCCAGATTCTGTAGTGGCTTCTTATCAGAGTTAGGCTTCCTGTTGCAAAGCTATTCGCTCCGGGGCTTGTGAAAGCTGTCCTAATCAATCATTTATCGGGCGTAAGGCTCCCCTTCATAAAGTTGGCCACATCTATAGTGGTAATAACTCTTGTAGTCGACAGGAATAATAAATGTGAACATCAGAACATTAACATCATAAGTTCTGATAAAGTTAGCCCTCCTTTAAATTCAAACCAATCATGAACTCCTGGTAAAGTAACGTTTTTTGTGAAGATGTAATTAATAATGGAAGTGAAGTAGGTGGATTTAAAACCAATGTTCAGACAGAAAAAGGTAATTTGAACATTCAAGTCCCACAATTCCCAAAGTACTGGCATGAGGAAGAGGGATGTGGAGGCACTAGACTACAAGGTGCAGTCTAGTGGTTCTAATGACCCACGCCTGAGTGGGTCTCTTGAGGGTAAAGGGCCCCCCTCAGGTGCAGGCCATTAGTAAGCGCAGGAGTAGCAGTAGAAGGTGGAGTGCCTGCAGACACTCCACGTTGCAGTGGCAGCAGAAGAAGCAGAAACGCCTGAACCGATGCTATTGCCAGAGTGGATGATCGTCCCGAGAGAATCTCCAAGTTTAAAGGCCTTGCATGCAGAGGTTGCGCAATGAGAAGCGTTGCTATGGAAAGTTTTCCCACCTTTGATTGCCCTAAATGCAGACGTTGCATGAGTTTAAAAAGCTTTTCCCATCGTAAATCGGGCTCCGGTGGCAGGCGAGCACCGAGTATCTGTGAAGCGAGTAATGTGCCTCTTCCGACTGGCATGGGCTGCGGCAAGAGAAGCAGTTTGTCAAGCAGAGAGCGAAGTAGAAGGCAGCGGAGCGGGCGGACGCGGCACCTGGTGCGTTCACTATATTTGTGTGCCACCGGAATGCTCAGTAATCGCCCGCTGGCCATAAACAATGGTTTCGAATACCAAACTGATGTTAAGAAGTTAAGGTGGCAGAATAAGACCGACTATGAACGTCGGGCTGATACAAAGAGCTTAAGTGGCAGAGTAAGAACTTTGGGAGCAGAAAAGAAGGTTATTATTATATTTACAAAGGTCGAAGTAATTGGCAAAGTCAAAAAAGGGCAACATTGCAAGAAGCTAACAAGAAATATTATTGCCAAAGCTAAAAGAGGTCAATACTAAAACAAGTTGACCACACTCCTCATTGCCAAAGCTAAGAGAAGGCAATTAAGAAACAGGCTGATTGTAAACCTTATTTCCAGAGTGAGAAAGGGGCAATAGTTGGAAAAGACCTAAACAAGCATTAAAGTCCAAGAAGAGCAGGTGTGAGAGAAAACAATTTTCATCATTTGGTTGATGTAAGAGTGGGAGGCCAAGAGTGGCAGGAGAGCAGCCCTCCTGATAGAAAACATTCAGGAAGAGGGGAGCATAGCTTGTATTGCAAGTGGCAATCACAAGTGTGTAACAAACAGCAACAATGTGTCTCATGTCTTCCCAGAAGATGTAGTCAATACTGAAGTTGTTAAAAGTCTAAAGAAGTTAAGTTGTTTGAAGCAAACTTTAACACAGGATGACATGGAATAAGGTTAAATACTTCGTAATGGGAAAATGGATGAAAATAATTGGGTTGAATGTACTAAATGTATTTTCCTTATTTTTTAAAAAGTGTGTAATAAACTGTAATAAAAAAAATCAGAAGTGTACTACTAGCAGTTTTGAGTTTTAGTCCTGGCAGGTGAGTATACCAGGGCAGGGGCTTTGTAGTGGTAGACCTGGCAGGTTAGTGGACCAGGTGTATGTCATTGAAGTACTGTGTTGTGGTTAAAGGCTGATTGATTGATATTTTATTTCTATCACGCTCATACATAAGTGTTTTCGAGCGCGAAAAGGCAAGGGAAAAGGAACAGGGGAGAACAAAAACAACGATCTTACTAGGCCCAGTGACATTGAAAACGTGCAAGTGCAGGGTAGAGGGAGAAGGGGGAACAAAAGGAGAGTGCGGAGCGAGAAGGAAAGAACAAAAATAATAAAATAATAAATAAAAAGGAAACAAACAATGGGAGTGCAGCCAGCAAGTGGCAAGTGCTGGGTTTATGGCAGCAGGCTGTGTAGGTCTGAAAGTGCAGGAAGAAAAGGGGAGGGCTGTATGGGTACAGATACAGACCCCAGTGCAGGGGGTGCCCCGGAGGCAGTGCGTGAGGGTCCTAAAATGAGCAGGTACCTGGGCCCAGAGGACAGAGGGTGGCCAGGTGCATGGTGCCGAGGGAGAGTAGAATCAACAGGGGAGAGGGGAGGAGAAGGCAGAAGCAAAGAGGAAGGTTTTGAGGTGCTTCCGGAACCGGAGATGGTTCTCCTCAAGTTTTAGAGTGGCAGGGAGGCTGTTCCAGAGGGAGGCCCCATCCGAAGACAGAGATCTACCCCCAGCTCGTTTCTTTGAGAAACGACTGACTCTGAGGGAGTTAGAGGGAGAAGAGCGGAGTGCTCGAGATGGAAGGTATTTGCGGAGGGATAGCTGAAGGTATGTTGGACCCAGGCCCCAGAAAGCCTTGTGGACAATGCAGAGGGTTTTGAATTTAATCCTTGCATACACTGGGAGCCAATGGAGAGATTTCAGAGCTGGAGAGATACAATCCCAGGGCTTGAGGCCAAGGACAAGTCTCGCAGTCCTGTTCTGGATAAGTTGTAAAGGGCGGAGAGTAGAGGCAGGTAGATTAAGAAAGAGGCTGTTGCAATAGTCCAACTTAGAGAGAACCAGAGCTTGGGAGACAGTGAGCTTCTGGGGGAATAAGAGGAAAGGAAGAATACCTCTGAGGAGGTCCAGTAGGAGGTTTGACTTTTTTGATACATCATCGATGTGGGGGGAGAAGGAGAGTGTGGAATCAAAGGTGACACCAAGGTTCTTGGCCTCGCAGGTGGGGATAGGAGGAGGGCCAAGGGAGGCCGGCCAGAGACTGAGGGGAAAGGCTGTGAAGAAGTGGCAAGACAACTAAATGGTGTTATGAACTGTTGAAATATCATCCTGCCAAATCATCACTGTTGATACCAATGAACTGTGGATGTGTTTTTGTTTTTGAAGAATTTGTGTTGAACTCTATGCTACAAGTGGAGAGACTAAGACGTTTTTGTCTTTTTAAAAAAAAAAATCTTTATGGAGTGCTTGACATTACAACAAAAAAAGAAGGTAGCAGCATTAATGTTTTCTCACTTTGGCTCTGCTCAAGCATAGTATATTATGAGAATCAGTTCAGGTACATTTGCGGTCACATGGAGGTGATGGGGAGTGGAAAAATTACAATTCAGTCAGTAGGCTCTTTTCGTCGTGAGCGTTCCTTTGTACTGATAGCAAGTAATTGTGAAAGGGAGGCCATATGTCTATTGGTTTGCATTTTGTGCGTTGTAGTGAGGGCCATCTCTCCTTCAGGTCAGATGCCCATGTAACAACGTGAAGCCAGTGTTTCACTAACGGGCAGGCAGGGCGTAACCATAATAATAATATACAGTGGATTGCCAATATCATGCAGAGGCTAGCCAGTCTATGAAAGCTGCAGTGTAGTTGCTCAAATCAGTGAAACAAAGTTCAGTTGGGTGGGATCAATAGTACATTCGAATACTGTAGTTATAGTGTTGCATAGCCTGCCCCAGAATTCCCTCAGGCTGTTCCAAAGCATATGGAACTATCCAGCGTCATCGGAGTGACACCTAGGGCAAAGAGCAGTCTGTGTGCGTGCAAAAAGATGTGTAATCTGGCCGGGGTGTCGTGGAATCTGTGTAATATTTTAAACTGTATTAAACGGAATCAGGCGTTATGAGATACAGCTCTGGTTTGTAGACACATGGCCTACCAGGTCTCGTCAGTAATGTCTGCGTCTAGATCTCTGGCCCAAGTGTCTCGAAGTTTCATCAATGGTTTGTTGCCGCGGTTTTGTAGTAGGTCATAAAATCTGGGCACTCCACCCCGAGTAGAGGTTCCCCTCATGATAGCATCTAAGAATGGTTTGTCAGGTGGCAGTACCATGAATTCTGCCCAGGCTTTTTTTAGCAGCGCTAAATACTCGGTGCCTGGCCACAGCAGAATATTTAGGAAGTAGTACAATAGTTTTGGGAGAAGAACCATTTTGAGGAGCGTCATGCGGCCTGTTATTGTGAGAGGAAGTCTTGCCCAAACGCAGAGCTTAGCTACAAGCTGGGGTAAGTATACACCATAGTTGCGGGCATAGAGTGAAGCCGAGTGTCGCATCACAATGACCCCCCAAATATTTAATTTCCAGGGGGACTAGGTGAATCCCATGAGGTCTGATGGTGCGTCAGTCGTGTCAGTAAGTGGGAACGGCTCTGATTTAGCGCAGTTTACCCAAAGTCCGGACAAGGTCCCAAAGGTAGGACATCCTGCTTGATTGGGGCCAGATGGCGCTCCGGGTCACGCACGAATAGGAGTGCGTTGTCGGCATACAGCAAGATAATTTACGGCTCGTCAAAAAGTCTAATTCCTCTCTGAGCATGTCTGCATCAGATTGCGCCAGCTAGCGGCTCCATCACGATGGCAAACAGCATTGGCCACAGCGGCCGTTGTGCAGGAATCAGGGTTTTGCAATCTCATGGTCCGTCCAGCAGTCGTGTTCCACCCGGACAAGGTGGGTGGCATGGGCAGAACGGCCTTGCCTGCGGGCCTCCGAGCAGCGGGGTCCAGTGGGCCATTTGTGAGGCTAGGTGTTTTGGGTAAGTGGCTGCTCCCCCAGGTCAGCGGGTATCAAGTAGTTTCTGGAGTTCCCTGCAATCCGGCAACTAGGTGGCAGTGGGCAGAGCGACACAGCGCCCTGCGCAAGGCAGCCGCCCAGCTGTGGACCACCGTCGCAGATGGACTCCGGTTTGATAAGTTAGTGTTCTGTTGCAGCGTTAGCAGCCATGGTCTTCGGCCTCAGCTGCCACGTAGTCTGGATCAGAGGTGGGCCACCCGGATTCGGGCTTGCAGCGAGGTGATCCGATGCAAGCCCGCAGTGTGGGACAGAGTGAGGGATGCCTCACTGGGATCGGGTGCCACCCGCAGCCAGACCACAGACGGCAAGGGATTCCAGGCAGCCGGTGCAAAGCGTTGGGTTGTAGGAGGGAGACGTGGAGTGCCGAGTAGTCCAATCTCGCCAGTGCGCCCCGCTCTTGGCGTGGGCACAGTAGTCACTCCAGAGGGTTCAACAGGGATGAAACGCAAGGATCAGTTGTACAGGTATTCCACAGAGTGAGCGGCCAACATATATCACCCTTTTAGTTAGGATTTCAGTCGTGTGGCGATGCCGGGCTGTGGTGCTCCTCTCTCAGGTGGCCATCTTCAGTCACGCGCAACAGCACCCCCCGTTTTCATCTATTTTGAATTGTTGGTCAAAGTCCAAGTGAGAGAATTTTGTAGCAAGAAGAACTTTATCATTAGTTGCAAAACGGAACTTCTCTATTTTGAACTGTTGGTTGAAAATCCTTGCTTTGAATCTTGGGAAGGGGATCTCATCCATGTTACAAGGGGAAACAGTTATCAGGTTTATTATTTATCCATTTATTGCATTTGTTATACGCCCAAACCTGGAGGTATCATGGCATAGGTTACATGGTTACAGTGACACATATCTGGTTATATAGGGCAGAAGACATGTAAAATAACAGAAGCTTATCTGGTTACAAAGACATTTGATGTGTAGTGGCCATGGTGAGACATTAGATTACAATACAGCAATAATGCTCGGGTACACAAGTATTACTTGATATAATTCTGCATATTAGAACTTGTTAAATAGCCAAGTTTTTATCAGTTTCTTAAAGCGGGGGTTGGAAGGCTCATTGCTTATGTTCAGCGGTAGCAAATTCCAAATTCTGGGTGCTCCTACAGGAAAGCTAGCTTCCCCTGCCCTGGAGTCCTTGAATCGGGGGAGGGGGGCGTAAATAAATGAGCGCGAGAGCTTGATCTTAGTGACCTGGTTGAGATTTTACGGGCGAGACATTGATTGAGGTAGGTAGGTGCCTCTTGGGCGATGCATTTGTGAGTGATGGCGTGGGATTTGTGAATTATTGTTGCTTGTATAGTCTCTCCTGGTCTGTGAGATGTGGTCCCTTTTTTTATTCCAATTGCTGCGCTCGGAGCTTTATTTTGCAATAGTTGTAATTTAGCTAGATTCGTCTTTGTGGTACGTAGCAGAAGTATGTTGCAATAGTCTAACTTTGAGAGTATAAGGGCTCTTGCTAGAGTGATGCAGTTCTGTGGAGTTAGAATTTGTCGACTAAGGGCGATACATTTGGCCATATAGGCGGTAGAGGAGGCGAAGCAATTGATATGTTTGTTCATGGAGAGATTGGAATCCAAGTATACGCCTAGTGTTTTGACCTGATTTGAAATAGAAATGGGAGTACCATCTATGACAATTAATGCTGAACATGTCTGTTATTCCTGTTATATTTGAATTGCCATATATTCCCTTTAGACATTTGTTGTATGCATAAGTGTGAAGGACTGCTTCCTTTTATTAGTGTTTCCTTTAGTTTATTTTGAAAGACCGGGAAATACTCTTGAGGGTCGGGATAGTAAGGCATTTGTCAAACCTTTTTCAGTTAATAAAATGGCATTTTATGAAAAACCTTTACAAAGTTGTCGCCTCACCTTTGTGACACCTAACAGTACACTCTACCTAAGATATTCCTGGAGGTAAAAGATGAATGCGCTAGATGTGATGGGGAGAACGCAGACTTTAAACACCTAGCGTGGAACTGCAGCCGCATACAGCATTTCTGGTAGGAGGTTAATGGAAAGATTTCAGACATAATAAGACATAGACTGCCAATGCATCCAAAACCATGGCTGCTGGGAATATTCAAAATGAAATGTATTAAAGAAACAAGACTGCTAAATAAGGCTTCCGTTGTGGTTAGGAGGTATGTAGCAATGAATTGGGGAGTGAAAAATATGCCGAACTCTGACCTCTGGCTTAGGAGTTTGGTCTATTTTCGGCACCAAGTGACACATTATGCAACATTAGCACCTACCGCGGCGAATCCACGGGATACACTGCATGTGGATTGGCTTGTTTCCGAGGCTTACCATAGTGTAATCCTGTGGACGAACTTGCGTGCATTCCGTGCCGGGTACACTTTTTTAACTTTTTTTCAAGGCAACCTTGGAAAGGGTGAAGGGACCACGCCCGTCCCCTTCTCCCTTTCGCAAGGTGTTTTTAATTTTTTATTTTTATTTCTCCCATTCATTAGTACGGAGCAAGTTGGCCCAACATGGCGCCCTGTTGCTCCGTACTAATGAAGCAGTACGTGCGTTCTAGTGTTCCTAGAACTAACGCGTACTGGGACGAAACCTTTTCAAATGGCAAAAAAAATTCTGCTTGAAAAGATTTCGTTAGCCATTAGTGTTCCGGAGCTGCAAGCTCTGGAAAACTAGTTTCCCAAGCCTGCAGACCCCGGAATACTAATAGCAATAAGCCCCTCGACGTTGGGCCAATATAGCCTGTGGTAATGCCACTGGGGCCTTCGTTAAGGCCCTCTCTACGTTCGGGCCTGTAACTATTAGGTCAGGGGGCAGTACCTTGGGCGGTATTGGCCCGCAGTCTGGGGGCTTATTGCCACATTATTGCCATCATCCAGCAGAGTAAAAGACATTTGAATAAAACTAAAGGAGTACTTTGCCAAAATGACGAACACAGATGATAACGGTTCTATATGAAGGCGCTGCTTCTGTCTGCATGGCATGGAAAATAATGGCCACAGAGAATGCAACCCAATTTAATGTGAGACTGCTCAGTACATGACAATGACTCACTACAGTTTAATGTAAGACAAGCATCTAATCTGTGGGTGGAATGTTTAATCAAAGTGAAATGGGAAACACTTGGGCTTATTGTCTTCTGTATTTCCGTTTGCTTTATTTTGTTCATTGCAATGTTGAAAAAGGAAAAAACATAAATAGTTTAAATTAATATATTCTTGTTTTTTTATTTTCAAATTATGTTTTTCCACCATAGTCCTCCCTACCTTATCCGACTTGTGTCATAGCATGACTGTTAGCATGTGCCACACTAGTATGGAATTCTTAACTTTAGCTTGCGCGGCATCTAGATAGAAATGTGACTGTTAGCATGTACCGCACCTAGATGGAGTCCCACAATTGCAAGGACAGCAATGCCAACTAACCAACCAACTAACAATTCCATCCCTCTGCATACACCTCTCAAACTATAACCAAACACAACCACAAGCCTAAAACGCAGCAATCCGCACAAACCTCACAACAATGCAACAACAAAACAAACCACATAGATTTGCACAACAGCACACGACGACTACGGACCATAAAACACCCCAAGCCCAGCCAACGGACCCACCGGGCTGAGGCTGACAACAGCACATCACTGCTCTCTTGCACTTTTCCAGTTTATTCCCACTAACCCACCCCCCTCTCCTCCCCTTTTTCAGAGCCGCCAGAGCGCCAGGGGACCACTTCGGTGGTGATAGTGCGCGGTACAAATGTCCTTTAACATTAACATATCTGTAAGTCATCTGAGCCGCCTCCTTTGCTCCGTTTCTCCTCTCCTATTGCTTCACCTCTCTGGACTGCTGACCCAATTTGCACACAATCTGTCTCCCTCTGCCCGTTATTTTTAAATTACCCAATAATGTTACAGATTGGTTAGTCCCGGTACCTATCAGCGGTGGGTCCCAGGCTTGGCTGGAGATGATCTGCCCCAACTCCACACTGATTGTTTCCCTTCTCATTATCCTCGTAAGTTTTGTGTCTCTCTACTCTCTGTGCCTTAAATGCTGACATTCAGTCAGGACACAGACCAAGCACTTAAATCCCTCTGCTGGCAGTTTAAGGTCATGCAGAACCGCCATAGCGGTAGCGCAGCTCTGCATCCAACTCCACCGCTAGAGTAAGTTGGCTTTTCTGGGTCTCCGCTTTTCAAACTGACTTGCATGTCTGGTGAACATTTGTCCTTTTCCACAAGCAGGGTTGCTGGGCCACTTGACTTATGTGCTTTGCAAGCCTTGCTGTCGCTGCTCCCCTGACACTGTTCTGTGCCCTTCCTGCAGGAAAGTCTCATAGGCCCACAGCTACTTTTGTGGGTGTGCTCATTTGGGGGGGGTTACCTGGCCTAAGAGAGGAGGCACGTCCGACTAAGGGGGCCAATCATCATAACCAAAATCTACCTGCCTATGCCCACCCTCTGTGTGCAATTGTAGATGGAAAAAAGTGAATAGCTGTGTGGGCATGTAGGCATTCACTACTGCAGAACCTGCGTAGAACACGTGCTCAGATTATAATCTTTGCTGTTAAAGGGATGTTCTGGTCACTTTCATGCAGCGAACACATACCAAGGTTTTAGGGGAAGGGGGATCATGGACTACCCATACAAGTCACGTACTTTTAAAATTCGTCAAATTGGCCTTAACAGCAACGTTTGACTGTGATTGATAATCCATTAAGATAAAAGTAAATGTACATAGATTTTCACGAAGAGTGAAATATTAGAATTGTGTAAATCCATATTCTATATCTGTTGGAGGGTGTCCCTTTTCCATTATTATGGCCTGATGTATGGTTTAAACACTTAATGAAAGTATGCCTTTTCTGTGCTGCGATAGTACAGTTTGTTGGCAAATGCTGTTTTATTGGGAACGTTTAAGCATTGGGAAAGAAGTGTTTTCTATTATTTGTGTTACTATGAAAGGCTAGTTATTTAGCTGAACGTATTTCGTTTTGTTGATTGTCTTTAATGGTTAGATCGATGTAATTTTATTCCCTCAAACTTCAGGTTGTCAATTTGGATGGAACAATTACCGATGATGAGCAACAGAAATACTCACAGGTATGACATGTTTGTGTCTTCATTTAATTTGTTCCAATGTACTGCACAGTTTTGAAACAGTTTGCACACTGCACACTTTGATACACATATTGTTGTACAAATTAGCAGTTTAGTGAACAATTCAAATGTGTTTGCTAGGAAACCTCACTAGGCTGTAGCCAGAGACAGGAACAAAGGCCTGTTCCTGCGCCCCAGATCACCCCATTCCATACTTCCTCATCGAGGGGTAAGGGCAGGAGCCCCCCCAGCCCAGCAGAGGATCAACGCTCCTAGCGAGCAACACGAACAGGGCCTGCCTGACCCTGTCCCCATACGGCGCCTGACTCGCCCATGCCGGGCGCAGCGCGGCGCGAAACCGAGGCTGAGCCTCGACTCCATCAGCTGGATCCGCCGGCAGGCGGATTCGCCGGCGGCCAGTCCGAAGGCTATACAAAGGCCTGTTCCTGCGCCTGCCATACAAAGGCCTGTTCCTGCGCCTGTTCGTAGCACTGTGGGCCTGGGCCACAGATGCTGCCCCTTAACTCTGGCAAATGAAGGCACGGGACACTCCCTACCCGTCTTGAAACATTGTCAGCCAACAAGGCATCACTGATGTGCCAATGCTTTCAAATTTCCTCATATCCACCAGGCCATGTAAGTAAACCAGTCTTACAGTGTTACATTCTGATTCTAGGCGCTCTAGCTAGAGTTTGCAGCCCACCTGTCCTGGTTGCTAAGTCGCACAATATACCTCTCAATCTTCTACACTGTTTCCTTTGCGGGTCTATCTATAGAGCCCAACACCTGTTTGGCTTATAAATACTTACTGACCTCACTGTCTGTGCTATGCCTTATGATCAATAGAAGACCTCATTTATACTGTGTTGTGCCTTATGGTCGCCCCAGACCACAGTTGATTTTGTGTTGTGCCTTATGGTCATTAGCAGACCACATTGAGACTGTGTTGTGCCTTATGGTCAATAGCAGACCACATTTATACTGTGTTGTGCCTTATGGTCAATAGCAGACCACATTGTGTGGTGCCTTTGGTCGCCTATTAGACCACATTTACCATTGTGTTGTGCCTCTTGGTCGCCTATTAGACCACATTTACTGTCTGTGCTATGCCTTACGATCAATAGAAGACCACATTTATACTGTGCTGTGCCTTATGGTCGCCCCTGACCACAGTTGATTTTGTGTTGTGCCTTATGGTCAATAGCAGACCACATTTATACTGTATTGTGCCTTATGGTCAATAGCAGACCACATTGTGTTGTGCCTTTTGGTCGCCTATTAGACCACATTTACCATTGTGTTGTGCCTTTTTGGTCGCCTATTAGACCACATTTACCAGTGTGTTGTGCCTCTTGGTCGCCTATCCGACCACATTTACCATCGTGTTGTGCCTCTTGGTCGCCTATCCGACCACATTTACCATTGTGTTGTGCCTCCTGGTCGCCTATCCGACCTCATTTACAGTTGTTGTGCCTTGGTCACTCGGCCGCCCACAGACTACGTTGTCTGTTTTGATGCCCTGCATAGCTACTCCTCAATTAAATTCAATCAATTTATGCTGTGCCTCTATTCGCTAATAGACCACCCCCGTCACCTTGTGTACCAGTATCACCTTAAACATCATGTATTGGTACCTATCAACGCTCATACACCTACTGTACACTTACAGTAGTTATTGGTCCAGCCAGCCTGACCTACACTCTAAACATTACACACCCACTAGATTAGGCATGGCACCCACCACCTCCTCCCTGAGGCCTAGCACCATGACACCCGCAAATCTATACTTGGATGATCCAGCACTCTGGATACGACACTTTGCCTCCAAACCAACACCCAACCAACCCTGTACTATCACCATCAGAAATTCTAGACTGAACTCCAGAACTAGACCACCCACCCACCCAGGCTCGTACCATTCTAGCTCACTGAAGAGAAATACCAGTCTGAACATCCGAACCAGTCCACCTACCTCCCAGTACTCTCACCACCCTAGTATCTTAAGCAGGAACTCCAGACTAAGAGCCCGTACCATAAAACACTCGCATCTTGCCCATAATCGTGCTGCTCCCCCCTTTGACATCAACAATCTAGCCCACAATCCACCGCCAACATTTGAAAAAAACTTCAAAAAAGATAAACTCATCAAAGCAGCACTAGTGAATGCCAGGTCTCTTCCTGCCCATGCTCTCGACATTGCTGACTTTATAACCTATGAAAACCTTGATGTCCTCGCAGTCACTGAAACCTGGCTCAATGCCGCATCCGGCCCATCTCTTGCCCTCGCAATACCTAATGATTATGCCATCATAAGATCTGACAGAAACACCACTCAAACAAAGGGAGGCGGACTTGCCTTCATATACAGAAATACCTTCGACATCAAAATCATCCAAGATGCGCAAATCCCGTCTGCCGAATCCTTGTCAATTAAGCTACCCCTCTCACCCAACCACACGGCCACCGTGCACCTCATTTATCGACCACCAGGACCCATCGCCTCTTTCACAGAGGACATTGCATCACTTATATCCATAAACACCAAACCTAACTCGCAAACCATCCTACTTGGGGACTTTAACCTCGGTCTCAATGATCCTAAAGACACCAATGCCCTTGACTTAGCCAATTCATTATCTGATTTGGGTCACACGCACATCATCCACGAATCTACCCATATTAAAGGTAGAACTCTAGACTGGCTCTCACACATCAACTGCTCTATTGACCTCCTATCTAATGACCCATGCATCTGGTCAGACCACCACAAACTAACCTTTGCTATCAAAGCTAACACTACTCACTCAGCGCCCACCATCGCCCCTGCCATCCGCACGAGAAATAAGAAAGACATTACTCCCGACAAACTCCTACCTATACTACTCCCCATATTGAATAACATTGATTCAGATGCAGACCCTACAGCTCTAGTGGACACCTACAACCAGGCTATACTTAAAGCTCTGGATTCCATTGCCCCGCTAAAACTGCGGAAACCGAAACCACAGCGTCACCTTAACACATGGTTCACGCCTCAGTTAAGAGAACTACGTAAAGCCAAAAGAACCGCTGAGGCACTTTTGAAAAAACATCCCACAGCACCGAACAAATTTGAACTAACCCTAGTATCCTCTAGCTACAAAGAAGCCATACTCCTAGCCAAAAAAGACTCCTATAACAAAAGGATTACACAAGCGGAATCCAATACTAAAGAACTCTTCAAAATACTCAAAGAATTAGAATCCCCTATTGCCCCGACTGACAAAGGTATTACTGACGCACTATGGTGCAGCAACATCCAGAAAGCCTTATTAGATAAAATAGCTTGTCTACAATCCAAAATTAACGCAAAAAAATCTGTGCTATCTGTAGACCCTAACCACAAACAACTGCCTAACATACCTCCAACCTTCCAAACGACTTGTAAACCTTTCAGCTTCTCACCCCTTTCAACGTGGGAAGTAGAAAACATCATCAGGAAACTGAAACCTTCAAACTGCCAAGGCGATGCCTGCCCTGCCCCGATGGTTAAAGCAGCTGCACACGATCTGGCGCCATTCATTACCAATCTCATCAATGCCTCTTTCAAATCTGGAATAGTTCCTGACAATCTTAAAGACGCTTGGGTCATTCCACTCCTCAAAAAACCTACGCTTGACCCAGCTAACCCGTCTAATTACAGACCAATAACGACGGTACCTTTCCTATTAAAAATACTGGACAGAGCAGCCTACCTACAAATACAGGCTTATCTAGAAGCCAACAACCTCTTAGGGCTCAGGCAATCAGGCTTCCGACCAAGACACGGTACGGAAACTGCACTTATTGACCTTACCACCCAGATCCAAACCTTGAAAGACCATGGCAAACTTGCACTCCTTTTATTGCTTGACCTGTCAGCAGCGTTTGATTTGGTTAACCATCAAACACTCTGCCAACACCTGAAATCTGCAGCCCACTTTTCAGATGCAGCCAGGGCATGGATCAGTTCCTTCCTGGCGAACAGAACCATGAGGGTCTTCTCTCCCACAGATTCCGCCGAGCCGGCCCCAGTACCTTGTGGTGTCCCGCAAGGCTCATGCGTGTCCCCGACACTTTATAATATATTCACGAAACCCCTCTTCGATATCCTAGACTATCTGGGTGTCACGTATACCAATTACGCGGACGACACCCAGATACTCTTTCCTATCACGGGTGACTACGAAATAGACAGTACGACCCTCAATGAAATCTACTCAGTTATACAAGCATGGATGGCACACCATGGCTTGTGTCTCAATGACGATAAAACCGAGCTGATTATCTTGGGCACTCATGCCAAACTTAAAAATCTCAATCCCTCATTCAAAGCATTTACCATTGATGGCAATCTCATCTCAGTCTCTAATAACACTAAAACCCTTGGTATTTACATTGATGCTACCTTATCCCTCTCTAAACAAACCAACGCAGTAGCGTCATCAGCTGCTTACACTTGCAAGCTTATCACTGCATGCAGACCATTCATCTCCGCACCCAACTGTATCACTCTAGCGAGAGCTCTAGTCCTTTCCAAAATAGACTACTGCAACGCCCTTTACTTGGGCACCAGCCATAAAAATATTAATAAACTACAAGTAGTCCAAAACAATGCAATCAGAGCTGCCTTGAACATCCCCAAAAAAGCACACATATCTGAGACCAGACGTAACCTACGCTGGCTCCCTGTCAAGCACAGAATATCCCTGAAAACGCTTGCCCTCACACACAAAGTCAGGGCTAACCTTGCTCCAGCATACCTCACTAACCACTTCACACCACACTCCGCCTTGAGACCTCTTAGAGCAGCCCAAACTAACACCTTGACCATACCGAGATTTAAACTCCTCAACTCGGGTGGAGCTAGCTTCCCGGTACAAGCATCCAAACTATGGAACACCATCCCCCCACATCTACGCGCAGAACCGTCATTCAACCGGTTCAAACATAGCACGAAATGTTGGCTCCATAACACGGACTCCTGACAGCTTAACTTCTGCGCATGCACTTGTTTATTATGCCAGCTCCTACCTGTAACTATTTTGGAACCTGGCCGACTGTATTGTTTTGATTGCATACTGTATTGTTTTGATTGCATACCTATGTAACTGTATCCTTCCTGTAACTGTAACGTAACTCTGTTTAACCCTGTAACCAGCGCTACCTTACGCGCCCATATGCCCCAGGGCCTGGCTGCGCTTTATAAATAAACTAAATACAAATACAAATACAGAGAGAGAGGCACACCTATTGACATGAGGGAAGCATTCACATCTCTGAACACTGAGGCAAAACCCCTCCAAAATCCCCACAAAGTGCACATATGCTTCACCGTGGTGGTATGTTCTCCCAATGTGTCTTGCTTCTAATGCACAACACGGTGATTTCACTTTTCAGTGAATGAAGGAGCGGAAGCAAAGTCTATTCCTTCGTTCCCTGTGGTCAGTGGTCCCCTAGTTGTTGAATAAACTTTGTCCGGCCTTGCACGCCAATTCGGTAAACTCTCTCAAATCCCTTATTTAATAGCAACCAGCCAACTGCCAAATTCATCTCACAACTGTGTTATGATCCATGCAAAGAACAAAGGCATTTCTTCTTGCATTCCAGAGCCTCCTTTTAGTGGCACTTCTCCTTCCACTGCACTGAGTGCCGCCTCCTTAAGAGGTCTCCTCCAGTGGCAGTAGGAGCGAAACCGAACTCTGCTGCATCCCTGACCCACTGTGCACAGTAAGGCACAGGAAACTAGTGGGCAGAACAGCCTCAATCTAATGCAGAGTCCGCTGCAATCGGGGATAGCAACAGGTCCCAGGCCTCCACAGAGTGAGGCCCACCCCAGAGACACCTCAGACTGGTGTTTAAGTTCAGCTGTGCCCGTCACTCTCTCTGGAGCACCAGGGTCCTAAAAAAAACCTCAGTTGCTACTTTATGTATTCTTTTGCACTTGAATTGCTGTACTCAAACTCTGATCAGGAGTACTCCGCTAAGCCATATACCATCTCCAAAGGTTGCAGAAGGTCGTGTCATGCATCTTCCATGTATCCCTGAGCAAAGCACCTCCCTGTTAAATTCACCAGGGTTGCATGTCATGCTACCTAATTTGCTCTGCACGCTGAGGGTAACACTTATCATTCGCCTTACAGCCAGCTGATAGGAGAGATCATATGAAATGTGGGCTATTATCCTCCTTATCACCGTGCAGAGACGCCACTAGTAGAAAAGTGTTTGGTTCAAGTATATCTTAACATTGCAATGAAAGCACAGGAAAAAAGCTGCATGGCCATGCCGGCTGCTGCAAACTATACCCGTGAAATATAGTAGTGGGGGTCACAATGTGGACCATTTTCTTTCGTTCTTTCATATTTTGAGAGTCCAAAGAAGACATATTTTATTGGCTAGGGGGATTTGCACTAGGAGTGATGCAGTGTTTCGGTTTTGAACAATCGAGTCACCATTGTGATGGATCATGAGGACGCACTCACTACATTGCCATTGACCCTTAGAATTAGCCGTGTGGAAGTGAAATAATGATTGGTTTGAAAGAGGGCATGGTGGCATGTATGCTTTGTTTCGTTCAGGAGGTGCTCATTCATCCCTGCTTTATTGCACTCTGGGACTTGCAGTCTTGGTTTTACATTTGGGAAAATCAAAACTGCAAGTTCCAGAATGCATAGAAAAACTGTTTGTGACCAAATGACAGACATGTTTGCGTGCGTGTATTAAATAGTAATTATTATGCATTGGAAAGCACGATGTGAAGGCCAAATACCTGGGCTGTGGAGGGTTAATTTGGAAGTGGCCCTCTGCATATGTAGACAGAGCTACGGAAGAAAAGTTATGTAATGCATTTAATCGATAATGATGTATATGAATGGCTCTTAAACATCCCATGAGTGTGGAAGTGCAGTGAAATGAACCATCACAGGAGAGGGAGTCTATAAGTAGTAGATACAAAAGTTTCGATACAGAATATATAACAAACACTTATTTAGAATATAAGTTATCAACAATCGCAAAGTCCATCACAGTGATAATTAAAAGAAGCCAGCATTAAACCCGTAGGGCAGTGAATGTGGAAGGAGGACGGAAATCCTGGCGCTGGATGCTACAAGAGCGTTTGACAGCATGGATTGGAACTACCTTAAACTCAAGCTGGCGCAGCTGGTTTGTGGAGAAACCTTTACGCGGATGCTCCTAGCCAGTTTTCATATCCCCTCCACAAAACTCCAAGTGAATGGGAGAAGCTCGGAACCCGTATCTATTCGGAGAGGCACCAGACCGGGGTGCCCGCTTTCTCCCCTGGTTTTCGCCATGGCTGTGCAGCCTCTGGCACATGCAATCAGGGAGGACCCAACAATAAAGGGCGTAGTGGTGAAAGGGAAAGAACACTAAGTGGCATTGTATGCCGACAATGTATTGATGTTCCTTCGATACACTGGGAGTACCCTACCGAAGGTGCTGGCTCTCATGGAGAACTTGCAGGGGTCTCTGGATTCCGCGTCAATTTTGCAAAGTACAGGGCTCTTAATGTTAGAGGACCAAGCAGAGGTATTGAGGTGGCAGGGTTCCTACACACTGGTTTGGGAGCGGGATTATCTAGAATATCGTGGGGTGAATCTGACCTCCACGCACAAAGGGAACTTTCATGCCAATATCCCAGGCCTCCTGGGAAGCCTCAGGGGGGACTTAAATAGATGGTATCTGCAGGTGTTATCCAGGGTTCGCAAGAATTATGGCGGTCAAAATTACACTTCTACCTAGATTTCTATATGTCGTGGGCGCTCTTCCGTTTTGGATTCCCCCCAGACTGATAGCACGACTACAGAAAGAGATATTGCAGTTTATTTGGGGAGCCAAGAAACCTTGGGTAGCTAGGAAAATATTGTTTAGAGGGGATCGGGGGTCCCAGAGATGTCCCGCAACCTCGCAGCAGCTGAATTGGCACCAATGCTGCACTGGTCCTCACAGGACACTGAGAAAGGGTGAGGTGGGTTCGAACAGGCCCCGGACATTCTGCTGGGGTGTGTGGGGTTTCTAAAAGTTGAATCAAGAGAGGCTGGGGGGCTTAGGCTAGAATGCACAAGAACCACTCTCCGCTATTGGGACAAAGCGCTACGGGCTAGAAAACATAGTCCAGGCGAAGGCCTCTCACTCCAATGAGCTACAATAAAGAGTTCACACCAGGAGCAGCTTCTGGGCAAAAGAACCACCTCCCAGACATTAAAAGATTTTTTTCAGGGCGGAGCACCTTTGCAGTTTGAAGCGTGCAAAGCCAAACTTTCGCTTCCGGAAGGTGAAGGGCTCCACTATGCGCAAATTAGGCACTGAGTCACATCCAAAGAGTGCAGAGAGGTGGCCAGTAGAACAGCAGTGGGTCAGGAACTTACAATGAAGGAGGGGGCCCTGGGGAAGGGCATTTCAAGACTGTACCATCTCCTGGACAGGGTGGAGGTTGAGGATAAATTACCATACATGGGGAGATGGGAACAGGATGTGGTAATATCCATCTCGGAAGAGGAATGGTGGCAGATTTGGAGGCGAGTGCAGAAGAGCTCTAGATGCTCTTTGATAAATGAGTCAGCATATAAGATATACATGCAATGGTACATGACCCAATAGAGGCTGCACATGGCAAATCTGAACATCTCAAGAGACTGTTGGAGGGGATGCGGGCAGGTGGGGGACATGTCCAAAGGCAAAATCTTTTCGGAAGGAATTTTTGAGTCACATCAGGGAGATTTTGGGGGTACAGCTACCAATTTATCCAAAGGTGATATTCTTGGGGGCAGTAGCGGAGGGCCTGTATGTTGCAAGTGGGACAAGGGCCACTTTGATTACTTACATGCTAGCTGCAGCATGGATTACACTGGCACACAATTGGAAATCGGAGCATGGCCCGATATTCGCAATGCAGTGGGTAAGAATGTGGGGGATTTTGGCCATGGAAAAAGTGTGTGCGTTGGCAATGGGTAAATAGCAAAGCTTTGTAAAAGTATGGCTCCCATTCCATGAAATCGTAGCCGACAGAGACAATCAACTCCACAAGCCAGTCATACTAAGAATCATTTCGGTACTGTGAACTTGAAAAATTGGACATCAACGAGGGTACCCTTGGATTGACGAATGGTCTATGCCGGAACCCTGGAGTGCAATGTGAAAATATTGCACAATGGCTTGTAATCGTACCACCAATGTTAAAGTTTTTTTTGGTGTGAGGGGAATGGGGGGGGGGGGACGGGCACCAAAATATGATGTCGAGGTATATAGTTTGCATGAGTTCATTAACTGCTAGTGCATTTTAAAATAAAATAAAGCTTGTAAAAAAAAAAAAAAAGAAGCCAGCATTTCATTCCTAGTGCACAAGCTGATTTCATCATTCACACAAGTACCATTGGCTGGTGATACTCTGTCATCCCAATCTCACTAATCTTTTCCCCACTCATTGATCAGAGGAATTAGCCATCGGTAAGCCTCCCATGGCTACAGTATCTTTTTAGATTTTTACCTATGTCCTCCATTCAGATAAAACACCTTTTCCCATAAAAACCCTGTTCATGCGTTCTGGCCTCTCCGTTCCAGACCTTGTTCTTTTCCCCAGCACCTGGCAATATCCTGTTTTGCCACTGTAAGGACTGTTTCTAAAAACAAATATAGGATGTCCCTGGGCCTGACCGCTTCTCTAACCACCCCGTAATTACAATTTGGGCCCCTCTGGATCGTCCACTCAAAGTTCCTCCCAAATGCCTTATGCCACATTTCAATGTAGTCAGTCACATACCAGAAATCTCAGTAAACCTGTGTGACCTTAAACATAGATTATCCATGTTTCTCCCCGTATCATGGAGCCTGCATATGGAAGAGTATTGCATATATAACCATTTTATTTGTGTTCAACTTAGTTGTGAGTTTGAGGAAATGTTCTGATGTGACCTTACATCCAATCCTCATCTGTGAGCTCACTTACGTTTTAAGAACATTTATGCTACAATTTGTCATTGGGGAGTATCACTGATCCCCAGCCTAATATCTCCTCCCATGTGGCCAGGGGAAGGCAGCTGCTACCTGATCCTGACCATGGGGGTTGCCTTATGAGGGAGGAGATGGCTGTAGTGAGAAGTGGTGACTCCTTCGGAGCTGCGCACTATTCATCCTTTTGTGAGGATGAAGATCCTATAATCCCCAAATACCTGATGGCATGCTGCCACTACACAAAACCCACCCATGTTAAAGCCCAAAAGATAATACATGAGAAACTACCTAATCAGAATATGTTTTCCACTTTGGGAATATATGGGTCATATGTGGTACCCCCTGACTGTAAGGGTTCTGTCTTGGGTACATGTTATTGTACATAATGTTCAAATGACCTCTTCGAAGGGATTGTGTCCTCCGACGTATTCCTTATCTTTGATAGATCATCTCCCAGCTTGCTGGCCTCGGAAAAAAATCTTCAGTAGAGGGCGCTTCGCGTCGACGTCCCTCGAGCCGATGTCCCTCGACGGCCACTGTATGGGCGCCGACATCACCACACGTATAAATAGACTCACGCAGCGTCCGTTGCTCATTCCTGTTTTTCCGCGCTTCGTGTGGCCTCGGAATATTGTTGCTCAGTTCTTCAGTCAAATATAGCGATATATTCCTCGTGAATACCGACTCGTACTCGATGGCTTCCTCACCCGAACCGACTACTTCACGGTCCGGCTTCAAAAAATGTCGAGACTGTGGAAAGAAAATGTCGTTGACGGATCCTCACAGGATCTGTTTGTGGTGCCTGGGAATCGAGCACCATTGTTCGGAGTGCGAGGACTGCATGTCCATGACGGCGAAAGCCTTGAAGGAGCGTAAGGTGAAGCTCGAGAGAGGTAAGGCAGTTAAAACTTCTTCGAAAGTTTCCTCGGCGGAGTCGAGACATTAGTCTCCTCGCCATCATAAAAGACATTCTCGTTCTAGGTCTCAAAGCAGTTCCCATCACTCTTCGAGATCTAAGCATTAAAAAAGAGACGTCGAAGATCCCCTTCCTCGTCTTAGTCTTCTTCTGTTTTCTCAAAAAGGGTCTCTTGCCCCACAAAACATAGCGCTCAGGCTGAGTGGGAGGAATTCAGGAAAAAGATGCTAAGCGTCTTTGAGAAAGCGGCCTCGACCCCCTCGAAGACTGCTGAGGGTGATACCCTGGGTGAAGGACCCGAAAAATCAAAAAGCCGCGAGTCGCAGTACCTGGCGAAAGAAGCCACTCGAGCGTCACGAACCTTCGAGTAAAGGCAAAGTTGCATCGTCCACGCCGTCGTCAAAGATCCCTTCGACACATAGATCGGCGTCGTCGACGCCATTATCGAAGGGTTCTTCGACGCACAGGTCAGTCGAGTCGCCGCCGTCTTCGACGCCGAAAAAGGATAAACCCACGGCCACCTCACAGCCAGTGGCCATACCCAGAGCACAAGAATGTCGTCGACAACCTCGAGTAGAATCCCGATACTCTCGAGTTCATCGAGGCGTCTACCACCTTTCTCGACGCCTTTTTCGATGGCTTCGAAGCCTGTAACGTCTGCGTAGACGACGTTGACGTTTTCTCAGTCAATCATGACAAATTTGGCTCCTTCTCCTCTGGAAATGGGATTTATACCATTTTCAAGACCTGACCACTTCAGGGTCTTATCTTCTATTTATGAAGAAGGGGAGGATTCAGATCAGGAAAGACCTTTTAAGTTGCAGGGATCTGCAACTCCTGCACCAGAGGAATTTGCCTCTGAGGAAGGTAGGTTGAAAGACCTCCATGAAACCCTACAGGAAGCAAGTGGGTTAGACACTTCCCCAGAAGTGGAATTTGCCACACCAGACCCAGGGGAACATGCTGAAACCCCTTATAGAACCTTGATGGCAAGGATAATAGAGTTTATGGGATGGTCCACACCCTCGCCTGCTTTTCAGCAAGACGACCTCACAGACATCTTGGTCAAAGGTCCACTGGAGGATCCTGTGGTGCCATTTCATGCGGCATTACAAAGGAGAATATTGGCAAACTGGGAAACACCTGAGGTAATCCTGGCAGTTAACAAGAAACTATCGGCTAAATATCAGTTGTCTTCTGCTGACCCTGAATATTTATCCAAACACCCAACTCCAGAGAGTCTGGTTGTTCAGGCAGCTACTTCAGCAGGTAGTAAATCGGCTTACCCTACTGTTCCACAGGACAGGGATGATAAGAGATATGACTCTATGGCCAAAAAAGTATTTTCCGCATGTAGCATGGCGTTGAAATCCATCAATGCTACTTGTATGCTCGCAAGGTTCAGCCACACACTTTGGGAGTGTGCTTCATCAGCGGCTGACTGCCTTCCGGAGGGAGAAGAAAGGGAAGCGTTTCTCAACATCATTAAGGATGGTAAGGATGCAATCTGCGAATCCCTTCCGACTGGCATCGATTCTGCTGACAGTATAAGCAGGGCCATGGCGGCAAGTACAACAACCAGGAGATTTGCTTGGTTGCGAAAGTCTGGTTTTGCCCCAGATGTGCAAAGTAGACTCTTGAATATGCCCTTTGACGGCTCTTCTTTGTTTGGTAAGAAGGCGGATGACCATTTAGAAAAACTACAAACATCAAAGGCAGCAGCAAAATCCTTAGGAGCTGCAATCCGTCAGACACCATATCGCCCCTCAGGAACCTCTTGGAGAGGTAAGTCCTTTCGCTTTTATTCCGCATTCGGAAAGGGCAGAGGACAGCCGGTTCAAAGGGGTCAGAAGAAATTCACCTGAGGTGGACGGGGTAAAAACACCAAAAGCCGCAGCAGGTGCCTCTTTACTCTCGCCATCTGCATCAGCCGCCTCCAAACCGCTCTGAGGACTCTCTTCACAAAACACCAGTAGGGGGCAGGTTAACTCAACACCTGACGGAATGGCAGGCTATTACGTCAGATGCTTGGGCATTGGAGACAGTTGCCCAAGTTTACTGCCTGCCTTTTCTACGCATCCCTCAGTCATCCACCGGGGAACAGCTCTCTGAGTTCCAGATCCGCTCCTCTTGCAGGAAATTGTAGACCTGCTAGAGAAAGGTGCCATAGAACCTGTAGCGGAGAGGAACAAGGGCTGGTACTCCCCCCTACTTTCTCATATCGAAGAAAGACGGAGGACTGAGACCTATCTTGGACTTACGAGAATTGAACAAGTTCCTCAGGAAGGACAAATTCAAGATGGTAACTCTGTCAGATCCTTCAGGCCCTCCAGCTCCAGGACTGGCTGGAATCTCTGGACCTCCAGGAAGCCTATTTCCATGTGCCAATCCATCTCAAACACAGGAAATACCTGAGGTTCGCAATTGGCGGGGCTCATTATCAATTTCTGCCATTTGGGCTGACCTCCGCCTGAGGGTCTTCAACAAGCTAATGTCGGTAGTGGCTGCAAATCTAAGGAGGGAAAGGATCCACGTCTACCCCTACCTGGATGATTGGCTGATCAGAGCTGTATCTTCGGAACAAGCTCAGATCCAGCTAGATTATGTCTGCCACTTCCTTCACAAACTGGACTTCTCCCTCAATTTAAAGAATTCACAGATGATACCATCAGAGAGACTCCAGTTCATTGGAGCGGTCCTGGACACTTCCCTGGGAAAAGCCTCGCCACCAGAGGTGAGGGCTTAAGATATTCTGCAGAAGGTCACCAAGTTTCAAAATGCCCAACGTCTCCCAGCCTTCGAATTTTTGAGGTTGCTAGGCCTCATGGCATCCTGCATCTTCCTTGTGCCAGAGGCTCGCCTGAGAATGAGATCTCTTCAGTGGGCACTGAGGACTCAGTGGTCACAATTCTCAGGGAGAATGACAGACCTCCTTCAGATTCCGGACAAGGTGGCTCGAGACCTTCAGTGGTGGGCCTGCCAGAAAAACACCTTGAAGGGGGAACTGTTTTGGCAACCATGGCCGGAGATAACAGTAGTCACAGATGCCTCACTCACGGGGTGGGGAGCCCATACCAACGACTTGACCATCAGCGGTCGTTGGTCTCCATCGGAGTCCAGACTACATATCAACCTGTTGGAGCTGAGAGCAATCAGACTAGCGCTGAAAGCTTTTCTGCCATCTGTACAGGGGAAAAATGTCCTGATAATGACGGACAACACAGTGGCCATGCACTACCTCAACAAAAGAGGAGGCGTAGGATCACTACCACTGTGCAAAGAGGCAATGCAGCTCTGGTTTTGGGCAATTCAGGAAGGAATCTCTCTATCGGCAGTTCACCTAGCTGGAGAGAAGAACTTGACGGCGGACGCTCTGAGCAGGCAGGGCACAGTCTCCCACGAGTGGGAACTAGCTCAGGAAGTCCTTCAGGAGATCTTCGCTCTTTGGGGAACCCCTCAAGTGGATCTGTTTGCCACCAGTACCAACAGAAAGTGCGATCTGTTTTGTTCAAGGGAATTTCCCCCGAGAGGAGCTCTAGGGGACGCGTTCGTAGTGGACTGGGAGTTTCCACTCCTGTATGCGTTTCCACCAGTCCCTGTCATTCCTCAAATGATCAGGAGGTTGAGAAGATTCCGAAGAACCATGATCCTAATTGCCCCAGACTGGGCCAGGAGAACGTGGTACCCGGACCTTCTGGACATGTCCATCTGCCCTCCAATTCGTCTTCCACTCAAGGAGAATCTTCTCGCACAGAAGGGAGGTCAGGTTCTCCATCCAGACATCAGAACCCTCAACCTTCACGCCTGGCTTCTGAGATAGAAGGATTGGGACCTCCCTAATGACGTCATGGAAGTGTTGCTTTCAGCCAGAAGGCCAGCAACAAAGTCTTTATACCGCTGCCGTTGGAACAAGTTTTGCAGCTGGTGCAGAGAAGAGAATATCAACCCCTTTTCATGTGGTACACCAACGGTGTTATCATTTCTACTCTACTTGGCAAATTCAGGCCTTCAAATTCTATCAAGGGCTATCTCGCAGCGCTATCGATCTTCAAGCTCACTGCGGAGGAACCTTCGTATTTCAAATTACCCTTAGTAATACAATTTCTAAAGGGATTAACTAATGTCTACCCTCCAAAACCTTTCCAGGTTCCTTTATGGGACTTAAATTTAGGCTTAAATTTCTTGATGGGTACTCCTTTTGAACCACTCCACTCTTGTTCGCTAAGATTTCTCACCCTTAAAACTATCTTATTAGTGGCTTTAACATCTGCTAGAAGGATGAGCGAATTACAAGCTCCATCTTGTAAACCCCCTCATACAATTTTTCATAAAGACAAGGTTGTCCTACAGGTGAAGCCTAATTTTCTCGCAAAGGTGGTTTCTGAATTCCACAACACTCAGAAAATTACTTTACCTTTATTCTATCCGCCTCCCCATCCGGGGAAAGAGGAAGAAAGGCTACGTAGGCTGGACCCAAGGCGGGCTTTAAGCTTTTACATCAGCAGACTTGCTAGGATTAGGCAAGCAGACCAACTGTTCGTGGGTTACTCGGGGCACAAGTTGGGACTACCGATAACAAAACGAACTATTTCCAGATGGATTATTTTGGCCATCCTGGAATGTTACAAACTGGCAGGGAAAGAGCCTCCTCAAAATCTTAGGGCTCATTCAACCAGGGGTATCGCAGCCTCCTCGTCCCTCCAAAGAGGGGTTCCGGTTCGAGACATGTGCGGCTGCCACATGGTCGTCCGCACATACCTTCACCAGATTTTACAACCTGGATTCCTCCTCTAGTCAAGAGACTAGGTTTGGCAAAGCTGTATTACATTCGGTTCATTCCTAAAGGAAACATGGCGTTTTACTCCCACCTCCAATTGCACACAATTGCTATGGGAGTCTATCAAAGATAAGGAATACGTCGGAGGACACAATCCCTTCGAAGAACAAGTTACTTCTTACCTTGTAATGTTCTTTCGATGGGATGTTCCTCCGACGTATTCCTTATCGCCCCTCCCATCCATCCCCGCAGTAATACTTCCCTTGTGGTTGCAGCTTACGCTCCTTCAAGGTCAATAACCAATTCATGTAAAACAACTGTTAACGTCAAAACGGAACTGAGCAACGGACGCTGCGCGATTCTATTTATACGCTTGGTGACGGCGCTAATACAGAGGCTGTCGAGGGACATCGGCTCGAGGGACGTCGACGCGCAGCGTCCTCTACTGAAAAAAGCTGGGAGATGATCTATCAAAGAAAAGGAATACGTCGGACGAACATCCCATCGAAAGAACGTTACAAGGTAAGAAGTAACTTGTTCTTCTGTTTCATCTAACCATCAGATGAAACAAAATAACTTTGTGAAACTTAAAAACATTATGGACTTCAATGCCCAAAATGCCTATGGTACTGGGATGAGGAAGGGGAGTGAAGAGTTAATGAAGATCAATAGTAATGTCAAGCAGATCGTGCAGTCTAGTTGTTTCCATTCTAATCATCTTAGTGGGACATTTAAATCTACAATCCAGCCACACGTGAAGAGGGCGGCAGGAGAAGCGGGAGTGACGACTATGGCAGAGGCTGCAGTCGGAGAAGTCATTGCGGCGAGCTGCAGAGTGTAGCAGCGGGGTAGAAAGCAGTGGTGTAACGAGAAGCCCAGCTGAGAGGGAGAAGTGCTCCCGAGTGACAGAGGACAGCTACGGCAGACCAAAGTACCCGAAGGCACGTGGAGTCCGGCAAGCTCCCTGGCAACCCCTGCACTTGGGAACTGTTCTCTGTATCCCTACAGTCCCCCTTACTTACCCCCAGCTGGCCCTACTTCTCTCATTGTTTTATTCTTTTACCCCATATACTGCACTGTCCCCACCCCCTCCCACTCCACACTTTTCCTCTTCACCCATCCCCTGCACTTGCACGATCTGAATGACACCTGGCCTAGTAGGATCATTGTCTCTGTCTTCCCTCTATTTCCCCCTCCCTTGCCGTGTTGTGCCTTGTTACACTTGTGTATAGGCGCGTTATAAATGCCATATCATATATCACATCATTGATAGTTGTGTGAAGTTAAAACCTTTCCTGGCAGGCGAGTAAACCAGGAGAGAAACAGGTGTTTAGTTCATCCCCTTTTTATTTTAATAAATATGTCAAAAGTTCAGAAAACTACAACTTTTTGTTTGTCTCTCATTTCTGACCCATCGTAGGAGGCTGCAAAGTGTGCCAGTGCTTTTTAAAATGTTGAAATAGGCTTGGCTGGAATTCGACAATCCAAGAATTTCACTTCAGCAGGGCAATCATTGGGAAGCATTAGGAAGAACCAAGACCGTGGCAACCCTGTAATGTCAGAGTATGCCTCAAGTGAAAGTACTTCCAAAATATCCTTTAAACTTAGCCAAACTCCTCCTTGAGGACCTGACAACTTTTTTTCTTGTACAATAACTTTTTATTTGCATTTTGAATACAACCAGAACAACTTTTAATGAGTGGTTTGTCTCCACCGCTCTCCCTCTGCTCCTCCCCCCTCGAAGCCCTTGGTGCATTCTGGTCAATGTATACAAATTGTGGAAAGGAAACCATTTTACAGAGCCATCAACAAAATTAACTTCAGTAGAGTGGGTATCTGCTGCAAATCAATGGCCATCTGGGCTCAGGTTAGGTGAACAGAAGGTTTCAGCAATCCTGCATGTTTGCAGCCCTAAATATCCGAATGAGTGGTAGGCAACAACAAGGCATCATCTCCTCTCAATTTAAGGGGAATCTAAGCACTTTCTCCAAAGCCATGTTAAGCTCTGTTTACTGTATTCAGGAAAAGCATATCTCGGATCCAAGTAATTGAGGGTTGGCGGGATATAAGAGAAAATCATTCATGTATAGTTAAATGCTACCCTTGATACCCCATGGAAAGAGAAAGTCCTCCATGAGAGGGTCTCGCCTTATTCGCTCTGCCAATGGCTCCATTACTAGATATCGCAGATGGCCACGATAGTCCAGAGACCAAAGATACATTAATACCAGAGCTCGTCGTAATTCAAAATTGGATTCTCATTAGGGTTGTGGTGAACATGGACTAATGGGTATCCTGTTGGATTCTCAACTTTTCCCTTGGCTCCCTCCACCCTAGCCTGGGCCCCCCCTATTCCCCACAAGAACTTCAAAGACATCGTTTAATGCACATAATCCCTGCTACATAGGTCTAATCTGATCTAAGTAAGTGCCTAAAGGCTGGCGCCTTCTCTATTGGTCTCCCTAAGGGAATTTTGTATGGGGGTGTAGGGGCCTCGGCTCTAGGTTGATTTTATTGCAAAAAACATGATTTCACAGCTCTTCTCTCTCCATTCTCTCTCTCCCTTTCTCCTCCTCCTCCTAGCGCCTTCTCTACTACCTCTCTTACTCTTTCTACCCTCCTCCTACCTTTTGAGCTTACTAAATTCCCTCTCTCTCTCGTGCTCTTTCTCAGCTCACTTTCACCTTCATATTATTTACCGCCAGCTTCTCCCCTCCTTCTACTCTCACACTCCCTCCCTATCTCTCTCTTGCACGCTCTCCCAGTCACACACACTCACCCACACAATACTACTCTAATTGAGACCTTTCCCTTGCACACAATATCTTAACTGCACACTCTTTCACGCTACAGCCACAATTTTCGCAACACTAGGCACCACCATCCACTCTCCAGCACTTGGACTCTTGGTCCACCAACTCCTCCGTTGACCTCACCAAACTCCTTTATCCACGTTCTGTCTGGCCAGCCAGTCCCTTGTCAGTCGTTCCCCAGCTTCCCACTAGTTGTTGCAATCACCTGTCTTCCAGGGACAATCTTACCCTATTGTTTCCACAGGGTTTGTGTTTGTACAATGCAGTTTTTATTTTAATTTAAATTTGCTTATTGATATAGTGGTGACAGCATCCAACATCATTACATTACTGTAAGTGTACATGGTATCACAGTACATTAATTTTACTTAAGTGCTTAACATTCTTCAATGTGTTCTGTGGGTATAAGGCATACAACATACATTTCCTGAGTACTTGTTCAGGTTGTGAAATAATAAGTCTTTGCACCTGTTTACTTCACAGGGTCAGGCTGTCGGATCAATGGTAGTGGTACGGGTATCTCAAATATATCAGTCTGAGGTATAGAGTTAACAGTTTTTGCACCTGTTTGTTCCACAGGTGCAGGCGGCCAACTTAACAATGGTAATACAGATCAACGTCTCTGCATCTAAATGTTTCTTGTTTAAAGATTAGTCTCTGATATGCAATAATTAAGTTCCTTTGCCACTTCCACAATTCAGGGGTATTCATCAGTTCATTCAACATTTTTCCCCAGTCCATGCTATTATCCGCCTCAGCATCCACCAGAGCTTGGTCTCTAAGTAGCTCCATTTCTGCTATCCCCCATCGATATACATCTTTCAACCACAACTGAATTTATGGGCCCTTCAGATCCTTCCAAGCCATCACAATTCTGCGTTTGGCTAATATAAGTAGGAAAGAAGCTTTTTTCCTTTTGGGTGTTAGTTTCCCGCCAGGTAGTGTCCCCCATAAACTCGTTTCAGGTGTGCACGTATACTTACTATTGGCCAAGGAGTTAGTCTTCCTTACTACCTCTTCCCAGAATACTCGGATTACCTGGCAACCCCATGTCATGTTCCAGAAGCCCGCTGTGGCCTCCTTACATCTCGGACATGTGTCGGTGTTGTGGATTGATAGTGTGGAGTCTGGATGGTGTCTTTTACACTGTGGGTAAAATTGTATTGAATGAGTCTGAACCTGGCGTTTGTCGATACCTTACGAGTTTGTTCCCATATTTTAATCCACTGTTCATTGGTATCTCTCTCCCGATATCCCGTTTTAATTTCGCCTTTCCAGCTAGTTCCTGGAGTTTCTTCCTTTCCTTCATCAGTAGATACAAGCGTGATATCAGGCCCCTGCTATTGTTACTGTGTAGCATCTGATGCATCAGGGGGCTATTTACTGGTTCTGTCTGGCTTTCCTCCCAAAGTTTAGCTATTCTTTTTACAATTCAGGCGTAGTTTAAAAAAAGACTCTTCAGGCATGTCATACCATTGGTGCCATTCCTGGAATGGCAACAATATCCCTCCCGTCTTCATAGAGATCCCCCATTTTTGTACCCCCTTTGTTTCGTAATTTAGCCCAGTCGAGATTGGTCACTATTCCCCTGATCTCTGGATCAAAGCTCAAGGGTAGGTCCAGACTATACGGATGGGAGTTCTGTGCTTTCCCTAATGTCTGTTTCCAGATTTCCCTTGGTACTGCATAGATCACACTGTTCCCCTAGTTACCATCGGGTCCCATAATAGTTCAAATCCCTTCTTATGTGCTGGAACATCCCCCAATAGCCATTTCAAATCTCCTTGTGGTGTACCCACCCAGTTGAAGACTGTTAGCAGTTGGGCCGCTGCGTAGTATACTTCATAGTCTGGCAATATTTATAAGTCCCCCCTCTGTGTATGGCCTTCGCAGAGTGGTTAACACTAACCTCCGTCTGTTCGACCCCCATAGCAGTTCCCTTATGTAAGTGTCTAGCATCTTAAAGAATACTTTTTTGATCTTATTGTTAAGGTGAGTATCACGGGAATGCTGCGTACCTGTTGGTTTGGCTGAAGATCTTGAAGTGGCAGCCATGCTGTCTGCTTTATCCAGTCGTATGTATGACGCGGGGAACTGACTCTACCTCAACTCAAGATAGGTACGGGGCGGAAGCTGAACCAACTCCCAAAGTCACAATACGCTTTCCCCTGATTTCCGTGACGTCAGGACAGTGCAAGCACTGGCAGGGGAAGCTTTGTGTATTGCAGTCCTCCGATAGACGTGGACGAACCCGATGATGATCCGGCAAGGTGGAAGTGTATGATGGAAAAAGTTCAAGGAGTAATGGGAATTGAAGTACTGGCAAACTGAAGATCTGATGTTGACAAGAAGCAGCTGGTTGAAGAAAAGTCGGACCAGGCAGAGGCACACAAACAAGAAGTCCAGTGACGTTCCAGGAAGGAACAGGAGGTAAGTAATTCAGGCTGGCAGAGAAGGGAAGCAGGGTAAACTCTGGCAGGCTGAAATGGAGAGGTAGACTCAGGGAACAGGATAACCTCAGACTGGCTGGAATAGGAGTCAGGCCCAGGGAACAGGGTAACCACAGGCAGACTGGGAAGGGAGACTGGCCCAGGAAGCAGGGTGAATATAGGCAAGCAATGGAGAAGCTGACCCAGGGAACAGGATGACCACTGACAGACTGGGAAGGGAAACTGGTCCAGGGAGCAGGGAGAACACGGGCTGGCAGAAGAGATAACAGGACCGGGAACCAGAGGAATCTCGGGCAATTCCAAGCGGAGCGAAAAACACCATTGAAGCAAAACCGCGTTGAGACGCGATTAGCTCCCGATCTCTGCCCCCTTTATAGGGCCACCAGCTCTTGGGAGGCTTGAGACGCAAGCCGCCTCGTTGCCAGGTGCTGGCGAGCCCAAAACGAGGCTTAGAGAGCAAGCCTTTAAGGCAGTGAGGGCCCAGCCTACTGCGCATGCGCGGATACGAGAATGGGGATACCCGCGCATGCGCAAAGGCATGTCAACACGGACCCTGGAAGCCCTCCGAAACACGGAACCCCAAGCGCGAAAGCGCTGATAGATCCGCCAAGAGGGTGCAAGGCGAGAAGGTGCGGAAAACCCCGGTCTCCAGGTAAGTGGCGTGACACTTATATGGGATGTTGATGAAGAAATACAATAACCTGGGTATCCCCATCAAAGAGATAAGTAAGGTTTTATAGAATTGTATAGATTCCCCTATGCCGGCCTGTGCTCTACCCGTGTTAAACTTGAACGTTTCCTCTAGTTCATGGAAGATTGCGATACCCAGGTAGCTGAATGATTCTATTTCCCAGCGGATCCCCCATTTTGGGAGTAAGTTCACATGTTGCGTACTCATTGCCCCTAGAGGGAACACCAATGATTTTTCCGTGTTCGCACTACAGCCCAACAGCTTCCTAAAATTGGCTAATACTTCTAGTGTTATCAGGATGTTAACCCTGGGGTTGTTCACGTATATCAGCGCATCATCTGCGTACAATTATATATTGTGCATTATACCACAAACTCTGATCCCTGTCTACTGCATATAGTGCCTGAAGTACCCTGCCAGGGCTTCGAGCACTAGGGTGAATAATATTGGCGATGCCGGGCAACTCTGCCCGGTGCCTCTTTCTAACGACCACTTCTCAGATATCCAGTCGCCCGTTTTCACTCTTGCCTGGGGGCTAGCATACAGTAATTTGATCCATTGTAGCATTTTGGGGCCCATCCCTATGTCTGTTAGGATCATAAATAACCATTTCCACTCCACAGAATCAAATGCCTTTGTTGCATCTAAGACCATCAAGGCTAGTTCCTCTTCTGAAAGGCGGACATGTACCATTTATAAAGTGTAGTCTCCTGATATTCATGGAAGTATTTCACCCCCCTATAAAACCGCATTGGTCAGGGTGTATGCTGTTGATGACGGCCTTCTCTAATCTCTGTGCCATTATCTTCCCCAGTATCTTTGTGTCAACGTTTAAGAGTGATATGGGTCTGTATGATCCATAATGAGTAGGGTCTTTTTCAGTGCTTCATGATAACTAATCAGTGCTTCTCTCATTTATTCGGGGAGGGTTCCACAAGTGAAGGCCTCCCTATAGACTCTCTGTAGCTCCGGGAGCAATAAATCGGCATATTCTAGATAGTACTCCACTGGCAGGCCAGCTGTTCCTGGGGACCTCCCTTTCTGCATTGTTTTCAATGCCCATTCAATTTCCTCAACCGCTATGGGTCCATCCAGTGTTTCCCTCTGAAGTGTCATCAATTTTGGCATGCATGCCATTTCTAGTAGGTCTGAGGCCTCCTCTTCCGAATATGTCCCCTCGCTTGAGTACAGTGATTTGTGTAGTATTCCTGAAAAACTCCATTGATCTGTTGCTGTGTGGCTACTCTGGATCCATTACTATGCTTCATTTGTGTAATTGCTCACCTCAGGTGTTCTTTCCAGATCATCCACGCTAGTAGCGATTTATCCCGTTCCCCGTGTACCTTTTTGGTATAACGGTCTCCATCAAATTTTGTTAGGGCTTCTTGGTGTGACGTTCGAGATATGACGCCCTCGCCAGGTCCTGCCCCACCTTTTCCCCTTTCCCCATGTCGATCTCTAGACTCATTGCATCTTCCGATTGTTTCAACTTCCCCGTGAGAGTTTTCGTGATTCCCACTGCTTTCGATATACACACCCCGCCCACTGCTACGGTAAGGGTTACCCACAGAACACCCAACTCGTCTACCAATTCTATGTTGTCCCTCAGAAAGGAAATCATTTCTTCTCTCATTAAAGGCTCAATCTTTGAGTTGTTCTACTCCTAGTTTCCAGGTCGGTATCTCTGGGTGGTGACTCCTCAACTGTAAGGTATTACCCGAATTGTTAGTTTACAATTGTTCGAATGACACAATTGTTCGAATAATAGGGGTCCTAATTGACCTTCTGCACAATTGACTGTATGGTCATTTTAATATATATTATGGGTTGGGTTGGTGTAATAATATAAGGGGATTGGGAGGGGGGTTGGGGTGGGGGTTGGATTGGGTGGGGGGCTGCAGGGGTTTCCCCCCGCATATATATCCTAATTGACATTTAAATTCGGTCAATTGGGCAGAAGGTCAATTGTTATTCGAACAATTGGCATTCGAACAATTCGTATACAACCAACTGTAATACCGTAACCAGTGGGACATGGTCGGATATCACCTTCCCCAAGTTTTCTGTCCATGAAATCTGTGTGCGCCCTCAGCGCAACGTGAATATGTAGTCTAGACGAGAGTGTCTCTCATGCACCGGTGAATAGAATGAATATTCTCTGTCATCTCCATGTGATCCCCTCTATAGTTCCTGCAATTCCAGTTGCTGTACCATTCTATTGGGGGCGTTGGTAGGCTCCTGTTCCCGTCTGGTCTATGTTTGGGTCTAAATATAACAATTAAAATCCCCTCCCAGATGAGAATATCCGGCCTGTCCTTGCCTATTAGCTTTCTCACTTTTTGGAAGTAATCTTCATTGTCTGTATTAGGTGCGTGTGAGTTTATTATGCTTAAATTGTGTCCCTCTAATGTGCCCTGTATAATATAAATGTGCGTCCCTCATCATCCCCCTTGGAGGTCTCCAGCTGTAGTGGTATTGTGGTGTCTACCCAGATTAGTATCCCCAGGGAATATGACGAGTATGAAGTTCCCACTAGCGTCCCACCCCACCTCCTACAGAGATCTTTTAGGTCTTCTTCAGTCATGTGTGTCTCCTGTAATAATGCTATTTGAATGCCATGTCTGCGTAAGAATTGTAGGACCTGGGAGCGCTTGGATCTCCTCCCCAGACAACGTATGTTCCAGGTTCAACATTCGGGCTGTTTTGGTATATCATTCCCCCCAGACTTCCCTTCTATTGGGATTGCCATAGTTTCCGTCTGTTTTTCTGATTGTGTCCTTTTACTACCAAGTTTAGTTGCCCTTACTTCTAAGTCATAAACCACTCCTGAGTTGTACCAATCGTGTTGTGTGCTGCTAATTTGTTGATAGTGTGTTGTCCTCAATAGGTTTGTGCTGTCCCCACTACTTATTTTCCTCCCCCCCCCCATAAGCCCACTCCCTCCCCCCTCCTGGTTCCCTCTACCTTTCGTTGCCCATATTCCCCCATATTTCTCGCAGGAGTTAATTCCTGCCTCAAATTGTGATGGACCTCCGTCGCTAACCAATAGGAAAATTGGACAGCTCAGTCCTTTGGTCTCGCTTATGTTGGCGAGACTGGCGGGGTCGCAGTCAGGGGTTCGGCCTCAACGTTGGCTGTAGACTCTGATGCTCCTCCTCTTCTTCCTCCTCTGTGGTTTAGTGAATTATCTTCCATTCTAAGTTCTCTTTGTCTGCTATAAGTATTTCCTTTCATTTCCCTTTCTTTTGTGTTTGCCCCTTCCGTTGTTGCTTCTCTTGAGCTTATGTCTCTGTTATGTGTCCGTTCATTAAGTCTTTATCACTTTTGGTCCTCTCCGTCTTTCCACGCTTCCGAGTTGGTGGACCGGCCATATTTGGATTCTATCCAGATCTAAGCTTCATTGGGTGTAGTGAAGAAGTGCGACTGGTTATCCGTCAACACCTTCAGTTTGGCTGGAAAGAACATCATGTATCGAAAGTCATGCTCTGAGTTTTTTTTACTGAGTCGAAGGATCGTCTTTGTCTCTGTACCTCTTGCTTGAAGTCCGGGAATATCAGGATCTGTGTATTTTCCATCTGTATATTCCCCTGTTTTTGAGCCTCTTGCAGGATCACATCTCGGTCTCTAAAATAGAGCAGTTTTGCTATTATGGCCCGGGGTGGGGCTCCTGGAGGTAGGGGGGCGGCCGGGTACCCTATGTGCTCTTTCAACCATGAACAATTTTGAGATGCCACGGGGCCGTATAATTTCCAGTATTTTCTCCACAAAGAATTCTGTGCTGTCCCCTTCATCTGTTCCGGTTCTACCACCAACCAAATGTTAGACCTTCTAGAGCGTCCTTCGCTATCCTCTGCTCGATCTTCAAGGATTCTTGTGGCCCCCACAAGGCCCTGGATTTTATTGCGCATGGTTTCCAACACATCCTCCAAGTCACTTATTTGTCGTTCTGCTGACGCCACCCTTTCATTTACTTTCCCCAGGTCCGCTCGCACCAATGAGACGTCCACCCCAACTTCTTGGATCCTGGTATCCAATACTTTCTGTGTTTCTTGAATGGCTGTCATGAGATTCTCTAAGGTCACTCCCCCTGTCTCTGTAGGTGTGCCCGGGTCCCCTTCTTGTTGGTCGTGGGTCTGTTTGGCCGTTTTAGGTTTGGTGCCAACATACCTTTCCATCTTTTGTTGGCCTTTCACAATTTTGTGAGTGATTGTCTTGTTCACTCATATGAATAGGTCCCCAACCCTTTCGGGTCAGTGTTATGTTTAATTCTCTTTCTGCGCCACTTCGGACAGGTTTCCTCCTGGTCTGCTATGTGCTTTCTATTATCTGTATTTATATGCCTGTTTGTTCTTTGAGGTGCACCCCGGGCTTCACGTGTATCTTTGTATCTATGGACCCTTCTTGATCGCTGTGGGTCGCTCTTCTCGGATATATAGCCTTTATTTCACTCTCCTTTGGCGCTCTGAGGAGTGCTTCCCGATCTGTATTCCCGGGTTTTGGGGGTCTTCTGGCCTCCAAGTGTATCTTAGGTTCCAGGGTGTGTTCTCATGTAGCCCAGGGGGGCCCGGGTGAGGAGTGTTTCATGTGGCCTCTACTGGCTGTGGTGTGCCCCAGGGGTGTCTCCCCGAGTGAGGGTGTTTGTTCGATCCCAGGTTGCGTTGCTGTTTGATGGGGCGAGTGCCACCTTGACTTTGCACAGTCTGCTGAGTGTAGTAGTTTGTCGGGTGTACACTTTGATAGGCCCTTGTGTGAGAGTCCTTAAGCTCTTCCTTGGTCTCTATGCATCGGGGCCCACCGTGAACAGTGTCCTCATGCCCTGCGGAATTGTTGTTTCCTTTCCCGCTCTACGTATTGGTTGCAGCGGTCTTTCGCATGCAGTTTCCCATTTGTTCCTGCCGTCAAGCGGGTTTGCAGTTTGTGCTGGTAGTATTACGGGAGAAATAGCTCCCCCTCTGGTCCGGTTATCTTTGAGTATTACAGTTGGTAATCGTTAACGTTAATCACTAGCGTTATGAATGTGGAGTCGTCCCCCCGATGATTTTCTGCCGCCAAGCTATTTTATTGGTCACCTCTGGGGTCCCCAACCTTGGATCTCGCTTGGATTGGACCCGCTTGCGATTAGGTTCCTAGCATGGTGGGGGATCGTCCCTCACAACCTCTGTTGCCCCTCCCTCGGCGGGGCCCAGTGCTCAGCCTCCGATTACACTGGTGGGCTCTGGAATTCAGAAATGGGCAGCCGCTCCTGCGATAGTGCCCGCAGTGTTCGTTTTTTTCACCAATGTTCATATGGGATGTCCCGTGTGTCAGAGTCCACGGCCTGTCGCTACTCTGCAGTCTCAAGATGGCGCCCGGACCTGGATGTTTCACATGTCTGCTCAATTTTGTAGCTGAGATTAGCTTTATTTCACCCCGCCTGGGTGTCCATTCCACGGAGGAAGCCTTCAGATTGCATATTCAATGCATATTTCGGCGAACGGCAGCCAAAATCAGTAGATTTCTGCCAGGATGTTTGGCGGTCTCAGCTGAGCGACGTGGATTAGGTCCTCATCCACGTGCCGCTCAACAGCGCCCCAATGCAGGTTTTAAAAAGGCTGCCCCCCTTTTTTGATCTCTGGCACGTTCCCTAAGCTGAACGGGAATTGTCTGCTCTCGCTGTGTGGGTTTTCTGTTCCGTGTAAGTTTGTCACTGTTCTTTTCCCATTTTAATCTAGCGGGCAATGGATGAAAACCTCTAGTCAATGATTGGAAGCAGCGAGCGCTGTGAGGTGTTCCGTTTTCTCATGGGTCACAGGTCAAGATTCTCTCAGCAGCCACCCAGAATGTTCTGTATAGGTAGTTCTGAAAGAAAAAGAAAAGAAACGTGACCAGAAGGGAGGCTGTAAGGCATTGCGGTCGAGACAATGGTACCAATGCTGTTGCACCATAACAATAATCAGGGGAGTTGGAGGACTAACACCCCTTCCCCCCCCATATCACTGTACCCCACCTCTGGGAGGGATCAGCTCTGGCAACTACCCTAGTAGGCTGCCTTCCCCAGGCTGGGAGGGGTTCCTGCTCACCTGACCCTGTCACGTAGGGCATAGAGGAATGGAAACAATGGGCTCACATGACTCATGGCCTTTATAAATGAAAGCACCAAGATGTGGCTCCGTTGAATCTGACCATAGCCTGGATTTCACCACATAGCAGCCTAAACAGCCCTATAAATAAGGGGGGTTTCGGCCACATTCACTCCCTTAAAATTAGCACACACTCCCAAAAAAGAAAAATAGGGAGTAAAAATGCTCCCAGCAAAAAATAGGAAATCGACCTATTCGAAATCGAAGCTTGTCCCCCTGCTTTAATGCATACAGCTCAATGGATATGTTTGGCTCGATCATACAAGTAGTGCCTCAGGAAGAAACTGCTGTTCGGAAAAGGTAAATGTGCATGAATAGTGAGGTGCAAAAGATATTTATTACAAAAAAGCTTCTATTTTGTAGTTATATTTTTACTCGCTTATACTCCTATTGGGGATGGGGACTCATTATTTACTCACTTAAAAAACATTTTACTCCAAACTTTAATAAATTGGGAGTAACATACTCCCACTTTGAAATTTTATCTGGAGCTCTGAGCTTAACTTATTTTAAATATTAGGGACCAAACCCCATTCTACCCATCAGACCAAACAGGAAGCTTCATTCGGCAGAGCCAACATCGTTCTCTGACTCTATGGGAACGATACTAATGGCCCATTTATTCTCTCATCCAATACCTTAGCCAAGTATAGCTTACAGAGGTTACATCTGGTGGACTGTTCTGGGATGAACCCATTGAACCTGGTGTATTATCTCAAGCATGAGACCCAGAAATCAGTGAGTTTTCTGACCAGGATCGGTTCATAAGTGAGGATGGTCTGTATAAGGAGCAAGTGTTCAGTGTCTTGTCCTATAAAATGGCTAAGTGTGGGGCTTCATGGCAGTCCGTTGGCAAGCAATGCTTATCTATGCTCTCTTGCAACATACCCAGCATTGTTTTTTGCCCCCTTCCCCTACACACCGTTCTGAAGATACTGAGCAAACACATTTGGACCAGTCGTTTTCCCCGCACTTTATTTAATGAATGTTCTCTTCAGTGTCAGGGACCATCATCTCCGCTTATTCGTGAACTACCTGTGATTCCTTCAATGTATGAATGGGGAAGCTTCTAAATAATCGTAAAGAAAGTCTCCTTCACTACTTTCTCTGAATGGGAAGCATAACATCTCATAATATTCAGTGAACCTGCTCCCCATTTCCTTGTCATCTACCCGCCATTGCTTTCAACTCCCACAACTACTCTGGCCCTATTGTTTCTGCATTTCAGCGATTCCAAAATTTCACTGCCTTTCCACACATCTCATATACTCAACAACTAGTATCCCAACTCTGCTACCGGTCACTGTCCATAGCCAGGACTCTGATCTCTTTTGTTGTCTTTGGGAACTCTGTCATATATTGCTGCTCTAATTGCTCCTCCTTTCCTTCCACATCCTCTATCTTGCATTCATGAAGGTTTCTCCATGCTCTCCCTCACTCCTCCTCTGTTCCTTTCTCTCTTAGCACAGCCTCTTCATCATTCCAACAGGTGTTCTACTATACCCCTTTATCACTGCTCTCCCTCTCAGTGCACCATTCTCACCCTCTTCGCCATTCTGGAATGCTCATCTGTCCTTTCTCCTTTTCTAATGTTCCTTTTCCCCTTTGATTATCTACTTTGTTCTCTGCCCTCCCTGTTTTACTTGGCGCATGCCCTTCTCCTATTTAGTTTTTCATTCCATCCGCCACTTTCCGATCTCCTACATTTTGCTCTGTTCTCCTTTTTTTCTTCCTTCTCCTTCATCAACCATGTCTTCTGACAGACTTCCTCCAACATGGTGCCGTAGACCTGCTGTATCTTCTTCCCTTCGAGCCACCACCTACCTTTCCATTGTTCCCTCATTTTATACTCCTCCCCTTCCTGGGACGCATGTAATAAGGCTTACCTGTGTTAGGGTGTTGCTGAGGAATCTGGAATGGCCATATGCCACTGGTTCCACCATCCTCCCTGGTTCATTGGTCCTGCCGTGATATGGTCCTTGAAGCTCCATTGTTCAAGAGAACCACATCTGGCTCTACCAAGAGCAGGTCCGGCTGGGCTAGTAGAGATGCTTCCTCTGATGAATCCGATGGTGTCATCACTCCTTTCCCAGCAGTGACCTCTCCCCATGTGGCCATGGGACGGCAACCGCTACCTGATCCTGATGCTGGGGACATCTACATGGGGGAGGATCACATGGGGAGAGACAACCTCCACGGGAGTAACGGGGCATCCTCGGAGAAGGCATAGTATTCCCCTTCCTCTCTTGAGGATACCCCATCCATACCCAGTGTCTTAATGGCATGTTACACCTCCCCTCATTCCCTTAGGAAAGATTCTGAAGACCTTCTCACAAGATATGACTTACCCTCCACAACTCATGACAATATCTCATCTGACTCTGTGTACAAGTTATTCTAAACTAACTTGCACTTAAAGACTTCGGAGAACACTCACCCAGACTTTCCATGTGAAATATCAAGAATGGACTCCATTCACTTAACTGCAAAAATACTGGGACAAGGAAGATCAGCCGAGTGATGCAGAGCGGAAAACCCCAAGAACACAAGTTGTGTTCTAGTTGTTGGGTGCGCATACATAAAGCAAGCATTTTTTAACCGAATCAGCAGTTGACTGCGAAGAGCTGCTGGAGAGAGAAAGCTGCTTTTCTTGGTGACGACCGGGAGACAGCGGGGCTGTGAAGAGTGCCCTGGAGCCACCCAACTCAGAGAGGGAGAAGAGGAAAGCTGTTTGTGAGAGAATGTATGCGGCAAGAGCGCCAGAAGCCAGCACAGGGCTCCAGGGCATTGTTAAAATGGATTTCTGAACGCTGACCTGGTGAGCAGACGTTCAGAAGGCCAGCCTAGTTTCTTGGAACAGGGTAAACTCTGGACGAGCCAGACCAATTAAGGTAGCTATGGCAGGCGGTCAAGACTAAGTCTCGGGATGGATGAGGGTGACTGAAAGACATCAATGAGCACATATAGCAAGGAAACTTACAAATTAGTCCAGACAGGTGTTATATCAAAAATATATACACATTTATTACAAGGCCTTTGTAACATAGACCATAGCAAAAGAATCACAGTAGCACTAAGTAAACCAACACAACACTATCAATACAATGTATATACAAGACCATTGGGGTCTAAAGGGTTAAATGTACAAAATATGTCAACAACCTAGATGGGAAGGAAACAGGCAGTGCAGATAGTCTTTAGGCCCAATTCAACATCGACAAGTCACCTAACTAAGAGGCAGTCCAAGCCCTAAGAAGAGAGGAGCCTTGTGCTCAATAGTACATACAATGCAAACGCACGTGGTTGTTCCAATGGGCAGAACAGGGTCTCTTCAGGGGTCTCTAGCAGCTCGGAGAGGTGGATGAGGCGATGCAGAGTAAGATCCCACTATCCAAGAAGGACCTCCTTCTTGCAGTAGCAGTGGAAAGGAGAGGGATCCTCAGGGGCCACTCATGCGTAAAAATGGTCCCTTGTGCTAGGGGACACCAGTTGGGGTATTGAGTATTCACCGGTCCCCGACGCAAGCGGTCCCAAACTTCGGCAGGTCAGTCCACTTCGCTTGCAGGTTCGAATGCGGCAAAAACGACATCTCGGCACCTTTCAGTTCCTGAGATACAGCGATGATTCCCAAACTGGACACTGGCGATTTCTCTGCTTTGGGTGGATGAATCGACCCAGTTTCACTGCAGCAGGCTTCAGGGGCAAGAGGGTCACAAATGCAGCGGACTTGCAAAGGACGTTGCCGGAGCAGGGCAACACGGTAACCGCGTCTACTCAGGTCCTGGAGCACTCGTCTCACTTCAGACCTGGTAATGTCAAGTGTACAAAATTCGGTGTGAGGGTGCTGGGCACACAGAGCTAGCAGTATCCCAAGTTTCGAGAGCCCCCTCGAAACGGTGGCGGTGACAGAGCAAAGCAACTGGGTAAGCTGGTCAGTCCACTGGTTGGCCCAGGGACACTTCCAAGAAAGCTTACTTGCAGAGTTTGATGAAGGTGCAGAGAATAGTTGGTCCCACTATTCCAATGGAAGACCTTCTAGGACAACCAGATTCAGAGGGGTCCCACGGGACGACAGCGGGCTCAGGGTGCCAAACATTCCAGCGGGTCACAGCGGTTCCTCGGCTTTGTGTTGCAGGATACTTGGATCCTATCCTTTGTTCGGTGAGAACTCAGGAGATCGACCTGGTAGTGGTGTTTTCAGCCTCCTCTTATCCAAAGTTCCATTTGGGCCAAAACGGAGAGGACCCAATGGGAGATCTGCTCACAAACGCACACTCCATACGTGGAGCAATCGTGGACCACGTTGGTCCCAGTCATTCATGGCATGCCAGCCTCTCTGGCACCCAGGATGTGTATTGGAACCAGATTTTCCAGCCCACATCCTGGAGGCACACACACAAGGCCATGCAGAAGCCCGCGAAAGCATTGGGATTCGCGGGAAAGTGCATGACCAAATAAGGACTGACCCGGGTCGACTCGACCTGGGGAAGGTGAAGGGGCAAGATGGCCAAAGGACAGGACAAAGAACCTTGTGGCATGGCCATTTTGGAGGCAGACCACCAATTCTTGCCGAACGCGGTTAACATGGCAGGAAAGGGTTAAAAAGAATGCGAAAAGATAGCTGCCACCAGTCCTGTCCATGACACATCTGCACAGTTCATAAGAAGTCCAGCGAGTATCTAGGGCCTTGGGAAAGGACTATAGACCCAACTGTGCTGTATGGTAAGCTACATTGCACACTTGTTACATATTGCACAAAAGTTGCAACATGCGGAAAGGACTAAGGGAAACAAAGTCTCCCAGTAATGACTGTCTTAAGGGCATGTCAGTGTCCCCATAAAAAGTGAGCGAAAGCCCAGAGGGGTGCAGCTGAAGGCTGTGCTTCTCTGGCAAAGCCAGTCAATGGTGTCTAAACAGCAGCAAATAGTTTGGGGGTTGACACATGGAGGGAAAATTACATACAATTATTAAATCTTTCCTAACAGGCATCCACAGGTGTGCAGCAGCATTTGCCTACCCGAAGCCTGACATGAAGCAGACTGGCCCAGCAGGAACCACAGAGAACACAGAAGTTGCGGAATGAAGGCGCAAAGAGAGATGCAGAATGACAGTCATCGGCTCACAGCGAAAGCACGCCAGGAAGAACCGATGAGTTCCTGGAAAGGAAGCAGGGACACCAGGGCGTATTGGTGGATGTGCCAAGGAAGAATTGTAAAGAAAGCAAATAAGTCAATTGAAAGAGATGGAACCTGTAAAAAAATTTCTGAAAGGGAACCCACACGAAAAGTTCATGGATGTCAGTGTGTACAATACACATTTAAGAAAAGCCGTAGCAAGATAGTGTTACCAGCCAGATACAGATTTGGATAAAGCAGATCCAAGAAGATATTACGTTGAAAAGTGGGTATCGCACCCCCATGAAGGAAGGTCCTACGCAAGATAGGATACCAAGAACTTGCAAGTTTGTATAAGAAAGCCCTGGCAGGAGAGTATTTCAGGCAATTACAAGTGTGATTAGGGAAGTCCTGGTGGGAAAAGCATACCAAGCAGTTAGAAGTGTATGTAAGAAAGCCCTGGTAGGGAAATACACCAGGCAAGGACAAATTGAACAGTGTATAAGAAATAAATCGCCACAAGGGGTCCTGAGAAAGGGTATATCAGGACGAGCCAAAGGCTGTGTAAAACCAGAGAGAAGAGGAGTGAAAACCTGTGCGGGAGTACACCAAGTATCCTAACAAGATAAAGATAAAGAACACATTTGTTTTGTGTATCAGTTGTATTTTGAAGGGCGAAAAACTCAAGGAACTGACATCTTTGAATGTACAACAGAGGGGAAGAGAAATCCAGGTGAAGGAATCATCCTCTGGAAACAAGGAGCTCTATCCTTCTGGAACATTTGTGTTGGAGTTGAACATTTTGTTTTCCCTTTGAACATTTATCAATCACCTTTCAAAGCCCCAACCACCGGCACAGGGGAAGCTATCCCCAGAACTCCGAATCAACAGCATGGCTCCAATTCTTCCCTGTACTTGTTCACTCCTGAAAACATTTGGTGACATGCCTTTCCATCCAGGTGAGAAAAGGTGTAGCTGTGGAAAAAGCCAGTGAATCTCTTGGTGTTCCTCCTTCCAGAACCCTCTTGCGCTAGCGGCTACAAGTTTTGACCCCTAAATATTCCTTTACTCTTCCCTTGGGACTTGCTTCCTAACACAGCACAGAGACTGACCCATCTTGCATGCTATGGGACTTTCTGAAAAAAAAGCAGAGGTCTAGTGGAGTTTGTTGAGCACACAGTGCCCAAGGTTAATTGTAGGCCATTTTAGTCCCCAACAGCAGCCATTTCGGACACCGTACAAATATCCTGGGCCAATCACAGAATAATCATGAATGTATATCTAGTTAAATGCTTGAAATACTGTACAAAACAATAGATTTCTAACATCAATTTTTCTGCATTGACCATGACCTGACCTTGTCAAAATGGAATGGGGACACCTCTCAGCCTGAGCTTGGAGGCCTACCAGGGTTTTTGCCAGAGACAGTCCTGCCCCAGAGGCAGGGTGTGCGAGTTGGGAGGTTCCCGGTCCCTATCCCTTTTACTTGTGCGTGCATGTTTGTAATGAGTACTGCTTTTTCCTTGCCCCATGCTTGTACTTCACAAAGCTGGCCAATCCCTTTCTTGTCCCGTAGGACTTCAACAACGTGCATTTACAGCTGTGGAAGTGTGAGCAAGCTAGCAATATGTTCGAGAGATAGGGCACGAAAAGATGCAGGACCGCAGAGCAGCCTGCATGGCAGCCTAGCACAGAAAAAACATGACACGGAACAGTAAGTGAAACATTACTCCAGTTGAATAGAGGGTTCCAGGAATGTCCCCCCTCAACTCCATGAGCATGACGGGCCAAAGAATCAAGAATGCTCAGTCGCTCATATTTTGGATGAACCCCAAGTGCACCAATGCCCGACTCGTAAGCAGGGGTGTCCCCTCAGACAGCCATTCCAACCATCCCCAGTGCATATCCTTCCAGATCCAGAGAACTCGATGGAGATCGTGGATCCGAACACTATAATGGACTGCATCGATTACGTACCAAGAAGCCACTGTGCTGACGTCACTAGTGACACCACGATGTAGAAGTGTTAGTCATGAAGAATACTTGCAGCCCTACACAGCCTTCCACAAGCACACACTTGCATACACTAAGAACATGCTTACACAGTTCTGTAGATAGAGGACAGATACATATACATACTGTCAAAGGTTTTTATTATTTTTCTCATTAGCCAAATGCAGTAAGGCAGAAGCGCAAGGCAACAAGAGATCCTGAGCAAGTTTGCTGACGCTTATGGCAACTAATCCTATGGGAATACAGGAATATATATTGAATGCGGCAGGACCACGTACGACTAATCTATAGGAAACCTAGCACATCACCAGCATGTAGAAATCCTATTTAAGCCTAAGGAAAATAACAGAAGACCTCAAGCCACAGAACAGAGGCGCAGACTGAGCTCACAGCCAAGGTCAGAGATAAACAGTCACATTCCAATCTCCAGACGACAAGGGATCAGCTGGAGAAAAATGGAATCAATCCTCATAAATGCAGACCCAGAGCTCAATTTTGTGGTCCACAACCACGTGTTGCAGCCGGACTAGATAATGGGCATCCACCCGTGGTGGGGAACACAAGCGGTTCTCAGCAACCCAGATGAGAAGTGAAACAAGTTTTGCAACGGGGAGCACACTCTAATAGGCAAAAGTGGTCTACTACCAGATACAATTCAGATACATAGTCACTTCACATCACCTTGAAGAGGTGCACAGAGGGCTGGGAACCAAACTGGGTCCCAGGCCTCGGGAGACCCGATCCAGCCAATCACGAGACAGAAATCCAGGGGTGGCTGGCAAGGGCCAATGGTAAGTCTACGACTCTGCAAGAATGTAATAGATAGTCTTTGGGGACGGGCAGGTCGGTCACCTGACATGTGAGGGCCAGTAGAATAACCTCTGTAGTGGATAGCTATATGTGTTACTAGTCTCAGCACCCAATCACTAGTGTGGATAGGTTTTTGGGGAAGGGCCTAGGTGATGACACATGGCATCAAAATTGGGAAACGCACCTTGTATAGTTGAGATGTACTGGAGATTCTTGATTGTCTTGTATGATCCCTGTCGGTTTTTGTAATTAATGACAGTTCTAAATTGCCGTTGGCGGAGTCCTCCGTTCATTCTGGGGGAAGGGTTTTTGGGCCCTTGGGAGTCAGACGAATACCCAGACAACCTCTGGTATACCTGTTATTCACACCAACAAGTTGGTAGCAGAGGATGGTTCAGCTTCTCTACTCGGGCATGAAGCCGACTCTCGCGCTGCAGTGCCTGGATGGCTGCAGGACGCCTCGTGGATTTTGAGACAACTGGAAAAGCGCCCCGTGCAAAGGCCATCAGGAGCCAGCCTGGGAAATATCCTGCCAGCGGTCCAGCAGACCAAACAAGTGGCGTGGCAGCTTTGGGAGACGCGGCAGCCGAGCAGCGTCAGCAGATCAGAGTCTAAGTATTGATCCAGCCACATGGCAACTAAGGGGAGCGGAAAAGTAACGGGGTGTGAGAGTGGTATCAAGCATTGTTGAGCATCATAGAGTATTGTCAAATATTGTCTAGCATTGTCAAGTTTAGTAGGGACAGGAGCGGTGGTAGATGTCATTTGTTTGTGGTTAGGGCACATTCGGTTTCGAGATAAAAGGTTCTGGTGAACAGCCTAAACTATTGACTCGAGGGCACGGATGACAGAAGTTATATAAATATTGGATATCCTCTGGGTTGGGTGTTTTAGCTCGGGTCATAGATGATGGTATCCCTGTAAGGTTTAGCAAAGTGAGAAGGCCTAGATTGCGGAAGGTGATTCATCTGGTTAAGTCTTGCGGAGGAAATTATTTACAAGGGGACGCTGTAGGTACAGATCGAACACAAGAACATAGTGTTATACTCTGCTAGGAGGGAGAAAGACAGCTGTGGGTTCATGTTGGGGGTGCGTGTATTTTCTGGGCAACGGGATTCTAGCATTGTGTACACGCTGTAAGTGATTTGTAGCACTACCTTGCTTAGTGAATTGGTGATGTCCCCCGTAGGTCTGTGCATGAAAAGACTAATAGTGGCAGTACTCGGGGAGGCAGCTGATGAGGTATGGAGAAGGGCGGGGTACCGAGGAGTGACCATCCAGAACACGGCACACCAATGGTTCACCGTTAGCAAAAGCCGAACCGCTGTATTGCAAGCTCTATGGACACAATACCCAGACACATCAGATATTAGTGCGATTATGGCACACAAGATGGGGGAAGACAAAGACCCCTTACACTATTTTCAGACGATTCAAGAGCTTTGGTGCCTGGAATCACGAGAAATGTGGGACAAAACAGTAGCATTATTTTACCATATATTGTGCCAACGGTGACCAGAGCTGGTACAGAAGCAGCTCAAGAAATTAGTAGGCATGGAGGAGAAACCTTGGCCAGAAATACAGCTCACGATAGTACACAATTGTAGGCTACTGCAAGAAAATGTGAGGAAAGAAAGCATGAGGAAGCAAAGTTAGTGTAGAGGAAGTTATCCAAATATGCCCTGGATGGGGCAGTACTGACGAGCGCAGTTGGATAGGGGACACCACAGCAACCGTACACACCAGCGTCCGTGGGGGTAGAATTCACAGGGCGGGGCACATGCAGCATGGGTTTCGAGGAAGAGGGGGGCCACCCAGTGGACGTGGGTATGGGCCACAGATGCATCACAGCCAAGCAGTGTTTCCAGGAGGCTTCCAAGGATATGGGCAGCAGGTGCAGCAGGGCCCAGGGGAGTGTTCTTGGGGTTTCCAAAGGCAGGGGAGGGAGCCACCACAGTGCTGGGTGTGCGGGCAGATAGGGCACATCTCAAGAGTGTGCAGAAGCAGGTGGGTGCAACAGAATGGGCGGGATGCAATACCAGCCAGCATACCAAAGGGAGCAAGACCAGTATTACACACAGGACCAAGCACAACACCAAGGAGGAGAGGACCCTGTCTCAAGGGTAAATGAATCAGCAGACGCAGAAGCAAAGTGCGATGCATATTTTGGAGAACTCCTGGAAATGGAGGCCTTGTCACATGCCTGTGACGTTGCAGAGACAATGATACTAAAGGAGGGGTACAATATGTTGCTATCAACACAAATAATGGAGATGCAGGGAGCTGGACCCAGGGAGGAGAAGGACATGTGGACTAGGAGGGGATGTACAGTGTCTCCAACAGATGCCCTACGGTGGCAGAATAACACAGTGACGGTGATTATGCCACTCGCTTTATTGCACACAGCACTGACAGTTACATTATCCAGCACATACAGGGAAGGAGGTGCTTGCCGCCCATATTGGAGAAACATGGTTCTGTCCTAATTTGGCAGAACACGTGGCCGAGTTCATGAGTAATTGCTTGATCTGCAAGCAGTACACTGCTGGACATACATTGAGAGTTGTGAGAAGAGCCATAACTTGCCCAGTTGGTCCATTTCAACACCGCCACATCGACTATGTCGACATGATACAAGTCGGTCAAGGGTGCCGCTACATGATAGTGGTTGTATGCCCATTCTCTCGGTGGATTGAGGCAGCCCCCTGTTCTCATTCTGACGCCCTCAGAGCAGCAACATTTCTGGTCCGGGAAGTATTCCCATGATGGGGTGTGTGTGAGGTCCTGCGGTCTGACAATGGCTCTCGCTTCGCCCGCGAAATGTTCAAGCAAATCACAACGTTGCTGGGCACCCAACACATATTCTCCTATGCTTATCACTCACAGGCAAACAGGGTGTCTGAACGCCTCATCGGCCTGCTGAAGGAGGCAATTGCCAAAACTAAAAAGAGTACCAATAAGAACTGGCTACATTGCCTGCCTCCAGCCCTGTTTGTATTGCGCAACAAGCCTGGTTCCTACCATCATTTAACCCCACATGAGGTGGTGACAGGACGGCGCATGCAACTTCCCCAGGCTCCTCCCACAAGGGCGCTCAAAGATGCACAGAGTAGTTGGAATGATTTGGGTCAGGAAATGTACGATTAGGTTCCTTGATTGCTAGTGCCTCTCTTAGCTGTCACCAGATATGACACCAGGGAGGCCCTGAAGCCAACAGAGAAAACGACAGTGCCAACACCACAGAGGACTTACTTAAGCAGCCACTTATGTTTCCTCGGGACAGTGTCCTCCTTCAGAATTTTGTCCAGTGCTGGGATGCATACAGATTCACGGTCCCCCACGTTGTCGAAGCTGTGACTAAAAGAGCGTTAAAGCTAGTGGGAAAGACTGTCTGGAACCGCATGAACAACGTCAAGGCCTCCAAAGCTGTGGCCTCACCTGGCAACGTGATCGAAGGGGCCAACGATCATCAGCAAGAGGAACAAGGAGATAATTCGGAACCAGAACAATTTGAGCGGAGGACACCCAATGGTTACTCGCTCATGGGCAGAAGAGTTAGGGTAAGGACTTCCTACACATCCAGAGCGAGGGTACACTGACTGTTATTTTTCTCTCTACACACACTCATCGAGAAAGTGCGACTGTCTTATTGTATAACCCTTCATGTTTCCCAATGATTCACAACCTGATACATTTTTGGGCCAACGTGTCAACTTCATTAGAAGGTCAAACAGATTTCAAGCACGTCCTTCTAGTATATAGTACCACATTTTCATAGCATATTTGTACCAACATTACCCACAACTTGAAAGAGGAAACCCATCTGTCCGTGCAATATTGAGAGACCAAGAATTAGAACTGTGTGGGAACAGCTATTTGTCTTCGCCATGTCAGACTATGTGATCCATGGGGCTTAAAACAAATACAACATTAATTAATGCACAGTTTTTGCGCATTTCAAGTGGGCAACTGGTATCTTTAAGCTGCACAAGGATGCAGCAGCACAGGTAAATGGGAGAAATAATTCAAAATATGCTTATGTCTTTTATTCCCAAGTGGGGTCCTTGCATTTATTTTTTGTCGAATATCGCTTGTGTCTAGTGAAACTGCTGTATCCTCTGCTTACATTACCCCAACCCCAGCAGGTGGAACGACAATGTCAGGTGGACAAGAGAGCACTGCAAGCATGGTAAAGAGAGGTAAACACAGTTCTGACATAGATCGGGGGTGGTGGACCTTTATCTTACTGACACTGCTCGAGTGTCTAATTTAGTATCTAGTTCAAAACACTCTGCATTGTCCACAATGCCTTCTGGGGCTTGGGGCTTCAATACCTTCAACTCTCTTCCTAAATATCTTCCCATTCAAGCTCATCTCCCATCCGCCTCCAACTCCCTCATGGTCAGTCGCTTCTCCAAGCAACGAGTTGGTGGTAGGTCTCTTTCTTCGGGTGGGACCTCCCTCTAGAAAAGCCTCCCGCCTCTGAAATTTGAGGAGAACCATCTCTGCTTCCGGGAGCACCTCAAGACCTTCCTCTTTGCCTCTGCTTTCTCTCCTGGCTGAAACTGATACTGCACTTGTCACCAGGCTACCCTATCTCGGGCCCAGGTCCCCTCACTGCCAGTGGCACACATACACTTCCCCGCTGGCAACCCTTGCACTCTGGGGCTGTTTCTGTATCCCTACACTTGACACCTGATGCCTGCACTTAACCCTTGCACCTGCCTCCAGCTGGCTGCAATTCTTATTTATTGTTCTTATTTATTGTTTCTATTTATTTACTGTTATCTTATGTACTGCACTTCCCCTCCCCCACCTCCACTGCACTTGCGCGATCTCAATGTCACCTGGCCTAATAAGATCGTTGTCTCCGGCTTCCCTCTGTTCCCCTCCCTTGCTTCGTCGCGCCTTGAAACACTTGTCTATAGGCGCGTTATAAATGCCATATCATATATCGTATAATAACATGTGGTATAAACACATGACCGAAGTAGGCAAGGAAACCACAGGGGAGAGCTGTTATGTCTGCTCGCTAATTCCCTATGCCATGACTGTCTCCCGAACGTTCATAGCAACTGGAATGCCAGTAGCAAGAGCCAAAAGCCTCATGTACCTATCCATGGTTACAACCCGAGGAAGATTCCAAGGGAAAACGGCAACACTGAGATGGATGTCTCAAACTTAATTTCTGTATGAAGGCAGTTACATAATGACTCTTGACATGATGAACAATTGCTGGCAGTTAGACCAAGCTATACAATATGTAACTGATGGGCCGCAGAAAGGCGAGACGAAAACAATCACATTGAAAAAAATGCCCTGCCCGAAAAGGGGTTTGAAAGACATAGGTAGAGAATCAGAATGTTGCGAAACTCTGCATATGTTCGTGTATGGCCAAGAATACACGGAGGAAGGATGGAAAGATGAAGTAGTAGGAAGCAAAGCATGCCCCCTAGTACAATCACCAGTGAACACAGTACAAGGAGAAAATGACTAGTGCCTGAAGGAATGGGATACAATTGCCAAATTGCTCACCTTTGTAGATTATGAAGCTGGACCGATGCCCATAATACCTCTGAAGAAACCAGCATTGTGCTACAATAATGAAGGAGCAGTCAGAGTTGGAGAAAACACAGGATGTCGGTACACAGAAAAGCATCCAGCAATGAAGGTCAGCACAGCAGTCCTGATGGATCATTATTGGGCATGTGGGTCTAAGGCATACAAGAAGCTGCCACCCAACTGGGGAGGAGTTTGCTCGTGCGTGCTCATCAATATGCCATCACTGGTAGTGCCCCAGTAGGACATAAAGATCAATGACTTCCCGAAAATGGACACTAACATGAGGAAGGAAGGATCAGTGGGAGCAGAAGAAAAGGGAAGAGAGAAACAGTCTGTAGAAAAGAGTAGAGTGAAGAGGGACAACTACTTCTCATAAGAGTCCGAAGCATCCCTAGATGATGTGCCACCTGAACATAGGTTATTCAGCAGAACAGAAATGTCTTTCGCATCAGTGGTTCCAGCAGTTCAGACATATACAAATGCAAAATGGCTACAAATAACCAGGTGGGAGCTAATGTTGATGACAAACTCTACAGTGAATGGTTTCAACGCACTAACAGAAGAGCGCCGAGTAGTACGTTTGATGACATTCCAAAACAGATATGTTTGGGCCTTCTCACAGCAACGGAAGGAGGAGTTTGCGCAAACATTTGGAGTTCCTGTTGCACTTTCGTACCTGCCAATGACGGAGAGAATGGCACACTGACGGAAGCAGTGACACAACTGTCGAATATGCATGCAAAAATGGAGGAAGAAGCCAAAGGGACCGGAAAAGATCAAATCTGGGTAGCGTACCTGTGGTCATGGATGCCATCATGGCTGGCAGACGTACAAAGGGGCACTAATATTAGTACTAATGGGACTATGTGTGATAAAAATCTGCATCACCCAATGCCGCAAGACAACGGAGAAATCGATAGGGACGAAGGTAATGATGGATGTGAATATGGGAGGAGAAAAGGACAAGATAGTGGAAGGAAAAGATGACCTGAAAACAAGAATAAGGGAATGTCCACTATTTCCAACTGAGACGGTAATGTTTGACAATCCATTCGACAACCAGACTTATGGGTGGGAAATCGGTATGGTGCAACCCAGAAGGAAAATGCAGTTATATAACCTGGAGTTTTGATGATCATGCAAACTACTATGGGCACCTGGGAGGACTGACCAAAATATGGCTACCAAGAATGAAGGTGGCGAGGTACGGAGGAGTGGTCAACAGGTAGACCCGAGGGGGGACTGAAGTAGAGGGTCCCAGGAAGGCCCCTCCTCACCTCCGTGAGCATGACGGGCCGAGAATCAAGAATGCTTGAAGTCACTCATATTTCAGATGAAACCCAAGTGTACCACTGCCTGACTCGTATGCAGAGAGGTATCCCCTCAGACAGCCATTCCAACCATACCCATTGCATATCCTTCCAGATCCAGAGAACCCGATGAAGATCGTGGATCTGAACACTATAATGGACTGCATCGATTAAGTACCAAGAAGCACTGTGCTGACATCACTAGTGACACCACGACAGAGCAGCGTTGGTCATGAAGAATAGTTGCAGCCCTGCAGAGCATTACACAAACACACACTCGCATACACAAAGAACATGCTTACACAGTTCTGTAGATGGAGGGTGGATACATATACATACTGTCAAAGGTTTGTAATACTTTTCTCATTAGCCAAATGCAGTAACGCAGAAACACAAGGCAACAAGAGATCCTGAGCAAGCTTGCTGACGCTTATGGCAACTAATCCTATGGGACTACATAAGTATATATTGAGCCTGGTAGGACCACATACGACTAATCTATAGGAAACCTAGCACAGCAAAAGCATGTAGAAATCATATAAGTCTAATGAAAATTACAAAAGGCCTCAAGCCACAGAACACCACACAAAAGGAGCAGGATCAGGCTGCACAAAGCGCAGAGTGAGCTCACAGCCAAGGTCGGAGATAAACGATAAATTCCAAGCTCCAGATGACAAGGGACCAGATGCAAAATCCTCATAAATGAATAAATCCTCATAAATGAAGACCCAACAGCTCAATTTTGTGGTCCACAACCACGTGATTTAGTCGAACTAGACAATGGGCATTCACCCGTGGTGGGAGGACGAGCATTCTCAGCAACCCAGGCAAGAAGTGAAACATGAGTTCCAAAGGGAGCTCATTTGTATAGGCAAAGGTAGTCTACTACCAGATAGTATTGAGACACAGTCACTTCACATCACCTTGAAGAGGTGCACAGAGGGCTGCAAACCGAACTGGGTCCCAGGACTGGGGAGACCTGATCCAGTCAATCACGAAACAGAAATCCAGGGGGAGATGGCAAGGGCCAATGGTAAGTCTACGACTCTGCAACAATGTAATCGATAGTCTTTGGGGACGGGGCAGGTCGTCCACCTGACATGTGAGGACCAGTATAATAACCTCGATAGGGGATAGCTATATGTGTTACTACTCTCAGCACCAAATCATTAGTGGGTAAAGGTTTTGGGGATGGGTCCAGGTGATTACATGTAGCATCAAAACTGGGAAACACGCCTTGTAAAGTTGAGATGTCAGTTGTTGTAATAAACGACAGTTATAACTCACCGTTGATGGAGTCCTCTGCTCATTCTGGGGAAAGGGTTGTTGGGCCCTTGTGAGTCAGATGAATCACCAGACGACCTGTGGTATACCTGGTATTCACACCAACACAGGGTCAGATATATGCAGAGCCCTCCATTCAGCTTTACAGTAATCTGAACATGCTCGCCAACCAAGTCAAATGCGACAGGGCTGCGGAGCGTTTCCCCTGTTTCCCCTGTCAAACCAGAGCCAATGGAGAGGGGAGGTGGAAAATAAGAAGTGATACAGGAAAAAATAAGGTGTGGCTTTTTTTTTAACATGTTTATTTTAAACTAGTTGAACAAGTAGAATGATATAAGTAAGCATGACATATGACACGATCTGGAATCTCTGTGAGATCAAGTGAGTAATCATAGACCGGATTTCTTATCACACCTCTCTTATGTCCCCCCGCCCCCTGATCAGAGCTCATATCGGCCCTGGTCCAGTGACCCAGGAAAGGCTATGTTCAGTTCTGTGTCCAGCTGTAGGGCCAGTCTGGCTGGGCGAACTTTGAAGGTCAGCGCCTGGTAGTTCATATTCTATAAGAAGGTCCCAAATATCTGTAAACTGATGTAGTAGGCCTACTTTGGTCGCCATTACTTTTTCGGCCACCAAAATGTCCCAAAGCTTAATCCACCATAGTATTATAGAGGGGCCCTCAGTGGTTTTCTAGGTGCGGGCAATTGTGATTCTCCCTGCTAGTAGGAGCTGTGTGAGGAGTTTGGCCCTTCTTTCTGATCCTGGATAGGCATCTGGTGCTGGTGCGCCGAGTAGGATAACCTCGGGATCTTTGAGGACAGTCACGTGTGTAATGTCTTTTATAGCGAAGATGCACTGGTCCCAGATTTGTATGGTGGGGTAAATCCACCACATATAGAAGCCAACCTGTCTACATTTGTGCCAACACCTGGGATCAAGGAATCGATTGAAGCAATGGAGGCGCGAAGGGGGATAGAACCATCGCAAAAGTAGTTTACGGGCACATTCCCGGTTTGTAATGCAAAAGGAAGAAGAATGGGTTCCAGCCCATATGTCCACCCAGATTTGGTCCTCCAGAGAGTGTCCCAAGCCCCCCTTGCATTGTGCCATATAGGGAGGTCTATCAGTAAGCACATCCCGTGTAGCAATCTGTAATGTGTAGAAATGTTCCCCCTTTGCGGCTGGCTCTGTAAGGTAAGTTCAAGAGGGCTGGGGTCTCGAGTCGCTGCTTGTCGAGCCTGGGGATGAGAACACCAGTGTCGGAGTTGCGGGTAAGAGAACCTGTCCACCTCCGATAGTTGAAAGTTCGCTTTACATTGTTCAAAGGAGCAGGGTTGGCCATTCTCAAAAAGTTGTCCCAGGAATTTGAGCCCCCGCGCAGCCCAGATTTTGAAGTTTATGGGTTAGCACCCAGGAAAGAAATCCAGGTTGTGAAAAATCGGGGAGCGAGTGCCCAGACCTCGTGGGATACCCTTGTGTTTTAACACCCAGTCCCACACCCTAAGGGTGTGTTTGGTTGAGGCCAAGATCCCTCTGCTTGTCTTTCGTAGCGGGGAGGGAATGTGTGGGAGAAAGCGAAGGGGAAGTATGAGGTGGGACTGCTCTAGCTCCACCCACTTTGGGGGTCCCGTGGTCAGATCCCAGGCTTGGACATGCGGCAATTCAATTACGCTGCTTCATTGTATTTATGTAAGTCAGGAACTCCCAGACCCCCCAATCGGGGATTGCCCGTCATCGCTCTGATATCCTCACCTTCCTACCCTTCCATATAAACCAAAGCATTTTCCTTTGCATATGCTTAAGGGGGGGGACAGTGGGAATGTGGTAGGCAGGGAGGAACAAGCATAAAGGAATCGCTGGAGGAGATTCATCTTGCAGGTGGTAATCCACCCAATGAGGGAGATTTCCTGCAAGGTCCACTGTTCGAGGTCTCCCTCAAGCTCTTTAAAGAGCAGGGAAAAGTTATGTGAGTATATATCCTTAGGATGGGCTGGGATCTGGACTCCCAGGTAGGGAATAGATTTCTCGTCCTAGTGGCCCCAGAGTCTCCCGCTCCCCAGGCTCCAAACCGATCCCCCATAGCTCTCGATTTCCCAATGTTAATGGCCAATCCTGAGACCCTCCCAAATTTGCAAAGTTCTTGGAGGGCAGAGATCAGAGAAGGATGGATGTTTGTAGTGAATAATAGTACATTGTCCAAATGCAGCGATATCATATGGTGGGAGGTACCGACAGGAAGGCCCTTAATGCTTAAGTCCCTCTATATCTGTTGGACAAGGGGTTCCATTATCAGAGCAAACAGGAGAGGGGATAGAGGGCATCCCTGTCTGGTCCTGCGAGTCAAGGGTATCAGATCTGACCGGTTGTGGTTAACCCGGATGTTAGGCAGAATTATATGCATACCCTTTGGGAACACTACACACAATTAAGACTACAAGTGACAGTACAATTTCACCTTTGGCAAAAGCCCATACTTCACAGTTAGTGTTAGCAGTAGCGGAGCAGCCAGACTTATCTCAAGAGTAAGTGAGCAGTACAAATAGTTGCACAAAGGACAGCAATTACTATGATTCAGGCAAACACTGACTCAAGGTTTCTAAGTAAAAGAATATATATTTATTTACTCAACAGTTGTATAACATTTCACTATTTTAAGTGTTAGGCAGAAACCTGTGCAGTTCCCTTAGGGACCACTGCAAAAAGTTCAAGACTACAGGAGTAAGCAGTAAACCCAATTGGTAGCAGTCTGTACCACCCAGATTTACCTGGTAGCTGTGGCTGAGCAGTCAGACTTCTCTCAAGAAGAGTTGGGCAGTATATAGAGTATACACAATAGGGCTAAAAATACAGTAGCACAAGCAAACACTGACCAGAGCTTTGGGGTAAAAGTATATAATTATTTATTTAAAAACACACTTGTAAAAATACACTGTCCCTAATATGTCAAGCAAGTTCAAACACAGTCACTATAAGTATATACACCTCCCTAGTTAATTATTCGACAAGTCTAGGCTAAAACACCACTTATTTAGCAAAACAGAGGTGAGCGCGTAACCGTAGATGGCACTCCAATAATTTGTTTAAAAAGGGAGAGAAAAGGTAGAATAGGAAAATAACACAGTACCAACACTTTTAAGAAACCACAGCAAGTCAAGAAAGGCTGGGTCTACTGTATAGCAAAATGTTCATAGGCCAGGCCCACTCTTGGAGAGAGCAAGGCGGAATGTGCCCAAGATCACACAGTGGAAATGCACTCAAAGTCTTTGCAGAAAAGTCAAACGAGGTTGGATCAGTTCAGAAAGGTAAAGTTAGCAGGTCCGAGGTCACCCCAGGATAGAGAGTCAAGGATTTAAGGGACACCTTGGACAATCTGTTGCAAGGGAGACCAGTCGGGACACAGTACCTGAAATGGTGAGAAAGCTCCAGCAGGGGCAGTTGTTCCTGGCAGCGGGTGCAAGTCGGGAATTCGTCCAGGGGAAGAGAAGATCTCGACTTGGAGGAAAGCTGGAGGTCGCTGCACTGCCAGGGAAGAAACCAGCCGCGGAGTTTCCCGGTTAAAAGGTACGACCCTTTTATTCGCAGTAGTGGTGAAGCGTGGCTATCCGGCCGCCGGGGTGCTTGGCACGGTCGATTCGATCACGAGATGATCCAGGAAGGCGAAAAAGGCTAACTGGTTGGTCCCACTAGCTCAAAGGGAAGATCATCTCCTCTGTCGTCGGGGAAGTGGTCAGTTCGTACAGCAGGGCTCCACCGGTGGTGTCGTCGCCGTAGATGGCTCAGCTTCTCCCCTCTTCGGATTCTTTAGGTCCTGTGGCGACCTCTGAAGTTCTAGTCCCCAAAGCCCTGCTTTTATGCAGCAAAAACCCCATTCATCAACCTAGCTGTCACTCAAACATGCTAAGTAGTGAGCCGGGCGGCTCACCACTGGGCCAATCACACAAGAGTGCGACTTGAGTTGCCAGGGCAACTCAGTCCAGGGTGCCTAATCCCCCTCCCACACATCCTGTTGACCCCAGACAGAGTGGCACCATTTGTAGGGCTTCTGTGGAGAAGCCCGCCAAAAAGTGGAACAAAGGGCTTGACTTGGGTTCGAGTTTCAGAGGCGAACACAAACACCATTTTAAAACCGAGTCCTGGCAAAAAGACCCAACCGGGGAATAAATAACCCAGCGGTATCTTTAACATTGCACCAAAAAAGTGGTGTGTTTAAAATGAATGGGAAAATCCCATAGGAAATATTCTGGTGGAATATTTCGCGTGGTATCCACTGCCACCAGCCAGAAACTCGACAAGGGGGGACTGGACAGTGCCCCCTTGGAAAACAGACCCAATTACCCCTACTAGTACTTCCACAATATGATGGTTTGTACTGGTTCTGTTCACAATTTGAGACTAGTAAAGCCAATGGTGACTTTACATGCCCTGGAAGACAGTAGTCAGTCCAGGGTATGGAGTCTGTGTTTGGGGGTCACTATGACACCCCTGTGTTACTGCTCTGAGGGTGGTGTGTAACACACATACCAAAAACACATGTAGCCCTATGGAGGAAAAGACCCCATAGCCCATAAAACACATTACATAGTCGAAGGACATTCTCAAATCATGCCTAAGAGTCTCACTGTTAGCAGGAGAAAAAAATAAACCCCAAAAATCCAGCAAAGCTGCTGGCGGACTCGCTAGGTTTGGGAAATTAGCCTTAATAGAGAATTCTCCCTAACACTAAGCAAGTCAAAAATCACAATCCTAAACACACCACACCACTTCCCTTAAATTCCAGACAAGTTAAGCTCACAAAATGAAGTGGGAGCAAAATGGCACTCCAGCAATTTAAAAGGGAGGGAAAGACAAAGTTATTAGAAATTAGGCAAAACCAACAGGTAAATACTCGGGGCAATTGAACAAGAGAAACTGCAGTGAGATCATCAGATAGAAAAGGCTTAGGTCCAAAGTCAATGGATCAAAAGTCTTTTGCTCAAGATCACAAAGTTCAAGGTAGTTCGCGGTAAAGTTTGTGGCACAAATTCCGGACGAGGTTGGTTGGTAGAAATGTTAGTTCAAAGAGAAGAGAAAGACAAGCCCTCGGATTGGAGAAAGATTTCAAGCACTTTAACCGCGGATGACCGAAACGGGCAACCGGATTTGCACAGTACCTTGAAACGGAGAGGGAGCTGTAGCTGTGGCGGATTTCCTGGTGGTTCCTGCAGGCTCACGGTTCCTGAAGCGACTGTCGGACTGACACAAAGTAGGAAGACTGGAGCGTCCTGCGCCACCCAGGGAAGAAACCAGAAGCAGAGGAAAACAACGAATAAAATGTGTGCTCCTTAAAACCCAAGCAGGGTCCGAACTTCCTGGCTATCAGGCCCACTGTAGCTCTGTACAGCGAATTCGATCAGAGGAGGGGTCCTGGCTTGTAGTTTGGGCGAACTGGTTTGTCCCACCTGCTCAATGGAAGACGTTTCCTGGAGGATCTTCTCTGTTGTTGGATTCTGGCGATTCGGACCTGCAGCAGGGCTTCACCGGGCGGTTCCCTCGTGGTAGGGGTCCTCTTCTTCCAGTTCCTCGTTGGTTCTTTCGTTCCAGTGATGACTCTGCATTTCCAGTCCCAGAGACCTTCTTTTTATGCAGTTTCACCCATTCATACAGCCTGGCTGTCAATCACACAGCAGGGTGGCTGGCCTGGCAAGGCCAGTCCCCTTAGCCAATCTGACAAGAGTGCGACTTAGGTTACCAAGGGAACACATGGCAGGGGTCCGAAGATCCCTCCCTCACATCCTGCCTACCTAGACTATCAGGCGCCTTAAGGAGGGCTTCTTCTTTTATTTATTTTTTTATTTTCATTTAGTTTATACAAACTTTTGAAAAGGATCTTATCTTACATCATCTTTAAAAAAGCAGAGAAGAGGATAAACAGAACCATACAAGGCATTTAACGTAAAAACACTGGCAGGATCAAACCGATTGTCTCCGTGATCAGCTACATATCAAAGCCATCCTAGATCTAATCAGCCTTACAGTTTTTCGAAGAGTCTCATACTTTAGAGATTTCCTCCGGACTGGGTTCATTAATCTCGTTTCTTCACTTGCCCATCGACTCCTCTGCCTCTTAAATAATTTCCATACATTGAGTTAGTCTTACTTGGACTCAGGTGGTCAACTTCCGTTCAAGTTCTTGCAGAAAATTTGTCAGACCAAAGACATCATTTTCTCTTGTGTTGGCAAATTTGAGCCACATCTCCTCTGCAGATAAGGTGTCATATCGGTTGACCACTTGACTCAAGTGCAGGGTTCTCAAGTCCTTTAAACTGGGACAAAACAGCATGAGATGTTTCAGAGTCTCAAGATGCTGATTACAGAATCGACAATTGTCTGTCTCATTTTTCCTTCGAAATCTCAATGTTAACTTGTTTGATACAAAAAGAAGTTTAAGTCTGAATTTTAGAAGCATCCTTCGGTGCCTGGCATTCGCTGTTTTAACCAAGTATTGCATCTGTTGCTTAAGATTTTTCTTTTCATTTGCGGCATCCTCCATCAACTTATATTGATTTCTTTTATCTACTGTTGCGCACCAGTCTTGTACCTATAGCTTGTTTTTTACTTGGTTTGGATTAGCTTTTAAAGTTTCAAGATCAGTACCTATCTCGGCAAGATGATTGTTGCATTCATTTGCCCATTTTAGCAGAAGTGATTCCTGATTTCCTTTTAAAGCTTCTTGTAGTATGGAGAATTGTGGTGTACAGTCATTAATGATTATTTTCCTATACACGGATAGCATATTCCACAGAACCCGTGCATTCATAGATATTAGATTCAGTTAATAGCGTAAGCACGCACTAGGAATACCTTTTTGGAGTTTTAACACTCTCCAAAACTGATTTTCAAGTTCATTCCAAAGCTCCGTGGTTACTCCTGAAGCACATTCTGCCCCGTAGATTATTGTTGGAGCAGAAGCCTGCCAGAAGACAGCGAACAAAGGAGTCCTCCCCGGTTTGGCGCACAGAGAAAAACACAAGAAGACTTTAACAAAATGAAATGGCGAATAAACCCAGACGGAACGAAAATAAAATGTATTTGGTCAAGCGGGTTTATGTTAGAGGCTAATATAATAGCCTAACAACGTTAACACGTTTATTTAAGATAATCGCAGTAGAAAAGTTAAGGTAGATACCACTGCCACCAGCCAAGTCTTAATGTTAAGGGAGCGAAACAAGGCTCCAAGAGGCAGAGACAAAAAGGGATAAGAGTTAACCCTTTCAAATACTCCATGTGAAATGGGGTGTACTGGGTCTGTGGTTTAAAGTGACTATATTAAGTTAATGGCAACTTTACCTGTTTCTGGGGGACAGTAGTCAGTGCCAGAAAAATTGAGTCAGTGGGAAGTCTCAAAGACAACCCTGTGTCACTGCACTGAAGGTGCTGTGTAACACACACACACAAAGTGGTGCACATGGAGTAGGTGAGGCTCCAGTGTCCAAGATCAACCAGAAAGTAGACATACACATAGCAAAACACATGTAAGAGAGGGAAAAAAGGCTCACACTCTTACCAGGTGAAAATAATAAATCCTAGACATCCAGCAAAGCTGCTGGGGGACTCACTAGGTAAGGGAATTCAACCATTTATGAGAATTCTCCCTAATACTGGAGAAGCGATTTTGGGGACTGGTAGTTAGCCAGGACCATTTTACGGAAGCTCGGGCCAAAGTGAAAGGCTTCTAGGGTAAGTTGTAGAAAGGACCAGTCTACTTTGTCAAAGGCCTTGGCGGTGTCCAGCGCCAACAGGGCTAGTTTATGTGAATCCTGGACTTCTATGGCTACTAGGTTTACGGCTCTTCGGATGTTATCCCCGGTCGATCTATGCATTATAAACCCTGTCTGATCCGCCTAGACCAAAGTGGGTTGGCAGGCGGCCAGGCGATTTGCCAGAACCTTCCAGTATATGTTGGCATCAATATTTAGTAGGGAGATGGGCCTATATGAGCTATTTTCCCTGGGATCTTTTCCGGGTTTAAGCAAGAGCACAGTTACCGATTCCTGCATAGATCGGGTGATAGAGCCAGAGGTACCAAATGAGTTAGAGGGCCATTAGCGGGGCCAGCAGTTGGGGGCGAAACAGTTTATAAAACCTTGTTGAGAACCCATTGGGGCAAGGGGCTCTCAGCTTTAGAGACTTAATGGCTGCCTCTTTCTCCTCACCTATGATTGGGGTGTCCAATCCCTCCCTATTGGGTTCATCCAGTTTCGGAAGGGTGGCCTCTGGCAAGTATTTCACCTGTCCCTCTTTGTCTTGAGACGATGCTGTCATTGTTTTAGCGAGATGGGACGTTACCAGTCGAAGTTTATCGCGATCAGCGTATTTAATCTGGCCCTGGGAGTCCCAGAGGCCCACTATGATGATTCTTCTCTGTGCCTTGGCCAATTTTGCCACCAGAAGTTTATTCGCTTTGTTGTTCTTAGCGTAGTAGTCTTGTCTGGATTTGGCCAATAAGTATGCTGTCTCCTCTGCATAATGTGCCTCCAATTTCTTCCGGGCTGTCCAGCCCTCTTGCCCCTCACCTCAAACCCCTTTTCCACATCGACGGGAACAGGAAGAATTCACCAGCGCTCCTGGGTTTGGCTTCGGCCATGTAATTCCACGCGCAGATACTTCTTCTCTTTGTCTTTTTTTGTCTTATTATCATTCAGGTACCAGGTTCTCGGGCGTCATGCTCCTTCCCGGTGCATGTCGACTTCTACAGGGTTCAGCAGGTGTCCATCCTGCAACGGGCTCTTTCCAACTTCAGACCCCCCCACGCCCTCTTCCTATGTTGCCTTGGCCCAGACCACGGTTGGCAATCTTGTTCAGCTTGTGACTCGCTGTCCTCGAAAGCGCTGAAGAACAGACTAGACAGGTGGAGGGAGCTCTTCCAGAAGTCGCCTCCAGAGGATCTCAAGCATTGAGCCCGGCCCAAGGTAGGGCCTATATCCGCAAGGTAAACTCCTTCCCACTGACTCACCCGCGCAGGAGTGACCAGCCAGGTCCTTTTACCAGCATGTGCACCGAGGCTGCTTCAGCTACCGGCCTTCGGGTCGAGGGATCCTCGCATCCTCCCGGTGGCAGTGTTGAGGGACTAATACCGGCAATACGTCCAAAGGGGCGCCTAAACGCAGCTCTACCGACCCCCGGATCGAGGGTGTCAAACATACCGGGCTTAAGCCCTAGGAGCAGGGTAGGCCTCGTGATCCACACGCTAGAGGCCGGGCCTAGCGGCAGGCAGCTCGACAAAATGGCCGCTGCGCCAGAAAGAAGCTCCCGTCCAACGCCATTCCAGGAATTCGGCAAAGAACTAAGGTCGAGGTGGGACTGGCCTCAACCAGGTACGTGGCCTACAGTCTATCCCTCATTTGCGCAGAGCAGCTTTCCTTTGCAACCATATGGGCAGGGTAAGCGGCAGCTCCAGCAGCTCCTCGCCAGCACCCCCTGCCACCTCTTTGGCCAGTGAGGAGGTGCTCTTTGAGAAGTTCCTTGACCTCATGAAGTCACCTCAGATGGGGGTTATCATCAAGGATGCCATCAGGGAGGTCCTCCCTACGATGCTAGTGGCATCACAGATGCCGCTGCCGACGCCCCAGGCCCCGGGGCAGCCTGTAACGCTCACCTGATTCTCGCAGAGGCGCCGGTCTTGACTGGGCAACTACCGTATCTTCAAAGGTGATGTGTAGCACCCGGTTGGCTCTTTGGGCTGGACCTCTGTGCACTGTATGCCTGACTTCAAGAGTGAGATGTCTGCAGATACAAAATATGGGATTAATGAACTGGGGTTATTGGGGTGTCCCTATCTCTTCCCTTTTTTGCTCTCCTGTAGACCCCCAAAGGTTAACGCTCTCACCTTAGGTAAGTGAATGCCGAGCTCTCCATCTGCCTCGGGGCAGGGTGCTTTAACCAGTTTCTTCACTGGGTAGGTAGCGCAGGCCTCTTGACTTCAGAGGACTGCTGTCCGTCGTTTACTGCACGAACGGTAAGTTTCGAGTAATTCTATTGTCTTAAAAGTCTTTAGTAATGATGTCTCTTGTTTTGCAGGGTTCCGGCGATGGCGGATGACGGGCTGAAGTGAGTTGAAGATGGAGTCCGTGTGATGAATAGAAGCGCCTGGAAGCACGTAAGTAAGCGCTTGTTGCCTGCTTCACGATGCGCTCTAACTGTCTTTTTATTTTGCAGGTACGAGTTCGGAGCGGCTGCAGGGTGCCGGAATACCCACTGGGTTAGATGTGGAAAGGAGTAATGGCACGTGAGTATTAAAGTTCCCCAATGTCTTTAAACGCACCTTGTTTTGTCTTTCAGATGCGGGATGCAGCGCCGAAGGCCTCCGGAGCGTGCGAAGAGTTGGTAAGCTTTTGTCTTTCAGATGCCGGAATGCAGTGTGAAGACCTCCGGAGCGCACGAAGAGTAGGTAAGCCTTTGTCTTTCAGATGCCGGAATGCTAACCTGTTCTTTCTTGTCTTTATAGGTGTTGCTGAAGACTGGATTCAGGATGGTAAGCCTTTTTTCCTTAGGCCCAGGATCCGATGCAGAAGACACGATGAGCGTTCTGCTGCAGAGGATGCAGAATAACGCAAAGCAAGAATCATCCACCGGGTGTGGTTTAAATAGCCTCCTGTAGTGCTTAGGTGTCTCCTTCCACAGTCACGCCTAGGTAAGAAAAGAGTTCCTGCCTTCCAGAAGAGTTCCAGTGTTCTGAATCTAGGGAGTGGCTCCTGCCCCACCCAACAGGAAAAGTAGTTCCAAACAGAAGAGGATCAGAGGCTCAACTGGCAGGCAAGTAAGCAGCATGGTCTGCTGCAGGTAAGTCCACCCAAGCATTATGAGCCCGGCGCTTCCAGCGCTGGGACTGGGCATATTTATGAGCCTGGTGCCACTGGCGCCAGGACTGGGTCCAAAAGGTCCCAATTGGGACTGGTTGGCACTCGGAACCTGGGTTGTGGATCTGCTTCCAAGGGAGTTGGGAAAACCCTGACCTTTTGGAAGCAGAGATCATGACACAGCCACTACCTGCGGCTACCCAGGCGGCTCCGTACCAGCCTCCACTGCTTCCACAGCCTCCCGCCGTGGTCCCAGTAGCCCAGCCTCCGGCGCCAACTACTCGTCCTCCTCCACAGGATCCTCCAGACCCACAGGATATGAATGAGGAGGATGATCCTAAAATGCCATCCTCAGCCAGGGCTTTCCACGAACGTCTTTCTGGGCTGGCAGAGTATCTGGGCCTCCCCCAGCCCAAGGTCGAGCAGTTGGCTGGGGGATTCCAATGCAAACCGGTGTAGTCTCCCTGGTCAAGAAGTGTTGGCTCAAGCACCACTCGGCCCAGCCGGTCAATCGATGCCTGGACGCTAAGTACAGGCAGATGGAGGGGGATACACTCTTGCTCTCGGCCAATCTTCAGCCGCGCTCCTCAGTGATCGCCACAGCATCACTGTCCTCCAAGCATCAGTCGTCCTCAGCCTCCTCCTCTGCAGCGCTGCTAGGCAAGGAGGAGAAGATCTTGGAGGCATACGGCAAGAAAATCTATTCCAACGCATCCTTGCATCTTCATCAGGCCAACGCAGATGCCATGCTGGCTGCCGCCAACCAAAGAACCCCCGGCCCAGAGCCAATCATGCTTTAAGGCAGGGCTAGCAGAGGCTAAGCTGGTGGCGCATGACCTCATGGAATCCACAGTGGACCATATTGACACCTCTGCCCATGCCATCTGCCTTGCCACGGATATGAGGACAACCTGGCTCCGGGCAACAAAATTCAACCCAGACATCCAGGAACGCATCCTAGATCTACCATTCGAGGGGGTGCGGACCTGTTCCACTCCTCCACGGATAAAGAGCTGGACAAAAAGAACAGCTCACAAACGGCCAAGTCTTCATCCATCCTTACAAAGACCACAACCAAATCATGCACCCAATCTCAGCAACGCTCTGAGAGAGGTCATGCGTACGGAGAGTTCCAGGGCTTCTAGGAACATAGATCCAGGCAGCCAGACCGTTCGCCGCCTCAGACCTGGCGCAGGCAACATAAATGGGCAGCGGTAATGGATTTTTCCAGTCCACCCCCCCCTTCTGTGACATCCTCCGAGGGAAAGAAGGCATGACACGCCCCTTAGGGTGCACGTGTATCCGGTGGGGGGCTGACTTGCTCACCATGCACATTTCTGGCACCAGAGTTTCGCGGACCCCTGGATCCTCTCCGTAGTATCCACGGGGTACCGCCTCCCTATCCCAGCCTCTCCTCCCTCCTCCCTCCTCCCCTCCCCTCCCACAGGTTGGGACAGCAACTCTTTTGTCGGAGATCTGGTCGCTCGTAGACAGCCAGGCAGTAGAGGAAGTCCCATCCTCTCAGCGATGCTTTGGCTTTTACTCCAGGATTTTCGCCATTCAGAAGAATAACCAGGCGGGCCTGAGAGTTGTGTTGGACCTTTCCACCCTCAACATCTCCTTACCCCTGCAAAAATTCAAGATGGTCACGCCAGCTTTTATAGCGGAGACATTGGCGAAGGGAGACTGGATGTGCTCCCTGGATCTGAAGGACGCGTACCTACACGTCCTGATTTAGCAGCCCCATCGTTCTTTCCTATGGTTCAGGATCATGGGCTTCCATTTTCAATACAAGGTCCTTCCTTTTGGCCTCAACCTGGCACCAGGTTCTTTACCAGGCTCATGAATGCGGTGGCGGCCCTCCTTAGAGTGCAGGTCCTCCATCTACCCATACCTCGACGATTGGCTCGTCAGGGCTACATCTCCGGAAGCGGTTCTCCACTCTTCCAATGCCCTTATGAACACACTGCACGATCTGTGCTTCTCGCTCAAGAAGTCACAGCTGCAGCCTACGCAGACTCTGACATTCTTGGGCCTCATCTGCGGTACGTGCTCCGATAAGGTATTTCCGTCGGAGGACAAAATCTCTGCCATCAAGAGGGCCACCGCCCACTTCCTCAGTAGAGAAGTGACCTCAGTATGGTGGTACCAACATCTCCTGGCACTTCTAGCAGCGGTCTTATTAGCCATGCCGCACACAAGGCTAAGGATGAGGACGATTCAGCTTCTCTTCGCGGCCTCATGGAACTAGGAGCGGGGCTCTCAATCTGAGATGATCAACGTTCCTCCATCTCTCACCCGGACTGGATTTAGTGGTCCAGAGACTGCAACCTGCGGAGAGGCAAGCCCTTCCGGCTGCCCACTCGCAGGCCACCATCACCACAGATTCCTTGCTCGAGGGCTGGGGAGCCACCCTGGACGGTCTCTCGGTCCACGGCACCTGGACTCCACAGGAGCAGGAATACCACATCAATTGGCTATAACTGAACGCCATCTGGCTGCCTCTCAGGGCATTCGTACCACTTCTCACTGGCAAGGTTGTCCTCATCTAGACGGACAACTCGGACAACTCGACCAGCATGTGCTACGTCAACGTGCTACGTCAACAAGCAGGGAGGCACCAGATTCCCTCCTCTGTGCAGACTGGCGGTCAGCATGTGGGAGTGGGCCCTGTAAAACAACACTTACCTCACGGCAGTCCGGAGGCGGACAGGCTCAGCAGGCTGGGAGTGGATAATTAAGAGTGGCAGCTAAACAACCTCGTTATTCAGGAGATTTTCAACAGGTGGGGTCACCCCCACATGGATCTCTTTGCCACCTGGCACAACAAGAAGTGTCTCCAGTTCGCATCCTGGCAAGGTCAGGGCCCCCGGCTCTCTGGACAACGCATTTCACCTCCAGTGGACCGGCATGAAAGCCTACGCCTTTCCGCCCACTGGTTCACAGGGTAATTTGCAAAATCAAGGAGTCTCGCCAACCCCACATCATTCTAATAGCTCCATGGTGGCCGGCCAGGCCATGGTTTCGGAGCTGCTCAGTCTCTCGGAAGTGCACCCGATTCACCTCCCGATGGGCCCACCACATCTTCTGGCACAGCAGGGGGGCAGAGTCATCCACCCTGCACCAGGGAAACTAGCCCTCACCATGTGGTACCTGAGCAGGTAACGCTCAGGCACCTTAGCCTCTCACATGCCAATCTGGAGATCATACAGGGCGCCATGAGCAAAGCTACCAGGGCCCAGTACAAATGCCAGATTCTGCCACTGGGCAGACTCCAAGGGAATCGACCCCCTGGCATGCACCTTTAACGAAGTGCTCTCATTTTCGGTGCACCTCGCTCATTCAGGCGTGCAGGTGGACACCTGTCGCACATACCTCGCAGCCATTGGGTCTTACACCTTGCAAGGCTCTACCCGCCCGTCAAGAGACCTCACCCGGTGTGGGACCTTAACATAGTCTTGGGCTCCCTGGCACACAAACTGTTCGAGCCAATGGCGTCCGTGGACATCAGGCTGGTCACCATCAAGACGGCCTTACTAGTCGGCCTTACCTCGGCTCGTAGAGTCAGCGAAGTCCAGGGGCTGGTCGCCTCTGAGCCATATACCACCTTTCACAAGGACAAGGTAGTCCTGAGGACACACCCGGCATTTCTGCCCAAGGTTCCGTCGGCTTTCCACTGGAACGAGGAAATGGTCCTTCCTATGTTTTTTCCCGATCCCAAGGACAAAGCACAGAAAGTGCTGCACTGCCTGGATGTCGGGCGTGCCCTGAAATTCTTGGACAGGACCAAGGCCTTCTGCAAATCGGACGCCCTGTTTGTCACCTTCGGAGGCTCAAGACCAGGCTATCGGGCCTCTAAGGCTTCCATAGCCCACTGGATGGTCTCTGCCATCAAAGAAGCGTATGTGGGCCAGCACAAGCAGCTCCCGGCTGACATGCATGCCCACGCGGTCAGGGCCAAGGCAACGGCCATCGCATTCCAGCGCCATGTCCCTTGGCAAGTCATAAGCGGGGCGGCCACTTGGGCCTCTCCCTCGGCTTTCTGCAAGCATTACTGTTTGGATGCCTGCTCTTGATCTGATGCGGCTTTCGGCCAGGCGGTTTTCAGGATCCTATTTGCTTAAGGAGTGTCTCCTCTCCACCCTTGGGCTACAATCAGTTGTAATCGCCCATACAGTATGGAGGAAAGCGGACGGGACGTAAGAGTAATTATAAGTTACTCACCGTAGTGACTAACATACTCTTAGTCCATAGTCCCCTTTCCTCCATACGTCCCACCAACCTCCTCCCTAATAATACTGGTGTGATTAGGCAATGTTAAATCTATTGTCGAGGCGTCAATGGGGACTGAGGTGTGGTGCCGGAGGGCGGAGTCAGGGCAGCGCATGCTCCCTGGGCCGCACACCCACGCGCCTCTAAATTTAAAGGGGAAGAAGGTTTTTTCTGGTGAAAAAGGTGCCCATACAGTATGGAGGAAAGGGGACTTTGGACTAAGAGTACGTTAGTCACTACAGTGAGTAACTTATAATTTCTTCAAAGTGGGATTGTATTAGTGCATAGGCTATTTTATCAATGATTTTCAATAAAAAGGGAAGGGAGGACAGGGCGTCCTTCAGGATAGGGGTGAGACTGTCTATAGTTAGGTTCCGTTTATTCCTTATTTCTATGGTGTCCAAAATAGTCGAGGTGGGGGGGTTCTTTTCTAGGGATAGTGTCAAGTTGATGAGGTGGTGGTCGGTCCAATCGACTGGTGTATTATCATCTATTACTATTTGGGTGTTTAGGTTGAGTATCCAATCTAATACTATGTCCGTGGCATGAGTTTGGGTGTTCACTAGCTGAGTGAATTTCCTGTCTAGGAGGGAGGCATGTAATGCCTTCGCTTCATGGTCTTGTATGTTGTTGAAACCGAATGGTGAGTGGTGTTCCGCCTAGGTCGCTTGATGTATGAGGCAGGGAAGGAACAGCGACTGGGACGGGCAGCACTGAAGAATAGTTTGCTGAACTCATTGTCTATGGGTGGGAAGCACTTAGTGTGCGGCGTGCGATGTCGCAATATAAGAAGTTAGGCAAGTTCTCAATCATCTATAATAGCATTCGATACAGTCATGTCAAGGGAAGATGTGGGCTTGAAGTTTTCTGTGACTCTGCTTTCACGGTGGGCACAGCACTACATAGGCAATGTGGTATTTGGCTACCTAAGTTCGTGACAATATGGTCGAGCAATGATTTAAACAATGATAGCGAGGCATACCAAAATCTGCTAGACTAGTGCAGGCTGGCAGTAAACTGTACAGTATTTCATACATTGAGTTACAGTAGTTTAGTCAGGTTATGCATGGCTAATAGCAGACAGTGTACTGCAGGAGTAGCTAGATCAAGTTACAAACATTTGAGGTAGCGAGTGTAGGACTATGGCTAGTAGCGGTAGCAGTTCTATAGTGCTCAATAACAGCATATGTAGTGACTAGAGTTCCGATCCACCGTGCAACGTGGGTCGTGATGGTTGGGTTGGGTTGAGGGGGGGCTCATTAGCACAGGTGCATAAACAGTTCCTCACGATTTTAGTGGGAAAGAATAGTCCATGGTCATCTGCGGTCCTGCGTCCCGCCCGGCTCTGACAGGCTCGAGACAGGAGCCTTGAACGAGGGCCGGCTTCGCTTACCGGGTCCCTCTGATAGGCTTTAAGGCACAGTGTATGGGCCAATCGGCTGATCTGCATCCGAAGGCTATGGGCAGACGAAAAAACTCAACGTGGCCATCTTTAAATGAGCTTTGGACCATGTGGTTTTTTTCACTGAAGCAGGTCTGGATGCTGCAATTTGTGGGTAAATGTTTCAGCAAGCGTTACAGCACAATTAAATACAATTGTGGCGGGATCTGGTACTTCTAGGTGGCATGCACAAAATGTGCTGCGAAGTGTCAGTTGTTTTTGTTTGCACATGGGACGGCGCACCCCAATCAATTCTCGTCTAACTACCGTTTCATGGCATCGCAGGTGTTGGCTTGGGAGGTGTCTTCTACCGGGTTTTCTTTAAAAATGTTCTGGATAGAGGGCGCTAGAGAGCAGACCAAAATGGCCGCTCTTGTGCGAGCTCTCGTGTGGCTCTCGATGAATCCTGTTTAATCGCAGCTGTTCGGTGGGTAATCAACCCAAATCCACGCACGAACGCTGATAAAAAAAAAAAAACTCAAGGACACAGAGTCCCAAAGATTGCAGAGATTAGGAGACACCGTCACTGAGAACCAGTCCCGCTGGAAGACAGAGCGGAAAGCAAGACACTGGGCCTCAAATACTCCGCCACCGCCAGGGTGCAGGGGCCATCACTGACCTCGTAACCACAAGGCCCCCTCCCACGCAGGCACGAGCGCAGAAGAAACCCGGCATAGAACCGCAGAGCAAACCCAGCGGTACAACTTGCCCAGTACCACACGAGGCATACAAGCAATATAAAGTCCTACCACCCTTAAGTATACTCCGTCAGACTGAGGGGCGAGATATCAACTCCTGGACCGATACAGAGCAGCTCATTCCTCCAGTTTAACGTCCCCATTGCACATAGGTCAAATTGAACAAAACTTCTCAAAATCACCCTGCTCCAACAGCTCGTGTTTGACATCTTGTTTCATCCACCCCTCTAACCCCCCCCCCCCGTCTTCCGACCCGCCCAGACCCACCATGGGGAAGGATGATAAGTTACAACGTAAGCTGAACTTTGAGTCCGGAACCACGTCCAAAACTCCTCTACCCAATAGTAGACCGGTTTCTCCTATGCAAGAGGCACCCCAAGAACAAGGCCCCCCCAATCCCTGGACATCAGAGAAATTCTCCTTGAACTGAAAGCCAGGATTGGAAATCTAGATAGCAAAATCGACGGACTCTCCTCAATGTAGACCAACTACAATACCTGCTTGACAAGCACGCTGACCGTCTAGACAATATAGAGCAACGAGTGTCCGACTTAGATGACAGCACAACGTCTCTGGCAGCCAGAGTGTCAACCTTGGAAACAAAAATGAAAACAGCAAACACAAAGAACGAAGACCTCGAGTGACGCTCCAGGAGGAACAATGTGAGGATAGTCTGGGTCGGAGAACAACACCTAAAGACGAGAATGGAAGACTATATCGAAACAATGTGTGCGGATCTCTTCAGGTCAGAAGCGCTATCACATCTGTTCGTCATTGAGAGAGCACACAGGATTCCATCCACGTGGCCGATCCCAGGAGCCCCACCTCGCCCTTTCATCGCAAAACTACTTGACTACAAAGATCGGGACACGATACTGAGACTTGCGAGAGAGAAAGGTGTCCTACAACATGATGGCGACTCCGTCCACTTCTACCCGGACTTCTCACCGGCCGCTCAAGCACAAAGAAGATCCTTCACGAGTATCAAACACAGACTACGTGACAACCAGATACCCTACGTGATGCTCTTTTCTGCTAGGCTTCGATTGCAAAACGACGGAAAAACCCAATTCTTCCAGTCGCCTGAGGAAGCTAACTCATACCTAGACCGGGCCGGGTGCAGCCCATCCAACAACAATCCACGGTTGCCACAGAGAGATACGACATGGAGAAACCCACCGTAATTAAGTGCCAGAAACTGGCTGGGATTGTGAATACTGCAGAAAGCCCACCATAAACAGTAAAATGAACAGTTGAGAGCCACATGGCTTGGGAGGCTCCCAATGCCCCTTGCATGGCACAGTTAAAGTCCACCGGTTTGGGAGTTAATAGGTAGGGTAGAGATGATGAACAAGTTGGGGGTTGCTCGCGAGAGGGGAGGGGGAAGAACGGGCAAGTTGGGGGTTGCCAAGTTTAAGACCGTTCAGGAGTTAACACATGCACCGGACAAAGACAAGACACCTAACGCCCGACCCTGCCCGGGATCACCATGTCAATACCCATCTTTTCAACAATCGACCACAAGTCAACAAGCTTGCAGTCCCGAAAACCTCGAACCCGACGACACTGTGGGGCTCAAACACTCAGCTGAGACATCGAGAAAAAAAAAGACCCACACACTCAACCTAATCATATGGAACATTAAAGGCGATAACCAGCCGACCAAGATGAGGAAGATAACGCAGTACCTCCGCCGACATAAAACTGACATAGCCCTTATCCAAGAAACGCATCTACGCCCTGCCTCTGAAAATCTATGGGCTAAAAATTGGGGCTGCCACAGGTACTTTGCTTCCTATTCCTCCTACGCTCGAGTCACCGCCATCCTAATTAACAGAACAACCAACTTTAAATGAATACAAACTCAAAGACACGGGAGGCAGATCACTACTGGTACATGGGACCATAGATGGAGAAGAGATTATTCTTATAAACTCCTACGGCCCGAATACAGACGGACCCAATCATTTTGTTTGGGTGATGACCCATTTAGAATCGAACAGGAAAGCTGGAATCATCTGGGGAGGAGACCTCAACACACTGCTAAACCCTAGCTGGAATAAGTCCCACAACACTGCAACTCCCCCCTCGAAAGCGAGTCTGCAAATTACCGAGATATGCAAGGCCTACAACCTCAAAGATATCTGGAGAGGCAAACACAGAGAAACCTGAGAATACACCTACTACTCCTGCGTCCATAAAACCAGCTCGAGACGGGACTACGTTCTCGTATCCTCTCAGTCGATTTCAATGGGGCGAATGCCACATCCTTCCCAAGTCGCTATCAGACCATTCGGCAGTCATCCTTGAATGCATCACGTCCCGAGAAGGCACCAAAAGACCTCACTGGAGATTTAAACCCAGAGCTCTCCAAGACCAAGTCTTTGCAGATGAACTACGTGTCGAAATAGCATCCTTCATCGAGATCAACCAGGGCTCTGTATCCTCAGCAGGTACGCTCTGGGAAGCGTTCAAATGCAACATCAGAGGGTCCTGCCTAGCAAAAGAAAACGGGATTCTCAAGCTGATAAGAAGGGAACTGACCTCGTGTCATCCACCTAAAGAGAATTGAACATACACTCTCATCCGCACATCATGACCCTAGAACTTTAGCAGCACTCAAGGGAGATGTAGAATTCTTTCGAACCACAGCAGAGAGGGAAATAACATTTCTCACTAGACATCACAAGATTCGGCAGTATGGTGAGGGGCAGAAGCCCGAGGCAATCCTGGAAAGACTCCTTGCGGCGGAAAGAAAACCCACGACGGTCGAATCAGTCCTTGACCATACGGGCAATCCCGTCTACTCCGAGGAAGATACAGTGGAAACATTTAGCAAGTTCTATCAAAATCTATGAGAGTCTCATTACACTGCAGACCTCATAGAATTAGCACAATACCTAGACGCAGTTGAACTATATTGGATGAGCGCCCAACTTCAAGAGCCACTTAAGGAACCCATCACCATAGAAGAAATCTCCCAAGTGTTTAAGGAACTACTGAACACAAAAGCACCCGGCCCCGATGGGCTAACGGGCACATTTTATAAAGCCTTCTCAGACCTCCTGGCCCCGCTTTTGCTTCAGGTCTATGACTAGGCCCTGGTCAACGGGCAATTACCACAAACTCTACATGGCCAATATTCTTCTCCTCCATAAACCCGGCAAACCAAAAGAAGACTGTGCTTCATATAGACCTATATCACTAATAAACCTCGACAATAACATTTTCGTAAAAATTCTCCCTAAAAGGTTGCTGCCTCTGATGCCAGCCATGGTGCTGGCCGACCAGGCAAGCTTCGTACCAGGCAGGAACACCTCGTTTGGCATCAGGAGAATGTTCAGCGTTATGGAAGCACTCGACCCAGAAAGCCAGGCAGTGGCGGTTCTATTAGACGCAGAAAAGGCATTTGATTTGATTTGATCGAATGGCCCTTCCTCTATGCAGTCCTAAAACGTATGGGCCTCAGCAAACGTTTCATAGAATTGATCGCCCTCCTGTACAAACGACCAACATCCAGTATAACACTAGGCAACAGACGCTCAGCTGACATATACCTGCGATGAGGAATGAGACAAGGCTGCCCCTTGTCAGCACTACTATTTGCCCTAGTCATGGAACCCTTGGCCTCAGAACTCAGGCTTTATCACCTACGTGTTGGACTCTCACTGGGTCCACACAAAATGATAGTATCCCTCTACGCAGACGATGTTGCGCTTTCTTCATGATCCCAATGAAAACCTAAACCCAGTGATACGCGCAGTACTCAAATTCTGCAACTTCTCAGGGCTAAAATTCAACAATTCAAAACCCCTAATCTTTCCCCTGACGGCATCCACCAAGGAATTCTCAGACGACTTCGGCTTCAAGTAGCAACACTCGAAAGTGAGATACCTGGGGATCCTTATGTCCAGATCCTGCCGAGATATTATGCAAGACAACTACGAGACCGCACTGGAGATCATTCAAAACAGTCAGCAGATGGAAATCGCTTCCGCTCACACTTTGGGCAGAGTAGCCTTGGTCAAAATGGTCATTCTCCCAAAACTGTTGTATCTCTTCTCAAACATTCCACTAATCCTGACGCAGAGGTTCCTACAACGCATCAGAAGCACGATCCTCGAACTGGTATGGGCGGGCAAAGTTGCAAGAGTGGCGTACACTACACTGACGCTCCCTGTGACACAAGGAGGACTTGCCCATCCAGACATGGAACGTTACTACTGGGCTGCCCAAGCTCAATTTCTCAGCCATTGGTATGCTCTTCACTTCATTACACCCAATGTCCAGATAGAGAGAGCCCTGGCAACACCCCATCTACTCCGTGCCATAGTTTTCGGCCAACTACAACCACCCAGAACGCCGATGAATATTTTCTTTACAACATACACAATTTGGAAAAAGATGGCAAAGTAGAGCGGGATCCAAAGCAGATACTCCCCTCTCCTTCCGGCAAGTTTCATACCGGAAATTCCGCTTACCTCCAGAAAAGATTTTTCACCAATGGGCAGAAAATAAAAACCCTGGGCGACCTCTTTCCAGAAGGCATGTTTTTGTCACCGCAACAAGCTCGCGAAAGGGGAAGCAACAACGCACCTGATACATTCATCTATTTCAGACTAAGACACACTCTTCGAGCCAACATCCCCACTTTTCCTAGTCAGCCCCCTAACTGGCCACTGTTGCAGAGGGTAATACAGGCCCAAGGAGAGGGCCGCCTGGTAGCGAATATTTACAAATCCCTTTCGACCAATGAGACTTTCCCAAATTCAGGCCCAAGAAGGAGATCGGAAAGATCATTGAGCACCATGATAACGGATGAAGAATGGAAATATATTCTTACCCAAAAAGTAGCGATCAACACAAGATACAAGCAGATACACTTTAACTACCTCCATCAAACGTAACATACCCCGGCAAAACATCATGCACAGAGACCAACGGTATCCGCAGCATGCAACCGGTGTGGATCCACCGAAGCAGACTTCATGCACCTGGCATGGACGTGTCCCACGGTGGCCACGTTCTGGAACTCGGTCTTGGAGAAAACGTCAGCAATAATCGAAATACAACTGAACGCTGGCCTGATACTAACACTTCTAGGACTAACCAACCACCTACCGGATACAGTCCGGAAACCGACAAACCTATTGCTTGTTTTAGCACGCAGAAGAGTCACATGCAACTGGGGGAAAGGACCACCACCAAGCCTGCAATGCTGGCTGCAAGACATCATGTGTTGGCAAGATGTGGAAGCCAGCTTTATTAAAACACTGCCACTACATGCCCGCACTCCAGACATTTGGGGCCCGTACATAGCCTACTTGTTGTCCACCGCTGAAGACTGGGACTCACAAGCTTCGTTTATCCTGAAACGCGTCAGCCACCATTGATCTTTATACATGGACTATCATTTCTTATTATATCTTGTTGACAGCTAACTTGGTTTTTTCAGTTGAATCTTTATTGGATAACTAATTAAAACCTCTTTGGTTTTTTTACAAAAATGAATGTTCATTCTCATTATTCATATAATCTATATATTATGGAATTATAATAACTAGCTTACTTGACTTTGATGAACCATCATTTGATGGACTTGAATAGTGTGCAGGGGACGGGAGGGTTCCTACCTTTGGATCCTCATTTCTTTTCCTACGCACAAGCTTCGTCCCCAGCTCACAGCCAGCAGTCCCCACTGCAACGTGTAAACAGACAACCTAAAGACATGTAACGTAGACTCCTGTCGCAAGCTGTGTTGTGTACCGGAATCGAGGGCTGTAAAAGGACATGAAATCAAGGGGAGGAAAGGGTGGTGAGGGTTTTGTTCTGTCTGTGACGGCTGGTGCATGGCCCTCTTGTTTAATTTTTATGAAAATTTAAAAAAAGTTTAAAAAAAAAAGTTCTGGATAACTTTGCCGATAGTTCTTTAGTGGCATCTAGTTCAGGATGGGATTGCATAGGTTCCAGCGGCGACGTGGAGGTGGTTCAGGGTTATAAGCTTGGAGGGTCAATGTGACTGGTGCGTGGTCTGAGAGTACTTTAGTTCCTATGCCCATGTCATCCACACAGGAAAGAACATGTGGGTATGTATGCATCGGGTCTATCCGGGAAGATGTTCTATGTGCATATAAGAAGAAAGAGAAATCTTTTTCATCCTGGTGGAGCACCCTCTAGGAATCCACCACCGCTAATGTCCGCAATAAGTGGAGGAGCTTTGTCACGAGCTTAAAGTCTTTGGGTTTAGGGCATGCGATCTATCTCACAGGAGTCCGGAACCCCATTAAAGTCTCCTCCTATGATGACTTGGCCTTCAACAAATGGGAGGAGGGAGTTGCCCAGTGCCACAAAGAATGCTTCCTGGCCTTCATTGAGGGCATAAATTGAGATAAGCGAGTAAAGCTGTGCATAAAGAAAGGCCCTTGACTGCCGTAAATCATCCCTCTGGGCAAAACAGCGTTTCCAGCACCTTGAACTGCACACCTCTGGCAAAAACGACGGCCGTGCCTCCTTTTTTGGTCCCATTAGAAGCAAGATACTGGAGTGAAAAATGTCTGTTTCGAAGGCGAACAAAGTCTTGCGGTAGCAAGTGTGTCTCTTGAAGGAAGACCACCAAGCCTTTCATATCCTGGAGCCACTTCAATGCCGATTTCGGTTTGAAGGAGGAGTTCAGGCCCTTTATGTTCAATGAGATAAAATTCAATTTCTGGTGTGGTGGGGGATAGTCTAGGGCGTTTATAATCCGTGGGTGAGGGGTATGGGCCAAGTATGTATCAGTCGCCATCCACATCTTCCATTTCCATATGTCCACAGTGCAACCAGGGTTTTAACTTGAGCTTCCAACATGAAGCTTTAACATTAAACTCGTAGGAAGCCAATCCTTTTTCGGCGGTATCTTTCTTAACTAACTGGAGCAAAATTGTCTGTAAATCACTCCAAGGGTGTTTCGGTGACATCTACCTTGGAGATGGGCATGGGCCGTGTGAAGCCTGCCACAGCTAACTCGTCTCATATAGTTTCCTAGCATTCCGGTGACCACTGGGTCCATTGTTTGAGACCAACAGTGCAGGTCCATGCCAGTAATCCAGGCAGCGGGAGTTTGTTGCCTTCCAGCCCATTGAGTCCCAGCGGGTAGTCATCTTGCATTCCGACCCTTCTGCACCTTTGACCAGGTTGAGCGTTTTGGCCTAGGGGGAGGTCTCTTGGAGCCACCATCCGGCGAGTCAGGTGAGATGCCATCTTCCTTTCCAGGTGAGTTGGGTTGTAGGATCGACTCCGTATCCTCCAGCTGCCCAATCGTCTGGGGTACCCCTTTATAAGAGAATTGAACTGCGGTAGGGAATAGCCAGCGGTATCTAATATGCTGGTCCCGAAAGGAATAATGTTAAGGGTCTCAGGGCCCTCTGCTTCTGTATTGTCGCTAGGGCTAGATCTTGGAAGATCTGGAGAGGGGACCCCTGAAGGTGAGATCCTCTTGGGAGCGACCTATCACCATAATAGCCTCCTGGGTTGGATAGAAATGGTCCCGGGTGATTACATCTCGGGGGGAATCCCTTTCCACCTCTCGGGGACGGAGTCTATGGGTGCGGTCCAATATGAGCTCAGATTTATCCAGATGTGGCAGCAGGGTTTGAAAGAGGTCCCCCACATATTCTGCGAGGTTTTGGTCCGTGATCGAGGAGGGGCCCCCCCGAATAGGTAGGTTGTTTCGTCGGGCTCCATTCTCCTAATGCTCCTGTTTATATTCTAAGATCTCATTTCTGTTGACCAGGGTCTGGATGGTGCGTTGTATCTCCAGGAGTGTCGCTGAGTGTTCTTGAGTTAGGTCTTCCCCCTCTACCACTATGTTCCACTTCCACTACCCTCTGCTCCGTTTGTTCCTGATTCGTGGTAAGCTTCGCCATACAGGATCTTAATTAGGCTTGTATGTGTCCTTTAGTCGCCAGTTGACCAGCCCCCTCAGTGGATGTCGGGGGCAAAGATTTTGGAGATTCAGGGTTTTACCCCTTTTCGTGTATGCTAATGTGAATGTATCCTTTACCGTGGATCAAAAGTGAGATGAAATTAATCCTGAGACTAACCCTATATTACTTTGTGGGTGTCCTAATTTATTCTAAAGTGGTCCAGACTCCTCATTCGTTCGAGTCTGTGGACCATTGAGGCTGGTGGAGGAAAAAGTGCTCAATATAAAACTGACTCAATTATAGTGCGTCTAAACTAAAAGAGCAAATAATCAAATGTACAATAAGAATACATATAGTGTTTTAATTCACATGTGCTGTAAACAAAGAATACTGTATGACATGACAATGCAGAATCGCAAAATGACATCTGTGAAAAAATCTCAAAAAATGAAAGAAAATCAAATCATCATTAATCAAATGCAATAATACACAAAATAGTTGCACAAAATGGCAACCAATTAGGTAACACACTTCGGTTTCTAATTGTATATGTTTTGTGCAAGTGTTGTACAGTGTAACAGGTATCAACAATAATTAATTTCTTGCTAGATCAGTAGCAGGTATCAATGATAATTATTTTCTTGCTGGATAAATAGCGTAGGCTCCTGAATTTAAACCAATAAACAGGCTTATTACAATGTATGAAACATGCGCTATTCGCGTGAGGATTTCCCAAATTTCCTCTTGTGTCCTAAGGCTATGTTTAGCCAATATCCGGGTCTTTGGGTAAAAGATATCCTTTTACCTACGTGGTGTTTAATGACAAATAACATTTTTTCCACGTTTCCGCTGTCACTAGACTCAATTAGCCCACCTTCATCAGGGCGTTAGTTTGGAGACCCTGTGTGGAGATATATAAAGAGCTGTCAAAAAAGGAACTTCTCAATCAGTGCTTATATTTATTATTTTTTATTTTTTCCCCTTTTCAGCTGGGAGCAGCATGGTGGTAATGTCAGCACTTTTAGCGGCTTTAAGATGTTTGGACATTTTTGCAGGCTTCTGGTGGAATTCCATGCGTTCGCTGTGATGAACGGGTATGGGCGTAGATTTCCTCCTTTCTGTGTGAGAGGGGGGTCTCTACTCCTAAACCCCTATGTTGTGGGCTCCTGGAAGCGTAATCGGATCAGGCGGATGGCGACATGGGTTTCAGTAGTGAGTTGTATTTGCCTGCGGGGGGTGTATTGCTTTTGTTGTACTGGGGCTTTCAAGGACAAAGAGTGAGCAGTCTTACTGTTCAGATCACAAAGCCGTAGGAAGTGCAGCTGGGATTCCACTAAGAAAGAGATATCTGTCCCTCTGGATATGGAGTGGGGGATAAATTAGGGGTTCACCCAGCAACCGCTTCAGTTATGCAGTGGCACCCCCATTCCAATTCTAGGACTCGGAGTGCTCATCTAAACAGGTTGTCATATTTATTTCAGGTCTGGTTGGAGAATCTGTCGCTAGACCGGGGCTGTGTGAGGCCCTGACGTGCCAGAGGCTGTTCCCAGGAAAATACAATCAGGCTGAGGCACCTGCTCTGGTTGCAACCTTATCATTCATTCAGGACGGCTAATTCAGTGAGGTGTTGGGTCTCAGAGGCGGATGAAGGGAGATGTGCTCTGCTGTATGTCATCCTCCCTGCACCAAAGTTTGAGCAAGAGGCCGCTGATGTATGACTGCCCGTCAGGGCAAGGCTGTGTGGCAGACACCGATAAAGAAGTTAATATGGCACTCATCTGCCGTCCAGGACAATGTGGCAGGGGGCACGCAGAGGGAGACAGTAGAATTGGCCCCCTGGAGCGCCCGGAGATCGTGCCCACCCCTCCTCGCAGCACATTAAGTCGGGGGACCGATGTCTTCCACGTTGTTCAAGGAGCTCACCATGATACTGCTGTTGTAGCGCATGACCCGTTGCGAAGGAGATGAAGCTCGCCGGGGCTTGGCATCCCGCTGTGCCAATCTGCTGTCTGTAGGAGGGCCGGGGCCCTGAGGAGCTCTGGTGATTCCATCCCCAGCCAAGCGTTGCAGCCCAGAGCTGGGAGACGCATTATCATGTGTTGTGGAGCAGTAAGGACTCCTCCGAGCGCTCTGCGTCTGAATCAATCATAATCTCGTTGAGGCTGTAGCGGCCGAACAGATGTATTATGATCCGCTGATAAACCATGCTTGCCGCCCGGCACTCCTCCAGATGAGGTCAGCAGGACGCAGGGCTAACAGATCTCCTCTCCTTGGTGTCATGAGGCGTGCCAGCCATTTTGAATTCTCCAAATGTGGGCCACTCCAGACAACTGCAGGGATCTGGCGAACGGGTCAGCGTTACGAGCTCAGCTCGAGGCTAGGGATGCTTGAGGTATTCCCATCACCTCAGGTGGTTCTTCCGAGATAAATCGCATGCGGAAACTGCATTTTGTCAGCTGCAGAAGGGGGCTTCACAATGAGGCCATTAGAGGAGCAGCCACATTGATGGTGCTCTAGGCCATGACCCCTAAGGTGTGGTTTTTATGGGTGAGGTCAAGGGAGGAGGATGACCAAGAGGTCAAGCGGAGGAACTAAGTGTGCAGGAGGATTACTGAAGGTGTGCCAGGTGTGGTATTGGTTGATAGGAGAAATTGTACTTTAGTTTGAGTGTGTGCGTAAGTGTGACTAATACGAGGAGAGTAGGGTGTGAATGAAAAGGTGACTGGGAAAGTGAAAGAGTGAATGTGAGAGATAATGTGGGTGGAGTGTTGTAGAGTGGAGAGTAGTAATGTACTGGAGAAAGGATAATAGTGTAGTGGAGAAGGGAGAAAAGTGGAGAAGAGAAAATAGTAGAGAGGATCGGGGAGAGGAGTTGAGCTGAGAAGGGACAGTAGTAGAGTTGAGAAGCGAGAGTAGTAGCATTAAGGTAGTGTAATGGAGTGGAGGGGAACATTAGTAGAGGGGAGATTAGTGGAGGGGAGAAAAGTGGTATGAAGAAGGGAGAGTAGTAGAAATGGAGCAGGCAGAGTAAAGAGGGAAGGGGGAGAGGAAACGTGGGGAGTGGAATGCAGAATGGAAAGCAGTAGTTGTGGAGTGGAGAGTAGTGGAATGGGGAGAGGAGGAGTAGTGAACTGGAAAAGAGGTGATGTGGAAAAGGGAGAGGAGAAGTAGTAGTAGTAGTAGTGGAGTGACGAGTGAAGAGGAGTAGTAGTGGTGAATGTGATGCTGAAAATGCTTTTGGAGGGACAGGGCTTCCTCCTCCTCCTTGTCCTAGCACTTCCCTGTATGTGTTTTCTGCACAGGATTCCAGTCTGGACCCCTGACAGTGCAGCTCTTCATTTGTTATTCTTGGTGAACACAGACCCGTGGGATACCCGTATTGCACCCATGGGTAGGAGTAGCCCTTGGTTTCCTTAGTGTGTGTTATTGGGCACCTATGTGTTGCCCACAGAACAAGGCATGGGCTGGTGGCAGATACATGCTGATCTTGCAGTGGCTCTGGGTCTCCCACATTTTGGGACACCCAGGCCCTGCCATAGGAATCAATGGATTCCTAAACAAAGGCAAGATGGCAACCTCGCTTTCTGCCTTTCCCATACCGTTTCTCAGTCCTAAGAAGTCCTGAGACTGTTCCCTTCCCCTGATTGGACGTTTGGCGTAAGGGCCATACATGGCTCTGGGGCTGCCACTGATAGAATGGTAGGAGCCTTCCCAGGGACTGCTTGTTTTGGTTACATCCAATCGGTGGGACCTGAATGAAGAGAGAGGAGTCAAATCACATTCTGTGTTGCGGGTGTCTGGTTTTGACTGTGTCACAATGCCTGTGGTCTGCTTGAGCCAGCCCTGACTGAAACAGGGATTAATGCAGCGTGCGCTCTGAAAGGCTGAGAGTTGCCTTCAATACACATTCACTGTTTTGGGTGTCTGGATTTGGGTGAATAGCCTGAATACCTGTGAGCCTGATTAGATGTTTTCTGATGCCTGAGTGAATGGGGGACATTTGTGTATAACAAGGGATCCCTCACTTACCTCTGTGTCAGAAGCTGAAGTCCGAAGCAGAAGCCTGGTGTATTCTTGAAGCTTGTATCCTGAATCCATCTGGACAAAGAAGTATGTGGCAGCAACCCTTCAACAAATCCAAAGGCTGCTCTGCTGATTCCAGGACTGTACCAGAGAGAGGACCTGTACAGGCAACCTTTTCCCATAGCTACAAGGGGGAATCGTGCAACTGCTGCTCTTCACTGAAGTGTTCTGAAAGCCAGTCCTGTGTGGGTCCCGAACACAGTGCCCGGGCCTCGTGAGCCCAAGAAATCCACCTGCTTTGGTTAGGGTCCGAAGGCTGTTCATGACCACTGGGAAGCCAGATAGCTGTGTATCGCCGATAAGAGGCGGTACTCTGGCCTAGTGCTGCCTGACGCCCGGAGCTTGGCAAGTTCCAAACAAATTAATACATCTTCAAGGGACACTACAACCATGACATCTGTCCACTTTTGCACAGCTGAGGAGGTACAGTGCCACAGCTTGCAGGTGAAGTGCCAGCCGGTGGGTTTCCTGCCATTCTGAACCCAAGATAGAGTCCCGGGGGTCCAAACTTGGTGGTAGCCCACATAGAAGTCCAGTGCTTGAGTCCAAGTTGCCAGAAGTCATCATGTTGTGTGTGCTGTGGCTGCAGCACTGATGAACCAAACATTGGCCAACCACAAAATACCAAAACCCGACACCTACTTCTGTCACTGCACTCGTCACCGAATTTCATTGACGAAAACCAATCCTCACCTCCCAAGTCTTGTTTCAGCTTTGTGGGACATCCACAGCCGGCCAGAGACACAACCACGACAGACCTTCACTCCTGCCTTTCTGACTATGCTTGTTTCTCTTCTGCTTGACACCGATGTTCCAGTGACTCCTTCCCGAGAGGGTCCATCCTTGAGGGGCATCATCAAGTAATTGTTTATTTATAGAGCACTTGTACACAAGTGAAGTGCTTCAAGGCGGGAAGGGAACAATGGGATATCGTCCTCATTCTTAGGCCTTGAAGATTCCAAATAATCCAAAAGCAGTAACAAGCATATTAGGCACCGGAATGCTGAAGAGAGCAGAAATCAGAAGACTGGACAGATAACATGCTAGGCCTAGTATATTCGGGATCGTGTGAGGGACGGGAAGGGGGACAAGTGCACCCGGTCCAGCAATGGCCAGGGTTAAGTGCAGGTTGGGTGCCATTCTCATGAAAACATATTCCAAGTGCAGTAATGCAGGTGGAGTGCTGAGGCCCGGAGGCAAGTGCAGTGTCATGATCTCTGCTTCCAAAAGGTCAGGGTTTTCCCAACTCCCTTGGAAGCAGATCCATAACCCAGGTTCCGAGTGCCAACCAGTCCCAATTGGGACCTTTTGGACCCAGTCCTGGCGCCAGTGGCACCAGGCTCATAAATATGCCCAGTCCCAGCGCTGGAAGCGCCGGGCTCATAATGCTTGGGTGGACTTACCTGCAGCAGACCATGCTGCTTACTTGCCTGCCAGTTGAGCCTCTGATCCTCTTCTGTTTGGAACTACTTTTCCTGTTGGGTGGGGCAGGAGCCACTCCCTAGATTCAGAACACTGGAACTCTTCTGGAAAGCAGGAACTCTTTTCTTACCTAGGCGTGGCTGTGGAAGGAGACACCTAAGCACTACAGGAGGCTATTTAAACCACACCCGATGGATGAATCTTGCTTTGCGTTATTCTGCATCCTCTGCAGCAGAACGCTCATCGTGTCTTCTGCATCTGATCCTGGGCCTAAGGAAAAAGGCTTACCATCCTGAATCCAGTCTTCAGCAACACCTATAAAGACAAGAAAGAACAGGTTAGCATTACGGTCTTCAGTGACAGCTCTTCACTTACCTGGTCCATCGGCTGTCACCAACGCCTCGCGCTGCATTCCGGCATCTGAAAGACAAAGGCTTACCTACTCTTCGTGCGCTCCGGAGGTCTTCACACTGCATTCCGGCATCTGAAAGACAAAGGCTTACCTACTCTTCGTGCGCTCCGGAGGTCTTCACACTGCATCCCGCATCTGAAAGACAAAACAAGGTGCGTTTAAAGACATTGGGGAACTTTAATACTCACGTGCCATTACTCCTTTCCACATCTAACCCAGTGAGTATTCCGGCACCCTGCAGCCGCTCCGAACTTGTACCTGCAAAATAATAAGACAGTTAGAGCGCATCGTGAAGCAGGCAACAAGCGCTTACTTACGTGCTTCCAGGCGCTTCTATTCATCACACGGGCTCCATCTTCAACTCACTTCAGCCCGTCATCCGCCATCGCCGGAACCCTGCAAAACAAGAAACATCATTACTAAAGACTTTAAAGACATTAGAATTACTCGAAACTTACCGTTCGTGCAGTAAACGACGGACAGCAGTCCTCTGAAGTCAAGAGGCCTGCTCCCCTTATCCAGTGAAGAAACTGGTTACAGCACCCTGCCCCGAGGCAGATGGAGAGCACGGCGTTCACTTACCTAAGGTGAGAGCGTTAACCTTTGGGGTTCTACAGGAGAAGAGAAAGGGAAGAAGAGAGAGACATTCAATAACCCAGTTCCTTAATCCCATATTTTCTATCTGCAGACATCTTACCCTTCGAGTCAAACATACAGTGCACAGAGGTCCAGCCCAAAGAGCCAGCCGTGTGTTACACATCACCTTTGAAGATACGGTATACGCCCAGTCAAGACCGGCGCCTCTACGGGAATCAGGTGAGCGTTACATGCAGGACTGGCGGAGGAGCCTGGGACCTGTGATTCTCTTGAGCTACACCAGGCGACCAGTCAGCTAACTGTACAGGTTGGGGATGAGTATGAGGAGGGAAGCAAGAGAGAAGAGAAAGAAGGTTAGCAGGGGAGAGGAAGAGAGAAAGAGGAGGAGAAGAGGAATGTCTTGAGGAGTTTCCAGAACTTAGAGGTCCGGCTTAAGAGGGAGAGAGGCAGGAAGGGCTGTTCCAGAGGGAGACACCTGCAGAGGATATGGATCTACCTCCAAATCTGTTTGGAAAAGCGACTCACCTGCAGAGAGTTGGAGGAGGCCGAGCACAGTGCTGTGGAAGGAGAGTACTTGGGAAGAGAGTGTTGTAGATACTGGGGGCCCGACCCCAGAAAGCCTTGTGGACTATGCAGAGGGACTTGAACTTGATCCTTGCAGCCATGGGGAGCCAGTGGAGGGATTTCAGTGCCAGAGCGATGCAGCTCCTGGGCTTGAGGCCAAGGATAAGTCTCACAGTTCTGTTCTGGATAAGTTGAAGAGGTTGAAGAGTAGAGGTGGAAAGATTGAGAAAGAGACTGTTGCAGTAGTCCAGTCTGGAGAGAACCAGAGCTCTGGAGACAGTGACCCTCTAGGGGAAGGTGAGAAAAGGTAGAATACCTCTGAGGAGGTGTAGTTGGTAGTGAGACGTTTTGGACATGTCTGTGATGTGAGAAGAGGAGGAGAGTCGAAAATGACTATCATTAGCAGCACACCAGGACTGAATTACTGACACAGTCCGGAATGACGAGGCGGAGGAAGAGGCCGAGGGTAGCCTGAAGGAGAGCTGCGTCTCATCCGCATAACAGTGAACGTTGGTGTTGAAGGCAGAGATCATGTGTTCCAGAGGGGCCATGTAGACATTGAAAATTCAGGGGGATAGACTAGATCCCTGGGGGACACCACAAGTAGAGAGAGTCATAGCGCAGAGAAAGAAACCAAGTTCTAAAAACTCAACCACTGCGCCTTCCAAGACCCCCCAAGGTACTGTGACGAGGAAGAGCATCTTCCATCGTCCGGGTTCACCCAAGGGTCCGACATTCATCTTGGATCCTGTTCTCCTGTGGTTTCCCAGGTGGTTTGGGGTGGTGGGATCTGTAGTAACAAAGACAGACAATTACTGAACATATAACGACTGGGCATTGTTTTAAAAGCTAAGTGCAACTTACCTTTTTCTTACAGGTTGCCCAGGTTGGGGGTGGTGGGATCCTCGCACAATATTACATTTTTATTCCCAAAGATAAAGCATTCTGCCAATGTTCTAAGTGTTCGCTGTATTTCTACTTTAATGTCTGAGGTTAAACAGTACCTAATGTTAATGCTTTTCAATAAATGGCAGCAGTTGGTGCCTCATAACGGAATCTAAGGGTAACTGTGTTACCACATAGAACTGTATATATTGAGTTGACTATTTGATTCGATTTCTGAGTACAAAGTGAGTTGCGTTTATTTGTATATATCCACCTGACTTTATAGCCTTAATAAGATAGCACATAACATAGTATGTGGACATTCCATTGTGGGGGGCTTGGGTGTTCACTGTACCTAAGAACTAGCCTACATCACCTCCCTTGAGTGTCGGCCTTGGTTGCTCACCACGTTTACCAATTGAGAATATTGACTGGGTAGCCTCTGTGCCTCTAACCTACCAATATAGTTGGAAGTAGTACAGACACCCCCTCCAGTCTTTACAGAGAGGATTAGGCAAGACGAGTTGTAGTGGAGAGAGTAGTACAGTGGAGAGTGGAGAGGTATAGTGGAATAGATAAGGGGAGAGTAGGTTGAGGGGAGAGTGATGAAGGGAGAGTAGAAGCAGTATGGAGGGAGGAGAGTAGTATTGGTGTGGAGGAGGGAGAGAGCATAGTAGAGGTTAAGATTCAAGGGTGGCGATAGGTAGTAGAAAGAGGAACATCAGAGGGACCGAAGAGGGAGTGTGAATGAGGGCGAAGAGATGGTGGGTGAAGTAGGAGGTAGGAGAGTGGGATGTGGAAAGGGAGACAAGGGGAAAGACCTGGTGAGAGGAATAAAAGGGTACAGAGGGAAAGGACCAAGTGAGGCGAGAGAGTGGAGTTAGCGAGAGAAAGTGTTTGTCTTTAGGCAGTGTTGCAAATCGTTAGATGTCGCCACTTCTCATGAGTCCAGGGAGGTGAGTCCACTACCCGATAGTACCCCTGGGGGTGGTACTCAGCAGCAAGATATTATGGGGAGAGACTCCCCCATCTAGGGACAAGGATGACCATCTAAGAGAAACCTGGTATGGCACCCCTCACTCAAATATCCCTGCCCCTAAAACCTGTTTCACAGACATCCATGTATCTCTGTAAAACCCAATACTTAACCTCCACCAAGGCGAGCACGGACCACCAAAAAGAAACATCCTGGACTTGTACTGGGACGAAGGAGAGCAACAATTACCCAGAAGGTATACAATGGGCAAGGACGAGGAGGAGGTGCGGAACCATACTGATTATTCCTAGAACCTCCAATGAGCTTTTTAGTGGTTCGTTAACTTCCATTGGAAAAGCACATGTAAGAAATAGAGGAAGGAGTACGGAAGAGGGAGAGCATCCCTCCTTGGAAGATCCACAAGATTCAAAGCAGGCAAGTGAGGACAAGCTGGAAAAGCGGAACCCAAGACGCTTGTTTGCTGACAGAGGCAGTCCTGGCAGCTCCACGGAAGAATGAAGGGAGGACAAATAGAGCCTTTCTTCTGGATCAAGAAGATCCACTACTTCATTAGTTTAGTTGTAAGTCTAAGGGACAGAAATACGTTTGTGACACAGGATGGCAGACTTTTGATTAACATGGAAATCCTGACTGATCTCAGTTTTTTCATTGAGGTAGGGAAACCCCTCTTAGAGATAGGAGAGGTACGTTTTATCTTTATTTCTGGTATTATAAAAGTTTATGCCAACAACCATGCCACCTGTGTGTCATACTCATCTTTCTGCACCCTTACAGCCATCACAACCAGAAAGATGGCTTCGTAGATAAATGGGGGTCATCAATCGCTAGATTCAATACTGGGGTTGAGTGAGAGGCCGACACTAGACGAGAGACGGATAACCCTTAACAAACCCCATTACTATAATGACAATACCCGTAAAACTGTCTTCGCAAGTTGGTGTGTTCTTGAGGGCATCTGTGACAGCTTGTGGTCCAAAATAAATTGCATACTAGAAATGGAACTACCCCTTCCATCGTCCACAGTGCTAAAATTCACCCCATCTCAATTTGCTCTGAAAACATTAGACACATTTCAATCAACCATTGTGTTTTTCATTGTATGATGTTGCACAGTGACCGTACATGAATTTAAAAGTAAGTAGTCAAGTGTTTGTCTGCATAAATGATAAAATACTTTATACAACTGATTCTATTTTGTTTTAACTGTTGGACTTTGAGGGCAATAACACTTTAAATACTTTAAATAAAAAACGCATTGAAGGAGTGGTTCCAAACCCGCTCCCAATGTGGCTTTCGTTTTTCATGTCGAGTGGCCAAACCTATACACTACAAATACAGTGCTCATGAAGCTTGGTGAAGCGTATATCAGCTTAAGCTCTGCGTGGTAGATCTCTATCCTGTCAGAGCATGCTTGGGCAATGGCAGTGAGTGCCTTCTCTGCAGAACAGTAGATAATGTGACTTGTTGGGTATGATGTATTCTTAAAGATGCAAGGCTTGTAGTTTGGCTGGTGCTGGATGACAGTGCCTTGCCTAAGGCAAGAGGGGTGATTTTATTTTATTAATTGGATATTTGTATGGCACCTATTCACAAGTGTATCCAGGCGCCACAAGAAAGATCAGGGGTGGGGTGTGTGAAACCTGAGGGTATTCTCCCAAGTAGACCCCAAGAATCGGTTATTTAGGTGGCCAGGAAACAGCTGGCGCTCTCAGATCCCAACCCTTGGGGTGGACGAGAAGGGGGGGGGGAACATCTGGGTAGGGGAACCCAGGGTCCTGCTCCACACTGTTTTTCCATAAAACCACTGTGACGAGGAGGAGAGAGATTGGGAGAATAAGGATTACCCATGGCCATTTACTCCTATGGACGACTGCAATATTATCCTTCTAACTAGGACAGGTAGGGCCAGGCATTCCCTTCCAACCACTCACACCTGAATCCAGTCACTACTCCCAGAAAGTATAAAAGGTAGGGCAGGAAAGCGCACTTTGAGCAAGTTGGGGATGCTGTAAGGTGCACGAAGCCAGAGGAAGACCAGAAGAGCTGCAGAGACCCTGGGAGACCAGGAGAGGCTGCACTGTGTATAGGGAGCTGTACCTCCAGAAGGTAAGTCCAGGGGCAGCCTGGCAGTACCCAAAGCAAGGCTCCTCCCCTGGGCCAGTCAGGCAAACCCAGGTCTCTGAGGTTCAGCAATAGAGACCCTGCCCTTGGTGTACAGCATCCCCATTTAGCTCCTGCAGCTTCCAATCCCAAATGCTGTTTTGAGGAGCTGAGAAGTGGGAGAAAAATCCTGACGGTGCATTCAGGGACTGGAAGTCCCACAACCCTTTTTGAAAACTGTGAGGTGTCAGACGAGACACGAGCCCGGCGGAGGGAAGTCTTCATTATGAACTTTGAGAGGCAGAGGGGTTCGAGCCCGGCAGAGGGAGACCCCAGAGAACTTTGTGATTGAACCTGGAACCATAGATAGAGTGGTCTGGCGCCACGTGGGTGCTTATTTGAAAATATCTGGCTGATGCCCCTCTCCCAAACCAGGAGAACCAATAAGTACCAAGAGGCCTTAGGGGAGGCCGGCGTGAGGTGTCAAGGTGGCCATTCGAAGGTCAAACCAAACCCCTTGTACAGTCAAGTCTTTGACACGTTGTGGAGGCAGACGTGAACCCGACTGAGGAATGCCTGTGAATTGGGTTGAAACCTAACACACCCTAGAACCTTGTGTGAATGGAACTGTGTGAAGTCTGACTGGGGGCTGAGACCTGGAAGTAGGTAAAGGGGAGAACCTAAGGGGTCTAGAATTACTTTTTGATGAAATATGACCTGTGGCAAATGTGAACCTGACGGAGGGATGGCAAGAGAAAGCTAGGGGACGAGAACCCCCGCTTTCTGATGGCATTTTTAAATGTGAACTGTGGAAAGTGTGAACCCGACTGAGGGAATTGTGGGACTGGCATTTGTGCCCGGCTGAGGGGAACACTGTGCGAACTATGATTTTGTGAATCCTGCACTTGTCATAGGTTAACAGTGACCCAGCGAGACGCGATCGCCCTTCGGAAGTCTGTTTAAATTGGCAAGTGTTCTGAGTGAGGCTGTCGATTGAGCGAATGATCTGAGCCCGGCTGAGGGGTATCCAAGGATGAACCATAATCGCCCAACGTGAAGATTAACAGAAGGAACATTTGTTTTGTTGTATTTTTGGCATATCAGACCATTTGAAGCAAGAGACTTTGCATGAGAAGAGACTTTGGCACAGAAGGCCCCGATATAGAAAAAAGGAACTGTAATCTTGTGCAAGAGAAGCCCATGAGAGTGCTCTGCTCACGAGTCCCACCTTGTCCCGTGCTAAAAATGTGGGGAATAGATACCCCGAAAATAACATCCTGACTTATCATTTTGTGAACACTTCTTTCATTTCTTGTGAACATTATCCCACACTATTTTCTAACATAGCGGTAACGATTGGCAATAGGTTCCTTTAGTATAGCCCCTTTTTATTTGACTAGACTCCACTAGGACTGTATTATGATTTGATAGTCGTAGCTTGCTCCCATCTTAGATTTAGGTTTAGATTAGGCGTTTATCTCACCTACTTTACTGTTTAATAAACACACTTGAACTGTGATCACTTGTCTGTCTTACTTTGATACCATGCCTTCCTTACAGGGGGTACAATGGAATCGCAAAAGAAGAAAAAAGTTTATATTGGCCTTGTGACAATCCTACCGTGCAAGTGTATGACAGGGTGGTAAGTAAGGGGGTAGAGGGAGAGGTTCAGGAGTGGGGTGCCCTGAGGGTGGGGGCAGGAGAGTGCTAGGCGGGCCAAGGCGGCAAGTGCAAGGAAGAGGGGGAAGGGAGGATGTGTGCAAGTGGACGGAGGACCAGGTTGAGGTACTCTGGGTATGGGAGCCCAAAGGCAAGTGCTGGGGGGACTGGTACGGGGTGGTCTTGCCCCTGTATGACTCTGAAGGGACCAAGCCCCAGTCGTGGCGGCAGAGGGAGAGTTAGCACAGGAGGGGGAGAGGGAAGGAAGAAGAGAAAAGGAAAATCTTGAGAAGTTTCCGGAATTTAAGAAGATCAGGCTCAAGTCTGAGGGGGGCAGGGAGACTGTTCCATAGAGAGGAACCAACTGAGGAGAGGGATATACCTCCCACTCTCTGCTTGGACGCACGTTTAGGCCTGCAGAGAGTTGGAGCCAGAGGACTGACGGACTCTGGCTATGAGGTATTTAGGGAGGGAAAGCTGGATGTAGGGAGGTCCCAGGTCCCAGACAGCCTAGTGGATAATGCAAAGGGTCTTGAATATGATCCTTGCGGTCACCGGGAGCCAGTGGAGAGATTTTAGGGCTGGAGAGATGCGGTCCCTGGGCTTGAGGCCAAGGATAGGTCTTGCAGTCCTAATCTGTATTAGTTGAAGGGGACGAAGGGAGGAAAGAGGAAGATTGAGGAATAGGCTGTTGCAGTAGTCTAATCTAGAGAGAACCAGGACTCTGGAGTCTTTGAGCTTCTAGGGGAATGTGAGGAATGGTAGAATACCCCTGAGGAGGTGCATTCTTGCAAGGTCTGTGATGTGTGGAGAGAAAGAGAGAGAGGAGTCAAAGATGATCTCAAGTTTTATTGCCTCACGAGTGGGTGAGGGGACCCAAAGAGTCCGGCCAGAGAGTGGGGAGGAAACAAGTAGCAGGCGTCCCGATGAGAAGGATCTCCGTCTTGCTGGCATTAAGGTAGAGACCATTGGCAGAGCACCATGCCTGAATTGCAGTCAGGCAGTCGGGTATGAGGAAGAAGACAGAGGGGGTATAGGATGGCAACTTGAAAGAGAGCTGTGTGTTGTCTGCATAACACTGGAAATGAGGGGAGAAGGTAGAGATCAGGTGGCCAGAGGGGCCGGGTAGATGTTGGTGGTAGGATAGAGCCGTGAGGGACGACACCTAGAGAGTGAGGTGGGTGAGAGAAAATGGCCCATTTGCATTTGGGATGGTCTGTTTCAAAGGAAGGAGGTAAGCCACGCCCTGACAGTGATACCTAGGGCATAATGAAGACGGTTTGAGGATGGAGTGGTTGACTGTGTCGAAGGCAGAAGAAAGATCGAGGAGGATCAAAACAGAGGGAGTATTTGACTCAAGATTACAGAGTGACCATGGGTGTTCAGGAGAGCAGTTTCTGTGTCTCTGTATTCCCTGAAAACCGGACTGGTGGCCGTGGAGGCAGCCGGCACTTTGGTGTGGAGGGTCAGTTGGGGGATGGCCAGCTTCTCCATGAGTTTTCCCAAAAAAGGCCTGATAGAGATAGGGCGATAGTTGGCCGGGCAAGGGTGTGTGATGCGGGCAGAGGGAAGGATAGTGATGGAAAGAGTGTCACAGAGGTTGCGATAGGGAACAGTAGGCACATCTGGAGAGTCGATATGGATGTTAAGGTGCCCAAAAGAAGATATGTTTGAGGGAGGAGGCAAGAAGAGATGACAGGTCTGCCCATTCTGAGAGAAGAGGGTGGTCGGTCCCTGGGATTGGACAGGATCTTGTAGCCCTTCGAGAGAAGTGTCAAAAGCAGTGACAGAGCTGGCCTTGAACCACATCTCAGTGAGAGCAAGGACGTCAAAGTCAAGGTCTTCAAGGAGGTGACAGATGTCGGAGGGTAGAGGCAATGGATGAAAATTGGTGGTGTCGAGAAAATAGACATGGGATTCCAGTTTGGGTGAAGTTGGTTCATCAAATCTTTAAAAGTAGCCCTGCAGGACGAACACAGACAAGAAGAACATACAGTTCCCCATTGCAATCCCAAACCGTCCTTCCCCGCCCTATTACTTCACATCTCTTTATGCCTTTTCCGGTACATTGGTCTCAATGGAAGCAATGGAAAATGTATTGCCCTCATAAAGGAGAGTTTGTCTTCCCCAGCTAACACAATGGCTGGTTCTGAAGGTTTATATGCATACAGTCCATTTAGAGTCTACATAAGCTTGCCAAAACATCTGTGCAAAAATCATAGTGTTGTAAACGCTGTCTGATTTTTATTTTAAGTGTACTTGAATATATTTTTGACACTTAAAGCATGTATTGCATTGTAGTAGTCATTCATATAGCGCATTTTACTATTTGAATGGCCTCAGTGTGCTTTGTGGTAGGAAAGCCCTTGGGGACCGAAGTCTTAGTCCTGGTATGGGAAAGTTCTTAGAGGAGGCTTAAGATGTGTGTGCACATTTGGCCAAGATTAGGACTTAGAAGGGCTGGCTACGCTCCATTAAGCAACCCAAGAGATCAGGCATGTGGATGGGTGCTGAGGAAGGTCACGGCAGAGCGCTAGTACAGGAAAGGCGATATGTACCCAGACAAACCAAAATTTGTCATAGGCTGTTGCTGTAGTATATTCTCTTACAACACTAGGAGAGATAGAGGGGTAAGAAGCACCAGCCTACCCTCTACATAAAGGGATTAACCCTTGAAAAAGTTACAACCAAGCTGGCGCTATTCATCACTGCTTTCTCTGGGTGGGTTCTAATCTCGTACCATAATCATTTTTAGGCAAGAGAAAAGAAATGACTAATTAGACAAGAAATTAGTAGAAAAATAAACATATTTTATTATTCACTTTACACGTAAATATTAAAAATGCACTTTTAGTGTATGATTAAAGTGCTGATAAAAGCTCCTGTTTAAGAAGTCTAAATATCACGTTTGACAGTGGTAAATGCACAAGCTTAGACCCTTACCATCGGTACTTCGTTTGGTTTCGAGTTTTAACCACTTTTAAAGTGTATTGTGTCGTGTTACTTACCTCATTTTACACACCTCACTCAATTCTATTTCCATTCATTCTAACCTTCAGTCACTATCACCATCTCATTCAACACACACACAAAACTGGTGCCCGACCTGTTTCTTTCCGTTTCAATGTTAATGTTATTAATACTCGGAAATTCTTCAGGGGCTATTTAGTAAAGCGCTAATGAAATATGCATAGCAAACATGTCAACGTCATAGCCTAAAAACAGACCATGATCACTGTAAACAAGTCATGTCAACAATTAGTTGAAGTTCAAGTGGTAGCCTCTTCTTAAGGGTTTGTAGTTCCCTTGCCATCCGTTTATCTTGAACGGAATCTCCACCCTTTCATAAGCTGTCAATCTGCTGCTGTTGATGATGTGGTCATGTGATGAAGAGCTCTCACTGTACCCATGGGGCAAATTCTATTTGTGGGATCTTTAGAGCGTCGTCTGACTTCGCTCGTCTCTTACTGGGCGTGCTGTGTGGTATTAAATCCACCTGACTCCATCTTAAATCATTCAACTGGTAATCCTTTTGGGTATGTTGTTTAAGTGCCCTCGGTTCTTCAGCCCAACGCGGTTTGGTATATTGATGGGTTGTCAAACGCCAATTCCCATCTATGCCCGTTATGCATTAAAAAACCGTTCTTGCTCCCGGCGGGTTTACTTTAATCGCTGTGGTCGAGTCTCAATGGGCTCCAGATTCGGCATCCATGCGTGGCTGACTCGTCCGTGTTCTCTCGTCAGTCCATCACTTCCGGATTGGCTGTATTATATTGCAGAGGTGTTGCAGCAAGTCTGGTTTTTCAGTGCAAATTGGCTATGTGACCATCTAAACAGAATTTGTCATAGTCGTAGCTGCATTCTAAAGTTCATGAATGGATAGCTGTGCCTGCGGCAGATGCCCACAGAAGTGGAGCTCAGATAGAGCTCATCTTTGATGTCACTGTGTGATTCGATTGTCTGTGGGGAAGAAGCAGCCAGCTAATTGTGTAGACTTTTCTAGGCACTATGGACATGCTACCCAGTGCAACAGACTGGCTGTCCTCGAACATCTTCTATGTGGGACAGACAGGCTACCATAGAAATTAGGATAACTGGATTCTCAAAGTGCAATAGACAGGTTATCTTTATAGTTTTACTACATATTTTCCAAGTTCAATAAACGCTAATTAAAGGAGTCTACTAACGTGATATCAAGGATACCTGCATAAAACCAATTTGCGCTACAATGGCTAGCGTAAGGAGTTACGTTAACATATATCTTCGAGTGGCATGGGGGGGGGCTATTGTAAGCGTATAAGTGGGCTAATATCAAGGAACTAGCATGTCCAGAACCAAGGCGCCAGAGCAGTGACAAGCTATCCTGACTGATATTTAAGCACAGAAGGGGCAATCCTAATACATCTCCTTGGTGCAATTGACAGTCTGTCCTCAAAGGAGTTCAGGCGCGTTCGGCCAGTTCTCCCTTTGATCTTCAGAGTGCTGGGGGTATTATCATAAAACCTCTGCATAAATGGACCGACTAGCGAGAGAATGCTGCACCATTCCTACCCCCCTAAAATCCAAAGACTGCATCACATTTCGTACCCTCAAAGATCCATCAAAGTGCGTCACATTTCCTACACCCAAAAATCCATGTATGTATGTCACATTTTAAACCCCCAAAATCCATCTGTGCATCACATTTCCTGCCCCAAAATCCATCTGTGCCTCACATTTCCTACCCCAAAAAATCCATGTAACTGCGTCACATTTACTATGCCCAAAATCCATCTTAGTGCGTCACATTTCCTACCCACAAAATCCATCTAAGTGCAGCACATTTTCTGCTCCCAAACATCCATCTCAGTGTGATATGTTTCCCTCCCCCAACAACCAGTTAGGTGCAGCACATTTCTTGACCCCATACATCTCAAGGAGCAGAGTCCAACACAATACAGATGTTACAAAATGCCTATCTCGGTGCACAGCAGGGAACATATGGCTAGACTCTATAATTAGACCAAATGCAGAACAAGGCTAACTTGCACAAATAGGCTAAGTGCCAGCAAGAGTTCAACCATGCAGGCCAGGAGTAGAAAATAGCCAGTTTACACGATTAGGCTAAATGCAGGTATGTATATGATAGTAGGTAATAAGAATGGTAGAGTTTTACTGGAGTACATTAATGGCTGTGCTCCCCACCCACACCACACTTGCCTTTTCTGTCACTGTAGATTGTCTGCATCAGACGTCCAGAGACGAACACGGGCAAGCACGGAGTGAAGCTGCCTAGTAGGGGAGCTGCCCTTTGTCTCTAAAAACTTATGCTGGCGCAGCAGATTAAAATGCTAATATTGAGGCCTAGATTTCTCAAATTAGCACACACTTTACAATTGCATTAGGTTCACTTACAATTACATTTCAACATTTTTCCTAACAGTAGCCAGGCATGTTATCTCTCCATCTTCAAGAATTATTTCATACAATTCTTAGTGCTGGCTTTGATCCTCCTGTAAGCTTTGAGTTGACAAAGAGCACAATCCTGTTCCTCACTTTAAGATTCAGCGATGCCTTATTGTCTGATCCACCTGAGAACTTTATTTTATACCATTACTAAATCTTTATGAAAATGACCAAATAGTTAACAGAATGCAGGCCTTGTGACTAGGAGAGTGTTTGTAGTTGCTAACACTGATTCCCCCTCCTACCCTACCACCACCGGTATTGGCTCTCAGAGTAATTGGGCAACATGGCAACTGTTTTCTTCCTTGAAACCATAGGGTGAGGGATCTGTGCAACCAGCACATGCGGTAGAAAGGAGGGTTGCGATTATAGGGGTCCCAGTGTCCCGTACACATGGAGTGATCTTGTGGGGGTAGCCGCGATGTCATGGCAAGAGTTTTTATGGTGTTTCCAACACTCATTTCATGTTGTTAGGGTGTCTAAGAGAGAAGTTTGGGTGTTGTGATGGCTAAAGGTCTGAGGAAGACAGTCTAAGGTGTGTTGACAGTGATCTTAAAGGATGCTGGCATGAAAGGCATGGATGGCTGGTGTGTAGAGGTAATGAGTTCTACGATTTAGATAACTGGAAACGTGGATAACAAAATGATGACCCTCCTGTGTTTCTCCCTGCTTCTTGATCTGTTCATCAAACTCCCTATGCTCTTTTCGTACAGTCTCTATTGATGGGTTTGCATTGTTGCTGAGGAGGTGCAAGCGCTACTTCTGGCTGCACAATTAATTGAACATCCTTTGTAAACAGGGGGGGGAGACAGCCCTGCAGATGCTAAGCTCTTTAGTTTTCACCTAAAAAACCTTGTTCCTAACTCAAAGTAAACTCCAACTTGATTTTTGCAGCCTCCGGCACTTCTGCTTCATCACAAGATCGAAAAAGGTTCTTCTATCATTTGCTAGTTCTCCCCCACATTGGTGTAATTTGCTGGCTTATTGTTCAATATCTCCTCCTCACAAAGATTGTAGATAGGCTGTACTGGTCCCTACTCCTTGACTCGCTCAATGGTGCTGTCGAATGACCAGGATTCCACCAAGATTAGGTTGAGCACTGGTAGGGGTAGTTGAGGTGTTGGCACACAAAAAAATCAAGCATACAGCATATTATTGTCCTGGGTCTGGTATGACATTGTGGAGATGTACAATTGGATGTGGCTAACAGATTGCTGGGAGAAGGTTATTGAGACAAATCCTGAGAAACCCTTGTAAACGGGAGGAACACAACATACAGTACTGTACTTCCCATATGAAACCCTTCAAAGACTAATAGAAAATGTACTTGTATGCCATATGGAAAGGGAGACACCGTAAAGTACATTAATTTGCCTCCTGCAATGAAAAGGACTTTGTTCTTCTTTGGCGACATTGGCAATAACTTGACCTTTGGTGGACACAGCCTCCTTCTGAGGTGTTCTCCTTTTCATGGTAAAAACCTCATATGCCATGCTGGTCTATCAATGAACTTGGCCTGTCTGCATGGTATAGTCCACACAGTGTAGAACCTCTTTATTTCCATTTGGGGATATGTGCTGTTAACGAATGGAGTCTTGGTCACAACTATTTGGGATGTTTTGTATCTCCAAGTACCTTGATAAAATGAATACTGTAGCTCTGGCATGTTCCTCTCGTGTAAACGATTGGAGGGGAACTTAAAAAAGTGAGCAGTGATCTTTCCCTCCCCTGCCTCCCATCCAGTGTTGGATGCGGGATGTGAGGTTCATTGAGAAGAACAGATTATGACCGGAGAGTCAAATCTGCACACATTGAAGAATTATTGCAGAGATTGGGTGATCATTTATAGAAGTTCCCGACACAAGCAAAGGAATTGCCTGCACTTCAACTTGGCTGGAAAACTCCATGCTCCTTTATTGGGGCATTTTGAGTACAGATATGGAAAGCGATGAATTCAAATCCCTTCCCAAACACATTACCATGGTGCTTTACACCAGCAGTGAAACAAAACCTATCGGAAGAACTTCATTTTAACCGTTTTTTCAGAGTTGTTGTGCCGGATTTGGAGTGCACCCATCTGTCGCTGCATTAAGTAGGAATAAGATTTTTAAATACAGGCAGTTTGTTGTCCGTATATAACAGTACCGTGATGCAGGTGACTGTATATGTAATCTGTATCATTTCCACACAGGTTTTGCCTATTCACGCTATGGGATTAGGCGTTGAACTTGACTCGTATGATGGCCACCATTACATATCTTCAATTGCCACAGATGGTCCTGTTGCGAAATGTGGACTTCTACAGCCAGAAGATGAAATTCTAGAGGTAAGATGCCCTGAACCAATAGCATTTCTATGATGTATTTATTTTTGTATTATAAGTGGTGATAAGCCCACGTCATATTAAAAAGTAAATAATTATATAAATAACAATGTGATGAGTGAGTGGAGAATGTATGGAAACACATTTGTAGATATAATACTAACTAGTTACTTGCAATAACAAATCGAATTACGTTTTCTGAAATTAGGGACATTTAACAATGCAAAGTATTAAATGCACTACATTAATTTTGCAACATATTTCTTTCTGATAAACCAAGTGGATCTACATGGTGCTTTATAAAACAAATGTGTAATAACAAGTTGAAATGCACCCCCCATTTGGAGCTCAGAAATATGTTCTGCTTACTTCGAAGTATTTATTCTGCAGAAACATTCAGTAAGATGCATCTCATAGTTGTAGAACTCACTGTTTGCCACTAGAATGTTTCACATTTAGTGCACATTGTTGTTAGGGACAGTTTTTCTAAAGTCCAGCTAAGAGCTTCATAAAACCATATCTGAGTCAGTACAAAACTCCACTCTTGGTACAAGACTGTACCACCTGAGAACATTTGGTAGTGTAGACAGAGAAGCCAGGCCTTTCTCAGGGAGAGAGGGCTGTAGATCAGTACAAAGAAATGATAGCATACATATGGTCTAAGGAAACACTGAAACACACCATCTATTGTAAAAATAAGAGGTTTATTTAAATGCAAGTAGGCTAACATAAATCTTGGGGAAGTACTAGAACATATCATATAAACACAATTATTAAAACCAACTCAATACTTAAGGTTTACAAACCAAAGTATAACCTTATTTAGATTACAATAAGCAGTCAGGGGGAGTCAAACCTATAACACATTCCGAATGGCATCAAGCTGTTATTGGGGAGTAAAACCATAGTTAGTTACTTTTACATTACAATAAGTAATTCAAGGGTAGTAGGACCTATTGGCCCCAATATCCAGTGTTATTCAGTTATAGATGCACTTAATTGGACCAACACTGTTACAAGTCTATCTTGCAACATGTACAACTTTCTTCTGTCAAGAATGGATACAGTTACACACCAATGTTACTTTTTAGAACACTGTTCAGAGGGAGTAACTTAAATTGTATACTTTGTAGTGGGGCCTTAAGCTACTCATGGACAAGTAAGAACCTAGTGTAACAATTTTAGAAGTGCCCGGGAGCAATTCAGGGAAAGCACAACCCACCAGGTGAGTAATTTACCATGTACTCTTCTAACCACACACAGAGTGAATTCAGTCAGGAAAGTAAGAGTACTTATTTGAATTAACGCAGCAACCTTACAGTTTAAGAAGAGCCACAGCTATTCAAGGTCAGTAAGTAACCTAGTATACTTTTTTCAAAAGTGTATTATACAGTTCTAAGATAAGTAGGCACTTTATGACTATTTTAGAAGTGCTGTAAAGCAGTTCAGGGACAGCGTAACCCAATTATACACTTTAAGAAAGACTCAATGTATTTCAAGGTAAGTAAGGAACCCCATATAGTTTTCAGAGGGCCTACAAACAACTCAAAGAGAAGTATTAACTCCAAGACTGTTTTAAAAATGCACTAAAGCAGATCAGGGAAAGCAAAACCACATAACACACATTTAGAAAAGCACACAGCTAATCAAGGTGGTTAAATCCTATATGAAAGCTTTCTTGCTCATTCACTTTAGAAATGCTAAAACACTACCAACTTGATTACTTTTTAGAAGTGTGAACTACTATTCAAATGTAGTAAAATAACTTCTATTCTTTTTAAAGCACCAACAAGCAACTTGAATGATAAGTATACATGTTTACACTTTGTAACGTATTCTGTTCCAGAGATACAGTTACCACACTAACTCATTTACAAGTACATACTTTTACACTTTCTATAATTTCCAGACAGAAGCCTTATCAAGGTCCTTCCCTAGTCTATAGCATGAGTTTTCTCAAAGGCAGAAGAGGGACCCTAGTGGTCAGGTTGTTTTACTACTGTTCGAATTACAATTGACCTTTTCACAATTGACCGAATTGTGAAGGTCAATTGTAACATATATGTGGGGGGAAACCCCCCCCCACCCAACGCCAAATCCCCAAAACCCCTATATATATATATATATATATATATATATATATATATATATATATATATATATATATATATATAGTGAAAAGGTCAATTGTGACCCTTTAAATTTGGTCAATTGTTCATTCGAACAATTGTAAACTAACAATTTGCGTAATACCAGTGGTCAAGGAGCCAGCTGTAGGCAGATCAGGATAAGGTTCAGGTGCAGGAACGTCAGAGTTCCAGAGGATATCTTCAACAAGTAAGTATTAGCTTCAGCGTTAGTAAAAGATGTTCAGGGAAGGTTCCCTATATGCGTTCCAGAAGCCAACATTAGGCCTGGGCGAAGGGTATGGGCAAACTCACAAAGTGGTCCATCGACGATATCTGTATACAGACACAAAAGGAGGTGGTATTTTTGGGCTTTAATATCGGTAAATACTCAGATGAAACAAATTCATGTCAAGTTTAGTACATTTACCTTCAAACCAGTGTTGCATTTCTATTGGGCAAGGTTATCCCAAAGCTTATGTATGGTATGGACATCAACTCAACAGCGTATAACGACGTCCAGTGGAAGAGACTGGAGGGCATACTATGGAACAGGGTGCTGGGCCTGCTTCCCGGTCTACCCATGGTGTCATTATGCTTCGAGTTGGGTATTTTGTCGCTCAGACACTGGCTCGAGTGGCGAGTTCTGTCGACAGCGGGAAATATATTGTCACCTAAACAAAATACTCTGTTGTAAACCTGCATAATTGTATTATGGGAAATATGTCTTCATTTCTAAATGCCATAATGCTGTACTCGCAAAATCTGTTTGTTGAGATAAGTAAAGATCGTAAGGAATTAGTGGAACATCCTCTTGCTGTAAAGAAAGAGCTTAAACAAAGGGACTGGATTAAAACCATCACTCAAACAAGAGGATATAGGCTCCACTCGACTTTTCAGTCAACTGCTTCAATCTCCTTCGTTGGTCCAAAAGACAACAATTTCTACGCTTTCGCCACAACCTATTACTTACAGGACAACTTCAATATGCTTGTTCCAAACAAGAAGATAATGTCTAACAACTGTACACATTGTAAGGCCCCAGGAACTGTGGAAACATTGAAACATCTAGCAGTGAAAGGAACCCAACTGTCTGGATTAAGATTAAAGCATCTGGGCCGTGTCTTCATTAATCACTTTGAATATGAAACTTTAGACTACCTTTGGTTTGGGATATCGGCAGGAACTGAAGTGTTTCCAGCCTCTGCGGTCGTGCATATGTTTGGGGATCTTGGCTTGTTGAAATGATTGCTCTTTCTCTGCTCTTTTGTAATCTTTATTTCCGTTTTAAAAGTATGCATGTAATTCTTTTTCTTTCTTTTTTAACCAAAATGTGTTTTAAATTGATTTTGTAATGTGTGAAAAAGATCATTATTTTTCAAAGCACTGTAAAAATAATAAACTACTAAACGCAGTAATCCCCCACTTAGCCTCACAGGACTCACACAAGACGTAAGGTAAGCATTAGCGAAGCCAACTCAGTACCTTCGCAGAAAAGACGAGCTTCTGGGTGGATGCCTTCAGGATGCAGCAGCACAGGATCTCGTCCTTGAGTTTTTGGTCTGGAGACTGAAGAAATGAACACTGAAGTAAAACTGGCAGCAGTCCTCAGGGGAGGCTTCCTACAAAGGATTCTTTGCAGCTTCTTGCGGTTCTGTGTATTTGCCATCCTTTTACAGGTACCTGATGAAGAACGAATATTGCTGGTCAGTTTCTCTTCACTCTCTAGTTCCAGCAGTCTGGTGAGGGGACTTAAGGGATTTGTGAGAAACCAGAGGGTGTCTCACTTGCTAGTCCCCAGGAATATCTCTCTCAGGTGACCAGGGCACGGCGATTGCCTTTGGATCCAGACCCTGGGGGTGGAACAGTGCAGGAGTATCACCTGGGTCAAGGGTCTTCGCGGAGTGAGGGTGAGATAGCCAATGGTGAGACGCAGCATTTCCCTTTTTTTTGTTCATCTACCCCATCTATTTTGTAGGATTTTCCGAAGTCCCAACTCCCCCACACCTCTTTTTACATACACCGGTCTGAGGAAGAGGGTGACTAAGAGTAACTAGACTAACTCCTGAAAGACTGGTGTGTGTTAAAGCGAATGAAGTAGCAACATTATATCACATGTGAAGGCTATTCGCGTGTAGATGAGACGCGAAGAAAGGCAGACCTGTGAATGAACTTCGAAGTAAAAGGCGGCTGTAAGATCAACGATACTAAGTAATGGAGTGGTCCGGCGAAACAAACTAGCCCATTCGAAAGTCTCTGTGAAAGGTACATTGTGTGAGGCTATAAAGCAAATGTGAACTTTGAGTTGAAGTGGTCCTGCAGTGGTCTGTAAGAACCACACACGAAAGTCTTCGACATCCGAAAAGGTCCGAGCCCGACAGAGGGAGACCTGAAGTACAGTAAGCTTGAGGAAGGGAGCCCCCAGGCAAGTTTGTGTTGAACTGTGACGTGAGAGGTCTGAGCATGACAGAGGGGGGACCTATGTGAACTGTCTGTTCTAAGGTCTGAGCCCGGCAGAGGAGAACATTTGTGAACCAGGTCATTATCTTAACCCCTGGAGCCATATTCACGTATTGTCCCCACCTCCCTTGTCCCATAGGACTTCCTCCCCATTCCTATCTGCCACATTTGTTCATGTTTCCCTTTCCCATACCCCCTTTGGAAGAAAACAGAGTATCCACCCTTTCCAGTGCACATTCCCATATCTGTCAATGTAATTGTTTTATTAATTGTAATGGGCCGCTATCTTGTAACCCTCAAGCAAGCCTGCATACGTATTCTTCTCAGCGCCTCTATGCCCACGGGTTGCAGCGCGCTATACAAATACTGAAATAAAATAAATAAACCTTTGTGGAACAACGTGTTCATTCCTAACATAAACATCAATGGCCCAACAGCTTCATGAATGTTAAGGCCCTACCGCTTCTCACGTTCCCGCTTCCTAGACTAGCAACTTGCAGAGGCGAGTGCCAAATAACCAGCGCTCCTAGCAAAAAGAAATGTTTATGTGGGTGTGGACGTCACTGGCTGTTCGGAGCATTCGATACACTCCTCCAGCCTCTGCCTTCAGGAAGACTTCCTGCTCCTACACACACGCATCTGTATCCCAGTTCCTGCATCTTTACCAGAATATTGCAACTTTTCAACGGGCTTCCCTCTCCGGAATGGATGCTATTCCTTTGCTGTTCATCCATTCCGGCGCCTCTGCCATAGATTCAAAATGCACCACTCTTTTTAAAAAAAAGAATTTAAATATATTTTTATTGTGATTTACAGATTCATCAGCCGAAAGACCTCCGGCGGTTAACAATTTCAATGTTAGCAATCACAGAAATACATTTTGAAATAAGAGTGTCAAGTAGAAAGGAGAAGAACAGCCCCCCTCCACTTAGAGACCAAAAGTAGAGAGCGGGAGGGAGTTTGGAGAAACCAAGATAGGAGAAGGAAATGGGAAAGACAGAACCCTATTTCCCCTGTCTCCTCTCCCTCCGGGTCTGACCACCAAAAGCTAGCTTGTTACATATGGGATGCAGTGGTATATAACGTGTGCCAGAGACTTGGGGGTTAGCAGAATAATTAGTTTTCAACTGTTCGGATGTGGGGTTGTAGTGGGGTGGGCCCATGTTCTACCACTGGGGTGCCAGGCAAGTACTCTCTGCAATTTTCTGCGTTTCCCCGGAGATGCTGAAAAATGGAAGCCATTGCTGGTCAATGTGGGTATTTGTCTCCGTTAAAAGTGCAGTTAGGCTTTCCATGTCGTACATTGCTTTTTCTTTCCTGAGCCATTCCTCTTTTGTGGGTGGCAAAGAAGCTTTCCATTTAATTGTGACACAGGCACGTACTTCCATTAGCAAATTTCTGGGCATGTGGGGGAGGAGAAGATATCGGTCCTCAATCAGCTCCACTCCAAAATGCACCTGGAGAGGGTAAAGCTCTCTTTAGACGATACCCAGCTCATTTTCAGGCTACCCTCGGCCTCCTCCTCTCCTTCCCTCATCTCCGACTGTCTGTCTGCTATCCAGGAATGGTGTGCCGCCAATGACCTCTGCCTCAACGCCAGTAAGACTGAGATTCTACTCATCGGCACACCCACTCCCTCCTTCCCTGCAGCTCTCTGGCCGGCCTCCCTTGGCCCCCTTCCTGCCCCTACCTGCAAGGCTAAAAACCTCGGGGTCATCTTCGACTCCACACTCTCCTTCTCTCCTCATATATCTGACGTCTCTAAGAAGTCACACTACCAGCTGCACCTCCTCAGAGGTATTCTTCCCTTCCTCTCCTTCCCCCAGAAGCTCACTGTCTCCCGAGCCCTGGTTCTCTCAAGGCTGGACTACTGTAACAGCCTCTATCTTAATCTGCCTGCCTCCACTCTCCGCCCTCTGCAACTTATCCAGAACAGAACTGCGAGACTTGTCCTTGGCCTCAAGCCCAGGGACCGTATCTCTCCAGGACTGAAATCCCTTCACTGGCTCCCAGTGGCTGCGAGGATTAAGTTCAAAACCCTCTGCATTGTCCACAAGGCCTTCTGGGGCCTGGGACCTAAATACCTTCAACTCTCTCTTCCTAAATATCTTCCTTCACGAGCCCTTCGCTCATCCGTCTCCAACTCCCTCATGGTCAGCCGCTTCTCGAAGCAACGAGCTGGGGGTAGATCTCTCTCCGCAGCAGGGGCCTCCCTCTGGAACAGCCTTCCTGTCTCCCTGAAACTTGAGGAGAACCATCTCCGGTTCCGGAAGCACCTCAAAACCTTCCTCTTCGCTTCTGCCTTCTCTCTCCCTCTCCCCTGCTAAACCTGCTTAACTCCCCACTGAATTCAGCACTAAACCTGCATCTGGGCCACTCTCGGCAACCTCGGTCCAGGGCCCAGCCACTCTCCACTTGCACTGCCTCCCTGGCTCCCCCTGCACTGTGGGACTGTCACCGTACCCTACAGCCCCCTTCCCAGCACTTGCTCTGCACTTACCTCGCACTTGCCACCAGCTGGCCCTTTTTATTTATTATTTATTAATTATTATTTTTTACGCTACTTACCTTGTACTGCACTTCCCCCCCCCACCTCCCCCTGCACTTCCTCCTTTTCCCCTTACCTCTGCACTTGCGCGATCTGAATGACACCTGGCCTAGTAGGATCGTTTGTCTGTCTTCCCCTTGTTTCCCTCCCTGCCTCGTCGCGCCTTGAAACACTTGTGTATAGGCGCGTTACAAATACCATATCATATCATATATCTTTGAATGCCCTCAATATCGTGGATCCACCCCAGAATCTCCTTTCAGTATCGCTGTATTTGTGTGCATCCCCACCATTGGTGCCAGTATGTGCACACTTGCCCACACCCTCTCCAGCAGTAGGGGGAGATACCCTCGTACATTTAGGCTAACCGTTGTGGGGTCAGGTGCCATTGTGTAGAAATGCACCACTCTTAATTTGCTGTGTAAATTAGCATGTATTTAATATTTGAGTGACATAGCCGTTCCTTAATAGGGCCAAACTGCACTCTGTTCCTTTGGACTTGCAGGGGGTAATCCGGGAATATTGCCAGCTTTGAAGAACGCCCTTTGGATAAGCCCTCCACCCCTAGAAAATGCCAATATATGCTCCTTGTTATTGAAGTGCAGGATTTTTGCAATTATGGGTCTGGGTGGTGCCCCTGGCGGGGGTCTCCTCGCCAGGGATCTGTGAGCTTGTTCGACTGTAAATCCTTGCGTCAGTGTTCCTGCTCCCGTTTCTTGTATTAGCAAATTCTCTACGTACTCCGTCGCATTATGCCCTTCTTCATCTGGCAAGCAAGTATACTTACATTGTTCCTTCCTTCCTGAAATGTCATTCTGTCCGTCATGCTGTGCTATATTTGACGTGTTACTTCATATGTTCGAATTGTTCTCCTGTACCTGTGTTTTCACTGTGCCTTGCCTGTCTGCTATGAAGCGGACATCCTGCCATAATAGACCCATGTCAACTATCACCACATCAATCTTGTTTTCTAGTGAGGCCTTTAAAGCTGCTATGGCTTCCAATATTGGTCCTTCATCTCGTTGTGGCCCATGTGCTGTGTTTTGCTCTGTCGGTGCTCCCTTCTTTCATTGTAAAATCCTCCATCATTAGTTGTTTGCCCTTCCCTTTGTTCCGTTTCCCTGCTGACGTGTATGCTGTTCTGTGTGTCCTAATATCACTTTCCTCTGTCTTGTCTCTAGTTGTCTGCGGTTCGGCCCGTCTTCTCCGTATCCTCTGTTTCTGCTTATCGTGCACCTAAATTATTCTGCCTTATGGGTGCTCCTCTACCCTCTCTCGCAGCTGGTCGTGGTCGACCCGGTTCCAGGTCCTCCTGATCAAGATCCAAACTATAAGGGAGAATGTGTGTTCGCCGCTCTCTCCTCTGGTGTTGCATCAGTTACCCCAGTGAGGTCTCCCATGCAATACAGTGCAGCCTTATCTTAACCTACCGAATGTAGTCCACCAGCCATTCTATTCCTCTGTATTTCCTTCCCCCTTGCCTGTATGCGATAGTAGGTCTAGATTCCCCAGCTGCTGCTCACATGTGTGTCTCTACCTATGCGCTTAGTATCCACCTGACCACCTGTAGTGCCACAACACGTCTTGCGGGCCCTTCAAATGTTGCTTTCTTATTTAGAGCGACAGCAGTGCACTTAGAAGCTAGGGTGCCCAGCCTCTCCTTCGCCGCCTACCTTGTTACTCGTGTCCATTCCTCAGTCCTCTGCAACGCGCTATCCTGGAGTGTGCTATCACAATTGTGCCATGTGCGCACCTTGCCTCCTCCCTCCTTCGAATGCCCCTATTTGAATCTCAGTCCGCTACACACGTATGGGGCCAATACTCCCAGGAGTGCCTCCTCCCTACCTTGCACTGTCTGCTAACTGCTGCCCCAGGCTCCGTCTCCGTTTCCTCCGTTGTTAGGAAAGATTTCATTCCTGTGCAATTTTCCCTCCATTTATGGACCCCCCAAACCCTTTGCTTTTGTTTGACTATTCGAAACCTGACTTTTTCCAGTGAAGCCCAGCCTTCAGCTGAGCTCCCCTGGGGTTTTGCTCACTTCTTATGGGGCAACTGACAGGTCCTTCAGACTGTCAGTACTGGGAAACTGTTTCGCTTAGTCTTAGACTATGTTGCCATTTTTGGGTAACCTTTTAACAGTGCACAATGTACCTTCCAGTACCATGCTTTGGGCTCCCTTTTTGTTTTATGGCCGTAGACACCCTCAAAAGGAATTTTTGGTGATTGTACGAGTGTGTCTGGGACGAGGTGGTGGCAGCAGTTACTTTTAATAATGTTTTAATTATTTTTATCGAGTTAAATAGCGTTTACTGAGTTTGTCTCAAGATTGTGGCCAGGTCCGAAAGTGGCTGAGCCACAAAGTCTTTTTTTCTATCCCATTGCCATTTTGTCCCTTGCCTTCACCCAGGTCGAGTAACCCGGGATTTCCTTATTTGGGCATGGAGCCTCCCACGAAAACTGATCTTTCGCGCACTTCTGCCTGTCACGTATGTCTGTCACGTATGTGAGCCCAGGAAGAGGACTGGAACTGTCTAGTTCCAATCCACGTTGCTGGTGCCAGGATCTCTGGAGTGCCTGACTGAGACCACCGCGGGCTGTGATTGGTCCACGTCTGTGATTCCTGCAAGAGAGTAGATCTTCTATTGGAATTCCTTGATTTTTGGTGCAAAGCTAATCTTGGATAAGAGAAGGGGCTCTGCAGCCATTCCAGGTTGATCACCTGTGTTCTCACCGAACTACAGAAGGAGCCAAGTCTCCTACACGAAGAAACGGACTTGTAATACCACTGGAGACGGTTATGGATGGTTTTGCCACCCTTTGCCCTCTGCTGTGCCGTCAGACTCCTGCTTTCTTCTTCGATGAAGAAGGCCTGCCAAAACAGCCCTCACTGATGGAGATGTCCCCTCCCCCCCCCTGCAGCCTGAGGACTTTGGTGCTATCAAGAATTGTTCACGTTTAATACTACGTATTGTATATCATGTGACCCTGCTGCTTGTTCATATTGTTTTTTTTTTTTTAAATTAATTTTTATTATTTTGATCAGACAATACATCAAACAACAAATAAGCATAAAACCTAAAACAACATAAACACTGCACTCCACCCCACCCCCCAATATGAGCCTGTTTATTCCTTGCTCTCGATATCTGTTTCATGTGTCAGGGTTTCACTGCTTTCAGATCCTGCTGGGGTCACTGCCGCTCCAAACATTTCGGCTATCGGCAGTTTCCATGCCATTAGAGAACCCATTTCCTCTTCACCCTCAGCGCCACTGGCTTCTTGCCACACAATTGTTTCAGCCTCTGCCCATTTTTGCAGGTCTTTCCACCACACCTCCACTCGCGGCCTGTGACACTTCTTCCACCCCATGGCGATCCTGCGCTTCGCAAGCACGTATGCCAGGTCTTTTAATTTTTCAATATGTCTGTGCTTCCGCGTTCCTGGATACCCCCCCAAAAGCCAGGCCCAGGCCGAGTCTATTGCTAGTGTGATCCCCTTTTCCGCTAACTTCAGATCCACCTCCCTCCAATAGGCATCAATTACCCGGCATGCTCAGGACATGTGTATCATGTCTACATCCTCCTCGTCGCACTTAGGGCAAGCCTGGCGCCCAACACTTCTGAACCTTGATATTCTCCGAGAGGTCATGTAGGCCCTGTGCGTCATGTACAGCTGTAGCTGCTTAAACCTGGCATTTCTCGACACCACCTTGTGATATCCCAAAGCCCGTTTCCACATCCCATCCTCCATCGGGGCTCCCATCTCTGTTTCCCATTCTGTTCTCAAGTGTCCCAGGTCCTTCCCGATGCCAATCATCAGCATCTCGTACAACCTGGACACTTCATGTCCACCCTCTGATGTGTCGTATATCACCTCGACGGTGGTGTTCGGTTCCTCCGCCAACCTGGCTTCGGGCCACCTACTCAGGATCTCCTGTACTATCCTGTGGTAAGTAACATACTGACCACTGTGCAGTCCCGACATCGTCCCAAGCTCCCCCAACTCCATAATAGCCCCTTCCTGCCAGATGTCTCCCAAGGTGACTAGTCCCACCGACTCCCAATAAGTCCTAATGATTACCCTCAATTGTCCATCTCCCTTCGTCAGTGCGACCAGCGGCATCTGCGGGACACAAGGGAAAGGGTCCCCCATCATTCGGCAGGCTCGGCGCCACATGCTCCATCCCAACCACAACATCCTAGGGCGCCCCTTCACCTCAGAGCTAGCCACCCAAATTATTTCCCGCAAGTAAAAAGGAGCACAATCTCTCCCGAGCAATCTGTGTTCCGGGGTCTCCTCATCAGAGAGCCACCTAGCTACGTACTGCAGTTGTGCAGCTACATAATAAGCCTCGAAGTTGGGCAGTTTAATACCGCCTTTCTCATAAAAATTCTGCAGCTTCCATAATGCAACTCTGTGTCGGGTACCATGCCACAAAAAGTCCCTGCACAGGCTGTGTAGTTTAACAAAAAACTTCCTAGGGATCATATAAGGGATGTTGTTGAAATAATGTAAAAGTCGGGGCAGGACCACCATTTTAAGCATAGCCCCCCTGCCCATCATCGCAAGGGGCAACCTCTCCCAAAACCTCATACACTTCCCAATTTTTCCTATAGCAATTTCGGTGTTGCGCCTGTGTTCCTCCTCAACGGAGTGATATACATCTATCCCCAAATAGCGTAAGGAGCCCACCACCCACGGGATTTGCAACACAGGTAGCCTCTCCACAGGCTTTCCCACATACCTCCCCAGCAGGAATAGGCTAGATTTTTGGGGATTCACCGCTATACCGGACAGTCTGGCATACCGCTCCATCACCTCCAAAACATACTGAAGATTCTCTTCCGGATACATTAAATACAACAACAGATCATCTGCGTACAAGGAGATGAGATGCCTTTCCTTTCCTATCTCAATCGGCTCATATTGTTGCCTGAGGTATATCGCTAGGGGCTCCAGGGCCAGGATGTATAACATCGGGGACCACGGGCATCCCTGTCTAGTGCCTTTGCCTAGCTGCCATCTCTCAGACACCACTGCCCCCGTACGGACCCTGGCTAGCGGTTCGCTATATAGCATTCTAGCCCATTTGATGTAACCCGGCCCCATGCCATACCCCCCGCAGGGCCGCCAGCAGCCACGGCCACTTAACGGAATCGAACGCTTTGACTGTGTCCAGCGCCACAATCGCCATTTCGCTATCTTGTCTACACCCCCATTCGACCACTCGGTGGAGTCGTCTATGGTTGTGAGTGATGTTCCTGCTCGGGACATAGCCTGTTTGGTCAGGGTGAATCAACTTCCCAATCACTCTCCGCATTCTATTAGCCAAAACCGCTGTCAGGATCTTACTGTCCTGATTTAACATCGACAGGGGCCTATAAGAGCTACAGCTATGTCCTGGTTTATTGGGTTTGGGGAGCGGTATAATAATCGCCTCCCTAAGCGACTCCGGCAGCCGTCCCACTTCAAACGCCTCGTTAAGCATGTCTAGCATGGGTGGGAGCACCTCTTCCTGATACATTTTATAGAATTCGCTGGGGAACCCATCTGCCCCCGGGGCTTTACAAGTAGGTAACTGCCTCACTGTCTCTTTCAGTTCTTCGAGAGTGATTGGTGCATCAAGTTCCTCCCTTTCCTCGTCACTCACCTTGGGCAGGCCTATGTCCTCCAATACTTCCTCAATCTCATCTTGGTTGCTCTCCCCATCATCCACATATAAGGCAGTATAATATTTCGCAAATGCCCCGTTTACTCCCTCTTGAGTATCCACCGTCTCACCCTCCTCATCGGTTACAGTCCAAATCGGGGACCTGGGGGCTTTGCTCTTATATAGCCACGCTAGGAGCCGGCCCGTTTTATCTCCTCCCGAATGTTGCCTTTCTATGTATTTTTTATAGTTTAAATTACAGAGCCTGTCCCAGTATTCCGCGCACTTCCGCTGTAGTCTAAATATTTCCTTCGTGTCTGCCTCATCTCCCTCCAGCTTCTTCTCTAGTTCAATCTCTGCCACTTGTAGTTCAGCCAGAACCCCACCTAGCAACCCCTTTGACTTAGCAATGGCAACCCCTCTCATCACCACCTTGAAGGCCTCCCATAAAGTGCCCGCTGACTGCACGCTGCCAGTGTTCACTTCAAAATAAGCAATGATCTCCTCTCTCAGATCCTCCCTGAAAACAGAGTCTTTGAGCGCCTCTGCACGGAGGCGCCAAGTTGGTATTCGCGCCCTAGGGGGGGCAATACTGCCACCCGAGGACCAGTGGCGAGTGATCCGAGAGAACCCTAGCTTTATATTCTGCGTGGGTACTCTCAGTAACCACGTCCGGGGTGGCAAAGATATAATCAAGCCTCGTGTATAGCTGATGCGGAGCCGAGTAGTGCGAATACTGTCTCCCCTCGGGGTGTTTCACTCTCCACACATCAGCCAAGCCAAAGTCTGCTAGCAATCCTTGCAACACCTTGGCCGCTGGGCTGAGCCTAGCTGCCCCCCCCGTCCGACCTATCTATTTTTGGATTCAAGACACAATTAAAGTCCCCTCCCCATACCACCGCAGCCCCCGCCCCCGCACTCAGCTTAGTACACAATGTCCTAAAGTATGCCGCCGTATTTTGGTTAGGGGCGTAAGTATTCACTATACATACTTCTCTGTTTTCTAACAGCCCTCTGATTATGACTAACCTCCCTTCTGCATCTACAGTTTCTTCAATCATCTTAAATGGGACATGCGGCGCTATCCAGACAAGCACTCCACTTGCATAGGCAGAATACGATGAGCCCACCGCTATTCCTTTCCATTTCGTCTTCCTCACTTCCAACCTCTCCTTCGTCAAATGTGTCTCCTGCAACAAGGCGATGTCTATCTTCTGTCGCCTCAAGTACAGCATAACCTTATTGCGCTTCAGGTAACTATTGAGCCCTCTAATGTTCCAAGTTAATATTTTAAGATCACCCATGGTCTGTCGATTGCTATCCATCCCACCACCCCCCCGGCCCTCCCCCCTCACACCAAACAGATTCCCTATAATAGAACGTCCACCAGGCTCATATATATTTTAAACACCCCAACACCCCAACCCAACTAACTGCCCAGCTCCATCCCTGGATCTCACGCATTCCCGCGTTTGGCTCTCCCTTGACAACCCAATTGAGAACCCAGCAGGGCGTCACCTCACTAACAGTGACCTAACTAAACTCTAAATGGGGATATAAAGATCGGTCTCGGGAGACTCCTACCTTACATAGCACTCTCCATGCGCACGACTCCTGCTTTCCACCAGCCGAAGTGTGCCAGCCGCCTAGCTACATCAATGACTATAATAAAGTCCCACAGTTCTCAATCCAGCTAGCTCCATCACTCTGCTCGTTCCATCAAACTGCATCTTTCTTTTGAATATCTGGCTCCTGGGGGCATCTCTGCATGTCTAGCCACCCCATGGCGTCTTCTGGAGTTTCAAAGAACAGCACCCTGCTTCCATGGAACACCTTTAATTTGGCCGGGTAGAGCAGCATATATTTGTGGCCCGCCTCTCGCAATCTTCTCTTAACCGATCCGAAGTTCATGCGACTTCGCTGCACCCGCAGGGTGTAATCCGGATAAGCAGTTATATTCGCCGCACCCCGTTGTATTGTTCCCCCTTTACGGAAGTGTTCAAGGATTCGTTCGCGATCTCGATAATTTAGAATCTTGGCAATCAATGGCCTGGGCGGGCTACCCGGAGGCGGCTTCCTGGTCAAAGCCCTGTGCGCCCTTTCCACAGCGAATCCCTGGGATAGGTTCCCCCCGGTGATTTCCTGCAGCAGCATATTTTCCACATACTCCGTCGAATTGTGGCCCTCGGCTCCTTCCGGCAGTCCGACAATACGAATGTTATTTCTCCGAGCGCGCCCTTCTGCCTCATCGGCTCTGCTCTCCAGATTGCCCAATCGTTGCACCACGGCATGTAGCTCCCTTTTGTGTGCGGCACAGTCTGCAGCGGTCGGGCCCATTTCCTTTTCCAGGGTCTCCGTGCGCTCCGCCAATGTCCTGACGTCTTGCCTGAGGTGGTTCACATCCTCCTGTACTGCCCCAACTTGACGCTCCATCGCTGTTTTCAATTCCGACACAGCCAGTTGAAGCTTGGACTCCCAGGCCGCCTTCAAGTCTGCAATTGCTTCAAGGACCTCCTGATTTGTGCTCACAGCGGCCATTCCACCTACTGGGGTCTTATCCTTGCTCTTGGCTCCTTCTAGGCCAGTCGGCGTTCTGGTGTATTCATCTAGCGTAGGCTGCTTAGCTTTCGCTCTCGGGGGCTTGCTGGCCATTTCTTCAGTTAGCAGCAGTCTATCGTCCACGCTTGTAATTCCGGGGGCGATCCGCTCTGTGACACCCAAGCGGATAGTGCGCCACCCCCCTGCCGACACTGTTTCTTGGTGATATGCCCAAGCGTGTCTCCGCTTGCGGCCTATTGCCTGCACGGAGCTTGGCTCTCTTCTGCCCCTCGTTATGGACTTCGCAGGTCCTAGCTTTCGCTGCCTTCTCTCACCCTTCTCGGGGCGAGTGACTTTCAATGTCTGCGGTGCAGGTCACTTCTCGTGATGGGTGCCAATGTTATGCGGTATTACCTTGCCGCAACCCCCTCAGGCGGTGTATCACGGGGGGTGGTGCGGCCCCCTATGCTGCAGCATTTATGTGGCCTGTCCTCCGGGCCCCTCTGCTCTTCCAAATACAGCTCTTCCTTATTATCAGCAGGCCAACAGGCCACCGCTTGATGTGTTGTAGGTGGGCTCCGTTATGGGGCTCCCACTCCGATGGAGTCAAACAGATGGCACAAAGGGCATCTCCCCGTCAGTTCTCCATTTATATGCCCCCCCCTGCCTTTACTGTAAAGTAATTCCCAGCGCGTGCCTCCGCGATGTTTTCCAGGACTCCTGGGGCTTAACTTCTCTCTGCTCGGGCTCGTTAGTGCGAGGCAACAACGTTGCGACTTCACGTGGGTCTAGGCGCGGAACGCGTGTTACTGCTGAATCCCGCCGGCGCCTGCAACAATATATCCATGCCAGCGTGTGCGATCATCTTCGCACTCTTCATCCGCAGCGCCAGCGGATCAACATGTCCGCGTCCCTCACTCGCCTCAAGCCGGCTCCGTGTGGGGGGCACTTCTCGGTTGCCGATTTCTATAACCAATCTCGCGTTCACCCAGCAGATGCCGGTCAGCAGTATCTCCGCCTCGCACAGGTGTCGGCATCCACATCAGCGCCGATCGTACACCGAGCTTCCGCGGCGCCTACCCGTTTCTTTGTTCAGATGGGCCGCCATTTTAAATCACAATCCAGCGAGAAGCGGGCTGATGTTTTTGCTTATATCTTCTGCATGCCGGCTGCATTCGTCGCGATTCGTTCCACGTGTATGCGGTGGAACTTCACACGACTGCTCCTACTTTTATAACGCCGTGCGCCGCATTTCTTGCCCGTTTTCGTCCGCGGCATACAGGATCATCAGGAGCTCCTCCACAGACACGTCCCTTCACATGGCTCTGTAGCCACGCCCCCCGTTCATATTGTTTGTTATTGTAAAATTCAATGAACAGAGTTATAAAAAAAGAAAAGAAGGCCTGCGCTTCACCCCTTTGGAGTAGTGGGAACAACTACTCTCAGTGCCACCTGCATACCCACCGAATGAGCCCCTTCAGAAGTGTTCCTGGGCCAGCCACTGAACTGGCCAGCTCTACCGCAGGGTACCCGCAGCTCCACCACCGTCTCGAGTGCATACCAGAGACTTGGGACATTGCTTGCTTGTGTTCCTGTGCATTCTCCCGTCATATTTCGCAGGTCTAGCTCCTCTGGGTCCCGAATTAGGAGAGTGCGTAACATTCCAGATTCCCACATCACTACCTTGTGGTCACGGTCGCTATAGTTTGCCTGCTGTTTTGCTCTCCTATGCCCTGAACCCAGCTGCACCAGACTTTTCTTCATACCTCCTTCGGAAGCTGAGAAAGGACCCCTGTCCAGTCACGGACAATCGTTCTCTACTGCAGCTGCTGAGAGCCGGAGCGCTGCGAAACTGCAGGACTCAAAGCGACTAGCAACCTCAACTAAACTGGTGAAGTTTGGTCCGGAATGTGCAGAGGGTCGTGAGTACTTGCATAACTTACAGGTGGCCCCCTGGCACAGCTGATCCTTTTTAAGCATGAGTATTCATTAAGGGTATTCGAACTTGGCTGTGTTAGCCTGCGCTCCTTAGCTATTCTCATCACTTGAATACTGCTTTGCTACCAAGGGCAGGGCCTACTCGAATAGTGGGAACTTATTCTTCATCGCCTCAAGTCCCTTCCTGACTTGTTACAGCCCTCCAAAGAAGACCCGTTCTTTTGTTCATCTGCACGATTGTGTGTTTTTACGCACAACTGTACTGTTCAGCACAAGGCTCCCCTCTTCTTAGGGTTGGACACGAAAGTTAGGGAACGAACTCTGAAGAATAACCTATTCCCATTTGTGTATTAAACTTCTCCCCTTTCTTCACAGGTTGTGACTGTAGCTTGTAACTGATTTCCACTAGGAAATGGCATGTGTATATATACTGTATAGTTTAAGGATTTGTGTGATCACTGCTAAAGTTACTTGTGTCTACTTGGTCCGGCTGACAATGTATAGATATTTTTCATATATGCTTGTCTAAGAGTAATTTGTGGTTTGTTGCTGTGTGTGCTCACGGTGGGCTTCTGATCACTCTCACCCCTCCTGAGACTTAGTCTTGACCGCCTGCCAAGCTACCTAGATTGGTCTGGCTGGTCCAGAAGGTTCCCCTGTTTCACTAAACCGAGGGTGGCCTCCTGAACTGCTGCCCACCAGGTCAGAGTTTAGAAATCCATCTTAACATCATGTGATCCAATCTTGATCCAGAGCCTCTCCGCTTTGATCCTGCTCTACACGCCCCCTCTACTCCCAGCCTTTGGTATCCGCTCCGCACCTCTCTGCTTCTTATTGCACACGGAGTCCCTCCAACCGAGCACGCATCTCTCCTATTCAGGCGGGTAATGCCAGCAGTGCTGTGGTACCCTGGTGCTCGCTCCTTCTTCTGCCTCGCTCAATGTTGCTCCCCCAGGTCCCTTTACAGTCAGGGGGTGTCCCTTGCAATTGAGAGTTTGCGCTTCTCGATCTCTGAGGGAGGCTGCTTCTGTCTTTCCGTTCACACACTGTAATAGCTCTGTGGTTCCCCGGTCATTTGCCCTGGTCTCATCCAACTTTCTGCTGCTTTTGGTGTGTTCATCTGAGGATCATTTACGAATCCGGCAGCAACTTCCCGAAGTCACGTCCTTACAACATGGCGGTTAGCCTTGCCCCTAGATAGGGAAATCCTTGTTAGGATAGGGAAAGATAGGTGTTTATTATTCAATAAATGGCAACTTCTGAGAAAACTATACGTTTGTGTCTGCCTCACATTTCTGACCCCTCAGTTACCACAGCCACTCCCCTACTGTGGCTGGACGCAGATTTTCCAAGGAAGCCCATTGCTTACCCCCTATCCTCCCTCACATGAGCACCAACACCTGCAACTGTGCTGCTTTATAATATTCAAGATCCGGAATTCCCTTCTCCCCCTCGAGCCACCCCTTGGGCAGCACCAGTGTATTATCGGCCACACAGGGTTTCTTCCGTTGCCACAAAAAAAGCATACACCCTTTGGCCTAAGTAGGACATCTGGCACCATGATTGGAAGCATCTGAAACAAATACAACAACCTGGGGAGGAAGTTATTAGCTTCCTTTTCAGCTCCCAATCCACAAGTTCAAGAAAGTTCCACAGAGGTCTCTCTCCCACTTCAAGGTAATACAGGTCCACTCAATCGTCAGGGTTCCCTTCCCCAAGTTCCAAGCTGCATAGTTCAAAGGAAGGATAGTCAGGACTTTGTTCTCAAGACAAAAAATGTAGCTCCTTAAGTCTCAGGGCTCCCTTCTCTAAGACTTCAGCTCAGTTATACTTGTTTTAGTCTTACAAACAAAAGGTTTAACACAACTTAAGGTCAGCTTGGCCCTGTTCCTGGATTGCCTCATCCATTCACTGGCAGTGCCCCTTTTGAGTTTCTTCCACAATGTCTTTTGGTTCTCATAGTTCAGGGGCTTGCTGATCTAGGCGCAGTTGTCAGACCACACAGTCCACCCATCACAGGTCGCACAGCAGGATCCCTCTCTTGGATGGCCTCTTGGCTTTATGGATAATATTTGCACTTCTCCGACTTCTCCTCTGTACCCTCCTGGCTCTGCCAGAGTATGTCCCACATCTCTTGGCAGTCTTTGGCCTTGCTGCACTGCATTTGTTTATAAAGTTCACTTTGTGTGGTTTTACTCCTTTTTATGGGGTTCTTTCACACTTGTGCTTGTTCTTGTATGTTGTCATATGGGCAGTTTCCCTTTTTTGTTCTTTGCTTTGCCTATAAAGTTTCACTTCATTTTATATTTAACAAGCTTAATTGTGAGATTTCATTCCGCTCGGTATTCACCAAATATTCAATGTGTTTAATTATAAGGTTTCATTCATTTTGATGTTTAACAAATGTGCAATATATGCTTAATTATGAAGTTTCCATTTGGTTTGGTATCCAATATGCATCTAGCATGTTTAAGTTCAAGTTTTCCTTTGAGTTGGGTGAAGCATTGCCGTTTTTACACCTGTTAGGCACGCCCCGGTTCCCAAGTGCCTCTTTCCGGCACTCACCGGTCTTCGACATTGTTCCTCAGCGGCTTCCGCGGCTTCCTTCCAGCCTTGCAGGTCGGCGGGTCAACTGCTGCGAGCCCTGCCTGCACTTCGGGGCTTGTTTTACCCCTGGCAGTTATTCCGCTGCCTCTGTCTTGACGCGGACAGCGTCATACTATCTCCTGTACTACTGCAGCTCCGGCTGCTGGTTTCTCGCCACAGGGGCTTCTGCAAAAGCCTAATGGCCCAACTCCCCTTGGCTTGACAGGCTTTCTGGGTTTCTTGCTGGCGCCCTGGCTCCTCCACAGGTCCCACCATGGCTGCTTCCTCTGAAACCCAGTCCCCTGCTGATCTCCTTCCCATAGGCCTCCCTGTTTCATGCTCGGCTGCATATTTTGTCTCTTTATACACCTGCAACCCATTGACAGGTTGCAGGTGTGAACTTCCAATTGGATTTGCCTGACTATGTTTAAAAGGACATGCCTGACCTTCACTACACTTTGCAGGCATATTTCTCATCCCAGTACTAAAGTGGTGACATGGCATAGTGTGCATTACTCTCTTCCTCGTCTCAGTACTGTCAAGTGTCACATGTGGGGAAATGAGGGGAGATGGCTTATAACAGCCCATAAAGATCTGGGGAGGGCTAGGTTGGCCGTCAATAGTCAATGGGGGCGACACTATGTATCGCCCGAGGGCACCCCAATCCTCAAGGACCCTCCACACAGGTGATTCTCCCTCACTTCTCCACCTCCAGGGTCAGGATCCAAAAGTGCTGGCCTTTCCCTGGCCACCTACATAGAGGAACAAAGGAGAGTAGGAGTGAGAATACCCTAGTACTGTGAGGGGGGTATAACATGTAAACCTACGTTCCCCCGGCCGAAGCAATCTCGACACATCTCGCAACCTATGTAGGTCCAGGCAAGAACTCAAACTACCTCACCCAACCCCCCTGGGAGCCAACCACCCCAGATGCCCTTCTATCCAGCCCTGGATCGGCCCATAGATTAAAATCTCCATCCATTATGACAGGACCTTTACATTCCCGAAATATTTGCGCCAATGTTGCCTCAAAAAGTAATTACTGTCTTTGGTTGCAGCAATATATCATCACCAGCAACCCCAAGACCCGTCCCATATACCCGCTATCATCAGTGCCCCCAATACTTTACTTCCACAACATTCTTTAACCTCAACCATTTGTGCAGCAAAATTCCCACACCTCCCTTCCTGACCTCTCCCGATGCCAATACGCTTCCCTAATCAACCGAGAGGCAATACATCTCACCTCCCCTTCACCATCCTCGTTTCCTGAACCATCATCACGTCCAGCCCCGACCTGCAGAATTCCATCGCCAATTGAGGAGTCTAAACCCTTCATGTTTAGGGTCCCAACCTGCATACAATCTGCACATCCCCCATATTACTTCCTAACGTTGCCATCCCATACACATTCTAGGTACTCAAATTCCATTCCCGCTCCACCCCTTTTGGCTCCCTTTTTTCACTATTCCACATACACCCCTTACACCCTCTCCTACCCACCTCCCCAAAAACCCCATAACATCCCCAGGCACCCTGCATACCAATCACCTTCATGCCTTGGATGCCCATCAAAAAGCTGGGCCACGTGGGGAGAACATACCCCGTCCCCAACAACATAATATAACATAAGAAGCAGTGCAACCGAACAATCCAACCCAATCAAGCTACATAGCAAAACATTTACGGGGAAGCCAGGGCTCATACATCACTTCACAGGCAAGGGAGTATTAAACCTCTGAAATGTAAAGCTCCTGGGGGCTCTTTCATGTTGCATCAGTCCCCTTAGAGCCTCTTTCTTCTTGACCGAACCTTCAGCCTCAACATGACTGTCCTCTCCCTTCTTTTCTGCCTCCGAGATGTGCTGCAGGTTCTGCTTCAGCTCCATTGGTTATCGGGTAGTCCACCACTTTGATCTCAAAAACAAAAGCGAACGGTTATGTCCAGCAGTAGCATATTCCCCTTTCTGACAACCAAGACGTGAGAGGCCGGCAATCCTTCCTTCTGGCTAAGGTGAAGCTCAAAAGCTACTTATAAACTTGCACTGTGTCTCTTTCGAACTGTATAGAGTGCAGACGCTGCGCCTTCTCCAACACCGCCACCTTTCGAGTGTAGTGCAGAAACTTCACTGACCTTGGACCTCTGCCTCTAACCATACCCCCATGGTGCGCCCTTTCGATCTCCACTTCCTTGCCGCCTTCATCTGAGAACACATTATCCAAAGCCATGATTATTTTTTGGACATCATTAGCCAACACCCCCTTCCGTTCCTTCAATTCCAAAACTCTGAAGTTGTTTCTACATTGCCTGTTCTCTAGGTCGTCCATTTTCAACTGGTAATCTTCATCTCTGGTCTCCAGGTCTGACAGTCTACCCTCAAATATAATTGCGAGGAGGTCTGCATTGAGGTGGTGAGAAACCTGAGGGCTTTTTCACTTATAGACACATGGATTCTTTAGTCAGGTGACCATGCAATGGCCATTGCCTTTGGAACTAGACCCTGGGGGTGGACTAGTGTGGGAGGATCACCTGAGTAGGGGGTGCTTGGGGACAGTTGGAGGAATGCCCTTGGGGGAGACACTGTATTCCCCCCTTTCTGGCAAACGCCTGCCCAACACTTCCTCCACCTTTTATAGGTTGTTATGAGTCCTGTCCCGTTGCCCCCTGCTCAATTCCAACAGGTACTAACATTAAAGGGAGGTGTAGGAGTAGAAATAGATCCCTATCCGACATCCCCACAGTCACTACGGGATATTATCATCTAAAACCCATTTTCCTACAACCACACATCTGCCCCCTTCACCCTGACAAACACTTACAGAAGCGTGCCTCCATCATTAGGGAAAACTACAGCTCCCATACTTCCTCTCCATTGCCTTCTGTCAAAAGCACTGGGATGAAGAAGAAGAGGAATAGAGCTATGAGGATTGCCCATAAAAGCCAATGTACCATGGATTCCTATGGGCAGTCTCCATCTTCTCCCATTAGGGTACAGACAGGGTCAGTCCTCCCTTTTCAACTATCCACACCTGACTCCGATTAGCACTCCCTGTCAGTATAAAAGGTCAAGTACTGAGACACACTTTGAACGAGCTGGGGACGTAGTGTGGGCCAGAGGAGCTGAAGAGCAGAGCAGAGGAGAGTGCTGAAAGAACCCTGGAAAGTCTGGAAGGGAGCTGAGGGCCAAGATGTAGATCCTGTGTTGTTGAAGGGCTGAAGGCACTATGTGACTTAAATTTCTTTTTGAAATGAAGTGAAATTGAACTGTAAAATGGTAACAGAGTGGCCCGGCGAAAAACGAAAGTACGCCCATTTGAAAGACTATGTGCACTGTGAAAGGGGTCCAAGCCCGATTGAGTGAGGGAGACCCAGAAATTGTGTTAGGAAGGGATCCGAGCCTGAACGAGGGAGACCCAGAATTTGTGTTTAAAGTGAGACATTCTTTTATTAAACCCAAGGCTAAAGAGAGCCTGAGGCGAGTCTGATGCTGACGGGGAGGACGCCCCATAGCCTTGGGGCATAGGCACAGAAGGCTTGTTTTCTGGTCCTTTGCTTTTTGCAGCAGCAGATTTCAAGTCTGCATGTGTCCTGGATTATGGTGGTGTGCTGTCCACCGGCGATGGAGTTTCTCCACAAGTTAGCTGGGTAACTTGAGTGCAACTGCCTAGATGATTCAGCAAGACTTGAAGGTAATTTGTGCGTGCAGTAGGAGCCAGTGAAGGGTGATAAGGGCCAGAGTGATGTGGTTGCATCTGTGTAGACCATTGAGGCATGCGGCCATGTGTAGGACACTTCTCAGGGGTACAAGGGAGGATGACGGGAGGCCTTCGAGGAGTGCATTGCCCCATCCAGGAGGAATAGGAACAGTGCTTGAACGGTGGATCTAAAGCTGTCCAGATGGAGGAAGGTCTTGACTTTCTGCAGGAGGGGGAGCTGATACCAAGGTGGCAGAGTTTTCTTAGCTATGTGTGTCTTGAAGGAGAGGTGTTCATCGATACCCAAGGGACTTTGCCCAGGAAGTGAACTCTGGCTGATGGCCAAGTCTTTATGTCTGGGTGTTTGGTGTTGTTGGTGAGGAGTAGGAATTCGGTCTTGGAGGGGTTGAGCTTCAAGTATGCACTAGACATCCAAGACTGCATGAGCGAGAGGCTGATTTTGAGCCTATGGATTTCCTTGATGAAGTCTATCTTGAGGTTCGGCTGCATGGTGGATTTGTATTTTTTGTGTGGCTAGGAGTGCTCCAGTCAGCTCCCTGTATAGATTGAAGATCACTGGGGAGAGGATGGAACCCTGCAGGACTCCACGGGTGACTGGCAGCATTGACTATCTAGAGAAGTCCATCTGAACAAACTGCTGGTGTTTGGCGAGGTAGGACTTGAACCAGTGTAGGACAAGGTTGCTGATTCACATGCTCCAATGTAGGATGTAAGTTACCGCCTAGTGGTCTACAGTGTTGAAAGTGGAGAGGTTGAGAAGAAACCAGGGGGCTTGGCGGCCTTCGTCAAGGATGTTGAGGGCATCGTCGACCAACTGTATGGTTGCTGTCTCTGTGCTGCATCTGGGTCTGAACCTGGTAAGTTTGGAGGAGTTTAGCAGAGTGTGTTGGTGTCGATGTGTTGCTGCAATTGTGCGGCTACCGCTTTCTCGATGTTACCTACAAATGGAAGATGGATGATGCGGCAATAGTTATCTGGGTTGCCGAGATCCAGAGTGGGTTTCTTTAGTAGAGGGAGGATTTGTCCTGTCTTTAGGGTTGATGGGAAGGTGCCCTGAGTTAGGGAGGTGTTGATGATGTGCAGATAGAGAAGGAAAGCTTCTGCAGGGAGGGTCTTGAGGATGACTGCTGGGAGGATGCTGTCTGTATATGATATGGCTTTGAGAGTGGCCAGGGTTCTACCAAGTCTTCTGTCGAGGGTTTCTTGAAAGGTGTCTAGATTGTGGAGATTTCGCGAGGAGGGACATGAGGTGTGCTGGCGAATCTTGCTGATTTTATCAATGAAGGTGTTGATGGCAGTGGATTTTTCAATGGACTGTGATATGGCAGTGTCAGGTAGCGAGTTGACTAAGTGCTTGACCACTTTGAAGAGGGCTTTGCTTTTGTTGTTGCCTTCTGTCTTGGTGTTCTGATAGTAGGAGGCCTATGCTGTGTTGATTAGCTGTCAGCGGGTTGCTCAGAGTTCCTTGAGGAGCACCAGGTCGGATGCAGTCCTGGAGCAGCACCAGATTTTCTCTTGTTTCCTGATGACTCTTTTGCAGAGGATGAGTTCTTGCATGTACCAGGGTGCTGACGGTTTCGGTTTGCAGGTGCGTTGTTTCATAAGCGTTTGTCAGTCGATGGAGGCTGAGAGGGTCGGTTGAGGGTGTTCGGTCCATGCAAGGTGGAGGTTGGCAGGGTCTTGCATTAGGGCTTCCACCAGGAAGTTCTTGAAGGACCTGAAGGTTTGTCTGATGGGCTTCTGCTGGGAGTGCTTGACTGGGGGGGGGGGGGTGATCAGGATGTTGAAAGGCATGGCTAGGTGGCAAGACCTGTCAAGCAAGCGAAGACATTCGACGGAAGGCAGTGCAGTGATGGCTAGGTTGAGGTTGTTTGCTTTCTTGTGAGTTGGGTCTTTCTTTTGCTGTGTGAGGCTGATGGTGTTGAGAAGTCCGAAGAGGGCTTCCTTCATTAGTTTGGTGGCCTTGTTGCCTGGGAGGTGGAAGTCGCCTAGGAAGATGTTGGCGTGTATGAGGGACATGGTTGTGACCAGGTCGGTGAAGTCTCTGATGAAGGCAGTGTTAGGTTTCGGGGGGTCTGTAGATGAGGTGGAAGGTGACTGTGTCCATCGGGGAGAGTGGGAAGTGGCAGTAGAGGACTTTGAAGGAGCCAGTGTTGTCGACGTCAAGTCTGGTGCAAGGCAACAAGGTCTTGTGGATGACTGCAAGGCCTATGCCTGTCTTGTTCAGCCGGTCTCTGAATTGGATGCTGTAGCCATTGGGGACAAGGGTGTCTAGGATGTTGCTGGAGGTGGGTGTCAACAAAACAGCAGATGGCAGAGGGGAAGCAACTAACAGTGTTTAACAAAGGTGAAACCAGCGGAACAAAATTATATACACTCAAAAGGACATAATCCAAACGCCAAAACAGGCAGGAACCCCCCTATGTCCCAACACAGATAATCCTACAAGAAACAGTCATTTAAAATATTATATTTATTTCAATTTTTCACATTAAAATGAGTATTAAATCTGAAGCTCATGTGCAATATACGCAAAATAGGCAATTGTATATCAATAATAAAGTGCATAGTATAAAGTGAAAAAGTGCTTGTTTCAAATGTTGGCTGTAAACAAAAAAAGCAATGAATTTTATCACAATGGTCCTAGATGCCGATGTACCGGTCCCGGAAAGGGTACCCCATACGAGTGAAGGGGATCACTTTAGAGGGGAGCCTCTGGTCACCTGGACAATTCTAAAGACAAAAGGCAAAAGATTTATCAAAAAAAGCAATCTGGACAATACTAAGTCATGGAGCCAGCCACATAGATTAATTACAACAATGCAACAAAAACGTAATCATTGGAAAAAACACACTAAGATTGACCATGGGATGCTGTGCGTCAACTACTTCAAGTGTCAGGACAGAAAGATTTTTTAACATAGTGTAATAGACCTGGCACTGTTAACAAATGGTAGTTTCGATGGAAATAACACATCTAACTTGAAAGCAGATGATGTCCATCTTCAGGACGTAGCATTCCCGTAAACTTCATGGTTCTTAATAATTCATCTGTGTCTTTACATACACAATCATTTTTTTAAAAACTGAACATTAACAGTTTGTGAAAGTCAAACAATCACACCTAAAACACAAAAAAGAAAAAAAAGAAAAGAATGAGGGAACACATAAGCAATAACGAAGTTAAAAACTGATGATCTGTGAGTAAAAACTAGGGAGCCTCTCCCATTCCCCGCGGCTCAGATACGTCATGAGGTATAAAATGTAGTAAGGGAGAAAAGGTATTTACCATAGTCTCAACCATTTAAGCTGGTCCCAGAGTCCTGTCTATAAATCCAGGGAATAGCAATCAGGCCATGCCGAAAGTAGATCTCTGCGAATTAGATCAAGGTGCAAGAATACAAAGAAAAGACGAATAATAATGATAAACGGCCAAGATAATACATGGTCGATAATTTCTCCAGAGATATAATGAAGCAAGAGTATCCAAAATGATCAAGTTATCTGCTCTTGGCAATTGAAGAATTAATCAAAAAAGGTGTGCGTGACAAAGCCTTGTCAGAAAATAAGAGAAAGAAATCTCCTTAAAGTGAAACAGCATATCCGTTGACTAATTGTAAACTTAAGAGTCGGCTCACCTGGAGGCGACTAGGAAAGTCCGTGAGACTGGACCATTTTCCAACTTAATGATCTGTCTGCAGTAAGAGAGGTAATACAGAGGCAACGTCGTCCTCAATAGTGTCGCTAACGCCACAGTTTGTTTTCACAATATAGACCTGCTTCACTGGACTTCGGTATTCAAACGATGCCGGGATAGGTCTTATGAGTGGCTGTAAAACAAAGGACCACAAAGTCCTATTATTGGAGAACACCGACGGGGAAGAGAACGGTGATGCATAATGGCCAGAATACCGCTTTTTATCACTCGTGTCATGCAATAAAGATATTTAGCAAATAGTGACATGGCCAGGGAACTTGCATACACACAAGTACTTGGTTATGATCTAGTTATGATCTACAGCCAGCGAAAGGCAGAGATGGGCACAAAAAACGGGGGAACCTCTGTCCAGAAAGCTGAATAAGACAGAAAACGGCATACAAACAATACCTGAGGAGCAAGTGAAATCTCAGTCTAGACTGCGGCAAAAAGCTGTGGATAAAACAGGCAAGGGAAAATAGGCAAATGGAATGGACCGCGTCAACAGCCCTCCAAAACAGTTGTGGTAGTTAATAGTGAGCCGAGTCACAGGAGAATTGCCTCAGCAGTAACCCCAGAAGTGCTCAAGGGAACCGATACAATATTAGATGAAATAAAAATAAATTCAATTAAACAGAATTGAATGCCGGCCTCAGGCGTCCTTCTGCAGAGTGCCTAAAACTTAGCTAATCGTTCAAACGTTTGCCGTGTGCCAACAGGGAAAGACCGGAAGTACCAAGCTTCCGTCTTCCAAACATTCCTCCGTTTAAGTACACGTGTAGAACGTGAGGCGTGTAAGGTCTAACGTCACGTGCATTAAGGCGGAACCAGACCGCTCGCTATACTTGGGGCCGCACAAATGCGAAAACCCAAACGTTGCGACAAAAACGGCACCAATGCAAGCGTTTCCGTTCTTGCACCAGAGAGCAACCTCGCACGCCATTGTCCACTGGTGCCAAACCTATTGGCCACCCGTGAGGGCACCAGCCGCAATAGAAAAAAGAAAAAATAATAATGAGTAAAAAAATTAAAAAAGGTCAAAATAAGACCTGAAACAAACTGATACTGGTATAGAAGCAACGGCAGATCCCAAATCTGGGAAATCCTAACGCCAGTATATCAATACAGACAGGCAATTGGAAAAGAAGCATCCTCAGAAAAACAGATATAAAACCAGAGTGATACATTGCATCTAGATGTAATGCATTGCATCTCAATACAGGAAGGCAGAGCGTAATGGAGGCCAAGAGGCCCACCCTATCAACTCTAGTTCCTAGGGGTTCTGTTGAACACTGATTGCCATTCTTCCTGGGCATTTAATCCGGACATATGGCTTTGGGTGTTACATATCCACCAGGTGTCCAGACATTTGGTCGACCGAAAACTGGTCGAAAGACATTTGGTCGACGCAATTTCGTCGAAAACCAAATGGTCGAATTTTTTTTATTATATATTTATTTTTCGGGTTTTCGGTTTTTTTAAAAAAAAGGGTTTTTTTAGAAAAAAAAGGGGGTTGGGGACCCCCCCCCCCCCAAAAAAAAAAAAAAGGGTGAAAATAAAAAAATAAAAAATTCGACCATTTGGTTTTCGACCAAATTGGTTCGACCATTTGTCTGGTCGACCAATTTTTTTTCGACCAAATGTCTGGTAACCTATCCACCAGTGTTCACGTGAGGCAAGTCTATTGGCCACGGCATATTGGACAGGCCCCATGATGCGTTCCAAACAGCACCAGTGTAAATCCTCACAGCTATGTTGGTACTCAACAAAGTGGCCAACTAGAGGCGAGGAGAAATTGCGCGTCCTGATGCGGGACTTGTGTTCTGAGATCCTCAATTAAATAGGTCTGGATGTTTTGCCTATATAGGACTTCATACATGGGCATGTTATAGCATAAACCACGTTCTTCTAATTACACGTGGTATGGTCCCTGAGCTTCCAGAACTTGTGATTGATGGTAACAAAATTGGAAACCGTGGTCGACCCGCACTGGCAACACTGGCCGCACGGGTAATGGCCAGTAACCTTCTCCATTCCCCACATTTGAGTAATGGTTTTCGGTGCCTTAGTAGCATGTAACCTGTCTGCCTGTGATAACCAACTCTTTAAATTCTTACCCTTTTTGAAGGCGTATGTGGGACGCTCCAAATCTGCTATGTTCATTTGGAGCAGATGCCAGTGTCTACCAATCGACTTCATAATCGCTGCATGATATGTACTATAGGTCATTGCGCAGACCATGCGTGACTGGTTCGAATTCTCACGGGTATTTTTCACCAAGAATACCTTGCGATGTTGACATCGTGCCCTTTTGCACGACTGCTGCAATATATGGTGAGGGTAGCCTCTACGGGATAATCTATCCTCTATGGTATTAGACTGTGTCACAAAGTACTTTTTATCGGTACAATTCCGTCTGGCCCTGAGGAATTGTTCATAGGGGATACTTTCCCTTAAAGATTGAGGGTGGAAGCTATCAAAATGTAAAATCGTGTTGTGGTCAGTGGTTTTTCGATACACGTCCGTTGTGACGACTCCGTCGTTTGTTTTTAACTGGAGATCCAAAAAAGAGATGGACGTGTTGTTGGCGGACATAGTAAACTGAAGATTTTCATTTTGTGAATTAATCCATGTCAGGAATTGATCATGGTTTCCCTTGGTTTTGTCCCAAATAATGTTGTCGTCTATATATCTCTTGTAAAAAATGATGGATTGCAGAAAAGGATTAGAGTCATCAAAAATGGAGACCTTTTCAAAGGCCCACATAAATAGGGTTGCATAGTTTGGGGCAAAAGCAGCACCCATTGCGGTTCCCTTGACTTGTAAATAAAAACTATCTTTAAATCTAAAGTAGTTTTTGGTTAGAGCGATTTCTAGCAGATCAACAATAAATTCACTAGGAACCAGCTGCGGATCGCTTCGGAGGTCCAAAAAGAATTTAATGATAGGCAATGACTGACTGTGGAATGTTGGAATATTAAGATTCCACGTCTAGAGTAATAAATTGTTAGTGGGGTCAAAAGGTAAGCCTTCCAAATGCACAATCGCATCAGTAATGTCTGCCAAGTAAGTCGGGGTGTCAGCAGCCAAGGGTTTGAGAAAATAATCAATGTATTTACCAAGAGGTTCTACAATGGAACCACAGAGAGACACTATTGGTCTACCTGGGGGGTTAAGCATATTCTTATGAATTTTGAGGAGAATATAAAATAGGGGGACCTGCGTTCCTTCGGTCGTCAGGAATTGGAATTCTTTGAAGCTCAACATTTCAGCATCTTTTGCCCGTATAACCAAGGCTAAAATTTCATTCTGTATTCCTTCTATAGGGTCTCGTCTAAGTTTTAGGTAGAAGTTGGTGTTATCAAGTTGTCTAAATACTTCGATGTCATAAAAAGAAGCATTGCAGACTACCACCCCCCCCGCCTTTGTCGGCCTGCTTGATGATAATTGTTGTGTCTCGCTTAAGTCCTTGGAGGCATGTCCACTCCTTTTTAGAAAAGTTATAACATCGATTGTGTTTAAAATCAACCGGTGCAGCACAAATGGAATGGAAATCGCAGAGAACAGCGTGTTCGTAAGAAACTGTTTCATTAGTAACCATTTGAGATGTCGGCGTGAATGTAGACTTCAGTTTAAACGGTGTGTGGTTATCATCTAAATTACTGCTGTTAGTTCCGAAGTAATCACGTAACCGTATTTTTCTGAAAAAACAGCAAAGCTACATTTCTAAATCCATTTGACTAGGATTTCGCATCGGGATGAAAGAAAAACCTTTCTCAACGACATCAATTTCATCTTGGGTGAGTGTCCGCTTGGAAATGTTGTAAACTGCTGACAAGTCTGTTAGCGTTGACACGCTCTCCTCCTGGTCTGAAATATGTTGTCTATGGGAGGAGGTCCTGTATCGGTGGCGGAAAAGGGAGATTAGGTGGAGGAAAGGCTGTATATGGTCCCTGGGGTACATACATTGGCATCTGCATGTACTGCTGATAATGGCATTTTTGGCGACCTATTCTCCCCCTTCGTTGGCCTCTATTCCATTGGCGTCCTCTTTGGCCACGTGTGTTTTGATTCGGAAAAGATCTGCTGCCGTCAGAAGAACTGTCAGAGAATGTGACTCTCTTCCTGTAAAACTGTGGGCCTAAATTGGGGTAGGAAGGATCATTCCATTGGCCAGGTCCCGCGTAATCCTGACTCAGATACGGGTAGGCAGTTTCTTTAGAGAAAACAGAAATATCTTTCTTGAGTTTTTCCATCTTTTTACTCGTGGGCAGCTTGATAAACTCTTTCGTGTGTTTGCCTATGAGGTCAAGCTTTTCTTTAACGTTTAAGATGGTCGTATCTAGTGCAAAGGGCGCCTCTGCATCGTCTATCTCATTGCCGACAAGCCTTTTTTTAAGGGCTGTGTTGATGGTCAATAACATCCAGTCCCTACTACACTTGGTACCTACACCAGAAAACATTGTTTTGTATCCTAGATCGTCAACAAACAGACAAGGTTCATTCCTGACTAGGAGCCCCTGCGGTATAATATTTTCTTAAGATATTCTGTAAGCAGGTGCCCGTGCATTTCTGTTCTAAATTTCTTTTTTCTCAACTTAAGAATGCCTTTGCTGGTAATGCCTGTATTCGATTCATCCCCAGTTACCTGGGTCAATGAGTCAAAAAACGAAGGTACGCGGCTAGCTTCGGCCAATTGTTCCTCACTAAAGGAGAAAATGTCGGAGGCAGACTTCTTAAAGCAACAAAGAGTGAAGGTAGAGTAAAGGTAAAAAATAACAACCCACCTCAATATAATATGACCACAAGGGTCCTCTTAGCTTCACTAGGAAGATATAATAAGACCTGGATAAAGGACTAACTAACTAACCTTGCACCGAAATTGAATATAACCCACGCAGTGGAACACTGCACTAATACAACAAAACAGCAGATGGGTTACCCCTACTTCGCTGGCACGGGGAAGCAACGAACAGTGTTAAAGTTCAAACCAGCGGAATGAAATTATATACGCTCAAAAGGACATAATCCAACCGCCAAAGCAGGCAGGAACCCCCCTAGGTCACAACACAGATCATCCTACAAGAAACAGTCATTTAAAATATTATATTTATTTAAATATTATATTTATTTAAATTTTTCACATTAAAATGAGTATTAAATCATCTGAAGCTCATGTGCAATATACGCAAAATAGGCAATTGTATATCAATAATAAAGTCAAAGAGGTCTTGTGAAGGACTGCAAGGCCTATGCCTGTCTTGTTCAGCCATTGGGGACAAGGGTGTCTAGGATGTGGCTGGAGGTGGGTGTCAGCCAGGTCTCAGTGATGAAGATGGCGTCAAGGTTGTGTGTAGTGATGAGGTCGACAATGTCTGCTGCATGAGTGATAGCTAAGCAGACGTTGGCGAGCATCAACTTCCGTGCTGTGGACCGTGAGAGGGTGAAGATGGCATGGGGCTGATGTGGGTGAGAAAGCTTCATTGCAGAGTCCATGCCTTAGAGGAGGGGCGATATCGTTACCATTGCCTGGTGATAGTGGATGGCATATAGGGACGCTGGGAGGAAATACATGTCAGTGCGTGCTTACCTGTTGTCTGAGCAGGGGTTCAGGCCCTGGGTTCTCCCATTCCAAACGGGTCCCAACAGGAATTGCCCTTTACTTCGGACACCCAGGTGAGAGACGCCTTTGATCTACGAACAGAAAGGAAGAGGCAGGTCTAAGAAGGTGGGTGGGGCTTGGGGAACGAGATCTATATCCACTTGCACCTGCTCAAGAACTGCAAAGAAAAGAGGCTGGAGGGCTGTATAAGTAGGGAAAAAGGGCAGCAAGACAGGTAGGCACCAACAGTTTAAAGTGATTGAAGGTTTGGCGGGGCATAGACCACTTGACCTTCATCCACTTGCACCTGCTCGCCAACTGCCCATAAACACATAGCATGCACTAGCCCGCTAAAATAGCAGCTTTCTCAGGAAAATGCATTACAATAAAAGATCTGAGAAGGCAGGAAGAAGACCAAAGAACAAAATGGCCAAAGAACAAGCAAACAATATAATGGCAACTAGTTAATAGCCTAATGCAGTAAACGTGAATGAGCCAACTAAATATATAGCACAAATTGTAAAAATGTAACTGCTGCCACAAGCTTGTCTTTAGGCACATTTAAAAGTAACCAAAAATCCCTTTGGTATAAGTCTAGGGTGACACAGAATTATCCCCATTGCACTGCATTGGAAGATGCTTTGTGGAATATGAAACAGTTTTCTATACAGATAACATGGCAAAAGGGAAACCTAGTTTCACAGTACTGACAGTCTGAAGGACTAGTCAAACAAATGAACTAATGGCCAGTGAAGTGAAACTGAAACCATCACTTCGCTGTAAAAAGTCAGGACAAGGTGTAAAACGAAAGCAAAATGTTTGGGCGTCCATAGAATTTGGAGGAAATGTTACTTGAAAGAGAAAACATTTCTAACATAAATTGAAGAAGGAGTACACGCTGAACGAAGGCGAGAGAGTGGGACGCAAACGCAGTTGGGGGGAGGGGGACACTGGATGCACAACACCTGACGGAGGTGGAGCAAAAGATAGGCGCAGAGCCTGCAGCAAGCAGGCTGGCTCTGTTGGCAGAAAGAGATGCTGGAAGCCCTGTTTGTGTGAGAAGGGAGAAACTGGCAACGGGAGCCCAAACCTCGGTGGTGGCATAACCACGAGGAATTTGCATTGGGTAGACTACCCATCCAACTACGTAGAAAACACCAAGCACAAACCACAGAAAAAGGTCCCGTTGCATGTGGAGGTACAGCGACCCTGGGAATGAGAAAGAGAACTGCAAGAAGAGGACAGCGGCAAAACCAAAACGACGGTGCAGATTAACAAAAGAGAATGTCCCAAACCCATACAGGCCCCGAAGACGTTCCTCTGGAGCAGTGAAGGTAGCCGGGAGAACAAGAAGACCGTGAGGCCAAAAGGGACTAGTTATGTAAACCGAAATGCTCTGGACATTGGAAACTAAACCTAATGAGCTTGAACTTTATTAATGTGAGAAAGAGAATTACAGAAGACCCTGGAGAGAAACCAGTAGTGCTTGGGGATCACTACACTGGGAAAAGGGGATACTATCCCATTATTCAACAAAGAAAGAGTGGAATATAACCGAGAGAAACCATTGAATTGAAAGACAGAGAAACCCTAAAGATAATAAATATACGAGAGACCACGTTGGAAAGAACTGAAATATAATTGTCTAGAGAGCAATACCCACACAGGGTAATATACTTTCCAAGGTTACTCAAAGCCCCCATTAATCCAAAGGTTCGACAAATGTTATAGAAAGGCCTCGCTAAAGAGGAGAGAAAATTCAACAATATTTTGAGAGCATTGAATATTGGGGTGGTGTGGCACGAAAGAGCTGCAAGGGAGACGTGGTGCCAGCTGTGGAGAAGCCTCTGATGTCCTGCGGCTGGGATTCCTAGGAAGAGCAGCGGCTCAACTAGACCGGCGATGGTGTGCTCTGGGGGGCAGAGGACCGAGTTTCAGTGAGCAGCTGATCCCGGCACAGGTGTGAAGAAGGTACAGAGTGCTTCCCCCATGGGCCAGTGCAAGGGGGTGGTGCAGATTTGTGCGGTCTGCGGGGCATGGGCTTCAGTGAAGAATGCTGTAAGGGGCAGCAAGATGATGATCAGGCTTGAGTTTCTTAAAAATGCACTGTGCGCCCCCCAAACTGCGGATTATCGGTCTCCCAGCAGGAGTAGAGGGTGAGGACCCGGTTGAATTGTCTCCACTTGGCTTCCTAAACTGCTCGACCTTGAGGTGGTGGAAGGCCCAATTTACATAAACAAGTGCAATAGGCTGAAAACATCTATGCCCAACTTAATGCTGATGTCAATGGTGTGTCCCACGCTTTTGGTAAGGCTTGCCGACTCCTGTGATAGTGACAGAATTCTGAAGGCGGCAGCAGCTAAGAACGCCTTGTTATTTCAGGACCATAGGATGAATCTCTTTCTGGACTATTCTGTAGCCACTGAAAAGAAGAGAAGGGCGCTGAATGTGGTAAGGAAGGCTTTCTTGGACCGTGGGGTTAAGGCGCGTCTGCTCAGGCCTGCCCAAACTCAGGGTATCTCGGAAAGGGAAAACAGTACATCTTTTGGGAGACGGAGGGGACTGAAAAGCTGCTGAAATCTATTCCCACGGAGAACTGATACAGGATGAAGGGCTCTGGGGTGGGCGTCTTACGGTACTCCCCTCTAATTCTACATAATATTGCAATGGTTTTGTTTTAGTAATGTGTAGTCGTGTTAGCACTGTATCAAAATCAGTTGGTAATTTACCTATCCGTTCTGAACCTCCTGGGTTTCCTGTGCTCTGTGTGATCCCCCTGCACGCCTGGCGCAACCCAGTTATACCCTTGGGGGTATAACCCGAGCTCCACCGCACGCAGGGGCTTGTCTCAACAGTCCAATCATGTTGATCCACACTCCCCTCCATCCCCCACTTGTTACTATGGACTTTGAAGGTTGTTGCCGAATATGGACGAGAGACTGTGCTCGCTTGTGATACCAATGTGTTGCTGCTTCCTACTTAGGCTGGCTGCTTAAATCACCCTAACAATAAAAAGTATACAATGGTTTACAAACAAGGATGTAAAGAATAAGAATCAATTATTTTCTTGTGCAAGTTATCTGGGAACATGCAAGTGCTTCCTACTTATGTTTCCTTATAGTGTACTTACAAGTTTGAAACAAATAAAAGTCAAATAAAAAAAAAGAATTGCATATTTGTTTTTGTTTATTTTATTTATATCGCGCACCTGACCCAGAGGTAATTGGGCGCTAGAGGATAGTAATGGTTACAAGACATAGTAAATGCAGTTATGTATCTGAATACAGTTTGCGCATTCAAGGAAAAATTACAATAGTACATATATACATATTAAAACATTATACATATTATACATAGGTCATAGCAGTAGTATAGGATGGATTACACATACTAGTTGTGCAAACCTCCTAACGGTCGGTGGTATCAAGAAATAAGACACCTGCAAGAAGCAATCATCAGGAGAAGGGAGTCATTCTCCTGGCCTTATTTTTTTTTTAGAATAGTGGTAGGGTCAGTCGGGGCTAGTTTTACACACCAGACTTCTTCCTTTTGGACATTCACTGATGACTTACGAGCACCTTAATAATATAGGTAGGGAACTACTGCATAGCGATAGGTAAGGTTAGGCCTTGGCCTTATTCTTTGATAACCACACGTTGGAAATGTCCTCAATGTCCACGTCCTCCTCCTGATCCTCCATAACTTACATGTTGCTGTTTGTAAAATGTTTCTTCTGTATAGGCTGAACCGATGGGAATTACTTCCACCGAGCAGTGCTACACAAAGGTTCACTTTCTTTTGTGCCTTGCCTCTTTTAAATCTTGAAAACGTGATGTCCAAATAAAGGAAGCTCTGAATTTAATGAACTATTGTTTTAGGGCCCAGAATCGAATGATTGCATCACTTTAAATGCTCCAAGCACAATATAGTTGACATAGTCTGATTGGGGTTCATTTAATTGAAACCAGGTAAATGGAGTACTTGGCATACAATCAGTACAGGGCCCACCGGGGTGCGTGCAAGGAACACGGCATCATCTGTGTACAGGAGCATCCGTAATACTCGAGCAACCTATCTTCCATTCAGAGAACATCTGTTAAGACTGGCCGGAGCTCCTGCTTCAGGTTATTAATGTTCAGGTGAGCAAAAGCAGAATATTCTATGTGAAATGAGCAAGAGAAAAAGACCAATTTACTTTGACCAATTTTCTTTTGATCAGAAAACCATCGTTGTAAAGTTATTTTTCTCTTGAGACGACCTTTAAAATGTGGTTCTCCCTTTCCTTTTCTTTTTAATATTCGGGGATATCACAACCCCCTTCCCGAACCTATCATTGTTCTTGGTCGTGCGGTCACAGAGTAGTCTTTCGAAAGCGACATTTTACTGAAAAGATCATCATAAAAAGATATTTTCACTGGGAACGAAGAGCAGAGCCAGCATGAAACCACCATGGATGTTAAAAAGGATTCCCTCAGTGTACCTCTAAGGCCATAGCACACTGCAACCTGGAATTGACAAAACAATTGTTTTACAAAGCTTTAGCGCTCCCTCTTCATTCCTAAATTGTGTGATTTGTCCTCCACTTATTCAAATGTGGTGGACTGATCTATAAATGCTCGCCCCAAGACCCCTTAGCTTCTGACATGCATTTCCACCAGAAAACCACACAATCAGTTGGTGCCAGATTTGGTCTAAAACCAAAAAGGAAATCTACCACAATCCCATTAGCAGAACACTGTGTTTCAATGTGCCCAGTAGGATTTTCTCCGTTGCTTCATGGGAGTCATTCAGCAAGGTAATCTGGTGAGAAAATAAGGGGTAGCAGTATCCTCTTTCCTATAAAATGTTATGATTGCCCCCTTGCTTCATGTTGATCATAAAATTCTCTAGGACCAGATCACATGTGCTCCTTATGCAAATCCCTTGGCGTACAATTTGGCCCAGTGGGCGGTGTATTACTTAGCAGTTTCCATATAAGTGTGGTCAGTGGGTTGGCCCTAATATTTTCTAATAAATCAACCAGTGTGGTATTGAAATACAGTTGAGAACGTTCTCAATCTGAACGTCCAATCCTTGAATAGAACACAAAGATTTGGATCCTCAGATTTGGTGGAATAAAGATGTTCTGAAAGGGCTTTGAGAAAAGCTTTCTGAAGTTCCTGGAATCCCTAGCAGAGCCTGCAGCCAAAGGTCCTTCTCGAAACATTTCTCAGCCTGAGGTTTGGCTTTCTTCTGTTCTGCTTGTCTAATAACATCAGGGTTTTTCTCTCAGCTGAAGACACATAGTTTCTCTTATTCTGTAGAATCAAGAGATCTGACGGTGAATGATTGTAGAATGGACAGTCTTGGCTACCCAAAGACACAGGGCCTCAATTAGTCTCTATAATTAAATTATGGAGCCGGTAACAATAACATAGCTCCAGTTTTGCTGCTGAAATCCACACCAGTCAACTGTGCTGGACTGAAATGTATGGTAAATCCCTCATTTTAGGGTGCTTCCACTAGCCATGATGTTTCCTCCACCCAACATTCAGCATGCACAACACTCAAAAGTGATATTAGTTTTCCTCCAGTGGTAGACACCCATTTTTCCTCCTGATGACCTTACATAGCCTTCACTCTACCAAAACGTTCTAATAGGAAGAGACCTTTCACAATTCCCTCTTAAAATAACAGCTGAAGGAGGGTGTTAGCAAAGGGACAGTAATCTACCCCCCCCTTTAAATATTCCTACGCGTTTAGTGCTTGGAACTCTCTAAATGATTGGAGAACGATACTGCACAGTAACTAGACGTTATTTTAGGTATCTTCCTTTACCAGCAAAGTTATGGGCACCACCACCAGCCCTACTGATGGCAGCCGCTACCTGATCCTGACCCTGGTGGCCGCTATATGCAGGAGGACCACATTGGGGAGGCGACCGTCACAGGGAATGACACAGCATCCTTAGAACTAGTCACATACCCCTCTAGCCCCCCCATTCCCTTTTTGGGATGTTCCCTCCCTTCCTTATGCCTTGATGGCATATTATAACAGTCTCCCTGAACCAATGGCCAAATCTACTTCAAGTATTCCCCAATGAATAGTTTATTAACTAAGACGAGGAGGAAGTAGGGAGAAACAGTAAGTACTCCCAATAAGATTTAACGTCAACTTCTCCAACATCACATGAGAAACAATATAACAACTGACATGAGGAAAAGGCAGGGAACAGTGATGATTACCCCCAATGAGGTTCAATGTCAACTTCCTCAACATCATACAAGAAACAGTTCAGCAACTGAGACGAAAAAGAGGTGAGGAGTAATGAGTTTGAATGGATTGTGTCCTCCAGCGCATTCCACATCTTTGACATGCAATGTCCACAGCTGTGCACTTCTGAAACTTTTCGGCAGAGGGCGTCCTGCGTCAATTGCATCGGTTCCATGTCCCTCCAAGGCCTCCGTCGAGGGCGACGTCACAGGATGTTGTAAATAGGATGCACGGCTCCCATAGCCTCAGTTCCGTTTATTCGCGAAAGTGTTAACTTCGTGAGACTCAGTGCGCCTTGTGTGTTTTCTTCGTAGAATGTCTTTCTCTTCCACCCCTCCGACTCCGCGGTCTGGCTTTAAGACCTGCCAGAACTGCAAGTCGAAGATGTCGCTCACTGACCCCCACCGCATTTGTTTGTGGTGCCTGGGCGAGTCGCACGACACCGACTGCTCGAAATGCCAGTCTCTGACTGCCAAGGCCTTGCGGGAGCAGAAGGGGAAGCTCCAGGTAGGTAGGGGCTCGAAGCCTGTTAAGTCATGTGCTTCTAAATCCAAGTCCAAGGGGGTTTCCACTGACGACTCGAGGGGTGACTCCGCGTCGTAACGATTCCCTGCTTTCTTGGCCCCGGAGTGGTTCCGGCCACTCGTCTTCCTCATCCTGGCACTCGCGGAAGCACCGTCAATGGTTGCCTTCCCCGTCCTCCTCGGAGCATGGTGCCTCGAGGAAGGTTACGTGTCCTACGAAGTCCTCAACTCCGGAGGAATGGGCGGTGTTTAAGAAATCCATGATGGTGATTTTTCAATCGCAGGACACGGGTCCAGTCGCTCCTTCTGAAGAAGCCGGCCAGGATCAGTCTCGTTCCGTGGCTTGCACGCCTTCGGGCTCGGGTTCGCGATGCGACACACATTGGGCGCCGTCGAGGTCCCGTATAGACAAGGAATCGAAAAGTCACAAGAGACGTGTCTCTAGGTCTCAGTCCTCGTCTCTAGTGAGACCGCAGCAACCTGTTGAGGGTTTGGGGCTGGCGTCTACTTGTTCGGCGCCGTGTCCGTCTATCAGCCCACGGCACCGTCGGCACCTGTCGAAGTCTACGCCTAAGCCTTCGGTGATCACGACATCAAGGTTGTCAACGCGCTCGACGTCGAAGCTTTCAACGCTATCGGCGCCTTCAGGGATTTTTTCTCGAAATTTTCCGTTGGAGTACCTGGATATCGTGGATCCACAAGGAAGGCTTGTCATGATTCCTGCCCCTCATGTCCCCAGCCTTCCAAGATGTCAGGCTGGAGCCAGGCCACAATCACCTACATGGCCCTCAAAGGCATCTCCATCCCTCCAAAGACCGACTTGGAGTCAGACTTGTGGCATCAGACTCACTCACTCCCATAGGATAACATTGGGGATTGGACTTGTAGTGCATTGATGGGGACAAGATGGATGCCCCCACATATTTCGGTTCCTAGAACTGCATGTGCAGTCTAGTCTTTTGGGTGTGGTTCAGCCCAGAGACACCTGGGATACCCAGAGACTATTTAAGCCACGCCCAGGCTGAGAAACATGCTTTGTGTTTGATGCACCTGCAGCGTGACACTCACCGTGTTCGGATCGGTCTCCAGTAGGCCTGCATCTTTCTTCTGCGCACAGCTCCTGCAAGAACAAGAACACCGTTAGGAACAGCCTTACCTTGGGGCGCTTTTGCCCATCATTCATCGCTCCTTCTGTTCTGCGGGCATCTTCGGAGGTGTCATTCCCATCCCGGCACGCCGCTTCCTAAGGAAAAGGGAAAAGAGCAGAAAAAAAGGCATTAGTAAGCATTCAGCAAATCTTCGCTTATTTTTTAAAGACTACGAGCTTCAAACGCTTACCAGACTGCCTGCCGCTCTGGGGGAACTCTGTCTCCGGAACTTCTCATCCATCTGCAAGAGGGAATAGACACTCCAGGTTAGCGTGGAAACATCTAGAGGCGCCGCATACCACGCTTACTCACCGCATTTCTTCTTCATAAACGACATCCACGCTGAAAACGTCGCAGCACCTAAAAGACACAGAAAATAAACTCAGTTCAATACAAATACGAAAGGGTTGCATCGCGCATCGCGCTCTCACTCACCTTCAGCGCTACTCATCTCAGCAGCATGTCGCCATCCCCGGACGCCGGCCATCATCTAAGGAAGGAAAGGAACGAAGTTAGAGAACTGTTCAAAAGACTCATTATACTGAAATGTTGGACTCTTGCCAGTGAAGTAACTAGGCAGCAACAAGCCCGCATCAATCAAAGTGCCCCTGCGCTGAAAGCAGGATAGAGAGCACACTTTCCAAGAAAACAAGGTGAGCTGTGGATCAAAGGGAGGGGTTGGACCCCGGGGAAGAAGGGGTTCAAGCACACAGAGACAATAGGGAGTTAAACTCTACAAATTTCAGGCCGTCTCCAGTGAAGTAGACTCCAGGGAAGGGTTCGAGGTTGTAAGAGGTCAGAACAGGCTGAGTGATGTCCCCATGGCTACCAGATGAGCGTTACAGCTACGTCGAAGTCTGCGAGGCCGTTTTTGGCCTCCATGCCCTCTTCTGTCCCCAGACCAGGGTTTCAACCCCCTCTGGATGATATTTATGAAGAGGAGGAAAGGTCTGAGGGTGAGGAACCTGGTGACATTGATGATGCTCCACTTGTTTCTGGAGACAGTCAGTTGGAGGAGTTGAGGCAGTCCCTCCATGATGCAAGTGGACTGGACATGTCCTCGGAAGTGGAATTTGATAGACCTGAGCCTTAGGCTCATGCGGAGTCTTCTTACAGGAGAGTCATGGCGCGAGTCTTGGAGTATCTGGGCTGGTCTAGTCCTCCGGAAGACTTTGTGCAAGATGATCCGACGGACATCTTGGATCAAGGTCCGTCCTCTGACCCTGTTTTGCCATTTCATCTTAGCTTACACAAAAGGGTGGCAGCTGCTTGGCAGTCCCTGGAATCTCTTCCGGCTGTTAAGAAGTCTTTGACTAAGAAATACCACCCTTCCATTAGCGACCCCAGCTATCCATCTACTCACCCCACTCCCGAGAGTTTGGTGGTTCAGGTGGCTACGGCCACCTCAAGGCAGGCGGCGTACCCTACAATCCCTCCGGATAGGGACGACAAGCGCTTCAACGGTTGGGCCCGGAAGGTATTTTCTCCTGGGAGCATATCCCTGAAATCGGCCAACTCCACGTGTGCCTTGGCAAGGTTTTCACACTCTGTGGAATTGTTTCTTCGGCGACTGAGCATATTCCCCGAGGGGGAAGAAAGGGATGGGTTCCTTGCTCTCGTGCAGGATGGCAAGGATGCCATGTGTGAATCCGACAGTGTTAGCCGATCCATGGCTGCGAGCACCGTTATCTGCAAATTTTTGCGTTGTTTCAGAAGTCAGGGTTTGCTCCGGCTGGCCAGGCCCGTCTTCTCAACATGCCCTTTGATGGCGCACATTTGTTTGGCAGCAAGGCTGACGAGAGCCTTGAGAGGCCACAGACCTCAAAAGCTGCGGCAAAATCTTAAAGCGCTGAGGTGCGTCAACCTCCACCTTTTCGTCCTAGGGGTCAGCAGTGGAAGGAAGATTCTTTTCGTTACTACTCCGCCTTTGGTAGGGACCGCCAGTCAAAGGGGCCAGCGAAAAAGTACCCGTTGTGGTCGGTGAAATCGTGGTGCCAAATCTGCTCAGGCAGCTGCCTCTTTGCCTTCAGGAACTGCCGTAGTCGCTTCCAAACAGTTGTGAGGCCATGTCCCATGGTTCGCCAGTTGGGGGCAGACTGTCTAAGCATCTCGAAGAATGGTGCGCCATTACTATAGATGCGTGGGTTCTGGATACCATTGCCCACAGTACTGCCTTCCCTTCCTTCAGCGTCCTCACGACAATCCACCGGGGAAACTCTTTGAAGCTTCTGGATCCGCTCCGTGCACAGGAAATTTTTAGCCTGCTGGAGAAAGGCACTATAGAACTGGTGCCTGTAGCGGAGAGGAACAAGGGATGGTATTCCCCTTATTTTTTTATCCCAAAGTAAGACGGGGGGGATTGAGACCCATCATGGACTTGAGTTGGTTGAACAAACTTTTCAGGAAGGACATGTTCAGGATGGTCACTCTTTCTCAAGTCCTTCAACTTCAGGATTGTTTGGTGTCTCTGCACCTCGAGGATGCTTACTTCCATGTGCCGATCCATCCCCGCGCAAAGGAAGTACCTGAGGTTTGCGGCTGGCGGCTCGCACTTTCAGTTTCGGGTCCTGCCGTTCGGATTGACCTCAGCCCGAGGGTCTTCACCAAGTTCATGGTGGTGGTGGCAGCGTACCTCAGGCGAGGGGGGGGGGATTCACGTCTACCCCTACCTGGACAACTGGCTGATCCGGGCGTGCTCTCCTGAGCTATCGTTGGATCATCTCAGTGTCACCTGCTTCATCCTCCACAGGCTGGGCTTCTCCCTGAATTTCAAGAAGTCGCACCTGACACCTTCCCAACAGCTCCAGTACATCGGGGCTGTGTTGGACACATCCTTGGTTAAGTGTTCGCCTCCCAAGGTAAGGGCTCATCACATTGTGCAGATGGTGGACAAATTTCAACAAGCCCAGAGTCTCCCAGCTTTCGAATTATTAAGGTTGCTAGGCCTCATGGCATCCTGCATTTTTCTATTGCCAGACGCCAGGCTGCGGATGAGATTCCTGCAGTGGGCGCTCAAGATGCAGTGGTCACAGTTTTCAGGCAAGATGTCGCATCCCATTCAGATTCCATTCTCGGTCTCCCAGGATCTTCTCTGGTAGGCCAACAAAGGGAACCTGATGAGGGGGGGAACAGTTTTGGCAACGATGGCCGGAGGTGACGGTAGTGACTGATGCTTCCCTCACAGGATGGGGTGCTCATGCAAACGACTTGACTGCCAGCGGTCTTTGGTCTCCGTTGGAGTCCAGACTCCACATTGTTAGGGAGAATTCTCTGTAAAGGCTAATTTCCCAAACCTAGTGAGTCCCCCAGCAGCTTTGCTGGATTTTTGGGGTTTATTTTTTTCTCCTGCTAAGAGTGAGACTCTTTTTCTCCCACTCTTAGACATGATTTGAAGTGTTCCTTTATCTTTCCATGTGTTTTATGGGCTATGGGGTCTTTTACTCCACAGGGTCTAATGTGTTTTTGATGAGGTTACATAGCACCCTCCGTGCCGTAACCCAGGGATGTCGTAGCGACCCCCTCCACCATAGACTCCATACCCTGGGACTGTCTCCCAGGGCATGTAAAGTCACCATTGGCTTTACTAGTCCCAAATTATGAACAGAAACCAGTACAAACCATCATATTGTGGACGTACTGGTCGGGGCAATTCAATTGCCCCGGGGTCTGTTGTTCGAGAGGGCACGTCTCCGTCCCCTCTGATCGAGTTTTGGCTGGTGGCAGTGGATACTACTTTTTATATTCGACCGCGAATATATCGCTATGGGATTTTCCCATGGTTCGAGGCTACCAACTTTAATTATTTAATTCTTACAGCCTCGAACATGCCGCTGGTTTATTTAATATTAATTCACCGGTTGGTATTTTTTGCCAGAACTCGATTCTAAAATGGCGTTTGTGTTCTCTTCTGTGACTCCAACCCAAGTCGAGCCCTTTGTTCCACTTTTTGGCGGGCTTCTCCACAGAAACCTCCAAAAGTGGTGCCACTCTGTCTGGGTACCACTGAGGGTTTGGGAGGGGGTTTAGGCACCCTGGACTGAGTTGCCTCGGCAACTCAAGTCGCACTCTTGTGTGATTGGCCCAAGTGGTGAGCCGTCCGGCTCACCACTTAGCATGTTTGATTGACAGCTAGGCTGAATGAATGGGGGTTTGCTGCATAAAAGCAGGGCTTTGGGGACTGGAACTTCAGAAGTCGCCACAGGACCTAAGAATCCGAGGAGGGAGAAACTGAGCCGACCTGCAATGACGACACCACCGGTGGAGCCCTGCTGAACCGTCTCACCACTTTTCCAGACGACAGAGGAGATCTCCAGTCCGGAGAGTCTTCTTCCTTTGACTGGTGGGGATAACCAGTTTTGCTTTCTTTTCACCTTCCTGGAGCATCTCATGGCCGCCTTCCCCGTGCCAAGCACCCCGGCAACCGGAATACCACGGCTTACCACTACCGCGAAGAGAAGGGTAGTACCTTTTAACCGAAGAACTCCGCGGCTGGTTTCTTCCCTGGCAGTGCAGCGACCTTCATCTTTCCTCCACGGCGAGACCTCCTCTTCCTCTGGACGAAACACCGACTTGCACCCGCTGCCAGGAACAACTGCCCCCGCTGGAGCTTCCTTCACACTTAAGGTACTGTGTCCCGCCTGGCTTCCCTTGCGACAGATCGTTCGGGGTGACTGTAAAGCCTCGACTTTCTAACCTGGGCTGGCCTGGGACAACCTAGCTAACTTTTCCTGACTTTAATTTCATCCTTTTTGTGCAAACTATCTACAAGACTCTTTGGGCATAACCCCATTGTGTGAACCTGGACCCCTTCTGCTTGCTCTCTCCAAGAGCTGGGCCTTGCAATTGACTTCCTTGCTCTCCAGTAGAACTCTGCCTGTCCTGCCTTACTGTGGTTCTTTTAAAAGTGTTGAAACTTGTGTGCTTCCATAACTTTGCCTTTTTCCCTCCCTTTTTTTTTATAACTTATTAGAGTGCCATCTTATGTTAAGCGCTCACCTCTGTCTGAAAATAAGTGCGTTTCTCACTAAGACTTGTGTAATAAGTAATTAGGGTTGTATATATGTATATATATATATATATATAATATTGACTGTGTGCTGAATTTACTTAGCTCTTTTGTGCTAGTGTAATTTACAAATGTGTCTTTAAATAAATAATTATATACTTTTACACCAAAGCTCTGGTCAGTGTTTGCTTGTGCTACTGTATCTCTGTACCTATTGTGTATACTCTATACTGCCTAACTCTTCTTGAGGGAAGTCTGACTGCTCAGCCACAGCTACCAAGTGAATCTGTGTGGTACAGACTGCTACCAAGTGGGTTTACTGCCATACACCTGTAGTCTGAAATCTTTTGCAGTGTCCCTAAGGGAACTGCTCAGGTTTCTGCCTTACACACATCAATTTGTTAGAGCTGAGGGCCATCCGGCTAGCCCTGAAGGCGTTTATGCCCTCTGTATGGGGAAGAGTGCCCTGATCATGACGGACAACACAGTGGCCATGCATTACCTCAACAAAAAGGGGGGGGGGTAGGGGTACTTCCATTGTGCAGAGAGGCAATGCAGCTCTGGTTCTGGCCATCCAGCAGGAATTTTTTCGATCTCGGCAGTTCATCTGGTCAGAGACGACAATGCAGCGGCGGACGCTCTGAGCAGGCAAGGCTCAGGAAGTCCTTCAGGAGATCTTCGCCCTTTGGGGCACCTCTCAAGCGGATCTCTTTGCCACCAGTGTCAACCGGAAGTGCAAGAGATTCTGCTCAAGGGAATTTCCTGCAAGAGGAGCCTTAGGAGACGTGTTTGTGGTGGATTGGTCATTCCCTCTGCTGTACGCGTTTCCTCCAGTCCCCGTCATTCCTCAAGTGTTGCAGAGGTTACGGAGGTTCGGTTCCCACAGGATCCTCATTGCTCCGGATTGGGCCAGGAGAGTGTGGTACCTGGACCTTCTGGAAATGAGCATCTTCCCTCCACGCTGTCTTCCCACTGAGGGGATCTGCTCTCGCCCGAGGGGGTGGGGGGGGCGGGGATCAGGTTCTCCATCCAGCGATCATGACTCTCAACCTTCACGCTTAGTATCTGAAAGGTTGAGGTATAATGATTGGGACCTCCCGGATGACGTGATGGAGGTGTTGCTTTCGGCCAGGTGGCCTGCAACAAAATCCCTGTACCATTGGCGTAAGTTCTGCGACTGGTGCTGTGGTCACAATGTTGATCCTTTTCAGTGCTCCATTCCTATGGTTCTGTCTTTCTTACTTTCTTTGGCCTATAGGGGCCTTCAAGTAGGTACCATTAAAGGTTACCTGGCGGTGCTGTCTATCTTGAAGCGCTCGTCTGAAGAATGTTATTTTAAGATTCCTTTGATTTCTCAGTTTCTTAAGGACTGACTAATGTATTCCCGCCGTCTCTTTTCCAGGTACCGTTTTGGGATTTAAATTTGGTTTTGAAATTTCTTATGGGTGCTCTGTTTGAAAGTTTGCACTCTTGTCCTTTGAGATTACTGTCCTTCAAGATTGTGTTCTTGGTTGCCATTACTTCCGCTCGCAGAGTGAGTGAATTGCAGGCACTTTCATCTAAGCCACCCTTTACTGTGTTTCACAATGACAGTGTGGTACTGCGAGTACGTCCCGCCTTTCTACGTAAGGTCGTTTCTGAATACCATTTGAGTCAAAAGGTGGTTCTTCCATCTTTCTACCCTCCTCCTCATCCTGGCAAGGAAGAGGAGCGACTCCATCGGTTGGATCCTAGGAGCGCTCTGAGCTTTTACATTTCTAGGATGTCCAGGGTCAGAGTGGATGATCAACTCTTTGTAGGATATGCTGGACACCGATTGGGCCAGGCTGTTACCAGACAGACCTTGTCCAGGTGTATTATCCTCACCATTTCAGAATGTTATAAATTGGCGGGTAAGGACCCTCCTGATGGGTTGAGAGCTCATTCCAAGAGGGGCGTGGCTACTTTCACCGCCCTCCAGTGGGGTGTTCCTATTAGGAATATTTGTGATGCCGCTACTTGGCCTTCCATCCACACCTTTGTAAAACATTATTCCCTGGATACAATCCATGGTCAGGATATGGCCTTTGGGAAGGCGGTTCTTTTTCTGCAATCTGATAAGGTACTCTAAATTCTTTTCCCTCCTCCATTTACTGGTACTGCTTTGGGAGTCTGTCAAAGATGTGGAATGTGTTGGAGGACTCAATCCATTCGAGGAACAAGATACTTCTCCAGCATGGGGTCTGGCATGGATTCACATGCTCATGAATATTCCCCGTCGTCAGGCTGGGAATCCTCGGTAAAGAAAAAACCAGTATCAGTTTCGTTTCTGATCTGTCTTTCGTAGTAATAACCAATCACTGGTCTCTGCGTCATACTGACCACAGCCAATGACTGCCCTCTACCTAAGCCCCGCCTCTGGCAGCCATCTTCAGATTTTTACCGCACGTTCATGTGTTGGGATCCTCGTGCTATTGCTCTCGAGCGTTAGTGCTATTTTTTCACGTTTTTTTCGGTCAAAAGAGCCTCAAGCTCCACCGACTCTCCATCCGATCAACGGGGACCCGTGTCGGATTCGTCTGCGCCCCTCAAGGGTGAAGATTTCGTCGAGCTACGCTTTTGGAGGACTCCAGAAGTTTTCTCAGGCCCGTCCCGGACATGGCCCAGGAGAAGGGAAGCTCGACGCCCGTAAAGCTGTTCAGGGTCTGCCCTGGATGCCAGCTGCAGAACGTCTTTAAGGAGGACGAACACTCCTTTTGTCTTTACTGCTTACATGAGGACAAGACGCACGTGGAGAAGGACTGTGCGTTTTCCGGCAACATGTCGGAGCGGACCATGAAGGACCGCCATCAACGTCTCGCCAACTGGCTGGAAGGGAAGAGCCCGTCCGGCGAGAAGAAGAGGAAGAAATCCGAGCGGTCTCCTAAGAACTTTGAGGACGCCCTGGCGACGGGGGTCCAACACAAGGCCAAGCACCGCGAGTCCGCTGGCACCGGGAGCGCCGAACGGTCGGGCTCTACGGGCGCCAGGCAGGGCGCACCCTCCCCGGTACCATCGACCACGAGCCAACGCTCTGGGTCGGGTAAGAGGAAGGCCGAGCACCCGGCGAAGCTCCTGGAGAGGCCCCGGTCGAGCTCGAAGGCCCCATCGGAGGGGGAGCGAGGCAGTGTCCCCCCCCTCAAGGGTAAGGCGGTGAGCGCACCTAAGGTGGTGAAGGCCTTAATCCATCCGGCCAAGGCCTGTATCGAGACTGTCGCGGCGGCCCTGACTCAGACTGTGGAGGCTACGCCAGTGGTGGCGACCTCGGGGCTCGGAGTCTCCCTGCCACCTCGGAGGGAGTCCTCTTTTATGCCCATGGATTGGACCCCCGTGAAATCTCCGGCGGAGAAGAAAAAGGGGGGGCAGGGTGTCGTCGTAGACTCGGCTTCAACCTCGGAGGAAGAGCTGATCGACGGCGTGGAAGAAGACCGGCCCGTTGGGATGGATCCCGACGCGGGTGACGACGACATCGTCGAGGGCGCCGACGGGGCCCCTGATCGCCCGTCGGATTCCCCTCTGCCAGCGCCGCATGACAACTCGGCGGCCATTTTGTTGGCTATACAGTCCTTATGCACGGAGATAAGGACGAGACTACCGTTGCCAGCGGAGGAACCACTCCCGTCGGGGGACCCAGAACCGGGACCTTCTGGCGTTCCTCCTCCCAAGAAAAGAAGGATTCACCCTCCACCTCCTTTTCAGCCGTCGCGCCCCGTCCAGCCCTCCTCCCCATCCACGACTCGAGGGGATGATACGGGGACTGACACGGCCGCGACCCGTACGGACGAGGAGGTCTACGACGAGGATCTTCCGTCCTCACCTCCCACCAGGGCTTCTCCGCCCGACGAGATTGGATCGTTCCACTCCATGATCGCCAGGGCGTCCGATCTTTTCCAACTCTGCCCTGAGGAGAAGAAAAAGGAAGGATTCCTTTATCAACGGTGCGAGGCCAAGAGGAAGACTGTCCTCGCGGTGCCTCTACTGGACGACATTTGGGATGAGGGCCTCGCCCTCCTCAAGAACCCTTCCACGACGCCAGCGAGAAGAGACCGGTACGAAAAGAAGTACCGGGTCCCGGACGCGGCCCCCCTGTGCCTCCGGGCGCAGCCTACCCCGGACTCCGTCGTCTCCGCGGCGGCCAGGAAGAAAGCAGGGGGGGGTGCGGCCTCCACATCGACTTCCCCGCCGGACGGCGAGGGAAAGAAGTTGGACTCTATGGGACGCAGGGTCATCTCGTCTGCAGCGACGACGATTAAGGCGGCCAACGCCTTGGCTATCGTGGCCCGCTACGACAGGGAGCTATGGTACAAACTGGCTCTCCTGCTGGACTTCCTACCGGACGACAAGAGGGCGGATGCCCTGGAGATCCTACAGGAAGGTGAGGTGGCGTCGGACCACGCCATCACTATTGCGACGGACATCGCCGATACGGGATTTCGCCAGTTGGGCAACGGCGTGTGCCTTAGGCGGCGTGGATGGCTCAAGGCTACGGACTTCCGTCACGACGTTCAGACCAGAGTCCTGGACATGCCGTTCGATGGGAACAACCTGTTTGGGAAAACAGTGGACGACTCCCTTCAGGCCATTAAAGCGGACACGGAGACGGCCCGGGCCCTTGGGGTTCTGCAACAACGACGGCCGCCCTTTCGGAGCAGCGGAGGCAAGGGCGCCTCCAAAGGTTCCGGCGGCGGTTTCTCCACCTATCGTCAAGCGGCCCGCTCGTCGTCTCAGGAGGCCTATAGGGGACGAGGCAAGTCGGGCGGACCCCGCCGTCGTCGCCAAGGAGGTCAAGGCGGCAAAGCCTCGTCGAAACAGGATTGAACCGGCCGTGGGGTCGGGCCCCCACCGAAGCACCCCGGTGGGAGGCCGGCTGGCGAGCTTCGTCAGCGTGTGGGAGTCCATCTCCACCGACCGTTGGGTGTTGGACGCCTTAGCCCGGGGCCACGCGCTCGAGTTTCAAAGAAGGTGCCCGCGCGTCCCCCCCGTGGCCAGGAAAGAGCTTCACGTCCCGCAGCTTCTCCTGGAGGTAAAGGCGATGCTCAGGAAGGGCGCCATCGAACTCTTCCCAAAGAGGCTTCGGGGCTCCGGAGTTTACTCGAGATACTTCCTCGTGAAGAAGAAGACGGGAGGATGGCGCCCATCCTAGACCTGCGACGTCTGAACAAGTTCATCAATCAGAAGTTCCGGATGGTCACCCTCCAGCACGTCCTGGGTCAGCTGGAGGAAGGAGACTTCCTGTCGTCGTTGGATTTGGAGGATGCCTACTTCCATATTCCCATCCTAAGGGGGCACCGAAAATTTCTCAGGTTTGTGGTCCAAGGGCGTCACTACCAGTTCAAAGCCCTCCCCTTCGGACTACGGTCGGCACCCAGGGTTTTCACCAAGTGCCTTGCACCGGTGGCGGCGCAGCTGTGCCGAGAGGGGATCCACGTCTACCCCTACCTGGACGACTGGCTCATCCGAGCCAAGACGAGGGAGCTCGTCGTGGACCACACGGCAAGGACCGTCCAGCTTCTCACGGACCTGGGATTCTCCGTGAACTACGCCAAATCCCACCTGGTACCCGCGCAAGACGCACTGTTTCTGGGAGCGAGGCTCGACACAGTGTCCCTTCTGGCCTCCCCGTCGGAGGAGAGGACCAGGGCCATCCTGGGCAAGGTACAACGGATGTTGGTGGCCGACGCGGCCAAGGTGAGGTCCATCAAGTCCCTCCTCGGAATGATGTCTTCCTGCATCTACCTCATTCCCCTGTGCAGGCTCCGGATGCGCCCGTTGCAGGAGTTCCTGGACGCGCGCTGGATCCAAACGACGGGCAGCTTTGAGGAAAGGATCACACTCGAGTTTCCGACGAGCGATCCGGTGGTGGGGCACCCGCGTGCATCTGACGGCGGGCATGGGCTTCCAGACCCCAGCCCACCAGGAGACAGTGACCACGGATGCCTCCCTGGAAGGGTGGGGAGCGCACACCGAAAATCTGCACGCAAGAGGCCTTTGGCTCCCGACGGAGAAATCACTACATATCAACGTCCTGGAGCTCCGTGCAGTGTTTTGGGCCCTCGGGTCCTTCCTTCCGTCCCTCAAGGGCAAGGTGGTGAGGATCTTCACCGACACCACCACCACCATGTTTTACATCAGGAAACAGGGCGGAACCAGGTCCCCAGCACTGTCCAAGGAGGCGCAGGACCTGTGGCATTGGGCCGTCACCCAAAGGATATTTCTGGTGCCGTTTCATCTGGCAGGGATAAAAAACACCATCGCCGACTCACTCAGCAGGGAGCTGCGCTCGTGCCACGAGTGGGAACTACGGCAGGATCTAGTGGATAGCCTCTTCCGACGGTGGGGCACACCCCAGATGGACCTGTTCGCGACGGCGACGAACTCCAAGTGCCGGAGGTTCGCCAGCAGGTTTCCCCAGGCGAGGAGCATGGGCGATGCTTTCTCGTTCCCCTGGGAGGGCCTGTTCCTTTACGCGTTCCCTCCATTGCCACTGCTGATCCGGCTCATCAACCAGCTCAAGAGGTCACGGTGCAGGATGATCCTCGTCGCACCTGCGTGGCCGAGGCAGATATGGTTCCCGGACCTTCTGGACTTGTCAGCGTCCCCGTCAATCAAGCTGCCGGTGGACGCGGATCTACTCACCAGGGAAGGAGGCGCCAGCCTCCACCACGACCCGAAATCGCTGAACTTGCAGGCCTGGCTCCTGCAGCGCTAGAGTTTGGAGGATACGACATACCGGCCGACTGCAGAGAGGTTCTTGCAAAGGCCAGGGCGTCCTCGACTCTGAAATGCTACGGACACAAATGGAAGAGGTTCTCTGTCTGGTGCCACGCACAGAAGATTAACCCTCTACGGATTACGGCTCCCCAAGTACTGCCGTACCTGCTGACACTGGCCAAAGCTGGACTGGCACACGCGTCCATCAAGATTCATCTTGCTGCGATCTCCCGATACACCAGAACCACGGGGCGGACGTCCTTGTGGTCTCATCGTCTGGTGAAAGAGTTCATGAAGGGACTGTTCAGATCGTTCCCGCCGGTGAAGGCTCCGGCCCCGGCGTGGGAGCTCAACGTGGTGCTGACCAAGCTCATGGGACCTCCGTTCGAGCCTCTGCACTTGGCCCCGTTGAAGTTTCTGTCGTGGAAAACAGCGTTTCTTGTGGCCATCACCTCCGCACGACGAGTGGGAGAGATCCAGGCCCTTTCCTGCAAGGCCCCGTACTTGACTTTTCACGACACAAGGGTAGTGCTCAGGACGCACCCCTCCTTCATGCCCAAGGTGCCGTCGGACTTCCACCTCAACAAACCCTTGGTGTTGCCTGTGTTCTTCCCGTCGCCTTCGTCGCCGGCTGAGAGGACTTTGCACTCGCTGGATGTGGCTAGAGCGCTAAAGTTCTACGTGGACCACACGAAGTGTTTTCAGAAGACGTCACAACTCTTTGTGAATTTTGGACCTGTCAATCAGGGGAAGGCACTCTCGAAGGCTTCCATTTCCAGATGGCTCTCCGGCTGTATCATGCCTGGCCGTCCGAGAGCCCATTCCACCAGAGCGATCGCAGCTACCACGGCGTTCCTTTCTGGTGTGCCCCTGCTGGACATATGCAGGGCTGCTACGTGGAGGTCGACGCACACCTTCACGAAATTCTACTGCGTCGATCGGGATTCCAGGGAGGAGTCCAGGGTCGGCCAAGCAGTGCTGCGCAACCTGTTCGCCTGAGGTGAGCCTGGTGAGGAGGTAAGATGCTTAATGTTGAGTTTGATGTAATGCTTAATGTTGAGCCTTTGCCACCTCCCGTGGTTGTGCATGTGTGTACTGCTATGTATTCTTTATTCATGAGCATGTGAATCCATGCCAGACCCCATGCTGGAGAAGGAACAAGTTACGTACCTGTAACTGTTGTTCTCCAGCATGGGTCTGGCATGGATTCACATGCGAACCCTCCCGCCTACCCCTCTGCGGCTCTTCACTTGGTCATACTGCCACTTCACGTGCTTCCAAATCTGAAGATGGCTGCCAGAGGCGGGGCTTAGGTAGAGGGCAGTCATTGGCTGTGGTCAGTATGACGCAGAGACCAGTGATTGGTTATTACTACGAAAGACAGATCAGAAACGAAACTGATACTGGTTTTTTCTTTACCGAGGATTCCTAGCCTGACGACGGGGAATATTCATGAGCATGTGAATCCATGCCAGACCCATGCTGGAGAACAACAGTTACAGGTAAGTAACTTGTTCCTTACCAACGGTTAACTTTCTTTCTACTGGATTTTCCTCCAACGCGTTCCACATCGCCCTCCCAGCTTGCCCCTCAGGAGCATTTCATATGCAATTGCAGCTTCTGTTTTCCGCAAGGCTAAGTGCAGTCCAGCAGGCATCAGACTGGTGCCACACGTTCTGGGGGAATAACATCCAGTGACGTTGCCCTCGACGGAGGCTTTCGAGGGGCATGGAACCGACGCCATCGACGCAGTACGCCCACTGCCGAAAAGTTTCTGAAGTGCACAGCTGTGTACATTACATGTCAAAGATGTGGAATGCGTTGGAGGAACATCCAGTCGAAAGAACGTTACCAGTAACTTGTTCTACTCTCCACGAGAACCAACTGCAGTGGTTTAGTCACTGGGAAAATACAATTGGCCCGACATGGTTTAAAACCATGCTGGGAAGAGAAGCATGGAGTTATCCAGCTCATGTTCAAGCATGGTATCGGCGGTAGCGCAGGATTCCAGACCGGAGTAGAGAGCGAGGAAGCAAGTCGTACTTCCTGAAGGCTGCAGAGGCTGGGAAGCTGTCCAGAGTACAGACATTACCAGCCACACTGACAGCAGCAGGAAGAGCTGCAGCAGCCAGAAAAACACCTGACTTGGAGTTGGGAAGGCCGAGAAGCCATACGCAGAAAGCCGGTGAGCCCAGGGAAAGGGTTGGGAGGCCGAGGTACTGTTGGGCAGTGTAACGAAAGCCCTAGATGGTGGGACTGGGTTATGGGACCCTCAATATAAACTTGGGAAGACCAAAGAGGGAAATTGGAGAGAGAGAGACCTTGTGTGTTGACCCATAATAAAAAACTTAATGAAGAGTGAACAGATGAAAAGTACGAAACATACATTGTTGGCAATATGAGCAGATGGGAAGTACTGATCCACATTATTGAAAATAACTGCATAGGTCCTGGCAGGAGAGTATACCAGTCAAAGTTAACTACATGAAAATAAGTGAAAAAGACTATATCCAAAACCTGGCATGAGTGCACCAGGCAAAGTCCAGTATGTCTGATAACCTGCTGTTGTAAGGACATCTTAAGGTATAACCATGACTTATGATTATGAACTGTTGTAAATCTGGAAAAGAGCCTGGCAGGGGAGTATACCAGGTGACCTACGAGCCTGGATCTACACCCAATTTATGATACAATTAAAGCAGAATTCTAAGGAGACTCGTACCCTTAGAATTCTAATCTGCTTTGAATGTGAAGAGAAACCTGGGGAGGGTAGCCATTCCCCCGAGAGTGGATTTTAATACCAAAAGGAGAGAGTTATCCTTTTGGGCCTCAAGGAACTTGATTAGTCTCTGTTTGAACTTTTTGGTAAGAGAAACCTGGGCAAGGGAGCTATCACCTGGATCTATGAATATTGTCCATTTGGAACTTTTTGGTTGGATTTATACCTTTTGTGTTGGATTTGAAATTTTGCACACTTTTAGAGCGAGAGACAGACCATATATTTTGCACCTTTTGAGTTAGTTTTAGAGTGTGAGGGCCAAAATAGGATTTCGGACACAGGATGTATTTTTGCTTTGGACATCTTGACAAAGGAAATACCTATTCGTTTTGGTTGAGGTAGGGAAACAGCTCCTAGATTAGGGATAGTGAGGCATTTCCAACCCCCTTTTCATTTAATAAAAGTTTGTAACCAAACCAATAAGCCATCTTTGTCCGTGTCTCATTCCCAGCTCCTCACAGAGGCCAATAGGGACTTCCATTAGTTGTCCCTCCACACCCTACTTCTAAGCAGTCTTTTCATTGTTGATACAATGTGAGGCTATAAGGCACAGACACTACACTATTCACATTGAAACATGAATAGACAGCACCCTTGGCCTTTCCAACAGCTGTCGACACCTGGTCTGAATTTTAGCAACAAATACTTCTTCGAACTACAAGCCTAGGACTCAGACTTCTCTCCACTGCCTTTACAAGTGTTTCCACCCCAATAGTGAGTGGAATACTGTTCCTGTAATATTTTATTCAACCATGGCCACAATGCATTATTTAAATCAAACTCTAGTTGTTGGAAAAGAGCAGAGCCAGAAACCTAGCTATGCTTCATTTGTGTAGGTATGCCCTGTTTTATTACCTCACACAGAGTTACAACACTATCTTCCACAGTGCTGAGACTTCCAAATTGGGGTACATACTGTGACACTCTTAGCAGAAATCTATAACCAAGCACCAGTTTGTCATGGAGGTCAGTTTATTTCATGTACTTCCACTGCAAGAACCAGTATTTAGATGTGGGGGCGGGGGATATGCAAGTTATCAATGTCTTGTAGTTTGCATTGATACAATGGAACTTTGTGTGTGGCCCGATATCATTTCCAAACACATAATCAATCCCCACCGTTAACAAGTGCTAACTTGATAAATTAATAGGGCAGTAATAGTCCAGTTTCAATCTGCTGTCACCACAAGACCATGTCCATGCCATTTGGCCGGCTATAACATTCCAAAGCCTTGTTTTTAGGTCCACCTATGATGCTAGCTAAGACCAGGTAGATAATCAAGCAGAGGTAAAAAGATGATGCAAAGATGATCATAAATCATTGTTATGAACTGAGTGTTGTCTTCACTAGCCCTAACATCAGACCAAGGGTAGGCCACATTGGTGGCAGGCAGTCAGACCTGTACAAGTTTAAACACTCAGTCTGTCACGTTAAACCGAAGTGAGCATGGTATTTATTATTTTACACAACCCTCGGGGAGGTGTGGGGGGGACAAGAGAGGGGGAGATGGTAGGTTTACACTCTAGTTTAGATCAGAACCATTTGCTAAAAGATACACATTTAGGATCCATGCAATCCCTGTGGCAAAGATTCTGTGCTCCATGTAGGAGGAAGACTAATGTGCACTATATTTTCTAAAGCGGCATAAGCAAATATGCCTCTTTATAGCGTAGGCTGGTATAAGTTAGTGGTATGAGGTTATTTTTTCTAAATGCATCCCTTATACCACATACCATAAGTGAAGAAACCAAATACCCCACTGTACCAATGCCATACAGATTCTCTCTACTTTCCATCCTCAGCTGTGTTGTTCATTCCATTTATTGATCCCCCTTAGGTCTACTTTACTCTAGATTTTAATATATATTTGTTAAATCAATATAGAACATCTGTATAACATCACTTAAGCATATGTATATTTGGGAGTCATCGCTTCTCTATAGATCATGATTACACATTACAAGAAAAGCCATAATACAGTGAAAGGAAAATGGAATATGATCTCTTCGAGAAAACAAATTACTATAGGGGATGAAAGCTGTGGACGTATGTTTTTTCAATTGAAGTTTTTTTCTATTCCGAAAATTCACTCTTGACATAGATTAACTGCCTATCATTGAGTGATAGCCCTATATGATACTGGTCATTCTAGCTTTGCCCGTTTGTGCACCCATGACCCAATCAATGTGGCTCTTTAGAAACTGTTAGGATCACATTGTATTTAATCGAAAACCTTGTAAACTGGCAATACACGTTTTGGTAAGACTGGCTATGTGTTTAAAATAGTCAATATGGTGAATTGCATTTGTTAATAGCTGTTCTCTTAATTTAAGTGGATCCTCTACTACAAGCGTCTTGAGGAAATAGCACTGATTATTACATGCTTGTGCATGTCTTAGACAATCGTAATTGTGTATTTCTTTTGATGAAAGGGGGCACAAACAATCCCCGGTCACATCATGTTGGGCCAAAAACACACGCTATCTTAAGTAGATTTCTTGATCAAGTGTGATTTCTTTATATTGACTAAAGTGAACCGGACATTTAAAATGTCATAATATTTTTATTTCAATAGAAAGGTTATACAAATATATAGAATATTGCACATTGACTAATGTATTTCTAAATTTTCTTTTTGGGTAGGTAAATGGCACCCAGCTGTATGGCAAATCTCGCCGTGAGGCAGTCTCCTTCCTTAAAGAGGTTCCACCTCCTTTTACCCTAGTTTGCGCTAGGCGCTCATTTGATGATGGCAGTGAGTCCTATGTAGATGTGCCTGTGAAGATACAACTCCCTGAGGAGAAGGTAATTATTAAAAATATTCCATGATGATTTTAGGGTATCCTCTGTTTCAGATGCGCCTATAAATGAAGCAGTGATGTCTACCTTCAAATGTGTAGGTTAGGGACACTTAAAATAACAGGGAATGTATGTATGTTTGTGTTATTTTGAAGGATGTTGTTCAAAGTTCGAACTGCATATTCAGTGGATGGAGGGCTGCAGCAAAGGTATTTGCCAAGTTAGATGAAGTGGTGTTTTGTCTGCCCATTACAGTAGAGCCACAGTTGCTTCTTTAAGTGAAAATCTATTGTCCTCTGCCCTTGGAGGGGCGGCCTAGGCAATCACCTTGTTTTACCTTACAATCAAACTGACCCTACATAGAAGATTGTAGGAAGATTTAATAACCACTTCAACTTTAGTGATGAGGACACATGGCAGTCCTGGTATATTGATATTGATACAAGAATGTTCTGAAATAATTGCAAACATTAAAGCTAAAGCCTGCACACCACCTTAAAGAGTAAATGCATGAAGAAGCCTTCAGACTGTATCTTGTGAATATTCTTATTTAGATGAAGGTATATTGGAAACCTGTTGAAACTGCCAGGTTCCAAGTGAAATCTTGTTAACAGAGAAAATTCAGCTCTGGGAAGAACCGATTTGACTTTTCTTTACTATTTTGGTTATTTTAAAATACATCTTCAGTGTTCATGTATAGTGCCCAGTGCCGTGATGGAAAGCATCATTAAAATCCATAAATCAAGATCAAAATATTACTTTTATTTGCTCTATTCAGCATGAGCATGCAAGTCGTGCCCCACTGTTATGGCTTCTTACTGCAAGTTTCCCTAGACAGTTCTGTTGACCTGTATCTTTGTCCGTTTGATTACAAAATGTTGTTCCCACTGGCTTTGTATGCTTCGGTATCCTTCTTTGGTAACTTTTATTTTTTGTAGTCCAGTTTCTTTGCGCTATGACATGTCTTTGGCACATAATTGACCATTTGGACTTGTGATTGTCCCAAATGATCACTCTCAGACCGAGTAACCATAATCTCAAGAACAAAAATGGTCTGAAATGATTTCAAATCATTCAAATTACTTGCATTTCATGATACTATTCATGGTAACCATATAGAGGACAATATTAGTAAAAGTTTATTTAATTTGAACAGTGAAGTTCCTGTGCATATGTATACATGAATCAAATCCCAAAACATCAGGTAATCATAACATATAATACACAATTCATAATTCATGGCAAACATATTACAATACATATATTCGAAATACAGCAATTTTTCAGAAAGTACATATAAGATGCATCCTAATTTCATCCGATCCAAAGCTTCTTACAACACTACCTTTAACTGTATATTTACGCTATATATCACTGCTTTGTGCTTTTAGACACTCTCCATAGCAGGATTCCATGTGGACGGCATCCTCAAATTGATGTTTCCTTTATTGTCGCATAGTAGGAACTACTAGTTTGTATGAATAATCCATCACACAGGACACCAGACGCCATGGTAGATATTTAGGACCCCCTCGGGGGACCCTGTTTACACTTTCCCTTTAATCCTAAAATTTCCCTATTTGTTGGCATGGGATCTGCTGTGCCCACCCACTCCACCTGGATGGGGTCATGGAGGGACCCTTAGGGTGGACTAACTGACCATAACCTCATGCCTTTCCAGGTGTAACCCACCCAAGAAGAGAGCCAGAGGATGGCCTTGGCAGGCAGCCCCTTTGCCTAGGCAGCCTCTGGTAGGCCACCACTTTCACTTACGCCCTCGCATCAGGGTATTACCTATCCCCCCATGCCCCCCATCGTCCAAACCATTGTCCATCTCTTATATAAACAAATATATGTATCTACCTAAATAAATACATAAATCCATTTATCTATGCAAATAAACTTCTGCACATCAATAAACACAGAATTCTGCAATGGCATGTACATTATATGGGTGTGATTGCTGCAGCCAACGGTCACACCCAGGGTCTTTTATAGCTGGCACAGTACCTTGCTGGCTGTGGTTGTGCCATGGGATGTGGGCCTGCGCAAAACCATAAGTAGATAGTGGGAAGGTTTAGAATTAATTTTAAACGCAGGCACAGCTCCGGGCAACCCTCCAGACCATCGTTTTCATCCTGCCAAACCACTACAGAGGCGGGAAAGACCATATGCAAATCAGGCTTGGTCCCATCCCAAAAGGGGCAGTCCTGACCAAACTGATAGGTCATATCCATTCTGCACGAGACCAAAAGGTTCCCCAGACATGTTTTGAGCTTATTGGGCGTCATCAGTGAGGAGTAGATTGGGTCTCTAGGCCCAGCAGGCTTGGAACCCACATCAGGGCATACCCGTCCCACTCAGGGTGACCTAAGCAAAACCAAAAGGTGATGGCATGAAAGTTTAGAATGAATCTTAGCAACAGGCACAGTTCTTTGCAAGACTACTTCTCAGGGGCTAGGCCGCCCCCAGTCACTGTTCTCTTCATGTCTGTGCCTGGGGCACCACGCTCACCATTGTACAGTCTTTCGTCAAGTCTCTACCAGTGGCACTGCATGCCTGCGAGGGGATGCAGCGTTCACCGCTGCTAGGGCCCCACAACCATTTGATCTTCAGGCAGTGCCTAGTGCCGCAGGAGTGCACCGAGCTTTGAGCTCCCCGCTGCTGGCCTCGCAGAACAATATTCATTTTCGTGGGGGCCACATGTCCTAGGGGCCTGCTGTACTCACTGTGGTCCTACAGCAGGACTCCTGTATCCTCACAGCAGCCACTTTCCCTGGGGTGCCATTGCACACACTGACTGGTCTCTCTGCTTCTCTCAGGAAATGTAGTGCCCAGAGTCCGTCACCCCCATCACTCCACCTGTGTAGTGCAGGTGAGCGAGAAAGCCACAGGCTCCTTTTTTATGCTCTGTTGATGGAGCCACCGGTGTGGACTTCCCCACTATGCTGCCAAACCACCCTCACTATGTGCGGGCTGATTTCCTTAATCTTCTATGGATCCGCCCGGCCTGGCCGCAGGGTGGGCCGACTGGGTGCATGCCCATGCTGACTGGTCCATACACTGGCTGCGCTCCCGGCTACGGGCTGGGCAGGGATGATTTTCTACCAGGCTGCCTGCAAATACGGTTGTATACGAATTGTTCGAGTTACAATTGCTCGAATTACAATTGACTTTGTCACAATTGACCGAATTGTGAAGGTCAATTGTAACATATATGCGGTGGGAACCCCCCCCCCCCCCCGGCAACCTCCCACCCAAAGCAAACTCCCCTCCCCCCCCCCCAAAACCCTATATATGGTTTGCGTTGGGTGGGGGGTTTCCCCCCGCATATATGTTACAATTGACCTTCACAATTCGGTCAATTGTGAAAAGGTCAATTGTGACACTTTAAAATCGTTCAATTGTTCATTCGAATAATTGTAAACAAATAATTTGGGTAATACCGCAAATACAACTAGGGTTTCTTCCTTCTGGACCCAACCGGATGGGTTGACGTGGCAGCAGGCCCAGTCTGTTCCCAGGCTGATTCAGGCACGCAGCTCGGGGCCCACAGTTTCGACAGGCTGCTGTTGGCATAATGTTTGCAGTCATAAGAGTGTACGGTTTTTGGTGTGTGGGAATATATGGTGGAGATTTCCTTGGGTGCAGGTGGAAGGGTATCTTCCAGGTATCTAAGTAAGATGACTGTAGCTAGGCCAGACCTACTAGTGAACGCGTGGGGGGTAGTGGGCTGGGGGCAGTTAGGTTGTTTTTGCAGACACACTTTATGAAGGAGAGAGTATAATAGGAAATATTTACGAAACACCTAGTGCGTTTTGTGCCAGCTAGAGAAATCTATGGCAGGAAATAATTTGATAAAGAACCAGTAAGCAACAGTGGAAGTTTCTCCCAGTGATTTCTGTCTAAGGTGAAGTGTTTTACCATGGGAGATAGGTTGGTTTTGTTTAATCACTTGTAATCAGAGCATATCTGTAGTCCCAGGTATTTAAATCCTTCACCTGCAATCCACATGGAGAATTCAACATACTGCATCCACGCACCCTTTTACTGGAAACTGCACTGATTTATCCCAATTAGTCTTTAATCCTGTGTCCTGCCCAATTTAGTTGATACCTGTGAGAAACCTGGATACTCTTCTCAGGTGGCCAGGGAAAGGCCATCACTTTTGGATCCTGACCCCGGGGCTGGAGAAGCAAGGGAGGATTGCTTGGGTGGAGGGTCCTTGGGGATTGTGAGTGATGTACCCTCAGGCGAGACATGGTATCCCCTTTTTCTATTGAAGACAAGCCTAGCCCTCCCCCAGCATTTATGGGCTATTGTCATGCAGCTCCCCTCATTTTCCAACACTTTACATAGGAGGGTACTGAGATGAGGAAGAGACGACTAAGAGGGATGAACACTATGGTTTATTTCACCACTCTGGTACTGAGACGAGGAAGAGGCATGTAAAGTATTGTAGCGATCAGGCACTTAGACCAAATGACCCACACCTGGGGTAATTTAGCAATTGTCAGGAGTATAAGAAGGCGAGCAGTTCAGAGAGGAGAGAGACCAGAGAAAACCTGCTGGTGGGAAGCAGGAGACGTGGCACGCTGCGGGAAGGAGATCGGCCTGCAACGAGGTGACTGGAGTGCTTATCGAGGCAAAGCGGAGAGAGGGAGCAGGTGGCAAGACGGCAGGCAAGAGCAGACAGGGCAGCGAGCAACCAGTAGCGAAGCAACCGCGAAGTTAAGCATATTGAACTCTGAACTGAATAAAACTGTATGGGCAAAGCCAATAGTTGATGGAAGCCAGAAGGGAAAGCACCCATTTGAAAGTCACCTATGGAAAGAGAGCACAAGTGTGAATAGGTGCAATAGAAAGGTGGCAAGGAACAAGACCACCACAAAGTAAACTTTATGAACAGATGCAGTAGTACAGCAAGGCCAAAGACTATGTGACACGTTATGGCAAAGCCAAGAGGCTAACCAGGAGAAACCAGGAGAAACTAGAAGATCGTAAAGCTGCGCACAAAGCAAAGAGGCTGACAAGGTGATACATTATAAATGTGAATCTGTACAGAGGGACAAGTCTAGAATAACCTGGTAGGGCTGAAGAGCTTAGGGTTTCTAGTTTTGCGACCTGTGGTGCGTGGACCGTGTGGTCAAACAACTGCGCCTACACCAGTGAGCCCTGAATGGTGAAAGTCAAAGACATTGTTTAATAAACTCAAGAAAGAGAACTGTGAGTGAGCTGGTGAGGCGAACCAGGAGGAGGGTCAAGTGAACCAAGATTTAAGTGGAACTTTGAAAGGTTGAAACCAACACAAGTTGTTCCATTGAATTCTTGGGGAAAGGAACCCTGAGACTTGATGAACTGCAAATATTGTCTTGAGGAAGGTAATCTTGAGACTTTTATGTAACTTTCTTGAACTTGTGGAAGGGGAGCTGAAACGGAACCTAAGAGCTGAAGAAGCTCAGAACTTTGTTGATCACCATTTCTTGTGTTATTGACATCCCTAAACATTCATTAGCTTTAGTTGTGAGGGCAAGGTTAGGTTTTGGACACAGACCGACGTTAAGTTGAACTTTCTGACTCAAACTTTCCTTAGTTTCGTTCAGGTAGGAAAATCCCACCTTAGCATAGGGCAATTTAGGCCTTCAACCATTCTGCCATTTGATTTAGTAAACAATTTGCTTTTGAACTTTGAATCTGTTGTCTGTATCTTGCTTCATGATGCCTTCACATATCCATCACTCTCTCTCATGATTTCTGGGGGTCTCCCAAGTATAGCCAAATATCGTCCGCATATAGGAAGGTATGCTCTTCTCCTCTCCATGGCCATCTGGACTCTTTCAATATTGGGTCGCTACATATCCACTCTGAAAGGTACAAGAACCATTGCAAAAGCAAAGGGAAAAAGGGGCCACCTTCTCAGATACCCCTAGTTAGTTTGAATCTCCCAGTGATCATTCAATTAACCATGATTCCTGCTGTCACTTCGTTAAATGGTTTGTGACAAATTCAGGGAGCCACTCTATTTGGGACTAGGGGGTGAGCCCACTATGCTTAAAACCACCTAGGAGATGTAATGTGAGGAGTCAGAAAGGAAAGTTGGATACAAAGTTTCCATGCTCTTGATTACAAAACATGGCAACTTTCCTCCCTGAAAGACCTTCTTCTCCACTCCTCCCTGACTCTCCTCCCCTACCTCTCCCCACCCCAAAGCCCTGCCCCCTCCCCCCCTCCTGATGACCTCATATTGGATGCTGTAACCACCCAAGGGCGTTAAGACCATCTAGGAACTCCCCCCCCACCCCCTCCTTTTGTGTGAATTGTTCTATATACTGTACCACTGGTTTGTTTCAAGTTTGTAAATGTGCTTCTTTCTTTTGTACTGTTATACTGTAAAGCGCTTTGGAGTAAAGTGCTATATAAACTCCATAAACAGACTTGTATTCACGCTCCATTACCTTCTGAAAGACACTGCCCCTGGGGGTGACGGGCAGGGCGGCACTACTGAAAATGATAGTGCTCCCCCTACTACTATACCATTTCATGAACATACGCTATAACATACCCAAAATGTTCTTTAGGCACCTGAACACGACTATAAGAGAATTTCTGTGGGGTGGGAGTAGGCATAAAGTCACCCTATGCACGCTACAGAAGGACTACGACCAAGATGGGATCAGACTGCCACATTTCGAGCTGTACTACCTGGCAGGACTGTTACAGTTCCTAGTAAATTGGTTGAGGGATGAGCTTTCCCTAGACACACTACTTCTACAACCCACACTGTGCCATTGCTATCTGAGAGATTATATGGATGAAGAAGGCCCGCACCAGAAACCCCCCTGCTTATTACACTGGGCATAGCCCTATGGCGAAGGGCATGGAGGAGTCTAAAAATCCCAGACCCCTGTTTTGCATACATCCCCCTAGCGGGACTCACTGATAACAAACTGGAAAGGCTTAGAGCATATCGGAGGCAATGGGAAGGCAAAGGTATAACCCAAGTAGGTGACCTATGGCAGGAGGGTCATTGGATTGAATTCCACAGCCTAATGAAAGAGAATGACATACGTAATGGCCAATTCCTGCTACGCAAAAGCATAGTGAAGACAATCACTAAAAGATGGCCTGGGCTAGAAAGGGGAGAAGGAACGAACATAGTGCTCGATGATATGATAAGTTATTTATAACACGCTTAATACCCAGAGGTTTCAAAGCGCGGACCCGGGAATTAAACCTGTGATGCCCTGTGTCGTCTTGCTTCCAAGGCGAGCATGTTGCCCCTGAGCTATCCTCCCTAGCCAAAGGCATGGTTTGATGTGGCGGAAGGTGGACACACTGTGTCCAGATTGTACGAACTGCTCCTGCATAGTTATGACACTGCAGTATTGCCTGCACACAACAAATGGGAAACCGAACTGGGAAGGGTACTAACGGATGCGGAACGGGGAAGAGCCCTGCTGTACATTAAAAAAAGTCTCCAGAAATGCAAGATTCAAGCTAACCCAACTATATGTACGCAAAGAGACCATCTTACCCCGAACAGACTATCCAAGATGGGAAGCAAAGTCAAACATGCGTGCCCTAGGTGTGCCACAGACAACGCAGACATGCTGCACATGTTCTGGCTCTGTCCAGTGATTGTGGATTTCTGGGAGAGGATCAAAACGAGAGCTGCAGTCGGAGGCATCCAGATGCATGCCTCGCTTACAGAATCAGACTTACTGGGACTGTTCCCAAGAGGTAACAGACAGCTAGAGCACCTGGCTAAAAGCAAGGACCTAATGTGCATCCTGGCGAAACGCCGAATAGCAATGGCCTGGAAATCAAAAACTGGCCCAGAGATCGAGACTTGGTGGGCAGACCTCAAAAAATGGTCACTGGCCGAGTCGACCGTATGGCACAGAGCGCCAAAAGGTACGCACAACAGTTGTGCAGGGATCGCTGCGTGGAATACACTGGTACAGTTGGTTTGCCCACCTGGCAGAGCTTGATCTGGAAGGCCCTAGTGAGCAACAAGATGAATGACACTTACCTGGACACAGACAGATGTGCAACACCTATGAGTCCCATTGCCAGCCAGAAACGGGCAGACAAGAGCATGCCTCCTCGACTTTAACTGGAACATACCCTAGGAACACACGCAGAAATGGCTAACAGGGCCAAGTGCAAGACCCAAGTGCTCGAAGTGGCTGAATTTCCTAACCTAGTGAGTTCCCCAGCAGCTTTGCTGGATTTCTGGAGTTTGTTTCTTTCTCCTGCCAAGAGTGAGACTCTTTTTTTCCCCCACTCTTGGACATGATTTATGGTGTTCCTTTGACTGTTAATGTGTTTTATGGGCTATGGGGTCCTTTACTCCATAGGGTCTCATGTGTTTTTACTATGTGTGTTACACAGCACCCTCCGTGCAGTGACACAGGGGTGTCATAGTGACACCCCACCATAGACTCCATACCCTGGGACTGTCTACTGTCTCCCAGGGCATGTAAAGTCACCATTGGCTTTACTAGTCCCAAATTATTAACAGAAACCAGTACAAACCATCATATTGTGGACATACTGGTCTGGGCAATTCGATTGCCCCGGGGTCTGTTAGTCGAGGGGGCACATCTCCGTCCCCCCTGATCGAGTTTTGGCTGGTGGCAGTGGATACTACTTTTTATATTCGACCGCAAATATATCCCTATGGGATTTTCCCATTGTTCGAGGCTACCAACTTTAATGATTTAATTCTCATAGCCTCGAACATACCGCCGGTTTATTTATTTAATATTAATTCGCCGGTTGGTATTTTTTGCCAGGACTCGATTCTAAAATGGCGTTTGTGTTCTCTTCTGTGACTCCAACCCAAGTCGAGCCCTTTGTTCCACTTTTTGGCAGGCTTCTCCACAGAAACCTCCAAAAGTGGTGCCACTCTGTCTGGGTACCACAGGAGGTGTGGGAGGGGGTTTAGGCACCCTGGACTGAGTTACCTTGGTAACTCAAGTCGCACTCTTGTGTGATTGGCCCACCACTTAGCATGTTTGATTGACAGCTAGGCTGAGTGTATGGGGGTGTGCTGCATAAAAGCAGGGCTTTGGGGACTGGAACTTCAGAAGTAGCCACAGGACCTGAGAATCCGACGAGGGAGAAGCTGAGCCGACCTACCACGACGACACCATCGGTGGAGCCCTGCAGAACCGACTCACCACTTCCCGACGACCGAGAAGATCTCCCGGCTGGAGAGGCTTCTTCCCCTGACTGGTAGGCACAACCAGTTCACCTTCTTCTCTTCGCACCCCAGACCGGCTGTGGTCGAATTGCCTGTGCCAAGCACCCCGGCAACCGGATAGCCACTTACCACTGGACCGCGAATCAAAGGACTGCTCCTTTTACCTGAGAAACTCCGCGGCTGGTTTCTTCCCTGGCAGTGCAACGGATTCCTGTCTTACCTCCCCGACGAGATCCTCTCTTCCCCCGGACGAAGCACCGACTTGCATCCGCTGCCAGGAACAACTGCCCCCGCTGGAGTATTCTCACCACTTTAAGGTACCGTGTCCGCCAGGCCTCCCTTTCTAAAGATTGCTACAAGGTAATAATAACCCCTTAACCTTCTGCACTGGGCTGGCCGCCTTGACCTTCTAGCTGATCCCTTTCTTTGGTCCAACTCTTTTTGAACCTTTTCAAGACTTTTGTGCACTGCAACCGTGTGACCTTGGACACATTTCGTTTGATCCTCTTAAAGTGGATCCAGCCTACTGAACTCTAACTTCACGGTTTTACTTTGCCTTCTTCTCTTGTTGTGTTCTTGTAAAAGTGTTGGGACCTGTTTCAATTTATTCTCTGCTTTTCTCTCCCTTTTAAAACAAATTATTAGAGTGACATCTGCGTTAAGCGCTCACCGCTGTCTGAAAAGAAGTGGGGCTTTACTTAAGACTTGTCTAATATTCTTTTAAGGGAGTGTATATCTTTTAGTGACCGTGTTTTTGAATTGCTTACTATTAGTGCCGGTGTGTTTTTCTAGATGTGGTTTTAAATAAATAATATCTCTTTTACACCAAGCCCTGGTCAGTGTTTACTTATTCTACTGTGTTCTTTTGACCTATTGTGAATACTCTGTATACTGCCTAACTCTTCTTGAGGGAAGTCTGACTGCTCAGCCACAGCTACCAAGTGAATCTGTGTGGTACAGACTGCTACCAAGTGGGTTTACTGCCAAACACCTGTAGTCTTAAATCTTTTGCAGTGGTCCCAGAGGGAACTGCACAGGTTTCTGCCTAACAGTGGTTATATGTTGTATGATGTTCGCGTCACTGCATGTATGTTTGTTATTTGATTGTTTAAAAAATCTATTAAAAAATAGACTTTTATTAACACAAAAAAGTTTGAGAAAAGGCCTCTCTGACTTTGCTCTGAGTCGAATGTGTCTACTTAAAACCAGAAACGAAGGATCTGACTGTCAGGATGTCAAAATCAAAACCAACCTTGTGTCCAAACGTTCTATCCTGACCCCCCCCCCCACGCTACAAATTAAATAAGGTGAAAGGGGAAATATCTTTAACCTGGTAATTGCAAAAAGTGTTTATAAATAAAATAAATAGAACAACTCCAATGTAAAAGTTTGCAGAGGTAACAGAACCTTGGTTCCAGAGGGTAATTCGTTTCCCCTGCATTCTTTAATAATATGTCAATGTTTCTCGGTCTAACAGTTACAAAGCTACTTAGCCTTGTGGTTCCGTCTTTAAAAAAAGTTCCTTCTTAATACAAAATTCATCAAGAGTAATAAGCCTTGGTTCCAGAGGTTTATTCCCTTCCCCTGTATTCTTCTTTAACACCAATGATTCTTGGTCTAAAAGTTCCTTCTTTGTTCAACAAACGCAATCCTCTCTTGGGACTTCCTCTAGATCTGCAACTGCCTGGTATACTCCCTTGCCAGGACTTCTTAGATTCATAAGTAACAGTTCCTCTTTCACTTCCACAATCTTTGTACAACATACACAGTCCTTTCTTGGGACTTCCTGTAGGTCTGCAACGGCCTGGTTTACGCTCCTGCCAGGACTTCTCATGCAATTGTAGGTGCCTGGTTTACTAGTCTGCCAAGTGTTTTGCTGCCCAGTGAAGGTTCGCTTTGTTGAAAGGAATATTTACCTTCATTTCGTCTGTTTAAACAGCACTGCGAGCTGACAAGAGCTCTTGCTGTCTTGCCCTCGCTTCCTGGAGGAGGCTGAGCCCGACTAGGACGCGTGATTGATCACATGACCCTCTTTGAACATTTATTGCAGGTCCAGCCACCCTTGCGGCGTTAAGCCCACAGCGGGGACAAGGGCACAGCAATTATAGTACTGTTTGTCTGCTGTTTGGCTCTGGGTGGTGTCGGGATACGGAGGAGACTTCATGGGCAGTCTCGATACATCGGCAAGCTTCTATTCATATTACAATCTGCCTGCAATATTCCTATAACTTTGTTGTATTCGCCTATTAAGTAGGACACTGGGAGACTGTGGAAGGGTTCTCTTTGATCCCAGGTATTGTGTGACAATTACAGCTAATCTTAGGTTTTACCCTTGTATGGTCGCTACTTGAGATTTTGAAGGTTTAGCTAAACTATTAAAGGATGGGACACATTTGGCCTATTGCTTTTGTTTAGTTGGACACTGGGGAGGAGAGACGGACTAAGGCTGCTCCTCAAGCCATCGGGCGTTCCCAAGGCAGTGTAAACAAAATATATATACATTTTTACATTCATGCTATATTGAACCTAACATTTGTTGAATGTCGTTTAGATTTTAATGATATAATTATCTATCTCAGCTCTTACTTTTTTCTAATTTCTATACAGGGTTGTGAGTTTCCTCCCCCCTAGATATACATTAGATTTTTATTGGTATGTTTTTTTTACATTGGTGCATTTTTAAAAACCTACTATTCTATTATTACGCTGTTTACTTTTTAAAATTTAAGAGCTTTTTTAGAAGCTGCAAGTTTTTACTCTCCTCATCTATTCTCAGGAAGTGCTCCCCGTTTAATTAACTTACTTGAATATGCCTGCACTTAGAAGCGGATTTGAAACTGTTGAGAGTCCAGAGTATAAGGTAGTAGAAGGTCAGCTGGGCTCTCCGATCCAGTGCGAGGTGACTGTTAACATAGATAATATGGAAAATAATGTTGCCTCTAATGTATCTGCTGAAATTAATGATGGCGGGCCTAATCTCACATCTGAGGTGAGTGTGGAGAGACCACCCATCATTAATCTAACAGCTCTGGAGACACAAGTGCTTATTGGGGGAAATCTAGACATACTAGATACAGAGGCACTTGGGGGTAATGGGGACAAGCTGCACTGTAGACAAGCACTTACGGATGAAGAATGTCTTCAACAGAGTCTACTTGGTACTAAAATGGTGGTTCGTTTTCATGCATCTAGTCCATTTCAGAAGGCTGTTTTAAGTGAAAAAATGAAAGCTAGGCAAATCCATGGCCCAGATGTATTAAGGCGAAATATGATTGGAAATAACGGGTAAATACCCTTTTGATACAAATTATTCCACTCGTATTTCACCAGCAGGGTTTATTTTTGGAAAAGGTGAACAGAATAAGCTACTGTCTGTTACTAGCCCTACCCAGTCTAAATATGCTAGTTGGGGAGAACAGTTTAAAGGGATCCCCATTTCCCCTCATCACAATCTTAATCAACCTATTGGGGGATGGGGGGTGATTTGGACGATTCCTTTTTGCTGATGGCGGATGCTACGGGGGATCTGCTTAAAGAAATTATCGATTTAGAGATGCCAGCAGGGAAACTTCTATCCCAGGGTAAGGGAGTGCAGAGTTTATATGAGGGGGCGCTGAGGGGTGCACTCTCAGAAACTAGAGATATGATTATGTGGGGGAAACAACAAGAGGATAAGCAACAAATCATACTACCTCAACATTAGAGGCCCCTAAGATTCTTGGATATAGCAAGATTGCTTGTACTCAAACGGACGGCATGGTTATAACCGACCAGAAACAGTGGATAGCTCTACTGAACCTGATCAGGCAATATTGGAATCTCGTATTGTAGGGAAGGACAAACAGGAAAAATGTTGCTCGGGTAGGGATGATAGAGGAGATTATCTTCTACCCCTCCTATCTAACCTACATATTAGTTTAAATTTGGCTCTGAAAAACATGGGGGAGTCCCAAGAGATGCTTTGTGGTTCTATGGTAGGCCAACAAGCTGTCTTTAATCAATTAGTTACTTGGTTGGCATTTTTGGAAGGCCTGGTGGAGGGTAAGACCTATAACGAACAAAATATTCAAAAGCAGAATGAACAGGATAAATATAGAGCGGAACAAAGCATTAGGCTAACAACTATGGATGCTAAAATTACCACTTTATTGGAAGTAATGCTTTCAGGGGATTGCCCTACCTCGTCAGATAGAGATAGCAGACCAAGAACTCCCAAGTCAAGGAGATAAAAAAACACAGAATGATAAATATGGAAATGAATTGAGGTGTCCTAATAGTCCTTCTGTTCTGTTGGATGCCATCGCGATAGCAACAGGGGGGCATACTCAAGAACAGGACACAGAAATTTCTAGTGCCCAGGAGTACAATAGGGTAACATCGAATAAGGTGGAATGTCTGAATATTAGCAGTGAGGATGCAATAATTATCCAATAAATTTCTCCTAAAAAGGGGCAAAAATGTAAACAAAAAACAAAACATATTGAGAAAAAACCGACAGACCGAGTATCGGAAATGGGTAGATCGATGGAGCCTGACGAAGTTTATCCTGCCAATACTTCTAATTATGACATTAATGAGGTACCCCAATCTCGTGTGTTCAAACATAAAAGAACAAAAAAACAGGTTAGGATGCTCAAAAAAACTAAAAATATGCCTAATACTAAAATTAAAGGCAGAAACTCCATTCTTAAAGCAATTAGGAATATTCCCTTTCAAGAAGAGTTTGATAGTGGGGCAGTTAGTGGCTCTAATAGAGAAGAAGGGCAGGTGCGGGGGAAGTTATTAACAAAGAGGGTAATTCACTGAGAATTGGTCAAGATCGCCCGCAAACTAAACAAACTAAGATGACAGCCTTTGGAAAAATAACTAGCACTAAACATGCTAGAACATCTATAGGTACGCAACAAATTAATCTCCTCCCCATTGCTCAAGAAACGGCCCTGATAGTATACTCCACTACTTCCCCTTTTAATGGACCAACTGCCGTGGTTGAGAGTGGGAGCGGTTCTACTTTTAATATTGTGGGGGAAAGACCCTTAGACACGCAGGCCTATGAAATTCAGGATACTCAAGGAAATGCATTGGTAAAACCTTTTTTAGATCATACAAAGACAGTCTATTTCGGTACAGCCCCTTTCAAAGATCCTTACAGGGAAGATATTTGGTTGGATTAATAATAAAACAGATTTTCAGGTTAGTCTAAATAGAACGCATCTCTTGAATTTGTTCAAAAAAATTCCTTTATTGCGGGCTATAACAGACGATATAGACGCCATTTCTCTACCTGATCACAATAATCATAGAATGGTAAGCTGCTTTCACTCAGTGATGGTGGCAGATATGGTGCATGCCCTAGAAAAAAACCTTAATTCTTTGGGTTATGGTCTGTCTACACTAGCGGATGATAGAGGCCGAGACTTTCCTTCAATAAAAGGAACCGATCAACATCCAAACGGAACAAATTGTACAATTGGGTACGAAAAAATCAGAAAACTCAGACCCAGCATTGGCTCTAATTTCTAGCCTTCTGTTAGGGAGAATTCTCTGTATAGGTTAATGTCGCCAACCTAGTGAGTCCCCCAGCAGCTTTGCTGGATTTTTGGGGTTTATTTTTTTCTCCTGCTAAGAGTGAGACTCTTTCTCCCACTCTTAGGCATGATTTGAGAATGTCCTTTGACTGTGTAATGTGTTTTATGGGCGATTGGGTCTTTTACTCCATAGGGCTTCATGTGTTTTTGGTATGTGTGTTACACAGCACCCTCAGTGCAGTAACACAGGGGTGTCATAGTGACCCCCAAACATAGACTCCATACCCTGGGACTGACTACTGTCTCCCAGGGCATGTAAAGTCACCATTGGCTTTACTAGTCTCAAATTGTGAACAGAACCAGTACAAACCATCATATTGTGGAAGTACTGGTAGGGGTAATTAGATTGCCCCTGGCTCTGTTTTCCAAGGGGGCACTGTCCAGTCCCCCCTTGTAGAGTTTCTGGCTGTTGGCAGTGGATACCACGCAAAATATTCCACCAGAATATTTCCTATGGGATTTTCCCATTCATTTTAAACGCACCACTTTTTTGGTGCAATGTTAAAGATACCGCCGGGTTATTTATTTAATATTTATTCCCCGGTTGAGTCTTTTTGCCAGGACCAACCCAAGTCGAGCCCTTTGTTCCACTTTTGGCGGGCTTCTGCACAGAAGCCTCCAAAAGTGGTGCCACTCTGTCTGGGTCCACAGGATGTGTGGGAGGGGGGGGAATAGGCACCCTGGACTGAGTTGCCTCGGCAACTCAAGTCGCACTCTTGTGTGATTGGCCCAGCTCACCACTTAGCATGTTTGATTGACAGCTAGAACTGATGAATGGGGGTTTTCTGCATAAAAGCAGGGCTTTGGGGACTGGAACTTCAGAGGTCGCCACAGGACCTAAAGAATCCGAAGAGGGAGAAGCTGAGCCGACCTGCAACGACGACACCACTGGTGGAGCCCTGCTGAACCGACTCACCACTTCCCAACGACAGAGAAGATCTTCTTCCAGGAGAGCCTTCTTCCTTTGAGCTGGTGGGGTTAACCAGTTCGCCCTTTTTTTCCCCTTCCTGGATCGTCTCGTGGTCGAATCGCCCGTGCCAAGCACCCTGGCGGCAGGATAGCCACGCCTCACCACTACCGCGAATAAAAGGGTAGTACCTTTTAACCGGGAAACTCTGCAGCTGGTTTCTTCGCTGGCAGTGCAGCGACCTCCAGCTTTCCTCCATGTCGAGATCTTCTCTTCCCCTGGACGAAGCACCGACTTGCACCCGCTGCCAGGAACAACTGCCCCCGCTGGAGCTTTCTCACCATTTCAGGTACTGTGTCCCGCCTGGTCTCCCTTGCAACAGACCGTCCAAGGTGTCCCGTAAATCCTTGACTCTCTATCCTGGGGTGACCTCGGACCTGTTAACTAACTTTTCTGAACTGATCGAACTCCTTTTGGAACTATCTGCAAAGACTTTTAAAGTGTACTTCAACTGTGTGATCTTGGGCACATTCCGCCTTGCTCTCTCCCAAGAGTGGGCCTGGCCTATGAACTTTTTGCTCTACAGTAGAACCCTGCCTTTCTTGACTTGCTGTGGTTCTTTTAAAGTGTTGGTATTGTGTGTTTTCCTATTTCTGCCTTTTCCCTCCCTTTTTAAATAATTATTGGAGTGCCATCTTGGTTAAGCGCTCACCTCTGTGTTGATAATAAGTGGTGTTCTTTTCCTAAGACTTGTCGAATAATTAATCGGGGAGGTGTATATATTTCTAGTGACTGTTCGAACTTGCTTGACATATTAGTGCCAGTGTATTTTTACAAGAGTGTTTTTAAATAAATAATTATATACTTTTATACCAAAGCTCTGGTCAGTGTTTGCTTGTGCTACTATATTTTTGTACCTAATGTGTATACTCTATATACTGTCTAACTCTTCTTGAAAGAAGTCTGACTGCTCAGCCACAGCTACCAGGTAAATCTGGGTGGTACAGACTGCTACCAATTGGGTTTACTGCTAACAACTGTAGTCTTAAACTTTTTGCAGTGGTCCCTAAGGGAACTGCACAGGTTTCTGCCTAACACCTTCTTAATAGTGGTCAGGATTGGTCATGGTTGCAACCAGCGCTTAAAACTTTAGAGACCCTTAGACAGGGTAATGGGTGCTCCTAACAGCTTTAACATTGAGGTTATTTCCTGGAACTCATGCCGGGGATCAAATCTGAATTCATTTTTGACTAAAGGAGAAAATTACACCTGCCCTCGCATTTATTTCTTCCAGGAAACCATGATGCTCACTGACACGTACATAGATGGCTTTTATACTTTCTCCTCATTAGCATTGAGGCGGATAGCAGGGAGCCCTAGCAGGGGTTTGACCATTGCTGTTGATCGTAATCTGGGGTTTCATGGTAATGTGATCTTTACGAGTGAATGGCTTCTGGGTATTGTTTTATCGTCTGAGAATAATGTAGATCCTATCCTGCTGTTGAATTTATACTGGAATCCTCTTAAGGTGACTCTTGATATAGTGGAGGATTCCCTTGGAGAAATTCTGGGTGGTTGGTTCGAGAAGGGCTTTGGAAATCGCATTATCAGGGGAGGAGATTTTAACTCCTCCTGTGCGGAGGGCTCTATGCTGAATGAGAGAGGGATTACCCCGAAACTGCTACAGCCTAACCTTAAGAGAGGTATATGGTGGGATAAGTTCCTTGAACATTGGGATTTGGGGCTTTTAGATCATGTCTCAGATTGGAATTTACCCCAATATACCTGGAAAAGGGGAAGAAATAGTTCTAGAATTGTTTTTTTCTATGTATCCAATAGTTGGAAACAAGCGTGTGGAAAATTGACACTTATGGAGGTAGAATTGGGCGACCACATTCCTATACTTTTCTCCCTAACACTTCCATGTCCAGATATCTATATCAATCCTGAGCTTATGGGCTTAGAAGCGGCAAATAACGGGAGAAGGATTGTCTGGAATAAGAAAACGATCATGAAATTTAATATCTTGGTCCTAGAGAACCTGGCTTTAGCATCGTATCGAATGAGTAGGGAAGAGGATCTCTCATTGGGGGGATCACATTACAATAATATTATGTGCATATAAAATTAGTAGGATAGGTGCTATGGATGCGGTGAAATCTAGGGGGAAGGTTGGAGATTCTAGAATCCAAAGATCCAAGCGTAATAAATGCAGGGATCTAAGGATTCTGAAGAAATTACCCATCTCTTTTGCAGAATTGCAGCTTAGGAAGAAAAAAGTCATCCTGAAACATAGAAATTTGATTAAATCTCTGAAAATTGAGCAATTTCTTGCAGACCATCAACAGATGTACAATCTTTGTAAGGGCAGAGATGTTAAATTTTGGGCTACTGTCTATAAAACGCTTAATCTGGTAAAAGACAGACTTGATGGCCCTATCCAAGCAGAGGCTTGGTGCTCTTACTACAAGAAAAAGTTTGAGTTGCCTTCTGCCTTTTCTAGGGAACAGGACCTAGACTTAGGTCCTCCAGTGGTGGGTGAGTGTTTGTGAGATTTTGAGGATATCATGTGGGCCATTAATAAACTCAAACCATCTAGAGCGCTGGGCCCTGATGGCATACCTCCATTTGTCATCAAGGCGGCACCTGAAATGTGGGCCGAGTTGCTTAAACCCATATTTGATATTTTTAAAAAACATACCATCCCTAAATTTTGGCCTCAAAGTATTATTGTACCTATATTTTAAAAAGGTGATGTCCTCAATCCCCAGAACTCTAGACCCATAGCACTTTTAGATGCACCTAGTAAGGTCTTTGTCATTTTACTTTTAAGAGATATTAATAAAGTGATTAGGAGGAACGCTTGTTTTAGTAAATTTCAGGTTGGCTTTAGAGAGGGTTTGGGAACCGACCTGAATGGGAACATTTGGGCCCAATTAAGAGATACTGTCAATCAATTTAATATGGGGGAAATTTTTATGGCATCTTTAGACCTTTCCAATGCCTTTTGACGGGGTTATCAGAGCGAGATTGTGGACAAACATGTTAGCAATGAATTCCCCTCGAAAGATTGTTCAACTCTTGACTTTGTTGCATAGGAACACCTCGGTCAGGGTTCGTTTGACACATGAAGGTACTCTCCGAGGCTATTGAAACTAAGATTGGGGTTAAGCAAGGCTGTTCTCTCGCACACATGCTCTTCAATCTATACGTAAGTGATGTGGAGGACATGTGGCAGGGCCCGTCCATCACGCCGGTTAGGCTGGGGAGTTTTGCTATTGAGTGGATGGCCTTTGCTGATAATTTTATTCTTTTTGACCGCACTCCACGTGGTCTCCGGAGAAATATGGATATTTTTTTATAAGTATGCGATGGTGAACAATCTCTCCCCTAATGCTTCTAAATCCCGAACGATTGTAGTTTCTAAGAAAAGAACCATCAAAACTTATAGTTGGGAGAGGATCAGGTGGAACAGGTCCAGGCCATAACATATCTAGGCTATAATTTCACTAATAGATCTAGCCTGAAGATGTGGAAATTGAGCCTGGATGAGAAAGCGTTTAAATTAAAGGTTCAAATTAAATTCTTGAAGGTTAGGGTATGCACATTTTCGCTCCTACCGATAAGACGTTTCTATCTTGCAAAATGTGAACCGGTTCTTTTAAATGGTTTAGACATTTGCACCCATGATATGAGCTCTTGCTTCAATGTGGTTCAGGGGAAAATGTGGAAAGAACTACTTGGCCTATCTATGGCAGTCCCCAACGCCATTATCCGCCATGAGTTATGCCTTATCTCACTTAAAGCAAGATATTTGTGGAGGCAATTATCCTTGTTTAGAAAGATGAATGATCCAACTGTAAACACCCTATATGAATTGTTAAATAAGGTTGTTAAATCCGGGGCAGTAACATCTATTAGAAGATTCAGTGATAATATGAATTCTCTATTAGATACTCTAGGTTCTTGCCTAGAAGACCTGATACAACGACCTGGACTAGTCAAGAGGCTTTTATTTAAGACTGATTGGGTGGATACAGTAAATGGGGTGGAATCTTACTCCTCCTGTAAGGAGTACGCAAAGTTTGGACATGCAAGGGAATGCATTCCCCTTTATTTACAAAGATTTCCTTGTGATAGGGCGAGATTAATATTTATGCGTTTTAGACTCGATCAGATGCAGACTTTAGAAAGGACTCGGCACTGGGGATACAAAGAAGAGGTACTTAATCATAAACAAACCGATCTCTCTTGTCGTTTCTGTGGAGAAACCAGAACGTTAGAAACTCTTAAGCACCTTGGATTAACATGTAACCACTTTAATTCTAAACGTGCACTCTATCTTAAAGATAGATTTAACAGGGATCTTGAAATGTCCATCCACTTGTTTTGGAGCCGCTGTATGTGGAGTGTAAATATTTCTTTAATTTTAGCACTGAATTCATTGCTTCAAAATATAATGGAGGAATTGGAAAAAAGTAATGGGTAATGTTTAAAAATATTAATTATGGGCTGGGATGGATATTTTTTGAAGATTTTACAAAGATGTTTTTTGACTATGAGGAATTTTTTATGTTGTCTTATAAAAATGAATTGTATACTTTTTATCGTGTGTAAAATGTTGTATAAGGTTACATGTAAACTAATAAGGCAACAAGAATTTTTTTTTTTAAAACTAGTCTACCAGGGCTTCTTATTTCCCTAGGTAGCAGTTTCTTTTACTTTCACAATTTCATACATCTTCCTTTCGTCTGTATATCTGGTTGTTTTAACATTTGTGTTGAGTTTCCCCCATATCTGCATTCCATGCACTGATTTATGGCTGTGGTTCGTGTTTGCAATATGCCTTCTTGATCTGCAAACAATCTTCTTACTGTTTCTATCTCTGTGGCTTTAACGTTTACAAACTGTGTTTGGCGTGGTTGCCGAAACGCCCAGGGCCCCACTTTGCTTGGGTTGTCTCACTGGCTCTGTGAGGCATTACAGGGTGCAGCTTTGCGGCCTGCTTCCACGTCTTTCCGGTTACTCTCGCAGCTCAGCTTCTGCAGGCCTGCCTTCCTTCAGGTCCCGGTAGATGCAACGTTGCTTTCTCCAGCTGCCGTACACCCAGGAATCTTCCCTTGGTTCCTGGCGTCTCTGTGGCATGTCCTGCTTGCGCAACATTGCACTTCCTAATTGCTGGCGAGCCCCACTTCGTACTTCCACACGCCAAAGAGCGAGATGCAACATATTCTCCCAAACAGCAACCTCCAATAGTTGTTCCATCTTTAAATGTCCCAAACACATGTCTTCTGAAAACTAGCTTGAGGATCCTTCTGCTCTGCATCGTTCCCTTCTTTCTCCTCCTCCCAGTACTTGAGTAGTTATGGGAATTGGAGTTCATTGATGTTAACTGATGCAGATTACTTGGGAAATCACTTTCAGTGGTTCCATATGATAAGCCAGTTCTATATGGAGGGGAATTAGAACTGGAAAAGGTATTTTTGGAGCATTTACTTTTTAGACCAGGGATAACAATTTGGCCTAAAGGGTTTTGAGAAAATGTTTGTGTTTTCCCTAAGTGGGGCAGGGGTGGATGTTTGGCAGTAGTCCATTAAGGTATTGGTTATCACAAGGTTTTCTTCATGAGCAGTTGGGGGATACCATGTCTCATCCAATGAAGCCATGACATCTCCCTGGAGGCTGTCCCCCCCCCCCATGTGATCCTCCCTCATATAGCCGCCCACAGGATCAGGATCAGGTAGCGGTTGCCGTCCGGTTACTGCTGGGGAATTTTTGATGACTCCATTGGATTCATCACAGTAAGCAGGATCCCTTTGGAGGTGACAACCCCTTAGGGGACAGGAAAACCCCGGAGAGGGGAACGCGTCACTATCCACCCCGTTTCCCCCAAACACCAATATCCTTATATGGTATGTAGTGGGCTAGGTTATATGATAACCCCATACATTGTTAAACATGTCTGACTCAGCTTCTGACCCTGCCTATGCCCAATCTTCATAGAAGACTACAGAGAGGGGATCGGACTCGACCACTGGAGAAGCGTCCCTGGAAGATCCAATCAGGAGAGAGTCTACGCTGATCCCGCAACGTTAACCCCGCTGAGGCGGTCACAGAGGGTGTGGCTGGCAAGAGACGGATAATGCTAGTCTTGGCATGCAGGTCCGTGACACCCACTGGGAGAGTGCAGCAAGTCATGACGGATGAGATGCTGGAGCAGTGCTGAGAGGTGGAGAGAATGAGGTTGAAGCTCCTTGGAGGGTCAAAACAAAACACAGCCGGAAAGCCGACCACACATCCAAGCACGGAGCGAGCAGGAGAGAAGAGGCGCTGAACGCCAAAACAGAGCTCAGTTGAAGTGTTTTGTAAGTGGCTGTGCAGTGAGAGAAGAGCAGACATGACGCAGCATCCCTCCTGTGTACACCGCTCACAGTAGTCAGGTTCACAGTGTTTCGAACTCTGACCTAACATTTGACCTGTGACATCATTCAGCCTCTGACAGCACACACAAGTCAGGACATAACTCATCTCACCTCCCTGGCCTTATGGGAAGGGGCTCCTTTCCTTTCTTGGTAATTTTCACTAAGTTGCCAACCTTCACTTATCCCTGGACAAGTATGATTAGTCCCTTGGTACTCTTCATTAGTTTTCCACATTCACTTCTACTGGAACGAGTGTGATTGGTCCCTATGATGAATCCAGCAATATTATCACTCCCTCTCTGGGGAAATTTTTTTCCCATATGGCCAGGGAAGGGCAGCCGCTACCTGATCCCGACCCTGGGGGTGGCTGCCCGAGGGAGGATCAAATGCGAGGAGAGGACCCTCATGAGAGGGAAAGAGACTGGTTGCAGGAAGCACAGCATCCACCGTTTTATTCTGGGTATAAACTGCCCCCAAGTCCAGACTGTTATTGCTTATTGCGATATTGAACCCGCCCAACCTGCGGATAGACGCCCACTTTCTACCTGTAAAGGATTGCATCCTTTTCAAGACCATGGCCATCACACATAAATGCCTCTCCGCTGATGCCCCTTCTTACTTATCTGAAAGGATCACCTTCAACTCGTCTTCCAGACCCACCAGATACCATCTCACCAACCTGATCCACGTACCCACTTTCAAAAGGAAGAAATCAGGCGGGTCCAGCTTTCAACACTTAGCACCTAGAAACTGCAACAACCTACCCACTGCCCTAAGAAATGCGAAATCCTACACTGCATTCCGCAAACAGCTGAAAACCATTCTATTCAACTAAGCGCCGTGTGTTGTAATACGCACGGGCTCGTGCATAGGCACACTGGTGGAATGTTGATGTACGCTCAGCAATCAACATTCCACAGTGGCCGTTGAGCGAGGGGAGCCGCAGCTAGAGGCTGCGGGGTCTCGCCAATAAAGAGATAAATACAATTACCTTTGTCGGTGTGATTGTGTCATTGGCGACGAGGACCAGGATTTTGGACGAGACCCTGTCCCACGCGTGTGCGAACCGGCTGTCTGGCTCCCCATCGTCTAAGGCGCGGTCGGTGTGGACGGGGGCCGACCGGCGCTGGATCTTTTGGAGCTGCTGCTGCGGGCCTGAAGGCCGGGCGGGCGGCTGCCCTGTGAGGTGTGGAGGTCGAGGAACTGTTCGGGTGCCCAGTCGGGGTGCGGCCGGTTTGCCGCCGGTTACCTGGATCGCTGGTATCTCGTGGAGCTGCTGATGCGGGCCTGATCCGGGGCAGGGTAGGGCGGGCGGCTGCCCTGTGGAGGAGAGGAGGTTGAGGAGCTCCTCGGGTGCCCAGGCGGGGTGCTGTCGTGCTGCCTGGATCCGTTGGGGCTGTGCAGAGCGGGCGCTTACTCCGTGAGGAGCAGAGGACGAGGAACTGTTGCCGCCGGTTTGCCGTGGGCAGTTTGTGTGTTTCCCCGGATCGGAGGCCGGTGCGCGAGCACACCTGCATTTGCTGTCCGCCGGCAGCTGGCCCTGCATTCGCTGTCCGCCGGCAGCTGGCCCCGCCCCCGGTGGCGTCCCTGCGTTGGCTGCCCAACGGGATTGAGGATCCAGGACGGGCCGTGATCACAGGCATCAGCAGGCATCAGCAGTCCTTCCGGCAGTTAGCTCCGCCCCGACAGCGTTTTCTCAGCTAACGAGGAGGGGCTGCGGTGACGCCTGCCCTGCTCAGCGCTGCCTGCGGTCGCTCCAGGGAAGCAGGGGGGGCTGCAGGGGCAGTGCGCAGTGTGCTTTCTTAAGCAGCTGTCTGTGGCGGCTGGTGGATTGGAAAAGACTGGAGGAGAACACCGTCAGCTACGTGGCCTTTAAGGTGGATCTGGAAGTGTGGGGCTGGTAAGGTTGGGACATCCCACTTCATTGGGTCCAGAAAAGTTAAGCATCTTGGCTGGGGCTGGGATTGTCCATACCATATCGTTGGATACATCATTGGTTGTGACTCACCCTGTGCCAGGACCTGGCTGTACTGCATATGCGTGGGGGTGCACGCTCACAAGGCTACAGGGGAAGATATCCGGGTGCGGTCACCTTGGTTGGTGTGGTGACCACTGACTCAAAGTGTCAGAGAGGACAATTCTCTGATTATAAGGGGCACTTAAAAGTGTGTATAGATTATTTTGGTGGGCACAAGGTCTTGGGCAGTAAAGTCGGCCATGTTGCATACAGCAGCTAGGCCTCCACCAGCATTTCTGCCTAACCCAGGAGAGCCGGTTGCGCCTTGGGAGCAGTGGGTAGATGCCTTTAAGGTATATTTGCGGGCTGCTGGTGGGGCAAAGTTCAACGATGATGAAAAGGAGGCTGCTTTGCTTAATTGTATTGGTACTGAGGGCTTGAGAGTTTTTCGTCACCTGCCTGGCGAGAATGTAATGGTTCAAGGGGGAGGTGAAGTGGAAATGGTTGTAAGTGCCTATGAGACGGCTTTGAAGAAATTGCAAGTACGTTTTGGAAAAAGAGTTAATGTGGTTTTAGAGCGGTATAAGTTTTTTTCTAGGGCACAAGGTTCCGCGGAAAGTATAGATTCATATGTTACTGCCTTACGTGCGCTCATGGCTACATGTGGGTTCCCGGGTAACGGTGAGGAACATATAAGGGATCAGATTATGATGAAAACGTCAAATCAAAAAATTAGAGAGAGATTGTGGATTGAGAGCGATCCGTCACTGGATAAGGTTTTGGAGATTGCTAGAGCAATTGAAGCCTCCAAGGCGAGTGTACAAATTGTTACTGAAAGGGATGGAAATAGGGAGATGGTGCATGCGGTGGTGTCAAGGAGCAAGAAGGGTTTGGACAAAGGGGTTGTACAAGGGAATAGAGCACCTAAAAGTAAAGAGGCGTGCAAAAATTGTGGTTGGTCAAGTCACACAGTGGATTCGAAATCCTGTCCGGCTAGCAATGTAGAGTGCAGGAAATGTAAAAGGATGCGCCATTTTGCACGAATGTGTAAAGGGCAGGTGGTCGCAAATGTAACTACAGAAGAGTTGACTATGGGCCTGGAGGGAGCATCAGGTGGGGGTCCCAAACAGACTGTCATATTACATGTGGAGGGTGGTGGGCGGAAGGGTCCATGGGTGTCGGTATTGGTGGACCAGCACCCTGTGGATATGCTGGTGGATTCTGGGTCACCTTATACCCTGGTGTCTCCGGAAGTGTATCAAGAGGTTTTGGGTAAACCGATCTCTACTTTGTTGGCTCCAGACATCAGACCGTATGCATATGGGCAAAGTTCCATTGACTTACTTGGTTATGATTGGTCAAATTTTTCATTCAAAGGAAGGCAAACTTTAGGTAAATTGTATGTGGCTCAAAAAGGGACAAGTGTGTTGGGTTGGGATGAGCAGGCTGCACTAAAAATACAAATTCATCCAGGTGAAAAAGAACCGGTTCTCAGTGTCAGGGAGGGAATGGAAGAGAAGGATGTAAGAGTTACCCCGACAGTGCTTATGAGTGAGTTTCCGGAAGTATTTTCTGACATCCTGGGTAAGCTTAGGGGCTTTACGCATCGCATTGTGTTGAAGAAGGGTGCAGTGCCTAGAGTTCATAAGGTGAGGGGGGTGCCAGTTTCAGTGAGGGAGGCATTTAAGGCGGAATTCTCTAAGTTGCAGTCGGCAGGAATAATAGAACCCATTGAGGCTTCGGAGTGGTTGTTTCCTGTGGTTTTAGTGAAGAAGAGTGACGGCAGCATCAGAATGTGTGTGGATCTCCGGGAATTAAATGCCAGCATATGGGTGGATCGGCATCCTTTGCCAAATATTAATGAGTTGCTGTTGACGTTGGGTGAAGCTAAATATTTTTCAACTTTTGATTTGTCAACGGCGTATCACCAAAGTGACCTGCATGTTGAATCGAGACCTCTTACATCATTTGTGACTCCATTCGGGGCGTTCAGATTTTGTCGCATGCCTTTTGGTTTGGCTTCGGCTTCGGCAGTATTTCAGAGGCTGATGCATCAGTTGTTTGAAGGGGTGGTGGGTGTCAGCTACTTTCAAGATGACATTTTGGTTTGGGGCAGCAGCAGGGAGCAACATGATGCAAGGGTAAGGAAGGTCATGCAGATTCTTAAAGAGAGAGGTCTGACTGTAAAATTGACAAAGTGTCAAGTGGGGGTGGAGGAGGTCACATATTTGGGACACACTTTGAGTTCACGAGGTGTAAGTCCAAAAAGGGAGTTGGTACAAGTGTTGAGGGATACGCCAGCTCCGGTTAATAAGGATCAGCTAAGGGCTTTTCTGGGTCTTGCAGAGTATTATGTTAAATTTGTGTCAAATTACGCGGAAAAAACAGCGGCCATGAGAGCTCTTATGAGGAAGTGTGTAAGATTTGTATGGTCTGCGGAGTGTGCGGCAGAATTTGAGTTGGTTAAGAGGGAGGTGGAGAAGGCTCCATGTCTGAAATCATTTGACCCAAAAAATAGAACTGCGTTGACGGTGGATGCAAGTGAGGTGGGCCTAGGGGCAGTGCTAGAGCAATGCATTAATGGTGAATGGGTCCCGGTGGCCTTTGCTTCGAGGACCTTGAGAGATGTGGAAACCAGGTACTCTGTAATAGAGAAAGAGACTTTGGCAGTGCTGTGGGCTTCAAAATATTTCAGGACATTTGTGTGGGGCATACCCTATGTAGTCAGAACGGACCATAAACCGTTGGTACAGGTATTTTCTTCCAAGGGAGTCATGGCAGTATCCCCGAGGATTGCGAGGTGGTCAGTACAGTTACAAGATTGCAATTTTTCCTTGCAGTATGTTCCGGGGAAGTTTAATGTTGTTGCGGATTGTTTGTCCCGTTTGCCAGTTGTAGAGGAGGACAGTGAGGGGGGAGTAGTTAAGGAGGATGATTTGCAGGAGTGTCAGGTTGCTTTGGTCACTTCGGCTGTGGAGAAGTCGGTGTGGGATCAGGAGTCTGAGGATGACATTGAGTTAAAGTGGATTAAGGAAGGTCTGGTGAAGGGGTGGCACACTGTGAAGGAGAGGCCGGAAGGGAAAGGTTATGTCCAGGTTCTCCAGGAATTAGCAGAGGGTCCCTGGGGTGTCTCTAGGGGTAGTAGATTGATACCCCCGATAAGTCTGAGGCGGAGAATGGTGGAATTGGCACATGAAGGTCATTTGGGCCGATCATTGACTAAAAGGAGATTGAGAGAGGAGTATTGGTGGCCGTCAATGGACAAGGATGTGGAACAGGTGGTGAAAGAGTGTCTAGCGTGTTCTGTCAGTGATAAGAGTAAGGTACTGCATCCATAACCGGTGCATCCTGTTGAGGTTCCAGAGCAGGTATGGTCGAAATTGGCTTTGGACATTATGGGTCCGTTTGACTGTTTAGAGCCTGAGTCCACATACATGTTGGTGTTGGTGGATTATACGTCCAGGTGGATTGAGGTGACGGCGTGTTCAGATGTTACGACCAATACCGTAATTGATTTTCTGAGGAAAGTGTTTGACCGTGAGGGCTTACCAGCAAGTTTAGTTACGGATAATGGTGTGCAGTTCACTTCTAGAGCCATGAGAGAATTCTTGAAAAAGCATGCCATTTCACACTATAGGACAGCTCTGTACAATCCTTCGGCAAATGGTCTGGTTGAAAGGGCCAATGGCACGATTAAGTCAGCCATACAATTGGCTTTGGCCAATGGTTTGAACTGGCAAGAAGTTGTGACACAATACCTGGCTGCATATAGGAGAACTCCTGCCGTGCTTACGGGAAGATCTCCATTTGAACTGATGAGGGGCAGGAAGGCAGGTACAAGGTTGAGAACCCTGGCTATGGGGGGTGGTGGCCCATGCGATATGGATTTGCAAGCAATACATCGCAGCATTTTAGAGCGCCAGCAGACTATGGGGTCCTCACAAATGAGTAGGAAGGAGTTGAATGTAAAGCCTGGGGATCAGCTAGGCTAGTTCATAAAGGGTACAGCACTTTTATGCCCTTGAGGAAGGTTGTTAAAGTTGGAAAAGGGCATGTGCACTTGGAGGATGGCTCTGTTTGGAGTAAGAGGCGTGTGGTGGTGGATGGATGCAGACGTGTGGACAGGGATGGTGTGGAATGTGAGGAGGAATCACAGGAAACAGCGATGGATTATAATCCTGTGGTGTCACAGCCCATTGGGAGTGAACAGCAGGAGGGGTACCAATCCTAAGTCCTGTTGATCCACAGGTCAATGTGGAATTTCAGAATGCTATGGCTCAGCAACCTGATCCAGTTCAACAAAGGGATCGTGTGGGTAGGAGCTGTGGACGTCCCATAAGATTTAGGGATTGTTTGTTAAGAGTGAAGTACATTTAATATTATCCATGCTACTGTATGGATATAACTGTTAAAGTAAGTTGAATTTATGACATGTCATGTGATGTTTCATTTTCCATTGTTGAAAAAAAAAAAAAATGTTTTGGGTGCCAACATTTTTATCCAAGGGAAGAGGATATGTTGTAATACGCACGGGCTCGTGCATAGGCACACTGGTGGAATGTTGATGTACGCTCAGCAATCAACATTCCACAGTGGCCGTTGAGCGAGGGGAGCCGCAGCTAGAGGCTGCGGGGTCTCGCCAATAAAGAAAGATAAATACAATTACCTTTGTCGGTGTGATTGTGTCACTGTGCACCCTCCGCCACTTATTGACTGCTCTGCAATGGAAGAATCATACCTCCTGCTGCACCTCCCCTATGTAATGTATCCCTGCACCAAATGAGCCTAATGTATAATAACGTATCTTCCTACCTGACCTTCCTACTGTAACCTTTCATGTACTGCCACTACATTCATTCTGTAACTTTTCTTGTACTGTAAGTGAGCATACTGTAACAGCGCCACAATGCCTCCAGGCCGATGTGCGCTATACAAATTCAAATAAATAAAATAAAATAAATCTTACATTGACATCAGGGTTCCTTCTGACAAATCATACTGAGATGAGAAAGAAGACCATAGTGATGATGATGATACTAGAACCAGGAAGCCTGTGCTGCATACTAGTAGTTGGTGGGAGCTATATAGTAGCTATATAGTAGCGGGACGTTTAAATGCCTATCAGCTGTGGGAATGAGGGAAGTCACCGGGGGAGAGAAGCTGCAAAGAGAACCTTGCCACACGCAAAGCCGGTCGGAGGCTGGAAAGCAAGCAAAGTGCTGCCTGACGCTGGCAGTCTGCTGGAGATGCTGTCCAGACGAGTCCAGGAAGCCAAAGGTCCACTGTAGTGAGACCCGACAAGGAGCAGAACGCTGCACTGAGATGCCGGCAAGCCATAGCAACTGTGCGACGATGGGAAGAACGCTGAAGCAGCCAAAACAAACCAGTGAGCCCAAAAGGGAAGAGCTGGACACCGGAAACTTGGTGAATGCTGCGCAACATGGGGAAGGTTAAGGAGGCTGTTAAAGCAGTGGGAAAGCTGTGTCAGGGAATGAAAGAAACAAATGAGAAGGTGGAGGGTCGCTAACCAAATTGATGAGAAAGGCATGGACAAGGCTGTTGCCTAGTAAATTGTGCAAGTCTCTATCTACGTTGTAAAGAACAGTCTGAAAACTAACCTGTTGTGAAGTCCTGGCAGTAGAGTAAACCAGGCCAATAACTGAATGTACAAATATTGTGAAGTGCTGGCCAGAGAACAAAGTTTAATGCAAGTCTGAAGACCCGCTTTTTTTTTCTTTTAATAAAACCTTTATTTCACGTACTGTGGAAAGACATTTACATGCATACACATTTTACATTTCTGATGGATCACATGATTCATCTCACCAGACAAGCTAATAGGCAATCGGGGAATAACAGGAGTCACATTTCCTACCCAAAAGGAGTCGTCCTGACCACCAGTCCCATCCGGCCGTCTCTTTGGACAATCCCACCCCCGGGAACAACCTTCGTAACCAGGCCTGCTACAGTATAGCAAAGTGTCTTAGCCATGGGGGCTTACCCATTATCGCTGGGCAATTTTCTGCGAAGTCAGTGAAAATCTGAGACCCACATTTTTAGAGTGGGAAATCTAGGGAAAGGGAACTATACCCCCTGAGCGGAAAAGTTGTAAAAGAACTGAAAAGAACTGTGAAACTTGGAGTAAGTCAAGGGGTGAGGAAAATCCCATGTGTGTGTGTGTGATGCTAGGGCAAGGGGTTCAAACCCCCTTCATTGGAAAGTTGTCATTTGCTAAGGAAAAGAACTGTGGTAGAGAGCTGAAAACTTGTGGGAAGGGAGGACCTTCCCCCATCATTCTGAGAGCTGTGAACTTGTCAGGAACTTTAATAATTTGTTTATTTGTGCACCTTTTGGAGATTTATGTTGGAACATTAAAGAAGACTACAGATGGCCAGTTGAAAGTCTTTTTCCCTTTTGAGCTTTTTCTTGGGTGTAGTTTCTAAGAATCCGGAAAGGATTTTGGACACAGGACGGAGAACTCTTTTTATATTTTGGGACATCCTGACACCGACATCTTTTAGTTTAGGCAGGGACATCCCTCATAGTGTTAGTGCTTGATAGGTCTTCCTCCAACCTTTCTTTTAATTTAAGAACGGTTTATAACAACCACCACAATGTCTCTGTTCCTTGTCGATCTCCTGATTCATTACAGTACTCTTCATTAGCTTTCTAACATTCACTTATACTGGGATGAGTATGGTTGATCCGTTGGTACTCTTCATTAGCTTCTTGCCCCTTTCTTCTGCCGCTCCTGTTATTTCACTTGTACTGTGCTGGCATCACTGGTGGTTCTCCTCACAGGGTTGGGTTTATCCGACTGACACAACCGAGCATTCAAGACGCCCTCATCAACAAAATCAAAACGCTCCAAGAAAAAATCAAAACACAGCATAAAGCCCTTCCCAGTCAGGACATTCCACACCCGCCCCCCTACCCAATCCTCAATCACAAAAACCCCTCTTTGTCTTCAGAGACATCACTGAGACAGAAGTGACTAACCTTCTCAAACACATCAAACCTTCCACCTGTAAAGGGGACATCTGCCCCCCTACCATCATTAAAGAATGCTCTGACTCACTCACCACAATCATCACAGCATTCATTGATGCCTCCTCCTCCTCTGGAATCGTACCACATGACCTCAAAGAAGCCTGGGTTCGGCCACTCATAAAAAAAAAACCACCCTAGACACGCCTGTCCCAACAACTATCGCCCCATCACCACTGTTCCCTTCCTCCTTAAAATCCTAGACAAAGCCGCCCCGTAACCAAATTCAACAGTATCTAGAATCCAATGCCATCCTAGGCAGAAGACAATCCGGCTTCTGCAAAGGCCATGGCACAGAAACCGCTCTCTTAGATCTTAAAAACCAAATCACCAAAATAATGGATAATGGCAAACCGGCCCTCCTGCTCCTCCTCGATCTCTCCGCCGCGTTTGGTCTTGTTGAACATGACATCCTCACCTCACATCTAACGCCGCCCACTTCTCTGACAAAGCGACCTCCTGAATTACCTCCTTCCTAGAAGGAAGAGCCATGTAAGTCTACTCTGACCAAGCCCATGCAGCACCCACCACCATCAACTGTGGAGTCCCCTAGGGCTCTTGCACTGCACCTACCTTTTACAATCTGTTCACCAGACCTCTCTTTGACCTACTGGGCACGCTCGGCATAGCATACACAAACTATGCCGATGACACCCAAGTCCTCCTCCCCCTCACTGGGGAATATGACCAAGATTCAGAAGCTCTCCTCCAGATATATGCTACCATTCAAACATGGATGGCAATAAATGGTCTTTGCCTGAACGGGGATAAAACTGAAATCATCGACCTCACTAACATACCTGTCTCTACATCTGTAAAGACCCTTGGAGTCTACTTAGATGCCACACTTTCAATGACAAGGCAGGTCAGTGCCATCTCCTCCGCCTCTGCTCACACAACTAAACTCATAACTGCCATAAACACTTTCTAACCGCCCAAAACTGCCTATCCATCGCCAGAGCCACAATAGGAGCCAGACTAGATTATTGCAGTGCCCTTCTGGCAGGCACCTCTACAAAAAACATCAATGGACTACAAGTTACACAAAACAATTCTCTTCGCGCAGCCCTTCACATCACAAAAAGTGATCACATAACGCAAGCCAGACGTGAAGCCCACTGACTCCCAGTAAAGGAACGGATCAACTTCAAAATCCTCACCCTCGCACACAAATGCATCAATCTCACTGCCCCTTCCTACCTATCAGAAACTATATCCAAAAACATCTCGACCTGCCCCACAAGCTGCCACCTTGCTAACCAACTCTGCGTACCCTCCATAAAAAGAGCCAACGCCGGCGGCATTGGCTTCCCCCACATAGCACTGAAACTATGGAATGCTCTCCCCAGCGCACTAAGAGCCAAACCTTCCTTACTCACCTTTCGCAAATCCCTCAAAACCACACTATTCATCTTACCCCCATTCCTCTACGCCTTAACGCCCTGCCAACCAGCTGCTATCTTCATCTATGCAACCCCAAGTTGAACTGTACTGCCAACATATCCTGCCTGAACTGTACTATGTCACGCCAAGGAACCGTAAATACAAATGTCTGCGTAACTACCAAGCCTTCTTGTAACCAGATATGCATATGTAACAGAGCCATGATGCCCCCCGGGCTGCCGTGCGCTTTAAAAATATGAATACATAAAGAAATAAACCTGCCTCGCCTTCCGTTCGTTCCTTTCTTTTGCTTCATGCTCTGTGAAGCCCCCTCTTGGTACGGTCTTGGCGTTGTTAGGGGACCACACAGTCCACCCTTTCTGTGTCATGCCACTGCCTCCAGATCTTCTAGGCCTGGACTGGAGTACTAGGATAGCTTTCCAGCATGTCAGGAACTGCATACCTCGAACTGTAAGCATAGGCAAGGACCTATACTAAAGAGGATAGTGGAGGGTTCAAAAGCCAGCAGCTATCCCTTCCCAATTGACAGTCCCACAAAGTCTGCCTTTCTAGTTTTGCTGTTCTCCGTTTTCTTTGGAATTATAGCAATAGTGGTTACGTTAGAGAAGGATTACGGTATGAGGACATTGTTCAACTTCTGACAACATGACGAGCACCCATTTGTCTTGCTTCTGTTATAGACTATGACTTGGATTTATAGATTTAGGGAAAGAGTAGTGATTTCGATTATTAAGATAATAGCCTAGAAACCATGCCTCGTTGTCAAACTGATTCTGTTTTAACACAGGTTGCTTAACCCAATATCTTAGTCCAAACCCCATTTTCTTCATTTGGGCAAATATAAACCTCCACTCCAAAGAATCAATGTCTTTCTGAGGGTCTAGAGAGAGACCACTCAGTGGGCCTTCAATTCTTTCCATTAAGCCCAGGGAAATGTACAGTTGGCTTAGATTGGCTCTCGTTGAATGCCCCACAATAAAGTCATTTTTTATCCTCGTGTATTAAATCTGGTATTATCTTCAACAGCTGTCAAGCTGGGGGCTAGGCCAAGATTTTGGTTTACCATTTATATGGGTTATTAGTCAGGAATTAATGCACTGTTCTGCAAGCTTGTTTTCTTTCGGAATTACTATAATAGTGGCTTCTCTGAGGTTGAGGAGGAAGTAAATCTGTCTACTCTCAAGAAATATGTCTTTCATCGTTTTAATCACCTTTGACCCAAGTTATTTCTATATATCCATAGGCAGTCAATTTGGTCAGCTTGTTTTCTCCCTTCATCTGGTCGATAGCTAATTCAATTTTAATCTCCACTTAGGAGTTCTCTCAGCCCCTCTTTCAATTGCTAAACTGGAAGGTCTTTCTGTGCCAGATGTAGTACTCTATAGAATGGCACAAACGATAACCCAAAGGCCCTGGCATTGGCTACCCTATTCCCCACATCCTCCATAATGCAGCTTACCAGTTTTTGATCATCTTTATGGGTTACCCCGGCCATCCGTTTACCTGCTTTGTCCCAGTATTCATATATTTAACCGGTAGTCTTCAAATTTGTTGATAAGCTATATCAAACATGAACTTCTTAATTTCCTCCCTCATCTTTCTTAGTTCTCCCAATATTGTCCTAGAGCGGGTGGTTACATGCAGTCTCTTCATTTCTATCACTTTCTTCTTAATTTTCTTCTGCTTTTTTTTACACTTCCCATTTATGCACTTATTATCGTACCTCTATCAACTGTTTCATACTCTTCTCATACTGATTGCGGATTTGTTACTGAGTGCATTAATCTAGAATTTCTGATCTTTTGCAGTATTGATTTATTTATTTATTTACTATGCACCTATACACAAGTGAGTAAGGGCTTCTTCTAACTCATCTAACAGGTGCCAGGTTCCTTTCCCCCGGGACCATATGCAAAATTGTGAGCTGAAGTGGTGAATAACCTGAGATGCCCCTCTCGTCAGATAGGATCGCCTCCTAGGTCCTGAATTTTTTAGTATTAAGACGTGATATACTCTTGAGAACGACCTGTGGGATGGAAGGAATGTTCATGCTTGTCTCGATTAACCACTACAATACAAGGGACATCCCCCTAAGAAGATGCAAGTAATGTACTTGGAGGACTTAACACATCATCTTCAGATTTTGTGCCTCGTCATATTTATGCATTACTTCTGTCTTCTTAGAGGGATGTCCCTTATATTGTTGTAGTGTGTCTCGGCCTCTCATGTTATGCTTTCATTTGAGAGTTTTGCATTCCTCTGATTATTAGATTCAACAACTGCCACACATCATCTAGGCCTAATGCATCTAGGAATACTGCTAGCACCATCTCCAAGTTCCTAGTTTGCGCTTCTACCTTTGTCCTATCTATCCTGTCCCACCCCACATTCACCACTGCATTAAAGTGTCCTGCTAGTACAACCATCCAGTACCAAATTCTGTAATTCTTGAAGAGTATTTCTGAGATGAGTGAAATAAACATGAATTCGAGTATTTTTCTTCTCCAATCATCCCAGATAGGAACACAAATGTAACCCTTGGCTCTGTTTTAGTCAAAGTTTCTATAGTAGAAGAAAAATCATTCACACTGTTTTATCCTGGAGATGGCAAACAGATGTCATTTTATTAATTCAATTGCAAGTCAAGGAACGCACCACGATCATGGTTCAAACCCCATTTACGCCATTTGGGCAAAAATAAAGATTCACTCCCTAATCCCACCTAGCTGCCCAAACCTGCCTTCTAGGCCAGTAACTAATTTGCTCTTTGCGTCACATGACCATGAAACCTTCAAGAAGCCTGACTCCTATGCCTTTTGGCATGTTCGTCCCGCCTTTAGAAAGACAAGAACTCTATTCATAAAAAAAGGTGTCTGTCCCAAGAATAAGTATGGCGTAGTTCTGGTGTCACTCAACCTGTAAGGGATGGAGATTACATTGGACAAAGCTGTTCCAGGTTTGTTGAATCAGCCGAGTGGTGTCTGTCCACCACCCCCTTGACGGCTTTTGGCAGTCAAAACCAGTCAGCACTGGTTCTGATAGGCTGGATCTGTTGGACAGGAGCTAACATCCTTGCTTCATTAACCCTGGAGGTAAGGGAGTATGACTTTACACAGTAATCACACATTCACCAAATGTCCATTATTGCCTTCAGCCAAAAGTGGAATGAGAGGTCTAAAAAAGCCTGCAAAAAGAAAAAAAACAAAATAGCTAAAGTGGTATTCAGTGGCGAAGTTCATATGACAGGTACCCAGTCTCTCTTGTAATAGAAAAAAAAAACACCTTCCTTATCTGCTAGTTACTTGTGGTCATGCATCCACTTTATTTAGAAAATAGAGCCCCAGTCCCACATTACACCTTTGAGATTATAATCGAAGCAATTCAAACTTTATTAAGTTTGAATAGCCATTGCGTTTTCATTTTCAACTTGCAAATTCATAGATTCTTCATGCAGCCTCTGCATCTTAACAATAGGGTACATCTGCTTTAGCTATGTCTGTAATTATGTCTCCATCGGCTTTGTGATACTCACCCATGCCAAGTAAACTTTCTTGTAACAGCGCCACGATGCCCGAGAGCAGCTTTGCGCTTCAAAAATGCAAATAAATAAAATAAATAAATAATGCTGCTAATTCTCCAATTGCGACCAAGGCCTGGAAGGACAATTCAATATTGTTGACCCTCTTTCTCTGCAGCAACATCTGCAACAGCAAAAGACCATCCTTTTTTATAGCGAAGGGAGATAAAGAAAAGGGTCACAGCAGTGGCGAGGAAGGATTTCTTAGACATTTCATTCCCAATGCAACATGTGACCTCATAGGAAGTACACAAGGTGGAAGTTGTTTGGTGGGAAAAAGGAGTCGGACACATAGCGGACATTCTGGTGTTATTTTATTTAAATAATAAGATGAAGGGCCTTTCACCCTATCTCTATAGATGGATTCCCTACCTAACTAAATTAAGTTAAAGATGAGCATCTGTCATAAAGTCCAAACTGAAAATGTCCTCAGTCTGTGACAAATCCCAGGATATTGTCCCTGCTTCCATAAGGTAAGCCCATTCCCATGAAGCAAGGTAGGTGAGGCGGCTACCCGATAGTCCCCCTGGGGGTGGTACTCGGCAGTGGATCCCATGGACTAGGGACATTTATCAGGGAAGAATACGGTATACCCTTAATACCACATACCCTCCCTCATCTCCCTACCCTACACAGGGTAACAGGATTCCACACTCTTCTATGTACCTATGTAAAGTAGAGCATCCAAACATCCTCCAAAGAACTGAGACGAGGAAGAGTAGGGACTCCCTGTATGAATCTTCCAAAAGTACTGAGATGAAGATTCCAAGCAACCCAGTTAGAGGAATAACATCACTACTACAGGCCTATGGGTGTACAGGTGCTGGAGAAGGGTATTAAGATGCATTTCGAAACTCTTACCTGATGTGCCGAAGCTTCGGAGGCCAGCCTTGGTTTAGTGAAACAGGGGAACTTTCTGGACAAGCCAGACCAATCTAGGTAGCTTAACAGGTGGTCAAGACTAAGTCTCCGGAGGGGTGATAGTGATTGGAAGCCCACAATGAGCACACACAGCAACAAACTACAATTTACTCTTAGGCAAGTGTATATGAAAGATATCAATGCATTTATTGTTGACGGGACCAATAAATACAAGTAAACTTTAGTTATGCGAAAACAGTTACCACACACAATACTCTACTATACAGCATGTATACGGTACGCTTCATAATGCGAAAAAATGAGGCAAATACAGCCACAACCTGTAAAGCAAAGGGTTGCATAACACTCTAGGAGCATTAGACAATTTTTCAGTTGTTCCCTAACTTTCTAGTCCAGCCCTGAGAAGTGGGTAGCCTTGTGCTCAACATTGCAGTAGTGCGTGAAAGCGCACGATCGCGCCAGTGATGCAAAACGCGGTCCTGCTTGGGTAGGCTGTAGCAAGTCAGGAAAGGGCTGGAGGCAATGAAGAATTGGTTCCCACTATTCAAGTAGGTTGTGCCCTTGATGGCAGATCAGTTTTCATAAGGTGAGAATAGCTGCGGAGCGCAGGCTAACCCAGCCAACATCAAATACCTTTATGGGATATCTGTGTGTAAAAGGTATCGGTTGTGCTGGTCCGAAACAGTCTAATGATGCAAGGGCTTGATCTGTGTACACAACTGGAGCCATGGGATAGATTTTATGTCCGTGAGGACATGCTTTTTACCCCCTTTCAATTACCTTTTCTTCAAACTTATTGTCGACGGGACGCACCTCCACCTCGTACATATATAAAACAAATACCTTATTGTAACGACTTATTGTGTCTGTTATGGGGAGGCTTTTAGGACAGTTTTTCTGAAGTCAAAATAAGGGCTTATTAAAAACATTCAACTGAGGTAGTCCAATACTCCAATTTTAGTATAATGATGTACCACCTGAGTTCAGGGTAGCGTAGACAGGGCAGCTAGGCTTGTTTTAGGAGGGAGAGAGGGCTAAAGAATCAGTACAAATGCAATTGTAATTTAAACAGTCCAAAGAAACACTATGTATTGTAAAAATAAATGGTTTATTTAAATTCGAGTAGGACCGGATAAATCTTGGGGGCAATAAATTCTATCACATTATATATAACTACATTTATAAAAACACACCACTATGCTTGAAGGTACACAAATGAAAGCATATAACCTTATTTGGAACACCTAACAGGAGTTCTTAGGAAGTCAAAACCAATATTTACTTTTAGAGTACTTTCAGTAATACCAGGGAAGTAGACCCTAGACCCTATCAGTTGTACTGTGATGCTCAGCAAGAAATCACATAGTCTAATGAACTAGACAAAAACACTTCTCTGGTGATGCTCATATTCTAGGTACAGTATAAACCTATAACTATTATTCAGGAGAACAGTTATTCCAGGGGAGTTGGACCTTAGGGTGTAATATTCAAATACAGTTGCTTTTCAGTTCACAGACTAAGGGAAGCAGTAACTCTAACTTATTTTAGGATAACAGTTACACTCAAGGTAAGTAAAACCGATACTATAAGCAACTGAAAGGCCGGTCTAACCTAAGACTCTTTTTTTTGTCTGTCTAAAACAGACCAGGGATATCAAAACCCTGTGTTACACTCTATGAATGACCCAAAGTTATTCTATGTAGGTAAAACATAATGCAGACTTTTTCAGGACGGGCTTAACAGCAAGCCAGTGGAAGCAAACTTCAGTTGAGGGACACTTATACAACCAATTCACAGGTGAGCAAAATAACCTTATGTACTTTCCAGAATGGCAGAACATTTCTAAGGTAAGTAAACCTTTTATATACTTTGCAGAAAGGTAAGACCATTATTTCTTATAATGTGAAGACAGTTTGAACCCTCTAATTGAAGTACAGGTAAGCCTTTCACATCAGTTAGTGTTCAACAAATTACTGCCACCAGCCATTAATGGTAGGTTTGTCTGTGTAACATACATTTTCTATTTATTTATAATGAGAAAGGGGATACTACGTATTGCCCCAGCACTCCACTTAAGGTTGGGGGTGCTGGTCTCACTTAATAAAATGTAAAAGGGATCCAAAGATCCTTTCTACCCTTGGTAAGTCTATTTGGAATCAATTTACCAAGAATTCTGGGTCATGGCCTTTTTGGGTACTTTGATTATTCGTACATATCGTCGGCAAAGTGCAGGCTGCAGAGGGGGAATCGATTGTCCCACACGTCTCGCAAGATAGCCTGGGCTGTACTTTCAATCTCGTCCTCTGGAACACCACAATTTGTAATCCATCTTCTTATTAAATCAATATCCTTCGGGGATGTATGCAGAACTGTGTCCTGAGTTTTGGCATGGCTCACAGAAGGGCAACTGATAAGATACATGAAGGCCTTCTTGAAAAGTCTGTAAGATCTGTATAAAAAAATATAATTATTCCAAGTAATAGTATATGAATGTGAATAAAGGAATTATAACGCAGCTTTGTCTGTAAAGTTTGTTTTAAATAAAGAAAGAAAACCTGTGTAACCTAGTCGAATGAACACAGTGATAACTTTCTTACAGAATTGATTGTTATACCGCAAATGATGTGTTACTCGTCCATTGAATACATTTTCAAGCATCAAAAGAAAGCATGCTTGCAAACATGGACCACAAAACATTCCATTCTATTACAATGCACAGTGATGAAATGTGCTATTTACCAAGATCAAAATACATCAAACATTAAATAATATTGAAGTCTTTGAGATAAACGAACATTAGAATACACTGGGTACATTAGGTGGAAGTCGACAAACTTTGAGAGCAGCGATTGATGAACATGGAGAAGCAGATAGGTCACCTACCCTTACTTGGATGAACAAATGAGCTGATTCGGGGGGTGGGAGGGGCGTGTCTTGGTGCACCATCGGGGAAGATGGCTTCCTGAGTGCATCCGGCGAAGTGAGGGCGGAGAGGCAGTAATTAAACCCGCATTGCGCCTCTTTTTTTTCTCACCCGGAATGTAGGCGTGGGGACCGTGCTGTAGCCGCTGCCTCAGGCTGCACTCTTTTGTTCTGGGGCGCCTGTATCCCGAGTTACAGCCCTGGTTAGGGCAGACCGCATGGCGAGGTGGAAATGGCTGCGTCGCACCTGCCGGGCCGATGAGTGCGGATCTGATGGCACAGCCTCGACTGCTGCTCTGGTCGGCCGCTTGTATGCTGTTTGCAGGCCTGTGCGGGTGGCTCATGTGGTGGTGGGCCGCTGTGGGAGTACCCGCTTCTGAGGATGTGGTGGTACCGCTGTGCCCAGTGCCGAAGCTGCTGCTCCACGTCTGGGGGGCTTGATGTGAGGCTTGCGGGCCGGCGGAGCCTATCAGCATTGCGAGGGAGGCTCCCGGGAATAGCCCAGTTGTGGAGGATGTTGCGACGGGGGAGGAGTCGTCCAGTGTCTCTCTGAGGAGGTGGATGGGACCGGCGAAATTGCTGCCCGGATGCCTGGAACACCCTTGGAGTCCTGCTGTGGGTCGTCTGTGCCTGGAGCTGTGCGAGGGGAGGAGCCCTGCATCCCGCGGGGAAGTGGGACGGCAGGTTAGGTCCTCTCTCCCTGCGGCTAGCACGCCCTGGGCTTAGCTGTGTGGGCCGGGTGCTGGCTGCCCAGTGTATGAGGATCCTTGTGGCTCGTCCATGTATTAGCTGGGAAGAGAAAGCTGTTGCAGCTTTAGGATAAAGGAAACTCGCGCTGCCTGGTGTGCGCTGCTCACGCTTGGAGCCTGAAGGGCATGGTGTGGAAAGGGGCCTCCCAGGATCATACAACCTAAATGGAACTACAAACTAAATGGGTGGCTTGCTGACAATGAATATCTAATCTATATGCACTTGGCATTGGGTTTGCAGCAGGCTGCTGTGAGTAACATTGAGGGTTTTTGAACCCCCCCCCCTTTTCCGTCTAATGGTGTTCATCTGATTGCATCCCGCAGGCCAGGCGGTCTAGGGGGACGTGAACCAGTTGGGTGATGCAACCACAATATCAAACCTTCTAGCAGCTCCTCGCCTGATGGGGGCAGGTTTCCCCATGGCTGCCTGGAATGCCTCTTGGTGCCTTGTCTGCGGTGGGTCCTGAGGGAGTCTTGTGAAGTCTGGCTGCCTGCTTTGGAGTCCGCTTGTGTTGCAGGGTGCCTGCCTCTGAATCTGCACGCTAGTTGCCCCACTGTGGAGTGGCATCTGCTACACTTGCTCGCTGGCGTGCTGGCTATCCCCATGTTCTTGGGTGGGGTGATTCATGCCTAACGGACATATCAGGACATGTCATAACAGCCTGAGGCTTAGAAACCTGCACTCGCCATCATGGTCAAGGCCCCCGAAAAACGGCAAGCAGGGGGACATCTCTGCGATGCTTCAGGGAGTAGACAAGAATAAGCGCACAGAGTTTGTGACTGCCCAGGTACACAGCGCGGACCCTCTCCCGGCCATTCTTACACAGATGTCCGCGAAAGCCGACCTGCGGGATCTGCTGGCCGTTATCCGTAAGGAGATTCAGAAGGGTAGGGAGGAGCTCTCCCAAAAAATTCTTGCACTGGATACGAGGGTCGCAGAACATAGGGTATAGGAGGTAGAGGAAACTATGTGTGAGCAATCCTACATGGTGGAGGAGTGTTCCAACCGTCTGCAGGCTTTGGAGGCTCCCTTCATGGTGCTGGAGGACAATCAGGATGATGGGGAGAATCGCTCTCGCAGGAATAACATCTGTGTCCATGGAATTTCAGCTGCAGTGCGAGACGAAGATCTACCCTCCTTCCTGGGTGACATGTTTCACTGCATCCAGCCGTGGAGCAGGACATTGAGCTCGACAGGACACACTGCACTAGATCTCGCAATGCCTTGAATCAAGATAAACCAGCAAATGTTCTGTCATGGGTCCCTTTCTTCCAGCTGAAGGAGCCAATAATGGGGGCAGCTAGGCTCACGCCCACCATCACTTTTCACAATATGTCCCTCTCTTTGTAAGAAGGGCATTTCTCTACCCTCCAAGTTGGGCCCTTTTAATTAGGTCCTGATTTTGGAAAATGCTCAAGGTTGAGCTTGTTTGGGGGGTATGTGGGGTATGTTTTGAAATGTTTGTGAGTGGGGCATGGAATAAGGAGTCATCGGCAGTATAGTTTGTGGAGTGGGTTGGAAGCCTATGTTATTAGGGCCATTCTGGGTGATGTTGCAGACGCTGAGGGGGAGGAAGATATGATCGCAATGGGCACGTGAAATCTACAGGACCTGAACTCCCCAGTGCAAAGTAAGTCGGTCCTGGGCAAGCTAAGGGACATGTCCGCCTCCATTGCGTTTCTGCAGGAGAATCACCTGCTTGCTCAGGATGAAAAGTGTATGAAGAGCAGGGAGTTCCCACAACAGTTCTTCACTTCGGGGGTGAGAAGAAACGCGGGGTTGCCATCCTGGTGGGGGAGCAGATTCCGATCAAAAAACTTAAGGCCCTCCGAAGTCCTCAGGGAAGATACCTATGTATTAAGGGCTTGTTGTGGTATTGTGTGATTACCCTGGTGTCCCTGTATGCCCCAAATGTCTGTCACGATGGGTTCTTGGAGGACTTTCTGGCGAGGTTATTACCATTTGCTGAGGGGTGGATCCTCCTGGGAGGGGATTTTAATTTGATTCTCAATCCCACAAGGAACAAGACTCTCCCACCCACTAGGTTGGACTTTAAGAATTCCACGGCATTTTGCCTCTTCCTTCGTGAACAGGGTCTAGTGTATGTATGGAGGCTGGAGAATGGGTAGGGTAGGGATTACTCCTTTTATTTGCACATTCATGAGGGCTTCTCAAGGATGGATCTGGTATTGATACCGAGTGCACTGTTCCTACGCCTTTGGGAGGCGGAAATATGCATACGCTCAGTATCTGATCATGCTCCCGTGGGTTCCATGTCATTTCATCCCGGGATGTTTTTTCGCAGGGTTTTTTACCGCAGATTTTTTTTGTTGAGAAAACTCATTGAATTCATTTTTTTATTTTTGGGGGGTTACTTCCCCAACCTCCATCCCCTTACATTTTTTTGATATCCCCGTACACCCACACCCAATTTAAATAATTATTTTTAACTCCCCCAAAAAATTTGATGATTTAAAAAAAAAAAAAAAAATCTGTGGTAAAAAACCCTGGGGAAAAAACATCCGGTGATGAAATGACGTCGTACCCTCCCGTGCTGGTGGTCATAGCGATACGGGGCAGACCTGCGTGGAAAGGCGCCAATGGAATCTGTACGATCCGCTACTTTGGGATCCCATTTTGGCCGGGGAGTTAGGGAAGTACTTTCCAACTATTTCATAGAAAACTAGGGGTATATGGTGTGGGATGCCATGAAGGTGGTGGTGAGGGGGAAGCTCATCAATAGGACAGCAGTGTATACCAGTGCAAGGAGGGTGATTTGTGACAGGTTGGAAAGGTAAGTGGCCCAGGCTGAGCAAGAGCACAAGAAATCAGGATCCCGTAAACCAAGGCAGGTTTTGGGGGTGGCGTGAAAGCGTTTGAAAGCGAATTTGGCAGACAGCACAGCACAGGCAATACTAAAAAACAGGCAGTTTTACTATTCTAAGGGGAATAGGGCTAACCGGCTGCTAGTGCCGAAACTGTGCAAACACCGGACCCGTAATTCGGTCCAGGCCCTGCTTGATGACGCCGGAGTGATGCAACGAGATGAGCCCGCCAAAATGGACATTCTCGAAGCGCACGTCTCAAAGATATTTAGAGGGGAACTCCCACTGGAGGAGGCTCAGGCCTGCTACTTGGGGGACGCACACCTTCCCTGCCTCTCCCTAGTAGACCAAGATGCCCTGGAGGCTCCTATATCCTCGGATGAGGTAGAATGGGCTATAAAATCACTGAAAAACAAGTGCCCAGGGCCTGATGGGTTTATGGCCCCTTTTTACAAAAAGTTCTGCAGCATCTTGGTCCACCCGTTGGTGAGGTTGTTCAATTCTTTCAGGTCCCTTGAAAGGGTTACCCCGTCTATGGGAATTTCGACAACCATTTTGCTCCCCAAACTGGGGAAGGATGCATCCCTCTGTGACTCATATCGCCCTATCACACCAACCAACATCAACTCGAAGCTCTTCTTGAAGATACTGGCCCGTTGAATGATGGGGGTCCTCCCGGGACTCATAGATGGGGATCAGACAGGGTTTATCACGGGAAGGGCGGCATAGGGTAACGTGAAATGAGTGTTTGGCCTGCTGGAAGTGGGGGGAGGTCGGGCCATATTCAGCGGACCTGGAGTTATCACACTGAATGCACATAAGGCTTTTGATAGGGTGGATTGGGGTTATCTGTGGAGGGTTCTGGGGGATTTCGGTTTGGACCAGGGTTTATCAGTTGGGTGATGGCACTTTACCAGCATCAGTCTACAAACCTTCGGGTGAATGGGGCTCTTTTTTTCTAGGCTGAATATTACTAGAGGCACACGGCAGGGATGTCCGCTGTCTCTACTGGTATTTGCCTTATGCATGGAACAGTTAGCGATCCAGATTAGGACCAATGAGGTTATTGAGGGCGTGAGGGTGGGGGGAGTTGACTATAAATGATCTCTCTATTCGGATGATATGATGCTTATGATGAGTAATTTTTCCTCCTTATTGGCGGCAGTGTTGGGAGGGCGGGGAGGGTTGGACATGTTTGGCCGAGCCTCAGGGTTTCGGGTGAACTACGATAAGTCAAATGGGCTGGATGTGGCCCTGAAGCCCCAAGAGAGGGTGACCATAGAAGTAGTGGCTCCCATACAGTGGACTCGGGGCTCTGTTCTGTATCTTGGGGTTTGCATCCCGAGCAAGTTATCGGAGGTATATCGCAGTAATTTCCCCCCATTTTTCTCGGAACTACTCAGGGGTTTGGGGAGGTGGGGACGTCAGGAGATTTCTTGGTTTGGTCGCATTACGGCCATCAAAATAAATCTCATCCCACGCCTGCTCGATCTATGCTTAGCAATAGCAGTGAGGGTCCTGTACTCGGACCTTCGCTTACTTCACGGGAAGATTCTCGAGTTCATCTGGGGGAACAAGCGGGCTAGAATATCTAGGAGGGTTTTGCTGGAGCCGGTGAGGGTGGGGGTTTGGGTGTCTCAGATGTGTTTCGCTATAATCTTGCGGCACAAATCTTGCATGCCCTCACCTGAGGAATGTCTGCCTCCTCACCTAAATGGAGATCAATTGAACAAGCTCAATCGGCAGCTGACTTATTTCGGCTACCTTACATTGAGAGGAGACATTTTGTGTGGGAGAATGGCTTCTCACTGCTTGCAACTACCAAAAGCACACTTTATTACTTGGGCAGGGTCTTTTGCGGATGGGGTATCTCTAGGGGCACGGGCACCTTATCGCCTGTGTGGGATAACCTGGGATTTCGCCTGGGATGTGGGAGGGGAGGCTTTAACAAATGGGTGGAGGGGGGCCTGGAGTGTCTGAGGCAGTTGTGCAAGGACAATAAGCCATTAACTTTTGATGAGTGCAAGTCTACCTTTAATTTACAAGAATCTGAACACTTCAGATATGCGCAGCTGAGACACTGGGCTTCTCACCCTGACATGAAATCTGGGGCCGGTAGACCCCATCAGCCCTTGAGCTGACATTGCAGGAGGGTAATATGAGGGGGATGGACCTCAAGGTTGAACAAACTCCTGGACACGGGTGATCCTGTGGTGAGCCTGCCATACATGGCTAAATGGGAGGATGAGGTTTGGCTGAGAATCTGGGGTAGGATGCTCAAGTCCTCTCGTTGTGTTACTGATATGGAATACAGTTATAAGTTTTGCTACAGATTGTATCTAGCTCCGGAGAGGCTGCATCAAATGGACGGGGGGAACCCAGCTACCTGTTTGCAGGGTTGCGCAACTGTAGGCTCCCTCTTTCAAATGGTTTGGTCATGCCCCAGGGTGAGCCTCTACTGAAAGGAAGTGCTGGCCAGAATAAAGGAGATCACAGGGATGTCCCTCCCTATGCACCCACGAGTGGTGATTTCGGAGATACGTAGGGGGTGGGGGGGCGTTCCCTCTTACGGGATCAATGGCTTCTCTAATTGGCCACTTTCTTCTGGCAGCAAAGCTGGTCATTGCCCACACCTGGAAAGCACCTGAGGGCCCAGTGGCTCAAATGTGGTGGGTTAAGGTCTGGGACATACTGGTGGTGAACAGAACTACAGCGCTTTACGATGGGCGTTACCCAAAGTATGTCTTGGTGTGGACCCCGTTCATTGACTATACCGAAAAATACCCTGCAATGGCCGCTAGGCTCCCACTGTTGCACCACTTCTCTACTTTGTGACTATGTCCTGTCCCTGTGGAGGTGGGGGAACGAGGCTCGTACCACCACCCCCTCAGGAGCCTCTGTTGATTGGGTTATCTACTCAGACTGCTTCAGAATTTCTTTTTTTAAAACGCCAGGAATTCAAGTGTTTACAGATCCAGGAGGAGGTGGCAGGGGAAACTGACACACATTCGCAATGCAGTGCTATCTAGCTAACCTGTACTCAGAGGGTTATTTTCAATGTGCATGCCAACTGTACTGTACCTATTGTGGCACATTTTCCTGTACTCCCAACATGTTAACTTAAATAAAATTTGTTTGAAAAAACAAATGAGCTGATTCAGCAAGCAGGGGAACAAGTAGTCGTGGAACAAGTAGCTTGATGACAATATACCTTGTAGATCTCAGAATGTTCTCCTGGTGAATGACAAGGTATTTATAAAGGCTTAGAAAAGTGGTTATGCATGTGAATGTGACATTTTCCCCGACACCCACTCAGCTTCGATTCCAATGTTTGACATCTGACATACCCTTGCACCCATCCCCCTTGCGAGCGCCCATGCATAGGCCTGCTCGTGCTGCCTATAGGGGAATAAGGTCCTGGTTGAACCACAAATGCAAAATGCTTGTGTGAGTCATTTTTTTTTGCTAAAGTGGCCATGTGCGCCAGTTTGATGAGTTACTTCAATATGCGGCTAGTAGTAGTGAACAGTTGCTGAATATATTTTTTTTAAATGCACAATTTGCATCACCTTTTCATCAATATACTCACCTTTTGGGTAATATTCAAACAGTGTCCGAAAAGGAATGAATACCGACTTCGAACTGTGTGCCACGTTTACATTGGTGCCCGAGACAAACTTATGGCCCAGTACGACCATGTTCATAGATGCCAATTGCCAATGATACTAGGGAGGGGGATGGATGGGGACGAGGTGAACGCAAAAGTCCCGGAACAATACTCAGCGGGAGAAAACATATGTTGATTGCAGAGACGGGATCTTGAAGAGAGAGTCAGGAGACACTAGGTCTGGGCTGGCTATGTGGACGGCGGATATCACTGAATATGGGACGCATTCTTTGAGGATAGTCGCAGCCACATCAGCATGGCGTGTAGGCATGGGGACACAAAAAAACAGATAAGAGCCTACAAATCAGCATGTATCGTGTGACATTCCTTTGTGGGTAGGACAGGAAAGGGAAGTGGGCCAACGAGTCAAGAAGCAAGCTACCATTTCAAACACGATCACATCCTGGTGGGAGCACACCTATCAGTAAATGGGATGGAGTTATTCCATACAGAGATTTTAAACCTACTAGCAACAAGGGTGTTCAAATAGAGCTTTAGGAGAGCAAGGGTTTTTTGGGTGAACCCGTGTGGCCCTGGACCCACTAAGCAGTGGCGGCATGGGTCTGTAACGAAGCTGTCAGCAAGCGCAAGAGGGCTCACCAGACTAGATGTAGGTCCACAACACACTACCCTGCAAGGCCCCAATGGTGAGCTAAGGAGGGCCAGTTCGTGTTTCACGGTCCAAGTGCCCAAAAAGTTCAGAACCATGATAACGCTGCACAAATGTTGATTTGTAACATAAACACAGTAATCTTGTTCGGTTTAGTATTATGTTTAATAAAAGCCAGAGACCTTTATTGCTAACACAAAAACAGTCTGCATAATGTTTGTATGATGCGTAATGTATATTTTAAATGGTGCACAGAGGCTAGCGATTCCACAGCTTGTCGTTTCTTGACCATCCACACCCACCCAGCCTTCTTGGGTGCGCACAGTCATAGGTGTGAACTGCCATTGATACTGGAGGGGGGGGATGGATAGGCATGAGGTGAGCGCAAAAGGCCCGGAACGCTGCTGAAGGGACACATACTTATGTTTTTTTTTTTAACCGTTTTTATTGGTTTTTACAACAAACACAAAATACACAGCACACCCAACAGTATCAGTTTTATGCATTTTGGCATACAATTGCTTGTTTTTATTATTGTCATCCCCCCTCCTTCCCTTCAACTCTAGCTTTTTCTGCCATTTTCCAGGTGTCGTACCTTGGGGGACCCTTCCCCCTTGCTACTCTCGGACATGTCATGATCCCTTGGGCTGGTGTGGGTAGATCCCATCAGTGTAGCCACCAGTTGTCTCCATGCTATCAGAGGTCCCACTTCATCTTCCTCCCCTCTGCTGGTTGCCTCGTACCATACTGCTGTTTCAGCATCGGCCCATTTTAGGTGTCCTGGCACCGTACCTCTATTCTGGGTCTGTGGCATGCCTTCCAGCTCATGGCTATTCTACGTTTGGCCAAAATGTAGGCCAAGTCTTTGAGTTTGCACACGTGTTTCAGATTGCGTGGTCTGGTAAATCCTCCCTCCATGCATGCCCACACGGATTCCACTTCTAGTTTAATTCCATTCTCGTATAGACGTTGTTTGACTTCCTCCCAGAATTTACCCACCTCTGGGCATGCCCAGAACATGTGAATAATCCCCACGTCCACCTCCCCGCACTTGGGACATTTCTGTATTTCTGTGCTCCCAAATCTGGCAATATTCCTAGGGGTCATATACGCCCTATGAGTTATATATAGCTGTTACGTTCACCTGGCTCCCACAGGGGCGTCGGTCGGACCCGGACAGCTGCGGTCTCCACCCATGTGATGCGTAGTGCAGCGATGACTGACTGGATCTGCCCTCCTAATCTTGTCTGCTTAACCCGTAGAAATATTCTCCTGCAAGTGGAGACATGGATTTAGCCACTTGTGGATTCAAGTGATGGCACCCCCACAGTCCTCCCTAACTAATCACCTCTGAAATGCCCTCACAGCAATCTCGCCTTATATTCTTGAAAGATGAGCTCTCCATCCTGCGTGGATTTGCAGGGGCGCGTCGATTCCAGTTACTTCACTGGTTTGAAGGCTTGGGAGAGTTCCGGAGAGTATTGACTCTGAGGTTCCTGGTGAGGACCAGTAAGTATTAAGTTCATAGAGTTCAATATGTCCGATGTTCACTCTTGTTCCCCCCCTTCCTTTCTTGTCTTGCAGCTGGCTCGTGAAAAGATGCTCTTGTGGCAGCTGGTGGCGCTCAGGTAAGAGTCTGTATTACCCGGCACTGTCCGGTAAATGTTGCACGAGGAAAACGTGTTGTTTTGTCTCTTTACAGATGCGGCACGTGAAAATATGGAGAGTCACAAAAGGATGCCTCCGGTGGTAAATCAGGTAAGTCTATGGTGGTAAGAATTATATTTGTTGGTTCCCTCGGCTCACCTTGCGGTTTTCTTTTGTCTCCTAGGTGTCGAAGTTCGGCGAAGAAATGATGGAGGCAGCACCGACCCGAAGGATGCTGTGAAGACTGGTGAGTATGGCGCGGCGCTGCAGCTGGAGGTGCGGCGCATGCAGAAATGATGTTCTTTACAGGTCCGGAGACAAAATGGATCCAGAATCGGGTGTGGAATAGAAATAAGTTTGTTTTCTAACCTCATCCCTTTCTTTCCTCTTTGTTTTAGGAGCTCCGGATTCGAGGCTGGCGTGGCAGAAGACTGGATGCAGGCTGCAGGCACGGTGAGTGTTACGCTGCTGGATGCAGAATAACGCGAAGCGTGTGTTGCTGGTCGGGTGTGGTTTAAATAGCCTCAAAAGTAGTCCCAGGTAAGAAGTCCCTAGAACCACACCCAAGTAAAAAATAGTCCCTGTAGAAAAATAGTCCCTTTCAGGCTTCATGTTGGATTGGAGTCATTTGCAGCATGGTCTGCCTGAGGTAAGTAAGGACTGAACCCAGATAGTCCCTAGCCGGGGCTGCTGAGGTTTTATTAAATGTCTAGATGCCTGCTCCCGGGGCTGATGGGCTTGGTCCGGATGCCTGGGGGTAGGCATCATGACAGCTGTATCTGTTGCAGCTTTGCACTCCTGGACACTTTTTTATGGTATCTCTGTGCTCTTTCCCATTGCTCATCCTGCATTGGTGCTCCTGCATCCTTCTCCCAGTCCCGTCTCAGCTGGGGCAACTCCTTACCCATCCTAGACATTACCAATTCGTAGATCTGAGATACCTCATGCCCTCCTTCCGAAATATCATATAACGTTTCTATCGCTGTTTCTGGTTGTTCTGCTAATGCTATTTCGGATCATGTCTCTTTCATCCGTTTAACCATTTTGGTGTAGGTGATGTATTGCCCCGGGTGAACCCCAGTTTCCTCAACTAGTTTTTGGAAATCTACTACTTCCCCTTCTTCCCATATACCCCCCAGGGTTGCTACTCCCACTGTCTCCCAATATTTACAAATCCCCTTCCTTAATTGCTCGTCCACCCCGCGTAGCGCCACTAGTGGTGCCTGCGTGGACCATGGGGTCGGGTTTCCCATGACTCGGCATGCTTTGTGCCATGTCTTCCAGCCTAGTTCCAGCAATCTCGATCGCCCTTTTAACTCTGATTTAGGTAGCCATACCATTTATTTCAAGAAATACAGGTCACATTCGTCTTTTAGCAATCTAGATTCTGCTGTCGCTTCCTCCGACAGCCATCTAGCGACCTATTGCAGTTGCCCAGCTAGATGGTATATCTCGAAGTTCGGTAGGTCTATTCCCCCTCTGTCATATGTGTTCTGTAGTTTCCATAAGCTAATTCTGTTTCTGGTGTTGTGCCACAGGAAACCTCTACATATACTGTGGAGTTTGATAAAAAAGCATCTGGGCAGCATGAGTGGAATGTTTACAAAAAAGTGTAGTAGCCTAGGCAATACCACCGTTTTCAGCAAGGCCACCCTCCCCAACATGGCTAGTAGGAGCTTCGCCCAAAACCCCATGCTGTTTCTTATTTTATCTATCGCTTTTTCCGTGTTATGTTTATGTTCGTCTCCTGTTGTGTGATATATATTGATCCCCAGGTATCTAAACGTCCTGGTCTCCTAGGCTTATCTGCAAGATTGGTAAGTTTTCCTGTGGGACTCCTCTGTATCTTCTCTGTAGGGGAACATGCAAGATTTTTTGTGGTTGACAGTTATGCCGGAGAGTGTCGCGTAACGCTCCATCACCTCCAAGATATATTGCAAGTTTTCTTCAGGGTATTGCAGGTACAGTAGCACGTCGTCTGCGTATAATGAAATCAAGTGCGATCCTCCCTTCGTGTGGACCCCTATCTCTTCATATTGTTGTCTTAAGTAGATCGCCAGGGGTTCCAGTGCTAGGATGTACAGCATCGGGGACCATGGACAGCCCTGTCTCGTGCCCCTGCTGAGTTGCCATTTGTCCGAGATAATCGCTCCCGTTTTAACCCTAGCTAGCGGGGAGCTATATACTAGTTTCACCCACCTTAGATACCCAGGTCTCATTCCGTATTCCTTCAAGGCCGCCATCACCCATGGCCATTTTACAGAATCAAAGGCTTTCACCGCATCTAGCGAGACTATTGCTATTTCAGTTGGGTCACCCTCCGCTTGTTCTATGATGCGGTGGAGCCTCCTGTGGTTATCAGATATGCTTCTGCCTGGGACATATCCAGTCTGGTCGGGGTGTATGAGTTTATTTATTACCCTTTTAAGTCTATTCGCTAGCACTGCTGTGAGTATTTTACTATCCTGATTTAACATGGCTAACGGTCTGTATGACCCACAATCTGTGCTAGGCTTATCAGGTTTTAAGAATGGAATAATTATCGCCTCCCTCCGGGATTCTGGCAGTCTCCCTTTACCAAAAGCCTCATTTAGCATTGCTAGTAGTGGGGGGAGCACCTCCTGCCTGTATATTTTGTAGAATTCACTCGGGAGTCCGTCTGTCCCGAGGGCTTTGCAGGTGCGCAGGCTTTTGACCACTGTCTCTATTTCCTCTATTGTGATAGGGGCATCTAGGTTCTTCCTTTCTTCTGCACTCAATTTAGGTAGACCTATATCCTCTAGTGTATCCAGAGTCTCCTGCTCTGCCTTCTCCCCAACATCCTCATATAGGTGTTGGTAGAATTTGAGGAATCCTTCGCCCTTCGCTCTTCCGCCTCCAACTCCCTCAGGGTCAGCCGCTTCTCCAAGCAACAAGTTTGGGGGGAGATCTCTCTCCGCAGCAGGGGCGTCCCTCTGGAACAACCGTCCTGCCTCCCTGAAACTTGAGGAGAACCATCTCTGGTACCGGAAGCACCTTAAACCTTCCTCTTTGCTTCTGCTTTCTCTCTCCCTCTCCCCAGCTAAATCACTGAAACTGTACTGAATCAGCAACTGGGCCACTCACCAATCTCGATCCTTGGCCCAGCCACTCTCCCCTGCACTGCCTTCCTGGCAACCCCTGCACTGCGGGACTCTCTGTATCCCTACAGCCCCCCTTCCCAGCACTTGTCTGCACTTATCTTGCACTTGCCACCAGCTGGCCCTCATTATTTATCTTGTTCATTACTAACCCTGTACTGCACTTTCCCCTCTCCCTTTCCCCCTTGCACTTTTCCCGTCCCCCCTACCCATGCACTTGCACGATCTGAATGACACCTGGCCTAGTAGGATCGTTGTCTGTCTCCCCTTGTTCCCCCCTCCCTGCCTCGTCGCGCCTTGAAACACTTGTTTATCATATCATATCATATATCATTTACACTCTCCTGGGTGTTTCGCCATTCAACTGTTTCTCCCTGTATCTCTCTGATTGCTGTTCTGGGTAACTCATTTTTGTATATCCATGCTAGCAGCCTCCCGGTTTGTCCCCCCTCAGCCCCCCCTGCATGTTGTCTCTCAATGTATTTTTTATAATTCAGGTTGCATAGCCTTGCCCAGAGCCCGCCACATTTTTTTTTTTAAACAATTTTTATTATTTTGAAAACAAACATTACATTTAAACAATTCCCACAGTACTTCTAGCATATTGCATGTTGTGGGACTCGTGCTCAATGTGTACTGTATCCACTTTCCCTCCCTCCCTCCAACAAGACTGCCCCGCTCCATCCTTACGTACTTCATTCTTAGGAGGTGTTTCTTCGTCGTTAACCTCGGAGGATTGTGTACTCGAGCCCTCATGGGTGGGGCCCCATAACGTGGCCACCAAATGTTTCCACGCTGTTAGGGTTTCCGCTTCTTCTACCCCCCCCCCCCTCTGTTAGCAGCCTCACTCCATACCATTGTTTCAGCCTCAGACCATTTATGGAGATCCGCCCACCAAACCTCCACCTTTGGTCTGCTTGGTGCTTTCCACCCCATGGCTATCCTGTGCTTGGCCAGTATGTAGGCCATATCTTTGAGTTTGTTAACGTGTTTCAATTGACGTGGCCTAGGGAACCCTCCCACCATGCATGCCCAGATTGAGTCTATATTCAGGTAGATCTCCTTTTCCTCCAGTCTTTGGGCCACTTTTCCCCAATACTTTCTTATTTCAGGGCATGCCCAGAACATGTGTATCAACCCGGCATTTTCCTCCTGGCATTTGGGACACTTTTGTAGAATCGTGATATTCTCAGGGGGGTCATATATGCTCTGTGGGTTATATACAATTGTATTTGTTGCAGCCTTGCATTTCTGGACACTTTTTTGTGGTACCCTTGTACTTTTTCCCATAGCTCATCTGTCATTGGTTCTCCGGCTTCTTCTTCCCATTTCTGTCGTAACTGTGTCACCTCCCTTCCCACTCTCGACATCAGCAATTCGTATATCCGGAAGACCTCATGCCCTCCCTCTGAAATGTCATACAGTGTTTCTATAACCATGTCTGGTTGCTCCTCTAGTGTTATTTCCGACCATGTCTCTTTCCCTTGCCGTACTAATGTGGCATATGTTAAATGCTGTCCTCTGTGCTATCCCGTTTCCTCTACCAGTGCATCGAAACCCTTTGCCTCCCCCTCTTGCCATATATCGCCGGTTGTTGCGACCCCTTTTGACTCCCAATGTATTTGGATCGATTTCCTTAGCTGGGCATCTCCTCTGGTTAGTGTAACCAGCGGCACTTGTGGTGAATATGGGGATGGGTTATTTATTGATTGGCACATCTTACACCACACTTGCCTCCCCAACTCCAGCATGCCTGCGCCTTTCCCCGTTTCTCGTTTGGGGAGCCAGATCCATTCTTTCAGGAAATACGGGGCACATTCATGTCCGAGCAACCTGGACTCTGCTGTAGAGTCTTCGGCCAACTATTCCATTACATATCTTAGTTGGCTGGCCAGTTAATACATCTCAAAATTGGGTAAGTTTATGCCTCCTTTGTCATAAGTATTTTGCAATTTCCACAGGGCTATCCTATTTCTTGTGTTTGCCCATAAAAATTCTCTGCATATGCCTTGGAGTTTAGTGAAGAAGCGTTTTGGTATGATGTACAAGCTGTTCCCAAAAAGGTGCAGCAACCTGGGCAGTACTACCATCTTCAATAGTGCCCCCATCCCCGTCATGGCTAGGGGGTGTTTGGTCCAGAACTTCATACTATTAACAATTTTCGTTAGGGCTTTTTCAGTGTTTGTGTTCTGCCTCCGTAGCATGATAAATATCTATTCCCAGGTATTTAAAGGTATCTGTCACCCAGGGTATTGGCAACACTGGCAGTTTGTCATATGGGACCCCCATGTACCGTCCTAAGGGGAATATGCAGGTCTTTTTAAGGTTTATCGCGATGCCTGAGAGCAATGCCTCAAGGATATATTGTAGGTTTTCCTCTGGGTATCTCAGATATAGTAGCATGTCGTCTGCATACAGCCATATTAAGTGCGGTCCCCCCTTTGTATAAATCCCTACTTCCTTACATTGCTGTCTCAGGTATATCGCCAGTGGTTCCAGCGATTGGATATACAACATCGGGGACCGGGCATCCAAGTCTTGTGCCTCTACTGAGTTGCCATCTTTCTGAGATGACCGCTCCGGTTCTCTGGCTAGCGGTGAGCTATATAGTAATTCCACCCACTTCAGGTACCCTGATCCCATTCCATTTTCTTTCAGAGTTGCTAACAGCCATGGCCATTTGACCGAGTCAAAAGCCTTTACTGCATCCAAAGATACTATAGCTAATTCACCTGAGGCCTCCTCGGATTGCTCTATTACATGATGTAGCCTTCTGAGGTTATGGATATATTCCTGTATGGGACATATCCGGACTGATCAGGGTGTATCAACCTGCCAATGACCTTTTTCATTCTATTTGCCAGCACAGCCGTTAGGATTTTACTGTCCTGTTTCAATAATGACAGCGGTCTGTACGATCCGCAGTCCGTGTCTGGCTTGTTGGGTTTGAGGAGTGGGATTATAATCGCTTCTCTGAGGTACTCCGGCAGCGTCCCTACCTCATGAGCTTCATTTAGCATTGCTAATAGCGGGGGAAGTACTTCATTTTTGTACGTTTTATAGAATTCGCTAGGGAGACCATCTGCTCCTTGAGTCTTGCTAGTTGGTAGCTGCTCCACTACTGCCTCCAATTCTTCTAATGTGGTCGGGGCTTCTAGGTTTTCTCGTTCTTCAGCGCTTATTTTTGTTAAACCTATATCTTCCAAGATTTCTCTTATTTCTTTTTCATTCCCCAATACAGTATTGCTATATAAGTGCTTATAGAAATAGAAGAACCCCTCGTTTATGCTCTCTTGGGTATTTAACACCTGTCCCCCCTCTCCCTGAATTTCTTTAATCGTGGGCCTGGGGGGGTCTTCCTTTTATATAACCATACTAGTAATCTTCCTGGTTTGTCCCCTTCGGAGTGTTGCCTCTCTGTGTATTTTTTATAGTTTAGGTTACATAATCTCTCCCAATATCCCCTACATTCCTGCTGGATTTGTGTAATATCAGCGTTTTGCTGGGAATGATTTCCATTATTTAGTAGCGTCTCTAGTTTCACCTCTGCGCTCTGTATTTGTTGTAGTATACCTCCTTGTAGTCCCTTGGATTTGGCTATTGCTGCTCCCCTGGCCACTACCTCAAAAGCCTCCCACAGGGTTCCAGTTGACTTTACACTACCCGTGTTGATTCAGAAATATTCTGCTATTTCAGTTCTGAGGTCTTCTCTAAAAATCGTGTCCTTTAAGGCCTCTGCTCTAAGTCTCCATGTAGGGATCTTGGCTCTGGGGGTTGCGTATTGTCATAATAATGTCAGTGGCGAGTGGTCTGAAAGGACCCTTGCTTTATATTCTGGATCTCCAATTTCACGGGTTATCTCTGGCGTGGTGAATATGTAATCCAGCCGCGTATACAAGTTTTGAGGGGCCGAGAAAGTAATGTGAGTAGTGCCTGTCAAATGGGTGGCACAGCCTCCATGCATCTTCTAGTTGGAGGTCTGGCAGTAGCGTTCTTAAGGCCTTCACGGCTGGGTGGGTCTGTTGTATTTCTTATCTGATTGGTCATCTGTTGGATACAGGGTGCAGTTAAAGTCCCCGCCCCATATGACTGCACAGCCTAGATATGTGCTCAGTTTGCTGTATAGGGTCCTAAAATAGGTCACTGTGTCCTGATTTGGGGCATATGTGTTTACTATGCATACTTCTCTGTTTTCAATCACCCCCCTCAGTATCACCATCCTCCCATCGGCCTCCTGACTGTAGCAACTTAAATTATACGTGTGGCGCCACCCAAGTGACCACTCCACTAGCATAGGTTGAATAAGTTGCGCCTCTAAGGGTTCCCTTCCATTTCTTTTGTAAGATTTATAGTTTCTCTTTAGTGAGATGCGTTTCTTGTATCAATGCTACATCTATCTTTTGTCTCTTCAGGTAATCATAACTTTATTCCTTTTTAGATAACTATTTAGTCCCCTCACATTCCAGGTTATTATCTTCAGGTCTCCCATGTCTTATCCATATTCCTTCCCTCCTCCCTCTCCTTTTTTCCTCCATTTTTGCCTTGGATGCGTGCATTTGTGGGCTTGTATCCAAACTTTTAATACCCCAACTCACAAAATTCCCTTCCCTCCTCCCAACACAACTCCCTTCCTCCCCCCTCCCAACCCATCCCAAACTGTTGCCCAGCTCCTTCCCTGGATCTCCCGGTGGCAGTCTCCTTGTGAGTGCCTTTTGTGCCCTCTCCACTGCAAATCCCTGAGTGAGAGCACCACCTTGTATTTCCTGTAGAAACATGGTCTCTATATAGTCCGTGGGGTTTTGGCCCCCCCCCCTCCGGGAGCCCAACAATGCTACATTATTTCTGCGTGCCCTTCCTTCGGCTTCCTCAGCTCTGTTTTCCAAGTTATGCACTTGGTGTCGTAGTATATGGATCTCCGAAACGTGCGATTTACAGGCCGCAGAATTCGAGCTCGCTTCTTTTTCAAGTTTGTTCGTGCGTTCCGTCCCTTTCTTGACATCTTGTTTTAGGATGTTCACTTCTTCCTGTACTGCTCCAGTCTTAATATCTAATGATGTTTTTAGGTCTGTCATGGCTGCCTCCAATTTGGACTCCCATGTTGACTTTAGGTCTGCAATTGCATCTAGGATCGGCTGGTTGTCTCGCTCTGGAATGTTGTTTGGTTGTTATTTTTGTCTTTCTTGCTGGGCCCTTCCATATCCTGAGGTGTTTTAGTATAATCTTCCATCGTGGCTTGTTTCCCTTTGGATTTCGGGGGTTTGAACGCCATTGCGCTTCTTGCCCTCTCTTCAGGCGTGTATTCATGCAACTATCCTCCGATCACCTTCCCCTTTATTCCTGAAGTTGTGCACTGAGTACTCCTGCTGGCCTTCCCTTCAGGGTTCCGTGCACAGCGTTCTAGGTCTGCCTTCCTCTGTCTTGGACTGAGTGCACTTATGTGGGCGTGCGCAATGTCTGTTTTCCGGCGTGGTTGGGGTCGTGGTTGAATTTCCGCTATATCTGTGTCCTATGAGGGGCCTACTTTGGCCTTGGTGTTCTGGCCCCTCCGCTGGTTTGTGCCTTTGGGCCCCCACTGTTCTGCACACAATTTATTCTTTGGTGGTTGCTTGTATGCACTTTGTCTTACTGCACTGTTCCAGGGGTCCATTATTAGGAGTCTCACTTTCTCGTGCTAGGTGCTGACCTTCCGATCAACTTTATCTGAAATGGTTGTTGCAGATATGGCTTGGGTTGTGTCCTTATTATTTCCCTTGCCTTTTTGTATTTAGCCACTTGCTCTCTCCGGCGTGGGATTCTGTCGACTGTTTGACTCAGGTGACACACCTGTTTGTCTTCTGCGGTGGCAGAGCAGTATTCTGTGTCCTAGATGTGGTGAGCTTGGTGATGGCTTGATTTCTTGCTGAACTTATCGTGCCCGCAATCCCTCACATCCTCAGTGGCTATGTACCCTGGGCCATTTTGTATGTGTATGCATCCCTATTTCGCTAGGTGTGACGTCACTTCATGTGTTCATACCTCATTATTACCTGTGTTGGTGCATTGCTCTCTGCAGCTTCTGACCACTATACTTGTGGTCTCCCAACCCTGGTATGCGGAATCGTTCTCATTGCAGCAGTGTGCACCCTTCTTGCTGCTTGTCTTCCGCCTTCTCTGTTTTGAGCACTTCGCTGGTGTAACCCCCCGTTGTGTAGCACTACTTTCGGTTCTCCCCATGGGACTGGCCACCTTTTTCTTTTGGTGTGTCACAGATCTTTTGCCTCCTTTTTAGGTTATGACCCGCTGAGTTGTGCAATCCAGATCAGTTATTTCTTTATTCGTGGGTTTGCACGTCTGTGTTTCGCGCTGCGGTACTTCAGTGCTGTGTGCTTCAGCACCGTTGCATTAGATACATGTGTATCTCCTTCTGTCAGTCGAAGGCTTGACTTGTGCTCACTGTGGTTCGCTCTCGTCGGCCCTGTATCCCAGAGACAATGTATCCCTCCGGTCAGGCCCGGCTTGATCCTCACCTTGTTCACGTCTCCCCTCCACTTCATGCAGCCTTCATTTATTTTTACATTTCTTTATTGGCATTTTGTCATAGTTACATGGTAGATCTGATGTTTTATTCATGAGAAATAGAAGGAAACAGAGAAATAAAGAGAAAAGCATTAAAAAGGTAACATCAACAACATTAACTGTCTCCGTACATTGTCTGTGTGTTCCAATGTGAGCAATTCCAGCCTAGGGGGGACTAACCAGGGAGCAGGGGGGATAGAGGGGTTCCAGACATCGTTCCGGGAGGATCCAGCTTAGGTGCCATCTCGGATGGTGGGTCATCGTGACGTTCATACAGGGGCATTCTTGAGGGCATACCATCTGAGGGGTGGAACATGCTCCATGTTAGTTCTTTCCAGGCGTCCAAAGCCTCACTTGTGCCATCTGCAGATCTGGCAACGTTATCCTCCCAGGCTTTGGTTTCCGCGCCCACCCAGCGTTCCAGCTCTCTGTACCATGTGTTGTACTGTGGACCAGCGGGGCATTTCCAGGCCATCGCGATTGTCCTTTTAATTAGCACACACTCTATGTCCATGAGTTTCATTATGTGTTTGGATTTAGCCAGCCTGGGATAAGTACCTAGTAGGCATTCACTGGGGGACCATTCGTATCTTGTCATGCCTGCCCTTTTGCAGGCCTGCTCCACTCCCGCCCAGAGGGTCTGCACCTTTGTGCATGTCCATAACATGTGAAACAGGTCAGCATCGTCCGTGTTGCACCAATCCACAGTTGGGTGGTGTCTGCGCATTGTACTTCGCTATTTTGTGTGGGGTTAAGTAGGTGCGGTATAGTACGTTCAGCTGTATGAGGTGGAACCTGGAGTTCCTGGATACTTCCTTGGGGTAAATAAGCACCCTGTCCCATTCTTTGATGGTCATTGCCGTTCCCAGATCTTCCTCTCATCTGGACCGCAGCGTAGCGCTACAGGGATTTGGGGTGTCATTTAGTTGGACGTATATTTGGGATACTGGTCTTCCTCCCTCCCCAAGATTATACAACAGCGTAACTAGGGGGTCTGCTTCAGGTTCCTCAGGCCAGGTCGCTCACTTGGCCCGTGCTATCCCGCAGATTCTTTGGTACCACAAGAACCGGCCACCAGGCATGTCATCCTCCTCTTGTAGTGAGGCGAACTCCCTGAAAGTACCCCCCGCATATAGGTCTCCCCAAGTATATACTCTGCTTCTCTCCCAGAGTCTGATATTTTTCAGATCTACGCTAGATTTGCATATGTCTGCTTTCAGTGGGATTTCTGGTGAGTATGGGTGCTTCACATGTAAGAGTGCTATGGACATGCACCATATTTTCCTGCCCAGTTAAACGAGTAAAGCTGTCGGGGCGCCCAGATCATTTCCTTCAATTGTATTGGGGAGACTAATTGGCGCAGTAGGGTCGTTTCAGACGTGGTGTTGTCAGCCAACCACTTAGTTGTGAAGCTGAGTTGTGCTGCTAAATAATATTTCTCCAGGTTTGGAAGTTGTATTCTTCCTTGTCTATGTGGCAGGACTAATGTGGAGAGTGCCAGTCTGTGCCTGTTTTTCCCCCATAAGAAGTCACAGAGCAGTGTGTCGAGCAGGCGGAAGAAGGGGGCGTTGATGTAGTAATGGACATTTTGAAACCCGTATAGGACTCTACGGAGAACAATCATTTTGATGATTGATGCCCTGCCCATCATGGATAGGGGAAGCTTGGACCAGAATCCTATCGATTTGAGCGGGGTGGGAAGCACTGCCCTAGTGTTATGTTTGTGCATTAGCGTGTAAGTGTGCAGGATGTTAACCCCTAGGTATCGGAACAAGTTAGTTTGCCGATGTTTTCCCACCGAAGGGAGGTCTTCAGCGTTCCGTCCCCTCAGGCTTGCCAGGGGAAACAGGCAGGATTTTTGTCTGCTAAACTGTATCCTGGAGACCCAGGAATAGTTATCCAGGACCTCCAGCATGGTTGGTACATTCAGGTGCGGATCTTTGACATACAGGAGTACGTCGTCCGCGTACAGGGAGATAATGTGGTCTATCCCCCCCCACCCGTATGCCTGCGTCAAAGAATTGCTTCCTAAAACAAAATGGCAATGGGTTCCAGCCCCAGTATATAAAGTATGGGTGATAGCGGGCAGCCCTGCCTGGTTCCCTTTCCTATGTCCCATGCTGCAGAGACGCACTTCACGGTCTTCACCCGCGCTTGTGGCCTTGTATAGAGCACTTTCATACCCGAACCTTTTAAGGACCATTGTCAGCCATTCCCAATAAATAGAATCGAAAGCCTTAATGGCGTCTAAGGACAATAATGCGTATGAGCCTTTTTCCTGATTGGTCTGTGGTGGTGTTGCGGCCCGGTACAAAGCCGTTTTGGTCGGTATGCACTATTTCGCCTATGGCTCCGGACGGCCTTGTGGCTAGTATTGTGGTAAGAATTTTTTCATGCAGCCTTCATACCAGCACAATCGCCAGTGCTGAGGCTCACAGGGCTTCTTCTACCTGCGGCCGCACATCCCTCGAGCCCTGGTCCGGGTGCCGTGCACACACCCTGTATTCTGCTCACTCAGCCTCAGCCCGATCCGCCCAGGGCACCTCCGCCATTAGCATGCGAAAGGTCAAGTGATCATGCACTCCATCCGGTCTCGCCTTTGTTCCCTTTGTCTCTCAGGCGGCGGCCATTTTCTTTATTTCATCGCGTTTTCGTTCTACGATTTTCTTCAGCGTTGTTGTTGCACTGGTCCATGCCTCACTGCATTCATGCGTGCCCCAACTCTTCCCATGCATGATCCTCTCTGTTACGGGACTTTTGCATCATTTAATGCGCAGTTATCTGCAGGATTGTGTGAGGATCTGCAGGAGCTCTAGCAAGGAGGCGTCCTCCTACATGGCTCTTTAGCCAATCCCCCCCAGAGCCCACCACATTCTTGTAATCGGCTCATGGTCTCAGCCTCCTCTTACGTGTGGTACTCCCTCTTTGCATGATTGTTTCTATTTTCCTTTCTGTCTCATGTAATTTCTGCGTTATGCCCCCTTGGGGCCCTTTTGGACTTCGATATGGCCGCTCCCCTCACCACCACCTTAAAAGCCTTCCACAGAGTGCCCTCCGATTCCACACTGCCAGTGTTCTCGAAATATTCGATTATCTCTTCCATTAGGTCCTCTCGGAATGCAGTGTCTTTCAGCGCTTCGGTTCTGAGCCTCCACGTTGGGATCTTGGCTCTTGGGGGCTGGTGTTGCCACGCCAAAACCAGGGGGGAGTGGTCTGATAATATTCTCGCTTTATATTCTGATCCCATCATCTACCTGATGAGTTCCGGAGTGGCGAACACATAGTCCAATCTCGTGTATAGCTTTTGTGGGGTGGTGTAGTGCAAGAAGTGCCTATCATTCGGTTGTTGTTGCCTCCATATGTCTTCCAATCGGAAATCTCTCAGCAGGGCCTGTAGGGTCCTGGCTGCGGGAGTAGGTCTGTTTAACTTTGTGTCTGATCTGTCCATGTTGGGATATAGTGTGCAGTTAAAGTCCCCTCCTCCCATATGACCGCACCTCCTATGTGGGGGCTGAGTTTGTTGTATAGTGTCTTGTAGTAGGCCACTGAGTCCTGATTTGGGGCGTATGTGTTTATGATGCACAGTTCTCTGCTTTCTAGCAACCCCCGCACTATTACCATCCTCCCGTCTGGCTCCACTATGGTTTGCAACATTTGGAAGGGTACATGTGGCGCCACCCAGGCAAGCACTCCCCTGGCATATGCTGAATATGTTGCCCCAATGGAGGTCTCTCTCCATTTTTCCTTATCACCTTCTGTTTCTCTTTGGTGAGGTGGGTTTCTTGCAATAAGGCTATGTCTATTTTTTGCCTTCTCAGGTACATCATTACCTTATTCCTCTTCAAATAGCTATTGAGCCCCAGGTCACTATTTTGTGGTCTCCCATTTTCGTCCGTATCCCATCTAGTCTCTGTCTCCCCTGGTCTTTGTCCCTTGTGTACTTCTGCGCGGTTATAAGCTCGCTCTCCAACTAATTTCACAACAAACCCACCAACAATCCCTCACCCCGCTCCCTCCTGGTCCCAACTGTTGCCCAGCTCCATCCCTGGATCTCAGGCTTTCCCGCATTTAGTCCTACCCTGGCTATGCCGGTATTAGGTACACAGCAGGGTGTTGCCTATCTATAGGCAACCGCACCTAACTATCTACTTGGGTATGATTGTGGGTTCTCGGTGTCTCCTATATTTATGCTTCTGTGCGCTAGCCCGCCCATGTTCTAACATCATTTATTTTGTTTCTATATTCCAGTCACATTGGCATTATTTATAAGGCAACTCAGTCTCTGTATGCAGTCGTTTCAGTTTCTCCTCTCGCCATCCCGCTGGTCATCTGTCCCCGGCGGGCCATTCTGCGCATCCAGCCACGATGTTGCTTCTTCTGGGGACTCGAAAAAAAGGGCTCTGTTTTTGTGGAATACTTTCAGCTTCGCTGGGTACATGAGCATATATTTGTAGCCCGCTTCTCGCAGTCGTCTTTTCACTGTCCCGTAGTTTAGCCGCCGGTCTGCACCTGGAGTGTAAAGTCCGGGTATGCTGTTATAGATGCTGAAGCTCTCCGTATCGTTCCCCCCTTCCTGAAGTGTTCTAGGATTTTCTCTCTGTCTCTATAGTTCAGTATCTTGGCGATAATCGGCCTCGTGTGTGGGGGGGGGAAGCTCCAGGCGCAGGCCTCTTAGTGCCCGGTGTGCTCTTTCCACCGTAAATCCTTGGGTCAGAGCTCCTCCGGTAATTTCTTGCAGCAGCATGGTTTCCACATAGTCTGTGGGGTTTGCCCCCTCCTCGCCTTCAGGCAGCCCTACGATACGAATGTTATTTCTTCGGACCCGCCCTTTGGCCTCTTCAGCCCTGTTTTCCAGGTTGTTCACTTGTTGGCGCAACGTGTGGCTCTCCGATGCATGTGTTGTGTTGGCAGTTGTATTCGATTCGACTTCCTTCTCCAGCTCCCCCGTGCATTCAGCTATCTTCCGCACATCTTGTCGCAGTAGATTCACATCCATTTGTACTGCATCGATTTTGAATTCGAGCGATGTTTTGAGGGTGGCCATGGTTGCCTCCAGTTTGGATTCCCATGAGGCCTTCAGGTCTGCGATTGCGTCCAAGATATGTTGGTCGCTGCATTCGGGTGTAGCCTCAGGCAGCGTGTTTTTTTTCTTTGCTTCTGGCACCTTCCGCTGTTTGCAGCGTCTTGGTATAGTCTTCCATGGTGGGTTGCTTCCCTTTGGATTTAGGCAGTTTGGATGCCATTGCCACGACTTCGGATTTGTCTGCCTTAGATGGTTGAGGCTTGAAGGTCCAGCCCGCTAATAGCTATCCTCTGGTTCGACTCTACAGTCTGTATTTGGAGGCTCTTGGTGAAGTCCACCGTCGATCGTGTTCTCCGCTTCTTTAAGGAGTGCCTCCTCTTGAAGATGTTCATGTTTGCCCTTCTCTTGTCTTGCTGGGTGTGGTTCCTTGCCCCGCTAGCCGTTGATATTCTGTTCCTGGGGGGGGGCCTTTACACTGTTGCCTGCGTCACTTTTCCCTTCCAATGCCAGGCCCTCTTTGTGTGTTAGCTGGGGAAGGCCCTAATGTGTCTGAGGCTCAAGCCCTACTTTCTTGTGTGCTCCTCTTTACATGCCGCAGTTTGACTATCCAGCCATTCCGGGACCTCACCTCCTGTGGGGAGGAACTGGTGGAGACCGAGAAGGGCCTCAATGAAAGGTCCATAGGCCTCAACAAGAGGTTCATAAACCTCAACTTCCTCCTTGAAGACCTCCCTATTCTCTCTTCATCCCCCCTCTCTCCCTCTTCTAACTCCTCAATCCCCACTCCCTTTTCATTCTCCCACCTTTCTATTCTTCACTTGTTCTATCCTTCTCTGTTCCCCCACACCAATCCTACTTCCTCTCCACTTCCCCTCCTCCTCAGTTAATTGCTTTTTGCACTGTTTTGCTGTCGAATGATTCATTATGTAATTTTGCTCTCAATGTTTGTTGTTCACTGTATGAGTTGTTCCATTGTACAGCGCCTTGGTGTAAAGCGCTCTATAAATAAACAAATCAATCAATCACCAAGAGGTTTGAGAAGGTTCGATCCCAGGGGACGGTCCCTGCTGAAGTGATCAAAGATAGCAACGACGAACAGGGCCCAGTGGAGCGGCCATCCCGTCCGTCGCAGCCATTGCCCGAGCCCCAGGATAGCTCGGCGGCCATTTTGTTGGCAATCCAATCATTATGTACCGAGATAAGGACGAGATTGCCACGCACCCCGACGGAGGAGCCAGAACCAGGCCCGTTGGGAAGCCCTCCGAACAAGCAGAGGAGAGTCCACCCCGCTCCACGCTTCGTGCCTGCGAGACCGGTGGACCCCTCATCCCCCTCGCCAGGAGAGGATACGGCGACGGATACGGCGACGGGGCGGACGATGACGGCGGCGATGACACAGCGATCATCCCATCGTCACTCCCCCCGCGGGCGTCCCCAGCCGATGAGGTTGGCTCTTTCCACGCCATGATAACCAGGGCATCCGAGCTCTTCCAGCTCTGCCCTGAAGAACAGAAAAAGGAGGGGTTTCTGTACCAACGATAAGAGGCTAAGAGGACGACATCTGGAACGAGGGGCTTGCTGTCCTCAACCCTGTCACGACACCCACCAAGAGGGACAGGTACGAGAAGAAGTACCGAGTCCCCGATGCCGCCCCCTTGTGCCTCAGGGCCCAGCCCACGCCGGACTCTGTCGTCTCGGCAGCGGCTAAGAAGGCAGCGGGCGCGGCGGCCTCAACTTCCACTTCCCCACCGGACAGCGAGGGCAAGAAGTTGGACTCTATGGACGACGAGTCATCTCGGCGGCGGCGACAACGATTAAGGCGGCCAATGCCTTAGCTATCGTGGCCCGCTACGACAGGGAGCTCTGGTTCAAGATAGTTCCCCTGCTAGATTTCCTACCTGATGATAAAAGGGCAGAGGCTCTAGAAATTCCGCAGGAGGGCGAGGTGGCGTCGGATCACGCCAGAACGGTGGCGACGGACATTGCCGATACCGGATTTCGCCAACTGGGCAACTGAGTTTGCCTCCGACAACGAGGATGGCTCAAGGCGACAGACTTTCGCCTGGACGTCCAGACCAGAGTGTTGGACATGCCGTTAAACGGCAACATCCTCTTTGGTAAGGCGATGTATGAGTCTCTACAGGCCATCAAGACCGACTTGGAGACGGCCCGGGCCCTTGGGGTCCTGCAGCAGCGACGGCCCTTTTGGAGCCCCGGAGACAGACCGGGGGCCTCCAAAGGATCCAGCGGTGGCTCCTCCACTTACCGCCAGGCTGCCCGCTCCTCTTCCCAGGAGGCCTACAGAGGTCGCGGCAAGCAAGGGGGTTCCCGCCGTCGTTGCCAATGAGGCCAAGGCGGCAAGGCCGCTTCTAAGCAAGACTGACCCGGCCGGGTTGTCGGGCCCTCACCGAAGTACCCCAGTGGGAGGTCGGCTGACGAAGTTCGTCAGAGTGTGGGAGTCCATCTCCACCGATCGTTGGGTGTTGGACACCCTGGCCAAGGGGCACTCGCTGGAATTCCTAAAGAAGTGCCCTTGCATTCCTCCCGTGGCCAGGAAGGAGAATCCCGTCCCTCAACTGCTGTTGGAAGTAAAGGCGATGCTCAGGAAAGGTGCCATCGAGCTCGTCCCCAGGAGGCTCCGGGGCTCCGGAGTGTACTCAAGGTACTTCCTCGTCAGAAAGAAGACAGGCAGTTGGCGCCCCATCCTGGACCTGCGTCGGTTAAACAAATACATCAAGGCGCAGAAATTCAGGATGGTCACCCTCCAGCATGTGCTGGGACAGCTTGAGGAAGGCGACTTCCTATCGCCGTTGGACCTGGAGGATGCTTACTTCCACATCCCCATTCTAAAAAGGCACAGGAAGTTCCTCAGGTTCGTGGTTCAGGGACGCCACTACCAATTCAGAGCCCTACCGTTCGGATTAAAGTCGGCACCCAGGGTTTTCACCAAGTGCCTGGCACCAGTGGCGGCGCGGCTGCGCCTGCAGGGGATCCACGTCTACCCCTACCTGGACGACTGGCTAATCCGGGCAAGGTCAAGGGAACTCGCCAACTATCATACGGCGAGGACTGTCCGGTTGCTCACGGAGCTGGAGTTCGCCATCAACTACCCCAAATCCCACTTGGTTCCGTCACAAGTAGCACTGTTTTTGGGGGCGAAGCTCGATACAGTGGAGCAATTGGCCTCACCTTCAGAGGAGATGACCAAGACCATCCTGGGCAAGGTGCGGCGCCTGTTAGCCACGGACGTGGCCAGGGTGAGGTCCATCAAGTCCCTGCTCGGGATGATGTCCTCATGCATCTAGCTTGTGCCCCTTTGCAGACTTCGGATGCATCCGCTACAGGAGTTCCTCGACGCCCGCTGGCTTCAGGTGAGGGGCTGCTTCGAGGACAGGATCCCCCTCGACGAGAAGTTCCGTCGGGCGATCCTATGGTGGGGCACCCGGACTCACCTCACGACGGGCACAGACTTTCAAACCCCGGCGTTTCCGGAGACGGTGACTACGGACGCCTCTCTGGAGGGTTGGGGGGCCCACACCGGAGATCTCCACGCAAGAGGCCTTTGGCTCCCGGAGGAGAGGTCTCTTCACATCAACATCTTGGAGCTCCGAGCAGTGTTCTGGGCGCTCAAGTCGTTCCTCCCGTCCCTCAAGGACAAAGTGGTGAGGATCTTCACCGACAACACCATCACGATGTTCTACATACGGAAGCAGGGGGGCACCAGATCCCCAGCCCTATCCAAGGAGGCCCAGGATCTGTGGCACTGGGGATGTTTCTGGTTCCCTTCCACCTGGCAGGAATAAAAAACACCATCGCCGACCCACTCAGCAGGGAGCTGCACTCGTGCCACGAGTGGGAACTGCGCCAGGATCAAGTTGATCGACTCTTCCAACGATGGGGCTAACCCCAGATCGACCTGTTCGCGACAGCGACGAACTCCAAGTGCCAGAGGGGTTCGCCAGCAGGTTCCCACAGCCGAGGAGCATGGGCGATGCTTTCTCGTTCCCTTGGAGCGGCCTGTTTCTATACGCGTTCCCTCCTTTGCCATTGCTGCTCGGCCTCATCAACCAGCTCAAGAAGTCCAGGTCCAGGATGATACTCCGGACCTTCTGGACTTGTCAACGTCCCCACCAGTCAGGCTGCCGGCGGACGCGGATCTTCTCTCCAGAGAAGGAGGCGCCATTCTCCACCACGACCCACAGTCGCTGAACTTGCAGGCCTGGCTCCTGCAGCACTAGAGTTTGGAGGGTACGATATCCCGGCTGATTGCAGAGAGGTTCTTGCAAAGGCCAGGGCGTCCTCAACTCTCAAGTGTTACGGTCATAAATGGAAGAGGTTCTCTGTCTGGTGCCGTGCACAGAAGATTAACCCTCTGCGAATTACGGCCCCTCAAGTGCTGCCGTACCTGCTATTGCTGGTCAAGGCTGGACTGGCTCACGCCTCCATCAAAATACATCTGGCTGCTATCTCCCGATATACCAGGACTACGGGACGGGCGTCTTTGTGGTCTCATCGCCTGGTGAAGTAAATTATGAAGGGACTATTCCGATCATTCCCGCCGGTGAAGGCTCCTGCCCCGGCCTGGGAGCTTAATGTGGAACATTCGGCCTATGCATTCAGCGCCTTTGAAGTTCCTGTCATGGAAGACAGCGTTCCTCGTGGCCATCACCTCTGCACGACGAGTGGGAGAGATTCAGGCCCTATCTTGCAAGCCTCCATACTTGACTTTTTATGACGCGAGGGTGGTGCTGAGAAACGCACCCCTCCTTCATGCCCAAGGTGCCGTCGGACTTCCACCTCAACGAGCCCTTGGTGTTACCAGTTTTCTTCCTGTCGCCTTCGACGCCGGCCGAGAGGACTTTGCACTCGTTGGATGTAGCTAGAGCGCTGAAGTTCTACATGGACCGCACAAAGAGTTTTCGGAAGACCTCACAACTGTTTGTGAACTTTGGGTCTGTGAATCAAGGGAAGGCTCTCTCGAAGACTTCCATTTCCAGATGGCTCTCCGGCTGCATCATGCATTGTCACCGGTTGGCAAACCGACCGCTGCCCGGCCGTCTGAGAGCCCATTCGACCAGAGCGATCGCTGCTACCACGGCGTTCCTGTCTGGTGTGCCCCTGCTGGACATCTGCAGGGCTGCTACATGGAGGTCGACACACACCTTCACAAGATTGTACTCCGTCGATCGGGACTCCAGGGAGGAGTCCAGGGTCGGCCAAGCAGTGCTGCGCAACCTGTTCGCTTAAGGTGAGCCTGGTGAGGAGGTAAGAGATACTTAATGTTGAGTTGTTGTATTGCTTAATGTTGAGCCTGTTGCCCCCTCCCGTGGCTTTGCATGTGTATACTGCTATGTATTCTTTTATTCATGAGCATGTGAATCCATGCCAGGCCCCATGCTGGAGAAGGAACAAGTTAATTACCTGTAACTGTTGTTCTCCAGCATGGGTCTGGCATGGATTCACATGCGAACCCTCCCACCTACCACTCTGCGGCTCTTCACTACCAAATCTGAGGATGGCTGCCAGGGGCAGGGCTTAGGGAGAGGGCAGTCTGGGGGCAGTATGACCCAGAGATCAGTGATTGGTTACTACTAAGAAAGACAGATCAGAAACGAAACTGATGCTGATTTTTTCTTTACCGAGTATTCCCAGCCTGACAACGGGAATATTCATGAGCATGTGAATCCATACCAGACTCATGCTGGAGAACAAGTTACAGGTAAGTAACTTGTTCCTTAGGTTCCAATTTCCCAGCTCCGTGGAGGCAGACCCACTCTCTCATGTATCAGGCCTCCCTCAGCGCTGCCTGCTTTGGTGTGGCAGCGGCCCCGCCTCACGTCTCCCAGGGCGGGCTGCGCTGCCTCCAGGTGCCTGGGGCTATGGGCCCTCTGGAATCCCTGTATATTTTATCAGTTTTTCATGCGTTATACAGTGTGAGGGACCTTCGGCAGCCTCTCATCATTCTCCATCCGCGCCTCTGTGCCAGTCTCATTTGATCCCTCCGTGGTCTGCCGTTTTCCACTTAGTTGCACCGTTTCTGGAGGGCTTCGGATCACTGAGTGCTTCGGGTGTTGATTGCTCAGTGTCTCGCTCTGCAATCGCAGTGTTGGTGGGTCTGTGCCTCTCTCCACTCGGGCTAGCCGCGTTCTGTGAGTTTTATTTCCTGGTCCTGTTTTTCTGCCGCGTATTGCGGGGATGGCTCTCGGTCCCCTCTATCAGCCAGGCTTCGCAGTTGTCCAATCTCCGCTTCAGGTGGGTGTGCGATTACAGCGTTACCGGTCCCGTTCCATGTACATATTGCCGCTCTCTGCGTTTGCACTTATTTCTGCCCAGTCCGGTTCCTTTGTTTAGCAGGCGGCCATTTTGCTTCTAATGTTGATGGAGATTTTGCGGGCCGTTCGCTTCAAATATATTCTGTTTCTTTCCAGATTTGGGCGTAATGAGGCTGGCTGTGTTCTGCACACATTCCTCTCGTTTCCTCTTCTTTTGGGGCCGTTTTCGTTGGGTTAGTCGGACGGACTTGCAAGGATTTGAAAGGATCATCTGGAGCTCAGGAGATACCCCGCCGCTCACATGGCTAGTTAGCCATGCACCACACATACTTATGTTGATTGCTGGGACGGGGTCTTGAAGAGGGGAGTCTGGACGATCCCTTTGAGTTGTACATGGTGTTTGGCACCTTGGCCGTTCCAACCCATCCAATACCAGAGGGGGGGATATTGGAGGGGGGAATGGATGGGGATGAGGTGAGCACAAAAGTGCACCAACAATTCGTTCATGACCCTCATAGATGATTGAGCGTGTTCTTGACTCACTGAAAAATTCAAACAACTATTTGTATATGCTCATTTGTATTTTATTTAATTTGGCGATGTTGATGGCACACACAAACTACACATTGTATACTTGAGGTTGCAGCACAGTGTGTGAAATTCCCCAGTACTGTCAGCTGTCACTGGGGAATTTAGCATGAATGGCTCGAACGGCACAGGCAGGTATTACTCGTCGAATGCGGAATCCAAGCCTCCCATAAAGCCACCGTGTAAACGAATGGTAGGCCACCATCCCATGCCACCTGTGAAAGAGAAACATTCATATTTTAATTGACTGAACCTGATGAGTGTACCACCTTACTTGAAAATGTATCCTATATTCTATGGTATAGTTGCCCTTAGAAAAGTAACTTTCTGGAAAAATGTACTTGGGCTTTGAAGTATCGACACATTACAAATGTGAACACCCATTCTAGCCAGAACGGTTTGGGACTTAGAGAAATATTGTTTTTTAGTTGAAAGTGAAACACACACAAGCGATGAACACTCTGATTTCCAATAAGCGAGAGAAATGTATTCAATTTACAGACTAAATTAATTTGTCATTGATCGATCAAAGTTACAACGATGTAGGAGAAAAACATGAAATGTTAGTTGTCTCAGTGGTAAAAATGACATCACAGCTAGAGAATACATACTCGTTACTAGGATTGCAATAGCAAACAGTTGGGTGAAGTTTGTGCATAAGCACCATCATAATCCTCAAAACGGACCTTGTGAGGCAGGCTGCCCTGAAGTGATGCAGCTCGGCAACGCATAGCAGTGTTTTGCATTCTTCGGCTATGTAGGCCGAGCATTCAGAGTTTTCTTGGCAGCAACAGTTCTCCAACTCTATTGGCATGACCTCGCAATGATTGCAGGTACACCAGGTGGAAACGTCTTCCATGCGACTACGCTCAGGGTCGTGCTCCAGTGATTCATCTTCCCAACTATTGTTCGATTCCCCATCGTTTCCACTTCTTTCTCTTTCCATTAGTTCCTTCTCAGGAATACTCGGGCTCGTACTGTTAGGGCTGTATTGTTGCCATTATACGACAAATATTTAAATAAAATGCAATTAACAAGTTAAATCAGTTCTGCTAGTGTAAGTACATGTTCGTAGGGGCTTTGTACTAGGAAGATAGCTGAACAGAGCAGAAACGAGTCACAGCGATCTAAACTAAATACAGTGAAACGATTGAAAAAGCAACTTCTTTGTTGTCTGATCAGAAAGGGTCTGTTTATACTTGTTGAGGAAATGGGCGGCCTGGCATTTCCATGGAGACACCTCAATAGCTTGCGCACAGAGGACGTTGACACGAGACGTGCATTGGCGTTGTGAAAAGAGGCGTATGCGTCTATGGATGTCAGTTGGAGGGGCGAGCGATCTGTATTCGTGCCGTGAGCTCACTTGAACTTACGGCGATGCATCAACGGCTAAGATTAGCACAGGATGGCTGCGCTCAACCCGTTGTTTTCGCATCTGTAAAAGTGAGGAAAACTAAGGTAAGATGCATAGGAAAACATTTTAAGATCGATTATAGTATGCATAAAAATACATGCCCAAACAATCGGGACAATAACATTTTTGAGCGAACTTACCCTTTAAATCAACTGTGCAAGGATGATCTCTTCACAAAGTAAAGTGTTCATTGTGTTACCAAGCAACAGAAAAGTTCTCAGGTAATCAAAATCGGATAAAATAAAGAAATATTGACTAGTGTAGAACTCCCAGGCTAGGGTCGTGATCCTTTCCCCTAGGTTTTTTCTAGTTCTCCTTTCTTTCTTTTTGGTGCCTCTCAGGCCTGCAAGTTTCCTAAACAAATGTCACAGGATAATTCGCAAGAATAGGTTTCTTGAATTCACACTGCTTTATCCCTACAACTTTGCACATTTCCCTTGCCAAGCGGAGGATTCCTTTTTGATTATTTATTCTTCTCTCACTTTTAATGCGGGTTAGGTATCCTCTCCTGGCAAGCAATTGTCCCCTTATGTACTTTGGTGCAGGTCCAAGACTTGGAATATTCAGAACAGCTTGGTTTACTCTCCTGCCAATTAATTTTCCTCTCATGGACCTGGGTGATGGTTCCCAGACTCGCAGTATTCTGAATGTCTTTAAGTTTCTGTCTCATATGGGTGCGGGTCCCAGACTCGCACTGTAGCGTTGCACCGCTTGCTCTGCTCCCCTAGCAAGCATACACATTTTGCTGGTTTGCTCCTTTTTTAGTTGGGGTCCCAAACCCTCTTATTCTTGGTTTCTCATATGGGTGCGGGTCCCAGACTCGCACTTCCACCCGCTTGCTTCCTAAGACCTCCAGCACCGCTCGGGCAACCTGCGTATCATCATGTCTTTCGTGCAGGTACCAGCGTTTCCTGAGCAGCTGCTTCCTTTCTTGAGGTTTCAGTGGTGTTCGGGGAACGAGCGAGGTCTGCAGCAGCTCTGCGGTTGTCTGCTTCTCTGTCCGGCTGCACATCCTCCCTCTCAGGAGTTTTGCCGATGCCTGGAGATTTGATGTGGCAATAGTCCGAGCAGTCATTCCATCCTGGACCGCGTTCAGGTTCTCCCTCTCCTCCTGTCATGGCTTTGCTTCTGGCTCTCGTTTGCTTGGCAAGTGCATGGCTGACCGATTTCCTCCTCGGATGATAGCTCTCTTAGCATCTCAGCGGAGTCATCGTTGAACTCCTGCATTGGATGGTTGAATTACTTTGAGCCAATCGGACACTGCGAGAGTCTAGAGTGCTCACTTTGCTTCTCCCGAGTGATCTTTGGACTCCTGGTCCTCCTTCACAGTACTCAGAATAGAACCACATGTAGCATACTTTGCATTTTTACTTTGCTTTATATTATTTGTAAGGCGCTACCAAAGTGGCCCGGGGGGCACATGGGCGCCGAAAGCAGAAGATAGAAAAGATCAGGGAGAGAGCAGAGGTACTTGCCACCTCAGATTATTTAAACAGATGAGTTTTAAGTTGTTTATTAAATCCCTCAAAAGAGGTCCCGTTTCTTAACTCAATTGGTAGTGTGTTGCATTTACCAGGTGCAGCCACCCAGAAAGCCCCCTTTCGTACCGATTCAAGTGAGGCTTTCGGTATTTGCAGCAGTTTCGCACTGTTTGAGTGGAGGGAGCGTACCACCGGTTTGTTTTTATATCTGCAGGCAATATAGGCAGGGAAAGCCCTGTAAGGGATTTATAGGTAATGGTAAGGAGCCTAAAATCTACCCTCTCGGCAATGGGTAGCCAGTGCAGTCTTCTTCGCACCTCCAACAAATGTGCATACTTTAGAATCCCCATGATCGCTCTGATAGTACTATTTTGAATAACTTGAAGTTTAGCGAGTTCAGTTTTTCCCACCCCTACAAGAAGAGAGCCACAATAATCAATTTTCAATGAGATGATGGCTCGGTCAATCATTACACATTCCTTTTGGGACAGAAATGGACGACTATGCGAGAGAAGCTGAATATAATAAGCCGATGCTGAGACAAGACTGTTGACCTTAGCAGACATGTTTAATGTCTGATCAAATATCACTCCTAATATTTTTATTTTTCCTTTTGTGGGAATATCGTGATTCGCAATGTGGAAGGACTCATCCGCATTGAGTTTTAGAAGTTTTGGCCTAGAACCTACAATCATGAGCCTGGTCTTTTCATGGTTCAGTGCCAACCCACTCATGTCTATCCACTCATGTATTAGATCATATATTTTGATACCGCTAAGGCGTCTTTCTATTAAATGCCTGATATGGGAATGAGGCATTGAGAATCATCCACATAATTTGAGATGCACATCTTTTTCTCCTCTAACATATGAAAGAAATATTATATAAAACCGGGGATAGAGATGCCCCCTGGGGGACATCATAGCTAAGAGGGACGGGGTCTGCTTCTGCTTGCTTACTGCCGACCCGCGTGGTCTTGTTACCTAGGAAAGACTGCCTCCAATCCCTTGCATGATCACTAAAATAAGACACCATCTGTAATCTGTTCAGGTGGAGGGGGTGGTCCACTAAATCAAACACAGCTGATAAATCCAAGGACATCAGCAGCATTGTAGTGCCATCATTAATATTAGTCATCATATTAGACTTCAGTTACAGTTATGCTGTTTCAGTACTGAAACCTGGTCTAAAGCCAGACTGCCCACCATTCAGAATAGGGTGATCTTTTATGTGACTTCGAAGTTGTTCGAAGGCCACTATGTCCATTCTCTTCAAAATGAAGGGCGAGTTAGAAATATTCCGATAGTTGTTGGCAATGTTGGGGTCCTGACCTGATCTGGTTTTTTTTTTAACAGAGGTGTTATCCTGGAACCCTTCAGTCTAGTGGAGGGACCCTTCCTTCTTTGAAGGAGGCATTCACCATTTTAGTAATAGAGCTAATAGAGCTAATCAATAGCTGTGGCTGGGAACTGGTCCCCCTTGCAGGTGGATGGCTTGAGTTTGACGAGAATAGTACGGAGTTCATCTTCCGTAATACTCCTAAAATTGAACTTTGGTATGGTCTGTGCTAAAGTGAGATTTTCCCTCAGCAAGTCTTTAGGGGATTCAACTGGCCTTGTAGTTAAGGTTTGTTCAATAACATTTTACATTTTTTCTGTCTTAGTTATCATAGCCTCTTGGATGTGCGTGCACCACTCCTGACCTTTACAAATAGATTCTTGAAATTTGACATCCGGTTTCTCTAATTCCTTGAGGATGGCAAAATGTCTTTGGAATCGTGTTGGCCATTTTCTATGCGTACTTCGTAAGACTCCTTTTTCGCTTTTATAATGGGCAGTTTAAATTTTCTGGCCGCCCCTGGTAATCTATCTTATTGTCTTCCACCTTTTTCCACTGGTAGAATTTTTTCTTTTTTCCACTCTTAACATCTTAAGGTCATCCGAGAATCAGATAATTTTATGATGGTTAGTAACCTTCCTATTTTTTAAGGGAGTTAACTTGTCAATCGCTTTAGAGAGGACATTCAGGAGGGAGTCGATCATACCATCCACAGTCATCAGAGACGACGCACCCGTCTGGGGGGCATGGGCGTTATCCACTCCTTCAATGACTCTGGATTTATCCTCTTCATATTTCAGGATACAATCCAGTTTTGATTTAATATACTCTTTTTGCACTGACTAAGAGTATTTATCCTAAATTCAATGAAGGAGTGATCCAACTAAGGGCATAAGGAGATGTCAGGTGTATTAATCTTCAACTTAAGTATAAGACCCAATCCAACATGTGGCCCTTGGAGTGTATGGAATTATCTATATGTTGTTGAAAGCCCACAGCATTTGTAAATCTAACAAGTCCCCTGGCAGCGGGATCTTTAAGGTCGTCTTTCCAAAGATTGAGATCACCCATTGTAAGCCATTTGACAGTGCCCTTAAGTTGGGACAAGACCAAGCTGTTCAGTTGTGAGAAACACTGGCATGATGTTTGTAGGGCGATACATCAGTAACAGGTTCATTATGGAGGAGGCATTCGTTCTAACTTTAAAACAGAGGGTCTCACAACCACTTGGGCCTTGAATATCAACCTTTCATATATCCAAGGATTTCTTAAATATAATTGCCACTCCCCCCTCCTTGATTCTCCTTATTAATGCTACTCCCAAAGATTATGCCATTTATGCAAGTGCTAGGGAGGGGCCTGCAACCACGTCTCAGTCAAAGCACAAATAGCTAAATTGTGATCAGATACATATATTCAGCTATTTCGACCACGTGTTTAACCATTGATCTGATACTGCTTAATAATACTGAGTTTCTTGTAATCACCTGTCTGCGGGTCGTAAACAAGGTTTTCGTCACGTATATCCCGATTTCTTTTATGTTCCAAACCAGAGGTGCATCCGCATTCATCTTATGATTACAGTACACAAATTGTATAATTAAAAATAGAACATGAGAGGGAGAGTAGGCTTACCGTAGTGTCTCCGGCACCGCCGCGTCCGCCAAGGACCGGCAAAGACTGGCTTGATGCACTTGCGCCAGCGCTCTCGCACCTGATGTGCAAATATGTAGTCCCTGGGACTACAGAACTGCTGGGGGTTAGACGGCATGGACTAGCCTAAACAGAAGTGCTTAAACGGCGTTTAAAAGTGAGAAGCAGCCTTTAAAACATGCGGATACTCAATTACACACATTTCTAAAAATAGATGTTTTCCTAAAATAACTATTTTTAAAATATGCAGCTGGTAAGAGCCTAAGGGCCTCATTACGACCCTGGCGGTAATCGCCCGTCATTACCGCCATGGCGTAATGAGCGTTTACGCCGTGGGACGATGGCGTAAAGAGCGCCACATTACGACCCATCGCGCACAAGCATTACGCCATGGCGGTAAGGCAATTAACGCCATGGCGGAAAAGGCCCCTACCGGCATCGTTAAGCGAGCAAGGTGCACTTCCGCCACCGTAAGTAGCGGGCAGCGTAAGTAGCGGCCACCGTAAGTAGCGGCCACCGTAATTAGCGGCGGCCGTAAAAAGCCGAACCGGAAATAGCGTTGTCGCGCCGGAACGGGAAACAGCCCGTCGGCCATCTTTAAAAACACAATCCATCGCCATCCTACCAAACAACACCAGACCCAACCCTGACACCTGTCCCAACCAATCACCCACCCATCCAAGTACCCGAAAATGCCTAAATCTGTGAAAAAGGCATGTGACCGCCAGCGCCAGGAGAGATTCAGCTGGGAGGAACTCTGCATGCTTGCGGAGACCCTGCAAGACAACGCAGGTGTCGTTTTCTCCCCGGAAATGACCAGGACAGCGATTGGGAAAAAGAAGGCCATCTGGGCCCTGGTGGCTGAGCGCGTCAGCGCGGTGGGGACCGTACCCCGCACCCCACAGCAGTGCAGGAAGCGCTGGGATGACCTACGCATACGGGTCAGAGCTGTCATCTCAGCAAACCGCAACCTTGCCCTGGGTACCGGTGGAGGGTCGGAATCCCCCCTGAAACTCCAACCGTGGGAGGAGATCTGTGCAACCACGATTGGCATGGAATCCATTGAAGGCGTCGGAGGGATGGAAAGGGGAGCTCCGACATCAGGCGATGAAGGTAGGTGCCTCAAACAAGACATGCCATAGTCACAGCAGTCCAATCATGTGTAGCACAAGGTTGCCCTAGAGTGTAAATGCAACACATATCAACACTGCCCATAGCCACATGCGAGCACCACCCTGCATACACTGCTGGCACCCGCATACCTGCATCCACATTCCACACTAAAAGGAGACAACCTGCATGGCACTGTCTGAAATCTGCCTCATCCACTGACCACAATAATGTCAATCATTGTCATTCCAAAGTCCGCAGACCCATCAATAACGCCCTCCCTCCTTTGCTCCACCACAGGCACAGATTCACACCCAGAGGACCAGGACACCCCTGCGCCAAAGAGAGCCAAGAAGGCCATCAACAACGTCCCTGCACCCTCAACCTCAGCTGCAGTGAGGCAGACCCCACAACAAGCAGGTCCCACTGCAAGCATACCGGAGGTCCCACCGGCAAGCACCCCTGTTGGCAGCAGGCCAGCAGCAGCTGCTCCACCTCCACCGACATTGCCTGCCACAGAAGGCAGGGGGTCAGCGGCCAGCAGCAACATCGGGGAGACAGCTGCAACAGCTGCATGTTCAGACTCAGACATGGAGCACGAGGTCAGAAGCCCCACTGACCTACTACATTCCCCCTGTTTCTCAGACGCCAGCCCCCATGAGGGTCACACACAGGGGCACACAGACGTAGAGGAGTGGCCTTCCACCCCATGCCCTGTCCACACTCCACAGGAGGGGAGCAGCCCCTCCATCACTCCACCAGCACTGGCCATGGGCCAGCAGGGCCAGCAGTCCCTCGAGGACATCACTGAACGGCAGCATCAACTGTCCACAATGCTGAATGAGCATGCCGCGGAATGTGTGGGGGCTAGGTCTAGCATTGAACAGGCCACGGAGACCATAAGGGCCGAAGTGGCGCAGAGCACTGCCACCCTGAGGGATGCCATGCAGGCCATGTCCAGGGACATCTGTGCAGAACTTGCCGGCTTGCGTCGTGCGGTCACTGACCTCACCCACACACTACAGGATGTGCATGCACAGGGGCAGCCAGGGACATCCTCCACTGCCAGTTCTGCGCAGAGCAGCCCCGTGCGACGTTCCGGACGTAACCTGCGCTCTACAGCCAGGGGTGCCCCGGGGGCCGGGAGAGGGGGCTTGTGACGGCCTGTGGCCACTGTCACAGGCATCTGTTGACACCTACATGGGGTGTGTTGGGGTGTGCAGGGGGGAGGTGGGAGGGGGTGTGTTGGGGTGTGCAGGGGGGAGGTGGGAGGGGGTGTGACACGACATTTCATAGTTTCAATACACTTTTTTGTTTCCAAAAAAGAAATGTGTGGACATTTTCATTGCGTATGTGTGCTTTATTGGTGTACAGTCCACAGTGTGCATGTCCCAGAGACACACAGTGCCCCAAGTGCAATCTCCATGCGATAAACACCAGCCGTGTGTGCTAGAAGCAGTGGTCGATGATACTTTGGCGCATGGCACGCCCCTCCTGTGCATTGCCTCCTCCATGGGGTGCCGCCCCATCTGCACCCTCCTCATCCTCATCGTCAGGTGGTTGCAGTTCTGCGTCAGGGGGCAGGGGCACATTCCGTCTGACGCACATATTGTGTAGCATGACACATGCCATGACGATCTTTGCCACCTTCTCATGGCCATACAGGAGTGCCCCACCAGACCTGCTGAGGCTTCGGAACCGTGCCTTCAAGAGGCCGAATGTCTGCTCTATGACCACACGGGTACGTGTATGTGCACGGTTGAAGTCCTCCTCGTGCTGGTTCTGCGGGTTCCGGACTGGTGTGAGGAGCCACCTCTTCAGGGGATAGGCTGCATCACCTGTATGTAGGCGAGAATGTATGTGTCAGTCATGTTATCTGATCAGGAACATGATGTTCCACCATGGCTCGCATCCAACTGTTACTTTGGCTCACTTCTACATGCACTAATTGATTCACACAATGCAACCAGTATATGCTCATGGCTCCCATGGCCTGTTTTGCATGCCATCACCCAATGTATGCAGAGGGGTTGTGTGCATTGTGAGTGCCCTTCCTCTGTCTCCGTTCTCTGTGTTACTCACAGCCAGATGGAGTATGCATCATCCCCCCCCCCCCTTTCTGCCAGGTGGAGTATGCATCAGCCCCCCCCCTTCTGCCAGGTGGAGTATGCATCACCCCCCCCCCCCCCTTTCTGCCAGGTGGAGTATGCATCATCCCCCCCCCCTTTCTGCCAGGTGGAGTATGCATCATCCCCCCCCCTTTCTGCCAGGTGGAGTATGCATCACCCCCCCCCTTTCTGCCAGGTGGAGTATGCATCATCCCCCCCCCTTTCTGCCAGGTGGAGTATGCATTGGTACGTCATTCACCTGCCCACTTCCATGACATTGGACTCACCGAGTAGCCAGGATCTTGGCCCTGCATGTCGCTCCATGTAGCGTGGTATTGTGGAGTTCCTCAGGACCATAGAATCATGGGTTGATCCGGGGAATCGGGCACAACAATGTGTGATGATCTTGTTGGAGTCACAGACCATTTGCACGTTGATTGAGTGGAACTGTTTCCGGTTGCGGTACGGTACCTCCATGGCACGTGGAACCACCAATTCCACATGGGTGCAGTCGATGGCACCAATGCAACCGGGTATGCCGGCTAGTGCATGGAAACCCACTTTGGTGTTTGCAATCTCCTGGCCAGTCCGTGGTAATGAGATGTAGTCGTCTGTGTGCTTGAGGAGGGCATCGAGCACTTGGATGAGTGTTTGTGAGAATAATGGTTGTGAAATGCCATGCAGGTGCCCCACTGTGTGCTGGTAGGTGCCTGTGGCCAGGAAGTGGAGTACAGCCACTACCTTCAGTAGGGGGGGGGATGGCGGTTGGACTTTCTATCATGCTGACGATGTCGTTGTGTGTCATGTCTACGATGGCGGTGATGGTGTCCCGGTCCAAACGGTACAGGGTGTGGATCTGCTCAGCAGTGAGGTTGTATGGATTGGCTCTGATGCGTGGGATTGGGGGCTGCCTGCGTGGTGGCACTGGCTGTGCTGGTGGGGCTTGCTGGGCCTGCCTTGCCCTCCTTCTCCTCCTGCGTCTCCTCTGTGCTGCCTGTTGTTGTTGTTGCTGTTGTAGCACATGCATTGCTATCAGGTCCTCCAGCCCCAACATTGCTAGTCGTATTGGTATCATTGTGGAGTGTGACTGGGTGTGGGGTGGGGTGTGCTCTTTTTGTACTCCCCTGAGTCTGTATTGCCTTCACCTGTGCTGTTTCTGTGCACCTGTGGCAGCTGCATTCACTTAACATGGCCCTTTACGGTTGGTTCGCGATGGCGTTATTTGCACCATGGTGGTAAGGTACTTAACGGCCTGGGTGATGGCGTTAGGTGCATGTCCGCTTTGGTCGGCATTTGCGTACCTTTCCGCCATGGCGCTAAGTACGGTGTGGGCGGTCGCATGCGCGCACCCTTAGGGCAGTTAGCGGCAGCTTTAACTACGATGCCGCTATTGGCATCGTAGTTAACGGTCACGGGTCATGATCGGACCTGGCGGAAAACGATGGCGGTAACCATTTACCGCCATCGTTTTTCACTTAGCGCCAGGGTCGTAATGAGGCCCTAAGAGCCTGACAAGGTATTACAAAATTAAGCAGACTCAGATTAACACACACACACACATTAACACAATGTCAATAAAAGGAAGCCGTATGATGTTTTAGACTTGTCAAGTATATTAGGTTGACTAATTTGACAATAGAACATATTGGTCCTATTAGTGGAGGGGGGAGGAGGATTTAACATTGACCACCCCCAGGGGGACACTTGGTCTGTGGACGCACTGCCCTGGTCCTATGGGAAAGGTCTCCTGCTGGCGGAGAAGGGACGACATCCACAGATTCATCACACTTCTCTTCATTACATCTTTCCCCAGTGGCCTCCCACACCTGCAGTTCACCCATGTACCTTTGTTTGACATTGGGAACCTTGCGGGGCTTGGCGCTTGCTTGATAGCGTTGTTTTACTTTCTCGCTTCTTCCTTTCGGGCTCACTCGCGTGTCGGTCTTGGCGTCTCTGCAGCTGGCCACGTTCAGCGAATTACGGCGGATAGGAGCTGTTAACACTCCCTGTCTTCCAGGTTTTGGCGTTGTTAGATGGGTGCCTGGTCCACCATGGTACGTCTGTGGTGACGCCACCACATCGGATGGTTCCTCGATCTCTGTCCTGATAACGCAAAGCCGTTGTCTGCTTCACTGGGCCTCCGGCATCTAGTTTTGACTTTCGCGGCTCTTCGCAGTTCCGCGGTTCAACTCTGCTCTGCCTCTCCACGACATCTGAACATCAGGGGGTTTCCCCACTCATATTGTTCTCTCTCCTCCCTTCTGGTTTGCTCGTCCCATTTTAATATGAATTTCTTCATAAAGGGGTAGTCACTTGTCCTTCAGACAATGTATTGGATTCAACATTGCCTGCAGCCAAATAAGAGGACACAGTGTTTTTGATGGAAGGCAGTCTCATATAGGCTGATAAAGTGTCCTGCCTAGTGAGTTCGCTGTGGGAATGGGAGTCCTTGTCCCTTAAGTGGGGATCACTCCCATTGAGTTCCCACTTGCTCACACCCCTAGGGAGGGTCTTACAGAGTAGGCCCACCTCCCTTGCCTCAAAGGGGGTGGATCCCCCTTGGGGAGTAGAGATGACTACTCCTGATTCATCACATAGTGCAATTGGCTATCTGGAATGATGTTTTCTCTTTTTATTAAATATAACCTCTAGTACCTGCTAGGGCTTTTCATATCTGTGATCTTCCCAACTTCAAGCTGTAATTTTAATTAACTATCAAACCTCCTCAGCTGTACTTTGAGCCACTTTGACTGCATATCTAAATGCAGGACTACCAACCTTCTTACCATGGCTGGCCACAAGACCTCAAATTGGCGGCTCCGAGTCTGTAAAACAAAGTGGATGTACACCATAGGCACAGAAACCACTTTAACTGAAAAATCTTCCTTCTTGAACAAGAATTTACCATGCAGAATGATCCCTGATGCTGTCCCATCCCAACAAACGCTGTTTCCCATTACCAACACTTATCCCATTACTAGTGTGCAAAGACATTGCAACTGGGAAGGTTGTAAGGTCCATAATTTCCACTGGAACTTTTGTCTAACCATAAGTGAGGCATTGTCCCTGGGGCAGAAGTCAAGTACCATGCGGGAATTCCAGGTGGACAAACTTCCCATACATCTCGGTGGGTGACCCTGTCTCAGCCTGCCCATGGGTCAGAACAATTATGCTAGTGGGAGCAGTGTGAAACCTGAAGGTGTCTCACCCGCTAATTGCCGGGGATCTGTCATCCAGGTGGCCAGGACACGGCCATCACTTTTGTATCCAGTTCCTGGGGGTGGACAAGTGCAGGAGGATCACCTGGATAAGGAGTCTTCGGGGAGTGGGACACCAGATGGCGAGTCTTGGTATCCCCTTCTCTGTAACACCTTTTTAGGATTGATAGGAACATCGGGTAGGATAGGTAGGAGCTCAACACCCACCCCTTTTCTGACACAAACACTTTACAACGGACATCTCACCATGAGCAAAAATGGACTAACATCCAAGCCATATAATGTCCCAATACAATGGTCACGCAGGGTCAGGCAATTACTGATCATTACACACCTGACTTCATCACACTTCCCCACACAGATAAAAGGAGGAGCACAAAAGCACACTCTGAGCGAGGTAAAGCACACTATGAAGCAGCAGTTCCAAAATGGCAGTTTAATACAAGGCAGAAGACGGCAAGACCGAAGAGGATTGCAAGGAGGGAAGTGCCCTTGACCTTTTTACTGAAAGACTGCATCTTTCATGAGCCTTCGAGAATAGTAAACGTAAGACCTGGAATTAAAGCTAAACAACCCCACATTGTGTGTCGGAGTTACCCGGGCTCTCCCACGTTGATAGTCGGTGCTTAAAGTGGGCCGGGGCCTGCCCGGGCCAGGCCCCGGCAGTCTCCAAAAAGTGGGACTGAGCCGTGGCCCTGCCGGGGCCCCCGTCCTACCGCAACATTGGCGGGATGCATTATCCCGTCGCGGCCGCAGCCACGACGGGAGATGCGCCTGCAATGAAGTCAAGCAAGCTGACAGAAGTACCAGCCAGCCACAGCGACGCTGTGACTGGCTGCCACTTCAGTCAGTCATAGTAACTGCATCTGGTGACCCCTCGCGCGAGAGGTCGCCAGAGGCAGTTACTGTGCCTTTGTTTCCCCAGGCCGCCGAGGTGTCTTTAACCCTCGACGAACCTGGGGATTCCTTGACATATTTCGAGGTTTATAAAAGATGGCTTTGAAAGTACACATTTCAAGCCATCTTTTATAAAGCTTTGCCGACGGACAATTTTGTCCGTAGTCAAAGCTTTATAAATGATGGCTTGAATTGTGTACTTTCAAAGCCATCTTTTATAAACCTGAAATGTTTAAAAAAGATGGCCTGAAAACTAGGCAAACCGTAGGGTATGCACACAAATATATATAAATGTTATATATTTGTGTGCGTACCTTACTATGGTTTGTGTACTATGCAAGCCATCTTTTCTAAACATAGAAATATGTAACATATTTCTACGTTTATAAAAGATGGCTTGCAAAGTACACAAACCATAGTAAGGTACGCACACAAATATATAACATTTATATATATTTGTGTGCATACCCTACGATTTGCGTACTTTTTAGGCCACGCCCCCAAATGAGGGCCCCCCCTCGATTTCTTACCCCACTTAAAGGCCTGTTGATAGTCAAGTCGGGGAAGCGTTTGCCGCTGTGGCACTGTCCTTGGCTCCTACAACAAAGCAGCACCAGTGAAGTCAGCACAGTCCAGTGAGTTGGGGAGACTGATACCAGACTGGTCTGGTTGGAAACCAAGGTTGCAAGCGGCAACAGTGTATGAAAAAGATTGCTAAAACAGCAGATGAGTGAATGAAATTTGAAGGTAAAATCCAATACCATAGACAGTGGTCCGGCATCACGTGGGTGCTCATTGGAAAGTTTCTGTTAGGTAGCCAACCAAAAGGGTCAGAGAATTGTGAAATCGAAGTGGTCCTGCAACGGGTTAAGCCAAACCCTGTGCACGTTTGAAAGTCTTTGATGCTTGATGTAAAATTGACATTGGTCCGAGCCCGGCTGAGGGAGACTAATTGTGTTGACGGGATCTCAGCGCGGCTGAGGGGGATCCGGGGTGAACTGTAAGTCACCTGAAAAGGAATAACTTAGGAACATTGGGCCTCATTACGAGTTTGCCGGTCCGGAAACAACGGTAAGCTTGCCGGTACCGTTGTTTCCGTATGGCAAAATGAGTTCTGAGTGGGCGCCTTTCATCCCGCCAGGTCTGACCTAGCGGACGGAACGGCACCCGCTCGCAGACCTTGACGGATGCACCGGCACTGTTGCACACAAAGCTGGTGCATCCGTCCTGCCCATTCCCATCGAGTCCAATAGGACTCGATGGGAATGGGGATTTTCTTTTTTCCGGCGCCTGAAAAAATATTTCTCTGGCAGCCATGCCAGTATTTACCAGCACAGCTACCACCAGAGTCATAATGAGGCCTATTGTGTGATAAAGTGAGAGGTGAAAGACAGGCTCGAGCATGACCGAGGGAAGCTTGTGCAGAACTTTATGGTAAAAGGAACTGAGCCTGGCTGAGGAGGATCCGGGGTGGAGAGTGACTCACCCGATGTGAATATTTGTGAAAATCTGAAAAGTAAAAGGAACTTGTTGTTTATTTGGTTGCATCAGACCCTTTGAGTGAAGAGACCATGAGAAGCAAGGAAGCTGAAGCTCCGAAGGCCCTGATGCTGATTGTACTGTAATTCAGTGCTAAAAGAAGTCCGCAACTGTGATGCGCTCGAGTGAACTGCCATATCCTGTGCTTAAAACGTGGGGAAGAGAGGTCAACGGCCTGAAAACCTGACATATCATTTTGAAAATGTCTTTCTTTCATAACATTAATCCCCACACTATTTGTACTCAGTAAGGATTGCCAATAGTTTTTTATTTAGTGTAGGCCTTTTTATTTTGACGAGACACCACTAGGACTGTGTTGTTATTTGATGGCCGTAGCTTGCTCCCATCTGTAGATTTCGGTTTAGATAGGCGTTTGTTAGGCAGAATCCTGTGCAATTCCCTTGGGGAACACTGCAAAAAGATTAAGACTACAGTAGTAAGCAGTAAACCCAATTGGTAGCAGTCTGTACCACCCAGATTTACCTGGTAGCTGTGGCTGAGCAGTCAGACTTCCCTCAAGAAGAGTTAGGCAGTATACAGAGGATACACAATAGGGCTAAAAACACAGTAAAGCAAGCAAAACACTAACCAGAGCTTGTTATCAAAGGTATATAATTATTTAACACACACTTTAGAAAATACACTAGCACTATAAATCAAAAGCAAGTTCCAACACAATCAGAAAAGTATACACACCTCCCTTAGCAATTACTAGACACGTTTAAGTCAAAACACATTTGTTTGTCAAAACACAGGTGAACGCGTAACTTAGATGGCACTTCAATAATTAGGTTAAAGGGAGAGAAAAAGGCAGGTCATACAAATAACAGTTCCCAACACTTTTAAAACACCAAAACAAGTTAGTGAAGGCAGTGTCTACTGTATACTGTAGAGCCAAAGTTCATAGGCCAGGCCCACTTTAAATGGAGCAAGGTGAAATGTGCCCAAGATCACACAGTTGAGAAATGCATTCAAGTCTTTGTATAAATGTTCAAAAGAGGTTGGGTTGGTTCAAAAGGTAAAGCTAGAAGGTCTGGGGGCCAACCTAGTTGGAAAGCCAAGGATTTAAGGGTCACCTTTAGCAAACCGTAGAAAGGGAGGCCAGGTGGAACACAGTACCTTTAAAGTTAAGGAAGCTCCAGCGGTGGCAGTTGTTCCTGGCAGCGGGTGCAGTTCGTGGTTCGACCAGGGCAAGAGAGGATCTCGTCGAGGAGGAAACATGGAGTCGTTGCACTGCCCAGGGAAGAAACCAGCCGCGGAGTTCGTCGGTTAAAAGGTGCGTTCCTGGTATTCGCGGTCACAGTGGGGTGCTTGGCACGGGCGATTCGACCAAGAGACATCCTGGAAGGCGAACTGGTTGATCCCACCAGCTCAGAGGAAGAAGACTCTTTCAGCAGAAGATCTTCTCTTGTCATCGGGAAAGTGGTGAGGTTGTTGCAGCAGGGCTCCACTGGTGGTGTCGTCGTTGCAGATTGCTCAGCTTCTCCCCTCTTTGGATTTCTTGGGTCCTGTGGCGACTTCTGAAGTTGCAGTCCCAAAAGCCCTGCTTTTATGCAGAAAAACCCCCATTCAACAGCCTAGCTGTCACTCATACATGCTAAGTGGTGAGCCGGGCGGCTCACCACTGGGCCAATCAGAACAGAGTGTGACTTGAGTTGCTAAGGCAACGCAGTCCAGGGTGCCAATTCCCCCACCCACACATCCTGTGGAACCCAGACAGAGTGGCACCAGTTGGATGGCTTCTGTGGAGAAGCCCGCCAAAAAGTGGAACAAAGGGCCCGACCTTGGTTGGAGTTAGAGACGGACACGAACGCCATTTTAGAAAAGAGTTCTGGCAAAAAGACCCAACAGATGATTTAATATTAAATAAACTGGCGGTATCTTTAACATTGCACCAAAAAGTGGTGCGTTTAAAATCAATGGGAAAATCCCATAGGAAATATTCCGGTGGAATAGTTTGCGTGGTAACCACTGCCACCAGCCAGAAACTCGACAAGGGGGGACTGGACAGTGCCCCCTTGGAAACAGACCCAGGGGCAATCGAATTAACCCCTTTCAGTACTTCCACAATATGATGGTTTGTACTGGTTCTGTTCACAATTTTGGACTAGTAAAGTCAATGGTGACTTTACATGCCCTGGGAGATAGTAGTCAGTCCCAGGGTATGGAGTCTATGCTTGGGGGTCACTATGACACCCCTGAGTTACTGCACTGAGGGTGCTGTGTAACACATAAACAAAAACAGATGATACCTTATGGAGTAAAAGACCCCATAGCCCATAAGCACATAAAAAACAAAAGACATACCTCAAATCATGCCTAAGAGTGGGAGGAAAAGAGTCTCACTCTTAGTAGGAGAAGAAAATAAACCCCAAAAATCCAGCAAAGCTGCTGGGGGACTCGCTAGGTTTGGGAAATTAGCCTTATAAGAGAATTCTCCCTAACAGTTTATCATACCCTTTTTGAAGTTTAATAAACACCCGTGAACTGTTGTCACTTGTTTGTCTTAGTGTTGATGCCATGCCTTCCTTACAGAGCCCATGGTCCTTTCACCGGACCCTTGGCCTTGAACATACATCTTTTCCTTTCACAGATCCAACTACTGTACTTCCACAGGTCTCTCGAGGGCCAACGGTCTAATGGAATTCCAGGGTCGTTATTTAGAATCCTTGGTCAGTTGTTGTGCAATACATCTTCTTTGATGCTCATGCGCTAACTGCCTGCAAATAAGTACAATACTATTAAAGAATGTCGAACTCCATCTTCTGTCCTGGTGCAACAGTTCCTTCTACCAGCCGGGCCAGCACATCTTGGGTACTGAGTGCCGCAATCACATGGCTGGAGTTCCCTGATGTTCATGCTTAACCCGTGACCCGATATATTCCCTATGCTGCAAGCACTTTGTTTGCACCATCCCATGCCCTGTCCAAAGATTCCCTCTTACCACTCCTGGCAAACATTTCTTCAAACTGTTGCTGCAGCTTGATCTGAGCTCCTTTTGTACAATTGGGGGACTTTGTAGTAACCTGAAAAGCAGATAAAGGCAGGGAAAACGTCATCATTCATAAGGGTGCATTAATGATATGTGACGAATCCCTAGATGTCACTTTTCCCCAAGGGAGAGCCCCTTTCCATGAGGCCAGGGAGATGAGGCTGCTACCTGATAGTCCACCTAGGTGTGGAACACAGCTGGAGGATCTCATGGGGGGAAGAGGCTCCCCCGCCCCCCTCTGGGGACAGGCACAGACATCTAGGGAGAATATGGTATGACCGCCCACCCAATCGCCCCTCCTAACCCTTCATCTGTTGTTCACACCAGTTTTATATTTATTTATATATTTACATTTTTTAGAGCGCGCCTTTTGCCCATAAACCTCAAAGCGCTACAAAGAAACATCACTTACAGATCATACAGACATACATAGCAAAAAAGACAACAGGAGAAGCAAACAAAGGTGGCAAAAACAAACCAAAACAATATGAGGACCGGTAAGGAACCATCAGTTCACTGTTTCAAATGGCCGATTGGGGTCAGACTACAAGACCAAGATTCAAGGAGCCCATGGGCAAGTATTTATACAGTCTCAGAGAGAGGGGCAAGGTACTGACTCCACACCCTACGAATACGTAATCCCTATTCTCCTGGGCACACCAGTCCTCTAGTTCTATCCTGCGCAGGAATTTCAAATAAGAGCAACAAACAACCCCGGGCCTGGATCTTGCACAAAGTGCATTTCTTGGTTGTCTCTGAGAGGGTTTCATAACATTAGTGATAATAAAGTTACTATTGATCATAACCATAGCTTTAATGTATTTATCTTTAGGTGTTGGCAAATAAGATTTTCTCAGATGCAAATTCCTTAAATTAGCCGGTCTGGGATTCATGGATTCGTCAGAACCATCCGAACATCCTTTCACCGGAGCAGCAGCAAGCCCGGAAGGGGCGCAGCTATGATTCTGTGGTTGCTTACTTCCTAAAGTGGAAAGAGATGGTGTTGCTTCTTTCATAAGTAGAATAGGCTCGGGACTGGGACCAACTCGAACCCCTGAGATGTGTACATGGGTGTCCGCTTCCTTTAAAGACAAGTGTGTTTGTGAAGAGCAATTCATTTTATTAGTAGATAGATGACTCATGGGTAGGGCATGGGCTGTTTGAAGGCTTTTTTCAATAATGTGAGCATGGTATTTCTCACCAGACATGTCTAAAGACGCTAACCATGCATCAAATTCCAGGGAGGTGTCACAGCTGTTCAATTCTTTGATAAGCGTAACCTTCCAGTACCTCTAGGACTCAGTAGTTTTTCTCTCATTGCCTACCAACGGATCAGCCGAGGAAGCATGGTTGGATTTAACGACCCCATCCACCCGTGGGGAAAGTACCCATGAGGTGGAGGTTAACAGTTCCCCACTAGTTTCGGGAACTAAGGGGGAAACCTGGTTGACCTTAGCGACCCCATCCAACAGTAAAGGAGAAGCCAATACCCAACCACCCCATGTACCTATGCAGGACCAGTGACATAAAATCCACTGAGAGGAAGAAGAGCACAGGAAGATTAAATATCACCAACTGTAAAAGTACCGGAATGAAGAAGAGGCGCAGAAGCATAGAGAAGCTTCTTTGGAACCAAGAGTCACACTCTAGTGTTCCGTGAGGGAATGCAGCTTACTACAAAATCATAATCAAAGGACTGTTCTCTGACTCAAGCCATTCCTGGATGAGCTGCGAGCGGGTGAGCCATCCGTGTCAGAAGACCGAAGAGGCTGGTGGCCGGGATGCTGGCAAGTAAGTAGACGTCCCAATCTGGTCCGCAGTTGACAAACGACTGGCAAGCTGGCGAAGCAGAGGTCCAGGCGTGCGAGGAAGCTGGACTGCAGGGCTGAGTGAAGATGCGCATCATGCAAGGAACCACAGGCTGCAGAGCCACTGTAGCACGCCGACAAGTGAAGCAGAAGAGGAGAAAGCCATAGACCGACTGGAGGATGCCAGTGAGAACGCAAAAGGTATCTGGATTGCTGGGACGGTTGGTGGGAGCCTAAGGGAGTTGAGGAAGACTCAGAAGAAGAGAGCAGACGAGAACCCTCGGAGCAGGGGCAAGACGGGAACACCTGGGGGAAAAGTGAACACTGAGGGAGAAAGACGGAGTCTGGGACCCACACCCACAAGTGAGAAGTAGTACAAATCATCTGCTTTGTGGCAGTACATGCAGGATAGCGAACCAGGTCTGTCCAACGAGCAGAATAGAGAAATAGGGTTCTTGGACCCACAATCTGAAAAGGCAAAAGAGAGAGAGTAACCCTCTTCCTTGTGGCTGTACTGTGCAATCCAGAAGACTAAGTAGGCTGTAATGCGGAAACCTAGCTCAGGGATCATATTTGTGCATGAGCTGTTGAGAAAGCAGAAGAACTGTGAAATAAGGATCACCAGGGGAAGGGAGTCATTCCCCCTGAGTACCGCTGAGTGTGAAGTGATTGTGAAATCCAGATACTAGGAGAAGGGAATCATTCTCCTGATAGTTGAATCTACCAAAAGGATCAAACCCCAGAATATTTTAATCCAGGCTAAGGGAGTCATTCACAATGTGCTGAGAACCTTTCTGTTACAGTGTCTTACAAGATTGACAATCCTTTGTCATGAAGTATTGGGACCAGGGGAAGGGAGTCATTCCCTCTGGTTAAGAACTTGCAAATCAGAATTGTGCTACCCAGTCCAGGAGAACATTGACACAACCTTCTAGTTTAGTTATAAGTGCAAGGGACAGAGTTGAAGATTTTGTCACAGGACAGTAGACTCTTTAGTTTACAAGGACATTCTGTCAGACCCATTAGTATTTTAGTTGAAGCAGGGAACACCTCTTAGAAGTAGAGAAAGTTTGGTTTTCTCTTTATTTTGGTGAATAAAAGTCAATAACCACCATATCACCTGTGTGTCAGTCTCCTCCTTCTGCACCCTTAACGCCAACATCGCAAAACCCAGACCTAGCTATCCTACTATCCTACTAACCGTGTCATATCACACTGATTGAGGGCTGACCCAAGTATTATTATAAAACTGTTACCTCCATAGCGTGGGAGGGTAAATACTGAAGCAGGGTGCATGACTGATTATCTTCCCTCAAGCTATATTCACATTTTACCTGTGATTCATTTGAACACCTTCCATTGTCACAATGTGGTTCCAAGACATGTAGCTAGCAAGAACAACCCACCATCATCATTAAATTCCTTCTCTAATTCACTTTTTAATTCTTCTATCCACCAAATACCTGGCAATGCCACCTGATGAAAACCTGAGAGTATATCAACTACTTCGGTGTAGTTGTTATAGTTCGAATTTTGGCTAAGGACCCTCACCTCTGCTGTGGTTACTGAGCCGTTCCTGTACCAATTCACAACCATGCATCCTCTGACCCAGTTTCCTGAAATGTAAGACGGAGGGACAATATTTTTTCAAGTCAAAAATGTGTGGTCATTCAGGCATAACATTGGTCTCCTCCACGGACTCAGAACTATTGTTCTCTATGGTGGCCATGTTTTCCCCATGGGATCCTATTCCCTTTCTGAAATCCCCATAGTGCGAGTTTCATCTAAATGGTGTGGGATATATTGACCAACTGAACAGCATTGTATCACATCACCCAGCTGCTTTTGCGCAAGAAACAGCAACCTGGCGGCCCGGGCTCCGGTGCACACCAGGACCTCAAAACTGCATTTTGGCAGCAACAAAACATGGCTGCCCATCCTGCCTATTCTACTGAAAAAGTATGCCAGCGTGTTATGAGACATATATACGGAATCAAGTGAACCGGCAGCACTGCCTTGCTGCAAAAGCCAAAATTCCCCTTCAAAATGAAACCCTTTTTTCACCCTTTCAAAATGCTGTGTTAAGCTATTTCCATCTGTGCATTCTGAAACCACTGTGATGGAAACGGCCCTTTCAGGCCGAGGATAAGTCATTGTGCCTCAGAAAAACCAGGCATAATGCCTGAATGACAGCCTGTCAGAGTAGATTTGAAAGAAATCAACAAGCCACTTTCTTTTCACTCGTACGGGAATACGCGTTTATTTCTTGCCAAAATGTATCCAGGCGCAGCAGTTCAAAGAGATTTTTTACTATCTGAGCCAGGTCAAGGACAAATGTATCTATACTTTGGATAAAACACCTGCTGCAAGGAAATTACTACAGCTACAAAGACAGTGGGGGCAATCTGAGGAGCTGAAAACCGAATTAAAGAAAGAAATGCTAGCAGTTTTTAACACATGTGGAAAAATAGGCTTTGCTGACTGAAGAGAAAAAAAATGACCTGTATAAAACTCAGTTGTTGATGAAAGCCTGCGTACTTCGCAATGTAAAGGAATTATGTTAGTGGTGATAATACACACACAGGATATCTTCTGTCATAGGGTTGTTTAATTCACGACCCAAAGTAAGAAATTAAACAGTTTAAAACACATAAACTGAAGTTGGAAGCTCTCAGAAAAACCTGTTATTCTAGTTGCCAGCCATGAAATTTCCCAAAGGAGGGGATATACACCCTAAATCCAGGACACGTAGGTGTGAAGTGCCAGCTTGAAAAACTTTGAATGGGATAGGACAATGAAAGTTCACATGCTCGTCAGACATTCGTCTGTGCTCCAGGCTGGGACAATAGCAGTCCTGGGACACTCACCTGTCAAGTGTGAAGGGGCAATACAACCTTCAATTAAGACTAGAAACCCCCTTGCCTGGAAGGAAATGACAGCTGCTTGCAGTTGGAGGAAGAAAAAAAAACAGGATCTAGTAACAAAGGGACTGCCTTTTGGTGCTACAGACTATGTTATAAAGAAACTTTAAAGACTTTTATTTCTGTAGCAAGAATTAGCATAAACTTAAAGTTTGCAGTTTTAAATCTAATTTTGTGGGCTATCTTTTAAAACTTGGAACTCATTGCCGCATGGGGAACAGAAGTTACAAAATATGACAGAATCCAAGGAAAGTAATAATGTGGCAAACATAAGATTTTGTACATACATCCCTGGGGACAATTTGCATTTGTGTATAAAATGTGGAATTTTAGGCCAAATCTTTAATGTGTAAAATTACCAAATGTGTTAGAAAGGCAAAACGAGGTCACACAGATCTGAGGATTGGACTGAAATGTGATGCACATAATATGTACCTGTGTGTATAATTTGCCAAGAGATTGCAAGTGAAGAAATGTATGTTTTTGGCAAAATCGGATTTTAAGTAAAGTAAATGTGGGAGTGTTGGGACATTGTAAACCTCACCTCATAAACTTGACATCATCCCCTTAGAAATCCAACTAACTGAGAGCGAGGCGGAGACTAGATCCCTTGCCCAATCAAAGTAGTGTAGGGGCAGGCGTAGTTAACCCTGCCCAGCCTCTACCTTGATGATGTCATGTTGCATTATAAATAAGGGTCCCTGGCAAGACCCTAGACACACACACACACTTCCTGATTTCCTGCGCTGCGTTCCTGTTTCATCTTTCAGACTCCAGACTCCAAACACAAGGCCAAGCATTGCTGATCCTATTCCAGGGCCCATTGCAAAACCCAAGGATTGCTGATCCGGCTCCAGTAAGGCATTCCCTACAATATTAAAACCCACTAATCTCCCAGTAACCAGGAGAAACTGTGGTACTTTTGGCACCCTAATCCATCTTGGCTTGCCGCCACTCACTGTATGCTGCTGCTATCCTGCTACCCTGATGACCTATAGTATCCAGTAACGAGAATTGCCCGTCCAGAAGAACTATACTTTGGTATCCAGTCCATGCCCAGCTGATCCTGTCCCGCTTATTTTGTCCGGCTGTCCTTTGTTAGACCATATATGTGTGGTGACCAGAGCGCTGACTGTCCAAAATCCAAAAACTAAAAAGTGGACTGTGAGTATCAACAGGAACCATAGAAAACATAGCATACCTTGCCTTGCTTTGTTTCATCCCAATCTCTAAGCTATCCCATTCTGACCCCGATATCTTATTAAAACTGTCACAATCATTCTTGCTACCCTGCTTTGATTTCTTATGCTAACGCTATCTCTGTAGTAATTCTGCCTTGTGTCAATCCTAAGCCTTTAGTCCTCTTGCGAGTGATCAGACTGGTTCCGCTAGGGCAGGTGCCAGAGGAGCTAGGCTTGAACTCGCGAGTCAACCCCAGAGCTTACTGTGTCTCAATATGTGTCTACACTAAATGCTCTAGTGTAGAGTAAAACTGTCTTGTCAAAACTGATTTCTCTTCCTTTTTCGCGCCTTCATTTTCTCAAAAACGCACCTCACTAGATCTTGCATAACTCACTCAATTTACCAGCTAGAGACCTAATTTCAATTTCATATTGTACCTATGATCCATAGCTACACCCCAACACAAAAACAGCATGTACAATATTTCACCCGTTTTAATTAAAAACTGTTTTGGTAAATTCAGGCGGGAATTGCAAAAGTTTGCTATATTTCCAACATGTCATGTTGATTATAAACTGTTTTAAATCTTCCATTCCATTTTGAATTGTATGCTTTTGCTCAATCCATTGATTGCGAGTACTGGTATCTTTCCAGTGTTGTTCCAGTAAAGAATTGTTTTGTTTCAAGAGTTTTAGACATATTCATTCTTTTATTCATCCATTTCTGGGTGTCATTTTTAGCATTGCCAGGGTTTAAAATCTGTGTTTCTCTCTTGTTTGGGGAGGGAAAGTCGGATTTTAATTCTGTTTTCCATTTGTCAATCCTCATTACCTTCTGCTTCTGTTTATCCACTTAGAATTGATTATTTGTGGGTTGAGGGAACATTGGAGGGGGAAATTCTAACTCAAGTGCTATCTTACCTGAAATCAAAAATTGATCCCATTTCCTGGTGTTTTGTAGTTGTCAATAGAAGGTTAAAGTAAGTGTATTGCTTACATTCCTATTGTTCTTATCACCCCATTGGGGATTGCTGCCCCATATTAAAAGTTGTATGATTTCTTTTGAATTTTAGAATAAGTAAATAAATATTATATTTTATCAACCAGCCTGGTTCATGGTCTATTGTGACCCGAGGTATTTGAAAAGGGGGTGTGATACGAGTGGTTTATCATCTCAATATTTAATCTAATCTAACATAAGACTTTCAATCGCGCGCTGCATACTGGGCCGGGACTAAGGTGTGTGTCGCCTGATTGAAATCCTTAACAATGGGGATCCGCTCTGTCAGCCATCCCTTCCTGTAGTGGTCCCAGGGAGACCGATAGAGTGGGACTGTTATAAGAGACACCCTCCCTAATGCCTGGTACCACCATCAGTGGCCAAAGTATGGCCTTGGTGGGTGGTCCCATCCCCTCGAATGCCCCAGGCATACCTCAATTTTCCTCATCTAGCTCCCGCCAGGGTCCTTACCCCCCTCTAAAGTCTTTCTCCCATACATACCATAAGAGACTCACCCCGAACTACCTGGTGACGCTAGCAACGCTGCTCGCTGGAGCGGGACGGCGACAACAGTGGTGCAGCTCACAGCATGTTGAGGAACAATGGGACATCCACCCCTCAGCATGCCTGTACTGGATCACGGGGAGCTGGGCTGGCGGTGTGCTCCACTCTGAGGGATGGAACTAGATTTGCTGGCGGAGGTGCTGCAGGGCCTCGAGAGTAAAGCCACTAGCCGGTTTCTTCAACAGTGCTAGCACAAGCCCAGGATGTTTGGAAAACCATCGAACACGTGGGAGGCCCAAATTCGAATCCCATTGAGGAATTTATAAGAATTTAAGCATGCACCTATATTAATAAAATTATTTAAACAACCTGAGTCCTAAGAATCTGACAAATAATATTTAAAAATAGCCCCAGGATCAAAAAAGAATAATTAAATTAAAGAAAATGAAAACAACTGTGTCCAACTGTCCATTCAGGAATGAGCCTAAACCCAAGAGGACCAGAGCGGAAAGGCTGCGCCAGCTAATTGTGTAAGCAGGGTTTTCTTGCATCAGCCAAAATGAGGGGTCTGGTTATAAAAGCAGAGCCAGATCACTCTGAACCTGTCTCAGTCAGGGACATGTGTCCTTGTCCTTCTCTCCAGATGCTGGAGAATGGAAGAAGAGCTGTATCCTGAAAGATACGCTTTGAAACACAATTTACTTTATGTATAAGCGCCTTACAAATGTACGATAAATAAATAACAATCCTGAAGGAGGAGCTGCTGCTTGGGTGAAGGAGCCTGGACTACCCTGCCTGGAAGCTGCCTGAAGAGTCATTGGGGAAATTGATTGCCCCAGGGGGAAGAAGGTGAGTACCTCTGCAGCCCCACTTAAGCCTAAAAAGGTGGGAGAGCTGACCTGCCTGGGAAGCCTGGGAAGAGGCTAAGGCAACACATCGACAATATCCTGGTACAGAGACCAGGACTGAAACAAGCCCTCTGAAGAGAAGAGGGGTGCAAGACACGTCCCCTGAAGAAGAGCAGAGCAAAGCAAAGAAAGAGTAAAGGGCCACCAAGTCAGAAGTGAAATGCACCACAGAGGGAGTAAGAGAGAGAAGCGAAGGGAGACTGACAACCCCTGAGGAAGACGTGGTGGGAAGGTCAAAACCCCTGAAAGGAAGAGTGGGGTATGGGCAAATGGGAGAATGGGTCCCAACAGAAGTTTGGGCACAAAGGATCCCTGAACCAGAAGAAGGGCAGAAGCTAAAATCTGCAGACGAGAGAGAGGAATGAATCAACCAGAGTTCTGAGATAAGGAACCAAAGAGCAGGATCCAGCTGATCCCTCTCCTTAGAGGACTTGCAACTGGAAGACAACTACAGGTTCCAGTTTGTGTTCACACAAGTGTCCCTGTTGCTTTTCAACCCGTGGAGGCCTGGGAGAAGGCCTCTCTGACCTGATGGACTTTATTTTAGTGAAGGACTTTTTACCCCCAACAGTTTTCCACTTAAGGGAAGGACTTTGTTTTTTTCCTCATTTCAACATTTATTTAGCCATTCTTAGAACTCACTATTTTAAGAACATTATTCAGGAAACCTTTAAAGTTGAGGATTAGTTGTGACATGCTAATTTACTTTAGAGTTTTTAGTATTTTGGGCACCTTCATAACGTCATAAGTGCGTGCACCTTATGCTTGCATTATTCACACAGGGATGGACTTCAACCTACATTATTAAGAGCACTTGACTTTATTCTTTAAACCCTGTTTTTGTCTTACAATTGCTTTATAAAGAGTTGTCTTCGAAAAAACACAAAGTCTGAGACCCTTCTGTTTGCCATGTTATCACAATACAATATGCATACAACCTATTTAAAATTGCCTGCTAAACGTAACCCCTCAATCTCTTTCCACATACTATAACCCCCTACATAACAGTCCTATTCTATACATACTCCTACCATTACCAATAAATGTAAACATCCAATTGACAAACAAGACATACATCACATGAATGACTGCTGCATTCAGTGCTCGCCTTTTCAGTACTTTGTCTGTCTCAAGTGTGGCTGGTTGCTGGGGAAGTGTCTGCACTTGATGGCAAGTTCTGCTTGGCCCGGCAGATCTTCTCTTCTGGGGCGGTGGACCCGTCTACAACTTGGGACCCTGCTCCCTCCCCTCCTACCCCCACCCCCGTGACCCATGCATTAAAATGCTTCTGGTGACTCTCTGCCCTAGTGCGGCACGCCCTTGTCACACCACTGTGGCCCATGGCCTTCGGCTTGCAGCAGCCTCAAGTCCTGGTGGGGGGGACTGCCCACGCCCCGGAGCACCATTTTATTTCTTCAGGCTGACACCCATAGCCTGGTGGGCCCTCCGCATCTCAGCATGCACCGCAGAGCCATGTTGAATTCAAGCAGTGTCCCCATTAGCGTGAGGATGCTGCTGTGATCACTGCTGCGCCTGCAGCCTGTTGGAGTCTTCTTAACATGCCCCCTCTGAAATACATCTGAGTGATGCACACAGGATGGCCGGTACTTTTCTTCAGCGGCGGAGTGGTGCCTGGCAGGCACAGCCCGCAAAGACTTCACTGTTGGGCCCGCCTCACCAGTCACAAGGCAGGCCGTCAGTGGCACGGCCTGGTTGCCTGGTGCCGGCGGCCCCCTATGCGGCACTGACTGGATCAATTCTCCCCCACTGCCCAGGCTCTTTGATGATAATGGGAAAGTCCAGTGTGTCCCTCGAGGGGCCAACTGGCACCACAGCCCTGTGGTTGTCCGGGCTGCTCCTGGCACGCAGCTCTGGCCCCTGGTTATCAAGCCAGGTTGCACTCATGTGGCTCAGCACCAACAAGCTCTGCAGTCCCTGTGGGGCCGCTCGAGGCTGCACTCCGCCCAGAGTGAATAACATTTTTTTTTCTTCTAATCCTCTGTTTTTCTATCTCCTTCTCCCCTTCTCTCATTTCCTTCTCCCTTTCCTCTTCCAGTAGTCCCCTAACAGACTTTTATTTTACAATCTTCTGGACAGGGAGTCATGTCTCTGTTTCTTCTTAATTTTATTTTTTTCTCTCTCGCCAAAGGCATATTTCTTATGATTGCTTCTGTAGCAGTAAATACAACTTAGTTCATTACAAATCTTAAAAACATAATCTCTTACATAAAAAGAAGATAGTTAAGATGTGTCTTCTATAACATATAGAAGGAAAGCATATATAGCAAATCTCTTAATTTCGCTTTTTCTCCAAATTCATGCTATTCAAAATTTGGATTGTAGCTATATTCAGTGGTACATATTCAGCATTAATTATTATTATCCACGCATCATTGAGCGATATATTCTGGTATACATTATATCTTCCATAATGTTCTTTTCGAGTGCTAATTAAAGCTGTACATTCGAGTAATAATTGTTTAAGCGTTTCAACTTTACATTTGTCTTTACAAAATCTTCATGTGATTTCAGTGATCTTGTCACTATTATGTTGAGCATGGAGTTGATGGATCTTGTAGGCCACAGGTCGAACCTCATTCTCATAATTTTTGCTGAATATATAATATCTGGATGCTTTTGCAGATATATGGGGATTTTATCGCTTTTCTTTATTGATAAGTGTGAGATTTGAAATGTCTTGTATATCTTGCATTTTTGTAGCGTTTTTATCCAGTCTGTGTCAAATAGCTTTTGCTTCGGTTTGGCAGGATTCGTTATGAACAGCGACTCCTCTATTTCGGCCGTGGTCATGATTAACCAGCAATGATCTCTCCGTTTGTCTAGATGTCTATTTGCATCTTTTTGTAGCAATTTAGAGATGGCAGGGTTTAATAAAATGTCATGATCCTCCCACATTAGGAATTTTCAAAATAGTAATGGGGTGTTCCACCACACCTTCCCACTCAAGGATGTCAGGTCCAGCTCGTATCTAATTAATGAAATCGGAAAGCTCTTGCATACTGCCATCACGTTTACAAAACAGACCTTCAGTCAGTTCCCAATTTGGATGGTGCTGTGGTAGCTTGGATTGTGCACCATAGGTGACGATCGGGATTACATTCTGTTTGTAATATGTAAAAATCTGTTTGTGCGAAAACTTCCCATATTTAGCATGCACCATTTTTGCCTGGGATGACAATAGTTGCATTCTCTATCTTATCGCCAGTTTGTATGGTATTTCAGTGCGATTGTTAATATTTTCACCCAAATATTTGTATTCATGTATACATTGTCCAGAGTTAGAGATTCAGTGCCAATGGTCCATTTGTATTTCATGTGCTTCTTATTTCCTTTACTGATGTCAATTGCCATGATGTTAGTTTTTTGAGCATTGAGTTCCAATTTGTTGTAACAAGCATAGGCATAAAGGGCGGAAAGTTGTCTCTGAAGGCCTATGGGAGTCTGGTAAAAAATGACCAGATCATCTGCATACAAAAGTGTTGCAATTTTCGTTTGTCCCAATTTTGGCAGAAATGTGTGTTTGGCTGTCAAGTGTTTGGTTACATCTCTGATATAAAAATTAAACAGCATAGATGCGATTATACACCCTTGTTTCAATCCTTTGTCGGTATGGGTTGTGACAACAAGCCATCATGATTCAATTTAATCCTTAAGAAGGTATTTGAATCAAGATAACCAATTTTTAATGGCACTATGTAGTCTTTCTACTACCAATGCAGATTGTGAATAGCCTGGACAGTGAAGGTTCTGCTATATATTCTGAGCAGTAAGGTTGTCTTTGGTGATGTGGTTTACAAAATGTGTCCCCCGGATAGTGATCTTTATAAAGGGTCCATAAGGAGGAAGATGCTTTCCTGGGATGGTCAGGGCAGTCTAGCCAACATTATTTAGGAGACAAATGATGCACCGTCTTCAAAGGGTGATGTGCTAAAGATGCAAAGTCATGGTCGCACCACTATTTTCTGAGAGTGGTGATACCCTTTTTTTCTACATGAGCCCCGACCAGAATATATCTTGACTAAGTGAGACAGCAGGATCTTCGAGGCTACCAATCAACCCTGTGCATCTCTCCAGACCGAATCATTGTAGGGGTTACATCTGTTGCAGACCCAGCTTGTATTTTTCACTAGAAGGGGTGTTTTCCTGCATGAGGGACAGTTATTCCAGTGTTTTAAAGCGAGGGTGCTCCTGAGCCTTTCTCATGGACATCATATATTCACTCAGTCTGCTCCAGCAGCCAATTTGGCAGTAGAATCGGCAAAGTTATTTACTTCAATTGGCCTAGTTATCTTGTGTCACACTGGATTATGGCGATTTGCTTTGGAAGCAGACCATCTTCTAAAAGTTCCTTGACCTACTGGCGGTCCTTGATAGGGGAACCTTGGCAGTCAGGAAACCTTGCTGCTTCCAGAACTGTCCGTAATCGTGAGCCAATCCAAATGCATAGCAAGAATCCGTGTATACATTCTTGGTCTGTTGCTGTTGTGAACTGAGGTCCCAGATTAACTTATAACTTCTTCCCCAAGCACCAGCCAGTAGAAATCAAAGAGAATCACTGGCCAGTTATTGAGGCAAAAGGTGACACAGGAACCACACCGCCAGGCACTCGACAGCTAGAAAAAACAGGGGGTTAGTTACACAGAGGATTAACTATGCAGCTCATGTAAGCCCTCCATTATACATAACATAGCTGGTTCGGGATAGCAAGCCTTGATGGGACGATCTTGCAAGGTGTTATCACGGATCCAAGGGAGGCAACCTAACCCGAACACCATTTATGGCGCAATCTAAGAAGGTGATAAGGTTCCAGTTTGTCTCACCACAGTTCCACAAGGGTTTTTATTGTACAAATCCAGACACACATCTGTGCAAGTTACCAAAACTCGCAATACAAATTTGAATCCAAAATCCAAAGTACCTAAATACCAGTTTGCTAAATCCAGCAGTGGAGAAACAGCAGAAATCTGGCGGAAATGCCAAGGTCAGAGGTCTAGCAACCAACTAGGCCAAAGCACCTAGTCCAGCAGGGAAGAAAACGGGAGCAATCCAGATACACACCAAATCCAGAGGTTCAAAAGCCAGAAGTTCACAAAAAAGGGACGTGAAACAATGAAGGCTACCCGTAGTACATCTGAGAAGCACTGCAGTTTCAAAATGCAGCATTTAAGTAGAGCAAGGATGACTTCCTGCTAAGTCATGACAGCCATCACGTGACATGGCTCTGTCACATGACCGTTTCGCGTTATGCTGTCGCTGCTGCAAGCGCTTTCCCAAGGCACCACAGCAATCTCCAACGGTGCCAGCACGAAGAGCCAAGGAATGGGGGAAGGCGCGTCCGATGCAGGACATTTGGTGGTCCAGAAAAAGGTTGCTGCGATCAAAAGAAAGAGCTCTTCCACCATCTGACACTTTGCAGGACAGCCCTCTACCATTACTCCAAGCGGAAGACCCATTAGCCGTCTCTTGAGAGGAGGAACTTGTACCTCTCAGTCCAAGGTTGGACATGCCCCCTCCTAGCACAGCACCTAGACAAGGGCCTCCCGGTCAGGAGAGCCTGTCACCAAGCTGGGTTCCACCCCCACCTGCCACTAGAGATCTCTATTGACATAATTGCCACTCTGAAAGCTCTAGTTTCTAGGCTGCACCACTGGTATCAAACACTTGGGTACCACATTCACCTCAGTTGCCTCAGGACCCACAACCAGGGCCCAGTGGAATTACCCTACAATGGAGGATCAGCATCTACAGAGGCCATTACGAATGTCTGATAGGAGTCTGGGGATGAACCTCGGGATGATCAAAAGTTCTGTCCACACTTCTGACCCATTGGGCAAATTTGATGACATTTTCCCAGTGGATGTTGAACCTGAAGAGGTTCCCACCAGAGATTCCCCACCAGATAAGATTGGGTCTTTACACGTCCTGATTGGTAGGGCTACTAATATGATCAGTCTGACGCCAGAGGAATAAAAGGATAGCCCACTATACCAGAGATGGCATCAACATAGAACATCTGTCTTGGCTATTCTGCTTTTGGACAACATATGGGAAGAAGGCCTTTTTTCCATGACCAACCCCTCAACATCAATGCCCAAAAAACAGAGGGTTGACGAGGAGTATAGCGTCCAAGAGTCAGCACCTACCTGCCTAAGACTTCATAGTCTCTGCAGAGGCACGCAAACGTTCTGCCAACCCTTCATCATCCTGCTCATTCTCACCAGATAAGGAGGGGAAACACCTGAAGGCTTTCGGAACGAGGATCATCACCACTGCTGCCATTACCATCAAGGAAACTAACTCCATGGCCATCCTCGCAAGGTATAAGCGAGAGTTGTGGTTTAAACTGGGACCCATTCTCAAGTTTCTCTCAGAAGATACGACAGGAGGCATTAGCAATCATACATGAAGGAGAAGCAGCGTCCAACCAAGCCATTTTGGCTTTTGCCAACTAGGGAATGGCGCTGTCCTCCGTCGACAAGGCTGGCAAAAAGCAACCAACTTCCGGCCAGAGGTACAGACGAAGGTGGTCGACATGCCTCTCAATGGCATTGATCTGTTTGGGAAAAAGGTCGATGAAGTTCTGCAGACCATCAAAACAGATACAGATACAGCCCGCTTCCTAGTTACCTTACAACTAAGACTCCAGTCCTTTCATTCTGGAACATCTTGTTTCACCAGGACTTCACTGTCCCTCCTATCAATCATCTTCCTACAAGACCCCTTCTTATGCCACTGCTGGCCCATAAAGGCACAAGTCCCAGTTGTACAAGGGTAATGTGAGGAATCTGAGGGCATCCTCACTTCTTTCCTCAACATATCCTCCTCCCAGCCAGGGAAAGGCAGTCTCTATCGGATCCTGAGCCTAGGGATGGATATAGGAGGGAGGATCACCTGAGTGGATTAGACTCGGGGAGTGGGCATGAGGCACCCTTGGGTGAGACACAGTATCCTCCATTTCTAGTGAAAAATAATGACCATCAGACCATTATCGGTTACTATCAGTCCCTTCCCTATTCTTTACCTAAATTAAATTATGTTAAACTCCAGTCGACTACTGGGACGAGGAAGCGACGTTCCAGAGCCATACATCCTCTCTCTTGAGATTCTTACTCACACCAACACCACTTAGTTACTGAGACAAGGAGGCGACCATTAACACAGAAGATAGAATGGAAGAAGAAACGTGAGCGGTCTAGTTGGGCTCATTATCATGGAGCCGGAAACTTTAAAACAGGCTCTTCTGAGAGGCTGAGAGAGAGGCATGAACAGTGCAAAGCAGAGTTCCAGGGCAGAAGTCGCAGTGAGAAGGCATCTTGCCAAGATGCTGGGAGGTTTAGAGAGTGTGATCCGGTGCAGTAAGCGATAGGGGCTTGTTGGCAGTCTGAGGCAGAGCTTTGAAAGCAGTGTGCCACAGACCAAAGGCATCGGAAGCAGGGGAGATACTCCCGAATGCTCACAGGTGCCGGACTCTTGACTGCAGTCTACCGGAGCTCCGAGATAGCCAGCGAGGAAGCCGCACAGGATGCTGTATTCCAGAGGGAACCAGCGAGAGCAGACCGCGAGTGAAGACGTTTCTCTGGAAAGCTGCAGAAAGTGGAAAGCAAACCATGAGCAGGCTGGTGAGTCCGCCTGGGTGAAAAGGGGGACCCAGACACAGTGGATGGGTGGTTTAGTGCCAAAGACATTACCATTTGAGTATCTAAATTGAAAACGGGCATTGCCAAGAATAGTTGGGGCAAAAGAACTGTAATAGTGATGAGGTCTGCATGCAAGAGAAAGCTGGTGCACTGTCCCGCCCTTCCCGCCCCCCTCCCTTCCCAAAAGGCCCCACTCCCCCGGTCTCAGTGACGCTCCCACGCAACTGTCCCTGCTCCCTTGGCCTAGCGCATCCTTCTCTGCCTTGCTCCCCACACATTAAATCTCTGTGCTGCTTCCCACGCAACTTGTTCCAGCGCGGCTCCCACGCAACTATCCCTGCTCCCCTGGCCTAGCGCATCCCTCTCTTCGTTGCTCCCCATGCAACACTCCCAGCGCTGCTCCCAAGCAACTATCCCTGCTTCCCTGGATTAGCGCATCCCACGATGTGTTGCGCTCCACGCATTAACTCTGCATTGCTCCACACACAACTTGTGCAGCGCTGCACCCACACAACTTTCCCTGTGTCAAGATATACCCCCCTTGGAATCCCGTGACCTGAGGTTCTGTCCTTTCGTCAATCCAGGATAGAAGAAAGGCTGGTGTCCAATCCGGTCCACTGTAGTGTTAGGAAGGAAGCCAACCCCCTGTACCTGGACTGAAAGATGAACACACAGCCAGAAACTTGGGGCCGTCTCCCAACACCACAGGGAAGGACCACCCACAAATTATTGTGGTGCTAAGCAGAATGTGGGAAGCCCAAGAAAGAGTAGGGACCCTCCCACAATGGGGGAGTAAAGTGGAAAGAAAGGAAAAGAAAAGAGTGGAAGGAGAAACTACCAAGCAGGCTAAGAAGTAGGGAACCGACAGGTTGACTGGCAGAATTTCCAGAGCCAGGCAGCAGAGGCAAGAAGGCAGCAAACAAGCAACTGGCAGGATGTAAGGAACCAAGCAGCAGAGGAATGGGAGTAGCAATTAGGCAAACTGGTGGAGAGAAAGGATTCTGGGAGCAAATGCAGGACGTCGGCATGGCAGGCTGGCAAACAAACAAGGCAGAGAGACAAAAGGTTCAAGGTCCCATGAACAAGCGCCACTTGAAGAAAAGTTTGTGACGCGAGGAGCTGCAAGTAGAGTGCCGTTTTTATTTCCAGTGTTGGCGGCGAAAGACGTGTTGCCATTGGCAACCGACCACGTCATGCATACTGCCCATGCACAAAAGGCAGATGCTGGCCAAGCGCGCATGCACGACCCTGCAAACATGGTGGCCCCCAGGGACCCGGATAGAGACAACAGTAAATGCTGCTATTGACCACCAGCTGTTTATTCTGTACTGTACTTGCATTCTCATGCCCTGAGTTCCATTGTAGTGTATTTTTGCTGCACGCCCTGTTCTCTCCACTCACACTAGGAGCTTCCAAGGCCCTAGTGTTCCTGTTCTGTTATACTTCTTGCTGCCCCTCTTTTTGTTGACCCCTCTGTGTGCCTCCCTCCTTTTTGCCCCTAACGTGTTGCCCAATCCCCCATTCTCCTGCTTGGGAAGCCTCCCCCCTCACTCTCTGCATGCACCCTTTATGGTGCTCTGTCTCCCCTACTATCTTTTCTAACTGCTATTGTCTTTCTCTTTCTTTTTCTTTTTCTTTTTCTCTTTCTCTTTCTCTTTCTGTCCAGTAGGACGAAGCTCAAAAGGGACATCCTGGTCTCCAACCCAGGCCTCCCTATCGCTGCTACCTACACCAGTGCTTCCTCCAGACAGACCCTTACCGACATCCTCTTTGTCGTTCCCTCTCCAAGCTTATGCACCCTAGATATGGTTTCTCTCTCTTCTTTTTCCTCCTCTCCCATTAATGGTGGTACCCAGTGGGAGGCCCACCTGGCCCCCTTCCACTCCTCCTAGACCATCGTTATTGTCTATTAAAATGGTACTGTCTTGGTCCAGGGCCCTCAGTCCATTCTCCTCCTTTTCCATAGAAGCTTCATGCGTCTTATCAACTTCCTTTCTTCTCCTGCTACCTCTATCTATCCCTCGCTGGATCTTCTGCTGCCTCCTTCGCCGCTACTTCTCTGGCACCCTTGGCTGCTTCTTTGACCGCTCTGCCCCCTCCTTCCTCTGCCACCTCTCTGCTGCTTCTCTGACCATTCTGCCTTCTCCTCTCTCCGGCTCCCTCCCCTGCTTCTCTGGCCGCTATGCCTTTTCCTCCTTCTGCCACCTCTCCGGCACCCTCTTCTTCCTCTCAGACTACCCTTCCACCTCCTCCTTTCTCCTCTGCCCATTCTCAGGCTCCTCGAACCCTTACACAGGGCATATATCATGCCTGTACCCCTCCACGGAAGTCTTTCAAAGGTGGCCATCTGCTCCACGTTACTAGTTTCAACTCTTGCTCTGCTGTCAAACACTCCTCAGACATCTGCCGTCTCATGGAAGAGCTTGATTTGGATATACTCGGTCTGACTGAGACTTGGTTCATGGCCAGCTCTGTCACAAGTTTTGACACTCTACTCCCTGATGGCTACGAGATCCTCTCCAAACCCAGAACCAACCGTCCTGGAGGGGGGAGTAGCCCTGATCTTCCTGGTATAGATCCCTGCTTCTGTCATTCCTACGCAGGCCAACTCCTTGGAATGCCTGCTCTGCAGGCTCTCTATCTCACCTGGCCTCTGTCTCATTGTGGCCACCATCTTCAGGCCACCTGGCCAGGTCACCATCTTCCTCTCTGAGTGGGCTGACCTCTCCTCCTCCCTCCTTGCCTCTACCTCTCAACTTCTCCTTCTTGGAGATCCTAACATCCTCTTGGATGCTATAGTCCCTCCTCGGGGTCTCTTTTTTGACCCCTGCAACTCTCTCTTTCTAATCTACCCTATGGCCCGACTCAGTCTGCAGGGCACACCTCTTATGTTCGGATCTCTTCAGACCTCACCCTTTCCAACCCCCTCACCACTCCTCTCTCTTGGACTGACCACTTTATTCTCTCCTCGTACCTGTCGCTCTCTGCCCCTCAGGCTAAGCCGTCCCCAGCATTGCGACCCAACTTCTAGGTCATCCTGCCCATGAAGCGTGTCATTGGAGGCTTTCGTCGCTACTTTCCTCCTCCTCCTCCTCCTCCTCCTCCTCCTCCTCCTCCTTTGGCTGATTCACACTATGACACAGACCTTTCCAACCTTCATCTCTCTATCTCTAACACTCTTGATGTCATTGCCCCTGTCATGAGGATCCGTTTGAAGCCCACATCCAAGTGCAACTCTAGGTACGATTCTGACCTTGCCACCCTTAAGCGCAAGTGTAGGCTGGCAGAGAGGTGGTAGAGGGCATCGAGCAAACCCTCTAACAAACTGGCCTGCCGACTGCTCCAAAGGCAATACAGACTCTCTGTCCTCTCTAAGAAGAGAGCCTGCATCCAAGCCCGTGTCTTGGCGGCCTCTAACAACTCGGCCGAACTTTTCAAAATCTGCAAGTAGCTGCCCAGTCCTGCTGCAGTCTCTTCGATTCCTGTTCCATCTCTGGCCTGCTGCACAGCCTTAGCATCTCATTTAACCACTAATACCCAGGACAATCCTGTCCACTCTCTCTTCCTCTACCTCTTCTTCCTCTCCCTCTACCTCTCCAGCCAGTTCTCCTCTTCCTTTCTCCTCCTTCTCCCTGTTCACACCCGACAATTCTTCTCGACAACTTTGATCTATGAAAGTCTTCTCAAAGCAGGTGCTCCCCTGCTCTCCCAGAACCATCAAGGACCACATCGACACTCTTGTTTCATCCTTGGCTAATTTTTGCAATTACTCTTTTGCCACTGGAACCTTCTCATTCCCCCTTAAGCACTACCTTGTGCACCCCCTTCTTAAGAAGCCGTCTGCCAATCCTTCCTCTCCGGCAAACTATCGCCCGATCTCCATCACTTCTTTCCTGGGCAAACACCTGGAAAAGCTGACTGTCTCACAGCTAAATCTACATACGGAATCTATTGGTTGTCTCCATGACCACCAGTCTGGCTTCAGAGCAGCCAGAAGCACGGAAACTGTTCTCCTGAACACCCCGTGAAGACTAACTCCCCAATGTTGACTCTAACCTTCCTTTTGTCCTCTTTCTGCATGACCTATCCTCTGCTTTCGACACAGTCAACCACTGGGTATCTCTAGTCAGGCCCTGGCCTGGTTGACCTCCTTTCTCACTGATCGACCCTCCCAGGTCCAACTAGGGTCTTACCTCTCTTCTATCTCTACTTGTGGTGTTCCCCAGGGGTCTAAGCTCTCTCCCTGGCTATTTAAACACTACCTCTGCCCACTACATCTCTACCTTCTGCTCGAACTTCCAGTGTTATGCAGATGACACCCAGCTCTCCTTCGGGCTCCCCTCAGCCTCTACTGCTCCTTATCTCATACCAGATTGTCTGCTATTCAGGAATGATGTGCCTCCAATGATCTCTTCCTTAATGCCAGTAAAACTGAGGTCCTCCTCATTGGGACTCCGGTTACCGCCTTCCCTCTCTCACTCTGGCCGCCCAGCCTGGGCTCTCTACATGCACCTTCCAGTGAGGCTAAGAACATTGAGGTCATCTTCAACTCCACCCTCTCCTTCTATCCTTAAATCTCTAATGTCTCTAAAAGGTCACACGATCAGCTGCATCTCCTCAGAGGTATTCTTCCTTTTCTCACTTTCCCCCAGAAGCTCACTGTCTCCAGAACCCTGGTCCTCTCTAGGCTGGACTACTACAACAGCCTCTTTTTAAATCTGCCTGCTTCTACTCTTCACCCTCTACAACTTATCCAGAACAGGACTGCAAGACTTGTCCTTTGGCCTCAAGCACAGGGATCGGATCTCTCCATCCTTGAAATCTCTCCACTGGCTTCCTGTGGCTGTGATGATCACGGTCAAGACCCTCTGCATCGTCCACAAGGCTTTCTGGGGCCAGAGACCACACTACATCCAACTTTCTCTTCCAAAACATCTTCCTTCTCGAGCCCTCCGCTCATCCACCTCCAACTCTCTGAGGGTCAGATGCTTCTACAGGCAGAGAGTGGGGGGTAGATCTCTGTCCTCGGCTGGGGCCACCCTCTGGAATAGCCTCCCTGCCCCTCTTAAACTTGAGCAGGCCCACCTAAGGTTCCGGAATTAACTTGAGACCTTCCTTTTCACTTCTGCTTTCTCTTTACCTCTGCCTTGCTGGTGTCCCTGTTCTGCTGCACATACTGGTTACCTGGTCACCCACTGAATTTACGGGACCATGCACAACCGGTTGCCCTTGCACTGCCTCTGGGCCTCCCAACCACTTAAGGGAGTGTATCTTCAACCCTACGTTCCCTTGATTCTCTGCACTTATGAGCCACTTCCTGGCTGCACTTACTAGTTACCTGCAATCTCCCCTTCCCCCTCCTCCCAGCACTTGCGCGATCTGTTGACACAAAGCCTAGTAAGATGGTTGTTTTGTACGCCCTTCCTGGTCTTGTCGTGCCTAGCAACACTTGCATACAGGCGTGTTCAAATGACTTATATCGTATCATAAAAGGGCACCAGGTGCTTTGATCAAGAAACTTGAAACAGAGAATACGTTTCCTAGCAGGAAAGTGTACTGGGAAGCCTATATTAGTCTTGCAAATGAAAACTACTAAACAAGTGAATGATGACAAATCAAATGATGATAAAGTTTCAAGGGCACTTGAAAGGATATGAAGTTAAGCCCCACTGTGAAGTTGAAACTGTGGCAAGAGACTAATGAACCAGATTCCAGTAAGGTGTATAGGTTGCGTGACCTGACATGCATGTCCGTGTGGTCCTATAACTGCACATAGACCAAATACACCCACCTAAGGAAAAGCAACATTGCGATTGAATAAAGGAAACCTGTGTGAATTGAAATTGATTAACTGAACTTTCTGAACTGTATTAACTTGTAAAAAGGTAACCAAACCCGTAGAGCTGGGAAGCAGTGAATATCCCAAGGAATTGTATTATTTTGAAACAGTGGGAATTTTCAAAAACTTGAAAGTGTGGGGAAGGGAAGCCGTATTTTGTAAAGTGAACTATTTGAACCTTGGGGAAGGGAAAAGCCTTTTCCACCTAGGAACTTGAGGAAGCTCTCAACTTTTACTTTGAACACAGGGCGTGGCTTGACAGCCATGTTGTAGGGACACCTTTCTTCAGAGCTCCATACGATCCGGACTGATCCTGCCTACAATACTGGCCCCAGCGTGTAAGAATTTTCCATAAAACTCCATCCGGTGTGTGAATATTGCAGGCACAAACGTGCAAAATTGAATGTTGAAGGGGTGCTGCTTGAGGTGATATTTGCATTAGAAGAAGGTGCCAGGATCGATGAGGTGTCGGAAAGATGGCGGCCGCGAGGACATAGCTTTGTGGAACAAAGCAGAAATAAACTGATGCTGGAAGGAGCCAGACCCCCGGAGGTGGGCCGCGTATGATCAGTGGAGCGGAGAAGCCTGATCATGCAGTTGATCAAAGCGGCGAGTAATAATGGTGTTGCATGTATAAGCTTAGCGCAGTGCTAAGAAAGGTGGCCCGGGAGCCAAGCTGCTGGAGAGGCTATGGTGTGCAGCTGAGAAATGGGGCAGAGCAGTCTGAGAGGCGAGTGGCTGAAGAGGAGCACTGTAGGAGTGCACATTGCGCATGCTCACGAGCACAGCCAATGCAATGGATTTGGAACGTTGCTCGCACACATAAGGGGGATATTGATACAATTGTGACGTTGGGACAGCTGACTGCTACGGAAAGAGCCACTGGATAGTTACATCAATAAGCCCTGAGGACGAAGAGTGCATTGGAGGACGCGCGCCCTCAAGGCATGACAAAGGAAGCACTGCAGATTGCAGTGCAATCGATAGCCACACAGTTACAGCCCAGGAGAGTGGTTGATGCACTGGCAGTACCTGAATACAGGGGACATTGTGACAGGGTTGAGAACCTACGCCACATAAGTGGAAACTAGATGGGACTGGGTGCCTCAGATAGCACGGCAAGTAGCACTCTGGTACTAGTAACCCCACTAAACAGTGGTATCAAACAGCCCAGTTACGGGAGAGCACATGAGGGTGCATACCCAGTGACACAATAAAGGAAGGCACCGCCGAGGACAGTGCGATCTATGCCCATACAGAGACAGCCCAGGAGTGGGGTTGGAGAAGCACTGAATGCGCCTGAGCGCACAGAGCATGGTATCGAAGGGAAGAACCTAAGCCACATAAGTGGTAAGACCAAACGAGACTATGCCTTTTGGAGCACGGCAGAAAGCATGTTTGCACCGACCACCCACTGAATAGTGCATCAAGCAGCCCCGACACAGGAATGCATGTGAGAGGCTGTACACGTACGAGACGCAACAAAGAAAGGCACTGCCGATTGCAGAGCAATCTACCTATAAAGATACAGCCCAAGAGTGTGGTGGAAGCACTCGTAGCGCCTGAGTGCATGGGATACAGTATCAAGGGAAAGAACCAACGTTAACTATGTAACAATACTTGTTGATACTGTATGTCTAGGGGATACTGTGAGCAGCAGGGCAGCACTAGCTACCCCAGAAAGTAAGGCCCAGTTGGGTGAAATATCCTTGAGAGGGGTGGTGAGAGACCGCACACTCAGGATGTTGACGTATGTACCCCGAGGATGGCAACAAGAGGTGGAATCGCAACGGTTGTACAATAACGGCCCAGAGACCATATTTCTATTACCGGGAGTAAGTCGACACACGCCCTATAGCATGCATGTGCTGTGGGAGTGCGCAAGCACTGGCAAACCTGAAAGGGACAAATTACGATGGGTAACATTGCTGAATAACATACGCTGCACAGATGGCTACCCCTTGATAAGCACAAAGTTGTGTGCATTACTGCAATATGACACCATCTAACAGCAGACCCTGTTTAAGGCACCTGGGAGACAATCTAATTATCCCGGTTAAGGCGAGTAGTTCTCAGCTGACACCGACTGGCATCCTGCAGTAATTACAAACAACCAAGTAAGTGGATGGGACGGAATTACTGGTCCAGTAAGCTCACCTATGGCGTCCGAGGATTAAAAGAATAAGTCCAAGCAGCCGACATTGGACACTTTTACCAAATCCAAGAACCTGGCATACAGCACTGCATCAGAGGCTCAATTGTCGCAATGAGAACAAAATCAAGCAAAAGTAGACCAACAGGTCCAATATGCCATAGCGGCCCTGAAGATTGCTTTGGAATCCAAAATTGATGTCATTAGCCTGGATGTGAACCTTCTGAGGCAAGATGTTCGAGCGCTCTCAGAACGCACAGGAACACTGGAAAAGGAAATGGCAGTGAACGCAGCCGGCCTGAAAGATACCTCCAGGGATGTATCGACACTGCAACAGTAACTGCGGAATCTTGAGAGTAGAGTGGAAGATGCTGAAGGCCGAGCCAGACACAATAATGTGTGAATTATTGGATTTCCTGAAGGGGAAGAAGGCACGAACCCTACTAATCTCGAAAAAATGCTCTTACAAGCAGTTGAAAGAGCTCATAGGGCCCTGATGAAGAAACCACCACTTGGTGGCCCATTATGGCCCATAATAGCTTGGATACTTAATTGCAAAGACAGAGAAAGGATTCGTGAACATTTTCGGAAGGGTGGCTCAATACAGCCAGCATCAGCAACTATTACTGCTTACCCAGACTATACCCTGCAGTTGCAGAAACAAAGTATGCACTTCACACATCTGGCAAGAGGAGGCTACGAGGAGCGAACCTTAAGTACATGTTATTATACCCGGCAAGACTGAAGGTGTTCAATAAGGGCATTGCCATTTTCTTTGACAACCCGAATGACGCTCAGACATGGATAGACACAGAGAACTTGTCATGTGAGGAGGTCCAACAGACAGGAGAAGGGGACACACGATGAAGGCCTGCGAAATACCGCAGAGACTAAGCCGGCATATCCCGGCAGATGACGAGATGTATATACCTTTTGCACAGAATACACCAACCATACCTATGCTCCACAGGAGTCAGCAGTGTGCATATTATCGCAGAGCGTGCAGCGGAGAAGCGTCCTTACCCCAAGAGTGGATTTGTTTGTTCTTGGATACTAGTTATCAAGTATCCACCTCGGCCCCCTGGACATGCAACAGGGGCAGGGGGCAAAGCAGGAATGCCTGAGCACAAGGTATTGAGCTGGGCAATTGTTGGTGAGGGCGTGGGTGGGGGAGTTGGGGTAGTTAGTCGGGTGTTAGGCTATAGATCCACGCAAAGAATACATGATATGCGCATCATACTTTTGAGTTATTTGGAATTGCTTATACGGGATGGGGGCCCTCAGAATAACCTTGTGAAATGTTAAAGGGATCAACAGTTATATTAAATGCAATAGAATGTCATATTTGAGATGCCAGGAGATTGACAATGCACTCCTTCAAGAGACGCACCTCACAAAGGACAGATAAATTGCATTTTAGAATCGCACGACTCTGGGCTCGCCGTACTCGGCGTTTGCAAGAGGGGTCCTGAAATGGGTGGCGCCGTTGGTACCATTTAAAGTCCTGAGGACTTTTCGGGACAATGATGGCAGGACGATTATTGTCCAAGGGCGTGGAACGAAGAGAGTGCTGTATTATTAATACATATGCACCGAACCATGATACTGCAGCCTATTTCCGCTCATATATACACCCAGATTGGTAAACTCAGAGACGGCACAATAATTTGGGGCAGAGACTTTAATTGTATGCTGAACCGTAACCTAGATAGTTTGGATGACCAAATAACACACCCAGGCCTTCCGGCCAAAGCTTTGAATATGTTATTGCAAGCATTCAAATTGTTCGATGTATGGAGAACCCTACATCCACATGACCGGGGATATTCGCATTATACTGCTCCTCAGGACCTATACACTAGAATGGACTATGTATTTACAGGAGAAAAGACACTAGGTGAATTTAAAGCGCCGCAATACAAAGCACGGGTGCTGTCAGATCATGCTTCCTTAGTGGTGACATGGCAAACCGACCTGGAAGTTAAGAAGCAAGTCCCTCAGAGATGTGGGGTTCCGAGAACAGTTGAGAGAGTGGGTGAAGGACTACTTTAAAAACAATACAGGAAGCGTCGACTCAGCGGGCACACTGTGGGAAGCTTTCAATGTAGTGATCAGGGGAACAGAGATAGCTAAGGCAAAAGGTGTGCAAGCTGTGATAGAAAATGATTTAGGTAAAGCTGAGACTAGGTTAGAGGCTATAGATCACTCAGGGAACTTATCCAATGGTAGGGCCCAAGAAGTAGCCAGACTACAGCAGGAATGTTTAGTACACTGGGAGAGGTTAGGCAAGCTGAACTACAGGAAATATGTGGAGACACAACATGCTGAAGGTGATAAACCGGGACACGTGTTGGCCTGGCTGTATAGAAGTGAATCTAAACAAGAGTTGATATGGAAGACTGTGGGAAGGGATGGGGAGGTGTGCGTAACGCCAAAAAGTATTAATGAGAGCTTTTCTGTGAGAGTCTATTATAGTTCCACTATTAAAGCCCAAAAAGCCTGGAACCGACTGCGGATTATACAGGCCCCTTTCGTTGCTAAATCAGGATGGGAAAATCCTTACAGCCTTAATGGCCAACCAGGCTAAAGCCAGTAATAGCTAAACTTATACACCCGGACCTGACTGTATATGTGCCATGCAGGAACATCACGTATAATCTGAGGAGTCTACACCATGTTATAGATAATACAAACTGAGTCACACAACCATATGCAGTAGCCTAGCTGTATGCGGTTAAAGCATTTGACTGTCAGATGGCCATGGCTAACTGCGGTGCTACACCGCTTCGGTATGGGGCCAACGTACATAAAATGGGTGCGGTTGCTGTATAGCAGCCCACAAGTGAGAGTCAGGACGGGAGCCCACATTTTGGAGCGATGTCAGTTGGAGAAGGTCCTGTAGCACTGAGTCGACACTGTGGTATGCAGTAGCACACCAGACTTGGGCAATACAGAAAGAGACTACATAAGGTGTGGTAACATGAACATTTACAACATTACTTGCCCATATGTTTCCTGTCTCCCCTTGTTTTGGTTTTGCCTGCAAGTCTGTGATAGTCCATTCACTGTTGTGTGTATATTGATTACCGCTTCAACACCAGCACCAGTAGATATGTGGCATGAAACATGCAAGATTCAAACTACACATGTACAAAAATTGTACCTTTAGGCTGGTACGCTCCAAAATATAAAGTAGATGGTTAATACAGTTTATAGTGACATTTTCGAACGTCACATTTTCGAAATGCCATTTTTTCGACACCAAAAGGCCGGGGAAAAAAAAAGTGAATTTTTTTTTTTATTTCATTTTTTAAATGGGTGGGGGTTGGCCCCACCCCCCACCCCCGCCCGACATCCTGTTTTTTTTTTTTTTTTTTTATTGACACTATTTTTTACTAACGAAACTAAAATAAAATGCAAAATAAAAAAACATTCAGAATGTTTTTTTCAGCAATTTTGTTTAAAAAAAATGGCATTGCGAAAATGTGTTTTTCGAAAATTTAACTGGATACCGGTTAATAACAAATGGACGGCATAATCTGTATTTGAGTCCTCATCCCTGTATCTGTTTTGTGCATTTGTGTTTGAGAAGGCTTAATCATTGTCAATTTTGATGCATTGTTTATCATTTCAACACTAGCATCAGCTATGTGCCATGAAACACGCAATAGATAGATAAATGACAGATGGATATAAATTTACGTCGAGCTTGACATGTTCCAATGTATCAACAATAGGATAAGGGGCAATCTACCCATAGCGATTCGGATCACAGGTCGGTATGCACATTAACTTTCGGTGAATACACTATCCCCTCCCGGATTATAGCATTGAAGATTCCAACCAGTCCTTTTTGTCGATGTATTAGCAGGGCTCTAGTTCTATCCCTTCTGCATTATAGCGCAGAAGTTTCTAATCAGTCCCCTTTCTATGTCCTAGTAGGGTTTCAATCCCCTCCTTCCGCATTACAGTGCAGACTATTCTAATCAGTTCGTTGTTTATGTTCGAGGAGGGACTCTGTCCCATTTCTATATCCATCCTACCGACTGACCGGCAGTGATTGAGCATTCCATCTGGTGACGCCGGAACTATGCGTCTCTGAAGCACGGTCCACGTGCAGCTGAAGCCATAACGGAAGTCCTTGGTTCAACGCTTTTAAGGTATGCACTCGGCATGCATCGCATTTTGCCCCACAGCTTCCGTCCGCCACACAGTGGGTTAGCTGGGACTTATGGAGGTTTTGACGATTAACTCACCGGAATTAGCTTTTTTTGTAATTTCTCTGAAGCCCTCATCTATGGACACTGAGGAAACTATGCCTCAGTACAATCGACTGCAAGTGAATAAGTTCCTTTTTCTGTGTTGATCTATTAAGCTCGTAGATCCCCCCCATTACTTTTTTGCATCCGGATATTCGTATACGAGTGTAATAGCAACGAAGCTTATTTATTAAGCTCTTCAACAATTTGTGATTCCAATTTTCGTTGGAGCTTCACAGTGACGTGGCGCATTAGTATTTGCGTCCTCTATGCCTGACACGGGTTGAATTTCCCCTTTCCTGCTTTCAACAGAGCGGAATCGATCTGAATGATCAGCTTCTTTGAAGCCACCACAGCCCGCATCAGCAGATGAGTAGCTATTGGGCGCCATCAGTGTGTACTGAGGCGATCTCTCTCTTCTGTATGATATGATATGGCATTTATAACGCGCCTATATGCAAGTGTTTCAAGGCGCAACGAGGCAAGGGATGGGGAACAGGGGGAAAACAGACAACGATCCTACTAGGCCAGGTGTCATTCAGATTGCGCAAGTGCATGGGAAGGGGAAGGAGGAGAAGAGCAGGGATGGAGGGGGATGAGGACAGTGCAGTACATGGGATAAGAACAATAATAAATAACCAATAAATAGAAGTACTGCCAGCAGGTGGCAAGTGAAAGGGTAAGTGCAGACGTCCGGTGGTAAGTGCAGGAAGTGGGACCGTAGGGATGCAGAAAACAGTCACCAAGTGCGGGGGTTGCCAGGAAGGCAGTACATGAGTGGACCTGGGCCCGAGATCAGAGGGTGGCCAGGTAACCAGTGCAGTTTCTGTGTCAACCAGGAAATCAGCAAGGGAGAGGAGGAGAAAAGGCAGACGCGAAGAGAAAGAAAGGATTTGAGGTGTTTATGGAACCAAATATGGTTCTCCTCAAGTTTTAGGGAGGCATGGAGGCTGGTCCATAGGGAGGCCCCACCCGAAGAGAGAGATCTACCACCAACTCATTGCTTGGAGAAGCGACTGACCCTGAGGGAATTGGAGGTAGATGAGCGAAGAGCTCGAGAAGGAAGGTATTTAGGAAGAGAGAGTTGGAGGTATCAAGGTAGGGACCAGTCCCTTACCTTTGTCAATGTTCATTTTGAGCATTGTTTGCAAACGTGTGAACATATATACGGCTATATCTCAATGCTGCAGTTTACATGGCATTGCCCTGTCATTTTTTTACAGGAAATGCGTTCTGAAAATGCACAACTTGTGACGCATTCCAAATATTCGGAGACCTGTCATTGTTTGGTTCACCTTATTAGGTTAGTGATCCATGTCCCATACCACCACCCTTAGTCTCTAATCATTGAGAGCACCCAGACCACTTCTTTTAACACGGTTGCTTTCTCCTTTTTAATTGTAGATCACGATATTTGGGTTTAGAAGATTCACATCAGTACAAACTATTCTTTTTCTGTCCTGTCGAAGGGCGTTTTCAACAGTAAGGGAAGACCACCACATGGATGTGGACTATCCCATTCCCTAAGGCGAAACACAGTGCGTTGACATCACTTTTTGCATATCCATTGGTTCACCTTCAGTGAACAGAAGGGTGACGATCAATGAGCACCTGATGGGGATGGTGCAAGGTACCTAAAGTCAAGACTGTGAAGGAACACAGAGACAGTATAAACTCTCAGTAAATATTACAAACACAACTGAGAAGTGTGACTATTGGAACTAACCTGAGTCTAGTTCACTTTAGACAACAAGAATGTATGTGATTCCTTTTCTTTCTTTGTATGTACATTGCGGTAAGACACCGCCCCCAGAGTGAGGTTCATAGATCTACCGGACCTCTTATAAAAAGAGATAGTAGGGTATGAAAAACACTATGGCATAACCATACAGGCCAAAATATGAACTAACCCAGACTGAATGTTAAATGTATATTATGTAACAATGTTTTATGTATGAACCAGTATGTATAGGCAACCTGAGTCTTTACCTATATGTATACACCTTTTGAATAAATATATTTGTTTAGAATAAGAAACAGGGTTTTCTTACACGAAGTGGTGAGGTTCAGAGTGACTTTAGCCAAGCAACTCTTTTGGGCTGTGTGGTTTTGAGACCTGACTATTATTAGTCTTTGCAATAGCAGGAGGAAGCTTGTGGTCCACCCCTCTTTTTCAATGTGACATACCTTATTGACCACAGGCCCCTCGGCAATATAAAACCAAAAGGTACAACCTATTTTTTATAGTCGGAGAAGGGTACAAGACAGGGTTGTCCATGGTCTCCTATGCCGTTTATACTGTCTGTGGAACCGCTGGCAGTGTTCCTTCGGAAGGAATATCACAATGCAGGCACAGTTATCCAGAACAATGTTAGTTTAATCCCCCTATATTCAGATGATATGCTTTTGTATTTTACAGCACCCAGAAACCAATTTACAGTACATTTTGGACGTGTTCGAGCATTAGGCAGATTTATCAGGCATTACGATTAATGCACAGAAATCATGCATACAAAGGAACTTCTCAGAGTGCACTGCCTACGTTAACGGTGAAGTGGGAGGTGAACTCATTCAGATACTTGGGAGTAGACCTCTTTCACAACCCTAAGACTGAATATCTACAGAACACGTTAAAGGCGGTGGAGAAAGTGGAAACGTCCATGGCTTTCTTGGTCAGATTGCTGCTCTCGTTGATGGGGAGGGCAGTGTTACTGAAAATGCTAGTGCTCCCGAGTCGTCTTCACTTTTTTACTGATATTTCGTATAATATCCCTAAAGGCTTTTTCAACAAGCTTGATGTATATGTCAAGGTTTCCTATGGCATAACACAAGGTGCAGAGTAGTACTGACTAAATTGCATAGACCGTACGTGCAAGGCGGCATAAAGATGCCAAATGTCAAGGAATATTTAGTAGCAAGCTAACTGCAATTTAATACTAACTGGCTATCAGATGAGCAGTCCCAGGACACTTAGATGCTACATCCCTTATGTGCCCCATTTTATCTGAAGGAGTTGATATGGTTGGGGGCGCTGTGCACTCCGAAGTCCCCCGCTGCTGCTGAATCTGGGTAGGACGATTTGGCTTAGGACCGGTCACTTTTTAGAGAAACAGTTACCATATTCACCCCAGATCCCATTAGTGACACTGAGGAAAGGGGACCCACAACTTAGACTAAATGTGAGGAAGAACTGGGAACCCATGGGATTGGTAACGGTTGGAGACTTGCTGCACGAAGGCAGACCGATGGATTTCAGTGCACTCACCTCAGAGATAGGCATACATGAAGGTCAATACTTAACACATGCCTCACTCCTCACTAAGTTACAACAGAAATGGCCGCGCACAGACAGGGTGTGGCATGAAGATGACGCTATTGAAAAACTTTGATATTTCGGAGGACGGCCATGTGGTGTCTAGGATATACGAGTTACTTATGTCCCAGAGTGGGGATATGCTAAGGCAGACCAGAAGCAGCTGGGAGGCAGACTTGCAAGAGCAATTAACAGATGCAGTCTGGGGTAGGGCATTGACCTATCATAAAAAGGTGTCTAGAACCACAAGACTCCAATTGCTACAGCTGTATATAACTCACAGGGCATACCTAACCCCGAAGAGGATTGCCAAGTTTAGCAAGGCAGCAGAACAGACCTGCCCGAAATGTGGATTGATCAATGCGGATATGGTGCACATGTTTTGTGCTTGCTTTGAGATCCGACAATACTGGGAAGAGATTGCGCAGGCTTTGGCCAGGGCAGGTATAATACTGGACACTAGTACTCTGGTGGCCTGTATGCTCTGCATTTTTGCGCGACCAAAACACACAAGACATGTCAGTAAGCGGAAAGACTTAGCATATATCCTGGTGAAATGGAGAATAGCAATGGGGTGGAAAGCGCGCAAGAGAGCAGCAGTGCGCCTATGGTGGAGCAACCTCCAAAAATGGATGCTGGCAGAAACCGCAGTATGTCGGGAAGCAGTCCGCTGAGGCCAAGGTGAACTAAGTATTGACCTAGATTCCTGGAATCAAGTGGTACAGGAGTTGATGGCTGTACCGCAGAGCGATGTTGGATCAGTAGTAATTGTCTTGCATGATTAGTAGCGAATGCATAGAACTAAAATCAATGCAAGATGTTAGCAAGATGTCAGTGGAGTAGGGTTACTCACTCCTCCATTAAAGTACACTTGGCAGCTATTTCATGATACATCCTTTCTCCTGCCACCCCTTCGTTTTGGTCTCACAGGTTGGTTAAGGAGTTCATTTCCACAAATCAAATGGCCAGTTCCATCCTGGGAGCTCAGCGTGGTCATCTCCAGATTGATGAGACCACTTTTGGAGCCTATGCACAAAGTGCCACTCAAATTCCTATCCTGGAAAACTGCCTTCTTGGTAGCTATCACTTCAGCCCCACGGGTCAGGGAAATACAAGCATTTTCCAGCAGTCACCCTTCTTAATGTTCCACAAATAACCATGTGTTTGTGCCCAAGGTGCTTTCCACATTTCACCTTAATGAACCGATTGTGCTGGCCGTGTTCTTTGGCTCTCCGGTTCCTCCAGCAGAACTTTCTTTACACTCTTTGGATCTTGTGTAAGCTTTGAAATACTAGGTTGCTCGGACCAAGCATTTGCAACGGACCCCATAACATTTAGTGATGTTTGGTCCCTCTGGGGTTGGGAAGGCACATTCTAAACCTACTGTCAGATCTCCCTGGCCGACCCAGGGCTCATTCTACTCTAGCGGTGGCCACTCTGATGGCTTTCCTTTCTGGAGTTCCCCTGCTCGACATCTGCACAGCATCGACATGGATGTCCTTGTACACATTTACTAGATTCTACTGCGTTGACAGATCATGCTGCAGAGTCGGCCAGGCGGTTCTGTGTAACCTGTTTGCCTACGGTCAGTGTCTCCTGTGGTAAGTGTTTGCTACAAAGAGCTTGCCTGCGCCCGTTATGGTTCAATGATACTGCTTTTGTAATCTATTCACAGCATGAAAATCTACAAATGATCCAAAGCTGGAGAAGGAAAAACGTTACTTACCGGTAGATCCTGTTCTCCAGCATTGGTATCTATCATAGGTTCACATGCAACCATCCCTCCTACAATGCTCGCTCTTCTTGGCTCATACTGCCACTTTACGTGCTCTATGCCAAAATCTGAAGATGACCTTCAGGGAATCGAGCTAAGGGAGCCTTTCTTATTGGCTGTAGGCAGTATGACCCCAAAGTGACTATACTAGAGCACTAAAGTGACTTGAAGCTTCAGTTTAAATTTAAACTGCTCTGTTACCGAGGATTCCTAGCCTGACTGGGAATATTCACAGCATGTCAATCTATGAAATTGTCACTAATTTTTTGCGTCTGCATGAATAATTATTAGAATTACAAGCAGTCATTGACAAATTGTTTAATGAAACTGAGAATTCCATTTTTGCAAGACCTATGTGATGGAAGCGGCACCACTGAGAAATATCAAAATAGTACTATACGTAACTGAAGCTAGTACATACATCTATCAGTATTTGGCATCTACCAGAATCCTGTTTTGCACAATACTAGGGAAAATACAATAATAAAGTTGACCAATGAGTGACCCTCACCAGTGCTGGTGACCACCTTTGTAGTAAAAAGTACAGCTTTAACCGCAAATTTATAATCACGATAATCCAAAACAGGAATTTGAACAAAAGACATTTTTCGAAGAGAGATAAAAACCAAGTTCATCTTGGTGTCATTCTTTAATAACAAACTTCTTCATAACTGAAGACGCAGAGACTGACGCCGATGCATTTCAGACATGAAGTTTATTCTCAGGGCTATCTCTACAAAGATGTAGAAATGACAATATTACATACGTTGTGCTTAATAACACCATGTATGTACTGAAAGTATTTCTTGTTCGTAAAAAATAATGAATCTGAACAGGAATGCTCTATCCGTTCATGCCTACTTCTAATAACACCTGCATCACCATCAAAAATCGATCTGCTAAAAAAACAAACATTTGGGAGTAGTGAACTGTCAATTTCTCAATAATAGATATGTCTAGCATCCAAAGAAAACTCGAGATGAAAACAAGAACTGCCTAAAGATGTGTAAATAATACCACCACTTGAGAGTCCATAAAAAGGAGTGAAAACATGTTCTCATAATGCCATCGTAATGTGAGGCTTTCAAGTTAGAAGGTGTTATGTCATATGAAATTTAAAAAAAAAGGATAAAATTACCTTAATAGGTAATTCCAGGAGTACTTGAAATCAGGATGATCCTGAAAAAATGACAACAATATGTGCAATACTTGTCAGAAAAGGTTCTGACTGATAGTAAAACCTCCTCTCCAACTATTGTAAAGAAGGAACACTTTCTAATAATAACCTCACTTTACAAGAATTGAGTACTTCCTCTAAAAATGCAGACTTCTGTGTGCTAGTGGCAATTAAATGGATGCTGAAGTCCTCGTGCTTGTTATCAAACTGTAAAGCTGTCAAAATGGCCACTCAGCCTGACGTTACATGGATGTGGTGGCGTCATTGCGCTGCATTATACATATGTATACAAAAGTAAGACAGAGTTTACAGTAACCGTTTCAAATTGTATCCTGCTTCCTACAATGTTACCAATAAATATCAATCCAAATACCTATTCTATTTTCATTATCCTATTGTAACAAACACTGTTTACATATGAAGTTTGTTTTCATGAAAATAATTTTACAAACCATTACAAATCATAGGGAAATGCACATAATTTTTCAGGACATATTTTGTGTCGATGTCGGAATCAAATCCATAGTAGATACTTTCATGCAGAAAAATGTAATAAACATTTTATGGTGTTTTAAAAAAAACATAACTAAAATAAATAACAATATTAGTATTGTTTATGCATGTATATCAATCCTTATAGAATAATAGTATTCCATTGTCCACATATAGAATCCTGTACCATCTAAAAAAGTAGCAAAATTTACAAATAAATAGTTACACAGAACATGTCGATTCATTACGTATTTCTTAACATTCAAATCTAGAAAACATTTACACATGCATCTAAGTCACTTAAGAATAGGTTGATATAAAAAGCATGCATAATTCAAATCTGATTTCATGTAGTATTGCAGGTACAGTTTTAAGTGTAAAATCATCAGAAGGATTACTGTTTTGATGATCGACATAATTTGCATATTATTCAAATCTGTGACACGACTATGGATGTATCCTGTCACACCACTTCATTCACAGGAAACCGGTCAGACATAACTTGTTTGGATAAACATATGATGTGATTTTATTTGTATCGCGCTCGTACACAAGTGGTTCAGAGCGCGACTAGGCAAGGGATGGGAACAGGTGAGAACACAACACAAGAACGATCTTACTAGGCCCAGTGATATTGAGAACGCGCAAGTACATGGGAAAGGGGAAAGGGAAAAAGTGCATGGAAGGGGGAGAGTGGAAGGTGCGGAGCAGAGGAGACCAGATACATAATAATAAATAAATAGAAAATGGAGGCAATAAACAGTGGTAGTGCAGCCAGCAAGTGGCAAGTGCTGCGTTTGAAGCAGCAGAATGGGTAAGTCTGATAAGTGCAGAAAAAGAACAATGGGGGGGCTGTATGGGTACAGATACAGTCCCCAGTGCAAGGGGTGGCAGGGTGAGCAGGTACCTGGGCCCAGGGGACAGAGGGTGGCCAGGTGCACAGTGCCATGAGAGAGCAGATCAGCAGGGGAGAGGGGGAGCGAAGGCAGAAGCAAAGAGGAAGGTCTTGAGGTGCTTCCAGAACCGGAGATGGTTCTCCAAGTTTTAGAGTGGCAGGGAGGCTGTTCCATAGGGAGGCCCCAGCCGAAGATGGCGATCTACCCCCAGCTTGTTTCTTTGAAAAATGATTGACAGAGAGGGAGTTAGAGGCAGAGGAGCAAAGAGCTCGAGAGGGGAGGTATTTGCAGAGGGATAGTGGAAGGTATTTTGGAACCAGGCCCCAGAAAGCCTTGTGGACAATGCAGAGGGTTTTGAATGTAATCCTTGCATCCACCGGGAGCCAATGGAGAGATTTCAGAGCTGGAGAGATACGATCCCAGGGCTTGAGTTAAAGGGCAAGTCTCGCAGTCCTGTTCTGGATAACCGGGTCTGCCTATCCAAAAGACCTCTGTTCTAGTTTTTTAGTAATGTTCATCCTAAGATTCTTAGTCTCTACCACTTCAAGTACTTGAAAGTGTACCTGTGAAATCTGATGTTTGTGATGCTCAAAATGTCTCACTACGGCAGAATTCTGGTTGTGCAACCTAATGTTGGAACTGTGTTCATTCAACCTCAATTTGACTTTATGCCCAGTCTTCCCAACGTAATACAGTCCACAAAGACATTTGATGGAGTATACCACATTCGCGGTATCACATGTGGCAGAATGACCTAATCCGATACGTTCTCCCGTTCTGGGATGCAACACTTAATTCACCTTAATCACATCTTTACAATTGCAACAGCTAAGGCATGGATATGTGCCTGTTTTTTGGGGTTTTGTTTGTGATGTATTAATGGTGTGGTATTGACCAAAAGGTATTGCAAATACTTAATTCTCTGGTACCAAAAGACTGGTCTGTTGTGGAATAAACTGTGCAGTTTGGTATCGCATTCTAACAATGACCAATGTTTAAGCAAAGCTTTCTTAATCCTTTGCGACTGTTTGCTATACTTAATAACAAATGCTAATGGTGTAGAACGTTCTGTCTTGTCCCACGTACTCAATAAGGAGGAATGTGAGCATGTATTTACTTTGTCCTGTGCTTCTTTGAGCTCACTGATAGGGTAACCTCTTTCTATGAAACGATTAGTAGTTCTGATGAATTCTTGTGAGCATTCATTATTATTATTAACAATACATTTCACCCTCAGCAGTTGACTGTATGAAAGGCTTTTGAGTTGATGTGGCAGGATGTTATGCTATATTAAGCTTCGCAATGCTATTTGATGCGATTATATTCTGTGTTCTGCTGTGCTATGGTATGCTACATTAGGCTCTCTATCGTACATTTTGCCTCTCCCTCCCTCTGCATTCAGCTCCTCTGACATACCCAAAACCCAGCCTGGTGCTGATTAGACCAAGACTCCGTAACACGTCAGACCTTCTCTTCCGTTTGCTCCCTACAAGTATAGCATTAGCACCACATATGGGAGATAGTAGAATTTCAATGAATACCGCTTATCCATATTACAAGAAAATGTACCTGCACTCCTTCATCACAAGGTAACAATTAAGATGCTGGCGGTTATTGGCAAATGCTATGCCGAATAACACCCCCATTGCGCAAATGCTATAATATATCAGTGATTGCATAGGACCTGCCATAGAAAACCGCTCTCTAAGGGCTGCCCAGAAAGAGCTCTGTGTACTTGTCCTGCTGCATTTTCCTGCTCATCACCTGCTCACTCTGTTTTTGGTATCTAATACAAGAAGCTTGGTTTACCAGCAGTCTTTGTCTAAATTCGTTATTTGTTCCAATCGGAGGCTGATGCCGGCGGGACCCTTGGAAAGGGGCCCGATCTTGGCTACCACAGAAAGGTGCCGTTGTCTCTGGCCTAACTGCGCAAGAATTTTGCTTTGGAGTGCCCTCGATCAAAATCGCATGGCCAAATAACACAAGGTCCTCACCATTGGAGGTCGCTTTTATAAGCTTTGCACACCTGTTGTCGTAGAAGTTGCCAAATCTCCAGTGTGGTTCAAGAGGTCCGCAGAGAATCTCCAGCGCAGCCCACAGTTGTGAACATATTCCCCTCAGGCTGATGGGTAAATACAACCTTGCGCTTATGTTCTGTCACTTTGTTTTACTCGGCACTGCACTATATTTTGAGTAAACAGTGATTTGCCATGTCATGTTTTCGCAGTCTCTCTCCCTGCACCTCCTGGTATGGTTTGCAATCTGTTTCTAAGTAGAGGACTCCACCGCAGATTATTTTTTTTCAGTCTGTCACATCATCACATTTATTATGTCTGTCTTGCTTCTGCATAGACACTGTTTGCAGGTTCCATGGACACATTGCTCAAATTAAGTGCCTATTGGATTGTTGCCACAAGCTATACTGTGCATAGTTATGGTGATGAGTCTGTTTTGAGAGATCTTGTCAGAGAAAAAAAGTTTGATTTCCCATATTTTATTAGATCAGGTCCCAGAAGCACTGACAGGGTGCCAGATCCCAAGACTCCCCCCCCCCCCACCCCCTCTTCCCTGTATCAGAGCAGTTTGATGCAGATGCAGAAAAGCACTGGCAGGCTGCCACAGCTCACATTGAAGTCTGTTTTCGCAGTGATCTTGCCAAACCTGGAACAATGATAGACACACACTGAACCTCAGAATGCAGTCCTGGTGTAGTTGTATTTTAAAGGGCCTTTTTTTGCAAATAACTTGTCTATCGTGTACTTGTCATTACTGTCTGTTTGTCATGTTCTGATTAAAACTGCTTCTGTTTATGCTACCGTTAAGTTTTGTATCACATTGTTGCAGTCAATGTTTTGATTCTTATGTTGTTGGTTTAAGTTTAACATTGGTGTTACTGTTCGTTTTGCTTCTCACACTGTTTGCAGAGGAGGTTTTGATCCCCATTGTGTTTTCTTGTGATTCAAGCCTACGGCCCCCTTGTGGTGTCAAGGTCTATTTCTGGTTTGCAAACTTTTGGGACATGCTGTTTTCTCCAGATTGAATGAATTTCAGAGTTACTGCACCGTGGTTAATGTGTGCCACCACATAGCCACGATTTGGGACCTGGGTGGGTGGACAGACTGTGGATCCATTAGTGTTGTCGCATGGCCCCCAGGACTGGGTGCAGGTTCCGTTGCATTTGCCTCTTGTTATCTAGGAAGAATTCCTGCTCAGCTGGACGTCGCTGGAAGATTTTTTGTTCATTCCTACGGGCTGCCTTTTCTATGTTCACAGCTGATAGGGTTGCCTTGTGTGTGTCCCCCACTGCTGTTATTTTGACTTGGTCTGTGATGTGGCTTGCATTTGCCACACCTTCAGGAGAACTCTGTTACGCCATTACCACACATATCCTTTACTTCCTCCAGTCTTCTTTAAATTGCTGCCTGCAGGCCTGCCGTGTTTTGGGACTTCCATATGCTCTTGGGGTTACTTGTCAATGTGATTTTTGCTTGAGGATTTGACATCCTGTTATGTTTCTGTATGTATTTTGGGCATTGTCAAGATTCTTTGCTACTATTCACCTGCGCCCTGTCCATGCTACAGACAACTCCGAGCACAGACATACCTACATGCTTTGCTTCCATGCTCGTGGGAGGCCTTGATTGGCAAGAAAAAATTTGAACAGAACTACATTTTCGTTATTGGCCCCCCTTCATTATTTTACCTACTTCAACAATCAGAGCCTTGCGGTCTATATCTGTGTTCTTGTTTCAACTAAAGAGGCAATGCCGATGCAACTTGGCCATTTGGGAGTTAAGTGCCAAACGTTATTCCTGAGCTACACCGGACGAGATTGTTCTTGTCCATCTTGTATCTTACTTTATCTTTAAATTCACTAACCTCTATCAAATCCTTGCTTGCTCCTGACTCCCCTTATGTACCACCTCTCCAGTTTGTGTTTTAGCTGTCACCACCGGTAAATGCCAATTTCCAGGAGGTTGTTTACTCCAACCCTCTTGAACTGCACTTGCTGCATGCCCATCTCCTTTTGTGTCTCCCTGCCCTATTAAATTAAATTTCTAGACTTCGCCATGGGCTCCGTAAGAAAGGCATGGTATCAAACAGTAAGGGAGACAGAAGTGATTCCAGTTTAAGGGTGTTTATTGAACTTCAACTGGGTTTGAAAAACACCTATCTAATCCTAAATCTAAAGATGGGAGCAAGCTACGACCATCAAATAACAACAACGCAGGGCTAGTGATGTCTTGTCAAAATAAAACGGCCTATACTAATAAACCTTTTGCCAATCCTTACTTCTAATTACAAATAGTGTGTGAAACAATGTTATGCAACAGAAAAGTGCTCAAGAAATGGTATGTCAGGATATTCAAGCCGTTTGCTTCCCTTCCTATGTTTTCAGCATGGGACAAGGCGACACACTCGAGCTTAGCACAGTCTCTGGCTTCTCTAGCACGAGGATGTAGTTAAAATCTCAGTATCAGGGGCTTCTTTACCAAGGTCTCTTTGTCAGTCAAAGTCTCTTACTTCAGATGACCTAAAACAACAAACATTCAAAAGTTCCTTTCTCTTCAGGATAGTTATGTACAATTTCTTGGGTGATTTTTGATTCACCCCAGCCATACCCACTTTAACACAATATCTTAAATTGGTCTCCCTCTGCCGAGCTCGGACCAGATTCATGTATTCTTCCAAACTTTCCTCATGGCATCAAAATCAAAGACTTTTGACTGTGCGCAGGATTTAGCTTGACCCGTCGCAGGACCACTCCGATTCACATTTATTCATTCACTTACAAATGTTCTCCCTCCGTTGGGCTCGGATCAAATTTATCTGCTCTTGTTACTCTTCATTTGGATACCTTACAGAGACATTCGATTGAGCACCCACACGGTGCTGGACCACTCTTTCAAAGCTATTGTAGTTTGTATTGAAGTTCAATCACTCTTCAGCAGTTTAACTTCACTCGCGTCTCTATCACACGTGTTTTTAAGAATTGCTGCTTTCAACCTTGGCTTCAAAACACAGGTTTTGTATCAGTCTCCCCAACTCACCAGCCATGTTGATTTCAGTGACGCCGCTTTGTTCCTGGAGCCAAGGACAGTACCACAGTGGCTGGTGATTCTACCCGGCTTGATTGTTGACACGGTAGGACAACGGGAGGGCTCCCGAGTATCTCTGACTTGATGCAGGATTCTACAGCCTGTTTTCCTGGTCTTATGTTTCCAATCACGAGTACTCATGAAAGCAACGGTTCCTTGTCGAAAAGGTCAAGTGTACTTCCCTCAATGAGATCCCTTTCTGTTTCGCGTCTTTTTTCTTTCATTAAACTGCCATCTTGGAACTGCTGTTTCCTTGTGTGTTTTGCCTCGCTCAGAGTGTGCTCTCGTGCTTCGCCTTTTTTCCGTGTGGGAAAGTGTAATAGAAGTCAGTTGTGAGCGATTGTCGATAATTGCCTGACCTCACCTGACCATGGTATTGGGACATGTCAGGTACACGGCTCGGGTGTTAGTCTGTTTTCCCTTAGAGCGTGCTGTCGGTGAGAAAGTGTTTGTGCTGTTAAAGGGGTGTGGGCGGGTAGAGTTCCTAAATATCCTATCAGGTAGGATGGGGTAAAGGTGTTACAAGGAAGGGGATACTGCATCTCACTATCCGGTGTCCCACTCCCATAAGACCCCTCACCCAGGTGATCCTCCCGCACTGGTCCACTCCCAGGAACTGGATCCAAAAGCGATGGGCGTGTCCTGGCCACCTGGATGACAGAGCGCTGGGGACTAGTGGGTGAGACCCCTTCTGGTTTCTCATCGTTCTGGGCTATCCACTACAACACTTACACTTGCAGTAGGGACTAATGCCTTCTTCATGTTTTCATTGTGTGGGGCATTCACCTGTAACTATTTGATAGAGTGGAATTTTTTGACACGGGTTGAAAAGGAGCTTCAGTGGCCACTTCCGAGCTCATTTCATGCACATCACCTTGATGTCTTGCGCAAGGCTTTGGAACAAAGAAAGTCTAAGGTGTCTGATGGTCATTGGTCAGCTCATTTCACCTGGTACAAAGTGTCTACAGACAGATTGTATGACAGTCAGACTAGATCACTAAGGAACTCTAAGGTTAAGCTAGAGAAAGAATTAGAGCAGTGCAAGCATACCTCCAAGGCCGGCCGGCCAAACATTAAACACACTCGCGAAACAGTCTTCTACCCAAGTGTTTCTGCAGACACTATTAAAGACTCCCTTTCAGAAGCACTTACAGCACCACCTATGGGCCTGTTAGACGACCTACCACCATTGTCCCCTCTCTTGAGGGCCCGCACACCACCTACAAAGCACCAGAGAGACCCAAGACCCCCACACCACATCAAGCTTCCATGCCGCCACAGCCACCCGCACCCATCCCTCAGAGCACTCCTTTGGCTCCCACGCCACCCCGGCGCCCCAATCCCCACCTCACTTTTTACGTTCTACTGCCAAAGCCAAACCTCTAGCTTCCTTCACCCCTATTGCTCACACCCAACACCAACATAACCTGGAACGCAAGTGGACCTCTGACTACTTACAGAAATCACTTGCTGCAGCAGGCCCAGGGTCAGCACAAATACACTGCTGCATTTTAGGAAATTGCTAAACACAACATCCAAGTGTCATATTCCATGTCTACACCCACGCCACTGCACAATAGGGTTGACTCCTCGTCCGCCACTGCTGCCACCCCTCTTATGCCTATGCGCACCTACCCTCAGGCCAATACCAATGCTGAACCTATGAGAATTCACACCCCCTAGAGCTCCACTGACATATTATTAATTTTTAAATATGTTCATTGGCATTTTTCTCTAATACATTTAATGCACAATGTTAAATTTCACATGTACAACATAATGCAATCCAATAAAACCAACAATGATATAGGGAGGGGGGGGAAGGAGGACAAGAACAGAGGGAAGGAGAAACAACTAGATACCCAACCAGGTTAGAGAAAGTAGAAATTCACATGTTCGTTATTGTACTCAAGGTTATACAGCAGCTTATCTCATTAAGGGGTCGATTATGCAGGACTCTGAGTCGTTTAGCAGGGGGAGAGTGTAGCACAGCATGTGGGAGTCCACTGTGAAAAGAAGTGACAAATATAAATCGGATCACAACTTTGGGATGAGGTCACAGTGGTTTGTCATTCGATGCGTAGAGAGCTGCGTTAACTAGCGACTTCCATGCTTCAAAGTTGAGCCCGACATCTCCACCTTGTACGTTTAGGGAACGCCCCCAAGCCGTGGTCTCGGCCTTGCAACAGCACTGCATTTCCTTTAACCATATTTCAAAGTGTGGGCCTTTATGTGATTTCCAGGTAAAATTATGCATCTTTTAGCCAATATACAGGCTAGGTGCATGAACTTAGAGATATGTTTATACTATTTAATTCTAGAGTACACACCTAGCACGCATTCGAGTGGATTCCACTCATATCTTTTGATCCCTGCTGTTTCAGACGTGTTTAAACTCGAGTCCAAAAATCGCTGTACTACATCACATTCCCAAAGCATGTGCATTAAGTGGTCATTCTCCTGGCCGCACTGGGGGAACTCGATTAGTGCATCTCTTTTAAACTTAGCAACTCTGGCAAGGGTCATATACGTGCGATGGAGCACATTAACTTGAATAAGTCTGAATCTCGCGTTACGCGACATATTTTTCACGTGGCTAAGCGGCCATGCTCATTGCCTATCAGTGATGTCTACCCCTAAATATGTCTCTCATTGTCTTTTAAGTTTCGTGAACTTAATGTTAGAATTATCCAAAAGGCACCTATACAGTCTAGACACTGATTTCTGGCCATTATCCATATCATACATTAGTGCCAGAAGGGTGTTTTGTTGGGGTTTCGCGGGCCAGTCCGGACAGGTGTGCCTAGTAAATTTGGTTCTCATGTATCTCAGAAACTGCCCTCCCGGGAAGCCCTCCCTTTGCATGAGGTCTGGGAGTTCTCTGTAGGTTCTGTTTCCATACATGTCTCCCCAGCTTGCAATGCCCAATCCCTCCCAACATTGCACAGCTCTCAGTTCCTCTGGTCCCACTGTGTGTTAAACAGGATGGGGGCATTGGGAGAGTAGAGGTGCCGGAGCTTTAGCTCCACTGACTTATACCATATGGCACAACAATTCCCCATGTTGCCTGACAACCCTACTTCTTTCATGTAACATTTGAACACAGCGATTGCCTGTTATGATCCCAACATTGGGGACCTTACACAACTCCTGTGGGCTTTGTTAAAAAAGACACTCTATAGAAACAAATTATGGACAAACTGCACTGGCGGAAGGTGAGGTTATTACTGCTAATGTTACTGCTCTTGGTGCCCTCATCAAAGAAAAATACCCTGTCAAATCTGACGGGTCAAAGATTGCTGCTTGCAAGCAGAACCAGTCTGAATCTCCATCTGACTATCTAGATTGTCTGACTGTTTCACTAAATACTCCTGTATTGCAAACGATGGGGAACAAGCTGAACTTGCATCAGTTTTTCATTTCCTTCCTGAAATGTCAAACAATATTCAAAATGTGCAGATTGAGTGGCAAGCTGAATCTATTGGACAAGCACTTCAAGCAGCTCAACATTTCTTTGACAAGCTCAAACGCCAGGAGCAAGATGGTGCTACACGCCTCATGGATTTGCAGATCCAGTATGTTCAATAAATGACTGCCTCTGGGGGTCGGGAAAAACCTGGGGACCTCACACCAGCCCTCTGCCCAACTGAATCCTATGCCACGTTTTCACCAGGGCCACCAGCCACAATAGTCCTTTGCACACCGTTTTTTGCCTGACCAGCAACCCCTGCCAGGGCAACCTTTCTGCAGATACTGTAAGCAGAAAGGCCATCTCATCTGGCAATGTCCTACCAAACCTGCCAGACCACTGCAATATGGTCCCAGTACTCCACGCAATGATTCAATACATCCCAAAAGTTCTAAATGCAACCCTACACACCCACCACCACCACCCCCCCCCCACACCCCCTCGGCTGCCTCCTTCCCCTAAATGGGGCTACCGGGGCATGCATATCTCCTATGCTCCACAATGACATTGCCAGAGGGACCCTGCCGTGCTGTTTGCTGCTTTGCTCCCACTAGACCCGGTCTGGTCCCAATCTCAAATGTGACATCCAAGGGAGAAAGGTGCATTTTTGATTGGCACTGGTGCCAGGTGCTCCACGCTGCAAGCAGCTGAATTTCCAAATGCTGACACCACTATTCCACACCCGGTATCAAATAAATTGTCTGTTTATTGGTCCCATCACTGAACATCATGCCTTTCTGTTGACCCTGTGCCCACCTGCAAATCTGTTGGGTATTGATTTACTATGCAAAATGCCTTGTACCATTTATTGTTATCCTGATCTAGAGGTTCCACAATCTAGGCAAGCTGAATGTTTTTTCTCCTCCAGCAACCCACTGACCCAGAGCCTCCTTCACACTTCACATCCACACAAGCTACACAGGTACAACACCTGTGAGAAACCAGAAGGTGTCTCACCCACTTGTCCCCAGGGATCTGTCATCCAGGTGACCAGGACAGGGCCGTTGCTTTTGGATCCAGTTCCTGGGGGTGGACCAGTGCGGTAGGATCACCTGGGTGAGTGGTCTTCTGGGAGTGGGAGTGGGACACCGGATGGTGAGATGCGGTCTCCCCTTCCCTGTAACACCTTTACCCCATCCTGCTAGGTAGGACACTTAACGAATTCAACCACCCCCACCCCCTTCACAGCAGGAATACTTTCTCACGGACAGCCCGCTAAGAGAGAAAACAGACTAACACCCAAGCTGTATACCTGACGTGTCCCAATACAATGGTCAGGCAGGGTCAGGCAATTACTGATCAATGCGCACACCTGACTTCCATTACACCTCCGCACATGGATAAAAGGCGGCGCATGAGAGCACACTCTGAGCGAGGCAAAGCACACAAGGAAACAGTTCCAAGATGGCAGTTTAACATGAGGAGAAACACGGCGAAACCGAAGACCTTTTTGACAAGGAACTGTTACTTTCATGAAGCCTCGAGAATAGAATGCGTAAGACCAAAAAACCAGGCTGAGGAATCCTCCATTGTGTGTCGGAGGTACCCGGGGCCCTCCCGTGTCAGTAATCAAGGCGGGTAGAATCAACAGTTGCCGTGGTACTGTCCTTGGCTCCAACAACAAAGCAGCATCAGTGAAATCAACACAGCCGGTCAGTTGGGGAGACAGATACAAGACCGGTCTGTGTTGAAGCCAAGGTTACAAGCGGCAACATTGTATGACGAGCCCTATCACGAACATTGTATGAAACGCGTGTGATAACCAACGCGAGCAAAGTTGAGCTGCAGATGAGTGATTGAACTTTGAAACCAAGATATATATACCTTTGACAGAGTAGTCCGTCACTGTGTGCATGCTCAATCAAAGGTCTCTGTAAGGTGTCCAGTTGAGAGTTGACAAAAGTGAAGAGTGGCAAAGGATTGTTAATCGAAGTGGTCCTGCAACGGGTCAAGTCAAATCCTGTGCACAATCGCGAAAGTCTTCGATGTTGATACAGTAAAGAAGCTTGGTGCAGAGTTCAGTCTGCCCCAGTCCCTGCTTGAGGTGTGTATGCAGAGAGGAGCTGCAGCAACATTATCATCTGGTGCTGGTGACTGCTGGAGACTGTGCCTTTAATTCTAAAGCCAGCCCATAAGTGAACTTCCTGCGCGGAGCTCGGTGCAGAGTTCAGTCTGCCCCAGTCCGCCCAAGGAAGCAATCCGGCGATGAAGCGGTCCACTGCAGGAAGCGTGGGCTCTCAAGGTACCCAAACGCAAAATAAAGCACTTCAATACTGCCGAAAATTGGAAATTGGAATGCCATTAGAGATAAGCACACATCTGATGCACTCTGGCAGACACGTTGTTGGTTCTGGCGGCAGTGACCGCAGTGTGCCCTTACTAGCCTCATTATCATTAATAACCCTGAATCTACGTACAGAGGGCAGCGAGAAAAGTTGTGCTGACAGGTCAACAATAAACAGTGAATGTGTCAATATTCTTACCGATTCATCAGCTGTGCTAAATGAACAAAGACCACTGCCGTACTCAGTTTATGTAGATGCATGCGATTGTCATGATGCCTACCTCCAAGGAGCCATGCCGGGCCCAGCAACCCCAGAGGCAGACCTCATTTTCCCCAGGGAAGTCTCAGCGGGCGCAAGTCGGGGCCCTTTGGACTCAGTCCTGGCGCCTTAGGCGCCAGGCTCATAGCGGACCCCAGTCCTGGCGCCTTAGGCGCCAGGCTCATAGAAGAGGATTTGTGTTTAAGTGCTTGGGTGCCCACTTACCTGATGCAGACCTTGCTGCTTCATCCAGGCCCTCTTGAGGCCTGAATGGGACTACTTTACCTGTAGGACTACTTCACCACCCGGGTGTGGTTGGGGAAGGATACATACCTGATTGGTGGAAGGATACATACCAGGAACTTCTTCCAAGGCTATTTAAACCCCACCCGAACAGCCACACGTGCTTCGCGTTGTTCTGCACCTAGCAGCTGGACGCTCACCGTGTCAGCTCCTGCATCCTGACTTCAGCCACGCCTGCCAGCACCCTGGAACACCTGCAAGGGGAGAAAGGAAGAGAATAGGAGAAGAAAAGCCCTTACCTGCTAAATCTGCATCCCGGAGTCATTTCTCCAACGGCCCTGAAAAGGAAGACATCATTTTAAAGGCATTTTGTTTCGATCGCTGCAGCGCTGCGTTTTACTCACCTTTGCAAGGCGCTTCCATCCTCAGCAGCGATCTTCCGGATTCAGCTACGCCCCGGCGCCTAGAGGAAAAAAGACAAGAACAAAGGTGAGAGGGAGAAAAGGAATAAGGAAAGCTCAGTTTCCTTTTAAGTCTTACCTGTTGGATTATTCCCACTGCATTTCGGGTCCTGCCGCTTCCTGGCATCTCCGGACCCCGGCCCCTATGGGGAAAAAAGACAAAGACATTGAATGAGCGAATGCAAAGGCATTACCTGAGCGCTCATCCAGAACTGTTTCACTTCGGGTCGGCGCCATATCTCCGGCACTCCGAACCCCGGCCCCTAAGGGGAAAAAGACATAATCATTAGCGCTTGCTGCAATTAGACAACAAACATTATTATTAAGCTTGAACTTTTGAACAGAACTTTTACAGCGCTTTACCTGAACAGTCAAGCTTACCTGAACTCCCATCAATCCTCAATCCAGTGAAGTAACTGGGTTTCAACGCGCCCCTGCATCAGAAGCAGGATGGAGAGCTCATCCTTCCAAACCCTAAGGTGAGGCTTCACGGGGTATCGTGGAGGAGGTATCGTGGAGGGTTAGAAGGAAGTGGGAGGCTTGAGCATTGTTCCACAGTTGGTAATACTCCCTTTTCACGCACAGGAGGGTATCCAACGAGCCAGGGAAGCCAGAATAGAGGGGCCCTTCCTGTCCATCTTCAGAGTTCTGCGCCTTCGACGCCGCGCCTCCGTGGGAACCAGGTGAGCGTTACAGAACGCGAAGCCTTACCACAATTTCCCACCTGGGCGCTATGGAGACTTCCGAGACAGATCAGCTGGCCCATCCTTTAGGGGAATTACGGGCAGAAGTGCACTCAGCCCGCCAGGAGACTAATGCTCTCAGAAGGGAACTAATCCTATCCAAGGAAAGAACTGATGATCTGGCCAAAAGGTTATTGCAGGGCCAGGCAGAGCACACTCCTTTACCTGTTTCCGGAGATATTTCTACAACAATGGGTTCGAATAACCCGGTACAAATCTATCTACCTGGACACATGCCTTTGGCCCCACCGGAACGTTTTGCGGGGGATCCCAAGAAATATGCCGTTTTTATGAACCAATGCCGTTTACACTTTTTATGCAGGCCCGGGGCCTTCCCCAACGACCAGACCAAAGTAGCCTTTGTACTATCTTACCTCAGTGGCTGTGCTGCCGATTGGTCTATTCCATTGGTAAATCAGGATGATCCCATTCTCCGGGATTTCCAGGGCTTCCAGGCCAGCATGGAAAGATTGTTCGCTCGACACTCGCAGGGACAGGCCCTTGACAACGAACTGCTAGCCTTACGACAAGGTAATCAGGATCTTTTGTCCTATATCGCCACCTTTAATAGACTAGTTGTGGAAACCGGATGGCCTGAAAATAAAATGATCACATTGTTTCATCGAGGCCTGCGCGGAGAGCTTAAAGATGTTATAGCTCAGATAGTAGATCCACCCCAGGCCTGCGCAGACTACATAGACTTAGTGGTTCAACTTGATCACAGACTTCAAAATAGAAAAGCAGATCGGCTCAAGTATGAAACCAGAGTACCTATCAAGACCCACGTTAACTCCAAGAGTACTGACGTTTCCGAACCTATGCAAATTGGCAGTGTTAAAGGACCATTAACGCAGAAGGAACGAGAGAGAAGGCGACAAATGCAACTTTGTCTGTATTGCGGAACTTCCGGTCACTTTCTTCAAAGTTGTCCAGTTAAACCACCCAAGAAGGTGGTTGGAGCCACTGATAACGAGTTATTGACACCTGGTTCGGGAAACGACCTAGCCCGACAAGCGTAGGGGTCCGCTTGCCGAGCTTGAAAACAAACTCTTTGATCTCGCATTTTGTCATGCCAATGGTGCTTGTGAACCCAAAACAGCCTCAGCAGTTGCATGCTATAAAAGCATACATAGACAGTGGAGCTATTGGAAATTACATAGACCGTGAATTGGCTTCCAGGATTAAGCTTCCTCTACGCCCGAAAGTAACCCAAGATGTAATTACTACAGTTGATGGAACCGAAATAGCCTCAGGGCCTGTAACGCATTCCACAGTTGAAATCACTCTGGTGGGTCAGGACGGACATCGGGAAGCAATCGTGTTTGATGTGATCAAGGCCCCACAATTTCAAGTACTTCTTGGTATCCCTTGGTTAGAAACACATAATCCGAGAATAGACTGGCGAGCAAAGAAGATAACGTTTCCTGATTGTGAACCAACCTGTTACCCAAGGAATCTAGCTATGGGTCTAGCCTCTGTAACTTCCACCCCTGTACAGCTACCATCTGAATACGAAGAATTCCAAGACGTTTTTCAGAAAGAGCAGGCTAACACCTTACCTCCCCATCGATCTTACGAATGCCAAATCGACTTGGTACCCAATGCACAACTACCTTGTAGTAGGATTTATGCTCTTACTGAACCTGAGAACCTGCATTTGCGCCAGTATTTGGATCAATACCTGGCCAATGGCTTCATTCGCCCATCAAAGTCACCAGTCTCTTCCGCTTTGTTCTTCGTACCTAAAAAGGAAGGAGACCTTAGGGCCTGTATTGACTACCGCGCCCTAAATCAGATAACGATTAAGAATCGTTACCCTTTGCCCCTGATACCTGAGCTTATCGACCAAGTAAAAGATGCTCGTGTGTACACCAAGCTAGATCTCCGAGGAGCTTACCACCTGGTACGTATAAAAGAGGGCGACGAGTGGAAGACTGCATTCCGCACCAAATTTGGGCTCTTCGAATATCAAGTAATGCCCTTCGGTTTGTGCAACGCACCTGCCGCCTTTCAATACTTCATGAATGATGTTCTTCGGGAACTTATCGATGTTTGTGTCATCGTTTATATTGACGACATCCTGGTGTATTCCTCCTCAGAATCTGATCACAGAAACCATGTTAGGGCAGTTCTTGAGAAATTGCGCCAGCACAAATTATTTGCCAAGCTCGAAAAATGCGTTTTTCATACCACAGAAGTGGAGTTTCTCGGATTCATCCTGACACCTCAAGGAATCCGAATGGACTCGCGGAAAGTGGACGCCATTCTCAAATGGCCATCTCCTAGCTCTGTGAAGGGAGTGCAAAGCATGCTTGGCTTTGCCAATTTCTATCGAAGGTTCATCACGGAATTTTCCCGAACTGTTCAACACATCACAGCTCTCCTAAAGAAAAATAAATGCTTTGAATGGACTCTTGAGGCTGAACAAGCCTTTCAGGACCTGAAAACCAAATTCACCTCTGCACCTGTATTGAAGCACCCGCGCCCAGATCTCCCTTACATCGTGGAAACCGATGCATCCAGTTCGGCCATGGGAGCTGTCCTGTCGCAAAGAGACCCAGAAACTAACCAACTACACCCTGTAGCCTTTTGGTCCAGAAAATTCTCTCCACCTGAACTCAATTACGCAATTACTGACAAAGAACTACAGGCTATTAAATCAGCTTTCAAGGCTTGCCGTCACTATCTTCTCGGTGCAAGACACACCATCACCGTAATTACGGACCACAGAAATTTGCAGTATTTAAAGACGGCCAAAGCTCAATCTTCGCGACAACTCCGATGGGCTTTATTCTTTGCGGAATTTGATTTTGTAATTACCTATCGCCCTGGCTGCAAGAATGGTAAGGCAGATGCCTTATCCCGGATAGGCATGGAAGAACCCAATTCGAGTTTAGAACCTGTGCCAATCATACCGGAACAAAGAATTCTGGGCTTGACTTCATTGCAAACCATTGAGGACATCCAAGCTCAAGTAAAACAGCTTTTTGACTCTTCTGCCTTACTGGAATGGAGTCAAAAGGGTCCTCACTACACCGTTAAGGATGATTTACCCTACTTCCAAGAGCGGTTATTTCTGCCAAGTAAAGAATTGCAGGAACTTGTCATTACCCGTCATCATGAATCATTAATGGAAGGACACCCCGGTATCGCGAAAACAGAAGAAAAGATCAAACGCCACTTCTGGTGGCCTTCTTGGAGAAAAGACATAGTCATTTGTGTTGTCTTGCGGAATCTGTGCCCAAAATAAGAGTCAAAAGAAAAGGCCAGCCGGCCTACTTCAACCTTTGGACATTCCACCAGCACCTTGGCACACCTTGTCAATGGACTTTATAACTGACCTGCCTCCTTGTGGTGGTTACAACACGATTCTCGTAATAGTGGATCTATTCTCCAAAATGGCCCATTTTATCCCTTTAAAAGGATTGCCGTCAGCTTCCACCTTGGCCAAGGAATTTATGGAAAATATAGTGCGGTTACATGGTTTCCCTTCCATATTAGTCTCAGACCGTGGAAGTCAATTTATCTCCCACTTTTGGAAGAAATGTTGCCAACTAGCACAAATAGACGTGCGGTTATCCACCAGCCACCACCCCCAGACCGACGGACAAACCGAGAGAACCAATCAGACTCTCGAGCAATATCTGCGGTGCATGTTACACCAATCCGAGTTAAATTGGAAAGACATCCTTTGGATTGCAGAATATGCATACCACAATTCAGTGCATTCTGGAACCGGACAGACTCCTTTTTATACCCTGTATGGTCACCATCCTCGGACCTCTGACCTAGATCCACCTCTGACCCTGGAGATGCCTGCAGTAAATCACCTACATTCCACAATAACCCAAGCCTTCAAAGAAGCTACAACCCACTTACAGCAAGCCAAGAAAAAGTATAAAGAAAACGCTGATTTGCACCGAAGTAAAACTCCTCCTTACCAAGTAGGAGATCAGGTATGGCTAGCAACTAAACATCTACCCCTCAAGGGTCAGCAAACTTTTAATCCCAGATTCATTGGGCCTTACCCCATCAAAGCTATTATCAACCCAGTGGCCTTTAAACTCGATTTACCATCCAACATGCGGATTCATCCCGTTTTTCACGCATCTCTTCTAAAACCAGTACAACCTGGAACCAGACTGTCTGAGCCCCCAGGCCCTGTCCAAATTGATGGAGAATTAGAATTCGAAGTGAAAGACATTTTAGATTCCAAGATAGTTAAGTCGAAACTCTTCTATCTTGTTGATTGGAAAGGATATGGACCTCAAGAAAGATCTTGGGAACCCAGTAACTATGTTCACGCACCACGATTAATTCAACGATTCCATCGAAGATTCCCGCACAAACCAAAACACCCGGAGGAAAAGACCTTCGGAGGGGCCTTGAGGGGGGGTACTGTCATGATGCCTACCTCCAAGGAGCCAGGCCGGGCCCAGCAACCCCAGAGGCAGACATCATTTTCCCCAGGGAAGTCTCAGCGGGCCCAAGTCGGGGCCCTTTGGACTCAGTCCTGGCGCCTTAGGCGCCAGGCTCATAGCGGACCCCAGTCCTGGCGCCTTAGGCGCCAGGCTCATAGAAGAGGATTTGTGTTTAAGTGCTTGGGTGCACACTTACCTGATGCAGACCTTGCTGCTTCATCCAGGCCCTCTTGAGGCCTGAATGGGACTACTTTACCTGTAGGACTACTTCACCACCCGGGTGTGGTCGGGGAAGGATACATAACCTATTGGTGGAAGGATACATACCAGGAACTTCTTCCAAGGCTATTTAAATCCCACCCGAACAGCCACACGTGCTTCGCGTTGTTCTGCACCTAGCAGCTGGACGCTCACCGTGTCAGCTCCTGCATCCTGACTTCAGCCACGCCTGCCAGCACCCTGGAACACCTGCAAGGGGAGAAAGGAAGAGAAGAGGAGAAGAAAAGCCCTTACCTGCTAAATCTGCATCCCGGAGTCATTTCTCCAACAGCCCTGAAAAGGAAGACATCATTTTAAAGGCATTTTGTTTCGATCGCTGCAGCGCTGCATTTTACTCACCTTTGCAAGGCGCTTCCATCTTCAGCAGCGATCTTCCGGATTCAGCTACGCCACGGCGCCTAGAGGAAAAAATACAAGAACAAAGGTGAGAGGGAGAAAAGGAATAAGGAAAGCTCAGTTTCCTTTTAAGTCTTACCTGTTGGATTATTCCCACTGCATTTCGGGTCCTGCCGCTTCCTGGCATCTCCGGACCCCGGCCCCTATGGGGAAAAAAGACAAAGACATTGAATGAGCGAATGCAAAGACATTACCTGAGCGCTCATCCAGAACTGTTTCACTTCGGGTCGGCGCCATATCTCCGGCACTCGGAACCCCGGCCCCTAAGGGGAAAAAGACATAATCATTAGCGCTTGCTGCAATTGGACAACGAACATTATTATTAAGCTTGAACTTTTGAACAGAACTTTTACAGCGCTTTACCTGAACAGTCAAGCTTACCTGAACTCCCATCAATCCTCAATCCAGTGAAGTAACTGGGTTTCAACGCGCCCCTGCATCAGAAGCAGGATGGAGAGCTCATCCTTCCAAACCCTAAGGTGAGGCTTCACAGGGAATCGTGGAGGAGGTATCGTGGAGGGTTGGAAGGAAGTGGGAGGCTTGAGCATTGTTCCACAGTTGGTAATACTCCCTTTTCACGCACAGGAGGGTATCCAACGAGCCAGGGAAGCCAGAATAGAGGGGCCCTTCCTGTCCATCTTCAGAGTTCTGCGCCTTCGACGCCGCGCCTCCGTGGGAACCAGGTGAGCGTTACAGCGATGCGCACTTTTGATTTTGACATAACAGACATTACAGATTCATATTTGTCAGAGATACGGCTACCACTTGATGCAGAGCCTTTGGAAAACAAGTCTCCAGCAGATGTCACCACAGCTGAAACAAATATTCCTCGAGTGTCAGCGTGAGGGAAAATGAAACAGCAGATAACACTTCAACCCACCCACTCTCCCTCCCTGGCGCAGATTGTAATTTCACCAAGTAAAAAGATTCACCCGTGCACACCAATAGAGGTGCACCACAGAAGCAAAATACTATGCCCAGGTGCTGATGAAAATTCAGAATGGGTGGATAGTCATGATCAGTTCTTTTAGGCAGGAACCTGTGCAGTTCCCTCTGGGACCACTGCAAAAGATTTAAGACTACAGGTGTTTGGCAGCCAACCCACTTGGTAGCAGTCTGTACCACACTTATTCACTTGATAGCTTTGGCTGAGCAGTCAGACTTCCCTCAAGAAGAGTTAGGCAGTATACAGAGTATTCACAATAGGTCAAAAGAACATAGTAGAACAAGTAAACACTGACCAAAGCTTGGTGTAAAAGAGATATAATTATTTATGTAAAACCACATCTAGAAAAACACACAGGCACTAATAGTAAGCAATTCAAAACACAGTCACTAAAAGATATACATTCCCTTAGAAGAATATTAGACAAGTCTTAAGTAAAGCCCCACTTATTTTCAGACAGTGGTGAGCGCTTAACGCAGATGGCACTCTAATAATTTGTTGTAAAAGGGAGAGAAAAGCAGAGTTTAATGTGAAACAGATCCCAACACTTTCATAAGAACAAAACAAGAGAGGAAGGCAAGTAAAACCGTGAAGTTAGAGTTCAGAAGGCCGGATCCACTTTAAGAGGATCAGAACGAAATGTGTCCAAGGTCACACGGTTGAAGTGCACAAGAGTCTTGCAAAGGTTCAAAAAGAGTTGGACCAAAACAAAGGTACCAGTTAGAAGGTCAAGGCGGCCAGCCCAGTCCAGAAGGTTAAGGGATTATTATTACCTTGTAGCAATCTTTAGAAAGGGAGGCCTGGCGGATACGGTACCTTAAAGTGGTGAGAATACTCCAGCGGGGGCAGTTGTGCCTGGCAGCGCATGCAAGTCGGTGCTCCGTTCGGGGGAAGAGAGGATCTCGTCGGGGAGGAAGACAGGAGTCCGTTGCACTGCCAGGGAAGAAACCAGCCGCGGAGTTCTCAGGTAAAAGGAGCGGTCCTTTTATTCGCGGTCCAGTGGTAAGTGGCTATCCGGTTGCTGGGGTGCTTGGCACGGGCAATTCAACCACAAGACTGCCTGGGATGCGAAGAGAAGAAGGTAAACTGGTTGTGCCCACCAGTCAGGGGAAGAAGCCTCTCCAGCTGGGAGATCTTCTGTCATTGGGAAGTGGTGAGTCGGTTCCGCAGGGCTCCACCGGTGGTGTTGTTGTGGTAAGTCGGCTCAGCTTCTCCCTCGTCAGATTCTCAGGTCCTGTGGCGACTTCTGAAGTTCCAGTCCCCAAAGCCCTGCTTTTATGCAGCACACCCCCATTCACTCAGCCTAGCTGTCAATCAAACATGCTAAGTGGTGAGCCGGCCGGCTCACCACTTGGGCCAATCACACGAGTGCGACTTGAGTTACCAAGGTAACTCAGTCCAGGGTGCCTAAACCCCCTCCCACACCCCCTGTGGCACCCAGACAGAGTGGCACCACTTTTGGAGGCTTCTGTGGAGAAGCCTGCCAAAAAGTGGAACAAAGGGCTCGACTTGGGTTGGAGTCACAGAAGAGAACACAAACGCCATTTTAGAATCGAGTCCTGGCAAAAAATACCAACCGGCGAATTAATATTAAATAAATAAACCAGCGGTATGTTCGAGGCTATGAGAATTAAATAATTAAAGTTGGTAGCCTCGAACAATGGGAAAAGGAAAAGGGATATATTTGCGGTCGAATATAAAAAGTAGTATCCACTGCCACCAGCCAAAACTCAATCAGGGGGGACGGAGACGTGCCCCCTCGACTAACAGACCCCGGGGCAATCGAATTGCCCCGACCAGTACGTCCACAATATGATGGTTTGTACTGGTTTCTGTTCATAATTTGGGACTAGTAAAGCCAATGGTGACTTTACATGCCCTGGGAGACAGTAGTCAGTCCCAGGGTATGGAGTCTATGGTGGGGTGTCACTATTACACCCCTGTGTTACTGCACGGAGGGTGCTGTGTAACACACATAGTAAAAACACATGAGACCCTATGGAGTAAAGGACCCCATAGCCCCTAAAACACATTACCAGTCAAAGGAACACCATAAATCATGTCCAAGAGTGGGAGAAAAAGAGTCTCACTCTTGGCAGGAGAAAAAAAACAAACTCCAGAAATCCAGCAAAGCTGCTGGGGGACTCACTAGGTTAGGAAATTCAGCCTAAAGAGAGAATTCTCCCTAACAAGTTCCAAGAAATGTAATTAATTCTGTGGAATTTGCGAATGACGAAGCAAAAGAAACAAAAAAACTAAAACAAAAAAACACTCTGTGTGAAAGAGGTGCCAGTTTGCCTACAGCTGGCACGATACCTAGTTATTCCAGAGTTATTGATTTAGCGGCCCGGGAAGCCCGCTTGACAGAAAGACTGAAAGCCAACTTTCTTTTAATGGGAGAGCGTTTAAACACCAGCTACACACAAAAATATGCAAATACGCCGGAAAAAGGAAACAAAAACATTTCAGCAAAATTAGACAAACATCCATCAAACAGAAGTACGCCACTGATAAATTTGGATTTGCCAAACTGCATACAAAATGAGAAAACGAGAGTTGAAATAAATCGAAGCCAACCTGAAAAAGCACATGCTGAGCGAGCCAAAGAACATAAAATAACGAGCCCACAATCTTCTTCAAATCAAGGTGAGGCTGAAAATGAGCCAAACAACAAAGGAAATCTGATGGATTACAGATCCATAATAATGTACTAGCAGCTACTTGCATCACCCGTTTACCCTTTATGAAGCTTTATGAGTCAATCATCGACTCAGTACCTGATCATGGGTCTCTACTGGTAACCGCAAATAACAAGCTCCTGGTGCTGGAAAAATTCACTGAATACCTCACTCAAAGGCTGGATAACGAAGCCGAAATATCATGAAAATGGCAATCTCGGCTTTTTGAAGTTAAAAGATACGAAGAAAGTATAAAATAAGACCTGATTGACGCAGTGTTGGAATGCAGACAGCGGATGAGACACAACGTGTCAACAAGTCAGTGTTGTAGACTACACGCATGTAATTGCAATCATAAGGAAAAAAGGCCAAAGTTTCTGGCCGACGATGCACACTTGGTAGTGCGTAAGGCAAACGAAACCCGGAACAGTTTGATGCCCAGTATCGGCACAGACACACAAACACCTTCGCCTACCTCTGATAATACCCCTGAATCTCAAGGTCCTACATGCGACGGAGTTGCAAAAGTGCAGACAACCGCTAGTTCAACAGTGCCGGTAGCAAATTTTGCCAGAGCTTCTGCTGTCAAAGGCGTTTCCATCATAAGTGAGATCATAACGCATTCGAATCAAGGGGAACATGCAGCCCAGAATTCCTCAGTAGAAAATGAGGATGGCAAAATTTCGGTTGGCCCTGACAAACAAATTATCATTTGGAATTTTCACAAGAGCTGCTAAGTCGTTACAAAAAAAAGTTGAAATAAATTCTCAATCAAAAGACAAAAGCATTGGTCAGTCGAAAAATCCAATCTAAGACCAGCTGCCAAAAGAGCTTGTACAAATGAAGCAAAGAAATGTATTAGAAACCTTGCAACACCTCCTTGGATCTGGCTATTTGAACGTAGTTGCAAAGAGTCAAAAAATGCAGCGCAGCAGTCTTCTGCCCAGAATAAAGTCCCAGAAACTAAAGCAGCCTCTAAGCCTCACAAAAGATCAAGAGCTGAGGCTGAAGTATCAGTTGAAGCAAATTCTAACTCATCTATTGATCTTTGCGAATTTTCAACATATTAAATAATGATGATGTGGAAACAGTAGATGCCACTAGACTCCTCTCGCAGAGATTGTGAGCCACACAACCACCCCGAGTAAAGTAGACAAACAGAAGCAAATAGCTAGAAATGACCAAAGTGGCGTCAGGTCAAATAAGGAGAACAATTCAGAAAGACCAAAAAGTGTGTTTGATGGCAGAAATGAGAATCAAGCCAGCATGCCTAGGAAAGATGATAATCACAAAGCAACCCATAAAATCTCAATGAAATCCTAAACTAACGGAAGCACAAACATTAAAACAAGAACATTTAACAAACGACTTCGAGAAAAAGTCGACACTGCAGGCAAGAAAGGGGTTGTGGAAATTGGAACTAGAAAATATTCTGGAGGAAAAGAATGAAGTGAATCTAAATAGGAACAATGTAATGTAGATGTTGCATATTATTCCGGCACTACGTACAGTTAGATCAGATGATATCGCAATTGTGAAATACAAGTCTGAAAGTCGCTCAGATTGGGTGATTTTACATATGAAATCTAAGTTCATTGCTAAATCCTTAATTGAGACGAAAGAAGACCTGATGTTCTTTGGTTTCGACCTGCCTCCATATAGCGAGTCACTTGTACTCCAGAGTCATTACACAATTCGCAAATTGAACAAACTGCAAATGAGCAAAGAAGATTGGAGCTATGGGAGCAATTTAAAGCAAATTCAGATTCTGCTCTGGCTAATCGCCAAAAGGGAACAAAGTCCTACAAAGCTCAGCCAACACTAAACCAGCAAAAAAAAGTACAACTAGCATAGAAATGGAGATATTGAAGCCACCCATTTGCTGACTTCATGGAACACTCGAGGCATCGTCCATATATTTCAAGACGATTGTCAATTAAATGATAAGAACTTTATAATTTGTCTCCAAGAAACCTGGCTTCGGGAAATTCTAATACATGATGACTATTCAATTTACTTAAATGCTGCTGGAACAAATCTATTTGGACGACCGTTTTCAGGATTAATCACGATGATCAAACATAACTGTAGCTGAAAGGTAATAAGTTCTTTAAATCCAAATCTGTTTGTGCAGGTGACCACCTTACAATACAGTCATAAACTTCCTGAAACAGAAACAGTTAATGATCATAAATACATAGTGGAACCCTGCAATGATTTTTCAATCAAAATGTATTTCATCAGTAACATCACAAATCGACAACTGCTTATTAGCCTTCGATGACCAGTTCATCTTAGTGTGTGGGATCTAAATTATTCCTGGTTTAATGAGTCAAAAGATCTCATTACTTTTAAATGATCAAAATAATCCTGTTCATCGGTCTGACCGTGGTTGGCAATGGGCAAACAATCTGGCTCTGAGACAATGCAAAATGTTAAATGGTTATACATATAAGGGTGACATTCCGGCAGCAGACACTTGGCACTGAGGTTCAAGTAAGAAGACGCTGGATTACATCTGGGCCTCAAGAAACCTGGTAAGCAAAATCTCTGAACTAACGACTCTGAAGACGACAAAGAGCGATCATGATGCGTTGGTGTTGCCCTGGCTTTGGGTACATGAAGTCATTTACGCAAGTTACAACAGAAGCTTGTCTGTTAACAGCGAAAAAAAAGACTTCAGATAAATGCAAACCAAATAAGTAAATTAATATCAAATGTCATTCAAGCAGAGGATTCTGATGTTCAGGTCAACTATACTCCACTGCTGATGCAATTCAAAACGCGAAAACATGGTGACAAAACTGAAGTAATAGGATACAAACATCCCTACAGCATGTCAGTAAGAGAAGCGAAGAAGTCGCTACTAAGAGACTTGCGGCTTATAAAGAAATCCCGAACCAAAAACTGTGTGGAGTGGACAAAAAATGCCGCCAAGGTTATCGAAATTTGCTAAAATCCTTTAAATCAATTTGTGATCAAGAACAGGCCAAATAAATGTTAAGTTTGATTATGCGAAAAGACAGTAAGCACATCTGAGAAATAATAAATACCGGCCAGTTAAATCAAGCCTTTACCATGTCAAATGGAGTAAATGCAACTAGCTGGGTGAAACATTTCTCAACAGTCTTTGATGCCGGCGGCTATGAAAATGAAATAACCACCATTAAATCAAATTCTAGCTGGAAGGTCATAAAGTCACATGGAAACATCGAAACGGCAATTCAGAAACAAAAAAAACTCACGGGCAGCTGGTCCTGATGGCATATCAAACGTAATGCTTAAACAGAATAAACCTCAATGGGCGACTTTCATTAAGGCACTTTTTGATCAAATCGCAGCGACACAGGCTCTCCCCGACTCTTGGAGAGGGGCAGTGGTAGTACCGGTGTTCAAGAAGGGGCATCGAGATGATCAGACAAACTATCGACCAATTGCCCTTCTTGACACTATGGGAAAGGAATTTGTGACATTTTGCAAGATAAACTTGCAACTTGGGCTAAAGGCACAGCAGTGGTTCATGGGAGACAAACCGGATTCACGAGGGGAGTTGGAGTTGAACTAAATTTGATGCTGCTCAATACGGTAAAACTAGAAACCTTGCAATGTGGGAAGAAATTATTTCTTACCTTTATTGACTTAAAACAGGCTTTCGACAGCATCAACTGACAGGCCCTATGGATCAAATTGAAAACCTGGGGTTGCCCGGATAATCTGCTACAGCCGCTAATGGCGTTCCACTCAAATACCTTGATTTGTGTGCACTTAAACGCGCAAGGAGAGCTTTCTGAAGAAATACAGACGAAAGAAAAGAGTTAAACAGGGATGCCCACTGGCAGCACTACTATTTAAACTCTTTATTTCAGATTTACCAATGGCATTAAAATGACCCAGGACCTTCTCCCCCCCCCCCCCCCAAGAGAAAATGGTCTTAGCTGGGTTATCTATGCCAACGACATTGTGCTCTTGGACTCCCCACAAATAGGGTTACAACGATTACTCACAGCCCTACATGGATATCTCGAGCAAAATGAACTGGAAATAAATGTAAAAAAATCAAAGATAATCTCCCTGGGTCCAACATCTCATAAACGTGACAAGAACTTTACCTAGCAGGTGAATAATGAATGTCTCAAACTCACAGACAGAATACGTTATCTAGGTTTTATATTTAACACCTCAATACGCAAATGGAGTTGGATGCAGTATCTCTCTTCACAAATGCAGATGTTTGCACTGCAAGGGGTATGCATTGTAAATTTACACTAATACTGGTTCTCACATTTTATCTGCAAAAAGTGTTGTCTGCAATAACTTTTGGTAGCGAAGCGGGGTGTAATATTGATGCAAGATTTTGGTGCCAACTTGAAGGGAAGTTCTGGCGAAAGGTGCTTAAACTCCCTCAAAATGTGTCTATAACTGCAATTCGCTACAAATTATGCATAGAATCTTTATACAGCACAGTTTTGTGGAAATCAATAACAGAATTGCGCAAAATGCGCTTGGTTCCAACTGTGAAACCATACAAGATACTAAGCGTACAGAGTAATCACACTTCTGCTGAACTATTTGCAATCTGGGAGGCGAAATTAATAACTATACTAAATGCTGCCGATATATCATTGGAACAAGTACTGCAAATGCCGCAGATTGCAAAAAAACGATTTAGTCGGTGGAACTGGATATTAAACCATGAAAAAACGCAAGATACTGGCCACAGCTTTAGATTTTGTAACCTCCATGCATGAAGTTGGTGTACTTCCAAAACATCTATCAAAATTTCCATCACAATACCATCGTGATCAGTTCATAAAACTACGTTTGAATCTCTACAAGACCAAAGAGAGTCTGATGATGAAGCATGACAGTAAAACTCTAAATAATCATTGCCGCTATTGTACGAATGCAGTTGAATCAGTGAAACATCTAGTGATGAATGTACAGAAATGTCATCTTTGCGTTCGCTACACTTAGCAACATTTGCTCCGAAAAATGGCAACATGGACTAGTGGTGGAGCTATTTAATCTCTGGCATAAATTTGCAATTGACCTGTGGAGTGATACATTTTATGGACAGAACAGTGATTGATTCATAATGTTTGTATTTGATCATTTTAGTTTGATGGGTGGATGAACTTGTAGAGATACAATGATGTGACAAAAAGTTTGTTTTCTTTCTCAAAACTAATGTTACAATAAAAAATAAAATACAGTAAAGAAAGTCGATGAAAGTAGATAAAGTTGGTTCGTGCCCAACAGAGGGAGATCAATTGAAAGCTTTGTGTTAAAGCCAGTTTGTGTTACAATAGATAAATTGGTCCAAGCCCAGCAGCGACAGACTGATTGAAGATTTTGTGTTAGAACGGATCTGCGCCTGGCAGAGGAGGATCCAGAGTGATCCGTGAATCACCCGAGAAATTGGATGAGTGGAAATCCTAAGAAAATTGGGTATATGTGAAAATAAAAACTTTGTGTTAAAGTGGATCTGAGCCCATCGGAGGGGGATCCAGGGTGAACATTAAAGCACCGGAGAAAAGTGTGCATAGGATAATCCTGGAAGGAAAGGAACTTTATTATTTGTTTGTTGCATCAGGCCCTCTGAAAGAAGAGACTTTCAATGGCAAAGAGACTTTGGCACTGAAGGCCATGATGTTGATGTTTTGAACCGCACCCTTGTGCTAGAGAAGCCGGAGACTGTGCTAAGCTCGAGTGTGCCACCTTATCCCGTGCTGAAAACGTGGAGAAGGGAAGCCAACGGCTTGAATACCCTAAAATAGCATTTTTTAACACTTTTTGTTTGCATAACTTTGTTTCCCACACTATTTGTATTTAGAGGTAAGGATTAGCAATAGGTTTATTAGTATAGGTCCTTTTATTTTGACAAGACACCACTAGAACTGCGTTATTATTTTTTGATGGTCGTAGCTTGTTCCCATCTTTAGATTTAGGATTAGATGGGTGTTTTTCAAACCAAATTGAAGTTCAAGAAACGCCCTTGAACTGTGGTCACTTGTGTCTTTCTTACTGTTCATACCATGCCTTCCTTACGCACCTTATTGACTCAGTGCCAGTTGCCCTCTTGGCAGCACATGCCAATGAGGTAGGACACATTCACTCTGCTAAACCTGTTCCCATCACTCTCAATATAGAAGTCCCTCTCCCACGTGTGCCCCAGTACAGAATATCCCCTCGAGCAGAGAAAGGTATCAAGCCTGTCATCTCTTCCCTCATTGATCAGGGCATCCCCTACTTCACCACTAGCCCTTGCAATACTTTTGTGTTCCCGATTAAGAAAAGGGCACATGCAAATTCCGTTTTGATCACGGTTTGCGTGCCCTTAATAAGGCTATAATACCCTCACATCCGGTGGTACCGGATTTCCTGACCATTCTCTCTTGTAACCCACCTCACACCCAATTCTTCACTTTCTTTGACCTTCCCTCTGACTTCTTCTCTGTCCTCATCCACCATGACTCTCAGTATCTCTCTGCATTCACTTACAAGGGACTTCAGCTCAATTATAGGGCTTTATTGACTCGCCATCTCTCTTCTCCCAGATCCTGCAGGAAGACCGCCAGGATGTCGCCTTCCCGGGGGGGCTCCACTATGATCCAATACATGAATGAACTACTGTTAGCATCACCTTCCTTTCAGGTCTCCAAGCTGACTCCTAAGTACCCTAGCAGCAAAGGATCACAAAGTGACCAAATCAAAATTGCAGCTCTGCCTACCCACTGTCCGTTACCTTGGACACATTTCCCATGGCGCTAGGAGCCTTGCTCCCTCTCGAGTGTCCTGCATCTTACAATGTCCCATGCCTACCACTAAAAGGCAGCTACGCTTCTTTTTAGGAATGTGCAGTTTTATTCGCCGCATAATCCTTGATTATGCCTTGATGGTTGCACCGATCCAAAAGATGCTACATGACTCCCAACCTTAAACTCGCATTGTCTCCTGACGCTTCCACAGCCTTTGCAAATATCAAGACTGCCCTCTGCTTTGCTCCCGCCCTCGCCCTTCCTGAATACTTTTCCAAAAGATCACTATGCACTCCGATGGTTCAAACGCGATGCCTGGACATGGTTCAAAGTCCTCATAGGGTTCCTGATCTCGAGCATTGGCACTACAGCCATCAGGGATGTTTGTCATGCCCTAAACTCCCCCACGAACAGGTAGCCAACAACACTGCCAAAGGTATACAGATACTCAAAAGCAAACTAGTTGCACTCAGAACTATGGTCCTCCAGAGCAGAATGAATAGAATGTAAAGTTATAGGTCAAGAATGCTGCATCTGGGTACCGGATAACTCCTCCCAGGTTGAGGACGTCCTAAAACACCTCCAAAGGGTCAGTACCACATCACACAGTATAAACAAAGGTTATACCCGCTCACTGTTCACTTGGATTCAAAACACTTTTGGTTCACTGGACAAGCAACTCTCAATTCCGTCGGATAAGGTATCAAAATCGTCCAACTCTTTTGTCTCTGTGTCTGACGAGGTAATAGGCTGCAGTAAATTAATCCCGAAGCCTAATGGCTCGGCAGCAGATAATGACTGAGTACCATGGAAAAAAAAAGTTTGGAAGTTGGGGATTCAGCGCACTAGGTCTGATGAAGGCAAAGACAGGCCGAACATTTAGGGTTATCCGGTCCCACGGTTGTATGTGGTAATGAGAGAGAGGAAAGAGTATCTAGCAACACTAGAGTTTTAAAGAACAGATCCTGTTGACCAGGTGGGACACCCAATCGAGAGAACAGCATCTCTTTCAGCGTCAATACACTTTCTGAATCAAGGAGGGCAACTATTTTACTTTCCCCTTCTGGTGGTACTACAATTATTAGCATTTGGTTTCAGTTTTTATCAGTTGAATCATTTCTCACTCTTGATACCATATGTAAGGAATGGTGGCAACCGTAAACACAGACACAATTGATCACAGTTCAAGGGCGTTTATTAAACTATATACATGGGTGAGAAAAACACCTAATCTCAACCTAAAACTCAGATGGGAGCGAGCTAAAACCATCAAGTAATAATAAGGCAGTCCTAGTAGCGTCTTGTCAAATAAAAATGGCCTATACTATTGCCAATCCTTACCAGTAAGTAACAAAAGAAATGGGATAATGTTCCACAGAAAAGAAAGAAGTGTTCTCAAAATGATAAGTCAGGATGGTATGGCTGGGTCTTCCTTCCCCATGTTTGAAGCACGGGACAAGGCTGATCTCCTGAGCACAGCAAACTCGTGGGCCTCTCCAGGACAAGGTTCACAAGTCAATTCAACGATACCAGAACCTTCAAGGGTCAAGAATCGTTGTACAAAGTCTCTTGCCTTAGGCTTGCTGGATCACAACAACAACAAATGTTCCATTGGGGGTCTTGCACCTTGGGCGATTGCTCCTCACCCCTAGGATCTCCTTCCGCCATGCTTGGAACCTCCTTGCAAAGTGTGCCTCCCTCCGTCGGGTTCACTACGGCCTTTCAAATACAGCTCGTAACATATCAGGCGCCTTAATGTCTTTTTAAACAACCATTACTGTGAACAACCCTCAGTCGGGTTCACTCTTGTCGACACAATGTTCACAGGTGTATTACTCTTCATCCTGACTCGCAGGCATCCCTCTGCTGGATTCACGTTTGCCAAATATACAGTTCAATTTGCTTTATCTCAATGCAGGATTCACTCTCAGTAGATTTTCCCTTAGCATCCCTCTGTCAGGTTCACATTGCAATCTTGAACACAGTTCATGATTTGCTCATCTTCATGAGAAAGTGTGGGTTCCTCGCTCCTAGCTTTCTCTCAGCAATGGGTCGGAGACTTTCGATTGTTCAAGGGATTTGACATGACCCTTGTAGAACGACTGTGACATCTCACGCTGCCCTTTCCTGGGGCCTTCTAGTACTTGCAGTTTCAACACAAAACAAAAGGGGTCAGCGAGAATCCTCTGAATGAGCACTCCTGCTGCGACTGACCCCCCCCCCCCCCCCCCCCGTAGCTCTCCTGGGAGAGAGAGAGACACACACACACACACACACACACAGACACAGACACAGACACAGACACAGACACACACACAGACACACACACACTCTCGCTGTGTTGAACCAATTGGCTTGTTTGCTTCTGGAGTAAAGGACGTTATTACAGTAGCCAGCGTGCCTCCCCACCTGTTCTATCAATGCAGGAGGCCCCTGTGCACCGTTGACATCTGTTTCTCCACATGCCAGTTGTAACTCCTGGTCTTATGATTTCCCTTTCGGAGGCTTCACAGGTCTGAGTTGCAAGTGCAGTTCGTCATCGGCTCCCGGTCTTGCTGCTTTCTTCTCTGTTTGACCTGCCGGTCCGCTAAAGCTGTTTCCTCGTGCATTCGGCCTTGCTTGTAGTGCGCTCTCGTGCATTTGGCCTTTTATCTCTGTGGGGAAGGTAAAGGGCTGTCAGGTGTGCATGGTTACTGACAATTGCCTGACTTTGTCTGGCCCTTGTATTAGGACATGTCAGGTAAACAGCTCTGGTGTTAGTCTGTCGTCTTTCTCTGTGTAAGAAAGTGAACGTGTTGAAAAATGGGGGAGTTGGGGGTGGATCTTCTAAATATCTTACAGGGGAAGATGGGGAAAAGGTGTTACAGGGAATGGGGTACCATGTCTCGCCCATCGGTGTCCCACTTCCACTCCCCAAAGACCCCTCATCCAGGTGATCCTCCCCCACTTGTCCACCCCAGGAACTGGATCCAATAGCGATGGCTGTGTCCTGGCCACCTTGACGACAGATCCCCAGGGACTAGTAAGTGAGACACCTTCAGGTTTCTCACAGTGTCCGCAACCACCTTGTTTTCAGACACACTCTGAAAACCCTTCTCTTTTAGGCGTGTTGCCTAGTTGTCTGTCCTCCTAGCGCCAAGATAATAATAATAACAAGGATTGCTTTGTGGGAAACCTAAGATTGAACTTTTGCACGTTTTGGTTAAACTGAAAACCGACAAATTACCTTATCTACTTTGATTGTATGTATTGGTGTGATGGTCAGATACATTTGGACACAAGATCATCTTTCTTTAGCATTTAGCTTGCTAGGTAGGAACCTTCTGGTTAAGATAGGGACAGATATGTGTTTATCCCATCCCCTTTTAACTTTAGTAAATATATCAAAAATTTAGAAAACCAGTGCACGTCTCTCATTTCGGAACCCCTCACACTTTGATGTAGGTACTGTTCTTTGTCACCACCTCTTGACAGAGATTAATCTTTTTCAATTCCAAGTAATTTCTGGTTCCTATGCTGCCTCCCTCACCTCTGCCTCCATCATAACCTCACACTTCCTGCATATTCAGATCTGTGAACCAGAACATTCAGAGACTGGAAATCTATCCACGGTCCTCCAGAGCAGGCAGGAAAGGACTATTCTTTCTCTGCAACTCAATATTGTAAAGAAGGTGACGAAGACATGGTAGACACATTATCCAAGTTATGCCTATCAAAACAGAGTTAGATGCTGAATTCCGCACCCTATTCTGTGAGAAACTCTGCTTTGCATCCAAACCACCTGCTCCACCAGCTGTGCTAGCGGCTGTCTTGGCTCAAGGGAGAAGACTTTCTTATAATTTAACAGCAGTTAGAAACCTAAGGACATCCTCACATCTACTCCCCTTGGGTCCTCTTTCACATGGCCATGGAAAGACCATTGCTTTTGGATCCTGGACTGGGGCTGGAGAAGCGAGGGAGGACCACCTGGGTAGAGGGTCCTTGGGGATGAGATGTCCTCAAATGAGATCCTATATTCCCCCTTTCCCTTTCAGGAAGAACCCTCTATCCCAGAGGCAGTTATTGTAATCATATCGATCGAACCTGTGTTGCTTGGCGTCGTCTTGTCTCCAAGGCGAGCACCTTGCCCCTGAGCTATGATCTGGCCCTTATGGGGGTATTGCTAGCTCTGTCCCACTGACCAAGAACACGCCAGGACATATTACCCACCTAGAAGCTCCAGAAAGAAGGTGAAGAGAGGGGTTAAGTGTAATGTAGGGGGGGGCGCTGTGACATGGCGCGCAAGATGGGTGTGGCCTGAGAGCGCTCCACCGGAGGCTGACTCATTTGGCCCGCATTGTCCCTGATGTGGCTCTATCCAGCGGCTATTGCGGTGTTGGCTGTGGAGAAGGGTGGCGTGCAGCGCTGGGAGCGGTTTCGGCATCGGAGGTTGGAGGAATAGTTATCTGCCGGCGGTTCGGACCTGTGACTGATTGCGTGCTGCCCCTCCCCCCTCCGTTGACTGCTGCAACGGGACCTGGGCGCTTGGTGCCGGGGATCGCCTTGGTGCCTGTGCGAGTCTCCGCTGGCTGGGGCGTCGTTGGAACTGTGGCTGCGCCTGATGTTGGGGACCTTCTCTGGACCTGAAAATCTGAGCGCTGGAGTGCGGGCGGGAGAGGCGCTCCCGCCAGCGTTACGTGGAACTTGCCTGCCCGCCGAGGTGAGCGTTGGCGCGGGTCTCCCACGGCTGGGTGGAACCCGCAAAGGTGCTGGATTGTCCTGTGGCCGGGTTTTGGTCCCCCTGGCCTCTTCCCTCTTGGTTTGTCCGGCGGCAGTGTTTGTTCCTGTGGTGGAGCCCCAAGGATCCTCGTTCCGCTCCTCTGCTGTGCTCTCGACTGCTGGTGGCGGGGGGGAAGCCTTGGAGCGGCGTCGCTCTGGCCTTAAGGGGTGCTCGCTGGGCTTGGACCCTTTGTCTTGGATGGGCTATCCCCCGCCCCCGCTGGATTTTGCCTCAACCTGCTATTGTGCCTAGAATTGGGAGGGGTGGAGGGGCTGTCCCACCTTCCGGACATCCTTACCTGCTGGGGCTCCTGTGGAGTTGAGCCTAGGCTGAGATTCGGTGGTCTCAGTCTGAGCTGCGCTGCTCTTGGGCGAGGCGGAGGTGCCGCGTCCTGGTTGCGAGGCTTGGGGGGCTGCCTGGGCTCCCTTTAATGGCTCGTTTTATCACTCCTGCTGTTCTGTTGCGCTTGGCTGGGAGTCCTGTTTGGGGGGTACCCCAGTGGGAGACCTGTGCCTTGGTCGTGCAAGAGTTACCTGAAGATATCATGGCTGTGTGCGCCACGGTCCTTTTCAACGGATTTGGCGTTTTACCCTCAATCAATCATGGTATCTGTCTGGCATGGGTAATCAGAAAAAGCAGTTCGCCAGACAGGACCGGGATCCGTCGCAACAGGACTCGGGCTCTAACTCTTTGCAGATTGATATTGGGGCCCTTAATCAAACTCTGTTGGCGTTGAAGGGGAGCACTGACAGTCTTGGTGCAAAAATGGATGCTTTATCTTGCAAGGTAGACTGCTCTGCAGTTCAGATTGAGAAATTGTGTGGCAGAATGTCCGAGGCTGAAAACAGAATTGGGGACAGCGAGGACAAAATAGCAGGGCTCCAGCGAGAGGTCGCTTCCCCTCAGCAAACGATCCGGAAAGTTGTGGCTAAGAACGAGGATCTTGAGGGGAGATCCAGACGGAATAATATAAGGATCACCGGGGTGGCGGAATCCACCCAGATTGACAATATGGAACTGTTTCTGGAAATGTTACTGATGGATGTACTTGATAATCCCCCGGTCACTAGTCACTTTATGGTGGAGCGGGCGCACCGATCGTTGGCGAGCCGGCCTCCCCCTGGTGCTCCTGAGAGGGCCATTATCGCTCGGATTTTCAATTATAGAGATCCTGATACGCTGCTGAGGGCGGCGAGAGTGAAGAAGACTCTTCGATGGGGCTCTGCAAATATACGGCTCTTCCCAGACTTCAGCCAGCAAGTACAGGACCAGAGGAAACCGTTTCAAAATGCCAAAAACATTCTTTTAAAAAAAAAGGCTGTTCGCTACGCAATGCTGTATCCAGCGAAGCTTAAGGTTTTTCACAATGGCAAAACCCTGTTTTTCACCTCCCCTGAGGCTGCGGAGAGATTTGCAAACGAAATTCAAGCTCCTGTGGAGTCCTCAAGGTGCTCACCATGACGTAATGCTGGATGTTATGCCCTTTTTTTCTTTTTTCTTATTTGTTTCTCTCCTTGTATGATCTGGTGCCCCGTAGGGGCTCATGTTTGCCTGTTTGCAGGGTAATATAGTCGAATGGGGCAATGTGGTTAATGTACATATTTTAGAGGATATGGTATAGCCTCTGGCTGAATGGAGCTGCAGCGCCCGCCTGCACCCCCCATACGCAGTGGCGCTATGCTTTTGTTTGGTGTGTTCTGTGAGGTGTTTTTGGGGGTAGGGTGGGATGTGATAGCCGGTAGATAGGGGTTTCTGGCGTGGGTGGGGGGAGGGTGGGGAGAAGGTTTTAAAGGTTAGTCAAGCAGTTCTGAGGGAGTTATATGTGGGGGGGGTCTCTCTTTCAGGCTTTTTCTTTGGAAGTATTGGCACCTTCGTGTTTCTCTCCTTGTTTTTTTTTGTTTGGTGTTCGCCTACCACACTAAATTTGCTGCCTCTAATCACTGTCCTTGTTCCCACATGACGTAACCCAGGTACGGGGGCCTATCGCACTTTCAAATACGAATCTCGCTGTCATCTCATGGAATATTCGGGGCTTCCTAACCGGAAAAAAACCTGACTCCTTGTGCACTACTTGCGGAACCATCATGCCAATGTCTTCTGTGTCCAAGAAACCCACCTGGGGCCGGACCAAAGCTTACCAGCGTTGGCTGTCTGGGGAGTTCATAGATATGCTTCTTCATACTCGACTCATTCCAGGGGTGTGGCAATTTACATTCACCGGTCCTTGAACTTCAAATTGCATAAAACACTTACAGATACAGAGGGTTGGTTTGTTCTGGTGGCGGGGGAGATTGCGGATTGGTCGGTCCTATTTGTAACCATATATGGCCCCAATTATGACTTCCCTGACTTTTTTCTGAATTGTGCTATGCACTTGTGTGCTTTTCCCGGGTATAAGGTGGTCTGGCTGGGAGATTTCAATGTGGCTTTATCTTTGACATTGGATAGGTCCTCCACGGCTCAGACGTCCCTCTCTCATGCGGCTATTAAATGGTTGTCTATTGTCTCAGACTTATCCATGGTTGATCTTTGGCGCCTCCAACACCCTTACTCCAGAGAATACACCTTCTACTCGAGTTGGCTCGTTGTGTCTCTAAAGCTCTGATATTACCTCGCACCTTGTCGGATCACTCCCCTGTTCTCGTCTCTCTTGATATCCCCTCCAGCCTCCCTAGACAACACCGTTGGAGATTCAGGGCTCGGGCTCTGGAAGACCTAGCGTTCCGCGAGGACACCCGTCGGGCTATAGATGAATTCCTTCTATTCAATGCTGACTCAGTCCCAGACCCTAAGGTGGTCTGGGAAACTTTTAAGGTGTTCGTACGGGGCTGGTGTATTTCTGAGGAAGGTGGCGTTCTCAGAAATATTTGCAGGGCCATAGCTTAAAGGAAAGGGAATTGAAAGATCTGGAGCTGAATTTGGCAGGGTCTAATTCCCTGGAAACTCAGGATAGCATTGAGGATAAGAGGAGGGAAATACAGCTTCTGTTAGCCGATGAGGATAGGTTTCTGGGGGACCCGATTATAGCTTCCAGGTTTGTGGAGGGAGATCGTCCTAGCAAAATGCTTGCTTGGGATATTCGCCAGGAACGTCATCCGCGATCTATAGTGGAAATTGAAACTATGGAGGGAGAGTCCACCAGGGATAGTGGTAAGATTAATGAAACGTTTTGGGGGTATTATGAAACGCTTTATACCTCTAAAATGAGAGCTTCTCACGACAACATCACCCGTTACTTGGATAGGGTGGCACTGGGGTGGCTTGACCCAGCTGTGGGGGCTTTGTTGAATGAGCCTCCCACGGATGAGGAACTGCTTCATGTTATCCAATCTCTTCCAAATGGTAAGGCCCCGGGAATAGATGGCATTACTGCAGAGTTGTACAAGTCTTTCCCTGCTTTAATAATACCTCATCTATGTAAAATGTTTGAAGCATCTGGTTCTTCCGGGGTTCTTCCCGAGTCCACCAGGACAGCTTTGGTCACTGTTCTGCTTAAGCCAGATAAGGATTCCAGATATTGTGCATCGTATAGACCTCTGTCGTTGGTAAATACCGATAATAAGATCATCGCCAAGCTGTTAGCAGATAGGCTTCTTCCTCTTATGCCAGCTTTGGTTCTTCCGGATCAGGCGGGATTTATACCGGGCCGGTCTACTCGGAACAACCTTCGTAGATTGTTCACTCTGATGCACAACATTAACCCTGAGGTCCCTATTGTTGTCGCAGCACTCGATGCAGAAAAGGCATTCGACTCTGTCGAGTGGCCTTTTCTCTTCGAGGTTCTTAGGAGAGCTGGGATGGGTACCATGTTTTTGCAGTGGATTTGTTTGTTTTACACGGCCCCAAAGGCCCTAGTATATACTAACGGTATCCAGTCCGCTCCTATCTTTCCTTCGAGGGGCACTAGGCAGGGCTGTCTTTTTTCCCCTATCTTATTTGCTTTAGCTATTGAGCCAGTAGCCTGTGTTCTTAGGGAATTTCGTGCCCATAGGGGGGGGGGGGGGTTCACTTAGGTCCAATACATCTATTGTCTCCTTGTACGCGGATGAAATGTTATTATACATAAAGTACCCGCAAATTAATCTGAGTCCTGTGGTGGAGGAGATCCAGGAATTTTGGGCTCTGTCTGGTTTCTGTATCAATTGGGCAAAATCGGAGGTGCTTCCGCTTACCCCAGGTGTCTCCCCTGCAGACATTGGTGACTCTTTTGCGTGGCGTCTGCTGGGCATCCGTTATTTGGGTATCCGGGTTTCCACTGCCCCTGTTAGGCTTTACGAGGAGAATTATCTCGCCGCCTTAAAACTCTTGGAGCACAGAGGTGGATACGTGGTCCCGCCTTCCTCTTTCTCAGGCTGCTCGCATTGCATTGTCCAAGATGGTGGTGTTGCCTAAGTTGTTATATGTGTTCAACAATGTTCCGATTTGGCCTCCAGTTTCTTTTTGACAACGTGTGAAGGCAATATTAGGGGTGTCACGGTATTAGTTTTATGACGGTACGATAACCTTCTTGCAAAATGACGGTATATCATGGTTATCGCGGTATAGCAGGTGGAGTTAAACAATCTTAACTAATATTTTCTAAAAGGTCATAAATTGTCAGATTTATCATCACAAACAAAACCAGGCACCCAGAGTCAGAATTGGGCTTTTCAACATACTTTTCACTGAAATGCCACCCCTTGCTTCCACCAAACACAAACATGTGTTGAGAGGAGGAGGGGGAGAGCCCTGCTGCGACTGGCAAAGCAAACTGAATAGCTTTTCTTAAGTGGTCATTTAGGCTTTTAGCTCCCCCACTGGCTACTGGTGAAGATGAACATGTTGCCATATTTATAACATGCATGCCCCAGATCAATGGAGGCTGATGATAGTATAAGCTTGTGCGCATACTCACACACGCACACGCACGCTCTCTTTACGTTACAGCCTTTAGTTTACTTGTGGGCCAAAAGGTGTTCAGTAATCAAGGACATGTCACCCTTTGGTATGGCAGTAGGGAATACCCACGGAGATGAGTGAATTTCGCAGTGTGACTTATTATATGTTAATTCAATGATAGAACCAGGGACATCCCCCATATGTTTAGCAAACATACATTATAAATATATAAACCCCAAAGCCGCCAACCCAAAGTAAACCCTTTTCCTTCTTGGCACTGTAATTATTCTTCCTATTGCTAACATATTGATTTTGTGTCCGGCACGTGTAGTTTATGGAATGGCATTAAAAACTGCTCCAACTGAAACTACTTGGCAGATGGCACATCCAACAGTGCAAGACCAAGACTGCGCAGCACTTGCTTACTGCAGCTTTCCAAATCAGATTGAAAAGCACACTTAACGGTATACATGGTATACCGGTATGAACAATGTGACGGTTATTATTGTTCAATTGAGTGGTTCACGGTATCATTAACGGTATACTGTTATACCGTTACATCCCTAGAAGGCATTGATGAATAAATTGCTATGGGCCGGGAAGCATCCTCACGTCTCCCTGGAGACTGTGTCGCCCCTACTCCCAGGGGGGAATGGATGTGCCAGATCTTAATTTATATTATTTAGTGGTACACGTGCAGTATGCTATGTGGTGGTGGTCCCGCTCGGCTGACCTACCGCATTCTCATTTGGAGAAGGCCACCGCGTATCCTGACTATATTGGGGTATCCGGACTCTCTTGTGGGCTCCGCGGCTGAGAAGCCCCAAGGCTGAGATCCAGCCTATTGACATCACTATCAGAGGCTGGCACCGGCTCGCGGAGCGGACTGGGTTGCCCCAGTGGTACGCTCCGGCAATGGCTGTATATCGCGTTCGAGGCATCCCACTCATACACGAGAAGGTGTTTATTCAACACCTCACTAATCTCCAGATTCATACTTTGGGGATGTGGTGCTGGACATTAAATTTGTGCTCTGGGATGATCTCACGGCAAGGTGCCCTTGGAATCCTCTAACTCAGCTTCTGTATTTTCGGTTGCGGGAGGTGCTGAGAGCCAGGTGGAGTGCGTTCCCAGTCGCCCCTCTTCCCCTCTCATTTCATACGCCACTGCACCAGCGTCCACCAAGAAGCTAATCTCGACTCTGTAAGGTTTGTCCCGAGAGGCCCAACCTTCCTCTGGTACTGGTTATAGGGGTAGGTGGGAGAGCTCCCTGGGGAAGGTGTGGTCGGAAGAGCAGTGGTGTCGGATTTGCTTTCAGACCGGGGCTCTGTGTCATTTGTAGATTTCGCTTGATACACTTTAAATTTTCGCATCAGACATACTTCTCCCCTCTGAGATTACACAAGATGTTTCCTCTTCAGTCCCCGGAATGTAAGAGGGGATGTCAAACCCCTGCTGACTTTTTTCACGTGGTGTGGTTGTGCCCCTTGGTTTATGCTCTCTGGTCGAGCATACCAGAGGCTATGTCAAGCATGATTGATATGGATATCCCCCTCACCCCCGAATGCTGCCTGCTAGCGCTGATGGATTTTGGCTCTGCCAGCCAGAGACGCCTTGTTGGCATGGCTTCTGTGGTGGCCAGGACGCTTTTAGCACAGAAGTGGGGGGCCCTGGCGCCGCCCTCGTTCCAGCACTGGCTCAATCTGATGGCGTGCTGTGAACACAGAGACTCGGTACAATTTAACGCGTCCAACTGCCAGCAAACCTATTGGGGCCCATTCAAGAGTTATATGGCTAGGAAGGAGGAGTCGGAAGCGGATTCAGAGGTGTAGTGGATGGAGGGGTGACTCAGGGTTGTTTCTTACTATACATGGGCTGTGCAATGTTATGGTCACATTTTTGGGATGATGAAGTGGTGAAAAGGTTTAATTTCTGTCCAAATCCGTTTTTAGTCATGTGATTTTCTTTTTTGATTTTTTTTTTTTTCCTCCAGGTTGCTAAAGTATTTTGCTTATAATATACTTGGGAAGAGTATGGGGGGGGCTCCAGGGGGGTTTTGTTTCTCTACAATATTTAGTTGGGGGGGGGGGGGGGGTTCCTCGTTGGAATGCTCTTGAGTTTTGTTTATTGTTTGTTGTAAAATGCAAATAAAGACAATTAAAAAAAAGTGTAATGTAGGGGAGGCAGGATGTCTCCCTGTTGAAGACCAACCTAACCATCCCCCAGCCTTTATAGGCTATTGTACAATATCTCCTCTCATTTCCCCGCACTTTTCCTATGACGGTACTGGGACGAGGAAGAGGCGATTAGGAGTAATGAACACTAGTAACTCCTTTCACCACTCTAGTACTGGGACGAGGAATCTGCCTGTCAAGTATGTCCCTTTTAACTATGGTCCGGCAAGTCCAATTGGGAGCTTACACCTGCAAGCTGTCAAGTGGTTGCAGGTGTAGAAAAGGAGACCTAAGGAGCAACAGGGAGGCCTGTGTGGCAGAGACCAGCAGGGGACCCTTTCCGTGAGGAGGCAGCCGTGGTAGGACCTGAGAGGAAGCCAGGACGCTGGCAGTAGTTCCAGAAGACCTGTGGAGCCCAGAGCGAGGTGGCCATTAGACTGCCACAGCCATGTGAGCCTCTGTGATCGGGAGAAAGCAGCTGGAGCTGCGGGAAAAGGAGGAAAGAAGAAAGGAAGCCTTCTGCGTCCAGGGAAGAGGAGCTGCCGGCATTTGCTGGGAATCACCCGGAGTGCGAGCAGGGTTCGCAGAGACCAGCCCCAACAGCCTGCGAATCAGAGAAAAAGCAGCGGAGACACCGGAGAAGAACTCCAAGGACCGGTGTGTGCAGGGCAATAGCACTCGAAGCCGGGGTGCTTCTAGGGGCTACGCGTGAGTAACAAAGTGCCGTATGAAGCAAAATTGATATGACATTTTATTTATAGCGCACCCATACACAAGTGTTTCAAAGCGTGAGATATTCAGTTTGAATACCAAACTGAATGCAAACCTGAAGCAATATTAAATTAAGCATATTGAATATCAAACCGAATGAAAACTTGTGCGGTGGACATCACCTTCAAATCTAACTTAATATCAATGGGATCCCCCTTTCTAAATAGGAACAGATGTTTCCCTGGTTTGATGAGAGGAAGCCCTGGATCCCCTCAAAGATCATGATCTATGCTGTGCCTTGGTAATAGACAAATACATAAATACACTAGGAATTAGACATCATTCTGGCGCTGAAAACATTTCCCACTAGGTTAACAAGAACTATGTATTTACTATGATTACACATTTCTCCGGCTCCCTCAATGACCAAGCAGAATGCTGGAGCAGACTTAACCGGAACTCCATCAAATGTGAGCTTTCCAAGTCAGTTCTGCTTCACCTCTTCCAGTAGTAGGGTTCAGTTCCTTTCTTCATTTCAGACCTAGCCAGGCCTCAAGCTAGGCTCTTTCCAGAGAACTCTGTTGGCATAGAGTAATTTTGCCATGCTATCCTTTGTGACAGTCACTTCTGAGGAAGTCTTGGAGCCAGAGATATCCACTCGCTCCTTGTTGCAACCCCTCAAGCTGGTATATGGAGAAAACGATAGAGTACGTCCAAGCCCCATTATTGTTGTGGTCTTTGCGGCTGTCAGCAAAACACGCCGCCCCCCCCTCCCCCCCGGTCAACCCCCCCCCCACTGCCATCTTCTGAAATGAAGCATTACATTTAGGAGGCTCAACTGTTTTTCTGTGTAGGAAGAAAGGAGCACTACTTATTATATGCCCAAGTGTGAGGAGGTGTCAGGGGACCCTATAACGTGTTATTACGGGGTGCCAGTCATCCAGAGTTTAGCATGTTCAGGAGTCCTGAAATGTGCACCCTGGAGTTTAGAAAGGCCTTGAGCAGGAACAAGAGTTAGAGGGGAGGCTGTGGCTTGCAAACTCCAGCGAGAGAAGGAGACATGCAAGCAAACTGCGAGATAAATGGAGACTATGGTGGGAGCGGGACCACTGGGCTATCCAACTGCCATATTGTACGCACAGATTCTTGTCCACGCTTGAGTGCTGATGCCCTCTATTTTTCATATTATTTCTGAAATGGTACTTTACACCATGCTTTGGTCCCATCCCCTTCCCACAATACCCCGCAAGTATGGAGGAAAGGTTGACTATGGACAGGGGGTACAGTCATCACTATGTTGAGTAAATTGTTCTGTGGTGTTAAGTGCCTACCATACAAATAACACTAAAATCCTGTTCTCCCATAAAGATGCCTGGTTACTGTGTAAGTAAATGGATGCACATAGGCTATTGATCTCCCTTGAATGCAGGCAAGTCATGCCCAAAGAGAAGCTACATTTTATTTAATTGTGATTTGTCGATCATGCTTTACCTTGGATATATTTAATTCACTTTGTTTTTTTGCTCTTGTCTGTATTATCTGCGTTGCCTTTTCTCTTTTGAATTCCTGATGGTGTCGGTTCATTCCAGCCCTGAACTCCATTCCAGCTCTCATTTCAACCCATCCTGCACTTATTGTCAAGTCTTTCCCTAAATTGGTGCGCACTCTGCATGGTCTTGTTTATGGTAAACAACCACTCCTGAATAACTGGGTAACTGCAGACTCTCAACTGTGGCCAACAAGACGGTCTTCATAGATCTGAAAATACCTTTAACGTAGAGTTTCAGTACCCTCTAGGAAATGTTATTACACATGTCATAAGCCTTGCAATGGGATTCCTCCTACGGATAATTTTTGGCAATGGGCACCTATTGCTTGCACACCGTCTTGTTTGTATTACTCTCAAACCAGTAGTTAGCTAATATTTTGATCAAAAGCCAGGATTAGACCACCCAAAGTACTATTTGTTAGCTCACCACGTCACTCCCCCGACAGGCCTGGATGATCCCTGTGTATGGACCCTCAGGCTTATTTCTTGCCAGGTGACCCCTCACTGACCCAAGAGCAGCTGGTGCTTTTGACCTACACTGAAGAATTGTAACGCTCACCTGATTCCCGTAGAGGCGCCGGTCTTGACTGGGCGTATACCGTATCTTCAAAGGTGATGTGTAACACACGGCTGGCTCTTTGGGCTGGACCTCTGTGCACTGTATGACTGGCTCGAAGGGTAAGATGTCTGCAGATAGAAAATGTGGGATTAATGAACTGGGTTATTGAATATCTCTCTCTTCTTCCCTTTCTCTTCTCCTGTAGAACCCCAAAGGTTAACGCTCTCACCTTAGGTAAGTGAACGCCGTGCTCTCCATCTGCCTCGAGGCAGGGTGCTGTAACCAGTTTCTTCACTGGATAAGGGGAGCAGGCCTCTTGACTTCAGAGGACTGCTGTCCGTCGTTTACTGCACGAACGGTAAGTTTCGAGTAATTCTAATGTCTTTAAAGTCTTTAGTAATGATGTCTCTTGTTTTGCAGGGTTCCGGCGATGGCGGATGGCGGGCTGAAGTGAGTTGAAGACGGAGCCCGTGTGATGAATAGAGGCGCCTGGAAGCACGTAAGTAAGCGCTTGTTGCCTGCTTCACGATGCGCTCTAACTGTCTTTTTATTTTGCAGGTACAAGTTCGGGGCGGCTGCAGGGTGCCGGAATACCCACTGGGTTAGATGTGGAAAGGAGTAATGGCACGTGAGTATTAAAGTTCCCCAATGTCTTTAAACGCACCTTGTTTTGTCTTTCAGATGCGGGATGCAGCGCCGAAGGCCTCCGGAGCGTGCGAAGAGTTGGTAAACTTTTGTCTTTCAGATGCCGGAATGCAGTGTGAAGACCTCCGGAGCGCACGAAGAGTAGGTAAGCCTTTGTCTTTCAGATGCCGGAATGCAGCGCGAGGCGTTGGTGACAGCCGATGGACCAGGTAAGTGAAGAGCTGTCACTGAAGACCGTAATGCTAACCTGTTCTTTCTTGTCTTTATAGGTGTTGCTGAAGACTGGGTTCAGAATGGTAAGCCTTTTTCCTTAGGCCCAGGATCAGATGCAGAAGACACGATGAGTGTTCTGCTGCTGAGAATGCAGAATAACGCAAAGCAAGATTCATCCATCTGGTGTGGTTTAAATAGCCTCCTGCAGTGCTTAGGTCTCTCCTTCCACAGCCACGCCTAGGCAAGAAAAGAGTTCCTGCTTTCCAGAAGAGTTCCAGTGTTCTGAATCTAGGGAGTGGCTCCTGCCCCACCCAACAGGAAAAGTAGTTCCAAACAGAAGAGGATCAGAGACTCAACTGGCAGGCAAGTAAGCAGCATGGTCTGCTGCAGGTAAGTCCACCCAAGCATTATGAGCCCGGCGCTTCCAGCGCTGGGACTGGGCATATTTATGAGCCTGGTGCCACTGGCGCCAGGACTGGGTCCAAAAGGTCCCAATTGGGACTGGTTGGCACTCGGAACCTGGGTTACGGATCTGCTTCCAAGGGAGTTGGGAAAACCCTGACCTTTTGGAAGCAGAGATCATGACAAGAATCCAGATCACATTACCTAGACACCGGAACAGGTAGACCAACATCAATATGTTTCAGGGAACGAGATTTATTACATTGATCAGAACTCAAAGAAATGGCTTGTGGAAAGTCTCTGCTCCGCCCCTACATTGCAGAAGTTATATTTCCTTCTGCAGTACAGGGAGGGTCTTCATTCTGTCACACCACCCTCTGGCTCTAGCTAATCAAAACTTGTATGGCCTACTTTCTTTAACCAATCCTTGCAAAGATGGTCTTATTGTCATCACTGGGTGGGTTTAGGGGCTTGCCCTTTGGTTCCAGTGCCTATTGGGCAAGTGAGGTAAACACATAAGTATATTTGTATTACTGTAAAAATTAGTGGAATTGCAAAGTTATTTTAGTATCCAGCCATCGGTGCGCGTGATGGAATCCCCGTTCTAAAATGAAATGCCATCACGTGCGCCGAGGCTATGACGTAGTTATGTTGACAGTTTACAATGTTTAGGATTATCTTGCCTCTGCTTTTGATGAGTGGACGCATTTGGGGTCTTATAATTACCGAACCTTAAATAAACCTACTATATGATTACCATTATCGGTTGTGGTCATTACTTCAGTTATCATTTCCAAACTTCATATTCTTCATTTTACTCTGAAAACTATGAAATCATCGTTTCCGGTTCTGGGATCTTAGCAAATGACTTTGCTGGGTAGGTCCCATATACAATTCAGTCCATAAATGTTGCAGTCTGTCTCATAATTCATCCATCCGGGCACTCGATGCAAGATCATTAGAAATACTTACTAGATATGCAGTACGTTTCCAGATGCTTGTACCACATGACGTCACCCACTTTGGCTACCCTCACTTTTTCTGTCACCTCGAGTTCTATATATGCTATCGACGTATGGTTAACTTCATACTTTCCTACAGATCGGATTTTTATCTTCTCACAGTCTGTATATTTTGCCTTTATATTGGTCATGGAAAGTCCAGGATTTTCGACCAACGCAGATCTACTATTTGTATTTCCAGGTTGAACTCAAGAAAGATATTGATGCTGAAGAAGATGGAGACGGTGAGCTTGCGCTCTGGTCTACAGATGTAAGAGTTGTGGAACTCATGAAAGACTCTAAGGGATTAGGATTTAGCATTTTAGACTACCAGGTAGGCTTTAAAAATAAAATAAAGTCTAAATCTAAAGGTTTAAAAGTTGATAAAATCTCAGTGCAAACTTCTTCTGAGGCAGCCGCTTGTATTGTTCACACTTGTTTATTTTGAAGGATCCTAAGGTTTTAGCTGAATAGTTTGAGGTTGCTTGACTGAAACAGTGATGTGTGCTTAAAGAAATCTGTATTTCTCTTGTTACACCAAAATGATGTACTGTATATTATTCATGTTTTCCCGGTTTGGCTACAAGGATTGATGAGACTGACAAAGTGGTGCAATAGTGGTTGCTATAGACTTGTATTAAATGAAAACCACACCTATGTATCCCTAACTCTAGGGGGGTTTCCTTACCTAAATTAAGGAAACTTGAGTGCTTGTCAGGAAGTCTGTGTAAGTCAAAGCAAAAACCCCCTGTCCCGGTCACAAAGGCTCCCACCCTTTTCCTGTCACTATAACAAAATACCATAAAGTCCAGCTACTGTTCATAATCCAGGAGAATGACTCCCTTCTCCTGGATCTAAAGCGTCCGAACGCCTTTCAGGTTCTTTAAACAAAAGTTCCACAAAAGTTCTGGTTCTTTGTTACCCAACAGAAAACAACTGGTTGCATAAAGTTCTTGTGGGGCTAGGAGAATGACTCCTTTTCCTAGCTGGTTCCACAATGTCTTTCACAGTTCTTAATAAGATTTGTTGCTCCCTTATGGAGGTTTTCTCAATCAATTGTGCTTTCTCTACAACTCTCGGCCTGCCCCACTGGGACGATGAAGCTGTGCCCCGGAGTCCCTTCCGTCTCTTCAGCACCATACTCCAGTGGAACAGGACTGAGGACTGCATCACAAATTGGCTTATGAATTTCGTTTTTTCTTTATATTTTACAGTCTGAAAGGGTTTTCTTTCTATTTTTCTTGATGTTTAAACTCGAAGGAACATGACAAGGTTAACGGTTTTCTTCTCATCTCTGAGGAAGGTGCGATCAAGGTAATGAGCTGAAAAGACAGGACTCTTGGCAGAATCTGGTGTTGACCAATCAGCAGGAGTAACATTGGTATTGACAGAAGATGTTTGGTGGTCCAGCGCTAGACGATTCTGGGGTGTGCACCGTGTATCTCTACTTTGACACAGGTCTTCCCAGCTACTTGATGTTTGGATAGAGAAGGAGAGCATAAACTATCCCCAGGCCTCCAAACCTTTTAGGCCCCTTTTGCTGTACTTTCCAGGATCAATAAGATGACTCCCTTTTATGGAGTCAAGGAGTTTGGGTTTCAGGTTCACGGTGTATGGAAATCATGGTGGCAACTGTAAAGATGGACACAAATGATCACAGTTAAAGGGTGTTCATGAAACTATAATGAGTGAGAAAAACACCTATTCTAAACCTAAATCTAAGATGGGAGCAAGCTGCGACCATCAAATAAGGCAGTCCTAGTGGCGTCTTGTCAAATAAAATGGGCCTGGGTCTCCCTTCCCCACGTTTTAAGCATGGGACAAAGCGGGACTCCTGAGCACATCACACTCCTGGGCCTCTCCAGCATGAGGTTCACAATTCCATTCAATGATCTCAGAACCTACAGGGGCCAAGTCTCTTACCTTAGAAGGCCTGCGGGATCAAAAACAACAAACAAAAGTTCCTTCAGTGATCTTGCACATTGGGCGATTGATTTTCACCCCTTGGATCTCCTTCCGCCGGGCTCAGAGCCTTCTTGCAACGTAGGCCTCCCTGTGCCGGGTTCACTACAGCCTTTCACTCTGACTATCACGACTATCACAATGCAGGATTTACTTCTCTTCGTTTTTCCCTTGGCCTCACTCTGTCGGGTTCACATAGCCATCTTTAACACAGTTCATGAATTTCTAACACAATTGATGATTTGCTTCATTTCATCTGAAAGCATGGTTTCCCTTCTCCTAGCTTTCTCTTGGCAATGGGTCAGAGACTTTCGATTGTACAAGGGATCCTTGTAGGACCACTCTGGCACATCATGCCACCCTTTCCTAGGGCCTTCCAGTACTAGCAGTTTCAACACAAAACAAAAGGGGCCAGTGAGAGGGACTACTCTGCAGCTGGCCCTTCTCTGGGCTTTACCAAAGGTTTAAACACACACATGTTCTTTGTTCACAAGTTCCTTGCTTTCATAAAATGTTTCCGATTGCAACCTTGAGCTCATCACTGTTCGGTTTGCTATCAGCTGTCTCGGACTCACCGGCTGTGTTGAACCCATTGCCTTGTCTTACTTCTGGAGTCGACGGTACCACGGTAGCTAGCGTGCCTGCCCACCTGTGCTATCAATGTGGGAGGGCCCGTGCACCGTTGACAATTGTTGCTCCACACGTCAGCTGTAAATCCCAGTCTTACGTTTTCTTTTCCGGAGGCTTCGCGGGTTGAAAAAGGCAGGGGCACTTCCTTCCTTGTTGTTGTTTCAGCTTTTGCCACCTTTCTTCTCCATTTGAACTTCAATCCTGGAATAGCTGCTACGTTCGGTTGGCCTTGCTCATAGTGTGCTCTCGTGCTTTGCTTTTTATCCCTGTGGGGAAGGTAAAGGGCCGTCAGGTGTGTGTGGTTAGGTTCAATTGCCTGACTCTGCCTGACCCTTGTGTTGGGACATGTCAGGTAAACGGCGCTGGTGTTAGTCTGTTGCTGTCACAGTGTAAGAAAGTGTTTGTGTCGGAAAGGGGGTTGGGGGATAGAGCTTCTAAATATCCTACAGGGTAGGATGGGGAAGAAGATGTCATAAGGAAGGGAGTGGTTGGTCAACTCAGAAAGGTGAGATTTCTAGGATTTGTGAAATGAATAGGGGGGTTGTGGGAACGGTAGTGTGTTATCAAAGTATACTGGGAGTTTGGGAAAGAATAATTAGAGGGATGTGGAGAAGAATGACTGGGAGTATTCAGGTGGCAAACAGGGATTCTGGGAGATATGGTTTTCGAATGAAACAGGGTTTCTAATAGATTTACCAAATGCGGAGGGGTTGTTGGATTCTGGTAAAGGAGGTTCATTGTGTGGAAGGGAGGTCGAGTGGATACAGCCTATAAAAGCCTCAAGGAACTAATCTTCCTCATCCCTTTCTCCGGTATAATACAGCGCCATACCTCTCTCCCCCACCCCCCGATGATAACCCCGGGCTCCCCTACCCACGTGATCCTCCCTCGCTCGTCCACTCCCAGGGTTGGGATCTGAGAGCGCTTGCCCTTTCCTGGCCACCTGAATAAGGGATGCTCGAGGTCTGCTTGGGAGAATACCCTCCGGTTTCTCACAACGGACACTGTATCTTCTCAACCGCTGAGGTGAGTGTTCTCAGTTCATATTATTTACTATGAGTAAACGAAGTGGGAATAAATCTCTCGCCATTGCTAAAATAAACCTGCCACTGTAAAAGCTTTGGAGTCGTAGTTGAGACTGGTGGGGATGCTTCCCAAATGTGACACTAACAAAATATATGAAGTACAAAAACACACAAAAACACAACAGTCTCATGATGCGTCTCACACCATGAAATAAATACTCATGTCCTTATTACAATAAACACTCTTAGGTGTATTGAATAATTTGAGAGAATTGTAACAATGTTGAAAAGCAAATATCCGGAAGTAACCAATAACAAATTCTAGTATGAGAAGTGGGTTTACTCCTGGTTATCTTGTTTGGTTTTCGGTATCAATAATACTTCTAACATGGTAGTTAGTGCGGTACAGGTTCGCTTTTATTGATGATTTTTGAAAATTCCACTTGAATACAATGATTAGTGTGTAGAACACTGTTATGGCATTTTGTGCCTTGGTGCGGTCAGCCGACACGTGTTTCAACCCATAAGGGTCTTTCTCAAGGCTGAACAATATTCAAAGGTGCATAGTGATATGTGGTAAAAAGCATTTTGTGACCATCATGTTAATTTAACAACATTAAACGTGGTGGGTGATGTGTGGTGGTGGTAGGAGGTTTTAAAAAACATTGCATAATTGTATATTGCATTTACAAGTTGGAATATTAACACAGTAGACCGAGGAAAAAGGGGGGGAAAAAAAGGAAGGAGAGGTTAAGCAAGAGCGGTGGGGAGGAGGATAGACTGAAGGAGGATTGGAGAAATAGGTGGTCTTCTTACCAGGTATGTCATGCTATGATCCCCAGGTGGGGTTCTAATTGTGTTGTGGGTGGCTGTCCTTTTGGCAGTCTAGCTCCTTTTGGGCTCTAAAATAAATAATAATAATGAATTGGTCCGTTGTTACAATGGTAAATGATTTGGAATTTAAAGTCCGAAGGAGGTGGGCTGAGCCCTTCCTTCGGTATGGCGAGTTTCAGCGAGGGTTGGATCGGGGTGGTATAGCTTACCTTCGTCAGAGTATCGTCTGTGATGAGTCGCTCTCTGCGGCTTCAGTGTTGAATGAATGCCGCCATGTTCGTTATACTTACGCATGCGCCTACCAACCAGGGCTGGACTGGCGGCGCATGCGTGAGCGTGTAGTGTCCCAGCGGGTGCTAATGCGCGTGCGCGAAGAGATAGTGTCCTTGGGATGCAATTGCGCATGCGCGAATGCGAGTTCGCGATACTGATGTGTGCACAATTTGATGTTTGTCTGGTCGGGCCATGGTCTAATGGGGTGAGGTGGTATGGGCCCAGGAGGTGCAATTCAAAGGGGATCAGAATGGGAGGGTGTGAGTGGTGGTTTGCTGAGTTCTATTATGAGTGATGACTCATTTCAAGTGTGAATGGAAATACTTTCCGAATGGTCAGTCGTGGCTTGTCAGAGATCTGGTTTGGGCCAAGGTGTAGTGCCCATAGTGGAGGCATATTTGGTGGTCAAGAAGGTTACAGAAAGACATTGAGGTCGTGATCTCTGTTGAGACCATTTTTAACACATCTGAAGTGGCAGATAAGTCGCGCTTCTTCTTGTCTGAGTTTCTGGATTCTGTCTCCTCCTCTCGGGCCCAGCTTGACAATTTTCAGTCCGATGAACCTTATTTCACTTTTGTCGTTCATTTGATGGTACTTCTGCCAGTGATTGGCCAGCGGTAGTTTAGGATCTTGCGAATGTATGCTGTTCATATGTTCCCTTATCCTGATGCGGGCTTCTCGGATGGTACTGCCAATATATATCTTGTCACATACGCAAATCAAAGCATAGATCACAAACTTGCTTCTACAGTTAATGTGCTCGGTGATTTTGAATATTGGGCAACCTACGAATTTGGCACATTTGGTTTGTGTCGCATACTTACACATTGAGCAAGTTCCGCATTTGGTGAAGCCTATTGGTGTTTGCTTGCTGAGCCAGTCTTGTGCCATGATGTGTTTCTCCGCGAGAAAGGAAGGACTAAGTAGGTTCCTTAGAGTTGGTGCTCTTTTGAATGACATGCTTGGATACGCCTCAAGTTGCGGTTCGATATGTTCATCCATACGGAGTAACTCCCAATGTTTGGTTAAGATTTTTTGCAGGGCATGACTGTCTTGGTTGTATCTTGTAACAAATCTTATCTTGGGGTTGCATTCCTGTCTTCTGGGTTTAGGTGATAGCAGTGTAGATCTTTGAATGTGTATTGCTTGCTCTCTTGCCGGTGTCAGGCTTTGGGCGGAGTAGCCTCGACATCTAAATCTGCGGTCCAGTAGGTCGCATTCTTCTGTGAAGGATTTGTCTGTGCTGCAGTTCCTTCTCGCCCGGATGTATTCACCTTTTGGGATATTTCGTATGACACTGTTCCTGTGGCAACTTTGTGCATGCAAGGTTGAGTTCACTTCCGTTGGTTTACGGAATGTTCTGGTTGTAATTTTGTTGTCTTCTATCATAATCTTGAGATCCAAAAAGTCTATTTGTTCAGAGCTGATGTGGCTAGTTAGTTCAATGCCATAGTTGTTTGTATTGAGGTAATCCATATATTGGTTTAGTTCATTTTCAGTCCCTTTCCATATCAGGATGATATCATCTATGAAACGAGCCCAGTTGACAATGAGGCTGGTGTATTTGGTTTCCTTCATTGCATGCTCTTGTTCGTAGGTATGCATGAAGCAGTTGGCTAGTGCTGGAGCATAGCTGGCTCCCATAGCAATCCCCTTAGTTTGCTTGTAGTATTCACCGTTGAAGATAAATATGTTGTTGTTGAGTGAAAATTTCAGGAAGGATTTGGTCATTTCAACTTGATCGAGGTGTGACGCTGACTCGTATTTGAGGAGGTACCCCATACTCGATATTGCAAGTTCATGGTCAATTGATGTGTACAGGGCCTTGACATCAAGGGTGGCCATTAAGTAGTTCGGTTCCCATTCGATTTTGGAAAGTATCTCCAAAGTGTGCATGGTATCTCTGAGATAGGTAGGGATCTTGATGATGAGTGGCTGTATTACATTGTTAATGTATCTTGCTAGTGCTTCCGTGATACCGCCAATACCACTCATAATCGGTCTTCCTTCTGGAATGGTGTCAAAGGTTTTATGGATTTTCGGTAAAAAGTATAGCGTTGGCATAATTGGATGATCCGTTCTGAGGTAGTCATATTCATCCTCTGTAATGAGTCCTATCTCTTGGTATTTGGTAAGGAGTTCTCGGTGTTCCCTGAGAATCCTGGCTTGGGGATTGTTGTCCAGTTTCTCGTAGTTGCCCGGTATTTGGAGGTGGTTCAGGGCCATTTTGATGTAGTCTGTTCTTTCCATAATAACTATGTTGCCACCTTTGTCGGCTTCCTTTATCACGATACTTGTTTCTTCTTGTAGATTCTTAAGTACGGTTTGTTCCTCATTTGTTAGGTTGTTTTTATCATTAGTACCTCTGGTACATCGATCTTCCAATTTGTGAAGGTCATTGATCACAGCTTGATGAAAGGTGTCTATATAGTTCTCTGCAAAAAGTTGTGGATTGAATTTAGATTTGCTTTTAAGCTCTGGGATTTTCATGGATACACTCTGAATCCCTAATTCTTGCATGCATTCTTGCTTGCTCTTGTTGTTCTCTGCAAGCGTGCTTAGGAGATGGATGTCTTCAAGGTCTCTGATGGTGAACAAGCTGGGTTTTGGTACTGTTTCTGGTGGTTTGTAAACCGTTGCTTTGGTTGCGAAGAATTTAGTGAGTTTGAGGCGTCTAGTAAATTTAAATAGATCTATTTGTATATCTACAAAGTTGTTCTTGCTTGATGGTGAGAAGGACAATCCCTTGTTGAGTACCCTTATTTCCAGATTCGTAAGTTCTCTGTGTGACAGGTTCATGATCAGATTTTGTTGTGTTTCTGTCCCACAGTTTTCTGTGATTGTGACCTTGTTTGTCTTTGTTCGATTTCCTCTTCCAGGTCTCTTGCGTCCTCCGTCTGTTCTTCCCCCTCTTCTTCTTCTTGAGGGGTTCCTGTATTTGTCAATCGAGTTGCGAAGGATACCGATTTTTTGTTGGTGTTGGGTTGTGATTTCAGGCGACTTGCCTTCCTGTGTAGCTTTATTTGGTCTAAAAAAGACCGCTTAGCTGTTGCCTTTTCTGGTAAATTTGATGATTCTTCCTGTTCACTGTCAATGTCCGAACTTGCACCCGAGGTGTTTGGGGTACTTTCTTTGGATTTCTGTTGCTGTTGATTCTGATCATATTTGGGTTGGTAGGTGAAGACCCGGTCTTCCCTGTAGTCTTTGTCGTCTCTGAAGAATTTATGCAGTTTTCTCATTTTGACTTCGTCTTGGTGGGTTTTTAGTATTCTATACATAGTTTTGTAATTCTTCTCCTTGGTTGCTTTGGGGGCATCGTATATCTCTATTTCCTTTTTTAGTTCTTCTAGTAGAATCACAACTCTTTCATGTTTTCTTTTGGCGTGTTCAATCAGCAGTTCTATCATTCGTAATGAGCCTGTTATGAGGTTTTGTTCCCATTCATCTGCTAAATCCGAGTCGAGTGGGTCATCAAAATCCGGAAAGATAACTATCCTGAGACCCCTCGGTACTTTCTTTTGTTCCGCATATTCCTGCATTGTTGTTTTCTCCCAGAATTTATTGATTTCTTTTTTAGACAATTTTTCTAGTCTCATGAATTTGTGCTTTAGATCTTCTTGTAGATTTGAATCTCGGAAGGCGTTATCCGTGGATCCTCGTGGGGCAAATAGCGCCCTGATGTCTTCATTCCTTGACATCATGTATTCTGCCATTCTTTGGTTGTTCCTTTATTCGTATTGAGTTTGTTTAGGAAAATTCCAGGCGTTTGAGCAAGGCTGGTTCCCTAGTAGTAATTAAAAGGTCTGGTTGGCTCTAGGATTGGAACTTGCCCATGCTAAGCACCACTTATAGGTTGGACGGTTTGTTCTGGTGTCACAAGATCACAGGAGTGGTTTGGGGTTTAGGATTTGGACACTATCTCTTCGCGCACGTGCATTAGCACCCGCTGGGACACTACACGCTCACGCATGCGCCGCCAGTCCAGCCCTGGTTGGTAGGCGCATGCGTAAGTATAACGAACATGGCGGCATTCATTCAACACTGAAGCCGCAGAGAGCGACTCATCACAGACGATACTCTGACGAAGGTAAGCTATACCACCCCGATCCAACCCTCGCTGAAACTCGCCATACCGAAGGAAGGGCTCAGCCCACCTCCTTCGGACTTTAAATTCCAAATCATTTACCATTGTAACAACGGACCAATTCATTATTATTATTTATTTTAGAGCCCAAAAGGAGCTAGACTGCCAAAAGGACAGCCACCCACAACACAATTAGAACCCCACCTGGGGATCATAGCATGACATACCTGGTAAGAAGACCACCTATTTCTCCAATCCTCCTTCAGTCTATCCTCCTCCCCACCGCTCTTGCTTAACCTCTCCTTCCTTTTTTTTTCCCCCCCTTTTTCCTCGGTCTACTGTGTTAATATTCCAACTTGTAAATGCAATATACAATTATGCAATGTTTTTTAAAACCTCCTACCACCACCACACATCACCCACCACGTTTAATGTTGTTAAATTAACATGATGGTCACAAAATGCTTTTTACCACATATCACTATGCACCTTTGAATATTGTTCAGCCTTGAGAAAGACCCTTATGGGTTGAAACACGTGTCGGCTGACCGCACCAAGGCACAAAATGCCATAACAGTGTTCTACACACTAATCATTGTATTCAAGTGGAATTTTCAAAAATCATCAATAAAAGCGAACCTGTACCGCACTAACTACCATGTTAGAAGTATTATTGATACCGAAAACCAAACAAGATAACCAGGAGTAAACCCACTTCTCATACGCACCAAATTGGGGTCCTGGCTAAACCCCAAACCACTCCTGTGATCTTGTGACACCAGAACAAACCGTCCAACCTATAAGTGGTGCTTAGCATGGGCAAGTTCCAATCCTAGAGCCAACCAGACCTTTTAATAACAAATTCTAGGTGTGCAAACACATAGCCAATTTCTGGATATGCAAACATATAGCCAATATATTATTTACTGTTCACTCTTGCTGCCTTTAGTTTCATGGAATGTCTAAGTGTATCTTCAAACAGCTTGTGTGCTCCCTCCTGGACTTTCGTTAATTTCTGTTACCTATTGGTACGATTTTGAATGACAGTCAATCGCCTTCACCCACTCTTGCTGGGGTTTGCTTCTTGGTCCCTGTACAGCTGGCTGTCGGGAAGCGAACTAGGGACTCTACCTTCCTTCCCTGTAGAAAACGTCCATCAACCACCTCTCTGGATACTGTTCCGGTTGGTGCAAGCAGCTGTGCGAACAGATAGGGTTAGGAGTTTTGGCGTGGTTTCAGCACAGTTGCTGGACTGCCCAGTTCACCCAGTACAGGTCACTCCACCCCAACTCAGTCTCTGTCCTTCTGTAGGGTTGACTCTCGGCCGACGGGTATGACGCTTTCCCCATGTTTTAGGAACAACGTACTTCTGATCGATTGGGGTGTTCTGCCACTGCTTCTCCGGTCCGGCTTGCTTCTCGCCCAACAGCCACCAGCTTTCAGTTATATAGCGTTTGGCGTTCTGCCTCCATGCGGGATGGCTATTCTCTTCCTCGTTTCTGCTTTCTCCATGTCCAACACCCAGTTGCGAGATGTCCTTGTGGGTTCCCTTTAACCACACCCTCCTCGTCTCTTGCTCGAGCCTCTCAAGCCTGCCTTAGGGTGTTCTCTTGGCTTTGATCTCTCTCTCTTTCTCGACTTTTCTCTCCACCTCGACTGCTCTGTTTCTCTCTCCGGTATCTTTCCCAGTACCTTTCCATCTTCGTTTGGTTCTGACGCCCTGATATAGTATGCTCCGCCCTGACTTAACATCCATTCCTTTGACTACAGCTGCTCTGGTGTTTTTCCTACTCATTTGTAGTGTTCTCAGGAGTTTCTCCGTCTCAGTACCTAAACTATCTAGGTAGTTCGATGTTTCACAGTAAAACATGTCTAAAACCATGTGTTTAGACATGAGTTTAGACTCCTAAGGTTCAGGGCCTACCGTCAACCTACTGGGTTAGGGATTAAAAGGCTTGTGCCTCCCAATCGCGTCCTTGTGCCCAGGTGAGGAGTCCCACCTCATGAGATCCTCCCACGTGTTACCACCCATAGGGGACTATTGGTTAGCAGCCTTTCCTCCCTAGCCTCCTGAGAAGGGATTCTCCCCTGGGGAGAAGTTAAGCCATCAGAAGGATTGTCACACCAGGAGCAAACCTTGAGAAGTAAACATGTGTAGCGCTATTAAGGAAGAGTTGCCAACAGGCCTTGCAATATCAGAATTCACCTTTATTCAGTTCTAGATAGCAGCTGGGACTTGTTCCAATCTTTCCAAAAGTCAGAAACAATACAATGCTCAATGTGTGGAAGAGTTAAAACAAGTATTAATGATATAGGGCCAGTTGGCAAAACTGTAAAGAACTACTTGAGGAAAACAGTACATCACAGCAGGTCTTTACTCTAAGCACAATTTGCTTTGTATGCATCAGACAGGTTTTGTGCTCTTCAAACTGGTTTTTATTTTAGATGTCCGTCGTTGTGTCAGATCAACAAAACACACAACTCATTCTACCGAAATTACAATATATATTCACCAACATACCGATATGGACGGGTGCAGTTTTTCGCAGTCCTCCGATCTTTGGCGGTATGGGGTGGGGGAACGGCTAGAATGAAGTGGGGAAAAAATGGTGGAGCCATACAATAAAGGGGGCATAGCAGCCCCAGACTTTGAGCTATACTACCTGGTGGCGCAGGCTCAGTTTGTTAAATTCTGGTATGATGAACTGAACACCTCACCTCACATTTGTATTGAGAAACACTTAGCACGCCCAACCCGACCTACGCTCCCTCATTTATAAAGTTAAACATAAAGACGACTGCCCATTCGACCCGGTCAGCACAACAGTACATGCTTGGTCTAGACTCTACCGCAGGCTCCAACTAAAGACTCCTTATTACTCGGAAGCACCCTTCTGGAACTTCCCCGGCATAGCACCATCTTATGACCCGGATGTCTGGAAAACTTGGGACCCAGAGGGGAAGTTCAAAATTAAAGAGATCTACCCCAATGGCAAATTCATAACGTTAGAGGAATTTATACAATATCATAGGATGCGAATGGCCTTTAAGGCCAGAAGCCCTCTATTCCCCGACGAGCCTCCCCCACACCCATGCCTCGCGGCTTTGTCCACACAGGCGGGAGTTAGTCTCTGGGCTCTATGCAATGGTACAGGCAAACATGCCAACGACAGACAAGATTAAAACTTCCTGGGAAACTGATGTGGGAACTACCATATCGGACAAGGCGTGGGAAAGATATTGTGATTTAACCAAAAGGGTCTCCATTAATGCAGGCCTCCGCCTGATCCAATTTAAGGTATTAAATAAGTTACACTACAGACCCAAGAAGTTAGCTAAATTTACACGAGACGGATCGGACAGCTGTCAGAAATGCGGGAGCGACCGTGCCGACTCTTTACACATGTACTGGAACTGCCCGCCCATACACAGGTTCTGTGGAGAAGTAGCTTCCATCGTAGCAGAAATTACACACGTCCCAGCAGACCTAACACCCCAGGAATACCTATTTGGGGACATTGGGAAGATTTCAGAAGTGACCAGGCGATTATTTAATGTGGCATGCATAATGGCTAAAAAATGTATACTACAGAATTGGAAGAGTACACACGCGCCACGTATCAATCACTTTCTCAAAGAATTGTCATATGTCAATGAATGTGAGGAGCAGTACGTTATATCACTCCCGAGGTCTAGCAAACCGAAAGAGATTTGGGCTCCGTTCAGAGTATACTTGTGTGAAATGGGGTCGGCTGGTGGCAGCCCGGCTGTGAAACGGCTGTGTAGACTTTACATGTTTTACTGTGTTTGGATATTTGCCAACTAAATTACTGAATTGTATGGAATGCTATGTTGATGAAGCGCCGTGTACTACCATCAATAAAGTTTTTTTTTTAAAAAAACAAAACGCACAACTCATAAGTACTAAGTTAAACCAACTTTGCTCACTTTCAGGATGGAATTGAGATTATCTCATAGGAGCAGAAGGGGGGTTTCTACAGCAACATAGGATATCCTCCTCTGAGGAAAATCTTAGCAGTGGTGTAATAGGGAAACTATGAAGTTTCTTAAGGGTCTAATTAATCTGGCCATAGTTACCTAATATAGCATACATTCTTGGGGATATAACGCAAAACTCGTTTCTTGACATTCTCTTTTCTAGGATATGGGCTTCTTATCAATCGAAGTCCTGGGGATATAGTGCAACGCTCTTCTAACCAGCAAGTATGTCTTCTCCTCACCCCCATTGCTTAAGGCAGGGTTGTCCAACTCCAAGCCTCGAGGCTGGAATCTTGATGGATTTTCAGGATATTCCTCATTAATATTTATTACAAAAAATGTGCATACATTCATAATCATTGTATGTACATTATCTCAACAATATTAATGAGGGGTATCCTGAAAATCTGACATGTTTTTAGCCCTCGAAGTCTGGAGTTGGACAATCCTGGCTTAAGGTAATTGGCAGGTCTAGTCGCATCTTCTAGCCTCTGGGCCACCCTCCTGGGCCTCAGTTTGACTCCATCTCCTAGCCCACACATAGCACTGCTTCTTGGTACATTTACCGATCATGTTCAGGCATTCCTTCATCACTATCTAAAATGGATCGTTCCGGATCTCTCCCAGTAATAACACGTCTGGACAATGTCTCCTCTTGATCTCTCATCTAAATCATGGCCTGTGCACTACTGTCTCTGCTTAGTGCTGACTAGCTTGATTACCTAATACAGAATCACATTGATTATTCCTGGGTTTTCCTACCTTCTTGTTATATAATTAACCCCTTGCTGTTTCCTTCTCCTGTGGTTTGCCTCCCGCCCTAAGGTGTAACATCTGTGGCTCATCAGCGCATGTCCCTATTGCTACTTGAGTTTAACTACTGGTGGTGTGGCGGTTTCTGTCATTTTGAAGGTAGGCAGAAGTGTCATGGTGGCATTCTGCTATGTAGGACAATGCCTTGCCTTCGCTCCAACTGTGGGCCAGTCTGCACAAGTTTGGGAGCTTGATGTTATGTTTGTCTCCCAACCACTAATTGACACCAAGGGAGGTGCAGTGTTTGGGAGCAGGAGCCCTGTAAGAGGCAGTCTCTGCAGCAGTTCCCAAACCAATCTCTTTAAAGGAACATTGTATGCATAACCAAGCACTGAGAATGGACTTAGCTACATGGGGCTAGGAAAAGGTTGTGCTTTTCTGGGAGGGACATTTTCTATGTTGAAGCTTGTGCATGTTGTCTTAGGTTCAGAAACTGACGCAAGAGGGTCTAAGTCAGGAATAGTGGTGGTGTCTGGGTAATCCCCAGTTCTCCTCCTCCAGGTAGAACTTCATGCAGCAGCTGGGCTTTCCAGTCCTCAAAGCCATCAAATCCAGGTAGAAGTGGTGTCTAAAATGACTTTCTCACATTGTCCATGTTGTGAGAAATGATACTGTTTTTTAATTAACCTATTCGTTTTTGCCCAGCGAAGGGCAGTGGGTGCGTATTCTCTTGCTTTAAAGCCTGCAGAACACTTGCACTTTGGAATAATCCCAGCCATCCTATATAATAAAAAGGCCAGATGTATGTTTAACTGATGCAGTCATGCGCCGTAGAGAATGCAGCTTCGCCTGTTGTTTTAGGATATGGCTCCATCGGGAATTCCTCGGCATAAGATGAAAATTAAAGTTAGCAGTATTATTATGTTGCTTAGAAATCTTAACACAAAAAGAGGACTGTGCAATGTAGCCAGATTGTTAGTTAAAGATCTGAAGACCAATCTGATATTTGCTGTGGTTCTCAAAGGAACAGCTCAAAACCAGATGGTGTTCATCCCACAAATAGATTTAGCCCCTGCCAACACTGAACTGCCATTCATTTTGAGGAAGAGACAGTTTCCAATCAAACGCCTTTGGAATGACCTTTTACAAATCACAAGATCAAACTTTAGAAAAAGTTGGAGTATTCCTTCCAGGGCCAGTGCTCAGTGACAGACAACTTTGTTGCAACGTCTCAAGTTCGTACATCTGGTGTCAAAATTAAGATACTTCAAAGTTCCAAGCCAGGAAAGATATTACCGAACAGTGGTAAACATTTTACAAAAAACAGTTTTCAAAGAAATATTCTTTACATAAAGATATAGGGTTTGACAGTAAATTTAGTTACAATATATTATGTCATTTTTCATTGTAATATTTCTTGGTATGTATTATATCAATAATATTGTTCATGTAAGTTTTAAACTTTATTTCACTTTAATTTACTTGATATCATGATCTCATGTTTACTTTACTGTTTATATTGATAATATACTGTTATATTGTATGAAAACAATAGATTTTTTTTCTTTTAACATAAACTACATTACAATCTACCACATAATATATGAACACTCTGAGAATGTCTTCCTTTACCTAAATAAGCCCGTGTACACAGGGTTTTACACTAATTATAGCTATAAAAGGTTAACTTTACTTGACTTGTGTTTAGTGACGCGTACATGGAACTACATCAAGGCTAGCTTGTATGGAGAGATTAGTTTATTATAGAGGCAAGGTGAATAATTGAACATTGAATGCTGGAGTATATGCTTAAAGGACTGTCTTAGCCACCGGAAATGGTAGTCAAATAGAGATAGGGGACTACAGACCATGAAGAAACTGAAAACAAAATAAACAGGATAAGTTCCAGGAATGCCAAGACCTCTAGACGGAAGTGCATACTACCAGTCTGAGTACGAATAAAAGAGCTTTAGCAAGTGGATGGACATAATTAAAAGGCTGTGAAACCCACTTATGCCAAAGCTTCAAGCATTCCGGATTTCAGTGCGACTACCAGAGCCACATCTTGTCATCATTGTCTAAACACCTATCTGCTCAATAAGTGTCCCCAGCATAGTGCATGCAAGAGGTATTGGGGTGCAACCAAATTGGACATAAGACTGCTTCACATTGATTAGGGAATTTAAGGGGGTAATTCGGTCAGATATGTTATTGCCCAATGGATCTCACTTTAACACATGTGAAACTGACGGCTCGGCTACCACCATTTTGTGCTATTCTTATCCGTTGATCTATCGTCCCAAGTGCAAAGCCCTTGCGGCACTGATTCGGTGCACCCTCCCCGAACAATGACATCACTAGCGCTCAGGATGAGCTCCACCTATTCGAATGACGTTAGTGGGCAGCGCAGCCAAACGTACCCTGTCATCACCAACGTCATGACATTATCTAACGCAGAACCGTGATCTTAAACACACACGCATCCACAACAAACCCAGCACTTTTGTTTCTTTTCACAAAAATAATAGAAACATTTTATTTTGAAGAAAACAGCAATTGTCGGGAGCGTAAAAAGTAGATTTCATTTTGACACAGCAATGAAAATAGTGATTTAAGGCCACGAAAACTTTGTTAACTTTTTCGAACACAGTTCATAGCTAGCAAACCAAGAGCCCAGTTCCCTGTATGCGATCTGTCTGTAGTCACCTCCATGACATCATTGAAGTCACCTCCCAAGACCCATGCATCTGCCCGCTCTTCCAGTAATACTGATCGTAGCTCCCCTAAGAGTTGTTTTGTAAGTGTTGGGGGGGCGTATGCTGCGATAAAGCCCCACTGCTCCCCTCTGATGTCCCCCAGTACCAGCACGACGCGGCCGCGTGGATCGGGCTGTACTTTTGTGACCTGAAAGGGAACCTGCTTGTGGGTAAGTATCATCGTGCCCCTAGCACCGCTCGAGAACCCAGCCTGGTATGTGTGCGAGTAGTTTGATCTCCTAAAGAACCCATCAGATGGGTTTCTGATAGTAAGGCCACATCCGGATAATAGCGATTGAGGTATTGGAGTACTAACTTCCTTTTTATACCGGAACAGAGTCCGTAAACATTCCATGATAGAAAGGACAGTTGGCATACCTGTATTCTGTTAGCATGTTCTGTGTGTCGTGATTTCAAGGAGGATCATGTGTCGTGTTAGCCCCTGGAGTTCTGGGCACCCCTTGTGGGATCGCATCCTGGTACCTCCATCTGTTTGACTTCCCTGCTGCTGTTTAATTATAGAACCTGAACCCATACCTCTTGGGTATGACAAACTGTACCCCATAAACACTCACACCCTGAACCCCCCCCCCCCAACTAGAAGCACCTGTCGGCCTAACCTAAAAAAACCATGAACTCATGTGAACCATTTCGGGGAACTCCCCACGGGTTAGTCCGCCGTTCCTTGTCCCCGCCGGGGCTGCCCATCTTGAAGTTATCTCATACTGGTTGAATTATTTCTTGAACGGGAAAAGAGGAGGAAGGGGAAGGAGGCCGAGGGGGGGGATCTGCCCTACTGCAGGTGAGGGTTGTTGTGTCTCTTATAGCCCAGCATCGTTCCTAAAGTCTCGCCGTTTTTCCGGGACGGGTTGTCTTCCTTAGTTCCACTGCGCGGTGTGCAGGTTAGCTTGTGGTGCAGATTATCCGCAGTCCCTTCCTTTCGGCAGTGTATGATCTCTGGAGCCTGGGGAGGATAAAACCTGTGTTTCCAGCCATTCCCAGGCTTCTCGCGGGTTGCAGAACTCATGGACTATGTTGTAGTGTAATTTGAGGGTGGCTGGGAAGAATAATGCATATTTCATGTTCAGAGACACGAGATCCTTTTTAATCCAGATTCAGGGGTCCATTTCTGGTTCCTTGCGGGTCTCGCTGTGCACAATTAAATCTCAAGTGGTCCCTGTTCCCGCTGGGAATCCGGCATTCCCAAACTCCTCACTCAGCAGTGTGGTTTGCTCAGAAGGCTGGGTGTCAACGTCATTGTCCTTGCGGGGTGAGCATCCTCCCAGTTTGTTGTGACGTGGGGCGGAGAGGATCTGTGTTTCTAACCATTCCCAGGTCTTGCGGGGTTGTGCAACACATGGACTGTGCTTTTGTAGTACAATTTGAAGGTTGCCGGGAAGAAATTTGCATATTTGATGCCCAGGGATGCCAGTTTCTTTTTTAACTGAGTCATAAGATTGCTGCGACTTCTGGACCTCCCTCGTATAGCTAGGGAAGAATTCAATGTGGTTGCCATTATAAGTGATCGGGCCAGTTGCTCTCGCCATATGTTAGGAGTGTATCGCGATCCCTAAATGCATACATTTGGCAATCACTGTGCGCGGGGGAGCCCCCGGGACCGGTCTGCCCGCCGGAATCCTGTGCGCTCTTTCAATAGAGAAAAAGTTTGAGAGTTTGGTAGGAGCCATAAGGTCCGATGGCCAGTCTTCCAGCAAGAGTTACTTGGAGGGTCCCTCCTCTCTTTCGGAAGGCCAAATATGCAAAGGTTATTGCGGTGGGACCTTCCTTCACTGTCCTCGGCTCTGCTCTCCAGAATGGTAATTTTCCGGTCCATTTGTTCCAGGCGGTCCCTTAGATTTGTAACGGTGTTCTCGGTGTCGGATATCTGTGGTTCTGCTTCCCATAGCCTGGATGTTAGATTTCTCAGGTCTTGTCCCAAAAAGGATACTTCAGAGGCTAGGCCGTCAATTTTCGTCCCCACCGAGGTATTGAGTCATTAATGGCCGCCCTAATGACTGTGAGCGACAACGTCTGGCCTGCGAGCCTGTTTTGCCTGTCCAGGGGGCTTTGCTGGGGCACTGATTGTGTACTGGTCAATTTTATTCTGTGTTGTTCCTCTACGGGGCAGGTCTTTCCTCATCTTTGACCCAGTGGGGCGGCTCAAGGGCGGGCCCCTGTCTTGTTGCTGACGGCCTTGCCGGACTGGTGCACAGCGAGGCCAGCCAGTTCACATCGCCTTCTGGTGTGCCCACCGTGTCGGTTCCCGGTACTTCCGTCCACCTGCGTCAGGTGAGTTGTTTTGCTTCAGTGTTCTGCGCTGCGCCTTGTTTGTGTGATAGTATGGGCACAGTCTCTGGCCGTGCTTATGTTCCCCAGAGGTTCGTGGCCTACTGTTTAGCAGTGAGGAATGGAGGTGTTTACTTAGGCTGCTCCTACTTTGGCGGTCATTTTCGCTCTTGTGCAGAGTTGTAGGGTGTTAGTGATCCAACTGATTGAATGGCCTCTCCTCTGCTGATATGGCTGTGTGCCCCTTGTGCCCTTCTGCAGGGAAACGTTCAGTCTGCTGCTTGATGTGGGCTGGCTGCGTATCAAGCCGGGCGTCCCAGAGCAGTGGGTGTTAGTGCCGCGGGACAGGCGGCCTGGTGGGGAGGGATGCGTGGTTCCGTACCTCCGGAATGGTAGATAGTAGTTGGCCTTGCTTATGGCCTGAGGACCAGCAGGTGGGCTGGTAATGTTTGTGCGGCCGTCGCCATCGGGCGTGTACTCTGCAGAGACGGACCGCCAGATGCATGGTCTGTGGGGGCAGACTCCACGAGGCTGCGCACTTGTTGATGAGATGTTGCAGGTGAAGTCTGGGGTCGGGTGGGGGGGTCAGGCGGGGTGTGTGAGAGGGAGCGACCACACTCTGCTTCCCTGGTGTATCACCGGACCGGTGTCCCTCCCCACCTCTCCTTACTGGCAACGTGTATCGGATGAAGGGTTGGGCCGCCTGCCGCACCTGACGGCCCCTTGGTAGTGTAGCCGGTCTGTTGCTGCAATGATTCTGCCTAGTGCTGTCTTTGTGACCTGGACGGCGGGGTCTGGTCATTGCTGCTTCTTATTCGTCGGGCGCCACAGGCTCTGCGCGGCCAGAGCACCACGGCCAGTCCACCGGAGGTTGAGACAGCCCTGATTCCAGCAGCGCCGCCCCCCCTGCGGTGAGCGGTGTATATTGGCGGGATCCCTGGCGTTGGAGCACCAGTTCAGCTGTTTTATTTCTGTTTCTGCCATTTCAAGTCAGGGGCCGCAAGAGCCTCTCCTGCCGTGCAATCCAGCGGGGGGACGGGTGTGCAAAAGTTTCAGCAGGGACTCTGTGTCCTCGGCACGATTCAGCCAGCGGGCCCCCTCATGCAGTCTCGATCGTCCAGTGCCGCTCCTCCCCCACACGGGCATGCGCTGAGTCCCGGCAGATTGGTAGACGGTGTAAAGGACCCAAAACGGCTCAGATTTTCGCTGGGATTACGGGGGAATGGTGTAGGTGCAATCCCCTTCTTGTAAATATCGTTCCTGGACGATTTTCTTCCCAAAATCAGCAGGATAACAAAGGATAACGGCAGCCCCGGCGGAGCAGTGGAAAGCTACATCTGCTTCCGACGGCTGCTCAATAGCGCCCCGTGTTTTAGTTACTTAAGTATACAAAACCCAAAGTGGGAACCTCAATAATCACTGGCACCTTGAGGTAGAAGCATATAATGAAATACAGGGTGGTACCAGGAGGGCGGGATTAACTGGGAGAAGGAGGGCAGAAAGCTAAACGAATCAAATCATTATTTCATTTTATTTTGATTTAGATACAAAAACATTACACTTTTTAATCAATTTAGTTATAAAAGCATTTTATAAAACATGCATCCAAACATTCATTCATTCATTCAGTCTAAATACATCCCAAAAAAAATTTTTTTCAATTGTTTTAAGATACGACAGAGAAATGTACAATTCATTACACAATCTCTTCACTCTATACATCTAACCATAGTTCATTCCAAATAAAGTATCGACTATTGGTGCCCATAAATGCAGATCTTCTTTAGAACATGGGCTTTCCAGTTGGTAAATTGTTTCGACTTGACAAAATATGTCTTCATCAGTATCGGATGAACATTAACAGATTCTAAAAGTAAAACAAATGCACATATTAAAAATAATTAAAATAGCTTACTGTCTCCCTTCACTCAGTAGTACTTGCAATTATTTTAACAAAGAGATCAAACTAATCTATCTCTCTACCCATCAATTGTATCTGGTGTCCCATGGTTAAGGTCCAAATATTGGCTAAGTACCTCTAAGTAGGCAAATATCTCATACACGTGCCTCAAAACTATGGGCAACCTGTAGGCAATCCACGTGGGCCCTTTATTTATTTAAAGGTTAAAGATGCACAGAATCTAGAATTCATTTTATTCAGTGCCATATTTCAAACTTTATGATCATCCCTGTTCCAAAGCTGTTGTGACTCAGTGAAAAATAGAAATACAAAATAATAAAGAAAATTGTAAGCATACCTACAAACCCCATTGGGTTCGCATAGTAGCTTGTGTCCCAATGGTCTGGTAACTTGAGCTCCATTCACATCTAATGTTTATCAAAGCTGTTCACTCTTCGGAAAAATTGACTAATAGGAAAGCAAACGAAATTTCATTGATAAAAAAGCCAGCCAAAGTTTTACATGAAAAACGGCATAGTTAGTTAGAGGCTAACAAATACCTTCATTTGTAACCACTGATCCTCATCAGAGAAGAGTCTCTATTTTGTTAGGCACACCGCCTCTACACACAGCGGCACTATTCGTACCGAGCGAGGAGGGAGCGCTAGGCTCTTCATGAGTCGTCGCGCATATACTGGGTGAAAACAAGCAATAGAAAAAGCTAATGTCAATACGCTATGCTTTCACTCAGAGGACACACTAGCCCGCTAGATCTAAACAAGGCTTACCTTTTGAACAGCGTGCATAAATCAATCTGAAACTCGATCGTGGTCACGTCGGCGTTCAGATAGTGGCATTTCTACAATTTTTCCCAGAGAAGCTCTCTAGGTCGATAAATCCCAGGTACACACTTGTCTCTGTTTCAAGGACCCGGAGCTTTAATAGATTCAAAATGAATAAATTCAGCGATGTTCCGACTCCACATACAAAGGCTGTTTGACGTTTATCCAGGAAGCCTGCCCTTATGGCCCAGTTTTTTACTTCCCTTAAAAGGATGGAGGAGAATATTTTCCCTATGGAGTCCAAAAGAGCCATAGGTCTATAGTTCTTGGGGTCTCCACAATCCCCTTTTTTGGGACAATCGGTGCCTCTTTCCATGACGATGGGATGGTTCTTGTCTTCTTTATTTGATTGAAGAGCTGCAGAATAAAGGTGGCACAGACTTCCCCCATTTTCTTTAAGCATTTGATTTGATATGCCGTCCGGCCCGGCACCCTTGTAGGGTTTAACTTCTTTATTCTCCCCAGAAAATCATCAAAATCACTTTCTATGAGCCATGGTGTATTTCTCTCTGAGTGTATGATCTTTTCTGTAGTTGAATTTTGCTGGAACAGGGTAGAATAGTGCTTAACCCATAGGTCTTTTGAGATTTGGGAGATGGTTAGGGCCGGTTGGAAGTTGCCGCCTTTATTAATGATCTCTCAAAGGCTATGCGCATTTGCCATTTGAATTGAAGCTAACATCTTCTTTGCATTGCATTGAGCTCTCCCGGCCTTCGATGAAATTAGCCAATTTTTATAAGATTGTTTTGCACTTTTGTATTAGTTCTTTATTAGCCATTGAGCTTTTTCTTATGCTTCTTAATTTTGCACGGTAGGTCCTTCGTCTGGTCACAAGGTCGGCATTGTACGCATGTTTTCTGGTGATGGATCGATTTTTATTAACATCACATTGTACAACATACTCCTTTAGTAGCCATTTGTATTCTACTTCTCCTGGACTTCTTTTTACCTGATTATTGAAGCCATCCGTTACTTTAGCGATTGCCTGAGTGTTTATTCTGAGACGATTTCTTCCCCACAAGACTTCTAGTACCGGGAGTGCATGATTTATTGCACCACCAGACTCCCAATTGAATTCGTTCTCTAATAGAGCGTGGTCACTAGATTTCTGCTTCTTCACGCTGAATGTGTTTATCCACCTTTGAGTGTTTCCTGATACGAAACAGTAGTCTAGGAACGCGCTACTTGTATTATTTGACCATGGTATTGTTCCTCTGAGATCTCCTTTTGTCTGTCCATTTAAGATTTTCATCTCTCGTATTTCCATTTCATCTGACCATCGTTTATCGTTTTCTTCCAGCTGCTGATTTGGTTTTAGTTTTCCTGTCTTGTCAAGCAGCTTTAAATTCAGATCTCCACATATGATAATTAATTGATTTTTTTTTTCTTCTATCATGGATTCATCTATTGCTTCCGTTATATCTGATAGATATATGTCATTGTCACAATCTGTTTGGCCCCAGTAGGTGTTAATTAGGAGAAGACTGATGTCCTGAGATTTAAACCTTTTCTGATTCTTTAGAATCTGGACGTACGGGTTCGGGGTGCAATGACTCGGTACTTGGAGGTCACTTGCACCTTTTACAAACGTCAGGAGACCAGCACGGGATCTGCCCAGCCGTCCTTTCTTAGCCGGGTTCATGCACAAATTATAACCCTCACATAAGGGAATCGTTCTTATCCCAGATTCCTGAAGGCAAATTATTTCATAATTCCCCAAAAAGGCACTTTCTCCCGAGTAAAGGTGATTAAAGCCTCTTGTATTCCATGAGGCCAGTAGGGGTTTTCCACTGACTGCCTCCATGTTGGCCTATTGTCTCTTTTTTTCCTGGTTTTATTTCCCGCACTCCTTGTTTCAGTCGTTGACTTCCACTGCCTTGCATTAGGGCCTTTGAGTTGGAGTTATGCACCATAAATTTCAATTTTGCCGTTCTGCTAACGGTGAGGGGCCTGAAATTATCCCCCAATCTTTTTGCATCCACCATGTTTCTCTGTGAGACCTTCAGCCTTTCTTTCAGCATGTCTCGTTCTGTCTGGTTGTGGTCTTTCCTCAACGGGATTGCCGTTGACAATTTGTTTTTCTGGGCCGCTCTCCCTATAATGTGATGTACAATCCTTTCTTCCCTATTCCTTTCACGATGCCTGATTCTAGTATGCTCTGTTACTGAATTTTTATGGTGTTCTCTTGGGGACTCTACATGCCACAATTCCGATCTTGATTTGTAGCTTTCGTATGATGAGCAGTTCCGATTTTCCTTTCTGCGGCTAACTTCATCTCCTTCCACCTCTGTTAATCTGAAACCTGCATCTGCCAGTTTTCACTTGGATCTTAGCATTAGATCTGTTACTCTTTGAGATCGCAGGTGGATTATTATCACATCTGGCTTCTTTTCGTCTGGAAATTCGACTATCAAGATGTCATCCGCTGAGATCTTTCTAAGTGATGTAAGTTGAGTTATGATGGTCATTAGATTTTTCCTAATGAGGATGATCTTTTTTGAGTCTTTTGCTACTCTCTCCAGCTTGAGTTTATATGGTCTGTGCGTACCTTTTTTTTTCACCCGCATACTCCCTCTTATTTTCTTCTGTCCTCTCCTTTTCTCGTTGTTTTGCTGGCTTGACTTATTTTGCAAGGTCCTTCCTCGAGCTGGTCCCACTGATTGGGATCTTTTTTTCTGTCTCTCTTCTAAGGATTTCCAAAATACGTGTTTTTACATTTTGTTTCCTTTTTCTTTTCCCCACTACAAGTTAGTTTTCTGGGTTTGTTTTTCATCTCCTTTAGTCTTCTTCCGTTTCATCATGGTGGGACTGCTTATCAATCGCTTGCCAATCTGACTGGCTAATGTTTTGCCATTGTTCATCGATGAATTGCAGATCTTCATTTCCAGCCTTGGCTTCTTTGCTGGGTCTTTGTTCTTCCCTTACCGGTATTTTTATATTTCGTAAGAAGGACCTTGAGCCGCATTACATCCGTTTGGTGGTTTGATTTTTAGGCTTCTTTTGCAATTTGTCTTGTAGCTTGCATACCACCTGCAAGGTAGTTTCTGTTACGTTCTTGGTCTCATTTTGTACTTCACCAAAAATTGCGTAACTTGACTTGTCCCTATCTTCATTGCCCATTTTCCGCATGGTCTTTTGATGGAGGTCATTGGCTGGGTTTCCTTTACTGTCTTGTTTTGCTTTGATTTTATCGGGACCTCTTCCTAGTTTCATGGGTCCCCCTCTATCTTGTCTCACAATTTTTTTTCCTACTATGACCGAACTTGGAGCTTTCGTTTCGTCCTGTTCCCCTCTGTCTTCTCGGATTGCTTCGGTCTGAGGGCAATTGAGGGTGTCTTGTTGATAATTGGTATGGATCCACTTGTGGTCTTCTAGTATCGCCTCCATCAAAAGTTGTTCATCATTGGCATCAAGGTGTGCTAAATCACTTAGGCAATCTTGCCACTTACTTGATTTGTCTGTTTCCTTATCCATTACAGTTTTAATCTTTTTAACGCTCCTTCGATTTCAGTTATCTGATCCTTTGTTGTAGAGTTTACTGAATAAACCATTTGCAAGGATTTGTTGATGTTCTCATAGAGCTTGAGAAAAGGAGCCATTGTAATGTTTGCAGCCGCCATTACCGCATTCTGCATGTGCACCAGGTCATCCGTTCTCCCCTTATTGCACAACTCTTATTTTTTCAAGGGAGTATTCATCCATCCTTGCTTCCAGTTTGTTTTTTTGTTCCTGATTGATCTCCTCATTTGTCTTGTTAATACCTTTGTTCATAGGCGGCCCTATGTCCTTTTCCTTTTTTCCATACCGATTCTGAATTTCCCATTCAAAGTGGTCTTCTACATCAAGCGCAGCTATTTTTTCTTTAATAAAGGACAAACTTTTCCTTTTTTCTGTAGTAATTTTACCAGTGAGTTTTGCTATGTCCTGAACAGGTTTTTGTGCCAAGGCAGAATTAATGGATTTTTCTTCCTCTTTGATCTTCCCTTCCTTTGGGACCTTGACGTTTGGAGAACCTATCATGATCCATGAGTGATTTACAGTCCCTGGGCTCCTGGATATCTCCGCTGCCCGGGAGTTTCTTGTCATTTTAGTTTTGATTAGGGCTGAGGTTTGAGGTGATGTATCCATATCTCCCCAAAAGGCCTCGTCCTGCCAGATCATCAGATTCACTGATTTCTCCTGTTCGCCTTTCATAAGCTTCAAAGGCTTCCTTTCTAGAATACTTGCTCCTCTGATGTTTAGTTTCTTTCAAAGTGGCGGTTGATAAAATTCCTGCACCTGGTATTTTCTGAGGGTTTGTATGGAGGTTTGAGGTATGTATGATTGCACTGGCATTTGGTTCAAGATTAGATCTGGTTTCTTCAAGTGAGCTAGCAGTGATTTTCTCCCTTTGAGATACCAACTCAACATTAGATTTATATGCCTGAGTTGTGGAGTTTTCTCCCACTTCTGTCGCAGCTACTGGCGTTGTCACTATCCAATAGGTCTATTGGTGGCCCTAGTGTATCTGGGCTCATAATTGGTATGGGGGCTGCATGATCCTGTTGTGCAGGTCTAATAGACTCAAGATTCTGTGCTTCCTCCCCTCTCCAGCTTGTATTAAGTTTTTCCTTGCATGAGAAATCTGTCGCATCTAGGAGAGCTATTTCAGGCGTCTCAGCCATGTTCTTACAGCCCTCCTGTTCCATGTCAGTGGCCCGTAACTGCAGTGGCAGTGGGGGCTCGTCTGGCTCCCTTGGGGGTATCAAACCCCTTACTGGTGTTTTAGATGTATTGCCAATGCCCAGTTCCCTGGAGGTTCCCTCCAAAAGCAAAGACTGTGTGGATGATTGCACACCATCGTCCAATATGGTGGCTTCCATGTTCTTTTTAATTCTTTCTGGTGTGTTCCCAAGTTCAGCACACTTTCAATGCCTAGCCCTTCTCGGGTAGTCTAGGTAGAGTGGGTATGTTAATTAGTTCTTGAGATTGGGGTTGGGTTTGGGCATCCTCTAAAGTCTCCTGGAGGAGTCTCTCTTTAGTAAATGGTAGCCGTGATTGTTTTAGAGGCGGCAAGAGTTTACTTTTCGGGGGTCTGGCGGGTGATGCAGGCACCAGAAGGGCAGGGTGGGAAGCTAGCCTCTGTCTTACCTGCATCCGCGTTTTCACCACTGCCTCACCCCCTGAGTCCGTAGGTTCGCTCGTCAGGTGGCCCATTTTTTCACGTCGTGCAGCTCCTCTAAGAAACAAGAATGTCTATATTTTCTGGTGAGGTTAAAGTTTTCGTTTGTATATTGAAAACCAGCAAACAGCCAAATAGCAAGGTGAGAATCTGCTCGCCCTTGTCGCGCTCAGGCTTATTGCCGCAAGGGTAGCTGGAAGCTCCTTTTGAACTTTGCATCCTTCTGGGGGCGTGGCCTCATCCCGCCTTGCTTCTGCTTCCTGCTTTCCTCATGGCTCGCCGCAGAGGGAACAGGGGAACAGGAGACAAGCTGCACTTCTGCAGCAAACGCCAAACAGTCTGGTGAGATTCCGCTCGCCCTTGTCTCGCTCTGGCTTATCGATATACCCCATAAACAAAAACAATGAACCCCAGTGCAGGCACACCCCTTCACCATTGCTAGAACTGAGCCGTAAAATTCTACTGTCCACACAAGAGTCTGGCCGAAGGACAGAAGGAGCCGGCCCATCACACAGACAATCAGCCACTAATCCTCAGGACAGGCTAGTGACAGCCCATAACCCATTCAAGGCCAGAAAAGAACACATAACAAACCCTCAGTGTTGTTATCCTGATGGACCAAAGCAGCAAACGTCTTAATGAAAAACAGCTATTTCCAGGAGAAAGTGGAAAGAAAATCTACTGCCTGACAATGGACTCAACATGGACAGCCATAGAAAACCTGACTTTTCAAGAGCATCGGTATCTTTCCTACAGGGAACAAAGCTATGCAGGAGCAATGGAAAAACATATACAACTGACCAGGAGCAGATTTCCATCAACAAAGATAATACTTTCCAGTCTGCTTACAAGAGTGAACCAAAACCCTCACCAAATATACAGCATAAACCAGGAGCTAACAAACGCTTGCTCCGGAATACCAGGGATGCATATTGTATACATCACAAAACCACTGAGAAGTAGCATCCATATTACTACATGGATCTAAACGCAAGAGGAATGAAAACATTTGTGAGGATATTGAACAACACAATCCTGGATCGAGAGCCTCTAATACAAACCACTGCAGCAAGGCAAACCCAAAGTGGTACGCCATTGAATCTGGGGTAGTATGACCATCTTCAGTATTGCTATCCGCCCCGGTAGGGAGATTGGAAGTCTCGCCCAGCCTGAGGTCTTTACTGGTATGTTTGTGAGGTACTTCTGGTAGTTTTCCTCAAGTAGTGTCTCAGAACAGCGAGCTACCTCCACCCCAAGGTAAGTGAATTTCGTTTGGGATCATGTAAACCCCATAAGATCGGGAGGAGGATGTGTGCAGTCCGTAAGTGGGAAAAGGATGGATTTGGAGCAGTTTACCTTCAGTCCAGATATCCGCTCAAAGTGGAACACATCCTCCAGTATCGGGGTGAGGTTGGTGGCGGGGGATTGAATGTAGAGCAGGGCATCGTCAGCATACAGGGAGATAATGTCCGATTGACCCGCTGTTCGTAAGCCTCTGTGTGCGTGGGAATGCCACATCATGTCAGCAAAGGGTTCCATGGCTATGGCAAAGATTAGTGGAGAAAAGGGGCAGCCCTGTCTTGTCCCTCTGGCTATTTGGAAAAGGGGAGAGCATCTGTCCTCCGTGCGGACCCTGGCCACCGGACCGGAGTAGAGCAGCTTAATCCAGGAGAGGAAACTGGGGCCAAATTTACATTTTTCCAGGACTCGAGCATAGGTATTCCCATGACACGGAGTCGAATGCTTTTTGCATATCCAGGGTGGCAGCCACTTCTTGTACTCCAGGGTTAATTCTACAAATTACATTGAATAGGCGTCTCAAATTCAGGGAGGTGGAAAAGCCCCAAAATAAATCCTACTGGATCCAGGTAAATGATGTATGGAATAAAGGAGACTAGGCATAGGGCTAATAGTTTGGCATATATTTTGGCGTCACAGTTAATCAGTGAAAGGGGTCGGTACGAGCCACATTGAGTTGGGGGCTTGCCAGGTTTGAGTAGGACCGTTATCATGGCCTTGCAGAGAGAAGGGGGCAGCCTGCCAACCTCACCCGACTCCTTCCACAGAGCCCTCAAGTGGGGGGATCAGAAGGGATTTGAATTGTTTGTAAAATTCATTTGGGAGGCCGTCTGAGCCCGGGGACTTACCAGATGATAATGAATCAATGTCTTCTGAGAGTGCTTCAGGGGTGAACAGCCTATCAAGGGAGAAGCTGGCTTCGGAGGAGAGAACCGAGAGAGGAAGGCTCTCAAGGTAGGAGTCAATCTCTATCGGGACATTCTCATCTTTTGAGTAAAGGGATTCATAAAAAGAATTCAGAGTTAATGTCATGGGGTAGTGTGGCTAGGGTACCATCGGGTCTCTTTATCGCTGGTATGTTGGGGGCTCCAAACTCACGACGGACTAGTCTGGCTAAAATTCGCCCTGGCCGTTCTCCCTCCCCATATTTCCTCACAAGGCTAGGGTTATCTAGGAATCTCGCCTCCCGCTCAGCCATGGTGCGGAACGTGTCCAGTTCCGAATTTAAGGCTGCCAGGGTCTCAGGGGAATGATGCAACTCGTATTGGGACTCAAGAGTAGCGAGTGTTGATTTGCTTTTCACAATGTCTTCATGAATTACTTTCAGAATGCCGTTTTCTTTGGAGATTGCGATACCCCTAATGTAGGCTTTAAAGGTTTCCCGGAGGGTAGCCTGTCATGAGACCGAATTGGTATTGAATTCAAAGAGGTCCTCGATGGAGGACTCCAGTTCGGAGCTAAAGGCCGCATCTAGCAGGGAGTGAGGTTTCATTTTCCAAGATCTAATTCTGTCATGGTCTTGACCCCAGTGCAAGGAAATGATTACCGATGAATGGTTGGAGATGGTTCTAGAAAGAATCGACAGGTGTGATAGGTTTCTTATTAATATGTCTGATATGAGCCACCTGTCGATCCTGGAGTGCGAGTCGTGCACGGAGGAGTAAAAGGAATACACACAGGAATCTGGGTACATGAGTCTCCATGCGTCTACAATCGAAAGACTGGGACGTGACGTCAGGATAGAGTGGGCTGCTTTGGAAAGTTGGCGGGGTCTGGAACCCGATCTATCCAAGTTGATATCTAGTATTGTATTGAAATCGCCACCCCATAGGATTGGGATCAGGGGAAAGCTTTACAAGAGGGGGGTTAGGTGTAGGTAAAAATCGGGATCATCGATATTAGGGCCATAGATGTTTAATAGAACCACCTCCATATTCTGCAGGGTGCCCTGGAGCAACACATACTTGCCCTGTGGGTCAACTCAACTCTGGGAAGAATAGTTGGTGTAGTACCTCTGGGGCCCCCAGAGTTTAGCGAATTTTTCGCATTGTTCGGAGCATGCGTGTGTCTCCTGTAGACAAAGGATTTTGACGCCATGACGCTCAGCATGAAGTTGCAGCTGTCTCATTTTCTTAGAATTTCCCAACCCGCGCACATTCCAGCTCATGACCGTTAGACTATTATCCCCCATCGGTGAGGAGGTACTGATTTAGTTTAACTTCCAACGGGTAGCGGCCAGCAATAGCAAGTCCAGTATGACCGTAGAACTCCGCCAGTACGCATCCGACTTGGCACTGTTTCATGCCCTACTTCTTTCGAGTATGCCAAGTCTTTTTTAACATAACACCCAACCTTTCCACCCTCACCCACATCCCTCCCCCAAACAGAAGAATGATAACCCAAAACCCCAGTAACAGAAACCAAATCAACGGCATTGACGCCTGGGGGTCTGTGAGCTGGCCTGGCAGCAGTGCTCCGCACTGGGGGAATGTAAGGGTAATATTGGTGCTTAGTGAAAGGAACAAGCATAAACATACTTAGGACCTTGTGGAGTGCAGATCAGCACGTCATTAAAACGGATGGAACAATTTGTGTATTGCTGAAAAAGTTATATCTGCTGTGTATTTGGGCGAGGAAGGCCTCAGGCCCAGTAAGGGTTCAATTGAAAACCATAACGTTAATCAGACAGGTGTTACAGGGGAGAGTCAACCGGGAAAATGATGGTCTATGAATCTGGAGGCCTCTTCCGGTATTGTGAAGAACAACACCTGATTGATGTATTCGATTCTCAGTTTGGCGGGTTATAACATGGAGTACTTGAGCCCCAGGTCCCAAAGTCTTTTTGACAGCCAGGAAGGTTTTACGTTCCTGCTGTACAGACACGGAGAAGTCAGGGTACAAGTGGATCCTGGAGGACCCCAATAATAGTTCACCTTTTGGCTCTCACTGCTCTAAGAAGAGCGTCCCGAAAATTCAGGATTCTAGCTATGATGGGATGTGGAGGTGCGCCAGGCTTGGGCTTTGTTAGGGCACGGTAAGCTCTTTCGACTGCGAACTGTGGCAACAGTTTCGGGGAATCCAGAAGTGATAGAAGTACGCGCTCAACATAATCTTCCATGGGTTCTTTGACGTCCTCTGGCACACCAATTATGCAGAGATTATTTTCTCTTGAACGCGATTCAAGGTCTTCATTCTTTTTCACCACCTCCAGAACATGATTCGAGAGTGAGGAGTTCTCCCTCGTCTCATTTTCTGCCACCCGGCCATCCGTTTTCTCAATGTGGGCTTTAATAGAGGATATAGTGCCATTCATGCCATGTAGTTTGGTGTGAAGGGTAGTGAACCCCTTGCCGATGAATTCGAGCATCTTCTGTGAGTCACCGGAGGCCGGAAGGCTTGAGGTGGTGGGATCGAGCTCCGGTGCCCCCCGCCCTCCCCGGTCGATTTCCAGGTAGTTTTTGCAAACATGTTCATGGAGCTCTGCTTCCCCCCCCCCCCATTCCTTTTGTCATGGCATCAAACAGGTGAAGACTCGACGGTTGGAGTTGGAAGAGGGGCCAGTGAGGTGCACAAGAAGGCTGCAAGGTCTCAGATGGCAATAGGTAGGTAGGTGGGTGGAAGTGGCAACGGTACTGTGTAACACTTAAGTTGGTCTTTCCAGATGGTCAATGGCCCCCGTAAACTCAGCAGAGTGAGGATGCACCAGGAGGGTTAGTGCCCTTGTAGGATATGCCTGGAGCTGCAATTTGTCTTTAGACGTTGGAGTCCTAGTTGATCCAAACCACTGATTTGGAGTATATGCGCCTCCCAAGGAAGACTCTTAACGGGGTTCAGTGTGCTAGAGGGGGTGTGCTAGGAGTTCAGCGCCACACAGGTGGACTTCAGGCAGAGTCCGGGTCCCCCCCGTGCCGCACCCCACGTCGATCCAGATTATTGCCTCGCCGGTGAGGAGAGTCTATGGTGGAGAAACAATGACAGTGAGTGGTGCTCCGATGCACCCCGCAGCTTAGGGTGGTTGGGCTCAGGACCCTGAGGGTATAGTGGGGTATCAGGGCACCTCCATACAAGTAGGAAGAAAGAAGTGGCTCCGGGGGGCCCCTCGGGGTAGAGGAGACAAAAACCAAGCCAGCGCCTGGGCTGACTGGAGCACTGCGGATACCTCTCCCCCTGCGGCCTGCCGCAAGAGCGGGCGGCCCCGCCCCCCAAAGCGCAGCTGCAGCAGGGGGCCCAGGGAGTCCGGAGGAGGGGCGATGACCGGTGAACCCACCACAGCACGGCAGCCGGGGGGGTCCCTCAGAACCCCCTGCAGGGCATACCTCAGTCCAGGCTGTGTCCTGTCTTGATGGAGGGCGGCGAGAGGGGGGGTCACAGCAGCGCACATCACCGAGCCAGGAGCCGGAGCAACGGCACCCGTGCGCTCCGCTGTCCAGGGTCCACTAGCTGGAAGCGTCGTCCGGGGAACAGGCACCAAGAGCCGGGCAGGGAGAGCGCCCAGGAGTCCCCCTGCTGCCCCCCGTCCGGGCCGCTAGTGAGACAGAGGAGGGTGTCCCCTGGCTCTGGGCGTCCTAGTCTCCGGTGGTGTAGGGATGGCCCCTTAGTATTGGCTTCTTGGCTTTGGGTCCCCGACTGCTTCACAATGATTGCTCTCAAGACCCAGAGGTCGCCGAGCAGCCCCTGTTCCTTCTATGTGGGTTCCCAGTTGTCCACCTGCTTCTCTGGTCTATTTACGCCTTCCGACGACTCTCCTTCACTTGCGCCTGTGTTTGCGCTGTATTACGCGGCTCCGCTTCGCCTTCCGTGGAGCCATGCAGCGCATTCCTGCTCGTCCTCACCGTGCAACACTCTTTTGCCGGGGCAGACAGCCGTGTCCGGTTCCAGCACTTCTGCATGCTTGGACTTCCCTCGTCACATTCCGGTCCACTGCTACTGGCTCCGCTTGCCCTGATGTGGGAAAGAACCTCTGCTTGTGGTGCCTCCAAGGAGGGACTGACTCCATTGTTAGTCTCTCTGCCTTCTTTAGGCTGCTCGAGGATTGACCACTAGATTACTTCACCCAGTTCTCTGAAGGTTGCATGGTGGCGCTGCAGCTCTTCCTCATTGTTAGGGAGAATTCTCTGTTTAGACTGAATTTCCTAACCTAGTGAGTCCCCCAGCAGCTTTGCTGGATTTCTGGAGTTTGTTTTTTTCTCCTGCCAAGAGTGAGACTCTCTTCCTCACACTCTTGGACTTGATTTGAAGGGTTCCTTTGACTGTTAATGTGTTTTATGGGCTATGGGGTCTTTTACTCCATAGGGTCTCATGTGTTTTTACTATGTGTGTTACACAGCACCCTCAGTGCAGTGACACAGGGATGTCATAGTGACACCCCACCATAGACCCCATACCCTGGGACTGACTACTGTCTCCCAGGGTATGTAAAGTCACCATTGGCTTTACTAGTCCCAAATTATGAACAGTAACCAGTACAAACCATCATATTGTGGACGTAGTGGTCGGGGCAATTTGATTGCCCCGGGGTCTGTTATTCGAGGGGGCACGTCTCCGTCCCCCCTGATCGAGTTTTGGCTGGTGGCAGTGGATACTACTTTTTATATTCGACCGCAAATATATCTCTATGGGATTTTCCCATTTTTAGAGCTACCAACTTTAATTATTTCCTATAGCCTCGAACATACCACCGGGTTATTTATTTAATATTAATTCACCGGTTGGTATTTTTTGCCAGAACTCGATTCTAAAATGGCATTTGTGTTCTCTTCTGTGACTCCAACCCAAGTCGAGCCCTTTGTTCCACATTTTGGCAGGTTTCTCCACAGAAGTCTCCAAAAGTGGTGCCACTCTGTCTGGGTACCAGAGGGGGTGTGGGAGGGGGTTTAGGCAAGCCTGGACTGAGTTGCCTTGGCAACTCAAGTCGCACTCTTGTGTGATTGGCCCAAGTGGTGAGCCGGCCGGCTCACCAGTTAGCATGTTTGATTGACAGCTAGGCTGAATGAATGGGGGTTTCTTGCACAAAAGCAGGGCTTTTGGGACTGGAACTTCAGAAGTCGCCACAGGACCTGAAAATCCAAAGAGGGAGAAGCTGAGCCGACCTGCAACGACGACACCACCGGTGCAGCCTTGCTGAACCGCCTCACCACTTCCCGACGACAGAGGAGATCTTCTTGCCGGAGAGTCTCTTCCCCTTGAGCTGGTGGGGACAACCAGTTCGCTTTCCTTTTCGCCTACCAGGACGTTTAGTGGTCGAATTGCCCGTGCCAAGCACCCCGGCAACCGGATAGCCACTTACCACTGAACCGCGAATAAAAGGACCGCTCCTTTGAATCGAGAAACTCCGCGGCTGGTTTCTTCCCTGGCAGTACAACGACCTTCTGTTTCCCTCCCTGACGAGATCTTCTCTTCTGCCGGACGAACCGACTCGCAACCGTTGCCAGGAACAACTGCCCTCGCTGGAGAGTTCTCCCCATTCAAGGTACTGTGTCCGCCTGACCTCCCTTTCTATAGATTGCTACAAGGTGACAGTAAATCCTTAACCTCCTAGACTGGGCTGGTCTCTTGACCATCTAACTGGTCCCTTTCTTTTGGTCCAACTTCTTTCTGAACCTTTTCGAGACTTTTGTGCACTTTTCAACCATGTGACCTTGGACACATTTCGTTCTGATCCTCTTGCAGTGGATCCGGCTTTCTGAACTCTTAACTTCACGGTTTTATTCTGCCTTCCTCTCTTGCTCTGTTCTTTTGAAAGTGTTGGGATCTGTTTCAATTTATGCTCTGCCTTTCTCTCCCTTTTAACCGAAAAATGAGAGTGCCATCTGCGTTAAGCGCTCACCGCTGTCTGAAAATAAGTGGTGCTTTATTTAAGACTTGTCTAATATTCTTTGAAGAGAGTGTATATACTTTAGTAACTGTGTTTTGAAATTGCTTGATATTAGTGCCAGTGTGTTTTTATAGATGTGTTTTTAAATAAATAATTATATATATTTTACACCAAAGCTCTGGTCATTGTTTGCTTGTTCTACTGTATTTACCTGCCCTATTGTGTATGCTCTGTATACTGCCTAACTCTTCTTGAGAGAAGTCTGACTGCTCAGCCACAGCTACCAGGTAAATCTGGGTGGTGCAGACTGCTACCGATTGGGTTTACTGCTAACTCCTGGGGTCTTAAACTTCTTGCAGTGGTCCCTAAGGGAACTGCACAGGTTTCTGCCTAACACTCGTCACTGTAGCTTGTCCTGGAGATCCAACATAGTCGGGCCTGCTCTTCCTCATCCTAGTACTACAGGTATAGAAGGGTTTACATAAGTCCATGGGGAGGCTGTCGGGATTAGGGGAAGGAAAGGAGGGAGGTGTGAAAGAGGTGGATGAGTGGTGGGAATACCGTGTTGGCCTATGATGTCCCCCCTGTATCCCAGAGGAGGAATCCCTCCCATGAAATCCTCCCGCTGAGTTCCACCCTCAGGGGGGTTATCGTGTAGTGGCCTCACCTCTCTGGCCTCATGAGAAGGGTCTTCCCCTCACGGAGAAGGGATAACATCATAGGATTCACCACATACCCTTCCCCTAATTCCATGATTTTTCAACATGGAATAGAACCGAGGCTTTCGTCATCTTGGCTGGCCTCTTTTCGATTTTGGTTTCCCTTATCCCAACTCCAAAGAGAAGTATTCATGCAATTCTTACCCTTCCCAGGTGTCTGAGTGAATATTTTGGGGTTACTTGATTAACTTCCATTACTATTTTCCCGCATTCGGGAAAATCAGTTCCTATTATTTTTTCTTCAGTTAACCATGGTATTATCGTTGAGCTCATTGTAAGCCCTCTTCCCCTGATGTTTGTAACTGTTGGAGATCTATCATCTTCCTGGTCCCTGTGCACACAGGTGATTTTAATGGGGTCTCCTCCTTGTAAAGTGTTTGTATGAATTATGTCTGCTATAACGGCCGTCTGCTTACTACCAGAGTCGACTAAAGCTAAGAGGGGGATTCCATTTACAGTAGCTGGTTCGTGGGTTTTAAAAGGTGTAGTCGGCCACAGATAATTCATGACATTCTCAATGTCGTGGTCTTCCTGTACTAGCTCAGGTTCCCATTCCTCCCCTCTCATCCAACTTATCTCTATTGGTTCCGCTTTCCGATTAGTGGGGCAATGCTTGGCAAAATGCCCCTTTTCTCCACTGGAAAAGCAGGTTATCACCGGGGTTCTCTGCGGATTTCCTCCATCTGGTTTATATTTCCTCGATCTTTCACTATTGGATGTTTTCTCTCATCTCCTTTCTTGATGTCTTTCAGTCCTATTTTAAGTGAACTCGCTGGGATGCGTTCCCTATTATTGCTTTTTATCTTGGGACGAAAAGAATTCTGGATAGTTGGTTTTGGGGTTCTACGTCCTTCCACACCTCGATGTACAATTTTCAGCTGTCCGCTTTAGCACAATTTATTTGAGCTGTCTCTACTGCAGCAGTCATGGTTCGTTTATTCATCTGTAAAATGGCCCTTTGTAGGACGGGGGCAAGCTCTTAGTAAGCTGTTATAGGGCTAGTGCTTCCAGGCCCTCGGGGGTGGGAGGGGTGTTTTTTTCCCTATCTAAATGGATAGCACATTTTGAATTCGGGCTCCGAATTCGACTGGTGTTTCCCCGGGATTTAATTTAATCTCGCCAAATTTATTCCGATAATTCTCCTTTTATCTGCCCGTAGTAACGGGCTCTGTTTAATCACATCGAAGGAGGTTGTCCCTAGAGCAGACCCCTTTACATCTTTTTCTCACACACGGGTCCCAGACCCCTTTGTGTTAGTTTCTTAGCTTTGGGTTCCTGACCCCTTGACAGTGGTTTCTCTCAAGACCCAGAGGTGGTTCTGTGCCTTCTCTTGGGGCTGCTGGTTGCCTGCCTCCTTCTCTGATCTCTTTATGCCTTCCGACGGCTCTCCTTTGCTCTCGCCTGTGTTTGGGTTGTATTACATGACTCTGCTTCACTTCCATGGAGCTGTGCAGCATGTACCTGCTCTGCCTCGCCGTGCCACAGTCTTCTGTGCCGGGCAGACTGCCGTATCTTGATCCAGCACTTCTGCCATTGGCAGAGCAAGTAGGGACGCCTGGAGTTCCGTCCGCACATCCCAGTCCATTGCTACAGGCTCCACTCGCCCTGACACAGGAAAGATCCTCCGCCCACGGTGCCTCAAAGGAGGGACTGACTCCAGTGTTCGTCCCTCTTCCATCTTTAAGATGAATTAGGTTTGACCACTAGAATGCTTCACCAAGTTCTGAGTGTTGCATGATGGTTCCACTGCTCTTCCTTGTCCCAGTACTCCAGCTATAGAAGGGTTGACATAAGTACATGGAGAGGCTGCCATGATTAGAGGAAGGTAAAGCGGGAGGTGGGAAAGGGGTGCCTGAGTGGTGGAATTACTGCGCTGGCCCATGATGTCCTACCTGTATTCCAGAGGGGGAATCCCTCTACATGCGATCCTCCCACTGAGAAGCACCCCCAGGGGGACTATCGGGTAGCGCCCCACCTCTCTGGCCTCATGAGAAGGGTGTCCGTCTCGCGGAGAAGGGACGATATCGCAGGATGTCGTCACTTCTTCCATGGGGGAAGCCCCTTCCCCTGAGGCCAGGGAGGTGAGGCCACTACCCAATAGTCCCCCTGGGGGTGGTACTCAGCGGGTGGATCTCATAGGGAGGGAAGTCCCCTATGGAACAAGGTACGACACCTTGGGAGAAACGTGGTATAATTCCCTTACATCTCAACGTCCCTCACCCTGTTACCCTGTACAGGACATTACCTCACACACTTCATGTATGTCTGCAGAATACACAATGTCACTTACCCAAGAAACACTGAGGCAAGGAAGAAAATACAGTTACAGGGATGACTATAGTATTGGGATGAGGAAGAGGGGCGGATTAATGTGGAATAATCCACTGAATCGTTACCCACACACACTATGCAATTTGTGTCAAGCAAATCGGAACGGAACATAAAAATGGAATAAGGACTTGATGATGAGAGAAGTGTTGTGATGTTTAATAGATTAGTTATCTTGTGCATAGTTCTGAATCCATGATGTACATAAGTTCTGTAACCATGACTACATGTTTGTGTATGGTTCCAGAATGTTGATGGAGCCATACACGAAGAAGTCTGAAGATATGAAGGTTAGCCTCCATGGGGGCTCCTCCCAATAAAACCACAAGCCATATAATTTATTAATATAGTATGACTTATTTGTTAATCAGCACTTCTTAACAAGAAGCTCTGCCTGGAGGAAGTAGGAGATTTGAATCCTGGCAGCAGTAGAGGAGACGGCACGCCAATGGTACCAGGAGCGGGGATGCTCACCCGCTGGTAGAGGCTTTCCCGAGGCATCCGTTGCATACAAACACCCGAGAGGAGCAGAAGCCTGAGTCCCCAGCTAGATGGGAAGCCTGGAGCACATGGAGAAGCTGACATGCGCAGCTCAGAGGCCGAGAGTCAGCGCAGAGCTGTTGCAGTCCCTGGAAGCCACAGAGGGAAGCCGAGAAGGCCGAAAGCACCAGAAACAACCAAAGACTACCGGTAAGCTCTCCAGAGAGGCCAGGGAGACTGGAAAGGTTGGCGGGACGGTTAAAAGAAGGGGAGATTCAGGAAGGCGAGTCTGAGATCTGCACCTACAAACCTTATCAAGGCATCCAAAAGCAATATTCATAGTCGCAGTACCTGGCAGTAGAGTAAACCTGGCTGGATGTGACCAATGAAGCAGTAGTAGTAGTATTAAAGTGAGAAGAAGCGCAATTAAAAATACAGAAAAGGCGAGTCTGGGATTCGCACCCATATGAAGAGTGCCAAAGCACTCTTCAAAGACTAAGTACCTGGCAAGATGTTATACCAGGTTGGCTGTGACCAACGAAGTAGTAGCAAAGCAAGAAGACCACCATAAATACTAAATAGGCGAGTCTGGGGTTCACACCCATATGAAGAGAAAGCCAAAGCAATCTTCATAGTCACAGTACCTTTTAGGATAGTGTACCAGGTTGGCGTTGACCAACGGAGTAGTAGTAAAACGAGAAAACCACAATTAAAAGCGGAGAAAAGGCAAAAGCCTGGGACTCGCTCATATATGAAGAGGGAGCCAAAGCATTCTTCGTAGTCACAGTACCTGCCTGGATGGTGTACCAGGTTAGCTCTGAAACCAAGGAGAAGACGAGAATAATCTGTATATTCAAAGTATCTGGGAGAGTCAAGAGCCAGGTTGACTGTCAAATCTACTGGGAGGAAACCTGGGAAAGGGAAGCATCCTCCCTAGTAATTGGTAAATACAAGACAAAGGCAAGAAAAGGGAGATATTACCTCAATGTTTGAACACTCTCATTGAACATTCAGAGGGTGAGATAACCTGGGGAGTAAGGTTGTCCTCTCTTTTGAACTTTATTTGTTGCACCATTTTGGAATTTTGTTTTGTAAGCTGGAAAACAATTTCGAGACTTAAGAAGATCCCCTTTTCACATTAGTTTGAGTTCTTAATGTGAGTGCCGGAAATATGATTTTTGACGCAACTTATTTCTTTGGACTATCCTGGGAGACTCCTTAAAATATTCTTTCGATGCAGGGAAATCTCTTTTAGTATTAGGCACAGGAATGTATTTTTCCAACCCTCATTTATTTAATAAGTCTTTGATAACAATCATACCACCTGTGTGTCAGTCACTTCCTTCCCCACCCTTACTCTACACAGAAGTAGAATCTCTCAGATGGAGTTAACTGAATGTAAACTAGTGAGATCACACACTTCAGGGAGCGGAAGACATGCCAAAACAACCAAGTATGTAGCACACTTTCCAGAGAAGATTACCACCAGGTAGCAAAATGAAACGGGCATGTTAAACTTAATTTTAGAGACTGCATATAGAGACAATGGGCCTTGTTGCAAGTGTGCCGGTCCAGAACCAATGCTGGTAATTCCGGCTCCAACATTTTTTCTGGTGAGGGATATTGGGTGGCGGGTACGGTAAAATCAGTTTGCCTAGGGGCGTGGCTCTGCATCCATGGAGTAAGGACGTGTTCCCAGCTGCTCCTTCCGATCCAGAATGATCCTGGCCTGAAACACTGGCTCCAGCACATGTAGGATCTTGTGAACACACCATTAGATATGTGAAATGTGCTGGCAGGAAAAGTAAGGTGCAGGGATCGAGGGACCTGAGCGTGTGAACGAAGGCAGCACTGAGGTAGCGCTGAATCCAAGATGGTGGCGGATGAGTTGCAGTAATTCACATCAACATGGAGGCAGCGTGGTGCTGCGAAATTGCAACAGGGTGACTAGAGGATCAGAATGACCCGTCCTGCGCAAAGACTGTTGGAGTATGGAGATTTGAAGGGCTGAGCTATACTAGACATGGCGGACAAAAGGAGGCTGCACAGAGTGGGACCGGGCAGAAGAGCCCATCGAGAAGTGTGCAGTGCAGCAGACACCTGTCCAGCAGCATTGCAGACCGCCGGAGAAACAGCACAGTGATGAGTTGCGGGGGGCGTAGCTCCGGAGTCACCCGTTGGTGGTTTAACAGCAGACGCCTGGTAGCGCCGGGCGCAGTGTATGCCACAGTTAGCCTAGGAGGTCCTAGCTGCACCTGTAACAGCACAGGGCCCCAGTATTTGGATCCTTCCCCCCTCCCAACTCCCTCCTCCTCCAGGACTGTTGTGCTGGTGCACACCAGCAGCACGAGCCAGCCACGCGGCACTGCCTTAGCAGAGGCTGGCCAGTGAAAGTACGGATTGAGGCGAGTCAGTGAGTCGCTGGAGCGGGCAGGGCACTCATAGTGCAATCCTACATCCCTACAGACACTGTCTGGACGTCGGGCTGCATACAAGAGACGCTGATGCCTGTATAAATAAGTGACTCCTATTGGAGTACTGCCCAGCTACTTCCAGGTCCTGACAACACATCAAACGCTGGACTACAGGGGCCGACGGACTCCCTAGTGAATTTCATAAAATGTATAGGGATGAGGTGCTTCCCCTGCTCTTAGCGATGCTGAATGAAGCACATGAAACAGGAAGGTTGCCAGAATACTTGAGTGGAGATCATCATACCACTCCCTAAACCAATAAGCCTGGCACAAATTGCGGATCCTTCAGACTGCTATCAAAGCTTAATCAAGATAGCAAACTCTCACAGCGGTTCTGGCAAATAGAATGAGACGGGTCATTACTAAATTGATGCATCCTGATCTGAACGGATATGTTCCACATAGGAATATATCCGATAACCTTGGATGACTTCACATAGTTATAGAACACACGAAAGATGACACAGGTGAGATGGCAATTGTATTGTTGGATGCAATAAAAGCCTTTGACTCAGTTAAATGGCCCTGGCTGATTGCAACCCTGACCAATTATGGAATAGGGCCTGGGTATCTTAAATGGGTCAATTTGCTATATAGTGCACCACTGGCCAGGGATAAAACAGGAGCAATAATATCGGAGAGGTGGCAATTTAGCAGGGGCACCAGACAGGGATGTCCGTGTTCCCTATGTCGTATATATTGGCGCTAGAGCCCCAGGCAATATATCTAAGGCAGAAATAAGACATAATAGGGATTAACATAAAAGAGGAGCCGCACTTAGTCTCCTTATACGCGGACGATACCCCGAAGGAAACCTCCAATATATTCTAGAAGTGATGGAACGATTTGCGTTGCTATCTGGCATAGCTATAAATCCCAATAAATTGTGTATGTTTCCGCTGGGTAGGTATGTGGGGATCCCTCTAGATCAATTACCAATTTTACAAATACCATGGGAGATAGACGTTTAGATATCTTGGGTTAGACATCTATCATACGGTGGAGGCAGAGCACCAACATAACACTGAGAAAGCGGTTAAAAACATAGAAAACAGTATGAGATTCTGGGCAAAGCTCCCCTTGGCAATGATGGGAAGAGGGGCCATGGTGAAGATTGTAGTTCTACCGAGACTATTGCATTATTTCGGGAACATACCATATCTGATGCCAAAGCATTTTTTTTGTTAAAATACATAGCATATGTAGAGAATTTCTCTGGCACGGGACGAGGAATAAAATTGCCCTTTGGAAGTTATAAAATTCGTATGATAAAGGGGGTATAAAACTACCAAACTACGAGATCTACTATCTAGCTAGCCAACTGCAATATGTGGCAAAATGGCTATCAGAAGATCCAACCTCAGAATCTAAATTGTTTAGACTGGAATGTGCCCCGTTCTTCTTGAAAGAGATGATATGGCTGCCCAAATTAGATACAAAAGGGGGCCCAGAGATGATGATATTGGGATGGAAAGTATGGCATAGGGCCTGTCAGGTAATGGAGACCCCAACCCTATGTTCCCCACAAGTGCCACTCATCACGTTGACGAGAAAAGAAAGCCAACTAATGAAGAGGATTAGAAAGCATTAGGAACCGGTAGGGATAGCAACAGTGCGAGACATTTGGCAAAAGGGGAGGATAAAAGAATTTGAGATGTTGGTAGAGGAAACGGGATTGCATACAGGACAATATATTACATATCACAGAATGGTGTGGCGGATCAAAAAGACATGGTCCGAAATAGTACTAGAGGAGAAACTGGACGCTGCCATAGAAATGATATACGATATAGCAGAAGGAGAGCACGAGATATCCAGGATATATGAGCTGGTGATGTCCAAAGTAGGGAAGGAAGTGATACAACTGAGATAGGACTGGGAGGAAGAAGTGGGTGCCCTAATGAGTGATGGGATGTGGGAACGGGTCCAAAGATACCACAAGAAAGTGTCAAGGAATTTGAGGCTACAGCAAATACAATTATATATAACCCACAGGGCTTATGACACCCCAGAGGATAGCTAAATTTAAAAACGCAGAACGACAAATATGCACCAAATGTGGCAAGGAAAAAGCCGGGATGACGCATATGTTCTGGGCATGCCCAGAAATTGAGACATTTTGGGGAGAAGTAGCCCACAGACTAGAAGAAAAAGGGAATAAGATAAATGTTGATATAGTATGGACATGTCTGGTAGGAGGGTTCCCCAGATCACGTAAACTAAAACATGTAAGTAAATTAAAGGATTTGGCATATATACTCGCGAAGCGTAGAATTGCCATGGGATTGAAGGCATGCTACAGACCAAGGATAGAAATCTGGTGGAAAGACCTTCAAAAATGGGCAGAAGCTGAAACAGCTGTGTGGCAAGAGGCGAGCAATAGAGGAGGGGAGGAAGAGGCAGAAACCCTGATAGCCTGGAAACATTTGATAGCTACACTGTTTGGACCCACTCAGGACTGGTCGAGTGACCAGGACCAAGCTGAGAATACGGAAGAGAAAACCCCTCTGCAAGATGAAGAAGTAGGTCGCGAAGTAGAGTAGGCTCGAATTGGGGGGGGGGGAACGGGAATGCAGTAGAAGTTGATCAAGCTGTACAAAATTTGAAATGATGTAACATGTACTGCAAGTTTGGTTGTGTGTTGTTCATTTGAGATAAAAGCTGGACTACTGTTACGCTCACCTGGTATCCACGGGGACGCCACCCAGCCAGTTGGTCGTTGGTGCACTTCCCAATGATTCCCTGGTGTGGTCTCGGTGTCGATTGGATTCCGCCTGGAAATGAAGATTATATTAGGACTGGGTGACCAAGGTAAGTTTTCCCCCACCTCCCTTGTGTTTCCAGCCCCTCCAGGTTCTCTTCTCACCTGGTTGTCGGAACCTTTGGGCTCACCGTCCTGCTTTCTGGGCATGGGCGCGTTGTCTTTTGTGGGCGCGGGCGGTCCAGTTACTTCATTGACTGCTGCCCTTGTAGTGTCTTTCAGGTAGGTCTTATTGCGATTGATGGCGTCATAATTCTTGCATGCCTTTTCTCTGTTCCAAATGTCTTTTTTTATCTCCCTAGGAGCGCGGAGTGTCCGCTTAGAGAACTGTACATGCTGGTTCTTACCGGGAGATGATGGCGCGCTATGATGCGGTAAGGAGGCGCTTTGCGAAGCGCAGCTATGTCTTGTCCTCACTGACCTGTGCTTTTCTCTTTTCGTAGGTCGGGGTGTGTTCCCAGCGCAGATGGAGTTCCGGAGCTAGACCGGCCGAAAAGCAACCAACCAGGTAAGTCTTTAAGCGCTTTGTGGTTGTAATGTCTCCAATACCTCCTTTAATGATGTCTTCCTCCTTTTCTCAGGTCCTTCGATCCGCTCAGTGAACTCCACCAACAGAGCTGCTCAGGAGCTTCGAGCATTGAAGGATGATGAATGCAGGTCAGATTCTGCTACTAACGATGTTCTTGGTTTTTCTGCAGGTCCGGAATTCACCAGGCTCGAGAGAAAGCTGGACACGGTGAGCGTCACGTTGCTAGAAGCAAAGTAACGCGAAGCGTGTTGTCTTGTTCGGGTGTGGTTTAAATAGCCACTGTAAAGTAGTCCAGGTAAAGAAGTCCCTCGGCCACCACACCCAAAACACTAGACCGCATAGCTTGGTTCTACGAATCAAGCTATGTAGATGTCTCCATGTTTGCTGAAAGCCTAAATAATGTAGTTCCTCAAGCAGATGTCTTTCCATACTGATGAGCCTGGCGCCAAAGGTGCCAGGACTGGCCCCAAGAGGGCCTGAGAAGTGGATGCTAGGCCTTATTAGTGATCCGAGCCCTGATTCCACCTGTCCAATGGGCTTGCCAGTGGGGATCAGGGCTGAGTGTCGTGCCAACTACAACGAGAAGCTCCGATAGGTAAAGATCTGCTACCAAATAGGCGTAGAATACCTGGGAGTGGAGGCTGCCCGACCACGCAAAGTGGACTGCGAGACAATCTGATGGGCCGCACTCAGGCTGGCTCTAACGCAACACAAAGAGGGAGACTATTTTCACATTAAGCCCAAGTTCTCAGCACCAAAGGGGGCCCTACCTGACATTGCCAGCTCTTCAACAGATGGTCGAGGCTTCCAGGATGGGTGATCAATACAGAAGGTGCGCCTGGATGTAAGCTCACTCAGTCGGCAGTTGGCCGGATCGTGCGCATAAGGCCGCAGATCAAGGTGCAAGGTCACACACATGTATGACTGTGGCACAATGCATGGGGGAAAACGCCTTCAGGAGATGCCCAAAGCAGCAGCACTATAGGTGGTTTATATGTCGACTGAGAGCTGCCAGTAAGTATATGAGGCTCCAAATGTGGGGACTGGAATGGAGGGGCACCCAGTAGACGACGCAGTCACGTGAGTGTACACTGGCAATCGACAATTCACCCAGTGTGGAATATATCAGACATCAAAATGTGAATAAGACACGTAAGTGCAGGTGTCTACCTCCCAACATGACACACTGATACTAGCCATCTAGGCTTGGATTGAAGATGTTGCTCTTTGCTGTGTACTTTGGGGGCACTAAGGTGCCAATTTTGAAAGCCTTAGAATACAGGAAGAAGCTCCATTAGAAATAGGCTGGCGATCAGCAGTACAGACAAGAGGCAAGGGTGGAACCACTGTGGGGCTAACAGTCCAGCACCGAGAGACCCAGACATGGCACCCAAGTCCAATAAAAACAAGTCCAAACAGCCCACATTGGACACATTCGCTAAACCCACAAATCTAACAGAGAGCACTACGCCAGGGACCTCATCACCACGAGGTGAACACGACCACATGAAGGGAGACCAGCAGTTCATAACTGCTATAGCAGCTCTGAAGATTGCATTACAATCCAAAATGAATGCCATCAGTCTGGATGTGAATCTCCTGAGACAAGACGTTCAGTCACTTGCAGAACGTACCCGAGCCCTTGAAAATGAAGTTGCAGTAAACACAGCCAGTCTGAAAGACACTTTGAGAGATGTAACTATTCTGCAGCAACAATTGCAAAACCTGAAGGGAAGAGTCGAAGACGCAGAAGGGAGGGCCAGACACAATAACATGAGAATTATCGGACTCACAGAGGGATAAGGAGCTAACCATAAGTACACATGCTGGTCCAAGAAATTGGCCCAGGCACCCTCACGCAGGATTTTACAGTAGATAGGGTGCACAGGTTCCTGATGAGGAAACCACCGCCAGGAGCCCCGCCACGGCCCATAATAGCCCGGATATTGAAGTAAGACTGAGAAAAGATCCTTGAACACTTCCGTAGAGGTGGCGCGATACAGTGAGCATCAGCCAACATCACTGCGTACCCAGACTACACCATACAGGTGCAAAAACAAAGTCTGCACTTCACATCGGTCAAGAGGAGGCTGCGGTTGGCGAGCCTCCAGCACATGCTGCCATATCCGGCAAGGCTGAAAGTCATAAGCAATGGCCGAGCCATCTTTGACATCCCTGACGTTGCGCATGAATGGATGGACACAGAAAACTTGCCAACGAAGGTGGATAATGAGATGGCAGGCAAGATTGACACGTGATGAAGGTCCGTTGGGGGATCCGTAAGGATGTTGCTGGTACTACCGACCGACTGCAACGGTACGCAACCTCTTTGCAAAGACTTAGGCACCAACACCTTTGTCGACCGCAGTCGCCAGCAGTGCGGTCTCGAACCAGGAGTGCACTGCGAGGAAGCGTCCTTCACTTTAGACTGGACTTGTTTTCGGATACTAGCTGTTAAGTATTCGCCTGCTGCACTCCAGGCACCAGGTCAAGCAACTGGTGGTGAGAAGCGGGGATGCCTGAGCACAAGGTATTGTGCTGGGCAATGGGGAGGGGAGGGAAGTTGGGGTTGTTAGTTGGGAGTTAGCCTATAGATCCACACAAGTTCTATACAAGAGGTACATCGGACTGATGATTCATGTAGCAGTTTTCATTAGGGATGGGTGAAATCAAAATAGCTTCCTGGAATGCCATGGAGCTCAATAGTTCTATTAAACGAAATAGAGTAATGACATATCTGCAATGCCAGAAAATTGACATGGCACTCCTCCAGGAAAACCATCTTGCAGGGGAGAAATTACCTGCCCTCGTCAGAAAATGGAGTGGCTCAACTCTAGGTACACCATATTCGGCATTTGCTAGAGGGGTTTTGATATGGGTTGCGCCGTCAGTGCCATTTAGGGTCACAAGACTTTTTTTTTTTTTAACATAGTTTTTATTAACATTTCGAAATACAAACAGGTGCCCAGGCTTCCCCTGGCACTAGAGCATCAACAGAGAAGCAAATATGTTAAATTTGTTTTATTACGAGCTGTAACCCCCCCCCCTCCCGCCATGCAGTGACCCCCCCACCATCCCACCCGCCACTTTAAAACACAAGATCTGGAGGATTACTGGCTACGAGAACGAAACCTGTGGGAGGAGCAAAAAGACCAAACTAGAACTTAAACAGGTTGACGTGGTGGGGTTCGTCACCCTCCTAAGCGTTCGGACAACTAGAGGCAACATGAGGCAGAACAGAGCAAATCGCTGTGAAATCGCTAGCGTCTGTTAGGGAGAATTCTCTGTTTAGGCTGAATTTCCTAACCTAGTGAGTCCCCCAGCAGCTTTGCTGGATTTTTGGGGTTTATTTTTTTCTCCTGCCAAGAGTGAGACTCTTTTACCCTCACTCTTGGACATGATTTGAGTGTGTTTCTTTGGATCTAGATGTCTTTAATGGGCTATGGGGTATTTTACCCCATAGGGCTTCATGTGTTTTTGTGATGTGTTACACAGCACCCTCAGTGCAGTGACACAGGGGTGTCATAGTGACCCCCCAGTATAGACTCCATACCCTGGGACTGACTACTGTCTCCCAGGGCATGTAAAGTCACCATTGACTTTACTAGTCTTAAATTCTGAAGAGAACCAGTACAAACCATCATATTGTGGACGTACTGGCTGGGGCAATTCGATTGCCCCAGGGTCTTTTAGTCGAGGGGGCACGTCTCTGTCCCCCCTGATCGGGTTTTGGCGGGTGGCAGTGGATACTACTTTTGATATTCAACCGCGAATATTTTCCTATGGGATTTCCCATTGTTTTAGGCTACTATCTTTATTTAATTATTTACGGTAGCCTCGAACATACCGCCGGTTTATTTAATTAATATTAATTCTCCGGTTGGTATTTTTTGCCAAAACTTGATTCTAAAATGGCGTTTGTGTTCTCTTCTGTGACTCCAACCCAAGTCGAGCCCTTTGTTCCACTTTTTGGCGGGCTTCTCCACAGAAGCCCTCCAAAGTGGTGCCACTCTGTCTGAGGTACTTAGGAGGGGTGGAGGGGAATTTAGGCACCCTGGACTGAGTTGCCTAGGCAACTCAAGTCGCACTCCGTCCTGATTGGCCCAAGTGGTGAGCCGGCCGGCTCACCACTTAGCATGTTTGAGTGACAGCTAGGCTGAGTGGTGGTTTTCTGCATAAAAGCAGGGCTTTGGGGACTGGAACTTCAGAAGTCGCCACAGGACCTAAGAATCTGACGAGGGAGAAGCTGAGCCGACCTGCCACGACACCACCACCTGGAGCCCTGCTGGACCGCCTCACCACTTTTCCCAACGACAGAGGAGATCTCCCGCCGGAGAGTCTTCTTCCTTTGACTGGTGGGGATAACCAGTTTCACCGTCTTTTCGCCTTCCCGACGTACCTCGTGGCCGCCCTGCCTGTGCCAAGCACCCCGGCAACCGGGATACCACGTTTTACCACGACCGCGAAACATAGGTACCACCTTTAACCGGAAAACTCCACGGCTGGTTTCTTCCCTGGTAGTGCAACGACCTTCATCTTTCCTCCAAGTCGAGATATTCTCTTCCTCTGGACGACGACGCAACTTGCACCCACTACCGGGAACAACTGCCACGGCTGGAGGATCCTTCCCACTTACGGTACCGTGTCCCGCCTGGCCTTGCTACCGACTTTACGGGGTAGATTTAGCCCCCGGCTTTCGAACCTGGGTTAGCCTGGGACACCCTGGCTAAACTTTCCTAAGCCTCTCAACTCTTTTTGAACCCTCTGCAAGACAAGACTTTCTAAGCCTAGTGTAACTGTGTGATCTTGGGCGCATTTGTGCTCTGCTCTCTCTAAGAGTGGGCCCAGCCTTTGGACTTTGGCTCACCAATGACTTTTGCTCTTCTGCCTTGCTAACAGTGTTCCTGGATCTTAGAGTGGTGTACCTTTCCATATTCTGTCTTTTTCCCTCCCTTTCTCACAAACTTATTGGAGTGCAATCTAGTTAAGCGCTCACCTCTGTATGAAAATAAGTGGTGTTTTACAGTGACTTATCTGATAAGGAAAAAGGGGTGTATATATTATAATAGTAACGGTGTTTAGAATATTTTACAATAAGAGTGCTGGAGTGTTTCAAACCGTGTGTTTTTAAATAAATAATTATATACTTTGATACCAAAGCTCTGGTCAGTGTTTGCTTGTATTATTGTACCTGAGTGCCTATTGTGTATACTTTGCATACTGCCTAACTCTTCTTGAGGGAAGTCTGACTGCTCAGCCACAGCTACCAGGTAAATCTGGGTGGTGCAGACTGCTACCAAGTGGGTTTACTGCCAACACCTGTAGTCTTAAATCTTTTGCAGTGGTCCCTAAGGGAACTGCACAGGTTTCTGCCTAACAGCGTCCAACAGTCAGTCTCATAGAACAACATTCCTCATTCATAAGGACAACCATCCATTCCTGGGCAAAGGAAGACAAGAAGCCATTAGTTATGACCGACAGCTTCTCGTAGATGAAGATAGCATGCAACTTCTTAAGCCATTCTGTTTTCGAAGGGGCAAGAGGGCTTTTCCATTTATGCGCCAATGCCAGTCTCCCAGCCCTCAACATTGCCCCCACAACCTTCGGAAAACCATTAATTAAGGGACGGGCAAGAGCCCACAATATTCTTGATCCAGCTAAGCAGTTCGGACCAGTACACTCTGAATCACTGGACATTCCCACCACATATGATAGCAAGTGCCTCGCTGTGAGCACATACTAGGGCACAGCGGGGATACATTTTTTAACATTTTGGACAAAGTAGCCGGGCGACGATGCCAAGAGTGGAGGACCTTAAAGCCGTGTTCCATGGCCGAGGTATACAGCGCCCCCGAGGAAATGGTTTTGAAAATTGTAAGGCTCACCTGATTCCCACGGAGGCGCTGATCCCGGCTGGGCTGCTATCGTTTCTTCAATTGAGAAGCATAGAGCTCGGACGACTCTCAGGACTGGGCTTCCTCTTATCGAATGTCTGACTTGCAGGGTAAGTTTTCTGCAGGTGGAAGAAAAAGGGTTAATCACCGTTTGATGGTATTCCTTCTCCCACCAATCGCCAGTTTCTCCCACAGCCTAGCTTTCTACTGGTCTCGGCGAGCTCTCACCTTAGGTGTATAAATGCTGAGCTCTCCATCCTGCGTCTGGTGCAGGGGTGCGTGGATTCCAGTTACGTCACTGGATGAGTTCAGTGTTGAGGCTCAAGTCTTTTGCGGCCTTAGTTGTGGCACTGTGCTGGGATGCCAAAGAGCGATGCCGCCGTTACTGCACAAGCGGATGCCTGTAAGTATACTGTAGTCTTTAGGCTTTAAAAGATGGGCACCTCCATAATGTCCCTTTCCTTTGTTTCAGGCCTCGGGATGCTGTGGGCGTAGTTTTCCGCTGCACGTGCCGATGCACGTAAGTATAATGTTCGTTGGCCGCTTTTAATGGCACCTCTAATAATGTCCTTTTTCTAGTTTTCAGGTGCTGGGATGCTGCGGTTGATGCGGCCGCTTCTGCGCGTGCAAAAACTGGTAAGTTAAGATGAATGCGACTGCCTTCACCCGAACCCCTTTTTAATTATGTCCTTTGCCTTTCAGGTGCAGAGAAGCTGCCGAAGAGAAGGCCGCGGTTATCTCCGTTGCAATCACGGATGGATCAGGTAAGCGGGCGCGGCTGCGAGCGAGTTGCACTTTTCTAACCTTATGTTTATTCTTTGCAGGTTTTGCCGGTGACTGGATTCCGGGATCTGGTAAGTATTGTTCTGTGTCTTTCTTCATCCACAGGTTGCTGCGCGGAAGCTGAAGATGACTCTGGACCTGGAATGCAGGAGCCGACTCGGTGAGCGTCCTCCTGCTGCTGCTGCAGAATAACGCGAAGCACGTGTTTTCCATCGGGCGTGGTTTAAATAGCAGAGAAGTGCTTCCAGTGTGTGTTCTTCCACCGGTTCCACCCAGGTAAGAAAAGAGTTCCTGAATGGAGGGAATAGTTCCTCCCAGCCCTGATGGCTGGGGACTTCAACCAGACTGGATTGTTCTGGGTAAATATGCAGCATGGTCTGCCTCAGGTAAGTCCACCCAAGCATTATTACACTGTTTATCAATATGAGCCCGGCACCTATGGCGCCGGGACTGAAACCCTTCATGAGCCTGGCGCCAAAGGCGCCAGGACACGGTCCAAAGGGCCCCTGTAGGGGTCTGCTGGGTCCGGAGTAGTGGAAGACGGGTCCGCTTCCGAGGGCGCTGGGCCAGTCCTGGCCCCTCGGGAGTAGCGCCCATGACAAAAATGGCCCTCCATGATGTGTCCTCCAAAGCCATACCCAGTCTACCCCCCCCCATATCTGTTTGAAGGGCTGTCTACCCTTCAAATCCGCCGTAACCAGTAATTTATAAATCTTGGAAAGGGAACCCTTCCTGGACGAGGATTCAACTAGAACATTTTCAAAGAGAGAGGCTGGGTCAAGTCGGAAACCCACCGAGAGTGAGTCAAAATGCCATTCAGGCGTAAATACTCAAAGACTGAGAGAAAGGTGACCCCCAACGCCTCGGTGAGTTGATTATATTCAATAAAGGATCCTTGACGGAAGAGCTGAGCTGCTCTCTCCAAGCCCCCATCAGACCACGCCTGGGTATCACGGAAGCCCCTGCAACCCAGACTGAAAGGGAGAGCACAGAGGGATGATGGGGGAGAAGGCCAAGAGGAATGCTGCTTATTAGCTTTATCCGGTTTCCAAACTCCACACAGAGCCGCAAGAGTGGGATGACACTTGAGATGAGCTGGAAGAGATTTAGTAGGGGCCCGCAGCAGGTCCCTGATTTTTCTTTGGATGGGAATGGACATCCTCGATGTAAGACCAATATGTCCCCAGATCATTTCTCATTTGCTAAAACATCACTCGTAGCTGGGCTGCCTTGTTATACAGGCTAAAGTCGGTAAGAGGAAGGCCGAGCACCCGGCGAAGCTCCTGGAGAGACCCCGGTCGAGCTCGAAGGTCCCATCAGAGGGGGAGCGAGGCGGTGACCCTCCCCCCCAAGGAGAAGGCGGTGAGCGCACCTAAGGTGGTGAAAGCCTTGATCCACCCTGCCAAGGCCTCTATCGAGACAGTCGCGGCGGCCCTGGCTCAGCCTGTGGAGGCTACACCAGTGGAGGCTACACCAGTGGAGGCGACTTTGGGGCTCAGAGTCTCCCTGCCACCGCGGAGGGAGTCCTCTTTCAAGCCCATCGACAGGACCCCCGTGACACCTACGACGGAGAGGAAAAAGGGGGGGCAGGAGGTCGTCGTGGATTCGGCCTCAACCTCTGAAGAGGAGCTGATCGAAGTCTTAAGCCACGGCATTGGCGTGGAAGACCAGCTCGTCGGGAGGGATCCCGACGTAGGAGACGAGAACGTCGAGGGTGCCGAGGAGGCTCCTGACCGCCCGTCGGAATCCCCTCAACCAGTGCCGCAAGACAACTCGGCGGCCATTTTGTTGGCTATACAGTCCTTATGCTCGGAGATAAGGACGAGACTGCCGTTACCACCAGCGGAGGAACCGCTCCCGACGGGGGACCCGGAGCCAGGCCCTTTTGGGAGCCCTCCCCCTAAGAGAAGGATTCATCCTCCACCTCCTTTTCAGCCATCGCGCCCTGTTCAGCCCTCCTCCCCGTCCACGACTCGTGTGGATGATACGGGGACTGACACGGCCGCGACGGGTACGGACAACGAGGTTTACGACGAGGATCTGCCGTCGTCACCTCCCACCCGGGCTTTCCCGCCCGACGAGATTGGATCGTTTCACTCCATGATCGTCAGGGCATCCGAGCTCTTCCAGCTCTGCCCGGAAGAGAAGAAGGAAGGTTTCCTTTATCAACGGCGCGAGGCCAAGAGGAAGACGGTCCTCTCCGTGCCTCTACTGGACGATATTTGGGATGAGGGCCTCGCCCTCCTCAAGTACCCATCCACGACGCTGGCTAGAAGGGATCGGTACGAGAAGAAGTACCGGGTCCCGGACGCGGCCCCCTTGTGCCTTTGGGCACAGCCGACCCCGGACTCCGCCGTCTCCGCGGCGGCCAGGAAGAAAGCGGGGGGGGGGTGGGGTCTCTACGTCGACTTCCCAGCCAGACGGCGAGGGAAAGAAATTGGATACGATGGGACGCAGGGTCATCTCGTCTGCAGCGACGATGATTAAGGCGGCCAACGCCTTGGCTATCATAGCCCGCTGCGACAGGGAGCTGTGGTACAAACTGGCCCCCCTGCTGGACTTCCTACCGGACGACAAGAGGGCGGATGCCCTAGAGATCTTGCAGGAAGGAGAGGTGGCGTCGGACCACGCCATTACGATTGCGACGGACATCGCTGACACTGGTTTTCGCCAGTTGGGCAACGGCGTGTGCCTTAGACGGCGTGGATGGCTCAAGGCAACGGACTTCCGGCAGGACGTGCAGACCAGAGTTTTGGACATGCCATTCGACGGGAGCAACCTGTTTGGGAAAACGGTGGACGATTCCCTACAAGCCATCAAGACGGACACGGAGACGGCCCGGGCTCTTGGTGTACTCCAGCAGCAACGACCGCCCTTTCGGAGCGCAGGAGGCAAGCAGGGTGCCTCCAAAGGTTCTGGCGGCGGATATTCCACCTACCGTCAGGCAGCCCGTTCGTCGTCACAGGAAGCTTAAAGGGGACGAGGCAAGTCGGGGGGACCCCGCCGTCGTCGCCAAGGAGGTCAAGGCGGCAAAGCCTCGTCGAAGCAGGACTGAACCGGCCGTGGGGTCGGGCCCCCACCGAAGCACCCCGGTGGGAGGCCGGCTGGCGAGCTTCGTCAGCGTGTGGGAGTCCATCTCCACCGACCGTTGGGTGCTGGACGCCCTAGCCCAGGGTCACGCGCTCGAGTTTCAAAAAAAGGTGCCCGCGCGTCCCCCCTGTGGCCAGGAAAGAACATCACGTCCCTCAACTTCTCTTGGAGGTAAAGGCGATGCTCAGGAAGGGCGCCATCGAGCTCGTCCCAAAGAGGCTTCGGGGCTCCGGAGTTTACTCAAGATACTTCCTCGTGAAGAAGAAGACGGGAGGATGGCGTCCCATCCTGGACCTACGACGACTGAACAAATTCATCAAGCCACAGAAGTTCCAGATGGTCACCCTCCAGCACGTCCCGGGTCAGCTGGAGGAGGGTGATTTCCTGTCGTCGTTTGATTTGGAGGATGCCTACGTCCATATTCCCATCCTAAAGGGACACCGAAAGTTTCTCAGGTTCGTGGTCCAAGGGCGTCACTATCAGTTCAGAGCCCTTCCCTTCGGACTAAGGTCGGCACCCAGGGTGTTCACCAAGTGCCTCGCACCGGTGGCGGCGCAGCTGCGCCGAGAGGGGATCCACGTCTACCCCTACCTGGACTGGCTCATCCGAGCCAAGACGAGGGAGCTCGCCGTGGAGCACACGGCAAGGACCGTCCAACTTCTCACGGACCTGGGATTCTCCATAAACTACGCCAAGTCCCACCTGGTGCCTGCGCAAGACGCACTGTTTCTGGGAGCGAAGCTCGACACAGTGTCGCTTCTGGCCTCTCCGTCGGAGGAAAGGACGAGGGCCTTTCTGGACAAGGTGCAGCGGATGCTGGTTGCGGACGCGGCCAGAGTGAGGTCCATCAAGTCCCTCCTCGGAATGATGTCTTCTTGCATTTACCTCATCCCCCTGTACAGGCTCCGGATGCGCCCGTTGCAGGAGTTCCTGGACGCGCGCTGGATCCAGACGACGGGCAGCTTCGAGGAGAGGATCACACTTGACGAGAGTTTCCGACGAGCGATCCGGTGGTGGGGCACCCGCGCACTTCTGACGGCGGGCATGGACTTCCAGACCCCCGGCCACCAGGAGACAGTGACCACGGATGCCTCCCTGGAAGGGTGGGGAGCGCACACCGAAAATCTGCACGCGAGAGGCCTTTGGCTCCCGACGGAGAAGTCCCTCCATATCAACGTCCTGGAGCTCCGTGCAGTGTTTTGGGCCCTCAGGTCCTTCCTTCCGTCCCTCAAGGGCAAGGTGGTGAGGATCTTCAGCGACTACACCACCACCATGTTCTACATCAGGAAACAGGGCGGAACCAGGTCCCCAGCCCTGTCCAGGGAGGCGCAGGATCTGTGGCATTGGGCCGTCGCCCAAAGGATGTTTCTGGTGCCGTTTCATCTGGCAGGGATAAAAAACACCATCGCCGACTCACTCAGCAGGGAGCTGTGCTCGTGCCACGAGTGGGAACTACGACAGGATCTAGTGGACCGCCTCTTCCGACGGTGGGGCACACCCCAGATCGATCTGTTCGCGACGGCGACGAACTCCAAGTGCCGGAGGTTTGCCAGCAGGTTTCCCCAGCCGAGGAGCATGGGCGATGCTTTCTCGTTCCCCTGGGAGGGCCTGTTTCTATACGCGTTCCCTCCATTGCCATTGCTGATCCGGCTCATCAACCAGCTCAAGAGGTCACGGTGCAGGATGATCCTCGTCGCACCTGCGTGGCCGAGGCAGATATGGTTCCCGGACCTTCTGGACTTGTCAGCGTCCCCGTCAATCAAGCTGCCAGTGGACACGGATCTGCTCTCCAGGGAAGGAGGCGCCATCCTCCATCACGACCCGAAGTCGCTGAACTTGCAGGCCTGGCTCCTGCAGCGCTAGAGTTTGGAGGATACGACATACCGGCCGACTGCAGAGAGGTTCTTGCAAAGGCCAGGGCGTCCTCAACTCTTAAATGCTACGGACACAAATGGAAGAGGTTCTCTGTCTGGTGCCACGCACAGAAGATTAACCCTCTGCGGATTACGGCTCCCCAAGTACTGCCGTACCTACTGACGCTGGCCAAAGCTGGACTGGCGCACGCGTCCATCAAGATTCATCTTGCTGCGACCTCCCGATACACCAGAACCACGGGGCGGACGTCCTTGTGGTCTCATCGTCTGGTGAAAGAGTTCATGAAGGGACTGTTCAGATCGTTCCCGCCGGTGAAGGCCCCGGCCCCGGCGTGGGAGCTCAACGTGGTGCTGACCAAGCTCATGGGACCTCCGTTCGAGCCTCTGCACTCGGCTCCGTTGAAGTTCTTGTCGTGGAAAACAGCGTTTCTTGTGGCCATCACCTCCGCACGACGGGTGGGAGAGATCCAGGCCCTTTCCTGCAAGGCCCCGTACTTGACTTTTCACGACACGAGGGTAGTGCTCAGGACGCACCCCTCCTTCATGCCCAAGGTGCCGTCGGACTTCCACCTCAACGAACCCTTGGTGTTGCCTGTTTTCTTCCCGTCGCCTTCGTCGCCGGCTGAAAGGACTTTGCACTCGCTGGATGTGGCTAGAGCGCTGAAGTTCTACGTGGACCGCACGAAGGGTTTTCGGAAGACGTCACAACTCTTTGTGAACTTTGGACCTGTCAATCAGGGGAAGGCTCTCTCGAAGGCTTCCATTTCCAGATGGCTCTCCGGCTGTATCATATACTGTCATCGGTTGGCAAACCGACCCCTGCCTGGCCGTCCGAGAGCCCATTCCACCAGAGCGATCGCAGCTACCACGGCGTTCCTATCTGGTGTGCCCTTGCTGGACATCTGCAGGGCTGCTACGTGGAGGTCGACGCACACCTTCACGAAATTCTACTGCGTCGATCCGGATTCCAGGGAGGAGTCCAGGGTCGGCCAAGCAGTGCTGCGCAACCTGTTCGCCTAAGGTGAGCCTGGTGAGGAGGTAAGATTTGCTTAATGTTGAGTTTGATGTGATGCTTAATGTTGAGCCTTTGCCACCTCCCGTGGTTGTGCATGTGTGTACTGCTATGTATTCTTTATTCATGAGCATGTGAATCCATGCCAGACCCCATGCTGGAGAAGGAACAAGTTATTTACCTGTAACTGTTGTTCTCCAGCATGGGTCTGGCATGGATTCACATGCGAACCCTCCCGCCTACCCCTCTGCGGCTCTTCACTTGGTCATACTGCCACTTCACGTGCTACCAAATCTGAAGATGGCTGCCAGAGGCGGGGCTTAGGTAGAGGGCAGTCATTGGCTGTGGTCAGTATGACGCAGAGATCAGTGATTGGTTACTACTACGAAAGACAGATCAGAAACGAAACTGATACTGGTTTTTTCTTTACCGAGGATTCCCAGCCTGACGACGGGGAATATTCATGAGCATGTGAATCCATGCAAGACCCATGCTGGAGAACAACAGTTACAGGTAAGTAACTTGTTCCTTAGCCATGAAATGAGACTTCTCCCTAACAGGGTGAGATGGCATTAGTATCGCTGGATGCAATAAAAGCCTTTGACTCAGTCATGTGGCCATGGCTGACTGCAGCCCTGACTATCTATGCGATAGGGCTGGGTTACCTTAAATGGGTCAAACTACTGTATAGTGCACCGCTAGCCAGAGTCAAAACTGGGGCGATCATTTCGGAAAGGTGGCAACTGAGTAGGGGTACTAGGCAACGATGCCTGGTCTCTGATGCTGTACATCTTAGCTCTGGAGCCCCTGGCGATATACCTGAGGCAGCAGTACAAGGTAATAGGGATTAGCAGAAAAGGGGAGCCGCGTTTGGTCTCGCTATATGCAGACGAAATGATGCTGTACTTACGATACCCGGAAGAAAACCTCCAATATATCCTGGAAGTGATGGAGCGATTTGCGTCATTATCTGGAATAGCAGTGAACCCCAGAAAATCATGCATATTCCCATTGAGGAGGTATGAAGGAGTCCCACTAGATAAATTACCAATCTTGCAAATACCATGGGAGCCAAACACGTTCAGATACCTGGGGATAGACATTTATCACACGGTAGAGGCAGAACACGAGCATAACACAGAGAAATCGGTAAAGAACATCAAAAATAGTATGAGGTTCTGGACTAAACTCCCCTTAGCAATGATGGGAAGAGGGGCGCTGCTGAATATGGTTGTATTGGCGAGATTATTACATTTTTTTGGCAACATACCATACCTGATACCGAGAAGATTTTTTATCAAGCTACAGAGCATATGCAGGGAATTTCTATGGCATGGAACTAGGAATAGAAACGCCCTTTGGAAGTTGCAGAACACGCTGGTTAAAGGGGGTATGAAACAGCCAAACCGAGATCTACTACTTAGCTAGTCAACTACAATATGTGGTCAGGTGGTTATCAGAAGACCCGACCTCAGAATCGAGATTGTTGAGACTAGAGTGTGCCCCGTACTTCCTGAAAGAAATGATATGGCTGCCCAAATTAGATGTGAAAGAGCGCTCAAAGATGTTGGTACTGGGATGGAAGGTATGGCGGAGAGCGTGTCGGGTCATGTAGAACCCAGCCCCGTGTTCACAAGTGCAGTTGGTCGCATTGACAGGAGGGGATGGGCAACTAATGATGTCGATTAGAAGGCACAGGGAACCGGTCGGAATTGTAACACTGGGAGACATATGGCAAGAAGGAGAGATAAAGGTATTCGGGCCTTTGGTGGAGGAAACAGGGTTACATGAGGGGCAATATAGAAAATATAACAGAATGGTACGGCGAATTAGAGAGACATGGTCGGAAATACTAGTAGAGCAACCTGACACCGTCATAGAAACGATATATGATATAGCAGAAGGAGGGCATGAGATATCCAGACTATATGAGCGACTGATGTCTAAAGTGGGGAAGGAAGTGGCACAATTGAGATATGACTGGGAAGAAGAGGCTGGGATACCCATGAGTGACGGGATGTGGGAACGGGCCAAAAGGAACCATAAGAAAGTATCTAGGAACGCGAGGCTACAGCAAATACAGCTATACATAACCCACAGGGCATATATGACACCCCAGAGCATAGCTATATTTAAAAACGCAGAACGACAAACATGCCCCAAATGCCGGGAGGAAAACGTGGGGATGACGCATTTGTTTTGGTAATGTCCTGAAGTTGGGAAATTCTGGGAGGAAGTAACCCACCGGCTAGAGGAGAAAGGGATCAAGATAAATGTCCAATCAGTGTGGGCATGCTTGGTAGGAGGATTCCCTAGGCCACGCCAATTAAAACATGTAAGTAAATTAAAGGACTTGGCATACATACTTGCCAAGCATAGAATGGCTATGGGATGGAAGGCATGCAACAGACCTAGGATAGAAGTCTGGTGGAAAGACCTTCAGAAATGGACTGAAGCTGAAACAGCAGTGTGGCAAGAAGCGGCTAATAGAGGAAGATGCAGAAACCCTGACAGCCTGGAGACAGTTAATGGCCACACTATGCGGGCCCGCCCAGGACTGGTCGAGCGACCAGGACTCTGTTGAAGACATAGAACAAGGAACCCCTTTGGAAGAGTAAGATGCGGACTGTGAAGTGGAGTTGGCTCGAATGGTGGGGAGGGAAAGGGGTAAGCAGTAGACACTGAATGGTAAATGCACATTTCGAAATGTTAAGACATGTACTGCAAGGTTTTATTGTATGTTGTTTGCTTGTGATAAAACCAATAAAATTGTTTTAAAAAAAATAAACTCTTGGAAGGCGATTGCCATTTTCTTCTGAGACCGCCAGTTAGGGCAGACTATGGACGATTTCCTGTCCCTTTCAGGGCAAAGGATAAGTTGAAGCCCCCTCCCACCAACAGAATGTCTTCTGTGAAAGCCATAATTTCCCCCTTCATCCCCACCCAAAAGCTAACGGAAAACAGCCGGCCCTTTTCCTCCCCTTTGACCATGATGCATCGACCCTCCGGGTCGGTCTTTTGGAGCTTCAGCTTAAAGTGTGCTTTGGGAGAGACGAAAAAGGTTGATCCCACGTTTTTTGGTTGCGAAGGAAGAGGAACAAACGTGCTGTACAGATTTAACCCTAAATTTTGGTTCTCTGCCCCTGTCCCAGTGAGTTTCTTGCAAGAACAATAAATGAAGCTAAAGCCTCAAATTCCCTCACCACTAATAACCTTTTAGTAGGGGAGTTCAGACCACGCACATTTAGAGACCTCACCGTCAAATACTGAAGTGAATCATCCATCGAAAAGACTTTTAAAGCACACGCCCCCCAACAGGGAGCTCTGTGATGTCGTTCCCACATGGTTTCAAACCCTCATACCAGCCCACGTAGCCCCTCAAGACTCCAACTAATCCCTGACCTCGTGGAAAGACTAAACCCAAACTATCAAGAACAACCCCGAACACCTCACCCCACCCCCCACTCCCTCAACCCCAGAACGCCTGAAAACCAAGCGACTCCATCTTGCCGCTGGGCCAGGCCACCAGTGTCTCCCCCCTCTGGGAACTCAATCAACTAAAGCCTCAGTGAGAGCCCCTCCCCCCCAGGAACCAATGTCAGACCAAGGGGTCCATTCAGTCAGGAAACCATCGACCGCAGCCCCCCTGGGAGCCACCACGGGCACCCCCAAGACCACCAGCCAGGAGTCTTTGAAAAGAGACCCCCTACCCCTCTAGAGGCGCATATGAACTAATTTGCAAGAGACTGTCATGGACTTCAAACATTAGCTGAGCCTGGCGAAGCCGGAGCCACCCTCCTGAATTTCCTATGGCCTCAGACTTTCCACCTCTCCTTGGAAGCCCCAGATCCTGCAGGGCCAGGCGGGGCTCGCTCTCGAACCTGGACCAGGATCAACATGGTCGGGTCACCCAGAGGTTTGCGGGGCACCTTGCGGATATCCTCCTCAGTAACCACTGCATACTTGTAGCCCTCGAGCTCAAAAGAAAGCGAGAAAGGGTACCCCCACTGATACCGCACACCTTTAGCTTGCAACCTTTTCGTCAGCGGAGAGCACAGCCGCCGTCTTGCCAAAGTGAAGGCGGAAAGATCCTGGTACACCGAGACCCTTGCTCCCTCCCACTCCACAGGGCCCTTTCTGCGTGCCAACTCCAGAATTCTGCTTTTCTCTGAAAAATAATGGAACCACACAAGAATAGACCTAGGGCCTTTGCTAGACGAGTCAGCCCTGTGCGCCCTGTTGATGGTTGGTTCATTCGTATTGGAATCATCAAAAAGCAACCTCACAACCGCCTTAACATCCCTGGCAATGTCCGACTGCATTTCCTCCTCATGTTCCGGAAGGCCCAGAAATCGTAGGTTACAGCAACGCTCCCTATTCTCCAAATTGTCAATTTTCAGGGCACACTTCTCCTCTCTTCTCTCTAGCTCCACCAGATGCGAATCGAACTGAGCCTCCAGAATGTCCATTGAGGACGTGTTAGCCTCCAATGCTTGAACCCTGTCGTCAATATTGTCAACCTTCTCATCAAGCATGTCCAGCCGCACTGCAATATCCGCTCTGAAACCCCGGATTTCCTCCAGGAGGGCTGCCATACCCTTGGTGACAGAATTAGGGTCCGACACTTCCGGAAGAGCAGGAGATGCCATTGCAGAGTGGGGTGGGGTGTCGGGGGGTGGGGGGGTGAACGGCGAAACTTCCCCAAGGTTTCTGTCCAGCTCATGGGCATACACCGCTCTCTTGAACTCTGGCTGGACCCTCTGATAGGACACCCAATAGGACTTCTGTGCAAACACAAAGGGTGTCAGCCCAATCGCGGAGGCCTCCACAGGCCCAGCCAGGTGAGGGCTACGATGACGGGCCAGAGCCCCTCACCACACAATCAAGGACTCTGGGGCAAGCTCCTCAAAGCCCAGGTCGCCCCCCCTACTGCAGAAGGGCAGGGAGAATGTTGTGGGGCTCTCCAGCAGCACCCCAGCTACAGTCCGGGTCCCAGGGCTATCTCCCAACCCTTTCACCCACCAGCTCTTGACCAGCCTAAAACGAAGACACGCTCCGGTTGCCCAGCCCAAAATCCAGCACTCCTGCCAAAGTCAATCTGCACAGGCCCAGGTGTAACATTGTATGCCGCTGGAAGTCTTCAGTGGTGGAGGCCGCCACACTCCATCAACGAGTCCCAGCTACACAGCACCAAACACAGCGAGAGCTGCAGAACCCTGTATCCAGCATTGCAAATCCTCACAGCGCTCTCTCCAGCTGGCCATCAGGCAGCGGTACAGAGAACGTGTGCAGGCGCCGAGCTGCACACAGCAGGCCCCTCCACCCAAGCTGAGGACGCCTTGGGGCAATCCGGATACCAGTGCACTAGCGCACCGCAGGACAGCCCACCTCAATTCCAAAAAGCACTGCCAAAGCGGACCCGCGACTCCTGCGTGGAAGCTTCCTTGACCGGACCGTGTCTCCCAGAGAGCGCGCACACTAGCGAGGTGCCGGCGACGGAGACCCACTCCAGCGAGTAACGCCTCAGCCGGCAGGCCTCCCGTGATCACCAGGTATTCCTCTCCGCCCGCTCTATCCCGCGGGTTCCACAGCTCCAGCACGGTGATGGGCGAAATGCTCCTCCGTCCGCATGGGAGCCCCATTGGAAGGCAGGGCTCTCACTCCTCAGGCAGCCTCCTTGCCCCTCCCCCACTGCAGAGCGGGCCTCACCGCCGTGAAGCGATGGAGCCGTGGAGCGACTGCCGCGATCAGCCCCTTACACAGCCCCGCCACAGGGTGGTTCTCCCCCTCCACGCCACCTCTGGCTGTCAGGATTGCGCCGCCAAGGTCCACGGGGCTCACACGGCATCTCGGGTGGTCTATTTCCTCGATTGGGGTTCTGGGGGGGGGGCTCAACACCCAAATAACCGGGCCCCGAGGAGAGGAAGGCTGGGGTGCATCAGTACATCTCGGCGCCCCCTGGTGATTCCCCCCCCCCAAGACTTTAACGGATAAATATGGCAGGATGGTAATAGCACAGGGATTTGTGGAGCAGAGAGCGCTATGCATTATCTACACTTATGCACCAAACCATGACACAGCGGCCTACTTTCGCTCGCTATACCCCAAATTAGCCCATATAGAGATGGGTAATTAGTATGGAGGTGACTTTAATTGAAGGTTAAACCTGGAACTTGATAGATCAGGTGATAAATTCACACAACCATCCCCTTCAGCCAAGGCTTTGAAGATACTGTTGCGAACTTTCACATTATCCGACCTATGGAGGACCCTACACCCGCAAGTCAGGGGATATTCACATTACAGATCCCCCAAAGATTTATGCACCAGACTTCACTATGTCTTCACAGGCGAAGAAACCCTAGATGAATTTAAAATTACAGAATACGAAGCACCAGGCACTGCTGGTGGTCACGTGGCAGATCATCCCTCCGAGGGCATGCATCCCGACCTGGAAGCTTAGAGGCGAATCCCTGAGAGATGCAGTGTTTCAGGGAACATCTGAGAGTGCGTGAAGGACTACTTCAAAAACAACACAGGGAGTGTACAATCAGCTGAGACATTATGGAAAGCCTTTAAAGTAGTAATTAGGGGGACTGCAATAGCCAAAACAAAGGGGATGCAAGCCACAATAGTAAGAGATTTACGCAAGGCAGGAACCAAATTAGAAGCCATAGACTGCCTGGAGTCACGTCCAGGCAACGGGCCCAAGAAGTTATTCATCTGAAACAGGAATGCATGAAGCACGGGGATAGATTGGGCATTCTGAGCTATAGGAAATACATAAAAAGGCCGCGCGCTGAAGGGGATAAGCCAGGACGCTTGCTGGCCTGGCTATACAAAATTGAATCTAAACGGGATATGATTCAGGAGATTGTAAAGGAAATGGAGAAGTTTGTAGGACGCAAGAAGGCACAAACAAAGGTTTTCATGATTATTACAAGGAGTTCTATGCAGAGACATCGGTATCACAGTTGTCCGAGATAGATGAAGCTTTAACGCAGATAGATCTCCCGAAACTTGATGCAGAGGCAGCTGATAGACTAGAGGCTCCCATAACCATAGAGGAACTAGTAACTACAATAAGAGGGTTGCCTAGTGGTAAGGCCACAGGTGCAGATGGATTGCTCAGAAAATTTTATAAGGAATTCATGACAGATGTTACGCCTCCACTGTTAGCAATGCTAAATGAAGCGCTAGACACAGGCAACTTACCGATGTCGCTGAGAGAGTCAATCATCCCGCTATTGAAGCCCAATAAACCCGATACTGATTGTGGATCTTATGGGAGTCTCTCATTGCTTAACCAGGACAGGAAAATACTCACAGCACTAATGGCCAATAGGTTCAAGGCGGTAATATCCAAGCGTATACACCTGGACCAGTCGGGATAAGTTCCGGATAGGAATAGTACACGTAACCTGAGGCGGTTACACCATATCATTGATTACTCGCATGACAGCACACATGATTACGCGGTGGCCTCGCTAGACGTGGTCAAGGCATTTGATTCGGTTAGATGGTAATGGTTGCTCGCGGTGCTGCCGAGTTTTGGCATGGGGCCCATATACATTAAATGGGCACGGCTGCTATATAGCAGTCCAGTAGCAAGAGTCAAGATGGGCACTTATATCTCCAATCAATGGCTGCTAGGTAAAGGTACAAGTTGCCTTTGGTCCCCTATCCTACTTATTCTGGCCTTAGAACCCTTGGCAGTGCATCTCCGGAGGGAATATCAAGATGCAGGGATAGTTACACAAGGCAATAGGAACTTGATCTTCCTATATGTGGATGACATGCTTTTATACTTGAAGCATACGGAGACCAACTTAACATACGTTTTTAGATGTGTTTGACTGCAACGCAGACCTATCTGGTATCACGATTAGCGCATATAAATAGTGCTTGTTCCCCTTAGCAGGGTATAGAGGGAAACCCCTGAACGCATTGCCAGTGCTACTGATTAGGTGGGAAGTGAACACATTTAGAGACCTAGGAGTAGATATTTTCCACGACCCCAACAGTGAACACATAAGGAATGCGCAAAACGCTGTGGATAAAATTGAGAAATCCATGACTTTTTCAGCCAGCCTACAGCTCTCACTGATGGGATAGGGCCGCTTTGTTAATGACTGTGTGGCTCCCGAGGCTTCTTCACTTTTGACCTACGTCCCGTACAACATACCTAAAGGTTTTTTTAAGAAACTTGACCCCATATGTTGTATATTTTTTATGGCACAATTCGAGATGCAGAGTGGCACTGACCAAATTGCAGAGCCCATATGACCAAGAGGGTATAACGGTACCCAATTTTGAAGCATGTTTCGTAGCGAGCCAAATTCAATTCAGCACAAACTGGCTGTCAGATGAACAATCCCAGGACACCTTGTTGCTACAGCCAGCATGCGCCCCATTCTATTTGAAGGAGGCGATATGAACAGAAGCGCCACACGACCCGAAACCCCTGCTGTTGCTCACGCTGGGCAGGATGACATGGCACAGGGCTTGTCACTTTCTAGAGACAGAATCAGCCTACTACCCTCCGATCCCCTTGGTGACATTAAAGGTGGAGGACCAACAGCTGAGACTAAATGTGAGGAAGTACTGTGAACCCATGGGGGTGGTAACGGTGGGACACTTATTACGTGAGAGGAAGACTTAAGTACACTCTTCTCAGAAACAGGCTTACATGAAGGTCAACATTTAATGCATGCTGCACTCCTCTCTAAGCTAAAGCAGAAATGGCCGGAAACAAACAGGGAACTGCAGGAGGATGAAAGGATAGAAACACTCTACGATATCTCAGAAGGAGGGCACGCGGTATCGAGAATATACGAGTTATTAATGTCAAAGCCGGGGGACATGATTGCTCAGACCCGGTGTAGCTGGGAAGCAGATCGGCAGGAACAGTTGACAGACGAAGGCTGGGGTAGAGCAATCGTGTACCATAAAAGTGTCCAGAAAGGCAAGGCTTCAGCATATCTGGAGAACTGGAAACACCAATCCCTCCTCCTACCTTAGCCATTGCTAGCAAAGCATGGTGTACCGCCATAGTGAATGCCCTAGCCACCAAAATCAAATCCCTTCAAGACAAAATCACTATGAAAAGAAAATTACTGGTCCACAGTGCTGACACCGCCCCAAGTGTCTTGACTGATAACATAGCATCCGCTACCCAGTTTAATTTCACCGCAGTCAGCGAAGACCAAGTACTAAAGACTGTTGCCTCCCTCAAACCTTCACATTGCAAAGGAGACCGCTTTCCTGCAAAAATGCTAGTTAAATCTTGTACTCCTACGCTAGCTCCCATCATCACCAATTTCATTAATGCTTCGTTCATTACCAATTCTGTCCCTGCGGACATCAAAGAAGCCTATGTCACACCACTATTGAAAATACCCACCTTAGACCCCACAATGCCCACCAATTACAGACCCATTACTACAGTCCCCTTCCTCCTCAAAATAATCAACAAAATGGCATACACCCAAGTACAAACTAGCCTAGAAAACAACCACCTACTAGGGGATAGACAATCTGGCTTTCGTCCCAAACGCAGTATGGAGACGGCACTACTTGACCGAAAAGAATCAGATGGATGCTATCAGAGACTCGGGTAATCCATGCATCCTTTTACTACTTGACTTGTCCACTGCGTACGATATAGTGGACCATGACAAACTTGGCCTAACCGTGTCCAAAAACTTCCAGTTCTCACACAATGCAACCACTTAGATCAAATCGTTCCTATCTGAACGCACTTCTAGAGTAGTCATAGGGGAGGAGGCGGCAGATCCTATGACAGTCCCCCTAGGCGTACCGTAAGGATCGTGTCTCTCCCCAACTCTTTACAACGCTACACGAAACTTCTCTTCGAAGCACTAGATGCTATGGGAGTTATCTATACTAACTTCACAGATTATACACAGATACTTATCCCAATCTCTGCCAACCAAGAACAGGCCACCATACTCATGAATAAAATATATTCTCTTATCCAGAACTGGATGGCAACTAACAGTCTGTGCCTTAATGGAGAAAAGACTGAGATTCTTATTGTAGGTTACCCAGCCCAATTGAAAAAATTACACCAAGACTACACCTCTGTTGTCATAGATGGTACTCCCGTTCCCATCTCTAATCAAGTCAAAACCTTGGGGGTTTACCTAGATTCAAGCCTAACTATGAGTAAACGCGTCAATTCGCTCTCCTCATCCACAGCTTACACAGCCAAACTCATTTCCCTCAGTCGACAGTTTCTTTCCACACACAACTGCATTAATCTAGCAAGAGCACTCATTCTGTCTAATTTAGACTATTGTAACATACTTTTACTAGGCACCACCAAGAAAAATCTAGCCAAATTCTAATTACTGCAAAATAAAGCTCTCGGAGCAGAATTGGGTATCGGAAAAAGGGACAGCATATCACTATCTAGGAGAGAGGTACACTGGTTACCCATACAAGCAAGAATATTGCACAAAACTCACCACCACTCAAAAATGTATTACCCAAAACGCCCCAACCTACCTGAACAAATGACTCACTCAGAAAACTTCAACTAGACTCCTTAGATCTAACACTATCACTTACCCATTCCCCGCTTCAGGAATTCCAGAAGAGGAGAGTCCAGCTTCCCTGTAGCAGCCCCAGAATATGGAATGCACTCCCTGAAAATATAAGCAACGAACTGTCCCACACCCATTTTAAGAAACTTCTAAAAACTTGGCTATTTAACAAATTCAAACCTAACCGCATCGTAAGTCTCACCTATAACCATATGACTGATGTAACTGATTTGCTGTATCTGTTTATGTACTATTTTCTGTCAACCCATATCTCTGTAACCGCATTGCCTTGTTTTTGTCTTATCACCTGACTTTTTCCCTGTAACCAGAAAGTGTCTACTACAATACTGTAACTGACGCCGTGATACCTCTGGGTTTGGGCGTGTAATCAAATGCAATAAATAAATAAATATGTAACCCCCCCAAGAAAATTGCCAAATTTCGTACGGCGACTTGGCAAACTTGCCCAAAATGTGGACTGGTTAATGCAGACCTTGTCCGTACGCATGTTCTGGGCTTTTACGAAGATCTGACGGTACTGGGAAGATATAGCTCAGGTTTTAGACACGGCAGGTATAGTATTGGATACACACACGGCAGGTATAGTATTGGATACACAATCTCCCAAAGCTTGTTAGCTTGCCATTTTCACAAGGCCAAAGCAAGACATGTCAGTAAGCTGAAGGATTTAGCATACATCTTGGCAAAAGGTAGGATAGCTATGGGTTGGAAAGCGCACAAGTGTCCTGAAGTAAATTGTGGTGTAGTGATCTTTAAACATTGACGTGGTCATGAACCTCAGTGTGGCAAGAGGCGGCCTGTTGAGGCCAAGGAGCACAACATGTAGACCTGAACTCATGGAGGCATATGTTGCAAAAATTGATGGCCTCAGCGCACAATGACACCCAAATGATAATAAATGCCCCGTCACAGTTGACGGATTAGCAATAAATGTATATTCTTGGCACAGTCAGATGTAATGTAATGTAGATGACGAATGTGGAATAGGCTGGGTAGTTGGTGGGGTGATTTGGGGGGTTATGGAACAAACAGAGACATAGTTGACTGTACATTGTCATGTAAACGAATGAGTCTGTAAGTTACACTGTTAACAAATTATTAAAATTGTTACTAAAATAAAAAAGGGCAGTTTGCTTGTATCCCGCCGGCAGTACCGGCAGGATACCTTTGAACTCTTAATGAGAGCCAATAACTTGAAGGAAATCGCACAATTATTACATCTTGTCGAAAATGTGCACCCTGTCCGTGCCTTGAAGCCAGCAAGGTTGTGTAACAGAAAACTTAATCACCAATAAGTTAGTACTGCAGATTTATGAAGAGTATTGCTGAATATAGATGATGCATTGTTAAAAGTAGCATATTTGAAACGGGCAAATGATGCAGTGTCTGTAGGTGTCTGTTTGTATAGCCATATATATGTGGAAATGTGTAGGCATGTATTAGTTTATATTGGCATGTGAATGTATGTATGTGTGTATTGGTATTGTCCACATGTGCATGTGTAAGAATGTATGTGTGTATATGTCTTTGTGTACATGTATACACACATTCATATGGGATAAAGTTCTGCAATGTCCTCTACCGTACTTTACAAGGATATTGCAAGTCACTGAGGAGTTCATGACCAAATAGAGTAATGAGGCTAAAGGCAGAGTTCCTTTATAAGCTCACAGAACTCTGAGGTGACTTTCAATATAATTTGTACATGTGATAGGGGATAGTTGTAATGCTCACCTGGTATCCACGGGGACGTCACTCAGCCTTTTCTGACCTCTTACGACCTCAAACCCTTCCCTGGAGTTTACTCGACTGGAGACTGGGCCTGAAACACAGGATTGGTAGAGTTTAACTCCCTATTGTCTCTGTTTGCTTGAACCCCTTCTTCCCTGGGGTCCAACCCTTCCCTTTGATCCACAGCTCACCTTGTTTTCTTGGAAAGTGTGCTCTCCGTCCTGCTTTCAGTGTAGGGGCGCGTTGATTGATGCAGGCTCGTTGCTGCCTAGTTACTTCACTGGCAAGAGTCCGACAGGTCAGTATAATGAGTCTTTTGAACAGTTCTCTAACTTCGTTCCTTTCCTTATGCGGCGCCTCTAGATGTTTCCACGCTAACCTGGAGTGTCTTTTCCCTGTTGCAGATGGATGAGAAGTTCCGGAGACAGAGTTCCCCCAGTGCGGCTGGGATTCAGGTAAGCGTTTGAAGCTCGTACAGTCTTTACAAATAAGCGAAAATTTGCTGAATGCTTACTAATGCCTTTTTTCTGTTCTTTTCCCTTTTCCTTAGGAAGCGGCGTGCCGGGAATGGCACCGCCGAAGATGCCCACAGAACAGAAGAAGCGATAAATGATGGGCAGAAGCGCCACAAGGTAAGACTGTTCCTAACAGTGTTCTTGTTCTCCAGCATGGGGTCTGGCATGGATTCACATGCTCATGAATATTCCCCGTCGTCAGGCTGGGAATCCTCGGTAAAGAAAAAACCAGTATCGGTTTCGTTTCTGATCTGACTTTCGTAGTAATAACCAATCACTGGTCTCTGCGTCATACTGACCACAGCCAATGACTGCCCTCTACCTAAGCCCCACCTCTGGCAGCCATCTTCAGATTTTTACCGCACGTTCATGTGTTGGGATCCTCGTGCTACTGCTCTCGAGCGTTAGTGCTATTTTTTCACGTTTTTTCTCAAAAACTTTGTTTTTTCGGTCAAAAGAGCCTCAAGCTCCACCGAGACTCTATCCGATCAACGGGGACCCGTGTCGGATTCGTCTGCGCCCCTCAAGGGTGAAGATTTCGTCAAGCTACGCTTTTGGAGGACTTCAGAAGTTTCTCAGGCCCGGTCATGGCCCAGGAGAAGGGAAGCTTGACGCCCGGAAAGCTGTTCAGGGTCTGCCCTGGATGCCAGCTGCAGAACGTCTTCAAGGAGGACGAACACTCTTTTTGTCTCTACTGCCTACATGAGGACAAGACGCACGTGGAGAAGGACTGTGCGTTTTGCGGCAACATGTCGGAGCGGACCATGAAGGACCGCCATCAACGTCTCGCCAACTGGCTAGAAGGGAAGAGCCCGTCCGGCGAGAAGAAGAAGAAGAAATCTGAGCGGTCTTCTAAGACCTTTGAGGACGCCCCGGCGACGGGGGTCCAACATAAGGCCAAGCACCGCGAGTCCGCTGGCACCGGGAGCGCCGAACGGTCGGGCTCTACGGGCGCCAGACAGGGCGCACCCTCCCCGGCACCATCAACCACGAGCCAACGCTCTGGGTCGGGTAAGAGGAAGGCCGAGCACCCGGCGAAGCTCCTGGAGAGGCCCCGGTCGAGCTCGAAGGCCCCATCGGAGGGGGAGCGAGGCGGTGCCCCCCCCCCAAGGATAAGGCGGTGAGCGCACCTAAGGTGGTGAAGGCCTTAATCCATCCGGCCAAGCCCTCTATCGAAACTGTCGCGGCGGCCCTGGCTCAGCATGTGCAGGCTACACCAGTGGTGGCGACCTCGGGGCTCAGAGTCTCCCTGCCACCTCGGAGGGAGTCCTCTTTTGTGCCCATCGATAGGACCCCCGTGAAATCCCCCGAGGGGAAGAGAAAGGGTGGGCAGGGCGTCGTCGTAGATTCGGCTTCAACCTCGGAGGAGGAACTGATCGAGGTCTTAAGCCACGGCCTCGGCGTGGAAGAAGACCGGCCCGTCGGGATGGATCCCGACGCAGGTGACGACGACATCGTCGAGGGTACCGACGGGGCCCCTGATCGCCCGTCGGATTCCCCTCTGCCAGCACCGCAAGACAACTCGGCGGCCATTTTGTTGGCTATACAGTCCTTATGCTCAGAGATAAGGGCGAGACTACCGTTGCCGACGGAGGAACCTCTCCCGTCGGGGGACCCAGAACCGGGACCTTCTGGTGTTCCCCCTACTAAGAAAAGAAGGATCCACCCTCCACCTCCTTTTCAGCCGTCGCGCCCCGTCCAGCCCTCCTCCCCGTCCACCCGAGGGGATGATACGGGGACTGACACGGCAGCGACGGGTACGGACGACGAGGTATACGACGAGGATGTACCGTCGTCGCCTCCCACCAGGGCTTCTCCGCCCGACGAGATTGGATCGTTCCACTCCATGATCACCAGGGCATCCGAGCTTTTTCAACTCTGCCCTGAGGAGAAGAAGGAAGATTTCCTTTATCAGTGGCGCGAGGCCAAGAGGAAGACGGTCCTCTCAGTGCCTCTATTGGACGACATTTGGGATGAGGGCCTCACCCTCCTCAAGAACCCTTCCACGACGCCAGCTAGAAGAGACCGGTACGAGAAGAAGTACCGGGTCCCGGACACGGCCCCCCTGTGCCTCCGGGCGCAGCCTACCCCGGACTCCGTCGTCTCCGCGGCGGCCAGGAAGAAAGCGGGGGGGGGTGCGGCCTCCACATCGACTTCCCCACCGGATGGTGAGGGAAAGAAATTGGACGCTATGGGATGCAGAGTCATCTCGTCGGCAGCGACGACGATTAAAGCGGCCAACGCCTTGGCTATCGTGGCCCGCTACGACAGGGAGCTCTGGTACAAACTGGCTCCCCTGCTGGACTTCCTGCCGGACGACAAGAGGACAGAGGCCCTGGAGATCCTGCAGGAAGGTGAGGTGGCTTCGGACCACGCCATTACCGTTGCGACGGACATCGCCGACACTGGGTTCCGCCAGTTGGGCAACGGCGTTTGCCTTAGGCGGCGTGGATGGCTCAAGGCTACGGACTTCCGTCACGACGTTCAGACCAGAGTCCTGGACATGCCCTTCGATGGGAACAACCTGTTTGGGAAAACAGTGGACGATTCCCTTCAGGCCATTAAAGCGGACACTGAGACGGCCTGGGCCCTGGGAGTTCTGCAACAACGACGGACGCCCTTTCGGAGCAGCGGAGGCAAGGGCGCCTCCAAAGGTTCCGGCGGCGGTTTCTCCACCTACCGTCAAGCGGCCCGCTTGTCGTCTCAGGAGGCCTACAGAGGACGAGGCAAGTCTGGCGGACCCCGCCGTCGTCGCCAAGGAGGTCAAGGCGGCAAAGCCTCGTCGAAGCAGGATTGAACCGGCCGTGGGGTCGGGCCCCCACCGAAGCACCCCGGTGGGAGGCCGGCTGGCGAGCTTCGTCAGCGTGTGGGAGTCCATCTCCACCGACCGTTGGGTGCTGGACGCCTTGGCCCGGGGCCACGCGCTCGAGTTCCAGAGAAGGTGCCCGCGCGTCCCCCCCGTGGCCAGGAAAGAACTTCACGTCCCTCAACTTCTCCTGGAGGTAAAAGCGATGCTCAGGAAGGGCGCCATCGAACTCGTCCCAAAAGAGGCTTCGGGGCTCCGGAGTCTACTCGAGATACTTCCTCGTGAAGAAGACGACGGGGGGATGGCGCCCCATCCTGGACCTGCGGCGTCTGAACAAGTTCATCAAGGCGCAGAAGTTCTGGATGGTCACCCTCCAGCACGTCCTGGGTCAGCTGGAGGAAGGAGACTTCCTGTCGTCGTTGGATTTGGAGGATGCCTACTTCCATATTCCCATCCTAAAGGGGCACCGAAAATTCCTCAGGTTTGTGGTCCAAGGGCGTCATTACCAGTTCAAAGCCCTCCCCTTCGGACTACGGTCGGCACCCAGGGTATTCACCAAGTGCCTCGCACCGGTGGCGCCGTGAGGGGGTCCACGTCTACCCCTACCTGGACGACTGGCTCATCCGAGCCAAGACGAGGGAGCTCGCCGTGGTTCACACGGCAAGGACCGTCCAACTTCTCACGGATCTGGGATTCTCCGTGAACTACGCCAAATCCCACCTGGTACCCGCGCAAGACGCTCTGTTTCTGGGAGCGAGGCTCAACACAGTGTCCCTTCTGGCCTCCCCGTCGGAGGAGAGGACCAGGACCATCCTGGGCAAGGTGCAGCGGATGTTGGTGGCCGACGCGGCCAAGGTGAGGTCCATCAAGTCCCTCCTCGGAATGATGTCTTCCTGCATCTACCTCATTCCCATGTGCAGGCTCCGGATGCGCCCGTTGCAGGAGTTCCTGGACGCGTGCTGGATCCAAACGACAGGCAGCTTCGAGGAAAGGATCACACTCGACGAGAGTTTCCGACGAGCGATCCGGTGGTGGGGCACCCGCGCGCATCTGACGGCGGGCTTGGACTTCCAGACCCCAGCCCACCAGGAGACAGTGACCACGGATGCCTCCCTGGAAGGGTGGGGAGCGCACACCGAAAATCTGCACGCAAGAGGCCTTTGGCTCCCGACGGAGAAATCCCTACATATCAACGTCCTGGAGCTCCGTGCAGTGTTTTGGGCCCTCAGGTCCTTCCTTCCGTCCCTCAAGGGCAAGGTGGTGAGGATCTTCACCGACAACACCACCACCACCATGTTTTACATCAGGAAACAGGGCGGAACCAGGTCCCCAGCACTGTCCAAGGAGGCGCAGGACCTGTGGCATTGGGCCATCGCCCAAAGGATATTTCTGGTGCCGTTTCATCTGGCAGGGATAAAAAACACCATCGCCGACTCACTCAGCAGGGAGCTGCGCTCGTGCCACGAGTGGGAGCTACGGCAGGATCTAGTGGATCGCCTCTTCCGACGGTGGGGCACACCCCAGATCGACCTGTTCGCGACGGCGACGAACTCCAAGTGCCGGTGGTTCGCCAGCAGGTTTCCCCAGACGAGGAGCATGGGCGATGCTTTCTCGTTCCCCTGGGAGGGCCTGTTCCTCTACGCGTTCCCTCCTTTGCCACTGCTAATCCGGCTCGTCAACCAGCTCAAGAGGTCACGGTGCAGGATGATCCTCGTCGCACCTGCGTGGCCGAGGCAGATATGGTTCCCGGACCTTCTGGACTTGTCGGCGTCCCCGCCAATCAAGCTGCCGGTGGACGCGGATCTACTCTCCAGAGAAGGAGGCGCCATCCTCCACCACGACCCGAAATCGCTGAACCTGCAGGCCTGGCTCCTGCAGCGCTAGAGTTTGGAGGATACGACATACCGGCCGACTGCAGAGAGGTTCTTGCAAAGGCCAGGGCGTCCTCGACTCTTAAATGCTACGGACACAAATGGAAGAGGTTCTCTGTCTGGTGCCACGCACAGAAGATTAACCCTCTACGGATTACGGCCCCCCAAGTACTGCCGTACCTGCTGACGCTGGCCAAAGCTGGACTGGCACACGCGTCCATCAAGATTCATCTTGCTGCGATCTCCCGATACACCAGAACCACGGGGCGGACGTCCTTGTGGTCTCATCGTCTGGTGAAAGAGTTCATGAAGGGACTGTTCAGATCATTCCCGCCGGTGAAGGCTCCGGCCCCGGTTTGGGAGCTCAACGTGGTGCTGACCAAGCTCATGGGACCTCCGTTCGAGCCTTTGCACTCAGCTCCGTTGAAATTTCTGTCGTGGAAAACAGCGTTTCTTGTGGCCATCACCTCCGCACGACGAGTGGGAGAGATCCAGGCCCTTTCCTGCAAGGCCCCGTACTTGACTTTTCACGACACGAGGGTAGTGCTCAGGACGCACCCCTCCTTCATGCCCAAGGTACCGTCGGACTTCCATCTCAACGAACCCTTGGTGTTGCCTGTGTTCTTCCCGTCGCCTTCGTCGCCGGCTGAGAGGACTTTGCACTCGCTGGATGTGGCTAGAGCGCTGAAGTTCTACGTGGACCGCACGAAGTGTTTTCGGAAGACGTCACAACTCTTTGTGAACTTTGGACCTGTCAATCAGGGGAAGGCTCTCTCGAAGGCTTCCATTTCCAGATGGCTCTCCGGCTGTATCATGTACTGTCACCGGTTGGCAAACCGACCGCTGCCTGGCCGTCCGAGAGCCCATTCCACCAGAGCGATCGCAGCTACCACGGCGTTCCTATCTGGTGTGCCCATGCTGGACATATGCAGGGCTGCTACGTGGAGGTCGACGCACACCTTCACGAAATTCTACTGCGTCGACCAGGATTCCAGGGAGGAGTCCAGGGTCGGCCAAGCAGTGCTGCGCAACCTGTTCGCCTGAGGTGAGCCTGGTGAGGAGGTAAGATGCTTAATGTTGAGTTTGATGTGATGCTTAATATTGAGCCTTTGCCACCTCCCGTGGTTGTGCATGTGTGTACTGCTATGTATTCTTTATTCATGAGCATGTGAATCCATGCCAGACCCCATGCTGGAGAAGGAACAAGTTACTTACCTGTAACTGTTGTTCTCCAGCATGGGTCTGGCATGGATTCACATGCGAACCCTCCCGCCTATCCCTCTGCGGCTCTTCACTTGGTCATACTGCCACTTCACGTGCTTCCAAATCTGAAGATGGCTGCCAGAGGTGGGGCTTAGGTAGAGGGCAGTCATTGGCTGTGGTCAGTATGACGCAGAGACCAGTGATTGGTTATTACTACGAAAGTCAGATCAGAAAAGAAACTGATACTGGTTTTTTCTTTACCGAGGATTCCCAGCCTGACGACGGGGAATATTCATGAGCATGTGAATCCATGCCAGACCCATGCTGGAGAACAACAGTTACAGGTAAGTAACTTGTTCCTTCTTGCAGGAGCTGAGCGCAGAAGAAAGATGCAGGCCTACTGGAGACAGATCCGAACATGGTGAGTGTCACGCTGCAGGTGCAGAAAACACAAAGCATGTTTCTCAGCCTGGGCGTGGCTTAAATAGTCTCTGGGTATCCCAGGTGTCTCTGGGCTGAACCACACCCGAAAGACTAGACAGCCCATGCAGTTCTGGGAACCGAAATATGTGGGGGCATCCATCTTGTCCCCATCAAAGCACTACAAGTCCAATCCCCAATGTTATCCTATGGGAGTGAGTGAGTCTGGTGCCACAAGCGCCACGTCTGACTCCAAGTGGGTCTTTGGAGGGATGGAGAGGCCCTTGAGGGCCATGTAGGTGATCGTGGCCTGGCTCCTGCCTGACATCTTGGAGGGCTGGGGACATGAGGGGCAGGAATCATGACATAGTTTATTCCTTATAATACATGAGCATACACCGTCATCCCCTTCAGTACCTGGATTCTTGCCTATTGTTTTGTAAGAGATCTTCCACTTGCTGATACATATAATCAATGTACACCTGTTCAAATTAATGCAGCTTCTGATATGTTCGAGACAAATAGCGGTTTAATAAAATGCATCTAAAACATTTTCCTTTTGTGCTTTAAAATAAGTATATAATGTAGATTCTTGCTCTCGTTTGTTACCTCCAGCAGTGCAACAAATAAACGCACTACCATAAACGATATCTTATCGGGTAATTCCTGTAAAGTCTCTCAGTTATTTTACAAGAAAATAATTTGAAAAGCTTGTCACGGCTTTTAAGTGCTGCAATGTCAGCTGGAATTCAGCTGTGTGCTGGATCAAGCAGCAGGCATTGCTACGTTACAACTGACGCGTAATAACTGATTACAGAGCACTTGTGATGTAATCTTATTGCAGATCAGTAAGTAGTAAGGTCACAACAGGCCTTTAATAAGCAAATTATGTACAGTCACAAACAGGTATTTCGAGGGGATTGGGTCCTCCGACGTTTTCCATATCTATGTCAGTAATCACCACAGCTGTGCTGCTTCGGAAAATCTTTCGGCGTCGATACACTGTCCTCGAGGGCCTCAGTCAAGCCGACGTCACCGGATGTTATAAGTAGGACGCACGACGCCCGTAGCCTCAGTTCCGTTTTTTCCGCGAACGTGTTCGCTTCGGCGATCTCGGCATGCCTCGATTCTATTGAATCCTGTTCTTTCGTTCTTCTAACCTGTTTTCTTCCAAGCTAATTGTATGTCGTCTTTGGCTTTTTCCACCATGCGGTGCGGGTTTAAGAAGTGTCGGGTGTGCGGGTCCAAGATGTTGCTGACGGACACGCACAACGCTTGCCTCTAGTGCTTCGGGGTGATACGGATACGGATGACTGTGATACGGATGACTGTGTCGACTGCCAATCGCTCACATCGAAGGCCTTGCGGGAGCGTAAGAAGAAGCTCTCGGTCGGTATGGTGGCCAAGCCCCAGAAGTCACATTCCACTGGTCTTTCGACGGATGATTCGAGGGGCGACTCTCTGCATCGTCATCGTGAGTCCGGGGGTTCTTGGTCTGGGAGTCTGTCCCGCCATTCATCTGCCTCTTCGAGGCACTCCAGGAAGCGCCGTCACAGGTCGCCTTCCTCGTCCGAGGACTCCGCCCGTCGGCAGGTTGCTTGTCCCAAAAAGCATTCCACTCCTGAGGAATGGGATTCCTTCCGAAAGGAGATGTTGGCGATTTTTCAATCGCATGGCTCCGGTCCGTCGGCGCCGTCTGAGGACGCCGGGCGTGGCCGTGCTAGAGACACCGCTCGTCCACCTTGGGGCTCGAGCAGTCGTCGCGAACACCGGCGCCTTCGAGGTCCCGTTCAGACAAAGATGATCGCTCTAGACATGATCATTCCAGGTCCCGGTCCTCGACGCCCTCGAGACTCGGAGAACCTGTGAAGTCTTCGAAGAAGACATCGACGCCTGCGGCGCCGAGGTCGTCGACGGACTCTCTCGAGGCTCCGCCTCCGAGGAAGTCGTTGACGCCATTGGCGCCTAGGCTGTCCAGAGACACGCTCAGGGCTCAGCCCTCGAGGCCTGTGTCGAAGCCGTCGATGCTGTTGGTCACGGATTATCTGGGGTGGTCTGCCCCCCCCTGGGGATTTTCAGCAGGATGACCTGACTGATATCCTGGACCAACGTCCGCCAACTGACCCAGTGCTGCCATTCCATATGGCCTTGCAGAGAAGGGTGGCTGCGGCTTGGACTTCTCCGGAGAGTCTCCCGGCAGTGAGCAAGTCCTTGCCGAAGAAATATCGCCCAGCCAGTGGCAACCCCTGCTACTTGACCAAGCACCCCACTCCGGAAAGTTTGGTGGTGCAGGCGGCTACCGCCCCCGCAAAGCAGGCGTCGTACCCTGCCATCCCTCCTGATAGGGACGACAAACGTTTTGACGGTTGGGCGAAGAAGGTGTTTTCTTCTGGGGGTATGGCGCTTCAGGCTGCCAACTCCGTTTGTGCCTTCTCTCGTTTCACGCACACTCTGTGGAACTGTATTTCCTTAGCGGCTGATCATATTCCCGAAGGGGAGGAACGGGATGGTTTCCTTGCTATCGTGCAGGATGGCAAGGATGCCATGTGGGAATCCATTCAGTCGGGTCTGGGCATGGTTGATTGCGTCAGCCGGTCCATGGCGGCGAGCACCGTCATACGCAGGTTTGCGTGGTTGCGGAAGTCAGGGTTTGCTCTGGATGTGCAAGCCCGGCTCCTCAACATGCTCTTTGATGGTGAATATCTTTTTGGTAGCAAGGCTGACGACAGTCTTGAGAGGTTGCAGACCTCCAAAGCTGCAGCAAAGTCGTTGGGCGCTGCAGTTCACCAACCTCCGTCTTTTCGTCCTAGATGGACAGCAATGGGGGGGAGGTTCCTATCGATATTACTCGTCCTTTAGTAAATCGAGAGGAGCTGCAAGTCAAAGGGGCAACCGTAGGAGTGCCAGAGGTTGAAATCGAGGTACTCGAGGTGCAAAGGCCACTCAAGCAGTTGCCTTTTTGCCCTCAGGCATTGCCGCAGCCGCTTCAGCTCAGTCATGAGGCCCATGCTTCTCCGGTTGAGGGAAGGCTGGTGCAGCATCTTGTAGAATGGCGTGCCATTACTTCAGATGTGTGGGTTCTGGAGATCATAGCCCACGGCTACTGCCTTCCTTTCCGGCATAGGCCCCATGACAATCCACCAGGGAATCTCTATTTAGAGAGTCTGGACCGCTCCTTGCTCAGGAAATTCAATCCCTGCTGGTGAAAGGCGCCATAGCACTGGTGCCTGTAGCGGAGAGGAACAAGGGATGGTATTCCCCTTATTTTTTGATTTCGAAGACAGGCAGGGGATTGAGAACCATCATGAACTTGCGCGGTTTGAACAAGCTCCTCAGGAAGGACAAGTTCAAGATGGTTACTCTTTCTCAAGTCCTCCAGGCCCTTCAACTTCAGGACTGGTTGGTGTCTCTCGACCTCAAGGACGCTTATTTTCATGTGCCGATCCATCCCAAGCACAAGAAGTACCTGAGGTTTGCGGTTGGCGACTCGCACTTTCAGTTTCGGGTCCTGCCGTTCGGAGTGACCTCCGCCCCGAGGTCTTTACCAAGCTCATGGTGGTGGTGGCAGCGTACCTCAGGAAAGGGGGGATTCAAGTCTACCCCTACCTGGACGATTGGTTGATCAGGGCGCGCTCTCCCGAGCAAGTCCTGGATCATCTGTCAGTCACCTGCCACTCCCTTCACGAGCTGGGCTTCTCCCTCAATTTAAGGAACTCCCACTTGACGGCAACTCAGCGGCTCCAGTACATCGGAGCAGTGCTCGACACGTCCCTCTTTCACTCCTCATCAACCCATGCTCACTCTTCACTCTCCTAGTCTGAAGACATATCCTCAGTCTCCTCATTCTCATCTACCTCCTCCTGCCGATCCTTCACCGTCTCCTTACAACCACCACCACATTGGCCTGTGTTCGCCACCTTCCACTCCGGGCCTTACTTCCTCCCTCAGCCTTCTTATGTTACTCCTTCAACTCCATCCGTTTTACTTCCTCCGTCCTTTCTCCTATTCCTACTACAGCCTTCCACTCCTTCCTTGTTTTACTTCCTCCCCCTTTTCTCTTGTTCTTACAAACACCTTTCACTTTACTCCTAGTTTTATTTTTTCCCACTTCCCACCTTTCTCTCCCTTTTAGCTCTCACCACTTCCTTGTCTTCTGTAGAGTTCACCACCTCCTCTCTCCTGCTGCCACTTCTCCAGCTCTGCTCTGCAACACATTCCTGTCTCAAGTCTTCTACAAAGTCTCTGCAGCACCTCTCCTTTCCAGTAGTCTTCTAACCAACCTTCTCGAAACAGGAGCCACCTGCTCATGTATTTATTTTATTTATGTATTTTTACATTTGTATAGCGCACAAACATCCCTTGAGCATCGCAGTGCTGTTACTTGTGAGTAGCTTAGTTACAGATGAATTGCATTTGCATGCAAGTCATACATAACATACAATTGAGCATAACATACATTTGAACATTCGAATCTTGCGGGAATAGGTCTCAGGTAAGCTGGAGAGTGGTCAGTGCTTCTGAAAAGAGCAGTGTTTTCACCGCTTTTTTCCAAATGCCAGATGTGTTTTCTCCTCTTAGGGGTGGTGGTAGGGCGTTCCATTGCAGAGCTGCTAGGTATGGGAAGCTGGCATCTCCTGCTCTCTTGATTTTAGGTACTGTGAGCATGTTTGTATAGGGTGTTCTGGTCGGTCTTGTGGAGGAGGTGGGGTGAATTCTCAAGGAGAGGTAGGGAGGGGCAGTTTGGGGGATACACTAATGAGTGAGGGCAAGGGCTTTAAAGATAACTCTCTCTTTAACTGGGAGCCAGTGCGCCTGTTTCCTGGCAGCCGTGATGTAGCCATCAGACTGAACTGGGCTGTGTGGCTTATATAGAAGCATGCCCCCTTGCCCTGATTGAAGCAAGGGCTGATGGTCTGCAGTTGTGAGCCTAAAGTGTGTGAGGGTTGGAATTGGCTACGCTCCCACTTCCCGACGGTTAGAATGAGGCAGAGGGGACTGGGCTAAATCTATAAGGGCTCAAGTGGCCATTTTGAAACTCTGTGTGAATGGATACCTTGCTGCGTGGCTGTTGAGAAGGTTAGTGTGCTCAGGATTCCCACAGGATATTCCTGTCTCTAAAGAGTTTTCTGATGGTCTCCCTCCCTGTCGTTGAGGGACCATTTAATTTCCCTGATCCATTCAGGGTTTTCTGGCTGCGAGAGAAAGGTATTTTTGTATATTATTAGAATAGTGGGACTACAATACTGGCTGATCTCTTAACAAATACCTTTCAGCTGAAGGGAGAACTCCTGGATGTTCAGGGCCCTATTCTCATCCGGTGTTAAATACGGAAAAGGATGTTAAAAGGCTTAACAACCAGAGGTACCCGGCAAGGCTGCCCATTCTCCCCGATCCTGTTCGCCCTGGCAGTAGAGACAATGGCAGACTACGTAAGGGAGCGACACTCTCGTAAAGGTATACGGCTGAAAGACTCCCCTGAAATTATTTTGCTCTATACTGACAACGTATTGTTGTTTATAAGAGACCCGGCTATTCACCTTGACCCAATCTTGCGCGATATTACCCGTATAGGCACGCATTCTGGGTTTACTATTAACTATACTAAATCCGAAATCTTTCCCCTCACCAGCTCCACGCTGCAACCTGCCACTGAGTACCCGCTCCGCTGGTCCCCTGATGGGATCAAATATCTGGGAGTCCAGGTGTCCCTGACCAAAGACACATTATTGGCAGACAACTATCTGGCAGCGGCAGAGCAAGCCGAAGCCAAGATGGCGCGCTGGCGCACCCTTCCACTTTCATTAGCCGGGAGACTCTCACTGGTGAAGATGATCTTGCTCCACAAATTATTGTACATATTTAGCAATGTCCCTATCTGGCCCGTAAAGAGATACTTCATTAACTTACAAAAGCTGTATGCCCAATTTCTGTGGCACTCTGGCGCCGTGCGTAAAAAATGGTCAGACATGGCACTCCCCTATGAGAGAGGGGGATTCATCGCCCCCGATATGCTACGGTACTGGATCGCAGCGCAGGCACAGTTTGCCTCTTATTGGTATCCCGGGCCCCCACCTCGTCCCCATGTCAAGCTGGAAACACTGGCAGCAGCGGGCACCAACATAATATCTTTAATCCTACATCAGCAGTACGAACCTGATTCACCCATCGACCCGGTCCATGCCACGGTGCTAGCCTGGGGCCAGATATTTGAGACCTGCATCGAACAACGCCCATACTACAAATCGCTCCCCACCTGGCGATTTCCCGGGCTGGACCCCACATTCGACACAGCACTGGTACGACACTGGGAGGGCCTGGGATATCACGCCCTAACTGACTTCCACCCTGAGGGACAGTTTATTACCCCACGAACGTGGAGGCCGGGTCACTCGGGCTCCGCACTGGAAACCTTGCAGTTCTATAGACTCCGCGCCGCCTTCAAAGATGCATGGCCTGACTTTCCCAATAAACCCCCGGATTCTTCTGGGATTGCCTACATCGCCAACTCGGGTGGCGCTCGTGGGGTGGTTTCTTCCCTCTACAAACTTACTGACCACTGGGCCCCCTCGACCCTCCAAAGCCCGAGACGACTGGGCGTCTGAGCTGGAGGTGGAGCTCACTGACCACCTATGGGAGAAGATGTGTTCTCATACCAATAGGGTTTCCTTAAATTTCCGCTATCGAACCATACAATTTAAGTTATTAAACAGGCTGTACTACCCCCCACCACCCAGGATCTCCAGCTTTGCGCGTGTTGGACTACGACCTTGCCCTCGCTGCGGCGCGGAGGGAATTGACCATTTGCACATGTTCTGGAATTGCCCGGGCCTGACTACATTCTGGGGCAGAGTGTTGGAAACGCTATCTGAAATCACTGACTCTGTGGTGAATACTGACCCGTTGGGAGTGCTGTTTGGGATATGGCAGACTGAGGGGGCTAGGAGCATGGCTAAGTTCCTGAATGTTGGCTGTATAGTGGCTAGAAAATGTGTTTTACAGAACTGGAAGAGTCCCATCCCCCCTTCATTCCAGAAATGGTTAAATTTGCTCACATGGTCCCGAAACTGCGAGGATTTCTTTCTTGAAATGATCCCAGCCCGCTCCTGCCCTAGAAACATATGGTCCGCTTTCAACAGTTACTTGAATGGCTTAGATGATACTTCCACAGTAGACGATTCTCCCCAGCCTCCTCTTTGAAGTGCTCTGGAACTTGTTGCCCTGCGATATGTCCCCCCCCCCCATGCTGTCGTTCTATTGTTTCTGTATACCTCTGTATTCGCGCATGTATGTGCCTAATGCTTTGACTGCCCTGATGTATGTATATGCTTTATGCCTCTGCCAACTAAAAATAAAAGTTTTTAAAAAAGAAAGGCTTAACAACCTTTTTCGGTACTTAAGACCTTGTGATGCTGTGCCTATTTTTAAAACAAGCATTGACAAAAAAAATTGTAAAGCCACAACTAGCGGATTTGCGAATGTTTTGCTGATTTCCACTGCACACTACAGTGAATGTTGTGTTGACTTCTTCTTATTCACCATTGCGTAGCTATTGTATGGTTTTGGCCTGCCTCAAATAAGTAGAAAAGAAGCCTATCCAGCTGCGGCTTCGCTGGAGGGGATGGGAACGATAGCCCCCGGGCTTTTGGTAGTAGCCCCAGACAGAAGCTCAGGGGCTACAACCAAAAGACTAGCTAGCCCGGAGTCCCGACATTAGCGTAGCCCTGGATCTTTTCCAGGCCTCACAACACCCCTACTATCCAGAAGGTGGCCTCAGTCTTTATCAACTTTGAGTGCTTGACAACCCCAACAAAATAAGTGTGTGAGATTCTGGCATTGCTTGTAGTTATGAAAGTAGCCAGTGGGAATTCCTCATTATAAATACTCACATATTTATAGATTATGCATTGGTTTTAGTTAACAAATCTTTCATAAGGGTTCACGGGATGCTGTGGCATGTAAATGACCAAGGTGGATGGTTTTTTTACTGTTCTTAAGTAGTACAAAGTGTTCACTGTCCAATGGCCTCATGGTTGCTTTTAAACGAAGTTTGACTGTATCTAAAATAAACGACAGACTGTTTTTCAAATACTGGTCACCCTTATGCGCAGAACTTTCATGGGCGTAATTTTAGGGGGGGGCGGGGGTGTTTGTCCCCCTCCACTGAGAACGTTAGACGTACTTTGAAAACCGACAATGACCATTTGTCTTGCAATTGTAAAAAAACAATGCATGTTGGATTACACTATGTATCGTTCTGAGCGAGGTTCAGAAAATAAAACTTGCAAGGCCAGGCCTGTGACGCTAATGTGGTGGACTTTAGTGCCATCTCTTGGTGAAGGTTATGCCTGGATATTCTCGCTATTTCTCAATCGTGTCAGCCATACCTGCTGGCGTGGAGTGCTTAGGCTATGCAAGACACATTTACAGTTGCACTAAAAAATGCCCTTGATTTGCAAGACTCGGGACACGTTTTGAAATGCTGCTAAATACGCCACGTTTCCTCTGTAGGGAATCGATTTCCCATTTAGAATTTACAAAATCCAATAAAAGTGTTTAGGGGTGTGTTAAAAAAGCATGTTCATCGTTTTCTTTGAATTTTAAAGTTTATTGGGGTAAATCTTTGATTTTTTTTCCTCCTCCATTTTTCCCAAGTGACGTTCACAAACACGTGCTACACGGATTGCCTTTTTAACGCTTTATTTTCGTATCGTGGATGAAGTTTACATTAGCAGTATGTGCTATCGAAAATAAAACGTGGACAGGCTGTCCCTGGAGAATCTGCGGTTGTCCCCGCTTTATTGACCCAATGCAAACAAGAAATGACTGGGCCACGCAATGTTCTATTGCAGTTACTCGTGGGGTACAATAGTGTTTGACATTTATGACTGATGAGCAAGATTACTGTTAAACCGCAACTAGACATGGCGGCGGACACACAACGTTAGTCTCCTCGGGCATGCATGCACCATTGAATGACGGGTCTCGTGGGACAAAGGCATGTTCGTACCATTGGCTATTAGTCCATTTCAGCCATCCAGCATGGACTTCCAGCAGGGCCAAGCCACTTTAGGCACTCTATTACAGGATCAGGCGCAAAATTCCCGCCAACTGGGCTACCACTTCTTTAGTAATATTTCACACCCTTCTTTGACAAAACAGGCAGCTGGCACACTTGCTTTTTGTGCTTAGCCTTTTTGTTTTACTGCCTGTCCTTTTCGTGAACAGTACCCCCCTTTGTGTGAATAAGCAGTCTGAGAAATGCATTGAATAAGACCTTTTCTCTCTGTCTAGACACTTGTTTCGTCCTGGTCTCGGTGCGCCCCCCATTTACATGTAACAAACAAACAGTAATTAACATGAGTCTGCTGCAGCATTGGCCGTTCAGACGGCAGTAAAAGTAACGGCGTGTACCGTCTTTAACAATTTAAAAATGAAAACGATCCTTGGGCGTTAATTGGCAGATTTACGGAATGGTCTGAAGTAAGTGTCCGGTGTTGTGTGATTGTAGCCCGGTTTGTACGTCTACATTCGCCATGCTCAATGAAATTCTTATTTCTCCGTGAACTTAAAAAAAAGTATTAACATTTTTTTAAACTGTTTTTTATTGAAATTACATGTAAGAAAGCTCAACACAAACAATCAACAATAACCCCACCCAACCTAATCCCCTGACCCCCGCCAAATCTCACCCAGCCCCAAGTAAAAAGTATTAAAACATTTAATCTTTGCATAAATTGTCCAGATGTATGTATCACAACCGCTGTGTTTTTCCATCATCAAACTAACACTCTGCCATGAAGATCGGCATTTCGTCCTCTCAACCCCACACATAACACATCCAAGGAACACTGGAGATTTCCAGATAGGCCTCTGCACCCCTGTCCTCTTTTGTGTGGTGGCGTGTTTTATTTTCAAATGTTCTCATAGGAAAAGGGTTGGGCTAGCAGAAATTGTGTAATATGAGGCCACTTTGAAAATTATTTCCAGTGCCTCTTTTGGTTCTCAGTCCACCAGCGAACACATCACTTCTCACCCCTTTTCTCCCCAACCAAATTCATTCACACTTCACATTCGTATAAAGTAACACAGTTTAGATCATCATGCCATTGCCTTTTGCAGCAGCACTGCCAGATGCACCACTACATTTCTAACTTTGACCTATGTTATTCACTCCTAGCTGTTTTTTGGTAGTCATGTTTTTTTAATTTAATATTCTTGCTTTCCACCATATGTTTATAATCCATACAAATGACTCCATTGCAATACATTTCTTTTGTGCTGCTTCATGAAAGAGTTCGTTTTGCACCGAGGCATGTGAAACAGGGAAGCTTTCCTAAAGCAGTTAGGATCTTGCCTGATAATAAGACTCAAAAATACTACACGGCCATAATACAAGGGAATGCTATCGCTTTTTTTCTGCAACAAAGAAGCAAAACAATGTATTTAATGATTTGTGACACAATACATTGAAATCTTGTCACTGGACTGGGCAAGGCAATACGTCTATACTTGCATGTTGCCCAGCATTGGATCTTTCATAAATTCACATGCTTTAAAAATTCCCAGTCATCACTTAATTGTCACAGCAGTATCATCTATTACTCCTACGTCCTGTCCCCTTTCCTCCATACTTATGGGACATATCTCTGTCCTGTAAAAAGCATCCAAAAATGTTTTTCAAAAATGTGTCCTTCCTCTCTTTCTTGCGCGGGGCCCGGCACGCGGCCGCAACCCTGCCCACCTTGGCTCCGCCCTGCGCATCGCCCATCAGTCCTTTTCTGCGCTCGTTCGGGACTGGACGCACTTGCATCCTCGGAAGATATTCTTCCCTTTTTTCCTCTCTGGCTTTCGCTAGCGATGGTTTACTAGTCTGTCTGTCATTCAAACTAGACTTTCCAGATTTTTCTTCGTGTCACCGTCGAATCCCCATCCTCTTTGCCTAGAGTGTTTGGGTCCGGAACACCGTTGGGACGCCTGTTTTTACTGCGACTCCCTCTCGGTCTGGGCACTTCTACGTCGGTTGGAACGGTGGGAGGAGGTGTTCCGGCGAACTCCTCCTTCGCATTTTCAGGCGTTCATCAACGCAAAGAAGAAACGCCCGGTAAGTTGTTTACTTTTCAGCGCACCCCGGCCGGGGTATACCTTTTCGGGTTCCTCCTGGACCGGGAGAAGCGTTGATCGCTCTGTCACTGGGGATTGCCCTGAGGTGCCCGTTGGGCCTAATAATTGTACCAGAGTTTTCTCTGAGGGTCTCTGTAAGGGGCCTATGGATACCAGAGCATGCTCCGAGGCCCCTCCTGTGGGGGCTGTTTGTGGACCCATGGGGGCTGTTTGTGGACCCAGTTCTACTGAGTCGTGGGGTACCGGAGCTTACTCTGAGGCCTCTCTGTCGGCTTCCCTCAAAAATAAGACCGGGGTGCGCCCTGAGGCCTTGGGTGGGCTTGCTGTCACCGAACGGATGTTCAAGGCCTGCGCAGATAAGGCTGTTACCGGACCTGGGTACGAGGTCCCTCGTACAGAGGCTAAAGCTACCAACAGTTCTGAGAGGCCTAGTAAGGCCTTGTCGGTGAAAGCTGTTTCTCACCGTTCCCGCTCTTACAGCGACACCAGACCTGTTGAGGGGGCAAAGAAGCAAAGTTCTTCTTTTACCGGCAGTGCCGAGGTCCTTCCTTCGAAGGCTAATTTGGCAGTTGGTATGTCACAGAAACATTCCAGGCCTCTCAGTACCGGCTCTGCCGAGGTCCCTTATGTTAAGGCTAAAGTTAAGACCCCTGATCCATCGACGGGGTCCCCTGCCTCACTTCCTCACGTGCCACAGTTCCCCTTAGGTGATGACAAAATGGCGCCCGTTCCCGCCACGACCGCGGTGGCCATTTTGGGTGCTGCCCCTACAACTACGCCATCGGCCTCCGGTGTAGGGCTTGGTTCTGTGGGTGAACATAGAGTCCCTTGTGCGCATCCTTATCGGCCAGTTTATGATTGGAACGCCCGGATGCCCCTTCCGCACTCTGTTTCGTTGCCTGTGGGGTCGGCACCGTTGATTTGTCGGTGGAGGGGCCGGTGTGGAACCCTTCCCCGTTACGTCCCTGGAATTATCCTCTTCATGAGAGGCCGCCTGAGGTTCCAAAGCAGTCCCCTGAGGAAGCCGTTTTTGGTAAATTTCAGACACTCATGCGTACCGACCCCATGAGGGAATATTTCAAAGGGCTTTTTAGGGAGATATGTCCGCCTGCGCCTACGGCTCCACCCGTTCCTCTGGTGGTTCCGCCGGCACCTCCCTTGCCCACGGTGCCTTCCCAGACTCTTCTGCCTTTGCCACCATTGTCCCCCGTGGACAAGGCAGCACCCGACATGGCTCAGCAAGATCATGACCTGTCGGATGACGCACAAGGCGATCAGGACAACAAGGACCTGCCCTGCTCTATCAGAGCTTTCCATGACCGGGTACTGGACATGATGGCTTTCTTGGATATTCTGGTGCCCGAGGCACCCGCTCCGCAGGAGGGTGTGCTTTCTGGGGCGTTCAGCCTGTCTCCCTTGGAGCGTACCAGCCTGTTCTTGAAGAAGGACGTGTTGGCCGAGGTCCTTAGGGTCTGGGAGAAGCCACACTTTGGACTGTTCGTCCATAAGAAAATTGACATGCGATACAGGCTGCATTCTTCGGAAGAGGTGGCCCTGTCATCTTGTCGGCCCCTCTCCTCCACAGTAGTGGCTGTGGCCACTTTGCAGTCCAAGTCTGCAGCATCCTCTTCCACGACGGCTACTCAGGTTCTAGGAAAGGAGGATAAGCTCCTTGACTCACTTGGGAGGAAGATTTTCGCCAACTCGGCCTTGCAGCTCAGGCAGGCCAATGCCGAACTGGTGTTAGCGGGGGCTAATATGCGGATGTGGAAAGGTCTGTCGGAGTTTGAGGAGTTTATCCCGGTTGAGAAGCTGGAAGACTTTAAGGGGGGGATTGTCCGATGCCAGGGTCCTGGCTTAGGATCTCCTGGAGGCTGCGGCTCATCACGTGGACACCTCGGCTTGGGGCCTTATGCTGGGGGTTAATACCTTACGGCAGGCGTGGCTGCATGCCACTAAATTCTCAAGAGGTACAGGACAAGGTGTTGGACCGTCCGTTCGATGGTAAGGAGCTCTTTCATTACTCAACAGATGTAGAGCTCACCAAGACGAAGGATAGCACTGAAACGGCTAAGTCCTTGTCGGTCCTTGTTAAGACCCCCTTCAAAGCCCAGAGACCGCTGTCGCAAAGCCGACCCTCCTCTGGCTTTAGGGCCTTCCTTGACTGGAAATCTCGCAGAGTGGATACCCCCTCGGGGAATAACCGCCGCAGACAAAAACAGACTCTATTTTTCTCCCGCTCCTCAGCCTCCTCTTCGGGTTCAGGTGGCAACACCACCGAAAAACCTGCAAAATGAGGGTTTCGCACGAGACCCCGGTGGGAGGACGCATCTCGTCTCATTGGGAGGCGTGGCAGACCATCACCGAAGACAGATGGGTCTTGTCAGTCGCTCGGGCGGGCTTCTGCTTATCCCTACCCCACCCTTCAACCCTCCTTTTCAGCTGTCGGGCTCGCCCTCCCTCAAAGCCAAGGTTCAGAAACTTCTGCACCTCAGAGCTGTGGAACCCGTTCCCCTCGGGGAACGAGGGGAGGGCTTCTACTCCCGGCTGTTTACGGTGCCCAAACCCAACCAGGCTGGCCTGCGCACCATCCTAGACCTTTCCCAGTTCAATCTTTTCCTACCCTAAGAGAAATTCAAGATGATCACGCCTGGCCAGATACGGTCCTCCTTGCAGATGGGCGATTGGCTCAGTGTGGTGGATCTTCAGGATGCGTACATGCATATTCTGATTTGGAATCCACACAGGAGATATCTCCGTTTCTCTTTGGTAGAGGAGCACTTCCAGTTTCGAGTGCTTCCTTTTGGCCTCAGTTTGGCGCCGCGTGTCTTCATGAAGTTGATGTCGGCGATTGCGGCCTATCTTCGTCTGCAGGGTATCCATGTGTATCCGTATTTGGACGACTGGCTCTTACACAGCCCTTGTCCGTTGAAAGCCGCAGGCAATCTTCAGTCTCTCCTTCAGCTCCTGTTCCACCTTGGGCTGTCGGTGAACTGGCGGAAATCTTCCATGACGGTCTCGCAGGACTTGATTTTCCTGGGTTTTCGCTGGAACACGATCGACTTCAGAGTGTACCTGACCGGGGACAGGATGGCGGATCTGTTAGCCACGTGTCAGATGTTTGCACAGTCGGAGAGCATGTCAGCCTGGTGGTTCCAGAGGCTTCTGGGCCTCATGGCCTCGTGTGTGTTGGCTCTTCCTCTTGCTCGTCTCAGAACGAGGCGGACCCAGATGGCTCTTCGGAGTTCTTGGCGTCAGGCTATGGACCCGGATTCCAAGCTGATAATGATTCCAGCTTCCATGAGAGTGGACCTGGAATGGTGGTCATCTCTCAGCAACCTGTCGATGGGTGTGGGGTTTCAGGACCCAGTCCCTACGGTGACGATCACAACAGACTCCTCCCTCCTGGGATGGGGTGTTACATTAGATCCTCTTCAGGTCTCGGATCTCTGGTCGCCTCAGGAAAAGCTCCTCCACATAAATCATTTAGAGCTTCTGCCGATCTCCCTAGCACTCAGGGCGTTCAGACCGGTCATAGCCAACAAAGTGGTCCGCATACGCACGGACAATGTGGTGTCGATGTATTACATCAACAAGCAAGGGGGAACCAAGTCTCCTCCCCTCGTGGATCTGTCCATCCTGATTTGGGAGTGGGCTCTGCTTCATGGTGTTTGGCTGCTTGCAGTGCACATCCCGGGCCAGCTGAATGTTGCAGCGGTTGGCGTCAGCCGGTGGACAGTGGTCAGCTACGAGTGGGAGTTGAAGGCGGAGGTCCTCTCATGGATTTTCTTGCGTTGGGGCACACCGGAGGTGGACCTCTTCGCTACGGCGGTAAACTAGAAGCTTCCTCAGTATGCCTCCAGAGGGGGGCTGGGAGCCTCCTCTCTGGGGGATGCTCTCGAGATTCCATGGCACAACATGAGAGCTTACGCCTTCCCGCCTCTGCCTCTAGTCCATCGAGCGATTTGGAAGCTGAAGAACTTGGTGAACTGTTCCCTTCTGCTCAAAGCCCCGTGGTGGCCGGCCAGCTTTTGGTTCTCAGAACTTCAACACCTGTCGGTGTATCCGCCGATCAGGTTACCAGTGACGCCCGATCTTCTTTACCAAGGGGAACAGCAGATGTGGCACTCCTCCCCACAATCGCTCAGCTTGGCGGCATGGTGCCTGAGTTCAAGTCTTTAGAACATCTTAACTTGTCTGTGGATAACATGCGTGTTATCCAGGCAGCCTTGAAACCATCGACTAGATCCCAATACAGAAGTAAATGGCTCAGGTTCTGTCATTGGTGTTTGGAAAAACAGTTGGACCCAAGGTGCTGTCCCTCGTATCCTTCCTAGCAGAGTCGGGTGTTCACATTCTGTCATGCAGAACTTACCTTTCAGAGGTCTCCGCTTACCTTTCTACGGAGCAATGTTCTTACTCTCTGGGTAATCCAGGGGTTAGGAGGCATTTTGCAGGCTTGACATGCCTCTACCCTCTAATTCGTAGTCCGCACCCGCCGTGGGACCTAAATGTAGTCCTGACGGCGTTGTGCCACAAGCCTTTTGAACCAATGGCTACGGTGGACCTCAAGTCCCTATCCTGGAAAGTGTCCTTTTTGGTCGCCGTTACGTCTGCGAGGTGGGTGAGTGAGCTCCAGGCCTTGTCGGTGGAGCATCCCTTTTTGGTCTTTCACAAGGATAAGGTAGTCCTACAGACGAACCCTGCTTTCCTGCCGAAGGTGGTAACTGAATTCCATCTGAATCAGTCGATCTCCCTGCCGGTTTTTTTCCGAACCGTACCTCAGAGGTAGAAAGGGTTCTGCATTGTCTTGATGTCAGAAGGGCTCTTAAGTTCTATGTGGACAGAACTTACGAGCTTAGGAGTTCTTCTCAACTGTTTGTGACTTTTGGTAACCCTCGGGGTAAGCAGGCGTCTAAGGCGACTATTTCTCGGTGGATAGCCATGTGCATTACGGAGTCTTTCACCGCCCAAGGGCTGAAACCTCCTAAGGGTATTCATGCACACCTGGTGCGGGGCAAGGCAGCCGCGATTGCTTTTCAGAAATATGTCCCCTGGGAGTCCATTGCTAGGGCAGCTACTTGGGCCTCCCCATCTGCTTTTTGTAAGCATTATTGTCTTGACATGAGCTCAAGAGCTGATGCTCAGTTTGGTCAGGCTGTGCTGAAGAACCTTTTTCAGTAGGGGTATTTCCATCCACCCGTAGTTCCTGTTAGGAGTGCTTGGGAATCTCCCATAAGTATGGTGGAAAGGGGAAATCCTGGAGGCTATATCTGAGCTGACCACCAATTGGGGCGCAGCAATGGCGGACTTACGGACAGCCCTGGAGGACAAAATAGATGCGGTTGGGACTGAACTTGCCCTGTAAAGGCAAGATGTCAGGGGACTGGCAGAGAGAACAAGTGGGTTGGAGAGTGCAGTAAAGACCAATACTGATGTCAGCACAACTAATGCAAAGGAAGTTCATGTGCTCAAACAGCAGGTTGCTAACCTCGGAAATCGGGTGGAAGAAGCGGAGGGAAGAGCGAGGAGAAATAACCTACGGGTGGTCGGCCTGCCGGAGGGGGAGGAGGGTCAAGACCCTACAAACTACGTTGAAAACATGATCCTACAAGAAATAGGAGCAGATAAGCTTTCGCAGGGATTCACGGTGGAGCAAGCGCACCGGGCCTTAATGAGGAAACCGCGACCTGGGGCTCCGCCGCGACCTATTATCGTGAGGATCTTGAACTATAGAGATAGGGAGAAGATCCTGGAATATTTTCGTAAAGGTGGGACAATACAGAGAGCATCCGCCAACATTACAGCATACCCGGATTATACGATGCTGGTGCAGAGACTGAGATATAGCTACGTGGCAGTCAAGAGGAGGCTGCGAGCAGCAGGCATCAAGTACGTGCTCTTGTACCTGGCAAAGCTGAAGGTACTACATAAGAGCAAAGCGCTCTTTTTTGACACTCCCGAAGAGGTGGTAACGTGGTTGGATCTGCAGGGCTGCCCGGAACAAGAAGTGGACCGTGACCGGCAGGAACAGGACGGCTGAAAAACTGGTGCCACGGACATTGGGGGTACCGGATTATACCGGGAAGCGAGACTGGTCGAACACTGGATAGCATTCGGGCCTGGTGCCCGTCATGGACTGGAATATAGTAGGTAAATTGCAATTGGAAGCTGCATAGGGTTAACACAATGCGTAATACATTTCTTAATAGGAGCAATAGGATGGAGGCAACCCACCCCCGAAATACTAATAGTTAAGTGGCCATTAGGGCGACTTTACCCTACTGAGCCCCGAGCATAAGTTTGTGCTGGACGGGGCTAGATGTGGGGGTGCCTTAGATCCTGGAATGGAGCTAGGCAACAGTTGGAGGGGGCGTTGTTGGGAAGGGGTTTAGTGGGGGGAGGGAAGGGAGGTGGGAAGTTTGGGGTGTACATAGTTTTGGGGAGTTTAAGTTTGAACATGAGCCTACATGGAAGAGTTGAAGGGTTGTATCTGCATAGCATGACCGGGAGGGTTCGGTTGGAAATGAGGGAGGAAGATATCAAAGCGCTATGGGAGATCTCAGGATAGTGACGTGGAATGTCAGGGGACTTAACAGTTATATGAAGAGGAATAAGGTCATGCTGTATTTGAAAAGGCAAAAGATAGATGTTGCGTTGTTACAGGAGACGCATTTGACGCGGGAGAAGCTGGAGCTAGTTGGGAAAAAATGGAAAGCGATTGTGGTGGGTTCGTCTTACTCTGCTTACGCTAGGGGAGTGCTTGTCTGGGTGGCACCTCGTGTCCCGTTTCAGCTACTGCAGGAAATGGCAGAAACTGACAGGAGGATGGTTATATTGAGAGGGCTGTTGGAGAATAAAGAGGTATGCATCGTGAATACGTATGCTCCTAACCATAACACAGCGGCATACTTCAGGACTCTGTGCACCAGTCTTAGTATGTGTGTGGGAAACGTGGTTATTTGGGGCGGGGATTTCAATTGTGTAATGAACCCCAAAGTATATAGAGAAGAAGTACTACCCCCAATGCTAGACATGCTTAACGAAGCGTTTGAGATGGGAAGGTTGCCAGAGTCACTCAGAGAAGCAATCATAACACCGCTTCCTAAACCCAACAAACCGGGGTATAGTTGTAGCTCCTACAGGCCTTTATCGATGCTGAACCAGGACAGCAAGATACTGACGGCTGTCCTGGCAAACAGATTGCGGAAAGTGATTAGTAAATTAATCCACCCGGACCAAACGGGCTATATTCCGAACAGGAATATAACCCATAATCATAGGAGGCTCCACAGTGTGATCGATTGAGCGGATAGAAATGAAGGCGAAATCGTGATTGTATCCCTAGACGCAGTAAAAGCTTTTGACTCTGTTAAGTGGCCAGGGCTGCTGGCGGCCCTGGGAGGTTACAGAGTAGGACCGGGGTATATCAGGTGGGCGAAAATGCTATACAGTGAGCCGTTAGCCAGAGTTCGAACGGGATCAGTGATATCCGAGAGATGGCAGCTTGGTAGAGGTACCAGGCAGGGGTGCCCCTGGCCCCCGATGCTTTACATTCTAGCCCTGGAGCCCCTAGCGATATACCTCAGGCAACAGTACGATACGATAGGTATTGAGGTTGGGGGGAGCGGCATCTAATATCCTTATATGCGGATGATTTATTACTATACCTGAAATACCCGGAAGAGAATCTTCAATATATCCTTGAAGTGATGGAGAAATACGCGGGGTTGTCGGGCATTGCGGTTAACCCTCAAAAATCCAGTTTATTCCCCCTAGGTAGTTATAAGGGTACCCCGAAGGAAAGGTTGCCGGTATTACAGATACCATGGGTGACTGGTTCTTTCCGTTACCTTGGCATAGATGTGTATCACACCGCAGAAGAGGAACATAAGCACAACACCGTGGTAGCTGTTGAGAAAATCCGGAAATGCATGAAGTTTTGGGAGAAGTTGCCCCTAGCCATGATGGGACGGGGGGCAATGCTTAAGATGGTGGTCCTACCTAGGCTTTTACATTATTTTAATAATATCCCACATATGATACCCAAGAAGTTCTTCACTGAATTGAATAGTATATGCAGGGACTTCCTATGGCATGGTACCCGGAATAGAGTAGCGCTATGGAAGTTGCAGAACTTCTACGAAAAGGGAGGTATCAGGCTGTCCAATTTTGAGGTCTACTATATAGCAAGTCAGTTACAATATGTGGCCAATTGGCTCTCCGACGAAGTGACCCCTGAACATAGGTTGTTTGGGCGGGTTTGCACTCCATTTTACTTAAGGGAAATGATATGGTTGCCTGAGACAGATATGAAGGAGCGCCCTAAAATGATGATGATGGGGTGGAAAATGTGGTGTCGAGCGTGTCGGATGATGGAGGACCCATTCCCGTGCTCCCCGCAAGTACCGCTGGTCGCATTAGCGGGAGGGGACAAGCAGCTGAGGGTGATTATCAGAACCTACTGGGAATCGGTGGGGCTCGTAACGTTAGGGGACATCTGGCAAGAGGGGACCATTAGAGATTTCGAAGAACTTGGGGAGGAGGTGGGATTACACACTGGCCAATATGTTACATAACATAGGATGGTTCAGAAAATTCGGAAAACGTGGCCTGAAACAGTGTTGGCAGAGGAACCAGATGCTACTGTGGGGGTAATATATGACATATCGGAAGGGGGGCATGAAATTTCTAGATTGTATGAGATGGTGATGACCAAGGTGGGGAAGGAATTGACACATCTGAGACTTGATTGGGAGGAGGAGGTGGGGGCCCCAATGGGAGATGGGATGTGGGAACACGCCCTGGGATATCACAACCAAGTGTCAAACGCTAGACTTAAACAAATACAGCTGTACATAACGCATAGAGCATACATGACCCCTCTGAGGATATCGAAGTTCCGGAACGCTGGGCGACAGGCGTGCCCTAAGTGCGACATGGAAAACGCTAACATGACGCACATGTTTTGGTCATGCCCAGTAATCGAAAGTTTCTGGGGCGAAGTGGCACAAAAATTAGCCACAAAAGGGGTCACGCTTGTCATAGATACGGCCTGGGCCTGCTTGCTGGGAGGGTTCCCCAGACCACGGAAACTTAAACATGTTGAGAAACTTGGCATATGTGCTAGCAAAACGGAGGATCGCCATGGGATGGAAGAAATGCCACAAGCCACGGGTGGAGGTATGGTGGAAGGAGTTATAGAAATGGGCGGAGGCTGAAACGGTATTATGGCAGGAGGCGAGCAGCATGAGTGGGGAGGAAGAAGTGGGTTCCTTAATGGCATGGAAATTATTAATAGCGGAACTGTTTGGATCTATATCGGACCCGACGGAATCCGAAGATAGTGAGACCCGGCCACATGTAGCAGATGCTGAAGGCGAAGTACAAATAGGCTCATGATGGAGGGTGGGACTTGGTTTGAATAAAATGAATAAAATATTTTTTTTTTTAATAAGTATGGAGGAAAGGGGACGGGACGTAGGAGTATAACCAGTTTACTCACCGTAGTGACCACCTTACTCCTAGACCATAGTCGCCTTTCCTCCATACGCCCTCCCGTCGTCCCCTCTAATAAGGTTCCTCTGTTATTGATAATAGGTCTTTGACCTGGCAAAAGAAAAGGACTGATGGGCGATGCGCGGGCGGAGACAAGGTGGGTGGGGTTGCGGCTGCGTGCCGGGCCCCGTGTAAGAAAGAGAGGAAGGACACATTTTTGAAAAACATTTTTGGATGCTTTTTTACAAAGTGCTCCGGTCCCGTCCCACAGGACGGAGAGATGTTCCATAAGTATGGAGGAAAGGGGACTATGGACTAGGAGTAAGGTGGTCACTACGGTGAGTAACCTGGTTAGACTGCCACATCGCCTATGGAGGGTTACCCGGGTTACAGATGGCTTTAGGGTTAGTAAGTTATGAATGCTAATAGTTTGAAGAAGATTCAATTTGTTTTTTATAAAGAATACAGCAGGTTTGCGAGGAAAGTTTGACACTCTAGAGGCCGTCCCTCTATCATCTCCTGTGGGCTTTCCACCACCGTAGTCCTGGCTTCCCTAGCCCCTTGATTGGTAACTAGAGATCGGTAACCCCTACTATCTGGTATTCCGACTGGAGTGATGACCTAAAGCCCTCTGCATTTTCTTAATCCCTCTGGGATTCTTCTAGGTGGAACCCATCCTAATAGTTATCAGAGGTGTCTAGTTTTCACAATAGAATCTGGTGCCTCTTCAAATGCTCAGTTGCATGTATTTGTGCCTTTTCATGACCTTGCATTCCTGTCCCTGATGTTCCTTCCTGGTCTCCCCCCCTACGTCCATCTTACTCCATTATACTCTCTCACTCCCCTACCTTCTCTCCTCTCCTTTGTCCCGTTGAGGATCACACAGCTCCCACCTACTCTCACTCTGGATTGTTATTTCTTTTACTTTCTTTTTCTCGCTTTCTTTGCTTGTCTTTCCCTACTTCTCCCTTTTCTCTTCTACCCTCTCCATTCTTCTCTCCCCTCTAATTTCCCCTCTCCTATTTCTCAGTAATCTCCCCTCTAGTCTACTGTCCACCTCTCCTCTTTCCACATACATTCAACCCTTTCACTCTCTCATATAGTCTGCTCACCAGCACTTATCCTACTCTTTCTCTAACACTCTCCAACATCTTCCATTCACTTTACACACATTATTAAACACAAGTACTAATTTCTCACACAGGCAATAACTCACTGTGAGAAAGGCCCTTCACATGGTAGCAACTTTTCTCAGGTATTTATTTAAGTTAATCATAGATACAGACCCCCAGCAGACCATCTCCATAACAGCACAACCAACGACTAATCTTGGTTCATGTTCATACCTAAACATTCCACATAGATTTCCATCATCATCCCATGACATTGTTGTACTTTCCATTCCATGTACTTTTAGAGAAGCAACTATATTACACATCTCCCTTCTTTATCTTACACAAAACTATGTATTTACATGATTCTCCAGCATAGGATCTGGCATGGATTCACATGCTCATGAATATTCCCCGTCGTCAGGCCAGGAATCCTCGGTAAAGAAAAAAATCAGTATCAGTTTCGTTTCTGATCTGTCTTTCTTAGTAGTAACCAATCACTGATCTCTGGGTCATACTGCCCCCAGCCAATGACTGCCCTCTACCCAAGCCCCTCCCCTGGCAGCCATCCTCAGATTTTTACCGCATGTTCAAGTGTTGGGAGTCCTCTCGAGCTTTTACTGCGTTTTCACGCTTTTTCAGGAGATTTATCTCTTTTTTCAGTTAATCGAGCCTCAAGCTCCACCGTTTCTACTTCCGATAACGGGGACCCGTTTCGGAATTCTTCTACACCCCTCAAGGGTGAAGTTTTCGTCGAGTTACGCTTCTTGGAGGATTCCAGAAGATCTGTGGCCTACCTCAACGGACAAGGGAAGCTCGATGCCCGGATCCAAGCTGTTCAGGAGCTGCCCAGGATGTGGATTGCAAAATGTTTTCAAGGAGGACGAGCATTCGAGATGTCTCTACTGCCTTCATGAGGACAAGACGCACGTGGAGAAGGACTGTGCGTTCTGCAAGAACCTGTCAGAACGGACCATCAAGATCGTCGTTCCTGCCTCGCGGCCTGGCTGGAGAAAGGCACAGCAGGTGAAAAGGCGAAGAAAAAGTCTGAGCAGTCTTCTAAATCCTGTGAGGGTGCCCCGGTGATGGGGGCCCAACAGAAGGCCAAGCACCGCGAGTCCGCGGGCACCGGGAGTGCCAAAAGGTCGGGCTCCTCGGCTGCCAGGCAGGGCGCGACTTCCCCGGCACGATCAACCACGAGCCAGCGCTTTGGTTCGGGGAAGAGGAAGTCCGAGAACCCGGGTAAGCTTCTGGAGAGGCCCATGTCGATCTCGAAGGGAGCCAAGGGGGAAGCGAGGCGATGACCTTCCCCCCCAAAGCGAAGGCCCAGGACGCACCTAAGGTGGTGAGGGCCTTGATCCACCCGGCAAAGGCCTCTATCGAGGTTGTCACAGCGGCCCTGGCGAAGCCGGCAGAGGCTACGCCAGTGGAGGCGGCCTCGGGGCCCAGAGTTTGCCTGCCGCCACTTCCTTTCCAGACCATCGTTAAGACCCCCGTGAAGACCCTGGCGGAAAAAGAGGGGGGCGGCGGTGGCCATTACGGACTCGGATTCAGCCTCCGAGGAGGATCCGGTGGAAACAGTGAAAGGCCTCAACGAGAGGTTCGAGAAGGTTCGATCCCAGGGGACGGTTCCCGCTGATGTGATCGAAGATAGCGACGATGGCGACGACGAGGGCCCAGTGGAGCAGCCATCCCATCCTTCGCAGCCATTACCCGAGCCCCAGGATAGCTCGGCGGCCATTTTGTTTGCGATCCAATCCTTACGTACTGAGATAAGGACGAGGTTACCACGGACCCCAACGGAGGATCCAGAACCAGGCCCGTCGGAAAGCCCTCCGAACAAGCGGAGGAGAGTCCACCCCGATCCGCCCTTCGTGCCCGCGAGGCCTGTGGACCCCTCATCCCCCTCGCCGGATCCTAGAGAGGATACGGCGACGGATACAGCGACGGGGACGGACGACAACGGCGGCGATGGCACACCGGACATCCCGTCATCACCCCCCTCGGGCTTCTCCACCCTACGAAATGGGCTCTTTTCACGCCATGATAACCAGGGCATCCGAGCTCTTCCAGCGCTGCTCTGAGGAACAGAAAAAGGAAGGGTTTCTTTACCAACGACGAGAGGCCAAGAGAAAGACGGTCCTCACGGTGCCGTTGCTCGACGACATCTGGGACAAGGGGCTGGCTATCCTCAAGAACCTTTCCACGACACCCGCCAAGAGGGACAGGTACGAGAAGAAGTACCGGGTCCCCGATGCCGCCCCCTTGTGCCTCAGGGCTCAGCCCACGCCAGACTCTGTCGTCTCGGCAGCGGCCAAGAAGAAAGCAACGGGTGCGGCGGCTTCAACTTCCACTTCCCCGCCGGACAGCGAGGGCAAGAAGTTGGACTCCATGGGACGACGAGTCATCTCGTCGGCGGCGACGACGATTAAGGCGGCCAATGCCTTAGCGATTGTGGCCCGTTACGACAGGGAGCTTTGGTTCAAGATAGCTCCTCTGCTAGACTTCCTACCGGATGACAAGAGGGCGGAGGCCCTACAGATTCTGCAGGAAGGAGAGGTGGCGTCGGATCACGCCATAACGGTGGCAACGGACATTGCCGATACCGGATTTCGCCAACTGGGCAACAGGGTTTGCCTCCGACGACGAGAATGGCTCAAGGTGACGGACTTTCGCCGGTACGTCCAGACCAGAGTTTTGGACATGCCATTCGACAGCAACAACCTGTTTGGAAAGACGGTGGATGAGTCCCTCCAGGCCATCAAGACAGACACTGAAACAGCCCGAGCCCTAGGAGTCCTTCAGCAACGGCGGCCCTTTCGGAGCTCTGGAGGCAGACAGGGAGCCTCCAAAGGATCCAGCGGCAGCTCTTCTACTTACCGCCAGGCGTCCGCTCCTCGTCCCAGGAGGCCTACAGAGGCCGCGGCAAGCAAGGAGGGTCTCGCCGCCGTCGGCAAGGAGGCCAAGGCGGCAAGGCCTCCTCCAAGCAGGACTGAACCGGCTGTTGCGTCGGGCCCCCACCGAAGCACCCCGGTGGGAGGCCGGCTGACGAAGTTCGTCAGCGTGTGGGAGTCCATCTCCACCGACCGTTGGGTGCTGGACACCCTGGCCCGCGGACACTCGCTGGAATTTCAAAAGAAGTGTCCTCGCATTCCTCCCGTGGCCAGGAAGGAGAATCACGTCCCTCAACTGCTGTTGGATGTAAGGGCGATGTTCAGGAAGGGGGCCATCGAGCTCGTCCCCAAGAGGCTCCGGAGTATACTCAAGATACTTCCTCGTCCGAAAGAAGACAGGCGGTTGGCGCCCCATCCTGGACCTGCGTCGGTTGAACAAGTACATCAAGGCACAGAAATTCAGGATGGTCACCCTCCTGCACGTGCTGGGACAGCTGGAGGAGGGCGACTTCCTATCGTCACTGGACCTGGAGGATGCTTACTTCCACATCCCCATTCTAAAAGGTCACAGAAAGTTCCTCAGATTCGTAGTCCAGGGGCGTCACTACCAATTCAGAGCCCTGCCGTTCGGATTAAAGTCGGCACCCCGGGTGTTCACCAAGTGCCTCGCACCCGTGGCGGCGCAGCTGCGCCTGCAAGGAATCCATGTCTACCCCTACCTGGACGACATGCTGGAGAACAACAGTTACAGGTAAGTAACTTGTTCCCTATACTGCAACATTTCACTACGCATGTTCCCACCATTACTGGGGTGAACTATCTACAATGTACCTACAGGCGAACAGCAGAAAACGTTGTCTAAGTCCGCCCACACAGGAACGGTGAACCAAATGTGTGGTGCGCTCAAAGCGAAAAGAAGTTGTTATGAGCCAACGCAGGTGCAGTAGCTCGAAGGCCCGTAGACACAAGTCAGGTGAAGTTGTATACATGCGCGAAGGATCAGTAGACTCACGCATGCGCAATAGCGTGACATTTTCTTTAAAGGAGCCAGGTGGACATTGAGATGTTGGACGAACATCTAGCGAAGCTGAGTAAGAACTTCTGCCAAGGACTGGATCAGAACCCGAACCCTCTGATAAGAAGACTCACTTCCACCACTTCAAACCTCTTCGACCGCTATCCGCGGCCCATCACTGCAAAGACTCTGTGAAACCAATCCTACTGTGACAAGACCACACAGACCAAGAAGAATACTAACCCACGACTACATACTCCACCCGAGAAGATGGAGTATTGAGGCTCAAGCCTCGGTATCCAAAAAAATCACCGCTGATGGATAAAAATCTATCAGTAAGAAGTGCCTGCAGAACAGTACAGTGGTATTAAAAAAAAAAAAGACACGTTTGTAAATGCAGTACTACCTAACCGGACACATCACAACACTAATAAAATATAAAATATCCTAAGGAGGAACACAAGGAAGTGAGTGCACAAGTACCTAATACATGTATTCAGGAAGGGCAAAGACATAATGGTGCCACTATCAGCGTAGCCACGCTCGCAGATACTTAAAGTGTGCATGTATCAAATAGACATCCCATCCTCCTCGACGCCATTTGTGAGAAAGGCTCTTCACACAGTAGCAGCTTTTCTCAGGTATTTAAGTTCAGCATAGATACAGACCCCCAGCAGACCATCTCAATAAGAGCACAGCCAGCAACTAATCTTGGTTCATGTTCATACCTAAACATTCCACATAGATTGTTCCCCTCATCATACCATGACATCGTTTTCCATTCCATGTACTTTTAGAGAAGCAACTATGTAACACTCACCTTTAACAACCTCTCCTTCTTTTTCACATGGTTCATCTCTACCTGACCACACCTGAATAACCACACTCAGTATTTCCTTTCTTTTACCTTTTTATAGTGCTCTTCCTGGGTTTCAGACTCCACCCCCTTCACTCCCTATCCCCTTCCATTGGCTGGAACCCTCACTTGCTCTTATGGGCAAATCTCTACCTGGCTTTTCCCCAGAGGCCAGATTACACAGGTGCAATGTGATAAAACGTCCTTACCATCACACCTTTTTCTCAACACGGGTCTACCTGTGTTCCATGATAGCTGCTCGACACAGGAATAAATGATTTCAGTGCTATGTTTCTACCGCAGTGAAGCGCCTATGTTTCCAGTGCATGGTAAGCTGATTTCTCTAGACTGAGTTCCATGTGTTCTATCTATCTCATAGGTTGAGTAGTTCATTTTCTGCCTCAGGGTTTTCTGAAAGTTGTAGTTCTGAAAAGGTAACGAGAGCACGGGCCAGCCGGGGGTCTAGCAGGTATTGTGTGATTTAGAGCGCTACTTTGCACTTGTAACCAGTCACGTACATGGGGGAGGAGACTGGGACCCTCCCAACTCGCTCACCCTGTCTCTGGCAGGTCAGGCTCTGTTAAACATTCTGCTAGGCTTCCTGCCCCAGGTTGAAAGGTGGCCCCTATCCCCCCCTTAAAAGCGTATAGTCCCTGACCATGTGTACGGAAGGCATGGTATCAACAGTGAGACAGACACAAGTGACTACAGTTCGAGGGTGTTTCTTGAACTTTCACAAGGGGGTGATAAATGCCTATCTAAACCTAAATCTACAAATAATAATAATGCAATCCCAGTGCAGTCTTGTCAAAATAAAAGGGACTATACTGAAACCTATTGCCAATCCTTACCGCTAATTTACGAATAATGTAGGGTAATGTTCATGAAAGAGAAAGAAGTGTTCACAAAATGATGTCAGGATGTTCAGGCCATTGGCCTCCCTTCCCCATGTTTTCAGCACGGGCAAGATGGTTCACTTGAGCAAAGCACACTGTAATGAAGCAATGTCCACACCGCTTTGGATTACTTCTTCTTAAATTTACTTCAAGTTCTTTAGTTACATATTACAGGATTAAGACATCAGGAATAAAACATATACAATAGAGACACCGGCACCCATCACCCAGGAAGGGAGGGCCAAACTGATTCAACATAGAACACTCACCACAGCATTCTCCCACTCGTACATCAACATTCCACAGGCACTCAGGTGACATCATAAATCACATGACAAACCACATCAGACTAACCAAGCACTTCACAACACATCTCCCTCCTTACCAAACACACTCACAAACAAGTACTTCACAAAGCATGTAATCACCTAAACAACACACATCACATCCAGTCCAAAGTACAGAGGATATTCTACTTGAAAGTCCCACAGCTATGCAATTCCATAACTCCGCCTATCGTTCTTCAAGCATCATATTTATAAACACTAAACACCTTCCGTCTGCCCCTGCCACGGGCAAACTCTAGACTGCCACTCTAGACACCTACAAGCCCAGATCCAAGGCTATACCTTACCTAACAAACCAATAACCTTAAAAAAAAAAAAACGTTGTCCTACTGCTCGCCCCCGCCACAGGCGAGCCTTCAGGCTGCCACCCTGAAGCACCACTTGTCATCCCGACGCAATACTAGTCATCCAGGATGACAACAAAATCACCATAGCCAGACAGAAGATTCAGTAAAACACTACAACCACCTCTAACAGACATCTAACAACCTGCATGCCTCAGGAACACAAATACACAGGTGGACAAAGCCAATCGAACAAAACCTGACTATACCATGGTGTACAGATCCTAAAACAACTTGAAGATGCTAGCCAGTCATCTTCAAGACCACCTACAAAAACATATGGTTGATTCTATCACACTTCTCAATGGCAGTATTATTCAGTCCCATAATCAAACCCTGACCAAAAAAAATAATAGCCAGGCTTAACACATAGCACATAAAGATAAACAAATCACTATGCAACTCTTCATCTTGAACAGCATCTTTAACTTAACATAGTATTAACTAGAGGGTGTCCCCTACCAGCAACACACTTCCTCTAACTTAACCAGCTGTCCCTAACGATAAGAGTCAGCTTATCCAAACAGTGCACTAGTGCCATACCCAAAAGTCACTAGACCTACAACTCCCATTCTCCTTAGTGCAACTCTCACTTACCACTCACTAAAATTCCTGACAAGGGCGCTACCCCCAGGATTTACCTTACAAATAAAACTAAAAGAGGCGCTACCTCACAATAGTTAATTGATCAAAATGCTACCTCCATAACCTAATAGTGCATACCACACTATAACCTAAACACAAAAGGAGGACACTACTGTAACCTTAAACAGAGGCGCTACCTCCCTAACCTTAGTAGTCTATATTTAAAAACGAATGTCACCACCGCTCATTCATTTCTTGAATTCCATTCTTCTTTTAGTTAAGAAAATGTACACGTGATCTTTTTACCAACTCGCGTACAAAAATTTCTCTTTTTACATTAGTCACCACACTTCATTCTCTCCTTGACTTCCATACTTATTTACTCAGAGAATATACATGTGACATTTCACTTCTTCTTCATTTACGATTTTAAACTCTAAACTTTATACTTAGCACATGCAATGTTCCTTCACATCGCTTTATGATGCTTACATATGCCTAAAAGTCCATGTTGTTGTGTAACACCTTACTCCTAAAAATCCTCAAAACGTTGTCTATAAATAACTCTGTGCATGGCTCATTACATAACCCAATGCATGACTCAACAACATGCATGCTCACTCATGCTCAAACTTGCCACACTCACGTACAACTCAGTCTATCTATATAGTCGTAAATCAGACTAACCAAGCACTTCACAACACACACACTCTGGGTTCTTCGACACTGTTAGGCAGAATTATATGCAGTACCCTTTGGGAACACTACACACAATTAAGACTACAAGTGACGGTACAATTTCTCATTTGGTACAAGCCTGTACTACACAGTTATAGTGGTAGCAGTAGCAGAGCAGCCAGACTTATCTCAAGAGTAAGTGAGCAGTATCAAATAGTTACACAAAGGACAGCAATTACTATGATTCAGGCAAACACTGACTCAAGGTTTTCAAGTAAAAGAATATACATTTATTTCACTCTTCAGTTGTATAACATTACACTATTATAAGCAGTCTAAAAATCACACTCTTAATACACCACTCCACTTCCCTTAAATTCCAGACAAGTTAAGCTCACTAAATGAAGTGGGAGCAAAATGGCTCTCCAGCAATTTAAAAAGCAGAGAAAGACAAAAGTTAACAGAAGTGGATCCACACCAACAGGTAAGTACTCGAAGCAAGCAAACAAGAGAGGCTACAATGATAAAATCAGATAGAAAAGGCTTAGGGCCAAAGTCAATGGTTCAAAATTCTTTTGCTCAAGATAATACAGTTAAGGGTAGTTCGTGGTAAAGTTTGTGGCACGGTTTCGGGACGAGGTTGGTTGGTAGAAAAGTTAGTTCAATGAGAAGAGAAGGACAAGCCCTTGGATTGGAGAAAGATTTCAAACACTTTCACAGTGGCTGAACGAAACGTACAACCGGATTTGCACAGTACCTTAAAACGGAGAGGGGGCTGTAGCTGAGGCAGACGTTCCTGGTAGTTCCTGCAGGCTCACGGTTCCTGAAGCGACTGTCGGACTGATCAGAAGTAGGAAGACTGGAGGGTCCTGCACTACCCAGGGAAGAAACCAGCAGCAGCGCCAAACAACAAATAAAAGGTGCGCTCCTTGAAACCCAAGCAGGGTCCGACCTTCCTGGCTATCTGGCCCACTGTAGCTCTGTACAGCGAATTCGACCAGAGGAGGGGTCCTGGCTTGCAGTTTGGGTCAACTGATTGGTCCCACCAGCTCAAGGGAAGAAGTTTCCTGGAGGATCTTCTGTCGTCGGATTCTGGAGATTCGGACCTGCAGCAGGGCTTCACCGGGCAGCCCAGTCCTTGTAGGGGTCTTCTTCCAGTTCCTCGTTGGTTCTTTCATTCCAGTGGCGACTCTGCTCTTCCAGTCCCAGAGACTTGCTTTTTATGCAGTTTTGCCCCATTCATACAGCGATGAACAAAGGGACCAAACCTTGTTTGACGCGCAGAGTAAAACACGAGAAAGACTTTAACAAAAAGAAATGGCGAATAAACCCGGCCGGAGCCAAAATAAAATGAATTTAGTCAAGCGGGTTTATGCTTGAGGCTAATATAATAGCCTAAAACATTACCACGTTTATATAAGATAATCGCGGTAGAAAGGTTAGGGTAGATACCACTGCCGCCAGCCAAGTCTTAATGTAAAGGGAGCGAAACACTGCCCCAAGAGGCACAGACAAAAAGGGATAAGAATTAACCCTTTCCAATACTCCATGGAAGATGGGGTGTACTGGGTCTGTGGTTTAAAGTGGCTAAGGTAAAGTTAATGGCAACTTTAACCTTTTCTGGGGGACTGTAGTCAGCCCCAGAAAATGGAGTCGGTGGAAAGTCTAAAAGACAACCCTGTGTCACTGCACTGAAGGTGCTGAGTAACACACATGACAAATATGGTGCCCTGGAGTAGGTGAGGCTCCAGTGCCCAAGATCACACAAAAAGTAGAAACACACATAGCAAAACACATGTAAGAGGGGGAAAAAAGGCTCACACTCTTACCAGGTGAAAAATAAATAAATCCTAGAAATCCAGCAAAGTTGCTGAGGGACTCGGTAGGTAAGGGAAATCAACCATTTATGAGAATTCTCCCTAACAGACACAAGGATGCAGTTCGATTTCCAGTAACAGTGCCTTCTGTGCCCAAGTCTCTCTTCTCATCAAAGTCCTGTGATTCACAGGGCCTGATGTACAAAAAAATAAGATTCACAGTTCTTTTCTTCTTACAAGTTTTTAACTCATGTGCTCCACCCTGGATTCCCCTCTTCCGGGCTCAGATCCCTGATGTTACAAAGTTCTGAGAATATTAGTTTTCTCGTGTGACTCACGGTTCACGCCGGATCCCCCTCAGCTGGGCTCAGATCCTTTCCCTTTTCCAATTGGTCTCCCTCAGCCGGGCTCAGACCAATTGTAGTTCACCTTGGTTTATCAAAGACTTTCAAAAAGTGCACAGGATTTAGCTTGACCCGTTGCAGCACCTCTTTGATACAAACTTCAGTTTTACAATACAGTTGCCATTCAGTTGGATACCTAACAGAGACCTTCGTATGAGCACCCATGAGGCACCGGACCACTCTGTATACAGTATCTCACTTGGCCTCCCAAAAATGTATTAATTTGTTTTGTTTCCAATTATATTTGCGTCGCTCATCACATGCGTTTCACACACTGTCCTTTTTGGATTTCTTCATACAAAGTTGCTGCTTGTAACCTTGGTTCAAACACATGCTGGTTTGGTATCAGTCTCTCTGACTCACCAGCTGTGCTGTCTTTACTGGCACTGCTTTGTTGTAGGAGCCAAGGACACTACCACAGTGACAATCGCTCCTGGCTGCTTTGGTTATCGCAACGGGAGAGCCAAGTGTAACGCTCACCTGATTCTCGCAGAGGCGCCGGTCTTGACTGGGCGACTACCGTATCTTCAAAAGTGATGTGCACCACCCGGTTGGCTCTTTGGGCTGGACCTCTGTGCACTGTATGCCTGACTCGAAGAGTAAGATGTCTTAGGTAAGTGAACGCCGAGCTCTCCATCTGCCTCGGGGCAGGGTGCTGTAACCAGTTTCTTCACTGGATAGGTAGCGCAGGCCTCTTGACTTCAGAGGACTGCTGTCTGTCGTTTACTTCACGAACGGTGAGTTCCGAATATTTCAAATGTCTTAAAGACTTTTGTAGTGCTGTCTCTTATTTTGCAGGGTTCCGGCGATGGCGGTTGACTGGCTGAAGTGAGTTGAGGATGGACCCGTATGCGGAATAGAAGCGCCTGGAAGCGCGTAAGTAAGCGCTTGTTGCTTGCTTCACGATGCGCACTAACTATCCTTTTATTTTGCAGGTACCAGTTCGGAGCTGCTGAAGGATGCCGGAATGCCCACTGAGTTCGGCGTGGATGGAGTAATGGCACGTGAGTATTGAACGTTACCCAATGTCTTTAAACGCACCTTCTTTTGTCTTACAGATGCGGGATGCAGCGCCGAAGGCCTCCGGAGCGTGCGAAGAGTTGGTAAGCTTTTGTCTTTCAGATGCCGGAATGCAGTGCGATGACCTCCGGAGCACGTGAAGAGTAGGTAAGCCTTTGCCTTTCAGATGCAGGAATGCTGCGCGAGGCGTTGATGACAGCCGATGGACCAGGTAAGAGATGCGCTGTCACTGAAGACCGTAGTGCTAACCTGTTCTTTCTTGTCTTTATAGATGTTGCTGAAGACTGGATTCAGGATGGTAAGCCTTTTTCCTTTAGGCCCAGGATCAGATGCAGAAGACACAATGAGCGTTCTGCTGCAGAGGATGCAGAATAATGCAAAGCAAGATTCATCCATCGGGTGTGGTTTAAATAGCCTCCTGTAGTGCTTAGGTGTCTCCTTCCACAGCCACGCCTAGGTAAGAAAAGAGTTCCTGCTTTCCAGAAGAGTTCCAGTGTTCTGAACCTAGGGAGTGGCTCCTGCCCCACCCAACAGGAAAAGTAGTTCCAAACAGAAGAGGATCAGGGGTTCAACTGGCAGGTTAGTAAGCAGCATGGTCTGCTGCAGGTAAGTCCACCCAAGCATTATGAGCCCGGCGCTTGCAGCGCTGGGAGTGGGCATATTTATGAGCCTGGCGCCACTGGCGCCAGGACAGGGTCCAAAAGGTCCCAATTGGGACTGGCTGGCAATCGGAACCTGGGTTATGGGTCTGCTTCCAAGGGAGTTGGGTAAGTCCTGGCCTTTTGGAAGCAGAGATCATGACACCAAGGTTACCTTTGGTGCACAGTGTAGATTTGTTCAGCGTTTGTTCTCTAGTCTTTAAAGGCCAAGGGCACTTCCCTCCTTGCTACCCTCTTTGGTCTTGCTGTCTTTCTCCTTTTATTAATCTGCCATCTTGGAACTGCTGTTTCCTCGTGTGCTTTTCCTCGCTCGGAGTGTCGTTTCGTGCTCCACCTTGTATCCGGGTTGGGAAGTGTGATGGAAGTCAGATGTGTGTAATGATCAGTAATTGCCTGACCTTGCCTCACCATCGTATTGGGACATGTCATGTATACAGCTCTGGTGTTAGTCTGTTGTTGCTCATGGTGAACTGTCTGTGAGAAAGTGTTTGTGTTGAAAAAGGGGGGGGGTGGTTGAGTTCCGAGATATCTTGCCTGGTAGGATGGGGAAAAGGTGTTAAGGGGAGGGGACACTGCATCTCACTGTCCGGTGCCCCACTTCCACTCCACAGAGGCCCTTCATCCAGATGATCCTCCCGCACTTGTCCACTCCCAGGAACTGGATCCAAAAGCGATGGCCGTGTACTGGCCACGTGGATGACAAATCCCTGGGGACTAGCGGGTGAGACACCTTCAGGTTTCTCACACGTCACACCCGTCAACTACCATGCACCCATCCACAACTAAGTTGACTGCCAAAACAGTGTTGATGTCCACCGATGGCATTATCAATCGAAGGCCCACCTTCAATGAGATCACTCTATCAACTACAACTACTCCTATGGTAATTTCTCCGACATTAAATTCTGCATAACTACAAGAAATGTCTTGAAGTTTGGACATTTTTCGAAAGAATGTTTTGGAATTGTGATTGTGCCTGTCTGGGCTATTGAAATATATGGCAGAAGCGTCCTTGAGAAAGGACAAATGAAGGTCCTAAACGGGTCGGGTATCTTAAATGTTAATAGATCACTCGTAAGCCATACATAGTTAAATAGAATTGTAGGAAGGAATTGAAGGCAACTGTCCAGAACACTTTTTGAATATGCCTAAATGTGTGCTTTATTTTGAAAAGAGAAGCAACGTGTGTGTGGAATACATAAATGTTAACTCGAATATCACAAATATTGTCTGTTAGAATGCGATTTGTTTGAAAGTCAAATATATATTTTTACAAAAACCATTATCGAATTGAATGTGAAGGGTATTAATTTATTTAAATCGGGTTAAAAGTGTATCCCTAAAGGAGTGCAATTGGGTGACTCGTGTTCTTCAACAAGTTCTTGTTTTAGTAATTTTTCCAACAGTGGCGTCCCTGTTGACTCGCTAATGGCCATTTCCTCTGGGTTACTGTCCAGGGTGTCAACATCCTCTTATTCATCTCACCTCCTTAGTCTGAAAGGGGGTGGCTCTCTCTTGGGGAGAAAAGACAGATACTGTTGATTTGTCCCAACTATAGTGCAGAGGACATTATATTCCTTTTGAACTAATTACTTCAAAACATGGGTACTAGGTGTACTCATCTGAAAATGTTGTTGCAGAACCACCATTTCTAATGGATTTCTTCCTCCCATAGATTCCTTCTCTATGATAGCCCTAACCCAGAAGTGCCGTTCCCCAGAGCCTTTTCTGCCGCCAGCCATGGGGACAGTACAAATATAGCGGCACCGCGCCCCATGACCTCGGCTCTACTCTTTTTAACTAGAACTTTCAGCACATACCAGACAGATCGTAGAATTCTGAGATGCTGAGAATTATCCACGTGGACAGGGTTTGTTTGATCACAGCCCTGCCAGTACGATCCCCAGCGTAACCAACCAAAAGCTGGTCCTCTTTCCTAGCCTCTCTAGTACGAGAGATGTAGAATTTAAGGGCCCGTACCGGATCCATCCGATGGACAAACTAACCACTCGTCTGCCTTGGAAAGGTGAGGCAGAGGAAAAAACACAGGTAGATCCATCTTCTGAGAGAGATTGAATTTCAAGACCACTTTAGGCAGAGCCTTTTCTTTGGAAAAAAAACAAATGGGGAGGTAAATGAGACAACGCCTCTCTGAAAGAACATTACTGAGAAGTAAGTAATTTGTTCTTTTGACCCTTCCGGTATGGACTAGTGCTGAGGATTTTTAAAAGATAGTTTTGGGACCTTAGTTGTAGGCTAAGGTAGCCCAGAGCCTTAATTACTTGATAAGCGCAGGTTGGAACTTTGTATTGGCCATCGTTGAAGTAAAGCCTACCCCAGTGGAACATGGACTAGATAACACTAGTATGCTGGTGTTTGTGCAAAAAACACAAAATTACCTTCAGGTGGGACGACATCTTCCAAACCGCTCGGCTTGCAGTCTGTAGAGTGCGGCGCGGGAAGCTCGAGCACAAAATGTTGCGCACAATAACATGCTGTGCTGTGCCCCAAGCTTTTGGCACCACTCTCTGCAGGAGCAGGGAAGCCGGGAGACCGGACCCAGAGCCTGCAGCAGGTAAGTGGGGAAGTGGTGGGTGTGGGGGGAGGGAAGTGTGCTGCATAACGGTCAGAGGTTCGGGGGGGCACCACCAAAAAGGAAGGGGAAGAGGGCTGAGCACAAATGGTTGCACTCACAGTATTGTAGCCTTTTGTTCTGCTATCCATAACGCAACCATTTGTGCACAGCCTTCGGACATGGAATCAACCTCTCCTTTTATATTATTTTTGTCTTGGAACCTTTTTGACGTTGTCCCTTCTGATGTTTTAGGCATACCTCCAGACCCTTTGGGCATTTGCCCATCCCGACCTCGCTTTATCAAGTCACTAAAAAGAATGTGCTGAACAAACCTTTCCTGGCTCCAGTGCATCACTTCACAAAATTCAACTCTGCAGGCTTGACTATAGAGTGCCTGAGGTTCCATGACCTTGATTTGTCAGAAGTATTGCTGGCCCTCATGATGGGTTCCAGGAGACGTAGTACACAGATACTTCATTTTTCCTGATGGCCACATTTCTAAAGATGGTGTGATCAGCAGAACCGTATTGCTCTGTGCGCGTTCCTTTTTATTGCGTAAATGTCAGGGGCCCAAAGCCCTTCCCTTGTCTTGGTGTGCGAGGGGTACAAGCCCTTCCCTTGTCTTGGTGTGCGAGGGGTACAAGCCCTTCCCTTGTCTTGGTGTGCGAGGGGTACATGCCCTTCCCTGGTCTTGGTGTGCCAGGGGTACATGCCCTTCCCTGGTCTTGGTGTGCCAGGGGTACATGCCCTTCCCTGGTCTTGGTGTGCCAGGGGTACATGCCCTTCCCTGGTCTTAGTGTGTCAGGAGTCTTTCCTCCTACAGCGTTGGTAGTTCACAACTACCTTTTCATTTACCATGGGGACAATACCTTCCCTTGGACTCTCCTCTGCTACGAAGTGGTAGGGTATTTGTCACCTCCTTTTTACCCTTTCCGCCTGGTGTTAAGGGTTTCTTTATTATGGCCTATCAACGTTAGGTTATTTAGGTGAGCCAGCAGAAGTCAAGGCTCTCCTGGCCTGATTTGGCTTCCATGTCCCTATTCTTAGTTGCTCACCCATACTGGTTTTAAGTATCTTGGTATTTATTTACTGCTTTTCATTAGACATGCTCTCATTCCGTTAATATACCAACATTGTTCAGACTGCTTATTTTTCCCCAACGCAAGACTTACTCCCTTTTAGTGCGTGTCTGTGATCCCTTTCACGTATCTGAGTCTCCCAGGGACAACACTCTATCTCCCTCTGCTGGATCTGTTCTGACCTCTTAGGGGAGTGGGATATTCTCCCTGTCACGCTGTCTGCCAAGCGTCTTTTGCGGGACTCACTACCCATCTATAATGCGTGTGGCGAGAGGGGTCTGTTTCTCCTGGCCTGGCGGCCCAAGTTGTACTGAAAAAGGACTTCTTGTTTGTGGGATGGGATCCGTTTGGTGTGCTAACTCCCCCAGGGTTTTGTTGTCTTGGCCGCTGTTCGGCAGCTCGCACCCTCCACGTACCATGGAAAGTGCAGTGGTCCTTCCAGTTGATTCCACTGGTGAAAGCCTATCAGTTGTGCCAGTAGCCTCCTAATGTTTCCCGCTGCAGCATTAGATTAAGTATTCCGGGACCAGGCAGGCTTGGATTTCTCAGGTTGCCGACCCCTCCAGTCCCGAGAAGTCACAGGAGGGGATGGGGGTTGAGGTGCTTCTTTTCATATTTGCCCAGCGGTCCTCTGTTTTTGACGATGGGTCCAGGCTGTCAAAATGATCCTCCCATTGTTCACTCCTTTGCCTGCTTTACCCCCTCTCTCCAGCTTCCACGGCTGTTGTCCTCTGTATCTCTTCAGCTGCTCCTCCACTTCACTCCATGTCTCCAGCAACTATGACCACTGTTACCTCCACTCGAATGGTTACTCCTTCTACCACAACTGTCCTTCTCCGCTTTTAGTCCTTTTACACAAAACCAGTACGGCTGTCTTCGTTCTCCCGACTACTTCCTTCAACCCCTTGATGTGCTCCCTCTTCTTTCTCCAACCTCCTTACTGGAAATAAAAATAGGACTGATGTTCTGTTTCATGCTGTTTGTTCTTCTTTCCTCCATTTGCGTCTTCCTCATCCCAGTACATCTAATGAGCTTCGTCCCGCAGAAGTACATGTACCCATAAGGTATCTCTGTGAAGGATTCTACCCTTTCACTGGGAATTTTTAAAAGTTCTCATGGTTTTGGGTCTTGAGGGGTGTTTTGATGATAACTAATGGGGAGGAGACCTTCTGAGTCGTTGCAACCCATTATGAGACCAAGCTATGTACCTTTCATGTAACATTGTTTCTGGGATGCAGTGTCTCCTCTGCATATTGCCTATCTACCCGTCTACCTGCCCTCCACCCCTCAGATACCTCAGAATGATTCTCATCCACCTGTGGCAGGATGGAGCCTGTGAACAGTTGGTTTTGGGTTGGGTGGTGTCCTGAACAACATCACTTCAGGAAGAGGCCGCAGGGGGTGCCATGCATGCACGATTTGAACTTTTGAGGCTCCCGCTTATGGATAAACATTGCAAAGAAATGTAATCTGTAGAGGATACCTCGTATCCATTAGAACCAGTGTTAGCCATAAGGTATGTAACTTTTTCTTCTAAATGGTTACTTTACAAAAAACAACAAACATCTATGCATGATTTATGGAATGTAAGTTACGCTCTGTTTAAGTCTGCATAGGGCATGCCATCTGATAGCTAGTAGCATTTTGCATGGTTAGAAGTGTCTGAGGTAACTGTTTGTGGTTTCTGGCTCCTTCTGTAGGATCCCTTAGATCCAACAAGAACCGTGATTGTGATCCAGTCTCTGGTAACAGGTGGGGTGGCAGAGCTGACCGGTGAGATCTTGCCTGGTGATCGCTTGGTCTTTGTTAATGATACCTACTTGGACAATGCAACACTGGAAGAAGCTGTGGAGGTGTTAAAAGCTGTGCCACCAGGGCAAGCACGTTTTGGCATCTGCAAACCTCTAGTGGTAAGCCTACTTATTTTAGAGTTTGTATTCATTGATCACATAGACAAAAAATCTCAAACCTAACATGATTAAACTTCAAAATCTGAAGCTATGTAGACATTTTACTTTTCCCATGTGATTAAGATTCAGCAAACCAGCTTTTTAAAATTTTACTCAAAATGATATTTCCCAATGGGGAGTTCTTGGTAGAGGAGGGGATATCTAGGTATTCTATTTAAATATTGAAAAACGTATCACTCACATGAAATGTTGGGCACATGAAAACCCAAGAACAGCAATTTTCACAACACATTTTATGTGAATGGGGTGGAATAATGGAGGGCGGGATCTCTGCTCATGTTTAATGGTGGTAGTCTCTGCACTTAAAATAAAAGAAAACTAGGAGTGTTAAAGAGTGTTTTTCAGACCTGTTGAAAAAACCCTAATGCTGGGCTCTGCAACATTCTGCTCTCCCTTTGTTTTTGACTACTCATGTGATTCCTCTACATTTTATTCCTAGAGCTAGTGGGAGTTCTACTCCAAAACACCTGGAGAACCAAAGTTTGCATATTTTGTTCCCCGCTGTATGCACTTTAGAAGTGGCTACTTAATTTCATAAACCACTCCTGATTTTGTAACCTTCACACTGATAGTTGCATCCTCCACATTACTCCTCATACATTGGACCCCATGTTGAATGTTGCTATATATATATATATGTTTGATGTCATTAAGCCCAGGGCAACATATAAAAGGTCAGTGGAGACTAGAAAAAACGCACTGGAGGAAGAAGCGTGGGAACAACTAGTCTTTGCAGTTGGCAACAGGGACTCTAGGAAATGTGGGGATTTTGTCGTAGGTGTTTCTCCATATAAGCGGAAGAGGGGACACAACGAAACCCATGTAGGTGCTAGAACCCGGTCAGATCATTTCACGTCCCTGACAGCCTGCTAGGTATGGACGTGGTGACCGGACCTCTACTATACGTTTCACCTTGAGGGAGGTGGACACAGCAGTCAAACTGAAGCATTTCAACATTCGTGGAAATCTGCAATTATTTACCCCATACTTAAAAAGGTTGACCCTGAAAATCCTTTATTATACAGACTCCTCTCCCTTTTCGATACCTCCTTCAAGGTCTTTGGATGTGTAATTTTGCCACATCTTGAGGAATGGATTCACCTCAACCAAATCCTTGCAGAAACTCAATAGGGCTTCCGCCCAGGATTGAGCACTCGGGATCAAGTCTTCAATCAATATTTGGTGGGGGCTTCCTTCATTTTTGTAAAGGGCGAACCAATCTATTTAGCCTTCATAGACCTAATGATAGAGTGGATAGGGCCTTACTTTGGCAGGTGCTTGGGTCCATGGGCTGCCTGGCTGAGTTGATAAAAATATTGCAAATGATACTCAAGGATACTAGAGCTGGTGTGCGATTTGGGGAACAGGGGCAGTGCACAAACTACTTTGAGGTAGCTCCAGGTGTGCACCAGGGATGTACAACAACCACCTAGAGACATGGAGCCATTTTAATGACGTGGTGACCAGGCTCCTAAGCACAAATTCAGGACAATCCTTCAACCAAGGGTCACACCACGTCAACCTGTTACCCCCTCTTGTCTCCCCCAAGTCAACAAACCACTAAGTACTTTTAACAAATAGGTACTAAGTCAAAGTCACAATTTAAACATCACAATTTTAATTTCATATAAATCACAAAACAATGTACAACTCTGTAAAACATCATTTTAAAATTGCAAAAATTCCTAAAAACCTTTTACAAAATTTCTCATAAAGAAATCCCATATATAAAACAACCTGTGTTGTGCTCAACCCTGTGTCAACCTGCCTATACAAAACTAGATAATGTACAAAGGTGAACACTCTACCTCGAGAAACCAAATGGTCGGTAGCTACTAGGTTTCCTTTCACTAAAGGATACCACTGTACACGTAATTTATCTATTTAGTGCATTCCTACCCCCTTCAGTGCTACCCTGGGGTGGATTCCAATCCGATATATCGGAATGATTCGTATATTGTCACTCAATTACAATACACTTCTTTGCCCAACATGTTTCGTTCAACACCATTTTATTCGACCAAATCTTAGAGAACTTCATCAGGGGGACCATCTGTACCCTTGAAAAATATCTCTTCGCCTATGGTAGATTCAACACTTTTAAAACTCTACAATATGCATGATTAACTCTGCGCCACAAAATTCATGACCTGGGGAAACACAATGAAGGAAAATAACAAGAGACAACAGTCAGTACCTTCTAATTTACTGTCATCCTACTCAGTCAGCACCTAAGTTTGCTGAACTAAGGCTTACTGTGTCACTCTTTTCAATAATTATTTGAACAACGGTATCTGTAGGGGAGAGTCCAAACAGATATGTCGGACTGCTCATTTCCTGAAAAACACAAAAAAAACAAACGACTCAAAAACGGTGTGTAGTATCCAAATAAGACAATATATCAAACGTTCCTAATCTTGGCAGTGTATAATATACTCCCAATGTAAGTGTCTAATAACATCAGCTCACAGTCATCTTTACTTCCACATCCACTCGTAGCCCCAGTATTGTTTCCTTTGTATATTAATGGGCTACACAGGGCCCTGGTGGACTCAAAGGCCGATTCCCTGTATTGGCATATGCAGATGATATGGTACTAATGGCCCACACTACGAAAGCCTTACAGAAATTAATAGATGTTTATACTGCTTTTATGTCAGACTTGAAGTTAATAGTCAATACCAACAAATCAGCAGTAATGGTTTGCTATTGAGGGGTGCGTAAGAACATTAAAATGCGTAACATGTTAAGTAACGGGGCCATAATCCCGCGAGAAGCCAAATTTGACTATTTGGGCATTTGTATGACTGGGCATTTTGTTTTACCGAGGATTGGCGGGGGCAGTCTCATATTGAGAAGCAGAGTACTAAAATGAGACAGTCATTGGGTGGCATCTCTCGATTTGTAAATGTGTTAAGGCCAGCCAATTAACCTCATCGTTGAAGTTTACAAAGCACAAACTTTAACCCCGGAGGATAGGTCAGCAGCAAAGTGTTCGCCTTGGAAGCAAGACGACACGAAGCAACACAGGTTCGATCCCCGGGTCCGCGCTTAGAAACCTCTGGGTATTTAACCACTTTATGAATACAAAAATACCCAATTACGCAACTAAAACGCAAACAATTCCTGTAACAGCGCCTCGATGCCCACGGGCTGTGTGAGCGCTTTAAAAATGCAAATAAATAAATTAAAACTAAAGCTGCAACTAATTACGTTGCAGTTCTGTGGGGCAACAAAACTATAACGAGCATTGAAGAAATGGAAAATAATTTCTTGTAAACATTCTTGGGCCTGTTGTGCTCTGCCCAGAATTTTGCAGTTCACCAGTTCACACAGAATTGGGCATCAGTCACATTCGGGATGATTGGCACATGGCAGCACTATTACATTGGCTGTCTGTATGGTCAAATTCAAGCGCTGTTCTCACACATAGTATAATTAAAGGCCTACAATTGGGGTCCTTTTGGGACAGGATCCCATGGCATTATTTCATTTCAAAGTGTATATCACTACTGAATGTTCAAAGTTTGCATTGTCCTTCTGTCCTCTTCACCCTAGCTGACTGTGAGTACAAGAGGATGTTCTGTACAATAATTTTGAACAATCGGGAAACATCTGGGCTCCGAGTGATTTCAAACAGGAAACACTAATCATACAGTCAGATGTAATACAACCTTACCTACTGTATAGTAATACAAATGTAGACTGCTGGGCATTGATCAGAGCCCACTTTAATCTCCTGTGGCTTAGAGACAACACTAAGAACTGGTCAGGATCTGAGTAATACATGGTCTGCCCCGGTTGTGGTGCAGAAAAAGATTTGTTGCACTTTATGCAATTTTGACCATCTATACCGTACACGTAGTACATTTTACTTATTGCACAGAATAGATATATATCATGAAATGTCAAGTACACGCAGACATTGAGGACAGTGTTGTAGATTAAAGCCAGATTGTAGAAATTCAAGCACCACCGACCATTCATATGAACATTTTAACTGATCACCTTGAATCCTATAGGTTGTCCATTCAAATGCTACAAAGTTCCAAATTCTATAAAACCATTCAGTGATCGACGGTGCAACTTTAGACTTGCATTTTTGAGCAACACCCAATAAACGGCCAATTGAAGCATCACATATGTTATACATTTTATCTTTGATGTACAGCGCATACTAGGCTCAAGAATTAACAATAATTTCGACTTAATTGAGCTGTAATTCGATGAGCCAAGAATTTGTTGCATTGATGCATCAATATCTGCCCAGTAGCCCTCTAATGCCGGACAATGCCACCACACATGCCCCCAATCCCCAATTGCCCCACATTGTATTCAGCATTGGCCCGACAAGGAAGATTTGATTTTATGGAGACGAACCGGCATATAGTGCCATTGGGTTAACATTTTGTACCAAAATTCCCACATTTGTAAAGAACTGGTGAGTTAAGGAATATCCTTTCATAGTCCCTCCCATTCCTGGTCTGTAATTTTTTCTCCCAATGTCAATTGGCAGCTTGTATTAGAATGTGGTGGGAGACTTCTCGTTCATTACTTTGTACTAATTCGATATTAGGACCTTATTTCCAGGGTTCGTCGTGACACATTTTTCAAAGAACGTAAGTCCCCTAGTTGCCGCCTGTCGTGGCCCAGAATCCCGTGACGGACCTGAAAATATCTAAATCGCTCCAAATCATCAAGACCAAAATCAAGTTTGCACTCAGAGAATGATTTAAGTTCCCTGCTGATAAATGTCACATATGTTGTTACACCCTGCTTGTTTCCATTTGGAAAAGGCTAGAGGATCGCAGCCTGGACCAAAAGTAGGGTTAAAAAAATATGTGAGTGAATGGGGATGGAAATGTCATAAGGCTATACTTTTTGACTGCTAGATCCCAAACCTTTTCTACCAAGTTCATCATTTTACTCCTATACATGTTAGGTGGACAATCTTTTTTTTAGAAAGCCATAGCTTTTCTCCTATTTGTAGACCCCCAATGCCCGTTTCATCGGCATCCAGCTTTTTTCTCCATCCCCATCCCACCAATATTTTATAGTGAAGTTGTGCGGCCTGATAACATTTTTGCATGTTGGGAAGGCCCATTCCACCTTTTTCGGTGGAGGTGGTCAGAACTACAAATACCACTCTTGGAGGTTTGTTGTTCCAAATATGAGCAGAGATCTTTTTGCGCAAAAGTTTAAACCATGTGGCAGGGATTCGAAGTGGAAGTGCCTGAAATAATTCTTAGGAAGGATGGTCATCTTTATGACATTCATCCGTCCGAGCCAGAGGATCAATAAAGGACTCCATTGTCCAAGGTGTGTCGTGATCAGTTTCAGCAAGGGAGGAAAATTAGCTTCACACAAGCCTGCCAAGTCGGGGTTATTACTACCCCCAAAGGTTTAATCTGACCTAATGCCCAGCCAAACTAAGTTTGAGTGCGAAGGAAGAACACAGTGGCCTGTGGCAAAGATAAATAAAACATTTCTGATTTCGTTAAGTTTATTTTGAAACCCGTGACCATACCGTACATCTCCAGTTCTCGTACAATTACAGGCAGTGATTTAACTGGTTCTGAGATAGCCAATAGCGTATAATATGATTTTATGCTCGATCCCCCAAAATGTCTGGCTTTTGCCGAACCCTTTCTAAAAAGGGCTCAAGGCCTATAGGATACAACAAAGGTGACATAGGGCAGCCCTGTTTTGTCCCTCTCTGTAGGGAAATGGGAAGGGATAGTTGTCCATTAATTAATAAGCGTGCCACTCGGGATTTATAGTTTACTTTAATTCTTGCTATAAACCGAGTGCCGAAGCACATCTTTGCCATTGTCTGGAAAGGAAACTACCACTCGACACGGTCGAAAGCCTTTTCGACATATAATGACCGGAGTATCGCAGGAATCTGTTTTTTTTTTCTCCACTATTTCCAGTATATGGCATGTACGCCGTATGTTATCAGGAGTCTGGCGTTTTTCTTATAAAAACCGGATTGATACGCATGTATTATAACGGGAAGCAAATCCTCTAATCTATTTGCAAGAATTTTAGAGTAAATCTTTGCATCGATATTAATAAGGGCAATGGGACAATAGGATCCGCAGTTACCTGGATCCTTGCCAGGCTTTGGGAACAGTATTTTCTTTGCTTCCTCCATGGTGGACGAGATACGTCCTTAGCTAGTAAAATAATTATATAACTGCATTAGCTTGGAACCAGCACTTGCCTAAATGTCTTATAAAAGGGAGCAGAAAAACCGTTGGGTCCTGGGGATTTGTTTAGGGGGAGCAAATTTATGACCTTTGTAACTTCCTCAGCGGTAATATCATTTTCAAGAATTTCCCATTCTATTACTGAGATCTGGGGAAGAGTAATTGTTTGTAAAATAAATAAATAAATAAATAATAATTAAAAAAAAAGCCTGAGATCGTTCCTCTGCTTCATCAGAGCTATATAGGTTAGAGTAAAGTGTATGAAAAAGCAATATTATTTTAGGAGTTTTGGTGACGTTGTCCCCCTCTGGTGTTTTTAACGAGTGAATGGTTTGCAAAGCAATTTTTTGGGCGTAGTTGTCTCGCCAATAGGTTATTTGCCCTATTAGCCTTAATGTAATAAAGCTGGTGTAAATACAACAGAGATTTCTCTGCTTTTTTCGTTTTAAACAGATTCAGTTTACCTTTTGCTATTCTATATGCTTTTAGAATTGCTGGATCTGTTCGCGTTTCCATCTTCCTCATTATTTGTTTGTAATTCAGCTTCCAATTTGGACTCCAAAACTCATCTTTGTTGCCATTTATATGCGTCTTCTGCTATTAGGGACCCTCAAATTGCAGCTTTAAATGCATCCCACGTCATGTTTACAGAGATATCCGGTGTCGAATTAATATCAACAAATTCCTTTATTTTACCCTCCATTTTCCCCCTAACCACTGTATCCTGAAGTATTTCGGATGGAAATCGCCAGATCCACACCCTTTGAATCATCCCTGCGATATCCATCCGGATGGTCATGGGTGCATGATCCGAAAGCGCAATTGGGTGACAAGGTAACCCTGCCTAAAAGAATCTTAGAGACCCAAGCATAATCAAATTGGGAGAAAGAGCGGTGCACATGTGAATAATAACGTGTATCCCTTCGTCTCCCCCCATTAATGCTGGCCAAATGTCTACCAATGTTATGTTGGCAAATTTTAGTTTTAACAGTTTGCAAAGTGCAGATTGCTTCGAGGTATTAATTGCACTGTGATCTCGAAGGGGTTCCCAGGCTATGTTAAAGTCTCTTAGCAGTATTATTTCCCCTTCACTAAACACTTCTAATTCAGCAATAGCTGATTTCAAGAAGGCCTCTTGGTCCGTATTGGGAACGTATATAGAAGCCACTGTTAATCTTCTAGGGCCAGTTCCCAAGATAGCGAAGACATAACATCCCTCTTTGTGAATATGTGTTCGCAGCACCTTACAATGGGGACCTAATTTCAGTGCGATAAGGACCCCTGCAACTTGAGCCCCGGCATTGGCTTGCAGTACCACCGGAAACCTAGGGAGGCGCAGTTTATATTTATCTAATAAGAATAAATGCGTCTCTTTGAGCGCCACCAAGGTTGGTGCCGTCTGAAAAGAGCATCCAATTTTCTGCACTTCGCCAGTGTGTTAAGGCCTCTTTTATTTATGATATTTATGATATATTTTATTTGTATAGCACTCATACACTAGTGTTTTAAAGTTAAACATTTAAACTGTCCATTCTACTAAAGCATTTGTCATCACCTTGTGCTCTGTGTTCCGACACATTTGCCAATCTTATCCAAATATACCATGCATTCCCTCTCCACCCTTCCAGCCACACCCACCCCTGTGGCCCTCGCATAAACCCACTTTGCCCTAAATAAACCCCCAACAAAGTCCCCTGGTGTGAGCCACAGTATCTAACATATTCCGGGGCAACTGGCCCCAGCCGTGAACCCACTATAACCCCAGGACAATGTGTGAGGTATCCTATTACCACCATCTGTTACCTGAACAGATAGATTCCAAAATGTTATGCAACTCCTCCACAATGATTTATGATGAAAAATCCTGCATTCATTGCCTGCCATCTTTGCTAGTTTATTGCATTATTCCGAGGGTTTGGGCGTTAGGCATCTAAGACGGGCCTTCCAGTCTTCCTTCTGCTGCATTTTCTGTTTTTGCCCCTGACGTGAAACCGTTGACCACTCCCATGGTTTAGGTTATTGGGACACATGACCAGAGTCGGATATAGTTGTGTCTTCCACCTTCAATTTGTAGCAATGCAAGACCTGCTTCTTGGAAAGTAACCCTGTGCTGTGTGCCTTCAAATAGGAAGAGGATACCAAAGGGAAAGGTCAATTTGTACTTGATTGCGTAGTGCCCTGCCCACCGGCTGCATTTTTCGCCTTTTCTGTAAAGTAATCTGGGAGAGGTCCTGGAAAAGCTGGATTTCTGTCCCATTGTAGGTGATCGAACTTTGCTCCCGGTCCGTCCTCCGTATTTGTTCTTTTTGTTGATACGAGGAGCAAGCTGCCAGGAAGTCTCGTGGGCGAGCACCAGGGTCGCTCCTTTTCAGGCCAGTTCGGTGTAAGCGGTCCAAAGATATTATGGGGGGGGGGTCTCTTCCTCTGGAAGTAAATAGGCAAATATATGGGTCACTGCTTCCTTCAGCTGCGAGTCCGACACCAATTCTGGTAGGTTTCTCACCTAAATATTTGACCGCCAGGAACTGTTTTCTAAATCTTCACTTTGCAATTCAGGATTTTGTGTCACCCAGGCGAGTTCTTCTAATGCAATGTCCGTTTGTGTACTTCCCTTTGATAGTTCATTGATAGATTTTTCGAGGACCTCTACTCTCTCACCAAGAGTTGCAATGTCTTTGCTAAATTCTGAAAGTGACTGCTTTATTTCCGTCGTAAAAGAAGTAAACTGCTGTTGGAAAGAAGTGGAAAATGTATCCTGGAATTGTTGGAAGCTTGTTGCGAAATCTTCTTTAGCAGCCGCCATTGCTGTTTCCTGAGCGTTTAAATCTTCAGAATGAGAAGGGTGCCCTGCTGCACATGCCAAAGCTGTCTCCAAACCAGCTGCCCCCAGTGTCTCTGAAGCAGAATTAGTTTTGTAAGAGTGTCTTTAGAAGGCAGCTGTTGGGCACCTTTCTTCTTACTCCTTGGCATATCACGAAGTCACACTATGAGCTGAAGAGTGGGTGAGGCAGTTGGGGCTATGCACCAGGGCAATAATATTAAAGCGAACCTCCACTTCTGCATATAGCTGAAGATATGATTAGTTCTCTCGGAGTTATGTGGCAGTACAATCCCAATTGTCCCTGCAGAGTATTCCTTTCTGGGGGAAGTGTCTATGCAGGAGGGTTTCACTGCCCCAGGAGTGTCCATCACCACATCCTGCTGAAATTGGGGGTAAACTTCCCTGAGGTGTTCTAGGTGCGACGCTAGTCTCCCTGTCCATAAATACCGGCAGGGAAGCAGCGTTCCTCGTCAGGGCCTTCACCTTGAGTTCCAAGAATGAGTACCGGCAGAGTTGCACCCACTCACAATTGGGGATCCACCCTGGCATATACCGTTGTTCTGGAATCTGTCTGATGCCCCGATGATCATGAAGAAGGATAATGGAACTCTGGGTGCCCGCGACCAAGCCTAGTCCGTTTTGCGGATCCATAGTTAACGGCTAACTATCCCGGCAGAATTGGTAATCCAACCAGCTGTTTTTGTGTTCCGCAGCCTAGGCAGGATACTTGGGTCCCCATGTGCAGTGTTCCAAGTCGGGACAAACGGGCGAATGCAGGCCGCTTTGTCAGCAGTGGAGGAGAGTGTTACAAACACATCCTCATGTTGGAGCGGCCATCTTGGAATCCAATTGTACATGTTATAATGCTTTTTTTCTTATTTTGTTCTGGTTTATGGTTTCTTTTAGAATTAACTTCAAATGAGATATATGAATTACACGGCCCGCGGTAGCGGTCGTGTAATTATGGTTAAGTTGCTAAACTCATAGGAAGAGCACTTTTTCGGCAGCTTATAACTTCGCTCCGCCTGGACGAATCCTCACCAAACTTTCCAAAAAAAGTATATGGGCGGCTCTGAATTTTCTTGCCAAGTTGGGCGAGGTTTCGTGCTGGGGGGAAAAGTTATAGGGGGGTCCCCAAATAAAAAGTTTCCCCATAGACTGAATGGGGAAAAACTTTGCGCACAGCTACAGCCCGAACGGCTGGACAGATTTTCACCAAATTTGCAGCAGGAGCGGGGGCTTGGGCCAGAAAGCGTGCTTTTGTGTTTGTTGGTGGAAATCCGACAAGTAATTTCTTTGTAAAATACTAAAATGTATGTCCCAAAAAATTAGTGATATCTGGGTCTGCTCTGCGGACCCATTTCCCTGTTCGGTCCGCGGACAGAAGTGCCATTGGATCGTGGTACAGCGTGGTGTCGGAGAAAAGTGGACACGGCCGGTGGTTGGGTGGAGAGAAGCATGCTGTGCGTCAACATTTTTTGGGAAAGCCGCCATGGTGTATCGGAGGACAGTGCGGCCGCGAAGGGTCTGGGAAATGTACCGTACGCATGGTGTTGGCGGCAATAAGGGAGGGAATGGCTGGGGGAGTGAGAAGTGGTTCATGTGACATATTTAGGTGAGTATTTTTGTGGATGTATGCGGATGGTTAAATCGTGCATACTTTCATTGAACTTTGTAGTGGACGTGCTTTGGAATGGCACGACATTTGTACAGTAAATGTGTAACAGTACATTTAAAGTGTTGTACAGGAGTGACAGTGTTCGATGATGGCGGCTTTAATGCGATTGGTGGATGCATTTGTGCCTGTTTACTAGTAACCCAATGAAGTAGAGCCACAGAGAAGATATTGCAAAGGGAAGGAGGACTGCTCCAGTTTTACAGGGGTGCAGCCAACGTGCCAAAATCTGTCCTTTACACCGCATTGCCCAATTGCCATGGCAGTGTGGGGATTAGCCAATCTGGTAGTGTGGGTGTGGTTCACAGGAAGGGGACGTGAAACAGTTGCACATTATACTGTGCATACTGAGGATGGCTAACATAACGAAATGTATTGTGTTGACTGAAGGTGATCCCTTTGTAATAGATCTGCACAACTGTGCCTGCAAAGAAACTTTGACGGCAATTTTGGTTTGGAAGGAGTGGACGCATTGTGGAACGCTGTGTATGAGTGCAATTTCTTCGATATGCCTCACCACGTTTCCAGTAGTACATGTTATCGTAATTCATTACGGCGGCATGCATATGGGTTACCTGCCTTACTTAGATTTGTTCCGTAGACTGAGGAGGTTGCTGGATGTCGTGAGGACGCTTTTTCCCACCGCCAAGGTGCTTTTCTCATCTATAATACCGCAAAGAGTATGGCCTACTGCTCATGGATATTGTTCCGAGCTGGATGAAGGAAGGTGTCTCATCAACAGAAGCATCCCCCCTCACCGACGTAGATGGACACTATATGATCCATTTCTCAACGAGATGCCGCTGAGAGACACTATCGCAACCACAATCAAAAACTTCAAGGAAAATCCCAGCAAAGACACCTCCCCCGCCAACAACTGGGACGCAATGAAGGCAGTAATATGGGGAGAGCTGATTGCCCAAGGGGTGGCCTTCCAAAGGAAGAGGAGACAAACCTGCCTGATCCTTGTAGAGGAACTCTAGAAAGCAGAGAAGACCCACTAGGAGAAAGGTTGGTCCCCAAAAACGCAGTGAGCTATCCGCGTGGCACAAAAGAAGATTGAGGCTCACTATGCCGAGCACACTGCGCATCAAATGGCAAAGGCTAAATCATTTTATTATGTTAAGAATAGCAAGGCAAACAAATTATTTGCCAAACTTGCCAAAGCAAAAAGAAACAAAACAATCATTGGCCTGCAAGATCCACAAGGCAGAATCCATCACGCTGACGAAGACAAATTACGCCTGGCAACAGCCCACTTGACTCAGGTAATGACCGCCCCAGTACTGGATATAGAGGAGCAGAAAGAATATCTGCAGAAGGCTGCGCTCCCCCAGCTAGAGAACTTAGCCCGAGATTCCTTGGAGGCGCCAATCACCAGTGAGGAGGTGGATGAGGCGATAAAAGCTCTCAAACCTCGGGCCCCTGTCCCTGATGGCTACTCAACCAGATTCTACAAGGTCTTTAAGCCTCAACTGCTAGCGCCACTGGTACACCTGTTCAACTCATTCAGCACCTCAGGCGTCATAACTCCATCCATGCAAGAATCAATAACGATCCTGCTACCTAAGCCTGGAGGCGACCCGAGAAACCCTGTCTCTTACAGGCCAATTGCCCTACTCAATATAGATGCCAACATCTACTCTAAAATCCTAGCAACTCGCCTATCTCATATCTTGCCGGAAATAATTCACGCAGAGTGGATTTCCCCAGCACCGATCCACAGCTGATAATATTCGCAGAGCCTTAGATCTGGTAGAGCTCGCCTCCAGGAACTCCTAAGAATTGGTGCTCCTGGCACTTGACGCGATCAAAGCATTCGATAAAGTGGACTGGACCTTTATGAGGCTCACTCTCGAGGCATTTGGGTTTGGCTCGGAATTTTGTACAATGGTATTGGCCAATTATAAATCACCTAAAACCCTTCTCAGAATCAATGGCACATTCTCCACCCCGATCACCCTGACTGGTGGCACCAGACAAGGATTCCCACTGTCACCTCGACTTTTTGCACTGATCATGGAACCATTTGCCCAACGGATCAGGTGGAATTCCCTGGTTAAAGGCCTCCATACCGGCACCTCGCACCACAAACTAGCTCTATATGCAGACGATGACCTACTGACCATTACGGATCCTCGCTCCTCTCTACTGCAGGCCTTAGCTGAAATAGAGAACTATGGAAGGGTCACAGGATTTTCCATTAACTTCCAGAAATCAACAGCGCTGGGAGTGGGGCTGACCCCTGAAGAGTCGGAAGACCCTGATCCCACTGTGCCCAATTCAATGGAAGACCAGGGCAATTGACTATCTCGGGGTTCGGATCCCAGCTGACCCGAAAGCAGTCTATAGTGCAAACTTTCCCCCATTATTCAAGGAACTGGAATCCGACCTCAAACGCTGGGTGACACAAGAAATATCATTAATGGGCCGGATTACAGCATGTAAAATGAAACTGCTTCCGAGATTCCAATACACTTGCTCGTCATTCCCAGTGCCAATCCCAGCGACAGCCCTTCGCGACATACATAGGAAAAAGCTCCAGTTCATCTGGAAGGGGAAAAAAGCTAGAATCCCTGAAACTACAATGCTAGGTAATGCAAAGCTCGGCGGCCTCGGGGTCCCAGACCTACAAAAATACCAAATGGCGGCCCAATTGGCTTGTATCCGGGCATGGCAGATGCTTACCAATCGCCCCAGGTGGGTGGACCTCCAACAATCGCAACTAGCTCTCCTGCTGCGCTTCCTTCCACATATTCCACTTGCAGTGCAGCGACAGTGGCAGGACCTACTGGCGACCACCAAACACACCAGCGCGGTCTGGGATAAGACCCTAAAGCAAAAGGGGATTCCGGTGGGACTTGGCCCCTCCTCCCCGATTTTCCTGAACCCAACCTTTTTGCCTGGGATATCCACCCAGAACTTCAAAACCTGGATCGCGCGAGGCCTGGAGATCTTAGGACAACCCTTTGAAGGAGGACAGCCCTATTCCGTTGAACGATGTAAGGAAATCTTCCAGCTTCAGGAAAAAGACAGATTCACATACATCCAACTGCGTCACTGGTGCTCCCACTCACAGACCCGCTAAGCAGCTACCCGCCTCCTTACAGCCATCGAACTAACTTTTAGGGAGCTCCCGGCCCGAAGGAAAATCTCCACTCTATATAAACTCCTGCAAAAGTATTTTCTAACCCTCAAAACCCAATATATGGCCCAATGGGAAGCAGACCTGGGCCACCCTATAGAGGACCAATCATGGATGGATATCTGGACCCGTTCCCACTCCTCATCAGCGTGCATCACAAACGGGGAATGTGAAATAAGATCCTTATGCGCTGGTACTACCCTCCTCTAAGACTCCACCACATGAATCACACACTGACCCGCAATGTTGGAGATGATGTGGCCAAACAGGGTCCTTCTTTCATACATGGTGGGCGTGCCCTAAAGCCCAAAACTTCTGGAAACAATGTCTAACAACCATTGCCGAAATTACCCAGATATGGCTACCCCTAGACCCCAAACCCATTCTGCTGGGAGCCCTGATCTCCGTAACCTACACAAGATCTGGACCCAAAGCTAAGCTGTTATCTCAGTGCCTTCTGGCAGGCAGAATTGTGGTGGCCCGCAGATGGAAATATGTAGAGGGTCCTCTTATCCCCTTTTGGTGCGTGAAAGTCTGGGAGGTATTAATCGCGGAAAAGGTAACGGCAGCCAGGACGGGCCACCTTCATCGTTTCCAAACTATTTGGGGCCCAGTCCTAGACTTTGACCGGAACTTTTCAGCTTTGACTTACAAGCCCCAACTGGCACGAAGGACTCTAAATGATGGAGGCATGTCGCAAGAAACAGGATAGACGGGGCAGCATGGGGTGTTAAGGGAGGGTAATAAAACACGTTGTTTCCATGATGCATGTCAAATCTGATCAAATATTGTATTATCATAACCTGCCTTGTTAAAAAATAAACATATTTTTTTTAAAAAAGAATAAAATTTAAATACCGACAATAAATAGTGCAGCATTAGAATCTGAAGAGATACATTTGCATGAGATTTCAATGCGGGGGAGAGCTGAAACAAGTGTTACCCTAAGTAAATACATTGGACAGAACAAAGTAGATGCTAATGTGATATATTGAAAGTAACAATTAAACCAATAAAGAAGTACTGGAAAAAATAAGGCACCAGGCAGCTGACATTTGGGGAATGATACCTGGCAGGGGCATATACCAGGGGATCTGTAGTACCCCAGAGGAGGATTCCTGGCATGACAGCATAATGGATAATCCACTGAAGTTATGAAAAGACTAACATTGTGGCAAGATACCTGGCACGGTAGTATACCAGGGCATCTTAGAATGGCATAAGGAGAAGTACTGGCAGTCAAATACACCATGCATTTGAAACTATATAAATAACTCTAACATTTGGGAAAGATACCTGACAAGGATGTATACCAGGGAATCTGAAGAGCCCCATGACATTTGAAACTGTATAAAAACCTTAACATTCCTGGAAGACACCTGGCAGCTGAGTATTCTAGGGAATTTTAAGAGCCCCATGAAAGGATTCCTGGCTAAGTAGTATACCAATTAATCCACCGAAGAAGAAATGCATACAAGAAGTTCTGGCAGCCAAAGGCGTTTTGAAAACTGGGGGAAGATACCTGACAGGGAAGTATACGAGGGGATCTGAAGCACCCAGAAGAAGGTTCCTGGCAGAGGAGTATTCCAGGCAATCCACCAGAGTTGTAAAGAAAAGTTTAACAGTGATACAAAATACCTGGCAAGGAAGTATATCTGTCATGATCTCTGCTTCCAAAAGGCCAGGACTTACCCAACTCCCTTGGAAGCAGACCCATAACCCAGGTTCCGAGTGCCAGCCAGTCCCAATTGGGACCTTTTGCACCCTGTCCTGGCGCCAGTGGCGCCAGGCTCATAAATATGCCCAGTCCCAGCGCTGCAAGCGCCGGGCTCATAATGCTTGGGTGGACTTACCTGCAGCAGACCATGCTGCTTACTTACCTGCCAGTTGAACCCCTGATCCTCTTCTGTTTGGGACTACTTTTCCTGTTGGGTGGGGCAGGAGCCACTCCCTAGGTTCAGAACACTGGAACTCTTCTGGAAAGCAGGAACTCTTTTCTTACCTAGGCGTGGCTGTGGAAGGAGACGCCTAAGCACTACAGGAGGCAATTTAAACCACACCCGATGGATGAATCTTGCTTTGCGTTATTCTGCATCCTCTGCAGCAGAACGCTCATCGTGTCTTCTGCATCTGATCCTGGGCCTAAAGGAAAAAGGCTTACCATCCTGAATCCAGTCTTCAGCAACATCTATAAAGACAAGAAAGAACAGGTTAGCACTACGGTCTTCAGTGACAGCGCATCTCTTACCTGGTCCATCGGCTGTCATCAACGCCTTGCGCAGCATTCCTGCATCTGAAAGACAAAGGCTTACCTACTCTTCACGCGCTCCGGAGGTCATCGCACTGCATTCCGGCATCTTAAAGACAAAAGCTTACCAACTCTTCGCACGCTCCGGAGGCCTTCGGCGCTGCATCCCGCATCTGTAAGACAAAAGAAGGTGCGTTTAAAGACATTGGGTAACGTTCAATACTCACGTGCCATTACTCCATCCACGCCGAACTCAGTGGGCATTCCGGCATCCTTCAGCAGCTCCGAACTGGTACCTGCAAAATAAAAGGACAGTTAGTGCGCATCGTGAAGCAAGCAACAAGCGCTTACTTACGCGCTTCCAGGCGCTTCTATTCCGCATACGGGTCCATCCTCAACTCACTTCAGCCAGTCAACCGCCATCGCCGGAACCCTGCAAAATAAGAGACAGCATTACAAAAGACTTTTAAAGACATTTGAAATATTCGGAACTCACCGTTCGTGAAGTAAACGATGGACAGCAGTCCTCTGAAGTCAAGAGGCCTGCGCTACCTGTCCAGGGAAGAAACTGGTTACAGCACCCTGCCCCGAGGCAGATGGAGAGCTCAGCGTTCACTTACCTGAGGTGAGAGCGTTAACCTTTGGGGTTCTACAGGAGAGGAGAAAAGGAAAGAGATAGGGACACCCCAATAACCCCATATTTTCTATCTGCAGAAATCTTACTCTTCGAGTCAGGCATACAGTGCACAGAGGTCCAGCCCAAAGAGCCAACCGGGTGGTGCACATCACTTTTGAAGATACGGTAGTCGCCCAGTCAAGACCGGCGCCTCTGTGAGAATCAGGTGAGCGTTACAATATCAGGAACTCTGAAAAGTACATGAAAGGAGTTCTGATAGGTAAATATACCCAGCACTTGAAGATGTATAAAGACTCTAACATTTTAAAGAAAGTATCTGACCGGGGAGTATTTTAGAAATGATAAAGCCCACAAGAGGATTTCTGGTGGAAAGGTACACCAGCCAAACCTTCAAGTTTACCAATTAAGAAACCTTGTGAATCAAATATAAAGAAATTGTTCAAGAGAAACATTTTTGCTACAAATGCATTGTTGGGTGTTATGGAAAATATTGTGTGAACAAGAACTTTCTGTATCCAGTATAAAACCCTCAAGGAATTGTTGGATAAAGAGACACTCTTGCGATACAAAGACACTGTTGCTTAAGAGACACTTTTTGCCATACTAGAAAATTTTAAGGCGAAAGGAATCATCCTCTGGTTTCAAGTATTTCTCGTTGGGAACCACTTTTTGGATGTACCTTTATATTTTGAATATGAACATTTTTCATTAAACGTATGAATAGAATGTTTTGGACACAAGGACCTTTTCTAAGTTCGTTTTACATTTCTGGGCATCCGGATCAACAAGCTCTAGGTGAAAGAACGCTGTGTGCGTGGAAAGTGCCTCTGATCCTACATAGCGCAAGATAAATTAGGCATTGTGCCTCTATCATTGGTACTTCCTATGGTACTAAAACCTTGGGTGCCCCAGATGCAGTATTAAGAAGACCTAGCAACTCCCATTAGTTGTCCATCTTCCCACTGTACCCATGTCAGAATACCAACTGTTGGAGTGCTCGGGATGAATATCTTCAACTGCATCTAGGCCAAAACCCTGGTATGCATCATATTTGAGTTTACATGCTTGTCTTTTTATTCTCTTATGGTGTAGAATGTGCCTTTTTGCTACCCTGCTTCTGCTGTTTGTAATATTTACATTACTGCTTGAATTACACAAATGGTTTCTGACATTAGGAAGTAAGATTTCAAACATTTTACTTGTACATACAGTTGTATGGGAGTTGCTACTATTTGTGGGGGTCACGTTATACGTGGTTGTGGTTATGCTCTTTGAGTATTAAATTAAATGGCACACTTGCATTAATTCTTTGATTCGGATCTGGGCTTGGGGTCAATTCAGTTAAATTGGAGGGTATACTTGTGTTCCAGATCCCTGTGATCCCCCCCTTCTTTTAGATGGCCAGCCCAGATAAGATGTTCCCCAATCTATCCCTAATGAAAAAATGTCAACTGCAAACAAAATGGCTGTTAAATGTAGGCCACAAGTACATGAGTACATTCTAGTGCTACTAATCACATTCCTATCACTAGACAAAAAACAGCTTGACAGTGTCGTCTTCATCGTTGTGGTAACTGTATTAGGGGAAAAAACAGGAATAACAACAGGATTGGAAGGTTGGAAAAAAGGGTTAAGTAGTGGGGGGTAACATGGAAAAGAGAGGGAGAGCGAGAGAGAGCTATTTCATTGTAGAAGCTCATGTGGCTAGCAGCAATGCATGTGTGTTTTACTCTTTCACATGCACTTATATGGTCTGCCTGAAGCAACATAAACCGAGGTAGATTTGTTTGTTTACTCTTGACCATCTGGGACTGAATTGGGTGAGGCCCTACGAATGTCTGAGAGGTGTACCAATATCGGAGCCCTTTCAATTTTACTGCGAGAGGGGTGGAAAATACAACCTTGTGGGGCTTGTAGAATCTGGGATTGTTCCACTTTCTCACAAACCTCCTGACATAGACCAGCTCCCCCGGCAACAGTAGTTGGGCGGGTGCTGGGACAGTTTGTGGAGCTGTTGAGGTCTGCACCTCCTCTGTGTGTGCTGGTTCTATTTGTCTTGACATGTACCTTATTGCTCCTGTTAATTGGTTCATGTACTGCTTGAACTCTTCTCCCAGAAAAACTGCTGCTTTATGAGCATCTGATGCTCTCACTATTTCATGAGGTGAGAGGTGGTGGGGTGGTCTTTACTGGGCTGTGTGAGCAAATGGAACAGGGCCAGGGGTAGGAAATACACCCAGTTCTTTTTCAGCCTGTTGCACAATTTGGAGAGCCTGCTCTTTAGTAGGCCGTTTATTCGTTCCACCATTCCATTTGCTTGTTGATGGTAAATGGAACACATACTGTGTTTTATGTCTAATAGTACTGTGATCTCTTTAAAGAGCTAATTGAAGAAGTGTGAGCCATTATCTGACCTTAAAATGTCACAACTCCCCCCCCCCCCCCCCCCTATCGCGGGAAAACCTCCCGTATTTGGAATTTTGCGGCACACTTGGCATCTAGGTGGGTGCAGGGCCCGGCCTCAACCCACCTTCAAAATGGGCACACCACTACAATCCGATATCAAACCCAATTACATCTCTCCCCCATGTCTGCACAGTCAATATGCAGCTTTTGAAATGGTCAGATGGGGCGAGGCAGTATGCCTCACAATGTCCTGAGAGTCATCCCTGTGCTAAACACTTGGCAGGTGATGCATTGAACGACCATCGTTGAGAGGTGTTCCTGTAGATTTGGAATGAACCAGTCTTGCTGAATATCTGCTGCAACGTGTTGTTTGGAGCTATGAGAAGGGTAGTGCAATCGAAAAGCCACGTGTAGTAATTCCACAGGCATCACTACCTTCCCTGTACTTCAGTTGGGGATTGCACGCATCCACGTTTGAGCCACGTGTCTTGCTCCTCTGGTGGTGCCCTACGCTGTAGCTCAATTATTTGTACTATTAGAAGGGATGTGTACGCATCTGTTTCTGGTCTGGTGGTTGCTGTGGTCACAACATATTCAGCTGATGTGGGCACTGGGAGATATTCCCCCACGAGATTCTGTCAGTATTGTGGGTATGTGCTGCATATTTAACAACCACCACCAGAGAGGGTACTGCGAGGGCAGAAATCTGTGTGTTGATCATAGCGGCATGCTGCGCCGGTGAGCCGTTTTCCTGAAACCCCTTCTTCTCCAATGTGAAAGACCTGCCTGCACTGTTGTGGTGACGTAAGCAGAGTCTGAATAAATGGTGACAGAACACCCCTTGGACACCTGGAGGGCTTCAATAAGTTCTGCTGCTTGTGCTGAGTAAATCATGGGTAACCTTTTCATTATAAGTCTTATATTCATTTTCCTCCAGACGTACTGCTGCGGTCCTAACATGTCTCTGCCCTGTATCCTGATCAATTGACTCTGACCCGTCAACGAACAATATTTATCCTTCCTCCAGGGGGCTGTCTTTAGCTGTGGGAATATCGTCTCCTTCGCCTTCATAAGTTGCACAGTCATGCAGTTGAAAATCTTTGTCGGTGCATGGTTGTGTGATGAACGTGGCTGAGTTAACTGTTTTACACCTTAAAACGTGGATGTGTGGGCTGGACAGTATAATCTCTTAAACAGATGCCCGCCGGGTGGTGAGAGAGTAGACTTTGAGCGATCCAATATGGCAAATTATGAATGCTCTACATATAGTGTTAGTGAGCATCCCATTACAATTGTGGAACTTGTTTTGATAGCAAAGCCCACAGCAGCAAGAGCCTGTTCACATGCAAACGGCCCCTGCATCACAGAGCCGAGTGTGCCGCTGTAATAGACCAAAGGCTTGTGGCCCATTGTATTTGTATTGTATTTTATTGAATTTATATAGTTTTAATCCAGAAAGCTTTACAAGAGGAAACAAAAATATACAGCAAGCATTACATAACAATTGAAATAACAATTGTGCTCTTTTGTATGAGAAAATGTAAAACCCTGTGCGTAATCTGGGGTGGCAAGGACGGGTTCAGTGGAGTTTACTTCCTTTAAATCATTGATACTCTTGATCATCTCTGGGGTCCAATCTATTGTGCTTCCTTCTTTCTGTGCTTCCTTGAGGCCCTGTAGGAGTGTTCTTGTGTATACAGCATAGCCAAGAATCCATGCCCAGCAATGATTGCACAGTCCTAGAAATGTCTGTGTATCTTTCACTATCGGTGGCTTTGGAATGGCACGCACTGTTGCTGCCGTATAAGGAATGGTCCTTTTCCATCCTTTGAAATAAGTTGCCTTAGGTAGAGAACTTCCAGTTGGCAATACTGGAGCTTTGCCTTATCTACCCTGTACCCCTTTTGTGCTAGCAGGTGCAATCGTGCAACTGAGTCGCTTCAACAACTTTGCTCACTGTCACTGCACACTAGTAAATCATCCACGTATTGAATTATTGTGCTGGGCACCTGGATGTTACCCAAGTCTTTGTGCAGTATCCTGTTAAATATACTGGGGCTTTCGCAGTACCCTTGAGGCAAACAAGTGTTTTTGTAGCACTTTCCGCCCACGGTAAATGAAGTGAGGTACTGTGAGTTAGGGTGCAGGGACACTGAGAAAAGGGCATTCTTTAAGTGTACAACAGTGAAATGGGTTGCTTCTTTGGGGATGCTGCACAAACTGACGCCGGTCTGGGAACAAGTGGAAACTCCTTCTGTACTACATCATAAATGCGGTGGAGATCCTGGATCTTCCTCCAACTGCCCCGTTGCCTTTTTAATGGGGTATATGGCCATGTTACATAGTGAAGTGGAGGGAACTATGATCCGTGTGGGTAGCAGGGCCTGTATTGTTTCCAGGATCCCTTCCTCTGCTTCTCTGGACAATGGATATTGCTTCACTCGGGGGCAGGGGGGGTGCTACCCCACCCTTGAGTGTGATTCTTACAGGGGTCACTTCTTTTAGCATCTCTAGATCATGTGGGTTGGTTGTCCATAAGTGTGTGGGAACATACTGCAGGTCTGCCTGGCTGAAAGGGGGTGGTGTGGCCAATGCCATGAGAGGGCTTTGAATTCTCTGGTACTGCACCTTTATTTCACAGGGTATACAAATTTCGAGGATGACCTCTGTCATCATTGTTGTCTTCAAAAAGCTCTTCATCAGTTAATTCTTTGAGGGGCACAGTGGTATCTATACTTAACACGGTGCACCATTGGCAGTCATGTGGGTCAGTCCCTTACACCACAATTCGTTTTGCTGATACTATGAGGCCCTCTAGGTCTAGAGAGAGTATAGTTCCTGCAACTAGCTCTGGGGCACCATGGGTCGAAAGATGAAATCAGTAGGTGCTCTCCAGCAAGGTTTTGTGGTTTGGGGCACCACTCGTGCTAGCACTTTAATGCCATAGATACTAGCGAATGCCAAAGAGGCGGATAGCTTTCTGCAATATAAAGAGCCGACTAATATTCAAACTGAACAAATTGTACACTCGGGTCCCAATAGAGTGGGAAATGCAGAACCAGTATTGACTCTGTCTAGCTTACTAAATAATGGCCAGGATTGGTTGTGGTTACAGCCAGCCATTAAAACTCTGGAAACCCTTAGACAGGGATCAGGACGCTCCTAACAATATTAATATTGATGTTATTTCTTGGAATTCATGTGGGGGCATACTTTTGAATACATTCTTGACTAAAGGTGAGACCTATACTGCCCCCGCATTTCTTTCTTTCAGGAAACTATGATGCTTAGTGAAAGCTACATAGAAAGCTTTTATACTTTTTCCCGTTTAGCAACCAGGGGGGCAGCAGGGAGGCCCAGTGGTGGTTTGACTATTGCAGTTGATCGCAATCTGGGGCTCCAGGGCAGTGTGGTTTACACTAGTGAATGGCTCCTGGTTATTACTTTGTCCTCGGGAAATGAAGTAGATCCCATCCTCTTGTTGAACCTATACTGGAATCCTCTTAGGGTGCCTCTCGAACAAGTGGAGGATTCCCTGGGAGAGATTCTGGGGGTATGAGAGAGGCTTTGGCAATCGTATTATCATGGGAGGAGATTTTAACTCATTCTGTGCAGAGGGTTCCCTGTGGAACGAGAAAGGGGCCACCCGAAGACGCTCCACCCTAATCTTAGGAGAGGAATATGGTGGGATAAACTCCTGGAGAACTGGGATTTGGGACTCTTGGATCACTCCTCTGACTGGAATCTACCCACAAATACTTGGAAGAGGGGATCCAACAGTTCTAGGATTTACTTTTTTAAATGTTTCTAATGGTTGGAAGCAAGCTTGTGGTAAATTGATACTTCGAAGGGATTGTGTCCTCCGACGTATTCCTTATTTTTGATAATTCGTCTCCAGCTTGCTGGTCTCGGAAATTTTTTCTCTGTAGAGGGCGCTGCGTGTCGACATCCGCCGAGTCGATGTCCCTCGACAGCCACCGTATCGGTGCCGATGTCACCATGCCCATAAAGAGCCACGCGCAGCGACCGTTGCTTAGTTCCATTTTTCCGTGCTTCGTGGGGCCTCAGAAATTGTTGCTCAGTTCAGTCAGATAAACCTCTTATATTTCCTCGATAAATCCAACTCACTCTCGATGGCTTCTTCATCCGAACCGACGACTCCGCGGTTCGGCTTCAAAAAATTTCGAGACTGTGGAAAGAAAATGTCGATAACGGACCCTCACAGGATCTGTTTGTGGTGCTTGGGAGTCGAGCACCATTGTTCGGAGTGTGAGGACTGCATGTCCATGACGGTGAAAGCCTTGAAGGAGCGCAAGGGGAAGCTCGAGAGAGGTAAGTCAGTCAAAACCTCCTCGAACGTTTCTTCGGTCGAGGCATTCGTCTCCTCGCCTTCGAAAGCATTCCCATTCTAGGTCTCGAAGTAGCTCCCACCACTCGTCGAGATCTAGACACTCAAAGAAGAGATGTCGAAGATCCCCTTCCTCATCATCTTCTATCTCACCAGAAAGGGTCTCCTGCCCCACAAAACACAGCTCTCAGGCTGAGTGGGAGGAATTCAGGAAGAAAATAAGCGTCTTTGAGAAAGCGGCCTCGACCCCCTCGAAGACAGCTGAGGGTGATACCCTGGATGAAAAACCCAAAAAATCGAAACGCCGCCAGTCGTTGCACCCGGCGAAAGAGTCCACCCGAGAGCGCCATGGGCCATCGGGTAGGAAGGCACCATCTTCGCCGTCGTCGAAGATCCCTTCCACGCATGAATCGGCGCCATCGGCACCGTTGTCGAAGGGTTCTTCGACGCATCGGTCGATCGAATCAACGCCATCGTCGATGCCGACATCGACGCCGATAAAAGAAAAAACCACGGCTACTTCACAGCCAACGGTTATACCCAGAGCCTCCAGTACGACGCTGAGAAAGTCGTCGACATCCTCAAGTAGGATCCCGATCCGCTCGAGTTCCTCGAGGCCTCTTCCGGTTTTCTCGGCGCCTTTTGAAGCCTTTCACATCGGCGTCGACGACATTGACGTTTTCTCGCCCAATGATGACAAGTTTGGCTCCTTCTGCTTTAGAGATGGGTTCTACACCATTTCCAAGGTCAGAGTACCCCAGATTATCTTCAATCTATGAAGAAGGGGAGGATTCTGACCAAGAAAGACCCTTCGGGCTGCAGAGGGATTTTACCTCTGAGGAAAGAAGGTTGAAATACCTACAGGAATCATTACATGCGGCAAGTGGGCTGGACACTTCCCCAGAAGTGGAATTTGTCAAACCAGACCCAGGGGAACATGCCGAAACCCCCTATAGAACCCTAATGGCAAGAATTATTGAATTTATGGGTTGGTCTGCGCCTTCACCTGTTTTTCAACAGGATGACCTTACAGACATACTAGACAAAGGTCCACCGGAGGACCCTGTGGTCCCTTTCCATACAGCTTTACAAAGGAAGATTTCATCCAATTGGGAAACTCCTGAGGTTATCCCTGCAGTCAATAAGAAATTGTCAGCCAAGTAGAGGGTAGCTGCAGCTGACCTGAATATTTATCAAAACACCCGAATCCAGAGAGCCTGGTGGTTCAAGCGGCAACTTTATCAAGCCGCAGATCTGCTTACCCTACTGTCCTACAGGATAGAGATGACAAAAGGTATGATGCTATGGCAAAAAGTCTTTTCTGCTTGTAGTGTGGCATTGAAGTCCATCAACGCCACTTGTACGCTCGCCAGGTTCAGTCACACACTGTTGGAGTGCGCTTCATCAGCGGCTGACTGCATACCGGAAGGAGAGGAAAGGAAAGCCTTCCTTAACATCATTAAAGATGGCAAAGATGCCATGTGCGAATCTCTTCAAACTGGCATCGATTCCACTGACAGTATCAGCAGGGCCATGACGGCAAGTACCACAATCCGCAGGCATGCGTGGTTACGAAAGTCTGGCTTTGCGCCTGATGTACAGGCCAGACTTTTGAATATGCCCTTTGACGGCTCTTCTTTATTCGGTAAAAAGGCTGATGACAGTCTGGAAAAGTTGCAAACATCTAAAGCAGCAGCAAAATCTTTAGGAGCTGCTATCCGCCAAACTCCTTTTCGCCCCTCAGGAACCTCTGGGAGAGGAAAGTCCTTCTGCTATTATTCTGCATTCGGGAAAAGCAGAGGACAGCTGGCTCAAAGAGGCCAAAGGAGATCCACCCGAGGTGGACGGGTCAAAAGTACTAAGACCGCAGCAGCAGCAGGTGCCTCTTTACCCTCGGCATCTGCATCAGCCGCCCCCAAACAATGCTGAGGTCTTTCCACACAAAACACCTGTAGCGGGCAGGTTAACTCACCATCTGACGGAATGGCAGGCTATTACGTCAGATGCTTGGGCATTGGAGGCAGTTGCCAAGGGTTACTGCCTACCCTTTCTACACATCCCTCAGAGTCATCCACCGGGGCACAGCTCTCTAAAAGTTCCAGATCGCTCCTCTTGCAGGAAATTGTAGACCTGCTAGAGAAAGGTGCCATAGAACCGGTACCTGTAGCGGAGAGGAACAAGGGCTGGTACTCCACCTACTTTCTCATACTGAAGAAGGACGGAGGACTTAGACCCATCTTGGACTTAGGAGAATTGAACAAGTTCCTCAGGAAGGACAAGTTCAAGATGGTAACTTCTCTCTCAGCTCCTTCAGGCCCTCCAGATCCAGGACTGGCTGGTATCTCTGGACCTCTAGGATGCTTATTTCCATGTGTCAATCCATCTCAAACACAGGAAATACCTGAGGTTCGCAATTGGCGGCTCTCATTATCAATTTCGAGTTCTGCCATTTGGGCTGACCTCCGCCCCGAGGGTCTTCACCAAGCTAATGTCGGTAGTGGCTGCAAGTCTAAGGAGGGAAGGGATCCACGTCTACCCCTACCTGGATGATTCGCTGATCAGAGCTGTATCTTCGGAACAAGCTCAGATCCAGCTAGATTATGTCTGCCACTTCCTTCACAAACTGGGCTTCTCCCTCAATTTAAAGAAGTCACAGATGATACCATCACAGAGACTCCAATTCATCGGAGCGGTCCTGGACACTTCCCTGGGAAAAGCCTCACCACCAAAGGTGAGGGCTCAAGATATTCGGCAGATGGTCAACAAGTTTCAAAATGCCCAACATCTCCCAGCCTTCGACTTTTTGAGATTGCTAGGCCTCATGGCATCCTTCATCTTCCTTGTGCCAGAGGCTCACCTGAGAATGAGATCTCTCCAGTAGGCACTAAGAACCCAGTGGTCACAATACTCAGGAAGAATGACAAATCTCCTCCGGATTCCGGACAAGGTAGCCCATGACCTTCAATGGTGGGCCTATCCAGAGAACATCTTGAAAGGAGAACTGTTTTGGCAACCATGGCCGGAGATAACTGTAGTCACAGACGCGTCACTCACGGGGTGGGGAGCCCATGCCAACGACTTGACCATTAGCGGTCGTTGGTCTCCATCTGAGTCCAGACTACACATCAACCTATTAGAGCTGAGAGCGATCAGACTAGCGCTGAAAGCTTTCCTGCCATCGGTACAGGGGAGAAATGTCCTGATAATGACGGAGAACACGGTGGCCATGCACTACCTCAACAAAAGAGGAGGCGTAGGGTCACTGCCACTGTGCAGAGAGGCAATGCAGCTCTGGTTTTGGGCAATTACGGAAGGAATCTCTCTATCGGCAGTTCACCTAGCCGGAGAGAAGAATTTGACAGCGGACGCTCTGGGCAGGCAGTGCACAGTCTCCCACGAGTGGGAGCTAGCTCAGGAAGTCCATCAAGATATCTTTGCCCTTTGGGGAACCCCTCAGGTGGATCTCTTCGCCACCAGCACCAACAGGAAGTGTGATCTGTTTTGTTCAAGGGAATTTCCCCCGAGAGGAGCTCTAGGGGACGCGTTTGTAGTGGACTGGGAGTTCCCACTCCTTTACGCGTTTCCACCAGTCCCCGTTATTCCTCAAATGATCAGGAGGTTGAGAAGATTCCGGAAAACCATGATCCTAATTGCCCCGGACTGGGCCAGGAGAACCTGGTACCCGGACCTTCTGGATATGTCCATCTGCCCTCCAATCCGTCTTCCACTCAAAGAGAATCTTCTCTCGCAGAAGGGAGGTCAGGTTCTCCATCCAGACATAGGAACCCTCAACCTTCACGCTTGGCTTCTGAAAGGTTGAGGTACAAGGATTGGGACCTCCCTGATGACATCATGGAGGTGTTGCTTTCGGCCAGAAGGCCAGCAACAAAGTCTTTATACCGCTGCAGTTGGAACAAATTTTGCAGCTGGTGTAGAGAAGAGAATATCGACCCTTTTTCATGTGGTACACCAACGGTGTTATCGTTTCTACTCTACTTGGCAAACTCAGGTCTTCAAGTTGGCACTGTAAAAGGCTATCTCGCAGCGCTATCAATCTTCAAGCGCACTGCGGAGGAACCATCGTATTTCAAACTACCCCTAGTAATACAATTTCTCAAGGGATTAACTAATGTTTATCCTCCAAGACCATTCCAAGTTCCCTTATGGGACTTAAATTTAGTCTTAAATTTCCTAATGGGTACTCCCTTCGAACCACTCCACTCTTGTTCGCTGAGATTTCTCACTCTTAAAACTGTCCTTTTAGTAGCATTAACATCTGCTAGGAGGGTGAGCGAATTACAAGCTCTATCTTGTAAACCCCCCCCATTCAATTTTCCATAAGGACAAAGTTGTCCTACAGGTGAAGCCTAATTTCCTCCCAAAGGTGGTTTCTGAATTTCACATCACTCAGAAAATTACCTTACCCTCGTTCTACCCTCCTCCCCATCTGGGGAAAGCGGAAGAAAGGCTACATAGGCTGGACCCAAGGCGAGCTCTAAGTTTTTACATCAGCATACTTGCTAGGATTAGGCAAGCAGACCAACTGTTTGTAGGATTCTCAGGTCACAAGTAGGGGCTACCCATAACAAAACAGACCATTTCCAGGTGGATCATTTTGGCCATTTTGGAATGTTACAAACTGGCAGGGAAAGAGCCACACCAGAATCTTAGGGCTCATTCAACCAGGGGTATCGCAGCCTCTTCGGCCCTCCAAAGAGGGGTACCAGTCCGAGACATATGTGCGGCTGCCACATGGTCGTCCGCACATACATTCACAAGATTTTACAACCTGGATTTCTCCTCTAGTCAAGAGACCAGATTTGGCAAAGCCGTATTACATTCAGTTCATTCCTAAAAGGGGATACATGACATTATTACTCCCACCTCCAATTACATGCCACTGCTATGGGAGTCTATCAAAGATAAGGAATACGTTGGAGGACACAATCCCTTCGAAGAACAAGTTACTTCTTAACCTTGTAACATTCTTTCGATGGGATGTTCCTCTGACGTATTCCTTATCGCCCCTCCCATCCATCCCCGCAGTAATACTTCCCTTGTGGTTGCAGTTTACGCTCCTTCAAGGTCAATAACCAATTTAGTCATGACTTATCTTATGCTACAAAACGGAACTAAGCAACGGTCGCCGCGCGTGGCTATTTATGGGCATGGTGACGTCAGCGCCGATACGGTGGCTGTCGAGGGACATCGACTCGGTGGACGTCGACGCGCAGCGCCCTCTACAGAGAAAACATTTCCGAGGCCAGCAAGCTGGAGACGAATTATCAAAAATAAGGAATACGTTGGAGGAACATCCCATCGAAAGAAAGTTACAAGGTAAGAAGTAACTTGTTCTTCTGGATGTAGATTATTTGAGTGATCATATTCCGCTTCTTTTTACTTTGACGTTGGCATGTCCCGGGGTACATAGCCTGAGAAGTATTGGCTGGGACTCCAGAATCCGCAGGTCCAAGTTAAATAAACGTAGGGACCTGAGGATTCTGAAGAACCTACCCATTACGTTTGCTAAACTGCAGGTTAGGAAAAAAAAATATCATCCTGAAACACAAAAACCTGGTTAAGTCTTTGAAAATGCATCAATACCTTGCAGCCCATCAACAGATGATGGAAAATGTATGTAAGGGTAAGGATGTTAAATTTTGGGAGACCGTTAATAGTACCCTTACCCCTGCTAAGGATAGACTTGAGTGCCCTATTCAAGCAGAGGTGTGGAGTACTTATTATAAGAAAAAATTTGAATTGCCATCTAAATTTGACATGGAACTGGACGAGGATTTGGGTCCTCCGGTAGTGGGAGAATGTTCTTGGGACTTTGGGGATATTAGTTGGGCCATTAATTAACTTAAGCCGTCTAGAGCGCCGGGCCCTGACGGCATACCGCCCTTTGTTATAAAGGCGGCACCGGAAATATGGGCTAAATAACTTAAACCTATATTTGATGTTCAGCATTTATTGAAAGGAGCGTTTTGCTGCTTGAACGTTTGTTTCGAGGGGATTGGGTCCTCCGACGTATTCCATATCTATGACATGTAATCACCACAGCTGTGCTGCTTCGGAAACTTTTTTCGGCGTCTGCGTCCTGCGTCGATGACGTCGATGCGCCGTCGTCGAGGACCTCCTCCGACGTCATCCGATGTGATAAGTAGGACGCACAACGCCCGTAGCCTCAGTTCCGTTTTTTCTGCGAACGTGTTGTTTCGTGTTTCTCGGTTAAACGCCTCGACTCTTTGGAGTTTTGTTCTTCTCGGTTCTTCGAACCTGTTCGTTTTGTGAAAATCCTTCGTGTAAAGATGTCTTCTACTTCGTCTTCGACCCCGCGTCCGGTTTTCAAGAAGTGCGGGGAGTGTGGGTCCAAGATGTCGGTGACGGACTCGCACGACGCCTGCCTCTGGTGCCTCGGGGAGGCCCACGACACGGATGACTGTATCGACTGCCAGTCGCTCACGTCCAAAGCCTTATGCGAACGTAAGAAGAAGTTGTCGGTAGGTCGGGTGTCCAAGCCCCGGAAGTCGAAGTCTGCGGGGCTTTCGACGGATGATTCGAGGGGTGACTCTCCACGTCATCGTCGGAAGTCTTGTGGGTCTCCTTCTAGGAGTCGGTCTCGCCACTCCTCAGCCTCTTCGAGGCATTCTCGGAAGCGCCGTCACCGGTCGTCTTCCAGGTCCTCTTCGGAGGACTCTGCCCGGCACGTCGCTTACCCCACCAGCCGTGCCACGCCGGAGGAATGGGCTTCCTTCGGGAAGAAGATGCTGGCGATTCTTGAGTCGCAGGGTACTCAGCCGTCCGCGCCCCCGAGTGGGGTCGGTCGTGTGAGGTCGAGAGACACCGCTCACAAGAGTGGTCGGCACGAGTCACGGGAGAGGTCCCGTTCGGACAAGGGGACTCGTTCTCGACGTACCCGTTCCAGGTCCTGGTCCTCGACGCGTTCGAGACCGTGTGCACCTGTGAGGTCTTCGAAGAAGGCATCGACGTCTGAGGCGTCGAGGGCGTCGACAGGCTTTCTCGAGGCTCCAGCTCCGAGGAAGTCGTCGATGCCGTCGACGCTCAGGTCGTCGAGGGACACGCTCGGGGCTCCGGCCTCGAGGGCTGTGTCGACGCCGCCGATTCTGGAGGCGCTGCATCTGACGTCGACGCCGATTTCGTCGACGCCGATCCTCTCGGCGCCGATGCCGGTTCTCTCGACGCTGGCACCGATTCGCTCGACGCCTTTCGTGTCGGAGGTACCCCGTGGCACGGGTGAACCCCCTAGGAAGGCTCTGGTTAAGAGCAACCACTCTAGGGTGCCTTCTTTTCGCCACCTGTACTATATTTCAGAGGCGGATGAGGATTCTGATGGCCTGGTTCTTAGTCAGGTTCCGGATGAAATTGTCTCGGGCCATAGTCAGTTTGACGAGTTGAGACAGTCACTGCATGATGCCAGTGGACTGGACACCTCTCCGGAGGTGGAGTTTTGTAGGCCTGAGCCTGGCTCTCATGCTGATTCCTCGTACCGGCGCCTTATGGCTAGGGTTTCTGAGTACTTGGGATGGTCTGCTCCCCCAAGGGAGTTTGTGCAGGATGATCTGACGTACATCCTTGATGTTGGTCCCCCAACTGACCTGGTTCTGCCGTTCCATATGGCTTTACAGAGAATGGTGGCGGCGGCTTGGACTGCTCCGGAGAGTCTCCCGGCGGTGGGCAGTTCCTTGTCGCAAAAATACCGTCCAGCCAGTAGCAACCCCTGCTACTTGACCAGGCACCCCACTCCGGAGAGTTTGGTGGTGCAGGCGGCCACGGCCCCGGCGAAGCAGGCGTCGTACCCTACCATCCCTCCTGATAGGGACGACAAATGTTTTGATGGCTGGGCGAAGAAAGTGTTTTCTTCTGGTGGTATGGCGCTTCAGGCGGCCAACTCCATTTGTGCCTTGTCTCGTTTCACGCACACTCTGTGGAACTGTGTTGCGTTAGCGGCTGAACATATTCCCGAAGGGGACGAAAGGGATGGTTTCCTTGCTATGGTCCAGGATGGTAAGGATGCCATGTGTGAGTCCGTTCAGTCGGGTTTGGACTTAGCTGAATGCGTCAGTAGGTCCATGGCGGCGAGCACCGTGATACGCAGGTTTGCGTGGTTGCGGAAGTCGGGGTTTGCTCCGGATGTGCAGTCCCGGCTCCTCAACATGCCCTTTGACGGTGAACACCTTTTTGGCAGCAAAGCTGACGAGAGCCTTGAGAGGTTGCAGACCTCAAAAGCTGCAGCGAAGTCGTTCGGCGCTGCAGTTCGCCAACCTCCGCCTTTTCGTCCTAGGGGACAGCAGTGGAGGGGTGGTTCCTTTCGCTATTACTCGTCCTTCAGTAAAGCGAGAGGAGCTGGCAGTCAAAGAGGCCAACGCAGGGGTACCAGAGGTGGACGACAGGGTACCCGTGGTGCCAAGGCCGCTCGGGCAGTTGCCTCTTTGCCCTCAGGTAACGCCGCAGCCGCTCCCACTCAGTCATGAGGCCATGTCCCATGGTTCACCGGTTGGGGGGAGGCTGGCGCAGCATCTTGTAGAGTGGCAAGCCATTACTTCAGATGTGTGGGTTCTGGAGATCATAACCCACGGCTACTGTCTTCCCTTTCGGCACAGGCCTCACGACAATCCACCGGGGAACCTCTTTGCGGTGTCCGGATCCGCTCCTTGCGCAGGAAATTCAAGCACTGCTGGAGAAAGGCGCCATAAAACTGGTGCCTGTAGCGGAGAGGAACAAGGGATGGTATTCCCCTTATTTTTTGATTTCCAAGAAAGACGGGGGATTGAGACCCATCATGGACTTGCGCGGTTTGAACAAACTCCTCAGGAAGGACAAGTTCAAGATGGTTACTCTCTCTCAAGTCCTCCAGGCCCTTCAGCTTCAGGACTGGTTGGTGTCACTCGACCTCAAGGATGCTTACTTCCATGTGCCGATCCATCCCAAGCACAAGAAGTACCTGAGGTTCGCGGTTGGCGACTCGCACTTTCAGTTTCGGGTCCTGCCTTTCGGATTGACCTCCGCCCCAAGGGTTTTCACCAAGCTCATGGTGGTGTTGGCAGCGCATCTCAGGCAAGAGGGGATTCACGTCTATCCCTACCTGGACGATTGGTTGATCAGGGGGTGCTCTCCCGAGCAAGTCCTGGATCATCTATCGGTCACCTGTCACTCCCTTCACAGGCTGGGCTTCTCCCTCAATTTAAACAAGTCCCATTTGACGCCAACACAGCGGCTCCAGTACATCGGAGCAGTGCTCGACACTTCCCTGGGGCAGTGTTTTCCTCCCCAGGTGAGGGCTCTTCACATTCAGCAGATGGTGCGCAAGTTTCAGCATGCCCAGACGCTCCCAGCGTTCGAGTTCTTGAGGTTGCTCGGCCTCATGGCATCCTGCATTCTTCTGGTGCCAGAGGCCCGCCTGCGGATGAGATCTTTGCAGTGGGCACTCAAGACGCAATGTTCGCAGTCCTCCGGCAGGATGTCGGACTCGATTCAGGTGCCGTCCCTGGTCGACCGGGACCTTCTGTGGTGGGCCGTCGAAGGCAACTTGATGAAGGGGGCTCCATTTTGGCTTCCCTGGCCGGAGGTGACGATCGTGACGGATGCATCCCTCACGGGATGGGGAGCTCATGCCAACGGGCTGACAGTCAGCGGTCGTTGGTCTCCGTCGGAGTCCAGACTCCATATCAATCTGTTGGAGCTGAGGGCCGTCAGGCTAGCCCTGAAGGCTTTTCTGCCGACTGTGCGAGGGAAGAATGTCCTGATCCTGACGGACAACACAGTGGCCATGCACTACCTCAACAAAAATGGGGGGGCAGGGTCACTTCCTCTGTGCAGGGAGGCGTTGCAGCTCGAGTTCTGGGCCATCCAGCAGGAAGTTTCGATCTCGGCAGTTCATCTGGCCGGAGACGAAAACGTGACGGCGGACGCTCTGAGCAGGCAGAGCGCGATCTTTCACGAGTGGGAGTTGGCTCAGGAGATTCTCCTGGAGATCTTCACCCTTTGGGGGACCCCTCAAGTGGATCTCTTCGCCTCCAGTGTCAACCGGAAGTGCGAAAGGTTTTGCTCGCGGGAATTTCCTCCAAAAGGAGCCTTAGGAGACGCGTTCGTGGTGGAGTGGTCATTCCCGCTGCTGTACGCGTTTCCTCCAGTCCCCGTCATCCCGCAAGTGCTGCGGAGGTTACGGAAGTTCGGTTCCCGGATGATCCTCATTGCTCCGGCGTGGGCTCGGAGGACGTGGTACCCGGACCTTCTCGACTTGTCCATCTGCCCTCCACGTCGTCTTCCCTACCGAGACGATCTGCTCTCACGGGAGGGGGGTCAGGTTCTCCATCCAGAGGTCAGATCCCTCAACCTTCACGCTTGGCTTCTGAGAGGTTGAGGTATAAGGATTGGGACCTCCCTGAAGACGTGATGGAGGTGTTGCTTTCGGCCCGAAGACCAGCAACAGTCTCTGTACCGTTGGCATAAGTTCTGCGACTGGTGCAGAGTTCAGAATGTGGATCCTTTTGCATGTGACATCCCCATGGTTCTGTCCTTTTTACTTTCCTTGGCCCACAGGGGCTTGCAAGTGGGTACCATTAAAGGTTACCTGGCGGCGCTGTCCATCTTTAAGCACTCGTCTGAAGAGTGTTCTTACTTTAAAATCCCTTTAATTTCACAGTATCTGAAGGGGCTCACTAATGTGTTCCCTCCGTCACCTTTCCTGGTGCCAGGTTGGGATTTAAACCTTGTTCTTAGGTTTCTTATGGGTGCTCCGTTTGAGCCTTTACATTCTTGCCCTTTGAGGCTGTTAACTCTGAAATCTGTGTTTTTAGTTGCGGTTACTTCCACTCGCAGAGTGAGTGAGTTACAGGCACTTTCAGTTAAGCCTCCCTTCACTGTATTTCACAAGGACAGGGTTGTTCTTCGTGTTCGTCCTTCTTTTCTTCCGAAGGTAGTGACGGAATTTCATTTGGCCCAGAAGGTTGTTCTTCCGGCATTCTATCCTCCTCCGCATCCTGGTAAGGAAGAGGAGAGGCTCCATAGGCTTGATCCTAGGAGAGCTTTGAGCTTTTATGTTTCACGCATGTCCCGGGTCAGAGTGGACGATCAACTCTTTATTGGTTACGCTGGAAAGCGTTTGGGACAAGCTGTGACGAAACAGACTTTGTCTCGCTGGATTATTTTAGCCATCTCGGAGTGTTACCGTTTGGCGGGTAAGGACCCACCGGCTGGCTTGCGGGCCCCTTCTACCAGGGGTGTGGCTGCATCTACTGCCCTGCAGAGGGGTGTTCCTATTCGCAACATCTGTGATGCAGCCACCTGGGCTTCAGTACATACATTTGTACGTCACTATTCCCTCGATTCCATCCGAGGGCAGGATCTGGCCTTTGGCAAGGCGGTCCTTTGCTCTGCTATTTGATTGGCTATTCTAAATTTTGATTCTAAATTCTTTCCCTCCTCCTTGCTCTGGTACTGCTTTGGGAGTCTGTCATAGATATGGAATACGTCGGAGGACCCAATCCCCTCGAAGAACAAGTTACTTTCTTACCTGGTAACGTTCTTTCGATGGGATGGTCCGACGACGTATTCCATATCGCTCCCGCCCTGCCTTCCCCACTGCAGAATTTCTTTTGCGATTGCAGCTTAAGTTCCGCAAGGCTTTGTGTCTGACTGGCAGTTGACTTATGTCACACTTTCTGGGGGAAAAAACTACAACTGAGGCTACGGGCGTCGTGCGTCCTACTTATCACATCGGACGTCGGAGGAGGTCCTCGACGATGGCGCATCGATGTCATCGACGCAGGACGCAGACGCCGAAAAAAGTTTCCGAAGCAGCACAGCTGTGGTGATTACATGTCATAGATATGGAATACGTCGTCGGACCATCCCATCGAAAGAACGTTACCAGGTAAGAAAGTAACTTGTTCTTTCCACTGCAGCATTTCAAGTGCCCTGCGTGTCCTCAGCACTGCGAGCGAAGCTCTTGCTGAGGCATTTTCGCTTCCTTGAGGAGGCGGACCTGACTGCGGTCACGTGACGGACCACGTTACTTTGAAGGTCCATTTACTCCCGGCCCAACCACCCTTGCGGCGTTAAGCCCTGGAGGCAGTAAGGGCTGGAGCTTCTGTTTTGCTGTTTGGCTGTGACCTGTGACTGTGCCCATGCAACGGCCCTGTGAGTATCATAGACTGTGGCTATAAGTTACCACTCCACTTGTGTGAACTCTAACCAGTACTCGGGGTAAGGGGAGGAGAGACGGACTCTGGCAGCTCCTCAAGCTGTCGGGCGTTCCTTACCCTGATACTGAGTGCAGCCTCATTCGTCTCCTGGTTTCCTGGAATGATTACCCAGCCTATGACTTTTAATATAATACCCTAGGGGCCTATTTTGGATACATTTCTTACCTATTTCCTTGAGTTTAACAAAGGACCTATATTATTCTGTGTTTTACATTTAATCTGTATTTGAGGTACTGTTACGTGTCCTTTTGCTTCTCCCCCTATTCAGTGCATTTTAATAATTACTGTTTGCTACTTCACTGTTCTTAGTATCTGTGACCTCTACTCCCTGTGATATTTATTTTAATATTAATGTATAACCTCTAGCATCTAAGCATTCACTGAGCCACCGTGCTGTCTCCCTTCCAGTTCTCCGCCTTTTACCCCTCCAGGCACTCTCATTGTTTGGATGACACGCAAGGGACTCAGGAGCCAGGCCACTATGGAGGCTTCTTTTGACTCTACCCTTCCTCCTGAGGTGGTTCCTGTCCCTACTCTGTTGGACTCTACCCCATCTATGAACCCTATTACTACCCCTCCGGGTAAGCCACAACATACATTAGTAGAGAACCCCCTGGTCAACTCTCTACAAAAAAGTGTGGCCCAAGCCAAAATCCATTCAAATGATAGGTCTGTTGTACTCAATCTGATGGGTATCATCCCACGTACCCCAATCAATAATAGCTGCATCTTTTTTGGAAAACAAGATATCTCCATAAATGCACAGGGAGAACAATTATCAGCTACTATAGCTCTGAATTTGGAGGAAGCTGGTTTCCGATCTAGGGCAAGGGAGGGTATGGAGCATTTGAATAATAGCATGGTGAACAATATACACCGAACCCCCGTCCAATTACAACCTAGGTTGCCATTGCCTATACCAATGATGGATGCCCCTGACATGAACTCTATAGAACCTCCTGTACTATCTAAAGAGGCGATTGCTCTACAACCCACCCCCCCATTAGAGGACTATAGGAACCAGGGTGGACTTTCTGTCAAGTCACCGGAGGTACCCTCCTCTAATGGGGAGGCCAATTACACTTTCTCTATTCATGTTAATCTTTCTGCTATCTCTGTACCTGCTGCTCCTACCTCGACAGTGAAACCCACCGTTTTCAAAATTCCACTTACAAAATCTTTTCTTCATACACCCAGAACAAAACCTAGTATGGGTAAACCTATTCAAGGGAAAAAAATCTCCAATTTCTTTGGTAAAAGGACTGCCACTAGTACTCTCATTAAACCTCCACTTTCAGTCCTAACAGTGGCTTCCTTGGACCTTATGCATCTTGAGAATGTAGCAAAGAAATTGGAGACTGAAGATCTGACTGATAACGATGACGATATTAGTATTATAGCATGTGCAGACAAGGCAATAGCTGAGAGTCACTTGGAATTTAGTTCCATTAATACTAATAATGTAACCGCCAAACTTGTGATGCCTCCTATATGGGTTCCCCTTCAGAACTCACAACTTTTATTGATGAGTACACAGAGAAGCAAAAATGGCTTAGTGAAAGGGGCTTTCTCCCAGATATACAAAAGGATCATGTAAGTGAGTCGTTCGTACACCATACCCTTAAAGAGGCAGATGATAGAATAAAATTAACTCAACCTACATTATCTGCACTCAATATGGTTCTTAGTTCGTTTGTGAGTCTGTATGATAACATTTGGTCAGAGGTTAGATCTCTCTCTCTCCTCATCTCTGAAATCTATACTAGGCTAGAAGGTCTAGATAGATTTGAAGAGTTGGTTAAAATTATTAAGGAAGATAACCCCTCAATAATAAAACAATGGTCAGACTCTACTCCTCATAGGCAACCTTGTATGGAAGGGCCTCTGGTTAATAAAGTCCCTAATGTGGAGAAAGACAGTACTCCGGAGGTCATTCTTAATATGCTTCAAGTCAATGCTGCTTCTCCTTGTTCGGACAGAGGTTCTGTTGACCAATCTTCTCTAATCCCCCCATCGATCCCTGAGGGCGCTCTAGTGTATCCTCCCCCAGAAGCTAAACTCTGTGTCACTCCCATAAAAGTGATTACTAATTCTTTTTTACAATAAGTTTTTATTAACAATTTGTCAGTGAGTCACTTATACAACAATAACCAATAACAGGAAAAAGTACCCAGAACAGCCCCAAACCCCCTTTTCCCACCTCTCCCCTCCCCTTCAACACCCCCCCCACCCCGACAAGATTCCACAGGTTCGCAGAGCTAACAAGTTCAGCAGATCGGGCAAGGAAAATAGCAGCCTCGGCTTAACTTAACAAGTCCGATTCATCCTGAGGGCGGAATATACCCAGCAGTTCCATCGCCTTAGGGCACCAGGCCCAGCGAGCACCCTCCTTTAGGAATGACACCAGGGTGGCCCAATCTGTGTGAAACCACATGTGTGCGCCCTGTATCACGTAGGTGAGCCACTCCATCGCCACCAGGGCCCACAGTTTCGCAACCCACTCGTGTTCCCAACGGGGGTCTTTGGACTTCCACTTTCTGGCCAATACCAAAGCAGCTGACATCATTATGGCATGTAGTTTGCGCTCCGCTTTGGTGGGCAGGGCATCAGTTGTCGCATACAAACCCAATAAGTCCCGCCCCGTGCCTCCTGTGTGCAAGGGACCCAACACCTGAGTTATCGCCCGGCGAACTGACGACCAAAACGCTTCAAGTTTGCGGCATTCCCACCAGACATGAGCCCAGGAGCCCACCTCGCCACAGTCATTCCAACACAGCGCCGTGAGCGAGGGGAACATCTTGTTAAGCCTGAGCAGGGTACGATGCCATCTTAAAAGGAGCTTTAGCCAAATCTCCTGGATTTGAATGGACCTGGCAAGTTTCGGTAGATGGGACCACAGCCTAAGCCATTGCTGTTCTTCTATGTCAGCCCCTATATCTTTTTCCCACTTGCTCATGCAAGTTCTGGAGTGTAATGCCTCTTCCCGTTTTATGAGTTTGTAGAGAGATGAGATCACCCCCCTTTCTCCTGAATTAGTATCTAGATACTTTTCAAATTAGGATAGGGCGCTTGAGGCTAGTTGTCTTACAGACGGATGGGAGATCCAGTGCCTAAACTGGAAGTATGTCAATCTCTGCTTTCCCCCCCACACCAAATTCTTTCTTACATTGCTCGAAGCTTTTCACCTCCCTTTCCACTATCAAGTCCCGCATCATCCTGCATCGCCCAGAGTACCACGGGTCAAAGCTCATCGTGGACGTGACCGCCGGAGTGAATTGCGGGTTACCGTGCAGGGGTGAATAGGGGGAAGGGAAGGTGGTGATCCGGGCTCTACGGACAGCCTGGTCCCATGCATCTCCCGTCGCCGAAGTTATTGCACTGCAATACATTCTGTTTGGCCTGTCTTGCTTCGGCAGCCACAGAACGCCTTCCAGGTCCGAACCCACCACTGCTCTGTACATGTGTCTCCACACCTTGTTCCTGTCATTCTTTTGCTAGTCCCTAATAACCCTAAGGTGCGCTGCTAAGTAATACACATGAAAGTCTGGCTCCCCCACGTCCCCTCTATCAGGTAGAGCTTTCATAATGGAGGCCGCCACCCTCGCTCGCTTTCCTTTCCAAAGGAAACGGTTAGTTTGCAAAGCCCTGAAAAAGGATGCTGGAACCCGTATAGGTAGGGCTACAAAGTGATACAAGAGCAGAGGGAGGATTGACATTTTTAATGCGTTCACTCTACCCAACCACGAGATTTCAAGGGGGCCCCAGTCCACCAACTTCGATTTGACTTTCTGAAGGATAGGGGGGTAGTTGGCTACATACAGTTGCTCCACAGTCTTGGTTAGGTGTATCCCTAAATATTTCAACGAGGATTCCACCCACCTGTACCTGTACGCCTTCCTTAGGTCAACAATTTCAGGGGGCGTCAGGGTCAGGGGGAGAACTTCCGACTTATGGGCATTGACTTTTAGGCCTGCCACTTGACCGAACCTATATAGCTCCCTTTCCACCACGTGTAACGATATAATCAGGGATGTTAACGAGAGGATCATATCATCAGCGAAAGCCGCGATTTTATGGATCTCGCCTCCAAAAGGGATGCCTTTGATATCCTCGGCCGCTCTCACAGTTTCCAAAAACGGTTCCAGGTGGAGGGCGTAAAGTAGCAGTGACATCGGGCATCCCTGCCTGGTACCCCTTCCTACGCGTATCAGTGCTGAGAGCCTACCGTTTATGGCCAAACGAATGGCGGGGGTTTGGTAATTTGCCTTTACCCGCTTAATAAAGCCCGGACCAAATCCCATTTGCTCTAGGACCGCAAAAAGAAACCCCCACTCCACCCGATCGAAAGCCTTCTCGGCATCGATTGCTAAAAGAAGGGCCGGAATGTTCTTTTTGTGGGACTTTTCAATCAGGTGTGCCAGACTTCTAACATTATCTGATGTTTGTCTACCCCTAATGAAACCCGACTGATCGTAGTGGATTAGTTTGGGGAGGGTGGAGTCTTGGCAATTGGCCAAGACTTTAGCATGGATTTTGGCGTCAACGTCCGCCAAAGCTATAGGACGATAGGACGCGCAGTCCGTCGGATCCTTGCCCCGTTTATGAATTAAGATCACGTTGGCTTCATTCATGGTGCCAGGGAGGTGTCCTGAGGCTCCTATTGCATTAAATATTTTGGTGAGGATAGGAATCAACGCCTCCTTGTGCGTCTTATAAAATTCCGAATGATAGCCGTTGGGGCCAGGGGATTTACCTGCCGGGAGATTGTTTATGACCCTCCGGACTTCGTCTGGGGAGATCTCAACTTCGAGCGCGTCTCTATCCTCCTGCGATAACCGGCGAACGCCTATACCGCGAAGGTATGCCTCCTGCTCTATGGTCTCGGGGTGGCTTGAACTATAAAGTCCCCCTGCTCGCCCTTTATTTTGAGTATGGTCTTATCCCCGGCCTCCTTTCGCAACTTTTCTAGCCAGAAGGCGATCCGCTTTATTACCTTTAACATAGAACCGGTGACGCTGACTACAAAGATTGCGTTCGACTGCTCTAGATTGTAAGAGGTTCAATTGACCGCGGATCGCTCTATACTCTTTCCTGCTCCAAACCCACCCACCATGCGCCCCTATTTGGGCGTATCACCACCGAACCCTGAATCTTGAAGCGCCCCCCCTCCCGAACCGCCCAACCCTTCTAGGCGGGATCGGCTGGCTCTCTGCCCCCCTCGTACGATAAACAATGACAAATCACTATCCCAATGACAAACCCAGAAACAACCCACGCAGGAAATCCCAATCCCATTCCAAGATGACCAGACCCTCCCCTCCCCAGACCTGCAGGCCAAGTCAACGTTAACAAACAGCCCGTTAAGTACTTTCCTTCTGTGCCCTCCCCGGCTTCCACTCTAAGCTTAACCGAACCGTAGATCAATTATGGTGCAGCTGAGGGGCTACCTCGCCCCGTCAAATCTTCGCGGGCGCCATGAGTAATTGGGAGCCCGGGAGCCGGGCCTGCAGGTTTCTTCCGTGGTCTTCGGCGCTTAGTCGTGGACCACTCCCAGGGCTTGCGGGGTGTCTGAGGCTCCCCATTCCCCCGCATAGAAGGTGTGTCCTGGTCCTCCAGGCCCAGCAAGGCCAAACCCTGGTCGCAGGTTGTTATCTTGTGTTGGGAGCCCTGCCAGGCGAAGGACAGACCAAAGGGGTGGGACCATCTGTACCGGATCTGCTGCGATCGAAGGAAAGATAGGACGGGGCCCATTCGTCGCCTTTTTATGAGCGTTATTCTAGCGAGGTCTTGGTAGAGTGAGATTTCCTGGCCATTGTAGGTGATACGATCAGCCTTTCTGGCACTCTCCAAAACTCTCTCCTTCACTACAAAGCTATGGAAGGCCACCAACACATCTCGTGGTCTGGCGCCCGGTTCATTCCTTCGCGGGCCCACCCTGTGGACCCTATCAAACTGCATGTCAAGATCTGGGGCCGCTTCCAACAGGTCAACAAATATTCCTTTCAGGACCGCCGCTAGGTCTTGATCCCGAATCTCCTCCGGGAGCGATTTAACTCTAATGTTCACCCTCCTTGACCTGTTCTCCAGGTCTTCTGCCTGCAGCTCGAGGTTTTGCGTCGCTACCGTCAGGGTCTCCAGCAGAGTGTCCGCTTTGCTCGCGTCTTCTGTCAGTTCCTGAATAGCCCGCTCAGTAGTGTCGACCCTCTCCTTGATCTTATTGACGTCTCTTTTAAGGTCTCGTAGGGATTCCGCCAGATCCTCTCGCAGTTTGTCGATTTGTTGTTGCCCTGCAGCCGTGATCTTCTCCAACAATTCGCCCATAAAGAGTGTCTCTTGGGTTATCGGCTTATCCTGAGCAACCTGAGAAGATTCAGGGATAGACCCGGATGCCCCCTGTGCCGAATCTCAAACCTCCGTGGGCTCCATGTCTTTAGGCCAGAATTTCATGAGGGGGGGGCTCCGAAGCCTTTCTAGACTGTTTGCCTTGGGTGGGGGCAATCTTTTCCCTTACTCCTGGACATGTTCCGGGCGGGCTGGTGTAGGTAGCAAGTTGTCGCACCAATAGGTGAGGACCCCAGCGGGCTGAGGCGGCACGTGGGCAGGCAGAGGGGGCCACCCCGGACTCGCTCCCCCCTCGGGGCCACCAGACAGGGGACCTCCAGCACCACTCAGGCCCGCTGCTAGCCGGGCAGACACCTCCACGACTGGTGCTCTCGATGTCGTGAATGCCAGCGCTGGGAGGTCTCAGCCGGCGCAGTGCAGCTCCAATGGACAACGCTCCTCCAAGATGTCCAACACCTGATATCTTCAGTGAGAAAGAAAAAACGTGATGAGCCCCCGGGCCGGAACCACACCAAGCCAACGGTCCTTCCTTGCGGCCCTGGTGTGCAGGCGCTGTGCTGAGTGTCAATCCCCCAGGTCCCGATGGACTGTGGCCAGCCGCAAATGCAGTCCTCCCGTGGGTCGCTTAACATTGCTCAAGTTATTTTGAATACACAAATCACAGGTAATCCATTGCCACTCGATCTAATTGCAGATCCTTCAATTACTATGGGTAACTCCCAAACTGGTATAAACCCTACCCTCTCTGAGCCCACTCCCATCCCGGTAACGGCGAATCTTGTCAATCTTGATATGGTGAAACAACTATTTCAGGAGTTCGTGAGCTCAAACTCACTTACTGGGGTGGATTTCAATTTGACTCCTGCTTATCTCAGGTTAGGCTTCCCATAACAACTTTTCCTCCCACAGATGGTCACCCACTCTGCCATTCTGATGGTCACTCGACCAGCACAGAGTCTATAATGGAAGATCGTGTCATGGGATTTAGACCAGTGGAGGGTCTCTATGTTCCCAACATTTCTAACTTTGCTCACCCAAAGACCTCAAGTGGCTCTGTAGGTCTTTCCACTGGGCCCGAACCTACCCAAAATAGGAATTCTCTCAATCTGTATGAAAGATTTCCTGTAGGACTCCACGTTACCCAAAATAGGACTATATTAAGGGGCACTAGGGTACTGATCTGGAAGCTGACTCTGAGTCAATTTACAAAAAGTATTACTGACTCTTTACCTCAATCAACTGAAGTTAAAGAGTCTATCGAAATTTTGCAGCTTACTAGTTTATGGGGTCAAGATATGCCTATCTGTTTTAATCGTGGAAATATTTTAAAAATCTTCCACAAACTTCCTTCACTCTCACTTCTCTAGTTACAACATGGAAAGGATTTTCTTTCCTACTCAAGGACGTGTAGATATGAGTAACATTATTCTGAAATATAGATTGGTACTAGAACTAATAATGGGACAAAGGGAAGGTTTAATGCAGCTTGGCTTTCAAGCAAATTTGCTACAACCCAATCAGCATTCTGGAAAAAATAGTGGGTATGAAGAGTATAGGGGAAACCTTACTATGGTTTATTACCCGGAAAGAGCCTCACAACCTCAACAGAGGCAATTTACGCCCAGATTTAATGGTAATACTAGAAACTGGGCCCAGGTCTCCTCGGGTTTGTGGAAATGAGCACTCTTCAGTAATGAATTTACTTTTCTTTCCTGGAATTCCAGGGGAAATTCTTATCTGTTCACGAAAACTGAGACAGTACTTAGGATTACTGCCTCAGATTGCTTTTTCGTACAAGAAACTTGGTTACTCTCTCCTCCCGTTGTCAGTCCCAAAATGCTAAACCTAGTTTAGGAGGGCGGGCCTCCGGGGGTCTCTTCATTGGATTCAGGGCTTCTCTTGGTTTCAGGAATAAGGTTCTCGCAGATACTCCATTTGGTGTTTTAGCCATGGAGGCCTCCTCCCTTGATCAACTGGTTAATCGCCTTGTGATTAATTTATACTGGCACAAAGGCATGGCTGCCCTTGAGCCTTTTTTAGAATGCTTAGCGGATATGGTACTTTCATGAAGATCCCTACATCCCAGGGGGAAATTGATCTTGGCTGGTGATTTTAACTCCGATTGTTCCATTTCTTCCAAGGCCAACTATGACGACATGGGTTTGGCTTTGGAGGATGACAATCGGCAATGCCAGAAATATGTTTGGGGTAGACTTTGGAATCTCGCTTTGGACTCTATAGGCCTAACCTGCCTTAACGTGTCTTTTGACGCTTCTCTCCCACTCTGCCCTACATGGCATAGAGGTCTTTCATCGTCTACCATTGACTATGTTTATGTAGATCATTCTCTGTCCCTTCTCTCCTCTGAGGTCGAGATCTATTTTAACCCTTGGAGTGACCACGGGTCACTGCTGGTTACATGCTCTTCTCCTTTTCCCATGAAGCCTCTGCCCACAGGGGGGCCATGCCATCTCAAAACCGTGGGACAAGGGTCAGGGGTGCGTTGGTGGTCTGACAATATTAATCTACTTAATTATAAATTGATTTACTCATTTAATCGCACTTTTCTCTCCTGGAAACACGCAGTATTCAATACCTTATATTTTGATAGCTTTCTTAATGCTTTGCACAGCAGTATTTCTGGTTCACTAAGAAAGGGTATTCCTAAGCAATCCTATGCCCATAGGTTCGATCAGGAGTTGGCCAGTGAAAAGGCCCACACTTTGAAACTTATCAGAGAGGTTAAACTCCTTGAAATTGAATGGGATAACAAAAAAACAAAAATTAGAGCTGTCCGCCAAAAATATAAAAATGACTGCTAATCCAGAAAATCTAGTCTGTTACAAAATGACGCAGAGATTATGCTTAAAGTCCTTGTCGAAAGAGATCTTAGGGCTTTTTGGGCTATTTTTTCTGGCCAGGATGATGTGGCAGTGGCCGAAACAGTTGAATGCTATTCCTGAGGCCAAATGGGTCGCGCATTACACTGAACTTTTTGATATGGGCGGAGAGGGCCCAGAGCTTTGCAAAAAGAGGGAGTATGCGCTTAACGATACTTGGAAGCCTGACATTGACTATGAGACAATACTAGGCTTTATTGTCCAAGCTAAGAAATCAAAGGTCCCTGGCTGTAACGGCTTAACAAATAACAGACTTAAAGCGGAACCTGAAATTTGGGCTAAACTCCTCTGTCTCTTATTCTAAGATGTAGTTAACTCTGGTAATGTCCCATCTAGCTGGCAGACCACCCATATTGTCCCCATTTTTAAGAGAGGTCTAGGGACATTGGTCAAGAATTAGAGACCAATCTCCCTTATTGATGCGGACTGCAAGATTTTCGCTGCTATGCTCCTCTCGCACATTAATGTTTGGATTAAAGAAAATAATATTCTTCCAAAGCAACAAGCAGGCTTCAGGGTTGGACATTCAACTAATCTTAATGGATTTATTCTAACTGCCCTTCAAAGTTCAACATGGGGAAAATATGGTGGCTCTCTCTATGTGGCTTCAATCGACCTATCAAATGCTTTTGATTTATTAATTAGGTCGAGACTCTGGGAAAAACTAAGTAAATGGGGGATTCCGGCAGGTCTACTCACTTTAATTATGGCAATGTATGAGAATTCGGGGGTTCATATTAGGATCGATCTCAAAGGTACCCTCTCTAGAAGGATAAGGACTCGTATTGGGGTTAGACAAGGTTGCTCGTTGGCTCCATGCCTTGTTATCCTCTACTTGGCAGACGTAGGGGAATTCCTTAAAAGTACAGGCATGGTAAATGCAAAATTGGGGGATCTCAGGCTCCCATGGCTGGCTTACGCCGACGATTTTCTTCTTTTTGATCACACCAAGTCGGCTTACAGAGGCTTATCTGTAAATTTGAAAAATATGCCTTAACTAATGGGTTAAAAATTAACCCAAGTAAAACTCGAACAATGGTCTTCTCTAGAGGGAGAGAATGTAATAAAAAAAGTATGGAAAATTGGTGGTGAAAATATCATTAGAGCACACAAAATTGTCTGTTTGGGATTCCTCATTCTGGCCCAACCATCGGCCATTGAATTAAGACGTTCCCTTAGACACAAAATACTTCCCCTTATTTCTCAATCTATTAAGCTGGATAGCAAATACGGCATGTTCTCCTTCAAACCTGTAGTGGATTTCTTCAAGGGAAAGGTCATTGCAAAACTAATATACAGAAAGGAACTGCATTATCTTGTTCTTTTGACCTTCTGGGACACCCTTGAGGTTTTCTACTGGAGAAAAGTTATGAAGCTGCCTAATTGTGTTCCAATAGCTGCCATAAGGTATGCATTGGGTCTAGTCTCTCTGAAAGCTAGAATTCTATGGAGAGTTCTGACACTTTTCTCTGCTTTGCTCTCTCCGAAACAGGATACCCTTTATGTTGATGTTGGCAAGATGCTCTTCTTGCGGGGATCACCGGACCGAAACTTATATCTTTCGAGATTTAGTGTCCTCTGCGATAAGAGACTATCAGATCTTTCCACTGACGGGGATACCATGTTAACTAACCCCAACAAAGTCAAAGAATGTCTTTTCACTAGCGATTGGAGTAATATGCTGGAAAAATTGCATGCTTACCCATCTCTCGGTGATCTGCAATTTGCCCACAAGAAAAGAGGCTGCCTGTCTTTTATCTTAACTCAATTTCCCAAACGCTATTATCGTTCACTTCTTCTCAAACTCAGATGGAATCTCCTACATACTAAAGAAGTTCTTTATAGAAGAAAAGAGATTAGTGATTTGGACCTTTTATGTCGATTTTGTCATACCCCGGGGTAATTGAATCTACACGCCATCCTTTTTTAGAATGTACTGCTCTGAAAGGACTTAGAGATATCTACTTAGGCAGATTCAATACCCTGGGTCTATTGGGGGCAGAGAATGTTATTTGATCCCAGTCTCTTTCAATTTCTAAAATTAAAGACGGTCTCGCTGTGGCAGGTTTTATTAAGTCTCTTGATCTGTATCCCCCTCCCATTTGACCAATTTGTCTGATGAATTCCATCTTAATATACTACCAAGTCTTTCATGTATGTATGTATACAAACCCTGGAATTTTAACTGATACTGCTGCTAAATTCGTTCTTTTTATGTAAAGGGAATTCTTTTTCCTTTTAACTATCAAATTTGTGTCAAAAACTTTAATGTGCACTGAATTTTCTAACTGATTTTTATGTTACTTACTGGTAGAAAAAGGATATGTGGATCTGTATGTATTTTTATTATCATATTGGTAATGAGATTAAATCAATATGCAGTGTAACAGTAATGTATGATTCCTTTTGTTTTTTCTTTTTCTGTATTTAAGGATTTCGTTTGTAAAGGTTTCTTTTGTAAACCGTACACAATAAAATAAAAAATAAAAAGATGACATCTTTGTGACCCATATCATTCCCGAATCCTGGGCCCAAAGTATCATAGCTCCCATATTCAAAAAGGGTGATGTTCTCAATCTTAACAACTATAGACCCATAGCACTTTTGGATACAGCTAGTAAGGTTTTCGGCATTTTGCTTTTAAGAGACCTTAATAAAGTGATAAGGAAGAATGCCTGCTTCAGTAAATTTCAGGTTGGTTTTAGAGAGGGCGTGGGAACTAATTTGAATGGGATCATTCTGGCCCACCTGAGGGACACGGTTCATCAATCTAATAGAGGAGAGATTTTTTTGGCATCTGTAAACCTTTCTAATGCCTTTGACGGAGTTGTTCGAGCTGGACTATGGACAAAAATGTTAGCTATGAGTATTCCTCGTTAGATTGTTCAACTTCTGGCTCTGCTTCATAGGAATACTTCGGTCAGGGTTCGTTTGACCAGTGAAGGTGTTTTTTCAGAGTCCATCATTTTACCAACAGGTCTAGCCTTAAGATGTGGAAACTGAACCTGGAAGAGAAGGCAGTAAAACTTAAAGTGCAAATGAAATTCCTTAGAGTTAGGGTGTGTAAATTCTCACTGTTACCCCTAGGGCGTTTTTATCTTGCAAAATGTGAGCCGGTCCTCTTGTATGGCTTAGACATATGTACCCACGATATGAGTCTGAGCCTCAATATTGTTCAGGGGAAAATGTGGAAAGAACTTCTTGGTCTATCGATGGCAATCCCCAATGTTATCATCCGTCATGAGATATGCCTCATATTACTTAAAGCTAGATACCTTTGGAGGCAATTATCTTAGTTTAGGAAAATGAATGATCCACCTATCAACACTTTGTATGAATTGTTAAGTGAGGTTGTCAAATCTGGATCAGTGGCATCTATTAGAAAGTTTTGTGACAAAATGATTTTGTTATTAGGTACATTGGGTTTATGTTTAGAGGACCTTGTCCAGCGTCCAGGGCTGGTTAAGAGGCTTCTATTCAAGGCCGATTGGGTAGATACGGTAAACCGGGTGGACTCATATTCCACTTATAAGGAGTATGCAAGTTATGGTCACACTAGGGAATGTTTGCCCCTTTATTTACAAAGGTTCCCCTGCGATAGGGCCAGATCTATATAGATGCGCTTTAGGCTCAATCAAATACCGACCTTAGAAAGGACACGGTATTGGAGGTACAATGATGCTATACATAATCTGGATCAAATGGATTTTACTTGTCGATTTTGTGGAGAAACCAGATTGCAAGAGACACTTAGTACAAGGTGCTTATCTTGTAATTATTTTGAGCCTAAACGCGCAGTTTTCCTGAAAGCTAGATTTAATAAGGATCTTGAAATGGCTAGGCATCTGTTTTGGAACCGTTGTATGTGGGGTGTAAACATTTCTTTAATTTTAGCTTTGAATCTATTACTTCAGGATATTACGGAGGAACTGGAAAAGATGAATTTACTACACAATGATTTTAAAGTAGAAAATTAAGGGTTGTGATGGATTTTAATGTAAGATGAACTGACATTGGGGAGTTAAGGATTTATTTATCTGTAGGCTGTCGATTTTCTGTATTTGTTCAATGTATTGTATATTATAATTGACTGTATATTTTTAGTATATGTATTATGTTGTATAAGGTTTCTTGTAAACTAATAATGCAACAATGCCATGGCGTGAATCACAAGCATTCCTCTTAGTGAACACATGCCAGGTGTGGCACAGATGATGCATCTGTCTGTGAATGAGATTGTCATGTTCAACTTCCTCAGCAGAGCAAGTTTACAGGAGACCTCTCAGAATATAGGAGGGGGGCGCCCCTACAAACCTTCCTTCCTATTTTTACATCTAAATCTTCCTATTTTTACATCTAAATCTTGTGTAAGGAACCGTTAAAACAGCCACAGAGAATCCCTGCATGTCGAGATTTTTTCCTGATAGCAGGAAGTCACCTTCACTGATGCACGACTTTTCCGCTCCTGAGTCCACCATAAAGATGAATTGTTTGTTCCCCATCTCTGCCCCCACCAACGGTTCCTCTTCTGGATTTTAAGGTCATTAACAGGACTGGACACGCAAGTGCTCTCTGTGAGCTGTCCTAGTCAGGGTATGTGTCTGTCCCAGGGAACGAGAAAGGGTTTTCCACTACCACTGTAGCGCCTTGGAACAGGGCTACTGTGCACACTGCCAAAAACATTCCTATCCTCTGCTTCCTGTGAGTTAGGGCGGGGCTGGTAATGCTGCACTGCCTGCTGCGGGTGCTGTGGGGGGCAGAGGCTGGGGATCTGTGGTGATAACTGTGTGTATGCCTGGTGAATTTCATACGATATTGAGATCATTCTGCAGGGTAAACCTTGGGGGCTCCCTTGGGGTGGAACATAGTACTGTTGTTGATTGTAATTGTACCTTCCTCCCTGCCTACTCCAACACTCTCTTGAGAAATGCCCCCATCGGCCGCAATTCCAACACTGCACTAGACCCCCTACTCTTGGTCCTGGACCTCCAAATCCACCCCTTTTCCCCCTGAAAAACTACCTCATCCTCGCTGTTGTCCTCCTTGGCACTGGGGTCCTGAGAATTGTGGGCCTCCTCCCCATTGTCCCTGTCCTCCTTCAGCCCACACTGCCGCTGTTTATGCCGGTGCCGCTTTAGAGGTGTACCCTCCCTCTTTAGTTTGTTCTGGTGTTGGCCATGTCGATACCGCCGCTACTTTCATTAATTTATTTTGGGCTAGTTTCGCTTCCTCAGCCTGTCTCCTTTGAATCGTTGAAACAAAAGGGGTTTGGTTGCCCAAAGTGACCGGTAGCAGCCGAGTTCAAATATGAAAGCAATTCACCAAAAGGGGAACTGCTACCAACAGGTGAGATAAATATTGGGTATATTATTCAAAGCCTAATATGTACACTCAGGCATAATTGAATACAAATGATCAAATCATTAATATATTATAATATTATTAGGCTTTGAATCATACATCCAATATTTATCTCACCCGTTGGTAGCAGTTCTCCTTTGAATCGTTTCCTTCTCGCGCTCTTTTATTCTCCTGCAATGGTGAACTAGGAGGCTTTGGATTTCGGGCCATACCTTGGCTTCTACCCCTGCTATCTTGTCAAATACTTGTGTACATATTTAGGCAGGCCCCACTTTACTATAAAATAGAAAAGTGACATTGACTGGTCCCAGGTGCTGCCCATTTCTGCTCCACATCTCTTGGACCCTAAGAATGTACTGGGCAGCGTCTTCATCCTCCCACACCATGCATTGCATTATTGATTATAAGTCTGGAGTATCGGGGAATGTTCACTGCAATGCAATGCATCCCATACTCGTGCTCTAATCTTGTAAAATGACGCCCCATCATGGGCCTCATTGCTCAACGTCACTCCTGGGTACCCTTCTTTGACCCCCATCGATTCTGCCTGTTTCCAAACTGCATCTACTTACAGGCTCTCTATCTCCTATTGCTAAGGTCACCCCTGCATTGTTCTTTTCAAACGCATAAATCCATTGGCCAGGCCCCGCCGCGAGCTGTGGAGGGCATTAAGGATGTTATTCTTATCCATTTGTTCCCAGGGTACATAGTGAGGCCTCCCTGCACCCTTGTGTATCAGGGGCATCTGCATTTTCATCTTTCCTTTTTCACCTTTAGTTGCACTTCCCTTTTCCCGCCAAATCTCTCCCTCAATCTTCGGTCCCACATTCATTATAACCTTGGGGTGGTCTGGGGTGCCCGTTCAGTGTCCCTGTCTCCCTCTTTTTCAGTCTCATTAAAATCACTCCAATACTCCTTGTTTCTTCTGTGGGACCCCACATTCTCATAGCCCAGGCTGTCTGTTTCTCCCTTACTTTCTACGTGTACAGTCCTTATGGGCACGCTGTCTCTCCTAATTAGGATTTCCACTCGTCCCCCACTGGTTGTACTGGTGTCTCTTAGTGGAGGCACCAGTGTGACTACTTTGGTCGCATTGCATGCTGCTCTCAGCCTAGCTAGTTCTGTTCGTGTGGATGCTATTGCTGTTTCCAAGTCTCTGGCACTCACCCCAGTATGGGCAGTAACTCCTGGGGGGTGAGGCATATGGCAGGGGTGGGGCTGTGCCTAGTGGTGCTACCATCATACCCTCCGATACATATGTTGGGTCCATGTACCCTTCTGCTGGGCGAGTTGCTAGGGGATATATCCTGAAATGAAGTGACCTCTTGGGTATCTTGTGGTTGCTTCAAGGTTTATTACCAAGTTATTAAGTTACATTTGCAAGTAAGTTACATAGGATATAAATGAGATACGTAGGACAGACACATACTGGCACCCATCACCCAGGCAGGGATTCCTAACTCCTGGGCTTGGAACTTCACCAAACATTCTCTCATTCACAACACAGCACTCCAGATGACATCATGGTCTTCCATCATGCCAAGACAAGTACTTCACCACATAGCCCTTTTTTCCCTTCTATCTGCTTCTCGGTTTCCCCTTTTGTCGTCTTGCTACTGTCACATGTCGCCCCCTCCTCTTTAGGATTTTGAAGACCAATGTTCGAACCAATGCAGGAGCTGCTGAGCCCCACAGACCCTCGAAAGCATAGTGTACTCAACCTATCTTAAAACCAGTTGAGCCTAACACATCCCGGGGGGAAAGGGGAAGTGAACAAAACAACAAACTCGGACACAGGATCTTTGACCTCCTTCCGGTATCTGCAGGGATGAGAGATTCATTCAAAATTAATGTAACCATGCAAACCTGCTTTCTGGAACTCTACTTACTTAAACACTGTGCAAGTTTACCTGAAAGCTCCTCTGCAGATGCTTAGAGGATAGTGCTCAAGAAATACCTTTTTCTCTCGTGTCACTTATTCTCCCAGTATAACTTTGAATTGAATGTGTGCTTCTGCTAACTCCAACTATGCCCATAAACTCTGATCTGCATGCTTGCACTCAGTGTCTCCAACAGTTCGTTTGTTTATTTAGTATGGCGCGCAAAACCCAGAGGTAACAAGGCGCAACAGAGGGCAGGAAGATAGGATTACTTAAAAACGTAGTTACATGATAAGGCACGCATGTGAAGACCAGAAAAGAAAAACGAGGCATAGCATTACATTGCGTGGTGTGTACATATATAAATATAGTTAAACGGATGCTTACATATTTGCATATTTAGTGCTGTACATAGGGGATTGCACTTGCATATTGCACTTACATATTTACATATTTAAAGCTGTGCATGGCAGTCAGGTTAGAACAGCGGCATGGGCAGATGAGATGGCAGGGTTAGTCGTGATCATTGGCCTGCAACCAGGTGAGGGTGTTTCGGCAGGGTGATTATCCCGGAGTCGGCAGAGCCGTCCGCGGACCTCCGGGCTGGGAGGCCCCAACTCCTCCCGTGTCCCCAAAAATGAGTATGAGACACACAAAAGAAGCAAGGCTAAAACTGTGGGTTATTGCAACGGCAGGGACGGGTTTCTCGTATGCATTCGATAAAGCGCAAAAGTCACTCTCCGAGGAGCTCGCAGGCCCTTTTTACTACAGTATGACGCGCTACCTGCGTCACCTGAGAAAGTTAGCGCAAAAAACCTATCGCCACTCAGGATTGGCTCTCCGAGTGGTAGGGTTAGTATGGTTATCATATAGAGAAAGTTGTTATAGGAAGGGACCAGATCAGGTGGTATGCTTGGGCTGTCCCTAACATTTGTTACTTCAGAATTGCAACAAGGGGACCCTTGGTGATTGGCTATAAGAAACGGCATCAGTAGTGAGCCCCCCTGTGTTCTGATTGGTTCTCCCACGAGCCCCCAACCCTGGGACCATCGTCGTTCCCAGCTCGTGGTGTACCTGTCATGAGCAACAATGTGTAACTATGTGTTTTGTGCAAACAACAGGCAGATCTGCTCATAGACGAGTCGTTCCCGTCGCTGTAGGTGTCCATCTTGCTGCTTCGTTGTTGCAACCTGTGAGACCCTGGCTGCTTCTCTGTCTCGTAGTCTTGGCACCTTGTCAGTTTGGCTTGGTCACGTGTGGCGAGACCATGGCTGGAGCAGAATTATGAGCATTTCATTTTAGTATTCTGTGTCTGGAGGCTTAGCATTTGCAGGTATAACCTTGTCGCTAGGCTTTTCGGCATGCGAGTTGCAACATCGTGGTCTTGGCTGTGGGCCCTCGTTAGGGGCTTGTTCTGCCTGATCAGCACTTGTATTCCGTTCTGAAGGGGTTTTTGTTTGCAAGGCTCCAACCTGGGGACTCTTGCTCGCGGCCTACTCGGGCTCAGTTCATGGGTCCCGGGTGGTTGTGGAGTGACACATCATCATATGCAGCGCTAAGTATACGTGATAGCGTCTTGTAGAGATAGGTGGCAAGGAAGCATCAGCAAGCATATACATGATCTCTTCAGGCATCTTGCGTTTCTGCGGTGCTGTAGAAGGTCTGTGTGAAAAGAAAAAGAAAAAAGATGCGCGTCCGTGATTGTGACGGTCTGCTACGTCATAACACAGAGTATGTTCTTCATGTAGGTTGGTGTGTGAGTGACCAGTGTGCATGGTGGCACGTGTGCTTTTGTCTGTTGGCTATGTCGTGATGGCATCTCTAACGATGTGGATACTTGTAGTCATTGCTCTAGTCGAGTTCATCCATGCCGCATGCATCATCTTGAGCCATGGGGCCTGGTGTTGATCTTACAGGTGGGCATACTCCTCTTATGTGCAAGTTCTTGAACCAAGGTATTTTGTTGTCTGGCAAATAGGCGAACTCATCTCGTGTAGGGTGTCTGGGCCGTTATCCCCTAGGCCATGGTCTGGATGAGATTGGGGGGATGGTTTTATCCCATTCTCCCACTTCAGTCCTCCCTCTGGTCGACTTATCGACCACAAACTCATCCTTCTCCTTATCTCCTTTTACTCTCCATACTTTAGTTATTCCTGCCAAGTGTCCATAGTGGTTCACATGATCTTCAAAAGACCAGTATATATATATATATATATATGCAGGTGCCGCCAGGTTTGCTGTATACCCATCTCCCTACATAGCTCCTCGGGTTTCTTGGGTTCTCCACTTTCAGGGATGATGGATCCTTGTGGTTGTCGATAATTTGTTTGCGCAGCCTCTTTCCTTTATTATCGTATCCATGTGTAGTACGTCATCTGCTGGTAGTAAGGCGTGCATGCCAGCCATCTCCATCATTTCATCCACTGTGCAAGCTCTTCTTGCTCTCCAAAACTTTATCATAATCGACAGCGCTGTACCCAATATTATTACTCCTACAAGTAATTTTAGCCCATCTGATAGCCATGAAGGCATCCATGACCACAGAAAGGAAAACCAGATGTCGTCCTTCTTTACTCCCTTACTCTCTTCCATCCTTGAGTGCATCAGGGTTAGTTGGCATACTGCTTCAGTAAGTGTCCCATTGTCCTCATCATTAGCAGGAATAAATGGCAGCATGATTGTCCAATTTACGCGCAAACCCCTCCTTCCATTTCCATGGGGAGATCCAGCACATATCTATTCTGTAGTGCTACCATTCTTACTGCTTGCAGCTCTTCCTTTATTGCGTTAAATCCATTGACAGTTGAATTTATTGTCATCAGCTCCCACCGTGTTATCTGAATTTCGCATTTGCGTATGCCTGTAATCCTGGATGCATTATTGATGAGAAGAACATCGCTGCTCTACTAAATAATCTGTGCTCTGTGGAATGGAGGTGAGTGCTGTTTCTGATCGTCCCCACAGGTAGTTTCCTGTAAGCGCTTCCCCTTGTCTCTTTGCTCTTGATAACACATTATTGTTGTTGTTCTCATTACCTACTGTAACCTTCAATGACCTCTTCCTTCTCTTTTTCCCTTCGTCCATCTTGGGGAAGTTGCCAAGTTGACGTGTTTTTGAGGCACAACTAGTGATGGCACGTTGATGTGTATCATAGTACATACTCCATTCCAAGAGGAGGGCAGTGTATGACATGCCTTGTCACAGCAGGCCCAATAGTGATCCATTATTACTGCTGTGCCAGCACCCCCCTCAGGCAACTCCACTATGTCTTTACAGTTGGTGTTGTACCCTACATCCACATCTCCTCTGTGTTGGTAGCATAATGTGGGTGCAGATAGTGGTAGTATTCTTACTGGGTCTTCATCCTTCCCCATCCACGTTAACATTGGTACATACATACCCCATGTTGTCCAACATCTGTCATTGTGTTCCTGTATGGTGGTAGTGTTTTCTCTCGTTATCATGTTGCTCCCAACTACTCCTATCTGCCACTCATCGTTCATATATACTTTTCCAGTTATCACTATAGGGGCCTTTCCCAGCACCCTTGTTTTCCAGGTGTTTCTGCCGCATACGCATCGCATGGCAGGTAGTCCAGTGTAACCTTCTTCGTTTCTCCTTTGTCGGGGCCGTCAGTGATGTATCTAAAGGCTTCAGTATGTAGGCTTCTCTTGTGGTAGGCCGAGTATGTTTTGAGGAAATTATTTTCGTATGGATATGTGTCCCTCGTCTTCCATTCTATTCTCACCACCGTCCCTTGGAATCGTCCTCTTGTCTGCAATAGTGCTAAATATTTCAACCATGACATCGTTTTTGCTGGTACTTCTGTAGCAACAAATGTTACTGATGCACTCATGGCATACGGGATCAATGAGCAAACGTAGCAGTTGTCTTCCGTTGTTTGCTTACCAATTTTGGTCATGTGCTTATACCACATGTTTGAGACGTGTGCTGAATCTGTAAGATATGTGTTAATTTCCTTCTCTTCTATGTATGTGCTGCGTTTAACTCTACTACCCTTACCTCTAGTGCCATTTGTACCACCTGATACTGTACCTGTTGCAGCCGTGGGAGGGAGTATGTTAATCTTAGGTGCAGCCATAATATTGAAAGCATAGGTGTTCTGCCATACAGAGGCAGCCAATAAACCAGTGATTACCAACACACCTAACAGTTTTATAACAGTCACTAATCTCACCAGCATTTTGCTCTTACCTTTTGCTGCGGTCCTGCAGTTTTTCTTGCGACGGTAAAGTTGCCTGCCTGGAAATTCTGAAAGTATGCGTTATTATGGTTAGTATTGTTAATTAAGCACTCCCTATCAGGTAATCGTTCATTGCCCAGGCGAAAAGCTGTTCCCACATTAATGTCAGGGACCTATCCCTCAGAGCTGGTAGGTGCTCATGAAGATGGGGGAAATGATTGCTCTACAGCCAAAACAAATTCTGTGTAATGCACACGTACCCTCCTTCTTTTCAGATATTTTGGTCTCCTTATGTGGTATGTCCCAGGAGGATAGTTCAGTTGCAGCGTGCTCGACTTGGAAACAAGACGACACGGAGCAACACAGGTTCGATCCCTGGATCCGCGCTTAGAAACCTCTGGGTATTAAGCGCGTTATAAATAACCTATCATATCATATCATATCATACAAATTGGTGTGATAGGGCCTCAGGGTTATTATCGTTGGCGGCAGCATTTACTCCTGGGCAGAACACTACGTTAGTTATTTAACTTCCTAGACAATACAGTAATATGCGGTACCTGCATGTGCGAGAGAAAAGAAAAAGAGAACATACAAGTGTTTATAGTGGTGTATGCAACATTCTACTTCATCATTTAATGTCCTTTACTCAATGGTGTGATGGGCAGGGTGGGGCTGAGCAAGTTTTTCTTTCGTTTGGGACCTTGTAACCATGGGATGGGCTAGGGGTGATTTTTCGAAGTCTGTTAAGATGTCCGTGGCTGGGGGGTAGATCGTGGGTAGAGTCACAATTGTCCTCTTTGGCTGTTGCTGTGTGGTTGTCCGCCGATGGTGCTGCTGATGTCGTCTGCACGTTGGCCCTATTGTCAACGCGAGGGCGGGTCTTGTAGTTGTAGGGCTTAATGTCGTGAAGATGAGTCCAGGTGTTTTTACTTGCCAACTTTACTGCTCGAGGAGCTACTGCCTCTACCAAGTGTGGCCCCGTGAAACGGGGTTCATTCCACTTGCGATTAAAGTTCCGGAGGAGAACACTGTCGTCCTCTGTAATTTTACACAGTCCTTGCTGTCCTTGTTCTTCGGCTGTTCTTGTACTTCGGCTGATTCTTCGCGTTGGGTGTTCTTCGACTCGCCCCACGTGCGCTCGAGCTGTTGAGAGATTAAGGTGACACTAGTAATCAAGGAAGACAAATATTGATGCATTTCATCACCAAAAACATTTGCAGAACTTTCGTTGTCAGTTAGTGCCCTTGATGCGGGCGTTAAAGAAAGACGCATTTGACGACCAGTGACCACCTCGTGGGGGTTGAGGTGGTGGTCGGAACCTGGTCTATTTCTCAACTCAAATAGTGCCAAGGGGAGGCAGTACAACCAGCTCTTCTTGGTTGTCTGCTGAATCTTCGCTATCTCTTCCTTTAGGAGGCCGTTCAGACTTTCGCACATGCCATTTGCTTGCGGGTGATATGCACATGCAAATTTGTGCTTTATTCCCAGAAGGGTAGTGATGTGCTGGAATAGGTAGTTTGCGAAGTGCGGGCCGTTGTCTGACCGGAGCACTTCAAATACGCCCCACCTAGGTCAGACCTCTCTCACTAAAAACTTGGCAGCTCTGAAGGCGTCTGCGTGTGTGCAGGGCCCAGCTTTGACCCACCTTGAGAAGGGGCATACTACTACTATCATGTACCTGTGTCCTTTACATACATTGATCATGTCAACGTAGTCAATGTGAAGTTGTAGGAAGGGTCCTTCTGGCCGGGGTATAGTACCTTTAATCACTTGCAGCGTGTGACCGACCGTGAACTGTTGGCATGTTAGCCATTTGCTGATGAAATTGGCAAGGTGGGAGTTTAAATCGGGACAAAACCAGTTTTCCTTAATTTGTGCTGCAATCATCTCCTTTCCTGTATGTGTTGGATAATGTAGCTGAGTAAGTGCAGTTTTTAACAGTGCTAGTGGCATAACTACTTTTCCAGTGTTATTCTGTCGCCATAAGGTGTCCGTAGGGGACATCGTGCACCCTCTTTTTACCCACAGTTCCTTTTCTGCCATTGGCGCAGATGTCTGCAACTCCATAATCTGTGTTGCGGGGAGATGTGTACCCATCCTTCATCAACATTTGTCTCGCCTTCAACCTCCCCCTCTCTGATTCTGGGGGGGGTCCACAGTTCACCAAAATACGCAGCATGTTTTGCGTGTGCGTCTGCTACTTCATTACCCTTTGAGATATAGTCATCACCATTGGTGTGTGCCTGGCACTTAACCAGTGCACTTCTTGGGGATCGTTTATTGCTTCTATGAGTTCGGCTAGTAGGAGGGCATGCTTTACTGGGGTACCATGTGCTCTCCTAAAACCCCTTCTCTGCCATTTAATTAATCCCGGGTATACTGTTGATGTTACATATGCACTATCGGAATATATGGTGACCTTTTTATCAAGACTTTATTTCAGCGCCAGAATCAGTGCCACTAATTCTGCTGCTTGGGCCGAATAATGCTGTGGCAGTTGGACACATTTGACCGGGACATACAGCAAATCTTCCGTCATTTTGACCATTGCTGCTCCCGTCCTCCTTACTCCATCCATCTGGTCAATAGTTGAGGACCCGTCAATGTACATTATCTCACCCTCGTTTAGTGCCTCCTCCTCAACATTCCTTGTACAGGAGTATATTTCAGTGGTTTGTGTGCAATCCTGGGCATAATCACCTTCTTCAATTACTTCTACTAGGAATCTGGCTGTACTTACAGTGCTGCACCTAACAATGGTCAATTCTGGTCTACATAAAATTATTTCATAACCTGAGGCCCTTTTGTGTGTTGTCAAGGTAGATTTGGGTTGCATGCTCCACAAATAGTGTAGTTGGGCACCCCAATGTTATTGATGATGATTTTTCCACCGCAAATGCAGCTGCTGCAAGACTTTGTTTGCAAGGGAAGTGACCTAACATTACAGAGTCCAAGTGACCACTGTAAAATGCTATTGGTTTGTGTCCCATGCTTGTTTTCTGAATCAGTACTGCCTTCATTACTGCTGAGTCGCAATGTGAAAAAATGAAAAATTGGTGCTCATAGTTTGGGGTGGCCAGCACGGGTGCTAAGGATTTGGCATTCTTCAGCTCCTCAAACCCCTCTATCATTTCTCTTGTCCATTTCAACTTCCTGTCCCCCTGCTGTGCTTCCCTCAGTGCTTCAAGTAGGGGTCCTATGTATGAACTGTAATCAAAAACCCATGCTCTGCAATAATTACATAAGCCCAGGAACTGTTGCAGTTCTCGCACCGTTTGTGGCTGTGGTGTGTGCTTTATCGCTTGCGCTCTTTGTGGTGATATGTGTCTTCCATGCTGGGAAATTAGTTGGCCAATATAAAGTACTTGTTCCTGGCAGTTGTCAGAATGTACCAAAGTATTAACTGAAAAGGATACAATACTCAAAAGGATACAGGAGGTAGGGTCTTCCGGATCCCTGTTCACACGATTTGATAGTCGTGAAGTCAATAAAAGACCTTCCAAATGATACAACCCTCTGGCTGATAAAACAGGCAGAGCGATGGATCACTGGAAAGGGCGTGGGTAAGGTATAGTAATCCAGCCTAGGACAAATTAAAGTATCATGAATAACTGCTCAAATCTGAGTATGATGAATTAGATAATGACAGGAATGTTCACACTGACCTTTAGATTTGGGTAGAACAATCCAGAAGTCTCTTGATGGATTTGAAATGAAGAACAAACGACAAGGAAGGGAAAATTAGTAAGGGAGACTTATCCCGAACGGAACGAGGCTCACGCTAGATACGGGTTGAATTCACCACAGGATAGCGTCCAAAGTTCAGTTCAATGTCACCTTCCAATAATCCTTGAAAGGCTTCCTTCCCACTATAGGGATCAATCCTTCTGTTAATTCCACAGATGCAGGAGTTAGAAGTACACGCGGTTATAAACAGCCGCGAAGAAAATAACGTTTGAAGACAACGTGCGCGTGTGGATTTTACACGCGGGCAGGATTCGCGCAGTCTGGGCCAGCCGCGTGTGAAGACAACGTGCGCGTGTGGATTTACACGCGGGCAGGATTTACGCAGTCCGGGCCAGCCGCGTATGAAGACAGAGAGCGCGTGTGGTTTTTACACGCGGGCAGGATTCATGCAGCCTTGGTCAGCCGCACTTGAAGACAAAGAGCGCGTGTGGATTTTACACGCGGGCAGGATTCACGCAGCCTTGGCCAGCCGCACTTGAAGACAAAGAGCGCGTGTGGATTTACACGCGGGCAGGATTCACGCAGCCTTGGCCAGCCGCACTTGAAGACAAAGAGCGCGTGTGGAATTACACGCGGGCAGGATTCACGCAGCCTTGGCCAGCCGCACTTGAAGACAAAGAGCGCGTGTGGATTTTACACGCAGGCAGGATTCACGCAGCCTTGGCCAGCCGCACTTGAAGACAAAGAGCGCGTGTGGATTTTACACGCGGGCAGGATTTACGCAGCCTTAGCCAGGCGCGCTTGAAGACAGAGAGCGCGTGTGGAATAACACGCGGGCGGTGTTCCCGCAGTCCGGAACAGCCGCGTTTAGAGACAGCGTGAGCGTGTGGAATTACACGCGGGCAGGATTCCCGCAGTCCGGACCAGCCACGCTTGAAGACAGAGAACGCGTGTGAATTAACACGCGAAGGGATAGCTCCAGGAATCAGCGTGTGGCGGAACACACGCTATCGAAGGCCCAAAAGTAGCTGTAGAAATATGCCAGGATGCAGATCAGAGGTTCAGCTACACAACGCCAATAGAGACGATCAGAAGCAGCGAGTGAAGCTTCTACGCTGCTTAAATACGTAATACCGTAGTTCACGTGACGAAGCAAAAGTCACGTGAAGTTAGCGACGTGAAAAGTGCAAACGTCGTTTTCCCGGTAACGTATCGAATAACCTCCATTTGGAGTAGAACGGTCTAGCTGTTCTACGAGCGTAGCGTCCAGCATGCATGACAGTAGTACTGTAACTTTATTTTGTCCACTTTGTACCTCTTTTCAGCCAACACTGTGAGCATTTTTATTGAATCTTCCCTGCATCTCTCCTCAGTGGTGCTGCAAATCATTATGTCATCGACATACTGCAGCACTGTACTTTCCATTTCAATGTTTCCTAAATCCATCTGTATTACCCTGTTGAAAATTGAGGGCGACTCCCAGTACCCCTGAGGCAACCTGGTATGTTTCTACTTTGTGTTCCTATATGTGAAACTCGTGACAGATCCTGGGAGTGTGGGTGCAGAGGTATGGAGAAAAAGGCATTTTTGAGGTCAATTACGCTGAACCGTGATGTCTCAGCTGGTATTCCACATAGTATTGTATCCAAGTTTGCTGCTATAGGGTACTCTGCCTCTACTACGTGGTTCAAGGGTCTAAGGTCCTGGATGAAACGCCACGACCCTCCCTTTTCTTTGCGCACTGGGTAGACAGCCGTGTTGCATGTTGATTCTGATGGTACCAATATGCCATTATTTATCAGAGCTGATATCGTCTCATATATGCCCTCATCTGCCTCCTTTGATAATGGGTACTGTTTGACTCGAGGCAGGATTGCTCCCTTCTTCAATTTTATTCTTACTCCCCCAATGCTCTTTATGCAGCCCACATCATATGTACTTGTATGCGTGTTTCCTGCACAATTGGGTGTTACCGACAGGATGGGACACATCAAGGACATCTGTGGGCTGGCCTATTGTGGGTATAAAGACATACCACCCCTGGTGTAGGGTTTGTGTCCTAATATCGTCACTCTTCCCAACTGTGTTTGTGGTTGTGGTGTGTCAGTGGTTGATACCTTACTGTCCTGTATTGGGGTTGGTTGTGGTGCTGTTGCATCTGATGTTGTTGTGTCACTACCATCTGTTGCTGTGGTGATGCGTGACCCTGTGTCTGTGGTTGTGGTGCAGCGTGGCATTCTGGTGCGTTCCTTGTTGTTGGTACAACTGTTGCTCCCCCACATGTCCTTGTTGCCCTTGCTCTGCCCATGCTATGGGCCTTACTCTACATGTGCGTGACATATGTCCTACCATTCCGCAAACCCAACATACTGGTGGTTCCCTGGCCTGACATGGGAAATTGCCTGTGTTATCTTGGTACACTGGCTGCCCATTGGGGTAGTGACCTCGGAGCCCTCCCACCTGCTGCTGCGTGGGCTGGGCATATCCCCTCCCTCTCATCATACCGCCCCTTCCCCGGAAGGTGTTGTAATATCCATTTCCTGGTTGCACGTATCCCACCCAGCAGTGGCTGTGTATAATGTGGTCTGCGAAACCTGCTGTGGTATTGTTTGTGTTGGTTGTGGTAATTGGGTGATTTGTTGTTGTCTTGTGTCCGGTGCTATCACTACTGACGCGGGTGTCTGTGCTACCGCTGCTGGTGTTGTAATTAAGGCACCTTCCATTGAGTATTTGGTTAGTTTCTTCTGCACTAATTTTGCTTCCTCTTTTCTTGCCATATTCTACAGTGGTGTATTATCGTTAGTTGTATCTTCGGCCATGGTTTTGCTTCTATTCCCACTACCTTCTTCAGTTGTCTTTGTACTGCCTCCGGGAGCCCCTGTGCTACTATGTGATAGAAGATGGCTGGTGTTTTATCCCACTGCTCCCGAGTTTCCAAGCGCCACTTCTCCTGAATCTCCTGGATGTAATCAACAGGATCTTCATTCTCACGCATTTTGCGTGAGGTGATAGCTCCTATGTCTGATGTGTCTGGGTACTGGACCCTCAGGGCCTGCCATAGTGCATGCCTACAGTTGGCGAATGGTGCCCCATCATGTGACTTATCTGTAGTAGTCATTCCGGGAAAGCCCGCCCTTTTCCAGATAATCAGCTGCATCCCCCAGTATTGATATTAATAGCCCGTTCACATCACCCACCACTAACTTTTGCCCTGCAGTATGTTTCTCCATTTCATATATCCACTTCCCCGCTCCCCCGCTTAATGATGGGAGTCTACATTTTGTTTTCCTTATCAGCATGCTTGCAGGGAACATATTGCGGTCTTACCCCTCCCCGTTCCAAAAGTGGCATTAAATTGTAACCCTTCTGTTCCCCCCCATAACGGGGAGGTAGCGTCAGTGTACTCGTCTTCGTTCTCTGTGTCGGGAGGCTCTGTTATCCTATCTATTTTACCAGTACTCGTCATACTCTCTTCCTCAGTCTTCCTCCCTTTCCTATTTCTTTCTTGTTTCACCGCAGGTGTGTGTGGTCGTTCTGCCTGCCTGCATCGAGGGAGATCCCTAAGCCTGCCGATGTATGGCGAGTGTTCGGTCGTAGGCGCGGGTGGGCGTGGGTGGGCGTGTTAGCGCAGATGTTGCTGCTGGCGTTGTTCTTCTTGCTACCTCTCTTACCTGTTCCTTTCCTCTTTCCCACATGTCCATGGCGATTCGCTGTTTGCACGTGTGAGGTACAATTTATCTAAACTTTTCCTATTGCCGCTGCTTCCTCTTTTTCCAATACCCTCATCTGCACTGCAAAACCCGTCCAGCAGCGACAACCCCCATTCTGTTCTTTTACCTCCAACTGTCACTGTTTTTAAATCTATTAAATCCATCCCTCTCTCTTCGCCCTGCGTTTACGGTTGTGGGCACCTCCACGTCCTGGCGAGTGTATGTTCTCATTCCGCGGCCCATCTTTTTACGTTCATTCTCCTCCTCTTTCCATTCCTTTTTCTCTCCCCCAATTTCCTCTCTTCTTTTTTAGTTCCTCTATTACCTCACTACTTACCCTTGCTAATATCCTTTCTTCCTCATCCTTTCTTTCCCTTTTTTCCCGTTGTAATATGCTTTCTATTACTTTACCCTCTTCGTATTTCCTGGTGCGTTCAGATAATATTTTCTTCTTCCACATCTCCATTTCCTTTTCCCTCTCTTCCTCTCTTCTTTTCACGTCACGCTGCTCCGCACGGGATGTACCTTCTGCTACTGCTTTCATCCTCTCCACCTCCCTCTTCTTCTCCTCCGCACGCTCTTTCATCCTCTCACGCTCGTCCCTGGCTTCCTTCTTTTCTTTCTTTCTTCCCCGTGTCTGCCATGATGCCTACCCCCGGGGACCCAGACCAAGTCCAGCAACCCCGGAAGCAGGCATCAAGTTACCCCAAGCAAGCCCAACAACCCCCGCTATGGGCTATTTGGGTGCAGTCCTGGTGTCAATGGCGCCAGGCTCATATGGAGAGTCAGTCCTGGCGCCATAGGCGCCAGGCTCATAGATTAAAACTTACCTGATGCAGACCATGCTGCAAACTTACCTGATGCAGACCATGCTGCAGGAGCTCCAAGCCAAACGAGGCTTGGAAGGGACTATTTTACCAAGGGACTATTTTTTTTACTCGGGTGAGGCTGGGGAGGAATACTTACCTGGGACTACTTTGGAGGCTATTTAAACCACGCCCGAAGAGCAGCACATGCTTCGCGTTATTCTGCATCCAGCAGCGTAACCCTCACCGTGCCTGCAAGTCTGCATCCAGTTCTGCCACGCCCGCCTCGAGTTTGGATCTCCTAGGAAAAGAGAGAAAGAAGGAGAAAGCATCTTCACATTTCACCGCATCCTCCTGCATGTTACCGCCGCACTGCGACACCTAAGGAGAAGACAAGAACAGCAAGGTGAGCCAAGGGAATACACAGAGGAATACCCCCCATAGACTTGCCTGATTTTACCACAGGGGGTACTATTCTTCTTCACGGGTCGGCGCAGCTTCCACTAGCCGAACCCCGGCCCCTAAGGGGAAACAAAAGGACAGCAAGGTGAAACAAGGGACTAACGAGGGGAACCCTCCTCACCACAAAAGACTTACCTGATTTTACCGCCGGAGGCATCATTCCCCGAGACTTCATACTTTCTCTCAGCGCCTGAATAAGGGAGAAAGCAACAGGTTACATATGGACATTATTTTATCAAACTGTGTTGGATAATACAAATCTTTACCAGAACATTACATGTTGCCACGAGGAGCTCTTCAGTAGGGTCAAGCTGCAACCTGCAAGGAATCGGACAAGAGTGAAAGTCAGGCATTTGAACTCTTACGAACTACATACTTACGGCGTCTTGCCGGGAATATCGGAGTCAATATTGTCCTGGCACTCACAAATTCCTTCGAGCCAGTGAAGCAACTGGTTATCTACGCGCCCCCGCGCTCAATGCAGGATGGAGAGCTCATCTTTTCAAATCATCAGGTGAGACTATAAGAGGGAACATCCAAGGTGATCAGTGGGGAGAACAGCGGGTTGGGGGGATTTACGCTCAACTCCACGGGTGGTTAATTCCCTTTCTCCACTTGCAGAAGAATATTCCTACGGGCCAAGCAAATGAAGCTAGGTGGGCCAGTCCAGTCCGTCATCTCGGCCCTACGCGTCACATTGGTGGAGACCGCAGCAGTCCAGTCCAGATCGACGCCTCTGTGGGAGCCAGGTGAGCGTAACAGTCTCTTGCTCGAACTTCCTAATCGGTGCACTCTGCACCTCCTCAGTTCTACCAACCTTTCCTCCAACATTTCCTGCTCCTCTTGTGACAATTCTCTTTCCTTCGCCTTAATCACCTCGTCCGCTACCTGTGCACCGTCCTCATCATCCTTGTACGCTCTTCTTACCGCATTCTCCTCTTCTCTAGTTAGTGACCCCTGCAACTTTAAGAGCACCTGCGCAGCTACCCATTCGTCAGGTCCTATGTTGGCAATGTACTCCTCACTTCTCTTTCCCCTTTTCCGCCCATCTATGTGGAACTTGAGCCTACCATGCTCGTTACCTCCCCCCTCTGGTAACTACCTGTAGCGGTATATGGTGGAGTGCTATAGGTGGGGTTTGAGTACCCATCAGCTGCCGTCAACTGCTGCCTCGCTGCTTCTCGTAACTCTGTCCTTGGATATAACCCACCGTCGTCCTTCTTTACCATCTTCGCTAAAGGCGTTTCCTCTATCCTTTCCTTCTTCACCTCCACGTCGCGTGTGGTGCCAGGCCCTTCGCCATCCCCTTTGTTCTTCTCATTGTTCTGTGTATTGCTAACCGTCGCACCCGCACTCCCTTCTTCCTCCTTAACTCCTTTGCCTACCCTTGTTTCCTTACTCCCCTTCTCTTCTGTGGTCCCTTCCACGGTAAACATACCTGTTGGTCCTGGCCTGGACCCCTGGAACATCCTCCACAAGTTAAACATCTCCACATGATGAGCGAACTTCATCCCCTTGTACGTGTTGTGTATGTGTGTCAGTAGCATGTGCTGAACATATGGGTCAAAACTGCCGTTAGGCGGCCATGGTGTCGTCATTTTGTTGTCTGTTCCTTGTGTCCATGCAATGCTGTATTTGATAAGTTTCTCCCTATGAGGTGATAACGTCTTACAGAAATGTTGGAGGGGGGTAGTTAGTGTTCCCCCACCCTCTGGACCCTAACTCGTACTTGTACTTTATGTTAACACTTTGCAATTGCAACCTTCTTTACCTGGCCCCGTAATTTGGGGACTTCTGATCTTCCGCTGAAAAGCAATTAAGTTCACAAATATACAGTTCTCTCTCTCCCTTCCTTTGATATCACTTGTACGGCCCCCTTTGGCCGTGGTACACGAAGCCCACTGCGGCTGTGTGCCCTGTGTGACGTGCTTGTTCAGCCGTCCCACCTTCACTATCCACCTTTCGACCACCGCGCTCAACGTGACCGGCGTTATCCGTGCGTGGCCACTTCTTCCCCTCTCGCTCCTTCCTTACTGAGGGGTGCCGGGGCTCCCCGCGCGCGGCCTCCCCACCTCTCCTATTCCGCCCCTCTCCCTGTTTAACTCTTGGTCACCTCCTGGGCAACCCGAGCGAAACACCAGGCAGCCGCGGTGTCCTATGGTATCCTACAGGTGACGTCACCAACCTCGTTAGCCTATTACGGTAAGAACTTTTACACTATTAAAACACGCAATGTACATTAACTCTTTAACCCTGTCAACCCCACAGCTGTCTTCTTGTTATGCCCGGAACAAGGGAATCGAGAATACAACTCTTATAAACGGACTGCGCACGTGGCGTCGCCTCGCATGTGATACGCCCCTCACCTGGGGAGCTTAACCAGCCAATTATCGTCCGCACTCAGCAACACTCTAGCTACCTCCCACGGGGAAATGTCATCTACCTAACGAGCTTCAACACTCAATTAGTAGGTATCCACATCTACTCATTGACCTAAAACGCCAATTCATAGGAAATCCACACCCCTTTCATACATGTGTGCTCAATCCGAACAAATCAGTGCCTTCTAACGACTACGTGTGGCGCCTCTCGGCTCCACCCACCGTCCTCCGCAACGCAGTGGGAGACGGCCCTCGTGCCTGCCTTCACCACTGCTCGCCTACCTGTCGTCACTTAGTATTCAAATCCTTAGCACACACCGTAAATACCCCCGCCACCCTTTTCCGCAAATCCTCCCCCGTCCCTTACAACATAACATTGCTTGTTAGGTGTGCCATACTCACCAAGTTCCCTTGATGCGGGGCCGCTCAACCGCGTGCACCCCTCCAAGCGGCTCACCACCTCCCCTCGTCTGGACTTGTCCGGACACTCGCCAACCGCGGGCGGGATACTTCTCAATCGGCTCCCGAGGGCCAATATCCGGATGGCGCTATCCGGTCTTCTTGCAGTTCCGCGATGGTCCTGTAGTCCTCAAAAGGGGGCAGCGGCAGAGGGGGCTGTGCTGCCAGGCCACCTCGCAACGAGAGGCCTTGGAATAAAAACGCAAGGGGATAGATCTCAACAGATCTCAGCAGTGCCTCCAACTTGTTGGGGTGATTATCCCAGAGTCGGCAGAGCCGTCCGCGGACCTCCGGGCTGGGAGGCCCCAACTCCTCTCGTGTCCCCAAAAATGAGTATGAGACACACACAAGAAGCAAGGCTAAGACTGCGGTTTATTGCAACGGCAGGGACGAGTTTCTCGTATGCATTCGAGAAAGCGCAAAAGTCACTCTCGGAGGGGCTCGCAGGCCCTTTTTACTACAGTATGACGCGCTACCTGCGTCACCTCAGAAAGTTAGCGCAAAAAACCTATCGCCACTCAGGATTGGCTCTCCGAGTGGTAGGGTTAGTATGGTTATCATATAGAGAAAGTTGTTATTGGAAGGGACCAGATCAGGTGGTATACTTGGGCTGTCCCTAACATTTGTTACTTCAGAATTGCAACAAGGGGACCCTTGGTGATTGGCTATAAGAAACGGCGTCGGTAGTGAGTCCCCCTGTGTTCTGATTGGTTCTCCCACGAGCCCCCAAGCCTGGGACCATCTTCGTTCCCAGCTCGCGGTGTACCTGTCATTAGCAACAATGTGCAACTATGTGTTTTGTGCAAACAGGCAGGTCTGCTCATAGGCGAGTCGTTCCCGTCGCTGTAGGTGTCCATCTTGCTGCTTCGTTGTTGCAACCTGTGAGACCCTGGCTGCTTCTCTGTCTCGTAGACTTGGCACCTTGTCAGTTCGGCTTGGTCACTTGTGGAGAGACCGTGGCTGGAGCAGAATTATGAGCATTTGATTAAAGTATTCTGTGTCTGGAGGCTTAGCATTTGCAGGTATAACCTTGGCGCTGGGCTTTTCGGCATGCGAGTTGCAACATCGTGGTCTTGGCTGTGGGCCCTCGTTAGGGGCTTGTTCTACCTGATCAGCACTTGTATTCTGTTCTGAAGGGGTTTTTGTTTGCAAGGCTCCAACCTGGGGACTCTTCCTCGCGGCCTACTCGGGCTCAGTTCATGGGTCTCGGGTGGTCGTGGAGTGACATATCATCATATGCAGCGCTAAGTATACGTGATAGCGTCTTGTAGAGATAGGTGGCAAGGAAGCATCAGCAAGCATATACATGATCTCTTCAGGCGTCTTGCGTTTCTGCGATGCTGTAGAAGGCCTCTGTGAAAAAATAAATAAAAAAGATGCGCGTCCGTGAGTGTGACGGGCCGCTACGTCAACACTGAGTATGTTCTTCATGTACGTTGGTGTGTGAGTGACCAGTGTGCATGGTGGCACGTGTGCTTTTGTCTGTTGGCTATGTCGTCATGGCATCTCTAACAATGTGGATACTTGTAGTCATTGCTCTAGTCGAGTTCATCCATGCCGCATGTATCATCTTGAGCCATGGGGCCTGGTGTTGATCTTACAGGTGGGCATACTCCTCTTATGTATAAGTTCTTGAACCAAGGTATTTTGTTGCCTGGCAAATAGGCGAAATCATCTCGTGGAGGGTGTTGTAACGCTCACCTGATTCCCGTAGAGGCGCCGGTCTTGACTGGGCGTATACCGTATCTTCAAAGGTGATGTGTAACACACGGCTGGCTCTTTGGGCTGGACCTCTGTGCACTGTATGTCTGACTCGAAGGGTAAGATGTCTGCAGATAGAAAATATGGGATTAAGGAACTGGGTTATTGAATGTCTCTCTCTTCTTCCCTTTCTCTTCTCCTGTAGAACCCCAAAGGTTAACGCTCTCACCTTAGGTAAGTGAACGCCGTGCTCTCCATCTGCCTCGGGGCTGGGTGCTGTGTAACCAGTTTCTTCACTGGATAAGGGGAGCAGGCCTCTTGACATCAGAGGACTGCTGTCCGTCGTTTACTGCACGAACGGTAAGTTTCGAGTAATTCTAATGTCTTTAAAGTCTTTAGTAATGATGTCTCTTGTTTTGCAGGGTTCCGGCGATGGCGGATGACGGGCTGAAGTGAGTTGAAAATGGAGCCCGTGTGATGAATAGAAGCGCCTGGAAGCACGTAAGTAAGCGCTTGTTGCCTGCTTCACGATGCGCTCGAACTGTCTTTTTATTTTGCAGGTACAAGTTTGGAGCGGCTGCAGGGTGCCAGAATACCCACTGGGTTAGATGTGGAAAGGAGTAATGGCACGTGAGTATTAAAGTTCCCCAATGTCTTTAAACGCACCTTGTTTTGTCTTTCAGATGCGGGATGCAGCGCCGAAGGTCTCCGGAGCGTGCGAAGAGTTGGTAAGCTTTTGTCTTTCAGATGCCGGAATGCAGTGTGAAGACCTCCGGAGCGCACAAAGAGTAGGTAAGCCTTTGTCTTTCAGATGCCGGAATGCAGCGCGAGGTGTTGGTGACAGCCGATGGACCAGGTAAGTGAAGAGCTGTCACTGAAGACCGTAATGCTAACCTGTTCTTTCTTGTCTTTATAGGTGTTGCTGAAGACTGGATTCAGGATGGTAAGCCTTTTCCCTTAGGCCCAGGATCAGATGCAGAAGACACGATGAGCGTTCTGCTGCAGAGGATGCAGAATAACGCAAAGCAAGATTCATCCATCGGGTGTGGTTTAAATAGCCTCCTGTAGTGCTTAGGTGTCTCCTTCCACAGCCACGCCTAGGTAAGAAAAGAGTTCCTGCTTTCCAGAAGAGTTCCAGTGTTCTGAACCTAGGGAGTGGCTCCCGCCCCACCCAACAGGAAAAGTAGTTCCAAACAGAAGAGGATCAGAGGCTCAACTGGCAGGCAAGTAAGCAGCATGGTCTGCTGCAGGTAAGTCCACCCAAGCATTATGAGCCCGGCGCTTCCAGCGCTGGGACTGGGCATATTTATGAGCCTGGTGCCACTGGCGCCAGGACTGGGTCCAAAAGGTCCCAATTGGGACTGGTTGGCACTCGGAACCTGGGTTATGGATCTGCTTCCAAGGGAGTTGGGAAAACCCTGACCTTTTAGAAGCAGAGATCATGACAGGTGTCTGGGCCGTGATCCCCTAGGCCATGGTCTGGATGAGGTTGGGGGGGGGGGCTGTTATCCCATTCTCCCACTTCAGGTCTACAGGCGTTTATACCCCTATTGTCTTGTCCCTCGTGTGTCTTAACCGTGGGACTGCGCCTAAGCTACTATGTCACAGTTGAACAGTACTTTGTTCAGTTCAATAGGTATTCAGTTCCATTTTGTTTCTAATATATCTTAAGGCTGTCAGCAGATTTCACAGACACAAAAATCATCACTTTCCCTCCCTCTCCCCTATCTCCCACTAGAGCTTCTTGCACCAACACTTCACACTCTTCTGATACGCTCGCGTATACGCATCATACATGCCCCTTCTGGGCTCCTTCTTACAGTTTTAAAATACACTGACAAAAGAAACTAAAATACCAAGCTAACATAACAACCACTACTATTCCTGAGCTCTCTAATTATTCGGAACTCCTATATTTTATCCTCATATTTTTCCCACATTGGTCAAGACGGTGTAAGAAGTGCCACCATCTCCCCTCACTTGGGGAGGCCCCCTTTTCCTCTTATTCAGTTTCCTTAAGATCCTTAAAAATGCATAAGAAAGCCAAAAAATCAACACACTCCAGACATTTCCCATTCTCAATCACTGCGTGTTCACAATCTTCACTCTGCTCCATACACTTAACCCAACTTCATTATCCCTTGCAGGCTATACTAACATGCGTGCGTTCTCCAGAAGACCTCAGTTCACAGGGTTCCACAATTGGCCTTAATAACTCTGTGGGGCCGCCAGGCGGGATTCTGAAAAAACGGCTCCCACAAGGCCACTCAGCGTATGCGTTTTGGGACTGGTCACGGTAGGTGAGCACGGCCCTTCTGGAGAGGCCATCTGGATACATCCGCAGGTACGGGTGCGATGGGATCACATCACCTGGGTCACCAAATGAAGGCAAGTCCCTGATGCGCATACGCCAGAATGAATACAACCCTCTAGGGAAAGAAGCCAAGAGATAGCTTGCAAGGATATAAAGGTTTAATTGTACAGCATAGGAGAGGCTACAGCGTTACAGATGACATCACATATAGGTCTAAACTCGCACAGATGATTGCTAAGGCACTATACGTGATCCGGCCCCTTAGGGAATGTCAGGCTACAATTGGTCCGTTTCTCAGCGTTTGTCAATTCCTACGTGGATCAGCTGGGCTCATCTCTCCATAGAGTGAAGGTCAGGTCTCTCATAGGTTACATTGTAAAAACTATAATACTGGTCTAAGCCTACTACTACATCACTGTGGCATGCACCCGGTAGGCTCGGGAATTAGTGGCAAGGGAAAGGGAGGAAGAAATACAGTCCTACTGACGCACACATTCTGGGCTTTGTTGATACCGCACCTCTCGTACTCAAGGCTTCCACCCTTGTTTTGATCTAGAATATATCCCTCCCTGTACCTCGTGTTACAAAGGATGTATTTTTTGCTGAGGGGTGAAACAGTCACTCATGCTTAGATCTTTGATGGTAAGTTGGTTTATGCTAGGGTCTGGGAGGTTGCTTGCTATCATGGGATGCACAGATGTGGGGGTCGGGTCAGTGCTGTGGGCTCTGGCTTGGTAGGGTGGGGGCTGGAGACCTGCTGGCAGCTTGGTTGTGATGAATGGGCACTTCGAGGAGCCTGGTGTTGTCTCACAGCCTTACAGGGCGCATTCCTCCCAATTATAGTAAGTATTTGCAACAGTGAAGGGACAAGGGGGAAGTGAGCTTCCGTGAGAACTGGTGGTGCGGACTCATTCTGATTTGGGCCTAGTCAAATCTTTCCAGGGAGCTCGACTAGTGCAGCGCGGCCATGCAAGCCTATGCCTCCGCCATACTTATAAAATGGCGCTTCTTTCAATGCGCCTTATAAGGTTATGCATATTATATCTGCAACGAGTTTCATAGTGCAGTTCTCTCCTCCCCCCCCCCCTTGTACACTAGACTATTTCATAGGAGATTAACCTCACCTTAAAGCGCCTATGGGGTGGGATATACTCATTTCCATCCGAACAGTAGATATGGCTAAAATTATGATAGGGCCAATACTGTTTTACATCTTCCAATCTATGGTAATGCTAATTCTGCAGAGTTTTTAAGCAGTTGGATGGGCGCCTGTTTTGTTTTCTGTGTGGTGATATGGTCACTTGGAATGCCTTTCCCTTTCTGAAAATGGTGACCCAAAGTTGCCAGAACCTATTAAAAGGCAGCTAAAGTGCACTATGCAGTGGCATAGGACATGGTTGTTTACATGATGCAGAGAGCAATGCTCCCAAGGTCCCCATTAGAGGTAGCAATGATTTGTGGAAGGCTCAGAAGGTGATTACAATCGGCTCTTGACACTGTACAGATTGTATGGCACGCATGACAAAAACAGAGGGGCAGAAGTGGATATTTCTGCCAAAATGCTCGGTTGGTGGGTGTGATGAAGTCCCTTGCCTGGCCCATGGTGTGTAGGGTGGGGAGGCCGTGGGTGCTAGGTACCACCCCCCTGCTATTCAATTGTTTGTCCTGGAGAGGTACTGGAAATGTCCCCTGGCTTACCAACCCTTCCTACACAAAATTGTAGGGGCTCATCACAGTGGGAAAGAACAAACCCTCACGCTTTATACAACACTGACAAGGGAGACTGCCCACAAAACATGTTCCCTAATGGTCTCCCATAATGGTCTCTGGACCCATCCTAAAGATGAAGCTTTGGTTTTATGGGTCCTACTCCTGGCATGTTACCATTAGGACCCTGGAGGGTGGGCAGAAGGACCCAGAAAGTGAGAGTGTTGAGAAAGTGTATGACAGGTTTTTAAATAATTGACACACATCACCAAATCACACCCATTACCGATTTGCATTTAGGAACTTGCAATCTTTCAAACCATGTACATAGTCAGAAGACGCAGAGAGAAACGGAGCTCGGTGCTACCGCTCACGGTCTGTACGTGTGCTAATTGATGATCAGAAATGGCAGCCAGCCTGACCAAATGCTTGTATTGTCACTGGGAATGGGTGAGGGTGGAGCAGTAAGGACAGTGGGAGCACCACCCTTCATTTGAAACCAACCAATCCATTGACAACTATTGCAAGGCAGTTGGGCTGCAGCCAGCTATTACCTACCATTGTTTGGCAGTTTGTAGTGTCTGAAGTTAGAGGAGAAGCACTGTTGCAGCAGGAGGAAGGAAACTAGAGAGAGCAGGCCAGAATGGTGGAAAGTAGGAAGGTGAAGGGAGTGGTGGAACATTAGGATGTAAAGGAGCTGTTGGAAAGTAGTACTAATGTGGTGAGGGGGTAAGGAGGCGAGGAATAACATACAGGGAATTAAAGTGGCAGGACCGATAACAGGAAAAGAGTGGAGGAGATTGGCAGGAAACAGCAAAGCAGCAGGTGAAGATTGCATTTTGGAGGAGGCAAGGAAAGACAACGGGGAAATAGAGGTGGAGAGCTTGAAGGAGGAGGTTGGGACAGTGTACGGAGAGGAGGATCAGCTAAGGAACCAGGAGGAAGTCTGTATGGAGGGAGTTAAGGATGGGTGGATGCACAGCATGTAGCGGAGTATCGAGGAGGTGCAGTAGGAGTGATGTAGAGGAGTAGAGGAGTTGAGCGGGCCCCAAAGTCATTATGGTCCATCAAGGCAGATGAGAAGGGGGTTCTGGGGATTAGCCGCAAATCCCCAAGCAAGGAATATATCATAACTGGGGTCAGTTGGTAGGCCAGCATAGATGGCCAGCCTCCTGACCCAAGCTCTAGGGCTCAGCTTGGCATCACCCAGCTCTACCTGCAACAGCTACCTCAGCCTAGCATACAGTATCACAGCATACTGAATAAGTCTCTAGAAACAGTAGGTTTAAATGAATTATAAATACCTCATCGGGTAGCACGTGTAGGCATAACGTGGTAGGGGTATGTAGAGATGGCATCTAATATAGAAAATATTTGAGCGTTTTTAGATTGGAGAGTGGACGGCTCAACGGTTAAAGCTTTATGCCCTTGTTTGGGATTGTTGCTGGATGGAGGTCTCTCGATGGCGGGCAGTTTATTGAATTTCCATCTGAAGGATTCAGTCACCCTCCCATGGAATGTGTAGTGGAGGATGACTAGAGTAATAAAGTGACTAATTTGCAAGGGGTTAGGAGTTTTGTGTCGGGACAAACTGGTCCCCTGCACAACCGTTCGTCTGTGGTTGGGGTTTAGCCTGCAGCCTGGCACATGGTTTGTCTGGGAACCAAACTCCAGGATTCCCGGGAGGTTAGAAGTTCTAGGTGAGGTGACAAATCCTTGTTAGTTGTGGGCGCTGGCAGGAAATTGGTGGTCCAGTACTTTCGATACGTATTCACAATTCAGTCTTGGGTTGTTGTTGTACATTGTTTATTACTTGTTCAGATGCAATATAACACTTGAGGTACTTGTGCCAGTGTGGTGAAATAGAAAAAAGCCAACACGCGTTTCGACCGTAGTCTTTATCAAGGCTGTGTAGGGTGGGGTTTGACGAGTGATAGGTGATATGGGAGAGTGAGTGGTGCAGTAGCATATTCCATATTGAGAACATTGGTGGAAACAATCATATTACATTTAATCATGGTTGGTCACAGTAAGGCAAAGCAAAATTTGGTTAAAACAAGAGTTAAACAGCATGATATGTGAATTACGATACGTGGTGAGTGGTAGGTGGTGGTGGTGGTTGGTAAGGAGAAGGAAGGCATGTTGTTAACATTTGTCATCATTAGTGATACATATAAAGGCAAAGGCATTTAGACATTGAATAGTTCAAGCAGACACAGTACCAAGGAGAGAAGAGCGGGGGGCATGGTAAAGGAAATGAGAGAGAGAGTTATTGCAGGGTTGAGGCCCATGGAGTTAATGCAGAAAGGATCACAAGTAAGGGCCGGAGAGGCCGGTGCTTACCAAAAAAGTGGTACAGCAGACTCACGTTGGAGCGCGTAGGAGAGTCACCCTTATTCTCTACCACTCACCACGTATCCTAATTCACAGATCATGGTGTTCAACTCTTGTTTTAACCGACTTTTGCCTTTGCCTTACTGTGACCAACCATGATTAAATTTAATGATTGTCACCACCAATGTTCTCAATACGGAATATGCTACTACACCGCTCACTCTCCCATATCACCTATCACTCCTCAACCCCCACCCTACACAGCCTTGATGAAGACTACGGTCGAAACGCACATCGGCATTTTTCTATTTCACCACTCTGGCACAAGTGCCTCAAGTGTTATATTGCTTCTGAACAAGTAATAAACAATGTACAACAACAAATCAAGACTGAATTGTGAATAACTATCGAAGGTACAGGACCACCAATTTTCTGCCAGCGCCCACAATTAACAAGGATTTGTCAGCCCACCTAGAATTAATGAAGTGACTACTCCATTTAGATCAGGAACACATGGATTGTGGCAGGCCTAGCGGGTTGTGTTCATAACTTCTTAATCTCATCACAAGTCAGTTGCTGCATTTGAACTCTGTGTAGTCTGTTGATTAGATTTATTCCATGAGCCAATTGTAGTGACTGTTGGTGTAGTCCAATTTTGAGGGAATAAATGCAGTGAATGCCAAGGTCCTGTGGGTGAAGGTTTGGGCATGTTATATCTGAAAGTATGGAGCTGGTGGAAGAAGTGCTTTATGATGGCTTTGACGTGAGGTTCTAGTGTGATATTGCTGCCCATAATGACTCTGAGGTTTCAAATAGTTGACATTGGTGGTGGACTTGTGCCCACTGCGAGAAGGTGGCACTGTATAGAAGGTAGTGAGTTTGTCTGTGTTGTGGGGGTGATTCAGGTCTCGGGGAGAATGCATCTAGGTACTTCTTCTATATTGAGTAGAGGTAAGAAAAAAAAAGACCAGCCTAAAAAAGAGCTTCTTCCATCTTGTTTGCTGTACCAAAAACCACAAACCAGGAATCTTTGGATGTCCGGTATAAAATATTTTATTTCGGGGGAATAATTTTGCTCTCTTCAGAACTAATAATATTTTGTTGCTCTGATATCTTGATACTTGCAGCTATCACACTGGTTAAATAAGAGTTCCAAACCTTGATAAAGTACAAAACTGGTGTTCAGTATGAAAAATATATGCTTAGAGAAATATTAAATGTTTTAACTTAAATGCATTGTTATCATGTAACAGTATTTTCCCCGTGGGTAGGTTTCCATAAGGGCCATGTGGTGCACTCAGCTCTTTCAATGTACACTGTGGAGTAATCTATTTTGGATTCAGCAAGAATCATTGTTTGCAATTTTCAGTGATACCAACAAACAAAAATTTAAATCTGAATTCCTGTAACAAGAGTAATGATGGGTAAACTAATTTGATTTCAGGTGGAATCTAAAGAGAGCATTCCATATACGATATATCAAAATGAAGATGAAGAGCCATGTGATGATTCAGATTCAGAAGATATTACACATTTAACAGCATTACGTGATATTCCAGAGGTACTCTAAATAAGTTACATTTTATAGTACTGTAAATGCAGAATTCTATCAGTTTTTATTGGCATTGTTTAATATAGTGGGTTTCTAGTCTTGAATTATTGTGTTGAAATCCATGCTCTTTCAATAAGCACTCCTTGTGGATACTAGCAACACATTGCACTTTGATATTGTTTATGCCAAAATACCATGTGCGACACCATGAGAGCGTCTTTGCTTTTATCCAACAATGCCTTCTATTCTCAGAATTGGCTTCCATCCTCGTAGTTGTTCTAGTTACAAATTATGCTTTTCCCCTGCCAAGAGGAGTCTTGTGTCCTTGACCTTCGACTAGTGGGAATTGTAGTGAAGTATTATGTGCCTGTTGGGACCCTGAAATCTCCTTTCGACCACCACAAGCCTATTGCTTAACCACAAGCACAATGACAACACAAAATCGGCATACACATTCTCAATCACATCAGCGACACATCGCAATGCACGTTCACCCATTGGGTGGAGTCTCAGGTATACACAGTAAACCAATCACAGTTTTATATGAGGATATGTATAAATGGGAATATGTCAGCAGGAATGACAGTCATGGTATCCTAAAATATCATTCTGAATCATATTGCAGGAAAACAGTCTCTTCAAACTCAAAGTCTAACATATAAATGCGGATATATGGGTGAAGAGCTCATTAGTGTAAAGCTTTTGGGTATCATGTATTAACATCACAATTTGTGTTGTATAGGACTTGCCAGTGGTATTTTTCAGTGATCTTCTAGGAGATTTAGGCCTCAATTGTGCATGTAAATGAGTTCCTGTTGTAATTGGAGTATAACAGATGTGTCCTTTTGCATCTGTTACTTGCCCAAGTCCTGTTAAAAACAAGCACTAACAAAGACTATAGTTGGGCTTTTCAATTGGTTATATATGGCAGGGCTTGAAAAAATGGCCTTTCCTTGATTTCTAGCTACTTCTTTAATGTGGTAACACCAGAGTTTGTGCTGTAGGGATCGGAAGATCACTGTGACCGCCCATCTTTTTACAGAGGCCTCGCTGGCTTGACTGGTAAGTGTCCGCCCCCACAGGTGCCCCTGTCCATTTCTTCCCCAACAGAACACCCAGTGCTCCACCTTAGTGTTGATTCTCCCAATCCCATAAACCCTATGGTCTGGGCCACCTTAACAGACCTCCCAACAACTCCCTCACCACGAAATCTTGCCACTGCCTTGTGCTCCGCACAATTGCCTCATCCACCCCAGCCAAGTCATCACTATCCCGCCCTCAGGCATCTAATCCTTCAACTCCCTGGCAACCTCTGCTGGACCCAAGCGTGCCTCCCTTCTGCACCAGATGCACAGGGACTGGTACTTCCAGCATATATCCTGCCTCCTTCCCTCAGTAAGCCAGCCATGACCGCAGCAAGGATCTCCAGATCCCAATCTCATGCTCCCAATCAAACCAGCCCCCTGGCAACCTCCCCCTGGTTCTCCAGTGGGACTCTCAACCACACCATACGCTGCACATCTGGTGACACAGCATACCTTTCCTCAATCCTTCCTTCTAGCAAGTTGACCCTAATTCAAGTGTTCTGTGCCAACTAACACAGACACACCAGTACTCTGACTTGCTACGGTCCCTTCCCCCCCACAACAACACCTTGCCACCCGGGGCTCCAATCTGCATAAAGCATCTGTGCGCAACACTGTGTCACTTGCTCAAAACTACCATGCACAGCCCACGTCTTCAGTGAACAAACTTGCCAACACACAACAGAAACTCTTACTCCCACAGCTTGCTATTCAGAAGAACCACCATGCCGGAGCTCATCACCCAACGCACATTGATTGAACCTAAAACATGCGGTAAGACAACATACATAGCCCCAACTCTCCACAGGCATACAACAGCCCAACATCCCATTCCGGTGTATCACACAATTTACCTCCTACTCTCTTCTTTTCTCCTCTTTGTGCATTTTCTTCTCTATTGATGTAATAACTGTTTACTATGGAATTATCACGTGCAACAAACCATACAACTAAGGTATCTGTATTAACCACAACATAATAACCATTTTCACTCATTCAATCCTAAACTGTATATTTCGAAGGGATTGTGTCCTCCGACATATTCCTTATCTATGATATTTGTATCTCCAGCTTGCTGGCCTCGGAAAAAAAAATTCCACGTAGAGGGCGCTGTGCGTCGACGTCCGTCGAATAGGTGTTCCTCGACAGCCACCGTATCGACCCCGACATCATCATGCCTATAAATGGCCACGCGTTGCGTCCGTACCTCAGTTCCGTTTTTCCACGCTTCGTGTGCCTCGGAATACCGTTGCTCAGTTCGTCAGTTGAAATATATTCATATTTCCTTGAGAAAACCGACTCGTACTCGATGGCTTCCTCCTCCGACCCGACGACTCCTCGGTCCGGTTTCAAAAAATGGCGAGACTGTGGGAAGAAAATGTCGTTGACGGATCCTCACAGGATCTGTTTGTGGTGTCTGGGAATCGAACACCAGTGTTCGGAGTGTGAGGAATGCCTATCCATGACGGGCGAAAGCCTTGAAGGAGCGTAAGGGGAAGAAAGAGAGAGAGGTAAGTCAGTTTTAACTTCCTCGAAAGTTTCCGCGGTAGAGTCGAGACATTCGTCTCCTCACCGTCGAAAGCATTCTCGGTCTAGGTCTCGAAGTGGCTCCCACCACTCGTCGAGGTCTAGACACTCGAAAAAGAGACGTAGAAGATCTCCTTTGTCGTCGTCTTCTAGTTCCCCTGAAAGAGTAAATTGCCCCACACAAAACAGCTCTCAGGCTGAGTGGGAGGAATTCAGAAAAAAGATGCTAAGCGTCTTCGAGAAAGCGGCCTTGACCCCCTCGAAGTCAGCTGAGGGTGATGCCCCGGGTGAAAAGCCCAAAAAATCTAAACGCCGTGAGTCGAAGCACCCGGCGAAAGAGTCGACCCGAAAGCGCCATGAGCCATCAGGAAGTAAAGCATCTTCGACGCCATCGTCGAAAGCCCCTTCGAAACATAGATTGACACCGTTATCGAAGGGTTCTTCGACGCATCCGTCGATCGAGTCGACGCCGACATCAACACCGATAAAAGAAAAACCCACGGCTACTCCACAGCCAACGGTTACACCGAGAGCCTCCGACACGACGTCAAGAACGTCGACATCCTCGAGCAGGATTCCGATCCTCTCGAGTTCTTCGAGGCCTCTTCCAGTTTTCTCAGCGCTTTCGAGGATTTTTACATCGGCGTCGACGACATCAACCTTTTCAAGGCCACTGATGATGGCTCCCTCTGCTTTAGAGATGGGTTTTATACCATTTCACAGGCCAGAGCATCCCCCCTTAACTTCAATTTATGAAGAAAGGGAAGATTCTGATCAAGAAAGGCCTTTTGGGCTGCAGAGGACCACATCACCTGAACCAGAGACTTTTGCCTCTGAGGAAAGAAGGTTGAAAGACCTTCAGGATGCATTACAGGAAGCAAGTGGCCTAGACACTTCCCCAGAAGTGGAATTTGTCAAACCAGACCCAGGGGAACATGCTGAAACCCCCTATAGAACCCTAATGTCAAGAATTATGGAGTTCATGGGTTGGTCTGCGCCTTCACCTGTTTTTCAACAGGATGACCTCACAGATATTCTGGATAAAGGTCCACAGGAGGATCCTGTGGTTCCCTTTCGTTCTGCTTTACAAAGAAAGATTTTAACTAACTGGGAAACTCCTGAAGTTGTCCCTGCGGTTAACAAGAAGTTGTCAGCGAAATATAGGGTATCTGCTGCTGACCCTGAATACCTATCTAAGCACCCTACTCCAGAGAGTCTGGTGGTCCAGGCTGCAACTTCATCGGGCAGTACATCTGCATACCCCACTGCTCCACAGGATAGGGATGATAAAAAATATGATGCCATGGCTAAGAAAGTCTTCTCGGCCTGTAGCATGGCTTTAAAATCTGTTAATGCGACTTGTACGCTCGCTAGGTTCAGCCACACTCTTTGGGAGTGTGCTTCATCAGCGGCTGATTGCCTCCAGGAAGGAGAAGAAAGGGACGCATTTTTAAATATCATCAGAGATGGTAAAGATGCAATGTGTGAGTCCCTTCAAACTGGCATTGATTCTGCTGACAGTATCAGCAGGGCCATGGCGGCAAGTACCACAGTCCGCAGGCATGCATGGTTGAGAAAGTCCGGCTTTGCTTCTGACGTACAGGCCAGACTTTTAAATATGCCCTTTGACGGCTCTTCCCTGTTTGGTAAGAAGGCGGATGACAGTTTGGAAAAACTGCAAACATCTAAAGCAGCAGCCAAGTCACTAGGAGCTGCAATCCGCCAAACTAATTTTCGTCCCTCAGGATTCTCTTGGAGAGGAAGGTCCTTTCGCTATTATTCCTCATATGGAAGAGGCAGAGGACGGCCGTCTCAAAAAGGCCAAGGAAAATGTACCGGTGGTGGACGGGGTAAAGGAAAGAAAGCCGCATCTGCAGGAGCAGGAGCTGCTTTACCTTTGGCAACTGCATCAGCCGCTCCCAAACCACTCTGAGGTCTCCCATCACAAGACACCTGTAGGGGGCAGGTTAACTCACCATCTGACAGAATGGCAGGCTATTACGTCAGATGCTTGGGCATTGGAGACAGTTGCCCAAGGTTACTGCCTGCCTTTTCTACGCATCCCTCATAGCCATCCACCGGGGAACAGCTCTCTGAAAGTGCCGGATCCGCTCCTCTTGCAGGAAATTGTAGACCTGCTAGAGAAAGGTGCCATAGAACCGGTACCTGTAGCGGACAGGAACAAGGGCTGGTACTCCCCCTACTTTCTCATACCAAAGAAAGACGGAGGACTGAGACCCATCCTGGACTTAGGAGAATTGAACAAGTTCCTCGGGAAGGACAAGTTCAAGATGGTAACTCTCTCTCAGATCCTTCAGGCCCTTCAGCTTCAGGACTGGTTGGTATCTCTGGACTTTCAGGATGCTTATTTCCATGTGCCAATCCATCCCAAGCACAGGAAGTACCTGAGGTTCACAATTGGCAACTCTCATTATCAATTTCGAGTTCTGCCATTTGGGCTGACCTCCGCCACGAGGGTCTTCACGAAGCTAATGTCGGTTGTGGCTGCAAGTCTAAGGAGGGAAGGGATTCACGTCTACCCCTACCTGGATGATTGGTTGATCAGAGCAGTTTCTTCGGAACAAGCTCGGATCCAACTAGATTATGTCTGCTCTTCCATCACAAGCTGGGTTTCAACCCTCAATTTAAAGAAGTCACAGATGATACCATCACAGAGACTCCAGTTTATTGGATCAGTCCTGGACACTTCCCTGGGAAAAGCCTCACCGCCAGAGGTGAGGGCTCAAGATATTCTGCAGATGGTCACCAGGTTTCAAAATGCCCAACGTCTCCCAGCCTATGACTTTTTGAGGTTGCTAGGCCTCATGGCATCCTGCATATCCCTTGTGCCAGAGGCACGCCTGAGAATGAGATCCCTTCAGTGGGCACTGAGGACTCAGTGGTCACAATTCTCAGGGAGGATGACAGATCTCATCCGGATTCCGGACAAGGTAGCCCACGACCTTCAATGGTGGGCCTCTGCAGAGAACATCTTGAAAGGAGAACTGTTTTGGCAACCATGGCCGGAGATAACAGTAGTCACAGACGCCTCACTCACGGGGTGGGGAGCCCATGCCAACGACTTGACGATCAGCGGTCGTTGGTTTCCATCGGAGTCCAGACTACACATTAACCTGTTGGAGCTGAGAGCCATCAGACTGGCACTGAAGGCTTTTCTGCCGTCTTTACGGGGGAGAAACGTCCTGATAATGACGGACAATACAGTGGCCATGTACTACCTCAACAAAAGAGGAGGCGTAGGGTCACACCCACTGTGCAGAGAGGCGATGCAGCTCTGGTTTTGGGCAATTCAGGAAGGAATCTCTCTATCGGCAATTCACCTAGCCGGAGAGAAGAACTTGACAGCGGACGCTCTGAGCAGGCAGAACACAGTCTCCCACGAGTGGGAGATAGCTCAGGAAGTCCTTCAATAGATCTTCGCCCTTTGGGGAACCCCTCAAGTGGATCTGTTTGCCACCAGTATCAACAGGAAGTGCGACAGATTTTGCTCAAGGGAATTTCCCCCGAGAGGAGCTCTAGGAGACGCGTTCGTAGTGGACTGGGAGTTCCCACTTCTGTACGCGTTTCCTCCGGTCCCTGTCATTCCTCAAATGATCAGGAGGTTGAGAAGGTTTCGGAAGACCATGATCCTAATTGCCCCGGATTGGGCCAGGAGAACGTGGTACCTTCTGGACATGTCCGTCCATCCTCCAATTCGTCTACCGTACAGAGAGGATCTTCTCTCGCAGAAGGGAGGTCAGGTTCTCCATCCAGCCATCAAGACCCTCAACCTTCACGCTTGGTATCTGAAAGGTTGAGGTACAAGGATTGGGACCTTCCAGATGACATCATGGAGGTGTTTCTTTCGGACAGAAGGCCAGCAACTAAAACTCTATACCGCTGCCGTTGGAATAAATTTTGCAGCTGGTGCAGAGAAAAGAATATCGAACCCTTTTCATGTGGTACACCTGCGATGTTATCCTTCTTACTTTATTTGGCAAATTCAGCTCTTCAAGTTGGCACTATTAAGGGCTATCTCGCAGCGCTATCGATCTTTAAGCGCACTGCAGAGGAACCATCGTATTTCAAAATTCCATTGGTAATGCAATACCTGAAAGGTCTAACTAATGTTTACCCTCCAAGACCATTCCAAGTTCCCTTATGGGACTTAAATCTAGTTTTAAACTTCCTAAAGGGTGCTCCTTTTGAACCACTCCACTCTTGTTCATTGAAGTTTCTCACCCTCAAAACTGCTTTATTGGTAGCATTAACATCTGCTAGAAGGGTTAGCGAGATACAAGACCTATCTTGTAAACCTCCTCATACAATTTTTTACAAGGACAACGTCGTTCTACAGGTGAAGCCTAACTTCCTCCCAAAGGTAGTTTCTGAATTTCACATTACTCAGAAGATTACTTTACCTTCATTCTATCCTCCTCCCCATCTGGGGAAAGAGGAAGAGAGACTACACAGGCTGGACCCTAAGCGAGCCTTGAGTTTTTATATCAGTAGGCTTGCTAAAATTAGACAAGCAGACCAACTCTTTGTAGGTTACGCAGGACATAAATTGGGATTACCAATAACCAAACAAACCATCTCCAGATGGATTATTTTAGCCATTCTGGAATGCTACAAACTGGCTGGGAAAGAGCCCCCTCAAAATCTAAGGGCTCATTCGACCAGGGGTATCGCAGCCTCCTCAGCTCTTCAAAGAGGGGTACCAATTAGAGACATATGTGCGGCTGCCACATGGTCGTCCGCACATACCTTTACCAAATTTTATAGCCTGGATTCCTCCTCTAGTCAAGAGACTAGAATTGGCAAAGCTGTGTTACACTCTGTTCATTCTTAAAGAGTAATATGGCATCTCTTACTCCCGCCTCCAATCACATACCACTGCTATGGGAGTCTATCATAGATAAGGAATACGTCGGAGGACACAATCCCTTCAAAGAACAAGTTACTCCTTACCTGGTAACGTTCTTTCGATGGGATGTTCCTCCGACGTATTCCTTATCTCGCCTCCCATCCATCCCTGCAGTAACATTTCCCTTGTGGTTGCAGCTTACGCTCCTTCAAGGGTAGTAACCATTCATGCAATAACTACCTTACTCTACAAAACTGAACTGAGCAACGGATTCTGCACGTGGTCATTTATAGGCATGATGACGGCGTCGATACGGTGGCTGTCGAGGAACACCTACTCAATGGATGTCGACGCACAGCGCCCTCTACTGGGAAAAAATTTTTCCGAGGCCAGCAAGCTGGAGATACAAATATCCCATCGAAAGAACGTTACCAGGTAAGAAGTAACTTGTTCATCTAACCAACTACTACTGTCATTATGCATACCGTGCATGATATGCAATAACACTGTTGCCAATATAACTAGGCCTACTATACAACACTTTTATGCCTCATGGGACACCACTGTCCAAATGTGTCAAACTGCACGATTCTCCCCCACAAAGACAAATTGGTCATCACTCACTTGGCCTCCTCACGGTCTTCATGCGCAATGCAACAATGTACACCCAAACATGCTTGAATCACCACGCCTTGATAAAGACCACAGCTGGGTCAAAACACGTGTCAGCTTTTGTGTGTTAATAAACAAAGCACTGAAAATCAAACCGAAGTGACAAGACTTCTCATTTCCTTGCTCTATATACTCAACTTAATCCAATAACATAAATTATTAAATAGCCAGCGCCCAGTTGCACTCAGTTCTTACAAACCAATTCCTAATATTAATGGAGACGGAAGAGCACCGTCTTCTGAGAACCCACCAACCGACAGCAGGATTCACTCCTTAACTACCATGATCAGCGCATTGATCTGTTTTTTTCTAGTGCTCTGCCTCATGATTCACACATTTTATTTAAATAAAAACCAAAATGCCTAACAAGTCCTATCGCTATGAGGGAAGTTTTTAAAACTAAGGGTGCATGTCAAATCCACATGGAAAAAGTCTTCTGTCAAAATCCTAAGTAGGTTACTGGCCCTACAGCTTTGAAAAAAAAAACTAACCCAAAAGAAAAGGGAGTTTTGTTCAATAGTCTTGGTATGGACTTGTAGTTAATTTATTCTGAATCTTTAAAGTTATTGTAGATTGTCTTCGCAATTTTAGTACCAAATCCTTTTTGGTAAATAAATAACTATCTTCTATAAGGGTTTGCCTCTTCTGTTAAGAAAACAGTTTCTTATTTTAAAGTATTCCAAACCCTCCAGGAAGACTAGAAAATACTCTTTTCCCTTTCCCACCTTCATTGTGTTGGGACTTCCTAAAAGTCTGTTTACACTGTGGTAAAAAAGTCTTATTTCTCAGTATACATTTTAGCTAGGGGTTCTTGCCCAGTTGTATAACACTACTCCCCATGCACTATACTTTCCATGTTGCAGATTACTCTGCTACCCTTTATTCTGGTTGAACATAGGACGTCCGTTTGTGCTTTCTTGACACTCTTGATGCTTATTTTAACTGTGGTATACAGCTTTTCCCACTTTTATTTAGTGAGGGCCATGTGCCTATCTCACTCTCTTACTTAGCCTTGTATTACATTGTTCGTATCCCTTTTCTCTATAGATTAGAGGGGCTGGGCGCCTGTTACTTTCTCTTGACTGTTCATAGTCTTGGCAGCTATCCCAGTCTTTCAGTACAATGTTCGCATTGTTTGCTCACTTGCTCAATGGGGTTGTGTGCCCATTACATTCGCTTTGACTTTCATACCTGCCTCGGTTTCGGTGCTCCTGGAAAACCACAGCCATGTATCTCACTCTCCCCCACAGGTCTGTAGTGTCCCTTTTCCTGTCTGTGCCTTTCATGGCAGGAAAAACATTTGTCAGCGGGAGCTCGGGATTTTGTGCTCCTTTCCTCTCGTATTTCAGCGTTGGTTGCTTGGCACCAAGCCCACCACTGCATTTTAGTGGTCAGAACGTCTGGGAAGACAGTTTTATTTCCGTCCTCTGTCTCGCCTTGACCGGAGCCTCTTGCTCGTTTAAGGTACCAGCCTCCTGCTGGCGGGCTGCTCGTTCTGCTAGTCACTGCTGTCTCTGCGGCTTATCATAGCTCTGCCCCTCCAGGATGTAGGTGCTCCAGGGGCTTGTCTCTGCATAGCACTTGCTCTTTTACCACCGTGGGTGTTCCTCCTCCATTCACAAAATGCTTGCGTCCTGTACAGGTCATTAGAATTAATGAAATGAGGTCTGTCTTTCATGATTACAGCACTCAAGCAAGGTTCATCATTACCTGAAGCCAGAACTGTCACCAAAGGGTCTTTGTGATTCATAGTTGTAATAGGGAATGCAATAGTTTTTCTGACATCCATATATGCAGAAAGGATAGTTTTGACAGAGTTCCATGTTGGAATGGGAGTCCTTGACCCCAAGGCAGTAGTCCCTCCCAGCGATGTCCCATTTGCACAGAACACTAGGGAAGGTCTTGCATAGCAGACTCACTTCCCTAGCCTCAAATGTTGAAATAAGGATTCCCCGCAGTATCTAATTGATTGGCTTACCCCTTTAATGCCTGGCCTTTCTTTTTGCTCTTATGATCCTACAAAATTTGTTCTGCCCAGATTTTAGCTCACTCGATTTGGCTCCATGGCGTTCAGTGTTCAAGCACCAACGGCCTGGAATAAGCTACCCCTTCATCTCAGGCAGGCCAATTTGATTTCCGATTTAAAAAAAAAAAAAAAAAAAAAGGTGTTAAGACTCTACTTTTCAATCTTGCTCCTGACTAGGTCATATATCAGTCCTGTTCTGCCCAAGTTTTTGTTGTTGTCTTGTTTTTTTCCTTGTGCGCTTTTGAGACCTGTGGGCGTTTTAGAGCGTTACAGAAATTATAAATAAATAGATAAAGAATTCCTGTCATTCTGTAGAGATGTATGACCTGTTTTAGTGTCTCAGACGACCAATCACTTGAGTGTGAAAGTCAAAACATGCATCCAATCTTCCCAATACCACTTTGTCTCCCGGCTCTCCAGCCCACCTAGTCTTTCTCTTTTACCTACCTCCGCCCACCTCATATAGAACTTTCTCTTGTGGAACCATGCAGAGACTAGGAGGGTAATTCATAGAATTTAGCGCACAAGTGGCGCACGTGGCTGGTGCACAGTGTGCGCGTGCGAATCTCTGCGCCAGCCGCGTGCGCTAAAATCCATTTCCGCGCACAGCGTATTCATGGATTTCAGCTACCAAAACCAGCCGTGGCGAACAGTGGTGCAGCGACCCTGCAGCAGCGCCAGTTACGCCCCCAAGAGCGCCCCTCGCGCAGGGAAAAGCCATCAAAATCCCCAATCCAGCGCGAAGGGCTGCACTAACCCTGTACCAGCACGGCAAGCGGGGAACGTGTATTACTGGGGTTCGCGGGAAGTTTCACACGCGATTGGCCCTGTGCGAGCGGGGTACATGTATATCAGGGGTGCGCGGGAAGTTTCACACGCGATTTCAGCAGGGTACGTGTATTTCAGGGGTGCGCAGGAAGTTTCACACGCGATTTCAGCAGGGTACGTGTATTACTGGGGTTCGCGGGAAGTTTCACACGCGATTGGCCCTGTGCGAGCGGGGTACGTGTATTACTGGGGTGCGCGGGAAGTTTCACACGCGATTTCAGCAGGGTACGTGTATTACTGGGGATCGTGGGAAGTTTCACACGCGATTGGCCCTGTGCGAGCGGGGTACGTGTATTACTGGGGTGCGCGGGAAGTTTCACACGCGATTTCAGCAGGGTACGTGTATTACTGGGGTTCGCGGGAAGTTTCACACGCGATTGGCCCTGTGCGAGCGGCGTACGTGTATTACTGGGGTGCGCGGGAAGTTTCAAACGCAATTTCAGCAGGGTACGTGTATTTCAGGGGTGCGCGGGAAGTTTCACACGCAATTTCAGCAGGGTACGTGTATTTCGGGGGTGCCGGGGAGTCCTACACATGATTTGGCAGCGTGGGTCCTCCCAGGTGTTCCCTGTACACCCTCCATGGCCCCTGCAGGCAGCCCACCCAACATGGGCATGCCCCCCAGCAAAGGCACATGTCTCCTTGCACTACTGATCACCAACTCATGTCCCCTTGCACCCCCACCCCCCAGCAGTGCGGGGCACCTGCCAGCAGGCCCCCACTCATGTCCCCTTGCACCCCCACACCCCAGCAGTGCGGGGCACCTGCCAGCAGGCCCCCACTCATGTCCCCTTGCACCCCCACCCCCCAGCATTGCGGGGCACCTGCCAGCAGGCCCCCACTCATGTCCCACTCATGTCCCCTTGCACCCCCACCCCCCAGCATTGCGGGGCACCTGCCAGCAGGCCCCCACTCATGTCCCCTTGCACCCCCACCCCCCAGCAGTGCAGGGCACCTGCCAGCAGGCCCCCACTCATGTCCCACTCATGTCCCCCTGCACCCCCACCCCCCAGCAGTGCGGGGCACCTGCCAGCAGGCCCCCACTCATGTCCCACTCATGTCCCCCTGCACCCCTACCCCCCAGCAGTGCAAGGCACCTGCCCGCCGGCCCCCACTCATGTCCCCCTGCACCCCCACCCCCCAGCAGTGCGGGGCACCTACCAGCAGGCCCAGACACATGTCCCCCAGCCAACACGTCATCACAATCTAGATCCCTGCCCCTTATAGGCAGCCTCCACATGCCAAACACCCACCCAAGTATTGCATCCACCCACTTAGAAATGCCAATTACATGATACAACCCCAATGGCAAGTATGTAAATGAACACGTCCCTCACAAACACACAATGGGTGTAAGTGAATGTCAAAGCCCATATCATGACATGCATGAAACCAATGAGATGATACTAGACATTGAAGTTTGATGAAAAAAATGTATTAAAAGCAACATAAATGGAATTAAAAATAAACAAACGACAATGGGAATTAAAAACGAAAAGCAGCATGTCCGTAAAATAATGAAAAACAACAAATCATAACCAAAGGAAAGGTGTCCAAAGTCACAGTTCAAAAAAGTAAATCCAAGGGAAAAACAAAACTGAAAACCATTGCTCCATGGGTAAATCCAAAAAAAAAAGTATAATCCAACAGTCAACTATATACAGATAAACAATCCAGGGTCCATGATCCCAACTGAAGAAATGAAACCTATCTAAAACTACTACCTAATAAAAAAAAAAACTATATACTAAAATGTGGTCCATTGTCCAAAAGGTCCAAAATAAATAAAAAAGCAAAGGAAACCTAACACTAACTACATAACTATTTATAAGGGCAGCGGGCTAGTCCGACGGCTCACTTTTGGATGTCCCAGGCCAGGGCATCATCGAACTCCTGCTCGATGTCCTGGAGGCGGTCCTTTTCCATGGCCCCGAGGGTTCGCAGGAACGATGTCATCTGGAACTCCAGGTCCCTGCGAATGGCCTCGAGGCACTCGGCCCGCCTCAGGGCCCTCCGCATGGAATTCTCCGCCCTGACCATCGTGAGCCGTGCCTCTTCTATTGCATGGTCCAACCGCTGCCACACGGAAGACACTTCCCGTCCAGGGTCCTCCTGCCCTCTGGCCGATGCCTGCCCCTCCGATGATGAAGGACCCGAGTCATCATGGCTGCCACCTTGTTGCTGCTGCCTGTGCCCTGGCTCCTGCTGCCTGCACATCCTCCTCCAGCTGGGGTGCAGTTGTGGAGGTGGCCACCCCTGCTGAACGTCCGACTCCCGACTGTGGCAGGGATCTGTTGTCCACCAGCCTGGCCACAGGGTCAGAGGCAGCTCCACAGGGCACCCAGGTGATACATGGGTGGGAAGATGGCATGGAGGACGACTGGGGCATAGGGGGTTCAGTTGAGAAGGGGGTCGGAACAAGGTCCAGGAAACGGAGGAATCCGGCCCTGGTGAGCTGTCCCAGTGGGTCACCGTGGTCAACGAGCCATGCGAGAAGACGTGCAGTCTCCTCATGAAAAGACTGCAGGTCACCTCGCATGGCACGTTGACGCAACGCCACTCCACCCAGGACAGGATTAACCTGGTGCCGGATAGCCACATCCGCAGGGAGAGGAAGGCCAGTTGGTGTAAGCCAATCCCCTCCCTGAGAACGGGTTTGGACGTAGGCATCCCTGCTGGTGCAAGATGATGCAGTGACAGGATCAGGGACAGGATTGCACACAGGCACCTCCACAGCGGCCTGTGCTGCCTCCTGTCCCTGGTCCTGCACTGCACCACTAGCACCAGTGGAATCCCCACCTCCAGACCCCGTCTCTGTCCCTTTCACGGCCTCCTCCTCCACCAAACCCCCCACCAACCTGGATGACTCTATGCCATCTTCCTCCGTTGGGCCCTGTGGGGTCTCAGCTGGCCCTTCTGCTGCCGAGGAGTCGAACTCCGACCTCCCCTCGGCAGCTGCGGCCTGGGACGTGGCACCGGACTCCTCACTACCTGACAAGATGACAACCTGGGAGGGGAGCCGGGCCTTGCGTCTCCGGCTGGCGGTGCGATCCCTGCTGGCGGTGCGATCCCTGCTGCTGTGCTCCACAGCACCTTCTCCGCCCTCTTCATCAGTTGACGCTGCAGACAGGGAGAAATAAAACACAGGCATCAGGGCACTGTACAACGGACTCATACACACATGACAGTTCCACATGAGTGGCATTGTCAAACTTCAGACATGGCATCACAATCCCCAACACACATGTCATTTTGACTCACACACATGAGCTATTCCACAGCCATATTGCAACAGCCAGCACCATCCATACACATACATGAGCAGCCAAAGGTGAGCCAGACATCACATGAAACACAGGGAGTGCACTACACATGCACACACGCCAACACACTTACATGCATGTGTACACCTCCCCCAACTGTCGCAGTGTTGAGATCGGCATCCATGTCACATCTGCAAATCTGTTTTCCACATATCAGTGTCACATGCATCCATCACTGTCGCACCCTTGTCAAATAGACACACATGCACATGTACACGGTGCACATACATGCAGCTGGAACCAACATACATGTGTGACACCACAACCATGCCAACTGACATACACAGTAATCCAAACATGTGTGCTCACACATCTGCATTTGGCTTGCATGCTTACCCACACATACACCAGCCATGTGTCTCACACATGAAAGGACTTGCATGTGTCTGCCTCACAGCCCTGTACATACACATCCATACATGGCCCTATAAAAACACATGTACAACCTGCACACTACTGGCACACCACCACACGCACAGCTTCCAATCAGTATGCATTTACACTTACCGCTCGACTCCAGACGGGTCTGATTCTCAAGGACCTGGACATGGAGCGCTGGGCATATGCGTTCCAGGACCCTCATCTGATGATACGACAGGTGGCCCCGGCGCCCCTTAGCATCCGCTGCCTTCAAGAGGTGCCGGGTCTTGTTTAGGGTCCTGGACCTGAAGTTCTCCCAGTGCTTCTTGACATGTTGGAAGTCACGGACTGCCACCCCCTCCGCGTTGATGGCAGTCACGATGTCCGTCCAGATCCGAGTCCGTCCTTCCTTGTCGGCACGGGAACTTCCGTAGAGGGCATCATACTGCCCCAGGACTTGCTCCACCAGGACACCAACTTCGGTGGCAGTGAAGCTGGTGGCCCTCTGCCTCTCTGGCTGGGGGTTGCCAGTGGTGCCAGATGGTGTACTGCCCGACATGGCAACCCCAGAGGCAGGAGTGGGTGGGCAACTGGGTCCTGGGGCTGGGCTGTGGAGTGATGTTATCCCAGTCGGGAGTCTTCAGTTCCAGCAGGGGTGGTCACAGCAACTGCACCCCTGGCTGATGTGCAGGCAGCGAATAGCAGGGCACATGGGCAACAGGCAGTCAGGCAGCAGCAGATGGCAGGTGGGAGCGTGCTCGGGGTTCTGGGGGGCAGTGATTCGGCCTTTTGGGCAGGAGCGTGGTCTTCCGTGTGTTTTCTCGTGGCCAGCTTGATACAGAGTGATTTGGCACGCGAAAAATGTGCACGTCAGCGTGTGATTCGAGGAAAGGCCCCTTGCGCGTAAGCACGTCAGCACTCGTACGCGCTTTCATTGGATCAAAGGCCCTTCAAGCGTAAGTGACTCTGTGACGTGACGCGCGCGGGTGTTTCCCTCATGACATTAGCATAGTGGTTCAGCGCGCGTGAAAAACTGCACGTCCGCGTGGGAATGCGTGTAATCCGAGGAAAGGGCCCATGTGCGTAAGTGACGTGCCGCGCACGGGCGTTTGCCTCAGCACGGGTTAAAGGTGAGCGGGGGCAGCAGTTCGCTGTACATGCCTTTCGTGGAGACCGACGTGTGTTGCTTCTTCCTGTTGTTTCACGCACCATCACAACTTCACAGCTATCAAGGACGTATCTCTTCTTTTGGCGGGGGTATTGGCTAAGCGTGTTTTTCTGCATCGCGCTAGTCAGACGGTGAGTCGCACACGCTATTTTTCCCACTGCAGGTGCCCCTGTGTATCGCACCCATTTTCGAGGTCATAGTAGCCTGCGTGTCCCACGCGTACACGTTATTCGTGTTACTGGGTGCCACCGCGTACTGCGGGAGGTTGATTCCACGCACGTAGGCTGCAGGGTTGCGTGCACAGTTTTACTGCAGTTTTGGGGTGCCTGAGCGTTGCGTGACCCGTCACTACATCACCGGGGTCACATACAGCCTTGCAGGTGCAGGGGGGCTGTTAACATCTTGCTTCCCACCCCCTTCACCCCAATTGCCCAGGTCAATTGTGGTGTACTCCTCCCATTGGCACTACTCTATCTGTGCCGGCACTACTACATCTGTGCCATGGTTGGGAGGCCACCAAAGGTGAGGGGCGCCTCAGCTGGGCGTACTCCTCGTGGCGGGCGTGGTCAGGTACGTGGCCGTGGTGACCAGGGAGTAGGGGGACTCCAGGGTGTCCAGTGCGGCCACAGAGGGGGAAGAGGCAGGGGTGCGCCACTTGAGCACAATGTTGTGACATGTGTTGGTGAAGTCATGCCACCACCCCCTGTGGTTCCGGGTGATGCAGCTTCTGCATCTGGCACTGGCGCCCGTGTGACCTGGCAGTCTGTTCCATCGACTGCCACGGGCCCGAGGGTAGTGGTAGCTGCAGGTGCAGCTGTGGACACCACCACCCAGGCTCAGGGTCTGCCAGCGCAGGCTGCGTTGGCACTTGAGGAGCCCTTGGAAGATTTCCAACAGGCCAGGAGGGAAACCGTAGGGGCACGCAGGGCTGCTCTGACCAAGACACGTGTCCCTGGGGCAGTTATGTCATCTGCTGCCCCGAACAGCCGGGTGTTGGCAAGTGCAGGGGCAGATGCACCCAACAACACCCCGGTTGTGAGTCTGCCAACCAGGACCGTTGCGGTCAATGACCCTGCCACAGCGGATGTTGCTGTGCAGGGTCCATTAGAGGGCACCCAGCTGCCACTGACACAAGTCAGGCCTTTGGTCGTCCCTCCACCTGCGACCCCCTTGGCTCAATCCACCGAACCCACTGGCCATACTGGTCAGGGTGGCATTAGCCAGCCAGGGTCTGTGCCACAGTCCAAAAGGAGGAAGGTTGCACCTGCAGCAGAGGCTGGGACCCCACACACTTCCACGACCTCCTGCACGTCGAGGAAGAAGCCTTTCTGCAAGCAGGAGCTGGACTTCCTCGTGGACTACATGCGGGGCCACAGCCGTGACATGATAGTGGGTGCCAATAGTCAGACTACGGCTGCCCACCGTGACACCCACTGGAAGCAAGTTGCGGAACATGTCAGTTCATTCGGCCATGAGGTGCGCACGGCGCAAGAGTGCAAAAAGCGTTGGAATGACCTCAAACGCAGCGCTAAGGCTAAGCGTGCCTCAAATTACAAGTTGACTCTGGTGACTGGCGGTGGGCCTGCACCAGAGGAGGAAGAGCTCACTCCGCATGAGTCACTCGTTGCGGAGTTCATACCATCTGAATCGGTCGAAGGAGTGGGAGAGATGCTGGACTTTGATGCCCAGTCCAGTGAGTGTTGATGCGCGTTTGTTGAGGACGTGTGTGTTTTACTTGTGGGATGTGTTGTGCATGATTGCCACTACATGTGACGTGTACATGGTTCTGATGTGCAAGTAATGCAATGCTTTTGTGATGCATGTCTGCTGTGCTGGATGGTGGACATGTTGAGCAGACGGGGACTGTCCGCATCACCAATATTGCACCTTACTCACATGCTGGTTACCAGTATACCCCTTCGGTCCATGTTCCAGCTCACTGGCCCTTCTGCATGTAGCGTGGGGCGACCTTCCTCTCAGCCCAGGCACAATGTCATAGCATGACTGACGTGCATGTGTCCTCTACCTGCATGCGGGTACTCCATGTAGGCATGCTCCCTTGCCCCTCCTCCGCCACTCTGCACCACAGTTCCACCTTTGCAGTGATCTGCTTCAATCTTGCCATTGGGTACTTTCCTGAGTCATGCGTCCTGTGTACATGCTAACTTCCAACTGACAATCTGCCAGACATATGCTGTGTGGTACAGCCTTAGTACTTGATGCAGGGTATCTCACTTGTACTGTGCAGAGGTCAGATGCCCCGCAGGGACATGAGTGCCCCTTCATGCTCCATGTGCATTGCACGCATGCCCCTAGGTGTCCTTGACTGGATGATCACTGAAATACAAGTCCTGGGTGACATACATTGCATGGCATCTCATCAGCCTTCCCATCTCTACTGTGGGTCAGTACTGCGTTGAACACATGTTTAGGGTCTGACATTCTGTGTGGGTTGCAGGCCTCAGCCTGTTTAATGGCCATTGACTCTGTCCGACTGTTGTAGTGTCTTCTTCATACGTGAGCGGCCTCCAGAGGTTTCATCATGTCCTGCTTACTGTCCCTTCATCATTTGCAGTGTTGTCACTTGAATCACATTAAGCTGTTGATGCCAGTCAACACTGCCTGTCAATACACAGGTCTATGGTCAGCCTTTTGATACCATGCTAGGCATCCCTGCTTTTGCACTTGGGTGGAGGGGGGCTTTGCTTGTAGATATGCTACCCATTGAATGCACATTGCACGTGATGCCTGAAGTTGACCTTGCACTGCCTTCACATTTCTTGACACACACCATGAAGTCCTTGCACATGGAGGTAGTGAGTGACATACACATTTGCTGCACTGCATAGACCCACTTTTATGCAAACTGCCACCTTTCAACAGGTCTGATCACAGAAGCAATTCAAAGTTGACCAGCATGCATGCCAGGTTATATTTTGTGTGTCACATGTCTGCCTGATGTGTTTGGTGCCGGGGCGTGTGTGTGTGTCCTTCTGACATGTGTAGTGACCTTTTTTCTCTATATTTTTCAGATGATGACGCAATGGAGCTGGAGGATGGTGTTGTCATGCCAGACACAGGGTTGTTACCACTACATCAACCCGGCACAAGTGGCGGTCGTGGGGTGGTAGGCCACGAAAACCCCATGTGCTACAGTCCATCTTGTCTCTGGCTGACTATGAGTCCAGCCCTGATGACGACTGACGCCCATGTCGATTTGGATGAGCATCAAGTCCATGTGTCAGGAGTGAGTGATTCTGATGTGGACACTCCTCTGTCCACGACAACTGCACTGAGGGGTCAGACAGTCTTGGTACCTCCGCCCGTGGTGGATCGGGACGCAGGGTCACCCTCCACACCAGTCACTGATGTGCCTGGGACACGTCGACGGGGGCATGTAGTCGTGCAGCCGCGGGCGGTGCCAACACAGCAAGGACACACGGTCCTTGGGTCCCGCAGGGGTCAAGCCCAGCAACGCGGTCGCCGCGCGCAACCGCAGTATACTGAGTGGGAGCAAGACATGACTGCCAATTCAGAACGGCAGGGGGCAGCAATGGAGAACATCGCTGAGAGCATGGAGCGTGTGGCCCGATCTGTGCTCCCCCCCTGCTAGGCAGGTGCTTCTCCAGCAGCAGGCGGCACGGCCCGCGGCCCGCTCGCTCAGGCTGGGCATGGCGGCTTCAGACAGGGCACGCCAGGCTGAAATGTCATCTCTGCGTGAAGCAATTGCTGCTCACGCAGAGGCGCACATGGAGGCCCTGAGGGAGGAGTATGCTTCCCTCAGATCCACTCTGGGTGTCCTTCTGATGTCCCAGAGGGAGCGGGCAGAGGAGAGGTTTGCACAGCTTGAGCGTACCATCTCGGCTGAGCTACAGGCTTGCCGGGAGGTGCAGCGGTTGTCCAGCCAGGCCTTGCAGGAGGAACTCCGTGTTACACGTGCTACCTTGCAAGAGGAAGCACATGTATCACGTGAGGTCCTGCATGCAGACATACGTCACATCGCCACACAGAACCAGGCTCACCCGTCCGGCAGACTTGCTGCCGACGAGGGGCAAGCTGCGGCTAGGCGTGGCCAGGCTACTGTGCCACATCCTCCTTTCCAGGATGAGCCAGACTCGGACGACCATCTATCTCCCACATAGGTCGGGCTGTGCAGGCGTTGAGCCCATGGAGGTTTTTTTTTTGGGCTCAGCATCATCGCATGTGGGTGTTGAGCAGCACCCTGTACCTCCCCCCTCCTGGGTGCCTAATCCCCCCCCTCCTCGCCCTCCCCGGGTCGTATGTGGCCATTTTTGATTTTTCTTTTAGTTTAGTTAGTTAAGTTTCTGTTTGATCGTTAGTTTAATTAGGTAATGTAGGTTTTTCATAGTTAGTGTAATTAGTTAATATAGTTTAACATTTCTCGTCTATTGTGCTTTCATGTGATGGTGCGGTGCTTTGGGGCTTTTGAAAGCATCCACTGTCTGTTCCAGCTGGGCCCTTCAGGCTTGTCTTGTGTATGTGTTTGCTGCTTGACTCACATATGCCACTCCTGCTTCCCTTATCCATGGGCTCGCAAGGATGGTTTGGTGTAACAGCCTATTACACAAGGGCTTTGGACTGTCATATCTGTGGCATGTCTGGTGCTGTGTAACTTGTGTTGACACCCCTAGTGGGGATGATTGCGGTGTTATTGACCACTGTTCTGCTTTTGCTAGATGGGGTATTTCATGATTGAGTACATTCATTGCTATGCATTGTGTAGTATGTTTCTTATCTTTACTGTACACGTGCTTGTTGCAATTCATGCCGTAGATAGTGTGTTCCACACTTTGGATGTGAAAGACGGACTGATGGTGTGATTCCAGATGTACGTCTCTGACATGGTCCAGTAATGAGATGCCTGAAGAGACACACACAGAGGACTCTAAAGCATTAATCATGTGTTTCATGGCCTTTCTGCAGGGGGATGAGCCTCCAGACCACCTTTGCCAGCAGACATGGCCCATTGGACATCTGGATTCTGGACACGTTTGGTGGTGCCCACATGCACATGTGTGCGCAAGCAGAGTCACAGGGATTGCAGACATACATCCTAGAACTGCTAACGTGTTTCAAGGGACTCCAGGCAAGATGAGCAGCACAGGGGGGCCACAACACAGCAAAGCTTCCACCAGGCCAGTTGCACATGCATGCTTAGAAGCAGCACTGACGGTGGGCTTGGACGTATATTGGCGTTGAAGCGCACAATACAGCTCAGATGTGTTGGTGGACTGATGGCTAGTTGATTGTAAGGTTGTCTGGGGCACCTGCAGGGGCAGTGGCACATAACCTCCGGTCCACCATGGGCCATTGAGGCACTTGTATCACCCATGTAGCCTTCCGAGACATGGAAAGGAGCAGCTCACAGGGACATACAGCAAGGGACAGACTCGGGTGCAGTGCATTTCATTTCCATGTACATTTTGAAACATGCACTGCCTACTTTGTTTCGGTCATGGTGGAATACAACTTGTTCTGAAGTCATACCTTGCTATACGCGTCTGTCTGCTTACCCAGGGAACATTGCATGTTGTGTGAATCGTGACACATTGGTGTTCCATTTGCCATGCACCCACCGGCGGCTGACTTACTGCATTGACTGTGTATGACCCATCACAGGGGTAATGTTACATATGGGTACGAAGCATCCACACCAGACTGTCTGTCTGTAGAGTAGTTTGTTGCTATGGGGCATATTTGGTGGTGTGTTTGTGTGTTATGGGCACGCACAGATTATTAACTGTGGCTCTCTTTGCAGCATTGAAGTGCTCCTGGAACCGGACCTGAGAGTGCGCAGGCAGGAGGCCAGCACTCAAAACCAGAGCTAAGTGTCTTGTTGTTTTTCTTCCAAACTGCTCTGCATAGGTTTGCTGGGGGGTGCACTAATGCATGGATGAATGTGTAATTCAATTTGGTATGTTTTTTTTTCCCCAATCACCCCGAGTCCTATCCAATTCTAAACCCTGTACCCTCTACCCGGTGTTCCTGCTTCCCGTAACTATCCAGCAAACGTTCCCTAACCCTCTTTCCCCGCTGGGGTTGCGGATGCCTCTGTAAGCCCCAAGCTTGCAGGCGCCAAAACCCTAGAGGGGGTGGTTGGTTCGTGCCACTCCTAAGCCTGGACTCCGGAAGGCCCTGACAATGATGTACAAGTTTGTTAGGATTGTGTATGTGTTAATGCAGGTAGTACATTTTCGTGCATTCCCTACTTTCACGTGTCATTCCTCCTCCCCTGCCACTCATTCCAGTTAGCCAGTATGCCAACGCCTGTCCCGACTGCATATCCCTGACCCTCCTTCCCCACCAGGGTCTCAGAGGCCTGTGTGAGTTTGACCTTGCAGGCACCCGGGCCACGGTGGGGGTGGTTGGTTCGTGCCACTCTTGTGCCTGTACACGGGAGCTGTGACAGTACACATCCGTTCGTGGTGCATCATTCTATGTTATGTACCACACATGGTTCACATCCTGTTGTGACATTGTTTTACTGTGCTACCTTGGTTGTTACATCATTGTGGTAGTACTTGGCCTTGTGAGGTACTGCTACTTCAAGTCATCTACTGGAGGCTGTCCTGGTTCGTTTTTCTGCCTTGGATTTTGTGTTTTTGCAAATCAAGGTGGACTCTGAGGGTGCAGGCAACTTTTTACACACAAGGTGGGAGATGGTGACGAAGGGGAAGGGTGTTCCTGTGGCCAGGTGAAATTGAGGGTTGAAGACTCCATGACCCAGGTGCAGTTGTTCAGTGGGTCATGGTGATTTGCGAGGGAGGGGGGGGTGTTTTGTCGATGATAGTTGCCTTGCCCTGCAGTGTGATTGGGACCCTGACATTGTAATTGTGGTATCCTATGTACATGATGTGTTCTGCTGATCAATGCCTGTTCATGTCTTTTTTTTTTATTTTTTATTTCTTTTATTGATTTTATGCAAACAAAACAACACAAACCAAACAAGAAGCATAATCATAATAGTTCCATTGCACATCAATGTATCTTAATCACTGCTCCCACAACCCCTCCCTCCCCCCATGAGCCTATTTGTCAATCTCATTCAATGTCTGGCACATGCGGCCGGGTTTCGTTCTCTTCGGAGTCTGTTGGATCCGATATTACTCCAAACAATTCTGCTATTAGCGATTTCCAAGCCAACAGGATGCCCGCCTCCCCTTCTCCAGCCAGGCTACTCGCTTGTTGCCATGCCACCGTTTCAGCCTCCGCCCATTTCTGCAAGTCCTTCCACCATACATCCACCTTAGGCTTGTGGCATTTCTTCCACCCCATGGCAATCCTACGTTTTGCAAGCACATATGCCGGATTTCTCAGTTTCTCAATATGCTTGAGTTTCCGTGGCCTGGGGAACCCGCCCAGTAAGCAGGCCCAGGCCGTGTCTATAACAAGAGTAACCCCCTTATCAGCCAGTTTCTGCGCCACTTCTCCCCAAAAACACCCAATGATCGGGCACGACCAAAACATGTCATGTCAGCGTTTTCTAAGTTACATTTGGGACACGCTTGTCTTCCAGTGTTTCGGAACTTGGATATCCTCAAGGGGGTTATGTATGCCCTATGCGTAACATACAGCTGTATTTGTTTTAATCTGGCATTTCTAGACACTTTTTTGTGATAGCCCAGGGCACGCTCCCACACCCCATCCTCCATTGGGGCCCCCACTTCCGCCTCCCAGTCCAGTCTCAGATGTGTTAATTCTTTCCCAACCTTAGCCATCACCATCTCATACAATCTCGAGATCTCATGCCCTCCTTCGGATAGATCATATATTGCTCCCAAAACTGCACCTGGTTCTTCTATCAAAACTGTCTCTGGCCAGGTGTTCCTAATCATCCGCACCAATCTAATGTACGTGACATATTGGCCCGTATGTAGCCCCACCTCTTCGCTGAGTTCTACAAACTCCTTAATGGACCCCTCTTGCCAAACATCGCCTAGCGTTACCAGCCCCACCGACTCCCAGTAGGTCCTAATAATCACCCTCAACTGATTATCCCCTCCTGTCAAAGCAACCAGCGGTATCTGGGGAAGGCACGGGCATGGGACTTCCATCAAGCGACAAGCCCTATGCCAAATTTTCCACCCAAACCTCAACATCGCGGGACGCCCCCTCATTTCGGTTTCGGGCAGCCAGATCATTTCTTTCAAGTAAAACGGGGCGCAGTCCTGTCCAAGCACCCTGTGCTCAGGGGTCACTTCATCGGAGAGCCACTTAGCCACATACTGTAGCTGTCCCGCCAAATAGTAAACCTCAAAATGAGGCAGTCTGATACCTCCGTTTTCATAAAAGTTCTGCAATTTCCAAAACGCCACTCTATTTCGGGTACCATGCCACAGGAACTCCCTGCACATGCTGTTCAATTTACTGAAAAACCTCTTGGGTATCATGTATGGGATATTACTAAAGTAATGCAGGAGCCTGGGCAGGACTACCATCTTGAGCATTGCCCCTCGCCCCATCATCGCCAGGGGTAGTTTTGCCCAAAACTGCATGCTGTTCCTAATTTTCTCAACGGCTACTTCTGTATTATGTCTATGTTCTTCTTCCACCGTGTGGTATACATCTACCCCCAGGTAACAAAAAGAGCTAGTTGCCCATGGTACTTGTAGCACCGGTAGTCTATCCACAGGGGTCCCCTTATAGTTACCCAGCGGGAATATGACAGACTTTTGGGGGTTCACCGATATGCCCGACAACTCTGCATATCTTTCCATCACTTCAAGTATGTATAGGAGATTTTGTTCTGGGTATTGCAGGTACAATAATAAATCATCTGCGTACAAGGATATCAAGTGTCTTTCCCCTCCTACCTCAATGCCTATCGCATCATACTGTGCCCTAAGGCATATTGCCAGAGGCTCCAGGGCTAAAATGTAAAGCATCGGGTACCAGGGGCACCCCTGTCTGGTGCCTCTACAAAGTTGCCATCTCTCGGATATCACCGCTCCAGTTCGGACCCTGGCAAGCGGTTCACTATACAACATCTTAGCCCACCTTGTATAGCCCGGCCCCATTCCATACCCTTCCAAGGCAGCCAATAGCCATGACCACTTGACCGAATCAAAAGCTTTAACTGCATCTAGAGACACTATCGCCATCTCGCCTTCATTCCTGCTACCCCATTCGACCACCTGGTGAAGACGCCTATGGTTGTGTTATATTCCTATTCGGGAAATAACCCGTTTGATCAGGATGTATCAGTCTACCAAACACTTTCTGCAATCGATTTGCCAGGACAGCCGTTAGAATCTTGCTGTCCTGATTTAGCATCGACAAAGGTCTGTAGGAACCACATCTATGCTCTGGTTTGTTGGGCTTGGGCAGCGGTATTATGACCGCCTCTCTGAGCGACTCAGGCAACCGTCCTATCTCAAACGCCTCATTGAGCATGTCCAGCATTGGGGGGAGGATTTCCTCTCTGTATACTTTATAGAATTTGCTGGGGAACCCATCTGCTTCCGGGGTCTTACAGGTAGGCAACTGCTTAACAACCGCCTCTAACTCCTCTAACGTGATTGGCTCATCTAGCTCCTCTCTCTCCTCTTCACTGATCTTGGGCAGCCCTATGTCTTCTAACGTTTCAATTATCTTGCGTTGGTCACTCATCTCATCATCCCCGTACAGCGCTATGTAATAATCCACAAATTCTTTGTTAACCCCTTCTTGCGTGGCCACTTCATCCCCGTCCTCCCTAATAATGGTCCTAATCGGAGGCCTACGGGTCTCGCTTTTGTATAGCCAGGCCAAAAGGCGGCCTGTCTTATCTCCCCGCGCGTGCTTCCTCTCAACATATTTCCTATAATTAAGATTGCAGAGTCTTTCCCAATGCCCTGCACATTGTTGCTGTAGTTGGAGTACCAGCTCCGTGTCTACGTCACCGTTCTCCAATGCTGTTTCTAGCTCAGTTTCCGTCCTCTGTAGGTCAGCCAAGACCCCACCCTGTAACCCTCTTGACTTAGCAATGGCCGCCCCCTGCATCACCACCTTAAAAGCTTACCATAATGTGCCCGTGGAGTCAACACTCCCAGTATTCTCCACAAACAAGTTGGTAATCTCTTCCCTTATATCTTCCCTAAAGACTGGATCTTTAAGCGCCTCTGCTCGGAGGCGCCATGTAGGGATCCTCGCTCTCGGGGGGCAATATTGCCATCCGAGGATCAGGGGCGAGTGATCTGAGAGGACCCTGGCCTTATATTCGACTTGAGTAATCTGACATCACATCTGCTGTAGCAAAGACATAATCAAGCCTAGTGTGCAGTTGATGCGGGGCTGAATAGTGCGAGTATTGCCTCTCAGTGGGCTGTTTCATCCTCTACGCATCTGTAAAGCCAAAATCAATTAGCAGCGTCTGCAACGCTCTCGCCGCCGGGCTAGGCTTACCCACCCCGCCATCAGATCTGTCCACCACAGGATTCAGCACACAATTAAAGTCCCCACCCCAGATCACCGCGCTCCCTATACACACACTAAGGTTGGTGCACATGGCTCTGAAATATGCTGCTGTGTTTTGGTTGGGGGCATACGTGTTTACTATGCATACCTCCCTGCTCTCCACCAGCCCTCGCAATATAGCCATCCTTCCATCAGTTTCAACTACCTCTTGTATCGATTGGAACGGGACATGCGGTGCCACCCAGATTAACACACCCCGGGCGTACGCAGAATATGGCGAGCCCACCACAGTCCCTCTGAACTTTCTCTTAACCATGTCCAACTTCTCTCGCGTCAAGTACGTCTCCTGTAGTAGTGCAATATCTATTTTCTGCATTTTCAGATACATCATAATTTTATTTCTTTTCAGATAACTGTTAAGGCCCCTGACGTTCCACGTTATTATCCTGAGGTCTCCCATAAGTCGTTGGTAAGCACCCTCTCGATCTTCCGCCGATCACGCCCCCTCATGCGCCGCAAGTGCAACATTCTGATTCCTCCAAATAGGCTCGAAAACAAAACTTAAACTTCCCATAACCACACACACACTCAACTTCCCATCCCCCCACCTTCTTCCCCCCCATCCCTTCCCCAACCACACCCCCCCAACTGTTGCCCAGCTCCATTCCTGGATCTCAGGCACCCCCACATCTAGCCCTGCCTAGCACGAGCTTCTACTCAGGGCTCAGTAGGGTAAGCCGCCCTAATGGCCGCTGAAACTAATAATCTATCGGGGTAGGTCGTCCACGTTTTGTTGCTCCTTTTAAGAAATATTACGCATACAGATGCTACACAGTTACCAATTGCAGTTAGACTCACTATATTCTAGTCCATGTCGAGCACCAGGCTCGGATTGTGCTCAAAGTTCAGCCAGTTACAATTTCTCTGTACAATCAGGATCCTCCTCCCACTCACCCTCACAATGTCCGTATTGCAAAATCTTCATTCGGTATGCTCCTGTCGGTCACGATCCGCTTCATGTTCCGGGCAACCCTGCAGGTCCAGCCATGCAACAACATCCTCCGGGGTATCAAAAAATAGCGCTTTGTTCTTATGTAGCACCTTCAATCGTGCCGGATACAGCAACATATATTTGACTCCCGCCGCCCTCAGCCTTCTTTTGACGGCGACGTAACTATACCTCTGCCTTTGCACCAGTATCGTATAGTCCGGGTATGCTGTGATGTTGCTGGATGCTCTCTCTATCGTACCGCCCTTACGAAAATATTCAAGGATCTTTTCTCTATCGCTGTAGTTCAGGATCCTCGCGATGATAGTCCTTGGCGGGGCCCCCGGCCGGGGTTTCCTCATTAGGGCGCGATGCACCCGCTCCACCGTGAATCCTTGTGAAAGATTCCCTGCTCCGATCCCTGCTCCGATCCCTTGTATGATCATGTTTTCAACATAGTTTGTGGGGTCTTGGCCTTCTTCCCCCTCCGGCAGACCAAGCACACGGATGTTGTTCCTCCTCGCCCTTCCTTCCGCCTCTTCCACACGATTTTCCAGGTTGGCAACCTGTTGTTTTAAGACGTGAATCTACTTCGCATTGTTCGTGCTAACGTCGGTATTGATCTTCACCCCACTCTCCAGACCACTGGTTGTTTCTGCAAGTGCCCTGACATCTTGACGTAACCGGGTGAGTTCCGTGCCCACAGCATCAATCTTATTCTCCAGGGCGTGCGTAGGTCCGCCATTGCCAAGTCCCATTTAGCACTCAGACCCGTTATAGCCTCCAAGATCTGGTGCTTATCCCCTTCGGGGGCGTCTTCCGCGGGAGTCACGACCATGCTCTGCACCGATGTCGAGGGGGTCCGCTGCGTTTTCGTAAAAACCTCCATCGTGGGTTGCTTGGACTTGACTCTCAATCCTTTCGCCGACATGGCGCTGCCCTCCACTCCTGTACGGCTCAGTCTTGGTGCAGCTGCTGCACTGTCCTTAGTCCGACAATAGTCTGGCTCCCAGGTCTCCTAACCCACATTCAAGATGGCACTCTGAATTGTCTTATGGGTGGGCTATGGCCTCGCACTCCTCATTCAACTTCCGTAGGCCTTGTCGCCCAAGTGTCCAATGCTATCTCCTCCTGCAGTCAGATCGCCAAGGCTTCATTAGCGTACGCCAGGCCGGGCACTCTCACGGTGCCATCTCGAACACTTTTCCATATTTCCTGTTGTACTCGTCCTCCAGGCAATCGTCCGCAGCCTTGTCCCGGGGAATCAGTTTCGTTTCTCCTCAGAGGTCTCTCCTTTGTTAGCCGCCATCTTGGCACCGAAGTGGTCACACAGCCATACCAACAAAAACATATATATCTCACGATTCCTCGGGACCATGAACATCTCCCACGAACTCCACTTAGCGAGCAGCTTCCGACGCCTGATCCCCAAAGTTCCAGGCGCTCGTTACAGTTTCAGCAGGTAACTTTAGCAAAAGTAAAGTCGGATCATCACGAAGCACGTCCTATTCCATGGCCAGATAGCCACGCCCCGCCTGTTCATGTCTTGTGTTTACCTTTCAGGTGTGAGGGGATAGTTGTGGTTTGACATGCTGGGGTGTACACCTGGTGAATGTTCACATGTGATGTGTAGAGGATACTGATGGTCACTTGATTGCACAAGCATATGTTGAGTGCATGTCCTTACTGACCCACACACTCGCACTATGATGCACTACATGTACAACCACCCTTGGATATCCACGTGTACACTCTGTTTGCCTTCTGCTGCCCACTGTGTCCCTGCAGCACATGTTCTGTGACCAATTATGGATCCTGTACATGCCTAATTTGCTTTTTGATGTCGTTTGTCGCTTAGATGTGATGCTCAGGGTGTGCATCACACACAATGGCTGTTCACTGTACTGTGCGCTGAGCAGTGTGTTGCAGGAGTTGGACACAGCACACAGAAGCTGCAGTGTTGATTTTGCAATGCACAATGTGCATGTAGACAGGCATTCATTGTTATGTTACGCCTACAACTTTTGTAATGCATTTGGGAATGACTTATTTTGGGTGGGAGGTTGTTGGTCAGTCTTTTCATCTGATTCCATGTCAGGCATCATTGCCTGATGCCAATGTACATTTTTCACATGGCAATGTGTACTTTATTGGTACTGTGTTGCTTGCCATGTCATGTTGTGGTTTGGGAGGGTTTGAGTGACATAACAGTGATGGTCATGGCCTGTTTCGCAGGTGTGTGTGATTCACACCTTGCATGTCAGGGTCAGTCGCTTCTCAAAGCAACGAGCTGGGGGTAGATCTCTCTCCGTGGTAGGGGCCTCCCTCTGGAACAGCCTTCCTGCCTCCCTGGAACTTGAGGAGAACCATCTCTGGTTCCGGAAGCACCTCAAAACCTTCCTCTTTGCTTCTGCTTTCTCTCTATCTCTCCCTTGCTAAATTCTTCACTGAAACTGCACTGAATATGCAACTGGGCCAATCTCACCAACCTCGGTCCCTGGCCCAGCCACTCTCCACTTGCACTGCCTCCCTGGCAACCCCTGCACTGCGGGACTGTCTCACTATCCCTACAGCCCACCCTTCCCAGCACTTGTCTGCACTTACCTTTGCACTTGCCACCAGCTGGCCTATTTATTTGTTTATTCTACTTACCCTGTACTGCACTCCCCCCCTCCTCTCCTTCCCCTTGCACTTTTCCCTTCCCCCTACCCCTGCACTTGCGCAATCTAAATGACGCCTGGCCTAGTAGGATCGTTGTCTGTCTTCCCTTGTTCCCCCCCCCTCCCTCCCTGCCTCGTCGCACCTTGAAACACTTGTGTATAGGCACGTTACAAATGTCATATCATCTCATATCATATATCATGTGTGTGCCTTTTGGTCACACCGGATAGCTTGTGTTTAAGTAGCTAGGGATGCACACAATGTGGCACTTCCATGGCAACAATCTCAGGGTGGTAAGGTTGTGACAGTTGACTGTCTCTTTGTCATCATCGATTGTCTCGTGGTATGTGCCAGGCCTGTGTGCACTCCGCAGGGGTGGGAGTTTAGGTGAAAAATGTGGCCACAAGCTGGGTCTGGGCTTCCTCGCCACGTGCCCTGTCCCCTCCCATGGGCAGCGCCTGTGCCTGTGGTTGGGGATGTGGGGGCACCACCATGTCCACCGGTACGCCCTGCCGTGTTGTAACATTGTGCAGGACACATGCTGCCACAATGATCCTGCACACTAGTGGGGGTGCATAGAGTAGCTGCCCGCCAGAGCGGTCAAGGGAGCGGAAGCGTGACTTGAGCACTCCGAATGTGCGCTCCACTATGGCCCTGGTTGCAATATGGGCGGCGTTGTATCTTACCTGGGGTGGTGTGGTGGGGTTCTGGATTGGCGTCATCATGTGGTTGCTCAGAGGGTAGGCACTGTCCCCTGGGGAGGTGTAAATGGTTGCGATTATTGGGGTTTGTGTATTTGTGTGTGTGTGACATGCATGCATGTGCAATGGCATTTGTACTCACCTAGGAGCCATGTGTCGCCATGCTGCCCAGCTTCCAGGGCCCGGCTCAGGGCAGACATTCTGTATATGAAACTGTCATGGGTGGAGCCAGGGTAGTTTGCATAGACAGAGGTAATGATTCCCTTTGCATCGCATACCACCTGTACATTGATGGAATGCCAGTGCTTGCGGTTTCGGTAGATGTGCTCAGTGGCCCTAGGTGGACGTAGGGCCACATGGGTGCAATCTATGGCACCGAGCACTTTGGGGAAGTGTGCCACCCTGTAAAAATCCAGGACAACGGCCTGCCTTTCTGCAGGTGTTCTGGGCATGTATATGTGCCTGCGGACTGAGGGGGCGCGCTGTCATGATAGCCAAGACCTGGTGTAGGCAGCGTGACTGCGTGGCCTGCGAGACCCCCCCCCCCACTATGGCAGTAGTCCGCTGAAATGACCCAGTGGCCAAAAAATGCAGGACATTGAGCACCTTCTCCAAGGGGCTCAATGCTTGGGAGCAAAGGGTGGGGGATGTAAGGTCATCTTCCCACTCCCTGACCAGGTCTAGGATGATATGGGGTGGAAACCTATACCTGCCGTAGACCTGGTCGTCAGGCATCCCAAAAAGGCTTGTCCGTGGTGCGAAAATGCGTGCCCTGGCTATTCTCCTCCTCCTGCGGTGTCCCACGATCAGTGCTGCGACAAATGGGGCATTCATCGTAGCTGTATATACGTGTTTGTTGTTTGCGCGCACTTTTATACTGTGTGCGGGGACGCTTCCGCCTGCCTTCGTGTGGCGGACGCGTTGACGCCTGCGTGCGTCTTTTGCCGTGCGTGGGTTTCCCGTATTGGAATCCATGAATACGGGTTGTGCGCGTGGACGTTCCGTGTAGTTCCCTGCAGTACTTCCCCAGTTACGCTTTCTTTTTCACGCGTTATTCCCCATTCCGCGTGTTATGCCCACTGTTCCGCCCACTTTGGTTATGTGCGCCGTGCTATGTGCGCTTTTGCTGTGCGCGTAGCGCACGCCGTTTGGTGGAGTGTGTGCCCGCGCGCGCTATGCAAGGATTTGGCACACGGACAGCAGGAAACACGCGCAGCATCTTCCTTGAATCGCACGCGTGCGCTGGGTTTCTCACGCTTGTGCCACCTTGCGCCTGCTTGCGCTGGGATTTTCGGCGCACGTTTGTTCCATGAATCGACCCCTAGGTTGTTAAAAAAAATACCTTGCTTTACCTGACGAAATGGCTTCCACAAGACTACTTGCGTTTCAGCCGATACCACTGCAGGTCCCCCTTTTCCACCAAATGCTATCTGGGATCATTTGACCTTTTCAGCAATGTGACTGAGGCCAGGTCTTCCATTACACTAGACCTTTAGTGCTTTCTTTCTCCTTTTCTTTCTGACTCCCAAGGTGTCTGAAGGAATCAGCTAGTGAAGAAAAAGGCTGCAGTAACACCTTTTGGTCTGGAAGGGCCATGGGTTCTAACTCCTGCAACATGTACACTAGGTGTCTCCTATACCATGTGCATCTACCGATTCACTGTACTATGCATCCCCACATCTCCCTAGCCACCCATCGTACCCTCAGCAATCATTGAGCCTCAACACTCTTAAACCCACCCATTCTAGTCACCAAGCATGCAAAGGTCATGCTCCTTAATGGATATATTGGCACCTCATCACTTACATCGTTGGCGCTCTCTTTATCACAGAAAACTGGTTATCTCCCAAATCCACATTCATCCTCAATTACCTTGTTTATGCAGGCTACACCATACCTCAAATAGGTCATACATGGAAGACTAGTTGTGATGTGCCAGTCTGCAAGAATCACTCTTGCTCACACAGTCACCTGCTACACCACCTTCCTGTGAGACTTAACTTATCAACCCCGTAGCAGTTTTAAATATTAAATCGGTGTCAGAAGAGACTATTGGTGGGTTTGAGTGCCTTTAATAGAGCTAAAATAATGTCCCCTTTTATATGCACGCATGGAGTGCAACCCAGCTGGCAGCAGACATTACTCCCGAATTAAAAAACATTGGTAATTTCTCAGTTGCTGAAAAAAGCAAATTGTGATGCTGAAAACGTACAGAATTACAGCCCAGTGGCAGGCTTGTTATGGGCGGCGGAAATCCTGGAAAAAATTGGCACTACTCAACTGCAGGATCTGCTACAATCCGGGTTCCGCCCAAAATTTGGGACGGAAACAGTTGTGGTGGGAATGTGGGATAAACTGTTGCGGGTTGCGGACCAAGGGCTACTCTAACTGCTGGTAATGCTAGACCTGTCGGCAGCGCTCAACACGGTCGACTCTGTTACCCATGTCAAACGCCTAAGAGAAATAGGGATGGTCTAAGCTAAGGCCATTAGTTGGGTCACTTATTTTCTGTCAGAACATCGCCAACAGGTGAGGTTGGGAGGTTTCCTGTCAGATTCCATTTGGCAGAACTGTGGGGTCCCTCAGGGATCCTTGTTTTCACCTTTATTATTTAATCTTTATCTGAGGCCACTTATGGATATACTGCGGAATCATAGGGTTGGGTTCCAGTTATATGTGGACGATACACAGTAGTTCATTAGATTGGACCACATGGAGGAAGCCTTTATGAGGATAACAGTCAACCTGGACGAAATCAACAGCTGGATGTCTGGCAACTCTCTTTTGCTAAATTCTAACAAGACAGAGATTGCCTTCTTGGGACCAAGACAACATCTCCTTAAAGAGGATAAATGTCCCTTGCCTCCGGTCTTGCTGGGTATATGATATGATATGGCATTTACAATGCACCTATACACAAGTGTTTCAAGGCGTGAGATAAAATGTGAATTAAAATGTGCACACAGGTTAAAAAACCTTGGCTGTATATGGCAGAACGACTTGGGTTGTGAAGGCCAAATCAGAGCCAAAGTGCAGGCCGTTTTTTTACTCTTTGCGACTAGTCAGACAAGCTCTTTCTTTGTCCCTGTGATTGATCATGCAGTAGTGTTGGGAGCATTGGTAAATTCACAGTTGGACTATTGTAATGGTCTCCTAGGTGGGATTCCGCCTAAACAGGTGCAACGACTTCAAAAGCAACAGAAGGCCAGAGTCAGAATGGTGTTTGGGGTTAGAAAATACACACTGATCACTGGGTTACAGCAATCTCTTCACTGGCTAACTGTGGATAATAGGATCAGGTTCAAGATCATCTGCCTGATATACAAAAGTCTTAATAAGCTGGCACCGGCATATCTGACTGAAAAACTCCAAAATTTACCAGCCAACACAGGCCCTTTGATATCAAGAAAAGTTAACTTTGATTGTTCCTCAGTCATCCTGTGTTTATAGAGGGGACTAGAGATTTTTGGTTTTTGGTCCCAAAGAATGGAACTGTCTCCCATTAGAGGGTTCTGCAATTCCATAAAGCGGTAAATACGTATTTGTTTAAATAGGTATTGGGATTGCTAGCCATCTGTTTTTAAACAGGTCTGTCCATCAGTTTGATTACATTGTATGCAATCTGCGGGTAGATTCGATTCAGTTCGTAGTGCTGCTAGTTGCACATGTCTCAATCAACCAACTAAACCAGAAACCATGAAAACCATGTAATTGCATTTCAACCTCGTGATCTCCCTGAACATCAACTAGCTCATCACACAGACCACAAACGTTAAAGGAAACATGCTTTTTCTAGTATTCACCACTTCAGCAGACCTTGAAGGTTTTGATGCCTTGCAGCACCCACAATACCTATCCATCGTATTGCACACCCTCAATGGGCAGGTGACTCTCTCTAGTACCACAACAATGCTCCTTTAAGAACCTTCCAGGGAGCACACTAAATGATAATCTCATAAGCCTAGAATCTACCACTGACCTTGCTGCAGACCCTTCTCAAATCATTACACCTCAACCTGATTGACATTCTGCACCCATGCACCACTTAAAACATGGATCATCAAACCATCTGCAGGCGGTCACATGCCCTAACTCAGAACTCACCAATAACAAACACTCAATTTTCTGTAAAAAATAAATAATTCTGATGACAAATCCTAATGGCAGGAAGACCCTCATCACCTTAACCCTTTGTGAAAAACCCACCAGAAATAAATTAGCATCTCTGCTGTGATGAATCTAGTGCAGTCATCACCGATTTCCTGGCAGTGACCTCCTCCCACGTGGCCAGGGGACGCCAGTCGCTATCTGATCCTGACCCTGGGGCCAGATATATGAGGGATAATCACGTGGGAGGAGACAGCTGTCAGGGGGGGAGGTGGTGGCCTAATCAAATGGTATTCCTCCCTCTGTCCTGATGAAGACCCTATAATACCCATGTTCTTGTTGTCACCCCACAATCCCCTTCTAAAACCTGATCAAAAATCCCTTCCTTTGTGTCAATCTCAACGAAATTCCCTTTTTACCTCAAACATTCGCAACACACATAGAACATTTCTAATGTTTCTCTATATGAAACTTTTGAACAACATAATTTTAGAAATCCAACAACATCTATGGACTTCAGCTGCCATAAAACCTCAGGTACCGAAACGAACAAGAGGAGAGATGAGTCAATGCAAACTAAGAGAAACCCAAAAAAAGTAGACTAGTTGTTTTGTTGAATCTGGTTATAGGTCAAAGGATCGACAACTAAAGGATCGAATGGTCAAAGGGTCGACACCAAAGGAGCGAAAACCAAAGGATCGAAAAAAGTATTTTTTTTTTTACTTTTTTTTTTGGGGGGGGGTGGTCACCCCCCAACCCCTGTTTTTCGAGGTAAAAACCACTTTTTTTTCCCTAAACTAAAACCCCCCAAAAAATGTAATAAAAAAAAAAAAATCCGATCCTTTTGTTTTCGGTCCTTTCGTGTCGATCCTTTGACCCTTCGAGGCTTTGTAGTCGACCCTTCGACCGGACACCGTTGAACCTATAGTGCACGGGACATTTAAAAATGGCATCCAAACTACATTGTCAAGTCGTAGGGGAGAGAACCGTGCTGCAGAAAGCCGTGCTGCAGAAAGCCGACACAGAGAGGACATTCGGATCCAAACGGCGGCTCTTTAAAACTAGTCATACATACTGGATGCTGTGAAGGAAGGAGAGGCAAAACGGGCACACCTCAAGGACCCCGTGGAAGCACTTGGGGCCGTAGCCGAGCTTCTGGAGGAACTGTCATGCCAGGTAACCGCATTCTCAGGTCCAAGCCACCATAGAAAGCCGTTGATTGAACGCAGAGCTGCAGGAAATGCTGGGGGAACGTCTGCATCGTATAAGAAGCGGACCCAGTGAGGAAGCTTAACCGCAGAGGCCTGCCATTAGTCAGAGATGCTGTAAACTACCAATGAGTCTGCCCAGAGTCGATGGGGATCCCAGGGTGTACCGACACGCATGCAATCAAGTGAATGAACTGTATGCATTTGCTAATATGGACAATGCTCAAAAACGTTTTAAATACTGACGAAACCCAGTGAGAAGGATATTTGAATACTGACAAGATGAAGTGCAGGAGCAAATACTAAACAAATACATATGCTTGAGATGTCAATATGGGGGAAAGCTGAAGCAAGTGTTGCCACAAAGTAAATATATTGAGCACAAAAAAGTATATGTTGCTATAGCACGTTGAAAAGGACAGTGAAACCAATAATAAATTCTGACAAAAGGAATGCACCGGGGAGCTGACATTTGGGGGAAGATACCTGGCAGGGTAGTATACCTGGGGATTTGAAGAACCCATAAGAGGATTCCTGGCAGAGGAGTATACCAGGCAATCCATCAAAGTTGTAAAGGAAAGTCTAACATTGTTGTAAGATACCTGGCAGGTAGGTTTTCCAGGGGATCTGAAAAGCACATGAAAGAAGTCCTGGTAGGCAGATACACTAGGCACGTGAAGATGTATAAAGAGTAACATTTTGGGAAGTATACCAGGAGATCTAAAAAGCCCACAAGAGGATTTCTGGTAGAGTACTACACCAGATAATCCTTCACGGTTACAAGAACTTTGTGAATCTGGTACAAAGGAATTGTTGGATGTTGTGGAATACATTATTTGAACAAGGACTTTCCGAATCCAGTATAAAGACCCAGAGGAACTGTTGGATAAAGAAGCGCTTGTGTGACATAAAGGAATTGTTGTTCAAAAGAAACGCGTTTGCCAACCTATCTACAAATCTAGAGGAAGGGAACCACCCTCTGGATTAAAGGGTTTCTCCTTGCGAACAGTTTTGTTGGATTTATCTTTTTATTTTTATGAACACTTTTACTAAACATCTCCTTTCACCCTTAGTTATTTGTTTCTAGTGTGAGGTTCAGATTAGAATGTTTTTATCATAAGGACAGTTTATAAACCACTTGACACAGACTTATCTTTAGTTTGTTTCTTGGTAGGGAAACTCTTATTTAGAATATGGCTACAGAGGTGTTTTTCCAACCCATTTCTATTTAATAAAATGTCTGAAAATGAGAACATTCCAACTTCGTGTTCGCCTCTCATTTCTGACTCCTCACACTGCGAAATGCAGCTATTTAAATAATCAAGCAAATGTGAAATACTCTTCATAGCTGCAAGGGAAATTGGGCAAAAAGACCAAGAGATCCCAGTGCTTGCAACGTAATTCTAAAACGGCTGTGCGGCTGCGGTCAATTGTTAGTGTGTGAATGCCTTGCCCAGCATCCACAGCGTAAGCAAATTAGAACAATTATAACAATCGAACTGCGCCACACACAAAAAATCCAATTGTGCTCAAGGGCACCCTTACAAAATAAGACTTATTACACGGTACAACAGTGACAGCAACAGTATCTATGTGATTCTCAAACACCACTGGCATTTACTTCAATTAGATCAGGATTAGGCTAAATTTCTTGAGACCAATCCTGCTATTACATTTAGCAGAGCAACGACACTTAAGAATATCTTATGCCCATCCTTTCTGTCTCAACCCTCAAGTGGGGGGACATGGCTTTCACAAGGCAGGATCAAAGGTTTCCACAAATGTGGGAGCTGCAATATGTGTATGCATACTTGGGAGACTGAGACTGTTGATTTTAGAATAACTGGTAAACATGTAATTAATGCATTTATTAATTGCAATTCGAAATTCGTAGTCTATTGCATTATTTGTATCTGTGGTCAAATGTATATTGGCAGTACAATTAGGCCTCTCAAGATCCGCATTCGTGAGCATTTTTCTACTTTGTCAAAACAAGACTCTAAATATCCGCTGGCCAATCATTGGCAGACCTGTCATCAAATAATGCAAAGGATATAAGATTTACAGGACTACATCAGGTCTCTTTGCCCAAGAGAGGGGGCAACATTGAACTTAAGCTTAGACAACTTGAAGCACACCTCATCTGTAAACATAGAATGGTTACCAGAGGCCTTAATTCAGATCACGTGTTTCATGTATTTTTGTGATAGACCTATATGTGATAAAAATGATGTTGCCTCCTTTCTTCTTTTCTTTGTTTTTATGACGTTTTGCTCGATGTAATCACTACAGTATATTATATCTCAAGTTTGACAAAATGAATAGTTGATATACGTTTGCTATGCTCAACAATATTTTGCCAGTGACAGGACTGAATTGCGAGTGCTTTTTGCTGTACACAAAGTTTTCAGTTATAATTACAGTTGAGTGACTAGGCCCTCGTGGCAAGCTCTGTGCAAATGACTATGGTCTTTTAATAATAACGAAAATTTAAAGAATTGCTTATATCCATCCAACTAGAAGTGCAGCGGTTCCCCATGTCCGCGGCGGCACCGTTTTTCTCATTTTTCAGCTATTCTAATAACGCCTTTGGCCAATACTCTCTGGCAGCCTATTATACATAGTTTAACATTATTATGATTATTTTTCAATTTTCCATAAAACAGCTGGGCTTTATTATTCCAACTTACTTTTAACATTGGATTGGGTGCAATACGACTGCACCGCGACACTCCTAAAATGGCGGCGTAAATGGTTCGCCGTCAGCGTTGCAGCAACAGGCTACAGCTTTAAGATATAGAGTCCTGGAGACGGACTCATTTTTCGCCGACCAGCAGGTAAGCAGGATGCATGCATGAACCTGCACACAATCCCTGAACAAATTTAGTGTCTTCAATTGGTAATCATATAACTTTTAAGCTAATTAGGGAATTGCCATGTATCTCCTTTCGTCTTTACAATTGTTGCACGTTGGAATTACGGACTGATGGCTTCTTGACGTCTAATTTTTGAAACTATGCCGGCTTTCCAGAATCGCTGCAGCCCGCAGATATAATTTACAATGACAACTGCAAGTTAATTAAGGTAATATTATTATGACTTATAATTTTAAAATATACGTCTTCGGATGGCGGAGAGGACGCTAATTTAGCGTATATATGTTATTTTTCTTCTAGTTAGGCTTTCTGATTCCGGTTTTGACTCACTCACTTATCTAATTAGTGATATATTTTTTGGTTGCAATAGCGCCACTTACCATCTCGCGCTGGGTTTACCTTGGTTCTTGATCCATACTTATATTTTCTTTTCAACAACTAGTGGTTCAATTTGGAGAAGAATACGTGGTAAATATGCAATTTCTTTCTGGCATATGCTATCGAAATAATAACTAATGGTTATTGCTGAGACATATTCTACAACTGCCTACCTACCGATCTGGCTAACTGCAGGTTTTGTTCGATTTTTTTCTCCTTCTTTGTTTTGGACTATCTTGATGACATCCCTGACTGGGTAATATGAATATTGCGCATTGTTTTTCTTATGAATGGTACATGAATACTCTTTGCTATATGCATATTTATTTTCTTTACCCTGTATCATGAATGATGACAATTGATGCGTGCTAATTGTGTATTTGCTGATTACACACTATGCTGACAACCTGTTGCCCACCAATATCTGGCCAATGCATTTTGAATGGTTTTGCATAACTCATGTACAATTTTACATATGGTTGGTTTTATGTACTTTAACAGCCTCAGAGGAAGAGCTACGCTCGAAACACGTGTCAGGCTGTTCATGGAATGGATTAAATAACTGTACACCTGTACTTTGTGGCAGACATTTTTTTTGTGTGTGGCGCAGTTCGATTGTTATACTTGTTCTAATTTACTCTTCATAGCTATCAAGCACTGCAGTATTCTCATAGCCGACCCTGCTGTACCGTAGTACGCTAAGTGTAGCCCCATCCACAAAGTATTTTCCAACAAAATCTACAATTTAATGCAACTCAAGATGACACACAGTACATAGTAATGGCCTGCACTGTTTTCAAGCTTATATACCCTGTACAGACTTAATAACCAGAACATCAGTAGTGTAGTGAACTGGACCAGGACTTGTGTGCTATATCCAAGGTCCTCCCACAGTTTGTCGCTTTTGTCTTTTAATTTTAAAAGTTAGGACCGCAGCACTAATTGGAAACAGATCTGGCAGCTAGATTGAAGCCTCTCTGCAGTGCTCTTTTTATTTTTTTCATGTTTTTTTTTTTCAAATCAAGTGACAATCTGCTAAGTGGCTGTATTTATACTAGATGTTTAAATATGAGCAACAATTATAATGTTTCAAATAGTTGTCTGAGTTATTCAAAATAACATTTCCATCTTCACCAAAATGCATTAAAGAAAACTGCAGGCTTTGCTTGTCTTATTTGTAGGAAATGGAGAGCGGCCTCTATGAAAATGTGCCTCAGTTAAATTGTTTAGATAATTATTAAGAATTAACATTAATCGGCTGGTGTAAAAATACTAAAGGTTCCTTATAAAGGGATGTGATGGTGTGTGTCTTGTCCAATAGTGTTCTTCCATGCGTATGTTTGCTTGAATGAGCTTCATAAACAAAGCATTGGCATTGTAGAGGAACATATATTTTCTTGAATGCAAGGTGACTGCCTTCCAAATGGTTGTGAATATGCGAGGCCAGTGTTGAACAATCATAGCATCCTTTGTTTGCTGCAGTAACAATCATCCCATTAGCTATTTAAGTGTGTCAGTACACCACCGTTATCCCCCTCCCCTTCGCCCCAGTAACACCATCAAGTTACCGGGGGGTATCATCATCATATCGGTACTAAGTAAGGTATGGATGCAGCAGTCATAATCCAAGCCCTCTTCTACTAGCCAAACGAGCCACTGCATACAAGGGGATGGCTATGCAGGAATGGGGAGAAGGACATTGGCAGAATTTGGACTCACGTATTTCCGCAAAGGATCTACTCTTCTAGAAAGGTCTAAAATTAACAAAATTTAATTATGGGATCAGCTGCATGACTTCGAAAAAACAATAGTGCAATTATTCAAGTTCTTTCAGCATGGCTTACAAAAGTAGAATTTTAACACAATGTAACAGCTTGTGTTCCTATGTATGGATCAAGAGTATGTCTTTACATCAAGAGCCAGTTGGGGTGTAAAAAAAAGAAAAAGAGCATTGGTTTTCTGGGTGTGCAGGAAGGGCACGTGGAGTGATTAGAGTGTCTGAGTTAGTCAGTTCCCCGATCAGCATTGGTCCTCTAGCAGGGACTGAACTAGGTATGTGTAAGAGTTTAGGCTGTCAAGATTTTATTGCCTTAACCAGTTCCCCATACTATGGATTCCATACTGAATCTGTGCAGCAGGTTTCAAGTATCTGCTATATACTGTTCTACTATTAAAATGTTGCATTTACCAAATAGCTCTTTATTAAAATTGGAGCCCTTATTTCATATCTGTTAAATAGCTGAACATAGTAACAAGTGTAATAATGCACATTCTTTTGCTCTTCAATCCTCTTAGTCACATGCATTCCGTTATGCTCCATTCCATTCTGGAGTGTGGTAAGTTAGAATCATGAGACAGACAGGGTTTTTTTTATTGCTAAGTGATTCAAACATTCTAATATGTCCCCAGTGTACTAATCCCCCTTCCCTAAAGAAAAGAAGTCGAATGATGCTCGTCAGATGCCTTGCAAATAAAGTTGTCTGTTGTCCAGAAATCTGATCTAGAGAGTTCTGTATTTACCACTTTACACAAAAATATTCTATTAACACAATAAGGTTTCTTCCCCAATCATTGCAATCGTGACTGCCTTCTCACTCCAAGTGGATGTCTGCTGATCAGACAGAAAGGAGCACCTTGCACTTTGTCAGAGTTCCAGTCAGTACAACACATTTCTCTTCTCGTCCTCCCCCTCTTCAGGTTGTTGGTTTTGTGCACCCTATGTTAAATCTCTTCCTCATTAATATTCATCAGCCAGTTTGTCTCAGTCTCTGGTTTATGAACCAGACTGCATTGCTTCCTGATTCTTTAGACCACACCACGTATTTTCCTTGGAGTTGCCACCCAGGAATTTTATTCAGCTCTCTCCAATGATTGGTATCCTTTTTGGGGGGTTCGGGTTTCTCACCCCACCTTGGACATTGGTTTCTCTTACCCTTTGGGATTTGGTTGTTCTCACCCCGCTCTGGGGTTGGATTTTGTGCACCCTGCCCTAGGCTATATTTTTGGACAGCCCGCTTTGGGGTCTGACTTCTTGTAGACCGCCTTGGCTATAGTTTCTCTCCCCACCCTGGGTTATTGTCTCTCTCAAACCATCCTGGGGGTATGGTTTCTCACACTTCGTCTTGGTGTATAGTGTCTTGTAGCCCTAATTGAGCTATTGCTTCTCCCTTCCCACCCTGGGTTCGGTCTAGTCTCACCCTGCCTGGTGGTTTTCCTAGCCTTTACCTCCCACGTCTCCTGTAGCCAAAGCATACTTTAAACTTTGTTAGGGTTCTCTTCCGGCAGACAGGAAGCTTCGTGGTAGATGTCTTTTAGTCTTCTTTGCTGCCGTCAAAGCAGGTGTCCCTCCCACAGGCTCCTTGGGACCACTGAGACGCAATTCCTCTGTCCACCATCAGACTCCCAACTCAAGACCCGCACTGCTCCTTTCCAGGTGTTCCTGTTTTTGTGGCCAGCTTCTCAGCGTTCGTGGGCTTGTACATGCATTCATTAGGCACAATAGGCTTCGATCTGCCTCCTCTGGCCACACCACCCAGGAGGAGATAGCTACGCCTCTGCTGCTGCACAGGCGACTTACTTTCCTAATTGCTTATCTTATCTTTGTCCCAACCAGAAAGGGGGCGGTTTTGTTCTACATTTTCTCGCTTCAGGCCCAGACAGTGCTTGAAAGGGGTCACAAGACAAGTCAACAACTCATGAATGAAGTTGTGAGTCAGTATAACATTAATTTCCCATATAACCATTAAAACTGTTATCTTTTTGGGATAAGAAAGGATAACAAAAATCCCTATCTTCGGATTTCCTGTCCTCTCCGGGGGGACCCCAGTGAGATCCCGCTTACCCTGTCCACTAGGGGGTTTTAAACTAAGTGGGTTCAATTCCCCAGTTGTAAAGGGGGTGGCAACCCCTTGGGCAGAGGGGAAGAATTATCTGGATTCTTCACACTATTTATAAATTGTACTCTTGATTTAGCCATTATAAATCCAGGAATACAATTTCCAGAATGGATGTTGTGTGTTGGTGGATAGTCGATGACGGCAGTCCTGTATTTTCAGCATGCTCTTTTTAAAAAGCCTTTTGTTACCATTTGAAGACCAAGTATAAAGCATAGTATACTTCAACACAAACACCATTATCACAAAATCATTTTCATGTAGAGAATCCATCACTTAAACTTAACGGGAAACCTCTGTAAAGAGGAATGGGCCACCCATTGTCCGCAATTGAAGCAGCAACAAGGAGGGTGAGTAGTGGTTTGATATTTTTATTCCGAATCAAATAATTTCATGAAACATATTGTATACATAATAATAAACGCACAATTGGAAAAGATAAATTAAATGAATGTAAGCAACCAATAGTCATTGTTAATGTATAAGATCTATAAATGATGCATGTTCGTCAGTTAAAATCCTGAAATCAAACTGGGCCAACACATTCTAATTAAACTTGAGCATGAATAGGAAGAGCAGATTTTAAACATTTCTCAAGGATGATTGAATTTGAAGATCTCTACACTGAGTGAAACTCAGTGCTCGTAAGACACCTTTTATTTAGAATTCCCTTGGCAGAAACTAAAAAGAAGAGATCAAGAAGACACACATTTGTGTTCCTACTAAAAATGAATCGTGACAACAATGGCTGGTAAACTCCCTGAGTCAGATCAACTAGATATTAGTGTTTCTAAGGGCAACAAGTCCACTACAAGTCTTGTTTGGATCTGTCGAAAAAGCTAGCATTTACGGTGGCCAAAAAATGATTTTCGGTATACAAGCCTTTGGAAATTACCATGGCACACCTCACCGACTTCATATTCAAACTAAGAGAATCACCCTTGTCTGCTGTGCAAGATTAATGTGCTATATTGCAAGTTCTCTTGGCCTGGTGGGTGGGGGGAAGGAGAAGTGAAGACATGAACAAAGAAGTGGAGTAAATTAAATGTACATTGTTTTTAACTTTTAAAGCATAGCGTATTGCAACAATGTCTTGTATGATGGCTCTAGACAAGCATGCTTGTGTTAAATATAGCGAGTCATTAGGATGGCATTTAGGATACCTGATCTTTTTAGTTTACCAAGTAAAAATTACGAATAACATAAGTTGCATCTGATTTTGGCAACCCTAGTAGGTTTTTTCATAGCTCATGCTACTAACTGCAACAAACAGGTTGAGATATAACTCCAAATGCCTGACCCATAGATCTTCTAGTCAAAGTTGTTGTTTTGTAAATCTTTACATGGGGCCCCTACAGGTTTCTTTTCCAATCTGGAAGCAAACCTGAAAATGCCCCCCACAGATTGAGCTATAGCAGTCATCATATTCTCATTAGCAACTTCTAGGAAAGCTTAACATCATGTGGGATTCCTAGGTATCAAAAGATCTTCTGTGCTCAGGGTCACTCTATGGATACAACATTTTTAAAATTAGAATGCTGGTGCTTGAAAAGCAAATTGCGTCCGACTTATAGATCTACATGTATTAAATGGATGTTGCACCGCCCGCAAGAGATGAAGAAAAACTTAGTATAAAGATTGAACATGAAGGAGGCTAGTGGACATCCCTGCATGTGGCCTTGAAAAGCTTGGTGTGCAAGCTACTAGAATTGTATCTGGCAACTATTGTTGCATTCTCTTATAAGATCTTGATTTCTAATTGTTAATAGTTGCTCAACACCCATAATGCAAGGACTGACTGAAGCTTTTGTGTCTCCAACCCATCGAAAGTCTCTTAAGCGTCTATAAACCATAGATATATCAGCATACCTTTACAATAAGGTATCTAGCAGTGGTTAAATAAAGATTCAAACATTGGTGACCGGTCAACAGGCATGGTTGGAGTTTGTAACAGGTGGGGTCTCCTTTACCACTTTATTTGAAAAGCAAAACAATAGTGTCTTTTTTCCAGGTAGACTCATCTATCTTTCAAATTTACAAAGATAGTGGCCCAGAGCAAAGTACAGTGTACGTGTAAGTTCAGTGGCATTTGGTCTGGCGCGAAACATTTCCTGCTGATTGAGGGAGTAAAGCACATTACTTTTCTTCCATGGAAAATTGGCATTTCAAGAACATGCAAAGCTGTGAACCTTAAATCATTTATCGTAATGATCATCTTGCTTCTAAGGTAACTTGCAGGAATTGCAAATTGGTTCCTTTGTTTGTGTAATTTACGGGTATAAAGGGAAGTACAGTACACCCCCCCCACCCATCTTTCAGGAGAGATAAAAGCATGAGTTTTGGGATGCAGCTGTGAAATCTTTTTATACGCAGAAAGGATCGCACTCGGTTCCTACGTAAGTATGTTCCCAACCCACTGATGTTCCACGTCACTATCTTAGTCAATTCCATCATTATAGGACACACACATCCATCTCCCGGACCAAGACACACAGTGAGGGTACACGCCCCCTTTCCCTCTGCATCTGTCTAATTTCTCAAGTGCATAGCTTGTAACAAACCGTGTTTACAAAACAAGCTGTAACCCAAACAGTGTATCCCAAAACATGGGACAGTAACATTGCCCAACAGCTTTCAGCCGCTTGGGTGTGCCCATACTCGTAGCAACAGGCTACCAGGTATAGGATGTACTGAATAGCCGGTGCCAATAGTCGACAATACCTTGGGGGAGACATTAATTTGCGCACTCGTGAGCGGCGTTGCACCCCTGCCATAAAGCGGCAATCTGTTTTATCGGCACCTATGGATCAAACGGAACCATGCTTGGCAATTTGGTAGGCGCTGTCTGTCTTTCCCTTGCCATCTGGTGGGGTCTCCATGTTCTTTTCTAGCATTACATTGTGCTCCATCCACATGTTAACCGCTTCTGGGGTTTCAAACATGTGCAATAGCTTCATCCTGGCTGGATAAATTAGAATATATTTCAGACCATGCTGGCACAATCTATCCTTCTTAGGGATGAACGTATTACGTTTCCTCTGGACTAATGGAGTTTAATCCGGGTATATTGCTATCTTGATGTTCACCCTTTGCAGGGCACCTCTCTCTCGAGTGTTGTCGTATTACTTCTCGATCTCTGAAGTGGAGGACCCTCGCAATAATCTGTTTCGGATTGGTTCCTGGTGGGTGTCTTTTCTGCAAGGTTCAATGTGCCCTCTCAATTGTAAACCCCTGAGACAACTTCCCAAGGCCTACCTCGTGAAGTATCAAGCGCTCAATATACAATGTGGTATCCGTATCCTCCCACCCCTCCGGTACTCCAAGTACTCTAACGTAGTTCCGTCGGGAGCGTCCCTCTGCATCTTCCACATGGTCTTCCAATATGGCGTTTTTAGATTCCAAGGTTTTCAGGCTTTGCATTAATTCAGCCATTGTGGACGTGGTTTCCTGCAACAGTGATTCTGTTGTGGTAACTCGGTCGGCAAGCGAGCGGAAGTCCTGTCTCAGGAGGCGAACGTCCACCTTAACTTCATCGATTTTACACTCTATGGAGGATTGCAGGGTGTCAATAGCCTCAAGGATTTTTTTATCCTGAGTCTTTTGCGTCTAAGGGGCTCAATGTCCTTGTCACCAATGTGGTCGGAGCTCTTTCCCTGTGCTGCAAAAGAGTCCATTATATCTGGATGGGATCCAGCTGTGAAGTTATCATCCACTTAATCCCACATACTTTTGCTCTTTTACTCTCTCGTTCTCCAAGAAAATCTTTCAAGCAGTAGGTCTCTGCTAAACACTTTCTTGCAGCCAAGACTTGTTCATAAGCCAATCACTTGGTTTCTAAATAAAGCAGTATCTCTGCTTGGATCTTTGAGGGCTGATAATAGTATGCTTTTTGCAGAACGACAGGTGCTCTTGGACCCACCCTTTCCACTTCGTAATCTTCGGCATATGTGCATGAGTTAATGAAGATTAAATGAAACTGCAGATTATATTAATGGATCTGACAATTTAAAGTGCCAAAGATTCCAAACATAAATAATATATCATTTTATCTTGAACTTTACACCTGTAAGGAGAAAGCTAATATTTGCAGTTTACTGCCTCCAATTTCATGCGTTAATTAATCTTTTATAGCAAACTTAATACTGGAGGCCAGTCTCTAAGTGCACGACCAGGATTCAAACGTGTTGCTCTGCGTTGTCTTGCGTTGTCTTGCTTCGAAGACAGGAGATAATCTTGCTTTTTTTTTTTACCTACTTGTCAGAAATGGGAATTAGAGGGTTGTGGTCACTATCCATGCTGAATATCGCCTCCAGGCCCCTGTGTGGAAAAATTGAACAATGATAATAGCAATATAAACCGTGCTACTTGGCCTTCTCGCCAGTTTAAATTGGAGTCTAAATTTGTTCAACAAGTAATGATGCAGTAATGACGCAAAGGCCTGATTCAGTGAAGATATCACGGAGACTCAAGCCTGCCCTATTTACCTACATACACGATGCACCATGATGCAAAATTCGTAACTATCTCAGCATGGTCTTCATCAACTCCTCAAGCTCAAAGCCAAGCAATTAACATCAACATTGCCACACATTGGAAATTGTGTTTTCAGTTCCCTGTCATTCTTTTAATTCCCAAACATGGATTTAAGATCAGCAAAGAGGTGATTAACCATGGCCAAAGTGATTGTTGAAGCACGTTGTAAAGGTGTAGGAAGAACCTTTTGGAAGACGTAATTTGAGTCTGCACCAAATGCCGTGTGCAGGTTAACTCAACTAATCTACGATCTAGTGATACAGGCACACAAAATGCCAGGCCTTTACAAAAGTGTCCTTTTCTAAATTTCTTCACTGGAAATGTGTAGGAAAGAAACCTCATAAGATAGCATAGGTCAGGCTTTTCCAACCTTTTTGAATGTGGGGCCGAAGCATGAACTTTTTGTCACCCGGAGGGCTGGCGAGCCAAAAGTCAACACCCTCACCCAAAGCAGTATATTCAAAATCGATGGTGTGTGTGACCTTTGACACAATTGCATCACAAGCAGCGATAGCCATGCAGTCCCAAAGATGTCAGTTCTAAAGGGGAACATGTACATTCCATGTCACCAACAGCAGCAGACAAGAACATTGTAGAACACCACATTTTAATGATCAATGTGTCCACAGTGTAAGACAGCACTGTCACTGATGTAACACATTGGCATGCTGGCTGTGGCCAAAATATGCCTCTGTAGCAACATGCCTATACTAGTTGTTCCCAATTTAGGACAGCATTGTCCTGTACAAAGCATGATTGATGCTGCCTGAGCATGTGCAGTGTGCCCAATACATATGGCAGCTTATCTCTGTAATAAACGTTCATTACTTCTGTGGTAATGAAAGAAGCATAATCCCATTCAAAAGTTAAAATGTTGAAAATTGATCACCCAAAGGTGAACCCAATTGAAGAAACGCGATGCAAGCCCAATCTAAAAGTATGAAGGACTTTTTTTATTGCATGATTAGTCACTTGTAAAGTTGCAACTTGTAAAGCATTCAGCACAGTTAAGAAGTCCAATAATTCTAACACTGCACATATTTTCAGTGTGACACTTGCCATTGTTTTTGGTTGCACACATGCTCAATATCCGCTGGCACACTTAATGTGGCAATGCGAAGTATTTCAGATAGGTGTCCATCTGTCAAAAGTGATCTTGATTTTGTTTTTATGCTCTTCAATCTCGAGAAAAGCTGTTCACAGCAATACGTGCTGCCAAAAAGTGCAATGAACCGAAGTGCGTGATTAGACAGATTTGGGAAAGAGTCCCATGTAATGTATTTACTATACAATGTATGCAGGGTATGTTCAGAGAAGGCTCTCTTCAGGTCACCATTACTTTGCATGTCAATTTATTCCATTTGAAACATATCAGGAGCATTGTGACATTAGTACCAAACGGATCTGCAAAAATCTTCAGCTCATCACTGTGCTCCCTGAAATCTGAAAATCGTTTTTTAAATTCATTCAAAAGATTCCCAACCAGTGCCGAATACTTGTCATGGTTGATGCTGTGAGCAGATCTAGTTATCAGTACTGTGAAATGAGTAGTATTTTTTTCATTCAGCTGTTTCTGAAACAATTCCAGCTTATGAACAAAGGATTTGATGTGCTCATACAGCTTGTTCACAAACTGTTCCTTCCCTTGCAGTTTTATATTCAGGTCCGAAAGATATTTTGTTATGCCAACAAGGAATGCCAAGTCATTCAACCAGCTCGCATCATCCAAGAAGGTGACCTCTTTCCCTTTGTTCGTCATGAATGTTTTAATTTCATTAAGCAGTGACCTGAATCTGGATAGTGTGGCTGCCCTGCTAAGCCAACGAACTTGGCAAAAGTAGATCACATCATCATGGTCTGCTCCCATCTCCGTAAGAAATGCTTGGAACTGTCTATGTTTAAGCCCTCTTGCCCTTATGAAATTCACCGTAGAAACAACCTTTTCCATCACATGCGTCATCTCCAAAGCCTTTGCGCACAGTTGTTCCTGGTGAATGATGCAGTGATGCATGATGACATTCTGGGGAACTGACTTTGCCATTAAACTGGCAAATCCATTGTGTTTGCCGATCATAGCAGGGGCCCCATCAGTTGTCAGACCACAGAGTTTGTCCTCTGGCAGTGTTTGGCATGTGATATACAAGTCAGTGGGGGTGGGTGCGGACACAGACTGTGGCACCCTTGTGATGCTACTTAAATATGAATTAATGCAAAGGAATGCTCTTATTCTCACGTGGCAGGCAGCCAGAGGGAGATAAAACACTAAAATGCCACTGAAAAATTAGTATTTGCTCGGTCAGCTTTGTTCTAACGCAGATAAACTCGGAGGATAGTGCTCTTAACTGGTGGAGGACAGAGAGGGAGGTCAGCGATAGTATCAGGTAAACCGGAAAAGTCATTGCTGCAGCGAAATGAAACAAAAACAAGTTCCAGAAGATACCCAGGCCAACACAGGCTGCTAGTAGGCTTCTGTACACCTGTCATCTCCCTGAGGCGCTGCATGTGTCTGTTTCTGAGTGCCTGCTCTCTGGCCCTAGGTGGTACAAGGTCCACCTTTGTGCAGTCCATGAACCAATTACTCAAGACAACCATATTATGGAAATTACCAACTACACCCACTGATTCGGTATGTGAACATTGTATGATTTGATCACTATCCTTGATGATACCCAGAAGGTGCATGATGGTGCCATCAAGGTGTCCCACATCATGATAACGGAGCAATGGAAAACGGCGGATAGCACAGGGGCAACCTGCTGGTCTTGGAAGCAAGACCACACAGAGCAATAGAGGTTTAAATCCCAGATCCGCACTTAGAAACCAAACTCAGGTATTACATTTAGCTTATAAAAAAACAAATAAATAAATAAAATGCTACCATATGGATATATGTCAGGTTGAATTGGACATGTTGGCTCAAGATTGTCCCAACGAACAAAACACATGTGACACTAAGTGAAACACTGCAACTACAAGAGTGAATATTTATCCCTTTTCATATATGGTTGGGGACTTAAGGCTTCACCCTGAGGTACCCTGGCTAGTCCAGACATGGAGCCCTTGCTCACTGTGCTTAGAGAGGCACAGGTCCACCTCACTGATGAGGCCTGACTAGGCCCAAAAACATTATATTTGATTGCTCCGAAGAAGGGGGCGTCTTAACTGGAAAAGATCATTCTGGGGCGGAAGAAATGCACTGGGCCTGTAACTGCCTCTGGTGCCACCTGTAAAGGGGCAAGGCAGTAACAGTCCCCCACCACGGCACATAATTCGGGTCCAAGGACCCGACAAACATTATGCTTCCAAAAAATGCACTGGGCCTGTAACTGCCTCTGGTGCTCCCTGTAAGGGGGCACCAGAGGCAGTAACAGTGCTCCGCTGCCACGGCCCGCATTATTTATTAATTTATTCAATGTTTGTCAGGTCCGTGGACCCGATTAATTAATTTATTTCCGCAATGTTGGGCCCAACCAACATGGCGGAAATAAATAAATTAATCGGGTCCACGGACCCGACAAACATTGAATAAATTAATAAATAAACTGGGCCATGGCCTGTTACTGCCTCTGGTGCCCCCTTGGAGGGGGCACCAGAGGCAGTAACAGTCTCCCACCACAGCACATAATTTGGGTCCAAGGACCCGGCCAAACATTATGCTGCCAAAAATGCACTGGGCCTGTAACTGCCTCTGGTGCCCCCTGTAAGGGGGCACCAGAGGCAGTAACAGTGCTCCGCCGCCACGGCCCGCATTATTTATTAATTTATTCAATGTTTGTCGGGTCCGTGGACCTGATTAATTTATTTCCGCAATGTTGGGCCCAACCAACATTGCGGAAATAAATAAATTAATCGGGTCCACGGACCCGACAAACATTGAACAAATAAATAAATAAACTGGGCCGTGGCGTACAAAAAAAAACCACAGAAAACTTACCAGGCCTTGCTTGGTCACCGGCGTGATGCTGGGCTGGGCTGGAAAAGAAGTGTGAAGGTGGTGCCGGCACGGTATACCTTAACTTCACTCCGCCCATAAACATGACGCATGTGATTTTCATTGGCTGAGAAACAGCCATTGGAAATACTGTGACCATGCAAGGTTTTCTTTTTTTTTTTTTAATGAGACATACCTTGCATGGCAACAGTATTTCCATTGGCTGTTTCTCAGCCAATGGAAATCACAACCCATGCCAGCTTGTTTGTTTGTATTTCCTTTGTTTGTTTGTTCAGCCTCACGGGCCACATGAAATGGCTCGGAGGGCCGCATTGTGGCCCGCGGGCCGTAGGTTGGACAACCTTGGTAGGTCAACAGTACAAGTTTCCTGCAAGTTGATTACATCAAATGTTTGGTCAAACTGGGCCCATCTGAAGAACTCATCTTGTTACTTGGAATTGCAATATTCCATTAAAGAAAAGATAATTTTACAATTATGCGCGTTTACCCCCACCCACCAGTCTTTAAATTATTGGCTTCCATAGAACCAAGTACCACAAAGCAGTTCTGCTATCACCAAAACTAAACCTCTAACAATGTGTATTGTACCTTCATCAGTGATAAATAAAGATAAAATCCCAGCAGGGCAAGAGGGTACTGCAAGGCTCTTTAGGTTACAAACTATTTGCTGCTTTTCCCTTTATCAGATTCTGCTTGGCTGGGATATTTTGCCAGACTAAGCAATCTGTTAATATGATCTTTAGGAAGGGAGATCGGACTAAGAGCACAATGTTGCTATTACACCACCACAGATCACTCATAAGCACTCAGATTGAAAGGGGTGGGGCATGCCTTCATAGGCCATGGCAAGAGAGAAAAGGTGAGAAAATATGTACATACTAGCATGTTCCTAATCCAAATTCCTACTAAAAGAAATATCTTCTTATTGTCAGTACATCTGTTACCCCTCTCTCCTTCTAGGGCTAACAAAAAGACAAATGAGATGCGAATGCTTTTTTCCTGTGCTCCATTACTGATATAAAATTGATCCTGTACTTTGACATGATTACAAAAAGACCTACTTGCCCCTTGACATTAAAGATAGTCCCCTTTACCTATGGAGGCATTTTGGCTGGAACTGCCTGCTCAACTGCAGAACCCAAGCTGTCCAATTTGCTGGTGCTTCTTTTCTGACTTTAAGAGAGGGTTGAAGATTTGTCTGTTCTGGTTTTTAGGGGAAATGTAGGGGATAACTACTACTGGAGTGGTAAACTCAAGGGAAACTTCTGTTTAATTTCCTCTAAGGTATATTGCTACTGGGAATTAAGTGCATATTGCAACGAGTACATAGCTCTTCAGGCTTTGCTTTAAATTCAAGCACAAAGCTAATAATTTGTAAATTATTACAAAAGTTGACATGTCCTATTTATCCAGAGGGACAAAGGAAGCTGTTTCCTGCACTCATAATTATACACATATGCCTGGAGTACCCTAGTCAATCCCTGTGGCAGTTCATGCTCACAGAGAAATACATTGACAGTTGACAGCGGTTCTGCATTGTAGATAAAGTAATTGTGCCCCTGGTATACAATAGTTCAGTGTATGGGAATTTCTAATAGACAGACTGTGTATGAGAGATGCTCTACCTTTTACTTGGGATGTGCTCTCTTCTCCAATATTTATCTTTCATAGTCTCATGCTTTATTCCACTGTACATAACAAAACCTCAGAGCAATACACGGCACATCAATACAAAAAAGACTTAACTCATTGTCTGTTCACCTCATTTTGGTTCTTTTAGGCTTCAACCAATGAGGTGCTTAGGCTTGTGTTCTATCCAGAGGAGCCATCTTCACTTCAATCACCTCACTTTGTGTGTTAGGGAATCCTCCAAAGTCTTGACTTAATTTCTAGGTTTTGGCCATTAGGTGGCACTGGTCACCTATAAAGCCGAAACTATTAACATGGAAATAGCAGATATAGGGTAGTTAGCATGTGAGGAGGGGCACACACCTTGCAGATGTTGTTTGGTTATTTGTCTTTCCTGTTAAAGCCCACGGCCGTGCTCAGGCCTATGTAATTTTCAGTCTCAACCCAGCTCCTCTCCACCCAAAACATGCCCACCTCAGCTACATGTCTCACAGGCTAATCAGCAAGCCTGTGATGTGCAGCTGATTGACAGTGGGGGAAATCGGAAACTGAGATATAGCCTCATAGTGGTCAGTCATTGACTTCTCTCTTTGAAAACCCTGTCCACCAGTCTTAATGGACTCATCCTGAACCTGCTGAGCGAAAGATCAAATGAGAAAGAAGGCTCTCCGTTGTATGGGGTATGGGTCGATCTGTCCAAAGCATTTGATCTCGTGGACAGATCCCTCCTCTGGCAGAAACTTTACAACTGGGGGATTCCGGCCCCTCTTCTGCCATGCTCATAGAGCTTCAAAAGAACATTACCACCAGGGTGAGGTTTGATGACCTCGGCAACCTATCGGAGACAATCCAGGTTCTCAAAGGAGTACGACAAGGATGTTTGGGTGCACCGTTATTCTTCAACCTATTTCTATCAGATATTGGAGACTTTTTAGCCTCCGCATCGCTAATCTGTTTTAGGATTAATGGTAGAAAACTCCATTGGTTGGCTTACGCTGATGACGTAGTGCTCCTGGATGGTTCAGCGATAGGGTTGCAGCAACTCCTGTCCAAACTTAATGAATATGCCAAACTAAACGGTCTGATAATCCATCAAAATCCTTACCACTAACATAACTAAGACCAGGAGAATTGACTCCCTTCACCTGGTTGCTGCGTTTACCACAGGTTTTTCCTTGAGTCTGTTTCAATCAGTAGGCCATTCGTAAATAATCTCTGGTTATCCTCTGCAGTTCTTTTAGAGGACTGGTATTTCCCCTCCCTCTTTCTTAGAGATTGTCTTAGTTCTGTTTGGCTTTCTTCTTTCTCTGTTGTAGGGTTTGAGACCCTCTTGTATATTCTCTTCTTGAATATTTTGTTTGTTCAACTTCCCATTATAATCTTCCCATAGTGCTATTTCATGTATGAGGTTTATCTTCCTGAGCTCACGGGTCTTTATTCCGCAAGTGTCTTTCTCTAGTATGCTCTCATTCTTAGTCTTGTGATATGGGTGGACCATTCCTTTTTCCTAAGGTATTAAGCTTACAACTTAATCTCTCTCACTCTCTATGGTATTCGTATTTGTCCTGATCTCACTAACACAGTCCTGGTGCAATAAGATTCAGTTCTGTTTCTATCCCCCCCTATGGTTTTCATGTGTCTCTTTACCTCGATAAAGCAGTTCTGTTTCCTTGGCTTATTTTTTCTTCTTTTGTAAATTGGCTCTGGGACGAGTTTCGTTTAACTTATGGTTCCCTCTTGACCTATTGGTATTCTTGTTCCCTGTATTACCTTCTATTTTCAGGAATAACGGCGTTGGTACCTGTAGGAAGGTGGACTCTTTCCTGCTGTATTCATTGCTCTGTGGCTTACTTTCTGCATCGTCTCTCTCCTCGGTGTCCTGCTTTTGCCTTCTGGATAGCGCTGTTGCCATGACTCGGATTGGGTGTTTCTTCCTCTGGCCGGTCGTGTCAGCGTCGTTTTACATGTGGGCGGTGCACCACAATTGCTTTGTGATCACGCCACCACCGTACTCTGTTCGAATTTCCTCCGCTATCACATGCGGGTTCTCCAGCATTTCTCGCTCCATGTCAGAGCTGCTCTGGTTTACCCGGGTTCTGCGTTTGACAGCCCCACCTCCTTCCAATCTCTTACATAAAGGGGGCTTGCCCTGGTTCTCCCGGCCTCTTGTTCTCTCTCGGCTTTCAATCCTGTCTCCTTAGGCATATTATCCCTTTTCAGTATCCTCGGTACAGTCTGTTGGAGACTTTGATTTAAAGGGATAACCTCAACTTCTTGTCGCTGATAATGTAAGTTCATTCATGAAACTGATAACATTCTGAAGTATTACACAAGTCCATATAAGCCATCACTTGGAGGGCATCAGGGAGTTCCTCACAGGAGCTCTTGTCCCCTAGGGGAGTCTCCACTTGCCATGACCCCTAGGTGCGTGCTCAGCTCCCTGGACAATTCCAGTTAGACAATTTCTGCCAGAGCTTGACATGATTGACACTATCGAACGCTCCTCGCAGATTGATGAAGGCCAGATGTAGTCTCCTTTTTGCTTTTAGGGTTTCTGATTTCAATATGTATAAGATCAGTAAGTTAACCTCAACTCCAACTCCTTTAGTAAAGCCAGTTTGACGAACGTCATAGATTTCTTCTCGCATGGACCACTGTGCAAGTCGTTGTCGTAAAAAAGAGGCAAATAGCTTGCCTATCATATCTAGCAGTGCAGTCGGGCGATAGTCTCAGCTCCCTAGCCTTGCAGCGGGCGGCTCTCCTTAGGGAGAAGGGACACATTCCCTCAATTTGTCACACAACCCACACTGACTGCCCCTCCACTGCTCTATCTCTCTCTCACACACACTGCTCTTACAAACTTCACACTGGCACACAACTTCACCACAAACAATGTACACACACACTGATCCCCATACACACCCACATTCACTGCTTACAAGCACTAACCCTGCCCCAAACACTGACCCTCCCCCCACACACACATTGCCGTACACAATTCCTCCCTCACACTAACTGTGTGTGTGTGTGTGTGTGTGTATATATATATATTTCTGAGGCTTGTGGAATCTGCTTAGATCACATGCTGTGCATAGGCCGACATCTAGTGGAAGCTGCGGAGTATTACAGTTTGTTTTTCGAAGTCGAAAATGGGCGTCGACACAGGCGTGCCAGTAATACTATCCCTAGTGTGACGTCCACTGTACCCAAGATCCCTCACGCGTGTAGGATCCTCAGATTGTTTTTTTCCGCCAGCACGACGGATCTGGGCCTCGGAAGGCCGCTGGCCTCGGCCCGGGCCTAGTAGGCCGCTGGCCTCGGCCCTTACAAGTAGGGAGAGTGGGGGGTGGTACATACTCTTCACTCTTGATATATAGTTACATTTTATATATTCCTACACTTAGCAGCCCGCTGCCTTAAGGTGCGTATGGAGGGTACCCCTTTTCAATTCTGCCCCAAGTACAATCGCAAATACCCTTGGGTCGACAGGCACGCCACGTGCAATCTCTGCTTGCCGAGGGATCACCCCGAAGCGAACTGCAGAGCGTGTAGTAGGTTTAAACCTAAGACACTTAAGGACCGTTCGACAAAGCGTTGGGCCCACCACGCCAGGCAGGAGGCCATGGCAGCGGAGGGCGCCTTCAGCGATGGCAGCGACGCCGTACTTTCGGACGGCGAGGGCATTATGGCGTCGAAAGACAGCCGGCGAGCGCAGGTCCCCGACCTCGGAAGGTCGTCCGGCAGGGCGGCTATGGGGAAGACCCCCGGCGACGCAAGCGCTACACACCTAACACACACTAAACACACTAAGACCAACCGGACCTCGACGACGTCGACTTCCCGGAAAGAGGCACAAAAAGAACGGTCCGACTCGGCGTCCTCTGGGCGCTCTCGATCGAGATCACCTCACGACGCAAGGCAATCATCCACTCTTGCCAAGAGTGCCTCGCTACACACATTAACGGAAGTTCGATCGTCGGGAGACGAAGACGACTTCCACCCCCAGGCCGCGCTCCAAGATACCGAGACCGCGGTTTACACCAGTGAGGCCCCACGCCCGAAGCACACAGATACCTCTCCAGACCCTCGGCGCCAGGCGTCGAAAATCTCTGGGGCCTCCAAGGGACAGGGAAAACATTTTTCCACGCACGGGGAGGGGGGGAAACAGCGGAAAGCACAGCCTTCCACCCCTGTAAAGCCATCCTCTCACCCTAGGCAGACAAGTAAACACAAGTCTACCCTTGAAAAGTCCCATAAATCATCTCCTGCTAAAGTAATACCCTGTTCCAGGGAATGGTCCAGTGAAGACATAGACAGGGTTATGTCTAGGATGTCTTCCTTGGCTGATTTTTATGATAAGAACCCAGAACACTTTCTTTCATATAACCCTCAAGGGGCCACACCCTCAGGCTCCTCCGATCCTATCCCGCTAAGTAAAAAGCCCCGGGTCGAAAGACCTGAACCCTTCGAGGTTCAGCCTTACTCCACTCCATATTCTACTCCACTCCCCAGTTACCAGGGACAAGTTTTCCCTGAAGAGGACCAGGAGTTTGAAATTATGGAAGAACAAACCGGGACAGATTACTATGCAGAGGATGAGGACCTGGAGGAGGGAGAAGATGAGCAGGAAATTTACAGAGTAGATTCCCCAGTACAAAGCGAAGCCCCAGTTACTGACTCTCCAGTTGATAACCAGCCCCTCCTCAACGAGGTTCTCGCTCGAGCAGCGGAACACTTCCACATCGACACCCACGGTGTACAGGAGGAAAGGGACTTCGCGGAGGAGTTTGTAGGAGAGAGAAGACCGGTCGCTCAGACCATCCCTATCCTCAAATCCATCCAACGAAGAATAGATCCTTCCCTGGTGAATCCTAACCTCACCAGAGCTGTCAACCCCAGAATTGAAAAGATTTTCCGGGCAGCCCAGTCTGACCCTCTGTATATAAGGGGACATCTTAAACCAGATTCCCTAGTGGTAACCAACACTAGAAAAAGGGCTGGCACGCCCTTATCTTCATCAGAAGCTCCTCCCGATAAGGAGAGCAAAAACCTTTACGGGTTTGGCAGAAAGGTAGCCTCAACGTCCGCCTACCAAGCAAGGATTGCGAATTACACCACCCTGTTGGCTAGTTACAATTGCCATCAATGGGAAGAAGTCGCGGCGCTCATTGCCTCTGCTCCAGAACCGTTAAAGGGCCAGCTGGCTCGGATCTCAGCAGAGGGGAGAGCCGTGTCTGGTTGCATTTTAAAAGCAACTTTCGACGCCGCTGACAACGCAGGGAGATTGATAGCAGAAGGTACTGTTATCAAGAGACATGCGTGGTTACGGCAGTCGGGATTCAAGACAGAAACACAGGCTTCTTTAATAGACAAGCCAGTGGAACCCGACCTATTGTTTGGGAAAGCGGTCGAAGACGCACTTAAAAATGCCAAAGATGAATATGAGACTCTCAAATCCCTTGGCCAGCTTACCAACAAACCCCCTAACCAGAGGGGGAACAATAATTTTCGTCGCCCACGCGGCCAAAATTCACAAAGAGGCAACTATGCCCAGGGACAAGGTACACAATGGAATAACAACCAGCAGTCTACCCAGAGTTACGGCAGGGGTAACGAGAGGTCGTGGAAGAGGCAGAGGCAGCCCCAACAAGGGAGGTGGCACGCCTCCACCAAAACAGTGACGCTCAGTTCAGGGTCCCTTGCCACGCAACCCCAGTAGGGGGACGCATTTCCACCTTCACCCAGGCTTGGGAAGGGATCACCTCAGACAGATGGGTGCTGTCAACAGTATCCGCAGGATATTGTATAGAACTACTGCAGCGTCCCCGGAATCATCCTCCACGACAAAGAGTGCACTCCCTAGAGCATCAAAAGATCCTTCTCGAGGAGATCGCCATTCTGCTAGAAAAGGACGCGATAGAACTCGTCCCAGGACACCAGGTAAACAAGGGTATCTATTCAACTTACTTCCTTGTGCCAAAGAAAGATTTGACAATGCGCCCAGTATTGGACTTACGGCCTGCCAACAAGTATGTCAAGCCCCAAAAATTCCGTATGACCACGCTACAAGAGGTAATCCCCCTCCTAAAAAAGGGGGATTACATGGCAACCTTGGATATGAAAGATGCTTATTTTCATATTTCCATGCTCCCAGCGCACAGAAAGTACTTGCGCTTCAAGGTGGACAGTCGCCACTACCAATTCAAGGTACTGCCCTTCGGGATAGCTTCAGCACCAAGGGTATTCACCAAGGTACTGGCGGTGGCGGCTGCACACCTACGCAGGGAAGCAATCCCGGTGTACCCTTATCTGGACGACTGGCTCATAACGGGGGAAACCCCAGGAATTTGCAGGTCAAACATTCAAAGGACTATCGACCTCCTCCACGAATTAGGCTTCTCCATCAACGAGAAAAAGTCAAGTCTGGTGCCAAGCACCTCAAAACAGTTTCTAGGAGCTATCCTAGATACTCAGAAAGGATTGACCTTCCCTTCGGAAGAGAGAATTCGGAATATACTTCTGCAAATTCCGCATTATCAGTCAGGTCAACAGATAACAGTACGCAAAGCTATGCGGTTACTGGGCATGATGGCGTCATGCATTTACCTGGTCCCCCACGCGCGTCTGCGCATGCGTCCCATGCAGGAATGGTTGGCGAAACAGTGGTCTCAGGCAAGTGGTCATTGGGACGATCTAGTGGTCGTTTCGCCAACACTCGTACAGAGCCTACACTGGTGGACAAGAGAGAATCTCGCAAAGGGGAAACCCTTTTACGATCCCGAAGTACAAGCCGTGGTGACTACAGATGCATGCCTGACTGGGTGGGGAGCTCACCATCTCCACCACACAGCTCAGGGTCTCTGGTCTCACTCAGTAGCCAAGAACCACATCAATATGCTAGAGCTTCTGGCAGTATTCCGAGCGCTAAGGGCGTTCGAGCCCCATCTACTGAACTTGTCGGTGCAGATCAGGACGGACAGCACGACAGCCATGTTCTATCTGAACAAGCAAGGGGGGACTCGTTCGCCAAATCTGTCCAAGCTTGCCCAGAAAATATGGATATGGGCACTCAGACGGAACATCTTCCTGTCATCGCAACATGTTCCAGGGGAGCTCAATTCCCTAGCGGATGCTCTAAGCAGAGACTCCCTCCCAGAAGAACACGAATGGGTCCTTCACAGAGACGTAGTAGAAGATCTCTTCTCTCAATGGGGTTTCCCCACTATAGACCTATTCGCCACAAGCGAAAACAAACAATGCCCAGGATTTGCATCCAGGTTCCCCCAGCCGGACTCCCAAGGGAATGCCCTGTGGATGAACTGGTCAGGGATGTTTGCGTACGCTTTTCCACCAACTCCTCTCATCAGGAAGGTGGTGTACAAGATGAACAAGGAATCGATGACGCTCATCCTAGTTGCTCCCATGTGGGCGAGACAACCATGGTTTCCACACCTACGCAGGATGGCGGTGTGCGAACCCATCAGACTCCCAGCCTGGTACAACCTACTGTCCCAGCAACAGGGTCAAACAGTGCATCAGGAACCCAACTCTATGAACCTAGCAGCATGGCTCCTGAAGTCATAGAGTTTGGACATCTCAAATTACCACAGAGGTGTATGGACATTCTAAGGGAGTCCAGGAAACCAAATACAAGGCACTGTTACTTTGATAAGTGGAAAAGATTCGTTATCTGGTGCCAGAATAAACAAATCAACCCGGTTGATTGCACTCCTTCCAACGTTGTGACATACATGCTCCACCTGCTGGATGCAGGGTTGGTTTTTAACTCGCTGAAAGTACACCTGGCAGCCCTCTCGGCTTACACCACATCCCATAACAAGGTCTCGTGGTGGAAAGTACCAGTGGTTAAAGCCTTCATGGAAGGAGTAAAGAGACTTCACCCTCCTATTTCGAACCCACCGCCAGGATGGGACCTCAACGTGGTGCTAGCTAAGCTCATGGGACCCCCATTCGAACCCATGCATAAAAGTAGTCTCAAACACCTGACTTATAAAACGGCCTTCTTAGTAGCCATTACCTCCATAAGAAGGGTCAGTGAAATTCAGGCTCTGTCAGTGCAGGATCCTTTCTTTACTATCCACAAGGACAAACTGGTTTTACGCACACACCCTAGGTTCTCACCTAAATTCATATCCAAGTTCCATGTAAACCAGTCCATCGAGCTTCCGACTTTCTTCCAGAACCCGCAAAGCTCGGCTGAGGTGAAACTACACACCCTAGATGTGCGTAGGGCGGTCCTATACTATGTAAATAAAACCAGACCGCTAAGGAAAACAGATCAACTGTTTGTCTCCGTAGCTACAGGCAGAGAGGGGGATCGCGTCTCTAAGGGCGCTATCTCGAAGTGGATTATCAACTGTATACAGCTGTGTTACTCTCTTTCTGAAAAGACTCTGCCTTTTACGCCAAGGGCCCACTCTACTAGAGGCATTGGTGCCACTCTGGCTTTCATTGCAAATGTTCCCCTCGACACCATTTGCAAAGCGGCTACTTGGAGCTCTATTCACACTTTTACTCAGCATTACTGCATTGACACTCATTCCAAGACAGATACACAAGTGGGACAAGCGGTTCTAAGACACCTGTTTGCTCATGACCCTTCTCACATCCCACCTCCTTCTTCTGGTACTGCTCGCTAATCTATGCACAGCATGTGATCTAAGCAGATTCCACAAGCCTCAGAAGGGATACATTACTCACCGTAATCGTATTTCTGATGCTTGTATCTGCTTAGATTCACATGCGACCCACCCTTCCTCCCCTCCGAGAGAAGGCGCATGATTGCTTGTAGTCTTACCTTTCTGTCTATCTGCTTGGATTATCTATACTCACGCTACTCCTCATGCTTCCTCATGTCAGAAAAAATACAATCTGAGGATCCTACACGCGTGAGGGATCTTGGGTACAGTGGACGTCACACTAGGGATAGTATTACTGGCACGCCTGTGTCGACGCCCATTTTCGACTTCGAAAAACAAACTGTAATACTCCGCAGCTTCCACTAGATGTCGGCCTATGCACAGCATGTGAATCTAAGCAGATACAAGCATCAGAAATACGATTACGGTGAGTAATGTATCCCATATACACACACACACAGCCCACTGTGACAAATTTCAGGGATTCGTCCCTTCTACCCTAAGGGGAGACACCCCCTGTGAGTCTTGGGATGTGAGCCTGCTCTGCAAGACCCCTCCCTAGGGGTTGAGGCAAGTGGGACCTTACCGGTAGAAATTCCCCCTTTGGGGACAAGGACTCCAGTTTCTGTGAGCACTCCCTAAAACAACTACCATAGCCGCATATATGCTACTGTCTTCTATGAAGAATACTATGGGTACTTCATGTATGGTTCCAGGCAATGTAACAAGAAATCTATGTGGAGAAATAAGGAAAATGTCTCTAAACAGACTTGTATTTAACTGAGACGAATCAGAGCAGATGGAGTGAAGGAGAGCGCTATGTGCAGGGGAAGCCCACTGACCTCATCACGCCTTGTGGAGGTGGAGTCAATGCACCTCGCGGACCCAGTGAGTCTCAGAGAACCAGAGCAGCAGAGTGTGAGACGCTGGAGTCCCGATGTGTAGAAGGACCGCAAAGAAAGCATTACGAGCAGGAGGAAAAGGAAGAGGTACCTGGTAGTGGCGCAACCACGCTTGCAGAGTAATTGGCAAGATGTCCGAAGAACAGCCCTGAGACTACCACAATGGGAAGTCTGAACGCCTTCCGACATCAGCGTCTGCAGACGTCCGACAAGGAGCCAAGAACGGGAAACCGGAGAACAGTGAAGCGAGCAAGAAGCAGTACCAGAGTAAGAGATTGGCCTTATTCTTAAGCAGTACCAGAGTGAGAGCCGAGCCCGGCAACCGTTCACTATCTAATGAGAGTTACTACAGGAATTGGGAACAACAGGAGGCCACTAGGGAATCATCATCTACGTGATGGAACTCGTACCAGTCCTAAAGTATTATGGAAGACTCCAGTTAACAAAGCAAATGAAAAAGATAGAAGGGAAGATTTAAAACAAGCCAGGTGGGGAGCCAACAGAGACTGGGAAGAGAACCTCTGGGAGGAAGGGCAGGAACCCTATACATTTAAACTTAAAGCCTGGAGAAAATGTAACCCTGAACCATATCACAAGGAAGAGGAGATAAGACTCACAATTGAACAGGATAAAGGAACAGTGAGCCTCAGAGAGAGTATCATTGGCAACTGTGAAGAGCATATATGTGGCGATAGGAATGTCAGGAACTATTGTAAGGAGAAGTACTTTAGAGAGTAACACAGAAAGCACAAGATCCAAGAGTTATCTTAAACTACAAGAGTTGATCAGAAAGACTATCAAAGGACATTACGCTAAGAAGTATATTATCCAAAAGGAAACCTCTATATAAAAGTACTACCCAAAACGGAGAGAAGACCAAGGGAAGAAGAGACATTCTCTTGGCCAACTTACTTTAGCTCTATTTAGTGGTAGGGTCAGCTAGGGTTAGTTTGGACAGAGGACATATTTACTTTGGACTTCCTGACATGTCACAACTAAATTTTAGTTTCTTTAGATCGGTAGGGTATTCCCTTTAGCCATAGTAAGATATAGGCCGCCTTCTGTAATTTTAATAAAGATAGTACAGAATGTCCTCAAAGTGTTCGACTCCCCCCAGGAAGACCAGGGAGGGGGCCAAGGGCCCCTGCCTCATAAGGGATCACTGTCCCATGAGCCTAACCAGCCGTTTAGCCATCAATGCGGCTTGAGCCAGCTCCTGCTGCACCACCTGCACCCAGGGACATGTCCCTGGGCATTTTAACCACCTTACCTACATTGGTGGCGTAGATTTGGCAGCAGCTGCCTACTGCTCCTGTGCCTGATCCGGCTAAGAGTCCTCTGAGACCTTGTCGCCGCCAGGTAACACCGCCCCATAAGGCACCCGTTAACCCTGGGCCAGGGCTAGGGGCCTACCCCCTATAGCGTAATAGTCCATTCACACAGATACCGGCACAGAAACCAACACCACCAGAACTCACACAGATAAGTATGACGACTATGTTCCTACGGATGGCGAACTGCCGGTTGTTGACGAGCCTGCCAGGGCTTCACTCCTAGACAAAATTGGCTCCTTCCACTCCATCATCTCGATGGCAGCCACGCTCTTCAATCTGGTGCCAGAAGAGAAGAATGAAGGCTTCCTTTTTCAACAGAGAGAATCTGCAAAGACCGTTATCGGTCCCGTTGTTGGACGACATTTGGGAAGATGGGATGGCAGTCCTGAAGGCTTCAAATACCACGTGTGATAGGCTGGAGAAGATGTACCACTCCTGGATTCAGCTCCCAGGTGTCTTAGGTCCCCGCCTTCTCTGTAGTCCCCCCTCATTGCCGTCCATGGTGCCTCCTGTCCAGGAAGCATGAAGCTTAATGCGGTTAGCAAGCACATCATTACCACAGCTGACTCCATCATCAAGGCTGCCAACACACTGGCCATCCTGTCTATGTACAACAGGGAGCTGTGGTACAAGCTGGGTCCCAACCTGGAGGGTCTCTTCAGGACTTTCCCGCTGGTGAGGGCTCCTGAACATGGTCCTGTCTAAGCTCATGCGGCATACGTTTGAACCAATGCATTGTGTCGCTTTGAAGTTTCTGTTGTGGAAGACTGCTGTTCTGGTGCCGATCACCTTGGCCAGGCTAGTCGGGGAGATTCAGGCCCTCTTCTGTAAGCAGCCATATTTATCCTTCCACGCTACTAAGATGGTGCTGAGGACTGATCCCACCTTCATGCCAAGGGTTCCATCGGAATTTCATCTCAACAAGCCTTTGGTTCTGCCACTTTTCTCCTCAAGCCCTTCTACGCCTGCTGAAAGGGTGTTGCATTCGCTGGACGTAGCTTGTTCCCTCAAGTTCTACATGGCATGCACTAAAGTCTTTCAGAAGACATCTCCGCTTTTTGTCAATTCTGGACCTGTGGGACACAGGAAGGCCCTGTCTAAAGCATCCATATGCAGGTGGCTCTCCAGCTGTATCATGCATTGTCATTGTCTGGCCAACAGACCGCTTCCAGGGTGGCCGAGAGCCCACTCCACCAGAGCCATCGCATCAGCGACAGCGTTTCTCTCTGGTTTTCCCCTCCTCAACATCTGCAGGGCTTCTACGTGGCGGTCTATCTACACCTTCACGAAATTCTACTGTGCTGACAGGGATTCCAGTGAGGGTCCAGGTCTGCCAAGCGGTGCTACGCAACCTGTTTGTTTGAGGTGAGTCTGTTTCATGGGTAAGTGTATTGCTTCTTTAAGCCTTGCAACCTTGCGTGATTGTATTTATGTACTGCTGTGAACCCATGCAAGACCCGTTGCTGGAGATGGTACAAGTAACTTAACTGTAACTTTTGTTCTCCAGCATGGGTCTTTCATGGATTTGCATGCAAACCCTCCCTCCTTGGCTCTTCTTGGATCATACTGCCACTTTACGTGCGCTACCAAATATGAAGATGGCCAAAAGGGGTGGACCCTCCCCAGTCGAGGACGAGTGTCATTGACTGGGGAGTATGACCCAAAGAGAGGTGTGTCCCAAAGAATACTCTTACATGCTCACAGTGCTCAAAATCAAGCGAGTCAGAGCAGGAGACGCCAGTTTCCCCTAGCTAGTAGCCATGAAATGGAATGCACTTCTACCTCCCGTACGAGCTGAAAACTCACACATGGCCTTCCGCAAAGCAGTCAAAACGTTACTCTTCATCTAATTATCACCATATACTATATCTATGCAATGCTGTTACCATCGCCTGCCTGCAATATATATTGCCTGCCTATAATGTAAAATTTATGTATCCAACCTGTATTTATATGCTTCATGTAACTAAGATCCTCACAAGTAACAGTGCCTCGATGCCCAAGGACTGTTTGCGCGCTATAAAATTTTTAAAAATAAATAAATTGGCTATTGAGATGAGCAGTTTAAAGTTTAAAGCTAAACTGCTTTCTTTTTTCAGAGGATTCCCAGCGTGATGATAGGGAATATTCATGAGCATGTGAGTCCATCAAGACCCATGCTGAAGAGAGAGTTACAGGTAAGTAACTTATACCTTATCACCAGAGTTTGGGCATAATGCCGGGCAGATCCCGGCCTTGCACATAAACACAGCAATGGAATTCAGCCAACGAGATTGGTTCCCCTAAGGACTCCGTTCAGAGGCCAAGTAGTCTGGGAGGAGAGGTACAGTGCTGATCAGTCAATAAGTCAGTGGCAGAGCGCAAAACAGGTGGGAGCCGCTAAGTACTTTGCACTCCCTTCACTTAACGCTAGATGGGCCTGTAGGTTTCTGAGCCTTTCTAGCCCTGAACCACAACTTTCTCTGCAGCTTGGGGTTATTCACTTTTGGTGTAGAAGGTGAAGGGACACGCTCCTGCCCTCGGCAATCACTGCCTTAGCAGGCCAACTCCTGCTCTGCCTCCTGGGAGGATTTGATTATTTGTTGCTTGCCCTCGTAGGTGTAGATCAGGGCTGTTGGGATCCCCCACCTGTAATTAATGCCCTCCTCTCTAAGCCTAGTGGTAAGTGGGCGGAGCGCCCTCCCCTTTTGGAGTGTAGCCACTACTAGGTCCATGTAAAGTTTAAGTTTGGTGCCACAAAATGTCAGATCCGATGTTCAACACGCAGCATCCATGATCTCTTGTTTGAAGGTTAAAAAATGTACTTGGCTAAGGATATCGTGGGGCCCATCCACTCCATTGCTGGTAGCTCTATGGAGCCGGGGAGTGCGTTTGAGCTCCATCGAAGCGTCATCAGGGAGACCAAGGAGAGAGTGGAGGAGGGCCCGGTCATCATCTCCCACCGAGCAGGGAACCCCACTTAGCCTTATGTTGTTCACCTCAAGTTATTCTCCGTGTTCTCGTACTTGCTCTCAAGTGCCTTTCTTCTGAGCTTCAGGTCCCGCAGGCTCGGGAACGCTTTGGAATACTTCAGGGTCAGTTAAAAAAGTCTTCAATCTCTCCAATTCGTTGCTCGGCCTGCACCGCCAGACTATCACACGTTGTGATTTTGGACGATAACTCTGACATGTATTCTTATACATGTTGGCCTCTACAGGATAGACAAGCTGCATTTTGAGATACTGTGACATCATGGAAACCCCTATATATGTAACCTAGCTTAGACAGAATCGGACAAGGCCTGCTAGTGAAAAACTGTACACTTGGTTAGCAGTGTAACAAATGATATTTAGAATGGCAACTGTAGCACTTGAAGCTTTGAAAGCACTTTAGGGGCCTAAAGGCCTACAATAGATGCAAGGGTGTATTTTAAGTTACTTTTTAATTATGAAGATATGTAATATATTTAGAAGCTTTATGATTTATACATATATATGCAAGCATAGCTATTTGGTTCTGCAATATAATCCTATTGCTTTAGGTTTTGAACCAGCAAGAAAGACGAGCACATTCAATATTATTATTTGCAGAAATAGCAGCTAAAGAAACAGCTGAACAAGCAAGACTATGAACTTAAACCTAACATAGCACGAAGCTGGTTTTACAGCAGTGACATAAATCTACACAAGTAGACTGCAGGAGGACCAAGCTATGTTTCGAATATGCCATTCTGAGCATCTTGTCCTTGAATCAACGCACAATCTAATTAGGCACCTTGCTTGCGTACAATTACATTTTACGTTAGAATCTGAAGCATTATGAAAAATTGTTGCTGAGGAAGAAGAGCTAAATTTAAAATGGTTACTTGCATCAAAAAACATGAGGCAACTTAAAATGCCAGGTACCGTACGGTGTGCATAGACTGACGCACTGATCAGTGAGTGACATGTAAGTTAATTATTGGGAAATGATCATCTGAGCCCTATATAAACCCTATGAAATGCCATCTGAGAAGGGCTGGCTACCTCAGATTGGACAACTTAACAGAGCTTTTGCAAAGATAGCAATATGAACAGAGGTGGGTCTCACTTCCTTTTTTAAGTTTACACCTTATTTTGCTGGGGATAACTGGTTTAGGGATGTGTTAATTTGTTGGTCATTTATTTCTTGTTCAGATAGGTGCATAAGTACACTGAAATAATGTGTACACTCTGGTCATTTATTTATTAATTTAGAATGATATAATGTGTTTCTATTTTCATTGTTGCATTTAGTTTAATGGCAGTAGAATATAAATGTTCCTCTGATAGAGACGAGACTTAATACATTAGAGAAGGTGTTTTATTCTTGAATTTCATTACATGTCGTTTCTCTAATACAGGCTTGTATTCTGATAAGTGATATTGAATAGGTTTCTTTGACCTTAATGGATGATTAAGCCTTTTGGAGGGTTTTTTAAAAACTTTTCTTGTTCAGAAATGTGGCATTCCCATGAGGGAGTATAACTGAGCAGTTACTAAAGTTGTTTTTTAAGGAGATGTTTTCTGCTCATAAATGTGGTTTGATAGTTATTACTTGCACCCCGTGAGAGGGTTGATCTGATTTGTTGGTGGCTTATTGAAGAAACCAAGAGAGCTATTTTGCATAATAAAATATAATCTTATATATACATTGGTAGTCATTTTTGATTTAATGAGTATAACGTTATTTTTAATCATGATGCCCTTCGGTTTTCTACACTTAAGCATATTACACGGGCAGGGGGGCAATACTGGCCTTAACGAAGCCCCAAGGTATTACCAGGCCTGGTAATGCCCCCCTCCTCGTTTAATATTGCTATTAGTACCCTGGCACAATGTATCAGGGTACTAATAGACTGGTTGGTGGAAATGACAAAAGATGGCCGCCATGGATTGGTGTGAGGGGACTACGTAGTCCCTTCTCCCTTTCCATGGTGGCATGTCACGCATTGGGACGTGCCAGGAACACTACTGTTCCCGGAGCAGGACAGGATAAGAGAAGGTAAGTGGGGCAGGGTCAGAGGGAGCGAAATATGAAGGAAATGGGGGTGGGGGACGCGGGGAGCACTTATCACGCTTCCCAGTGGGGACGATGGCAGCCTCCCGCACTAAGGAGGCTCGGAGTGGCAGGATTACTTATGGTAAAACCCCTGCTCAAAGCCTCCTCATTGGTTGGGAGGACTAAGCCACGCCCCCTCCGGGTACTGATATCCCTTATTGAAATGTGTGCAGGCTCAGTGAGTTCTTGGGTACAGTGAGCACATGAATAAACACTATACTCAGTAATGTGGAAGGGTTATACATGCAATTAAGTGTAATGCATATGCATAAGGGTCCGAGGCATCACATGCTTTGGGTTCCTAATAGGTGAATAAACAAACCTACTTTTCCACTCATGTCTCTACCAAGTGTAGCAGAGCACAGTATGGTGTTATGTAATCAGACGAGACAAGACGTCAGAGTTCTGTTCCAATGACCATTTGCTACAGTTGCGAGAATAAGGTGTTAGGCTTTTACTGATAGCATAGCTGCAGACGGGGGTGGGTTTCCTTTCCCTATTAAAGCTAGCACTCTTAAATCTAGCCTTCGATTCATCAACATCTGCGACAGCTGAGCACTGGAACTCATGCTTCATTTTCTCCAACAAATTGGCCAGTTCCAGTTTGGTAGCCAGTAGAGCCATGTCAACGCTTTTGTCTTGAGTGCAGTGTACCTTGCCTGAGAATAGTCACGATGTGGCCACTGCCATTGCCACCTTGGCAGCAGAAGCAGAGCAGTGAGCAAGCCCAGACCCCCAGCATGTCTCTGATCACAGCAGCGTGACCGTGGGCATGCACAGATGATCCACCCAAGATATCTGGCATGGTCCGGAAGGGCGCCCAAATATCAAGGTGCTCTACCAGACACCTGCAGTAGCAGGGAAAGATAACTGAATCGGGAAGCAGCTGTGTCACAGGGACCCCCGCTAGAGCTCTGGTCCAGAGTCCACCAACACCTTCAGTCCCAAAGACCGCTTACAGGACCCCCACTAAGTCTCAAATACCTGCCCTAATGTCAATCCGCAGGGTTCACCATTGTGGGTACTCAATAAGGACACATTCTGGATATCCAAACATGCAGCAGGTCCAGAGAGCAGCGTGAGGGCTTCAAACGAGCCGTGATGTCCCCTGGCGCCATCTTCGATTTGGCACTAGGGGAGCAGAGCAGCTCTGTGTGCCCACCAGTTCACTTCTCGGCTTCTCCCATCACCAGGACGCGATAAGCTCTAGAGTGGCAGAATCATTACATCTCACCCAGCAAGGCATAGATGCTCTCAGAGAGACATCCTCACTCCCCATTGATTTGTAAGGGATTTCAATCTTCTGACTCTCCCCTGCTCCCAGGATTGGCTTAGTACCTCCCACCACCCAGTCTTTCAGCCCCTATTCCCTGGTGACATGCCAAAATCTGACTCTTTTGCTCCTCTATTGAGGCCTTACTGGTCTCAATGATTTGCTCTTGCATGGCTATCTGCTTGTGGAGTCTGCCATTCTTTTCACAGCGAGCCTCATTGTCTCTCTGTGCTTCCTGCCTGGATTGGAAATACTGGGCCAATTTTTGCTGCAGGATACTCGCCTCCTGAGTTTTGTCATTATTGGTCTGTGTTCTTTTCCAGAGCATCCTCCACCCGCCTGGTGTGCTCTAGTAGCTTCTCATATTCGGGTTTAACTTCACTAAGCTCCTGGAGGGCCAGCTTTCTTTCCTCTAACTTAGTTTTTAATTGGCTGACTTCCTGGCCTAAGGCGTCCCTCTCCTGACTTAGAGTGCCCCTCTGTTCAGCCAGGTCATCCCTCTGTTTTTTAAATGCACTAGATTTCTGTCGCTCCTCATCAAATTTCTCTTGAGAGTGGATGTCTCCAATAATTAATTTATTTTTTTCCTCTTTTAATTTGTCTATGCGGTCTTGTAGGACAACTAACTGTTCTGCACAGACTCTGTTAAAAGTTAATTGCTGCACTAGCTTTGGTTGACTCTCTTGTAAGGATTCAACCCTTTCCTGACATTCTTTTTGCAGTGTCTGTACTTGGGTATTTTGCTCTACCTTCTCTTGCTGTAAGAGATCCAGGTCTTCTTTTAGTTTGATGATTTACTGCCTAGCCTCTGTTTCTGATTCTTGGCTCTTCTGGAGCATTTGTTCTGCAGAGTCCGGATTAGTTTGGATTCTCTGCAGTGTTTCCCCTTGCTTTTTTGCCAGAACTATATTGTCTGCATGCTTTTCCTGTATTATTCCTATGTGGAGGTACAGTTGGGCCGCTATTTTGGCAGTTTTACCCTGCTCCTCTTTTATTTTTGGGGCCATGTACAGTTCGCTAAGCGATTGGTGTAATGGACCCTTGTCCTGCCATGTATCTATGTCTATTGCAGTGATTTGTTGTTTTATTTCCTGTAGCCATACCTGTTCATCCTGTTCGGGCCACTCACCCCTGACAAACAGTTTGTGCAGGAAGTGCTCCCTAGCAATGTTAATTTCTACTGGGGTCGCCATTTCAGAAATATCAATTTACTTCTGACTTATTTCCAGGTTAATTTACTTTTGCAAACAGGTATTTCATTTGAGGGGTGCTTGTACAGTGTAGCACAGTACGCCAACCCAGGAAGGTGCCTGTACCCCCCAGGCTAGTATGCTGTGTTAGACTGTCTTTCATGGATTTGCATGCAAACCCTCCCTCCTTGGCTCTTCTTGGATCATACTGCCACTTTACGTGCGCTACCAAATATGAAGATGGCCAAAAGGGGTGGACCCTCCCCAGTCGAGGACGAGTGTCATTGACTGGGGAGTATGACCCAAAGAGAGGTGTGTCCCAAAGAATACTCTTACATGCTCACAGTGCTCAAAATCAAGCGAGTCAGAGCAGGAGACGCCAGTTTCCCCTAGCTAGTAGCCATGAAATGGAATGCACTTCTACCTCCCGTACGAGCTGAAAACTCACACATGGCCTTCCGCAAAGCAGTCAAAACGTTACTCTTCATCTAATTATCACCATATACTATATCTATGCAATGCTGTTACCATCGCCTGCCTGCAATATATATTGCCTGCCTATAATGTAAAATTTATGTATCCAACCTGTATTTATATGCTTCATGTAACTAAGATCCTCACAAGTAACAGTGCCTCGATGCCCAAGGACTGTTTGCGCGCTATAAAATTTTTAAAAATAAATAAATTGGCTATTGAGATGAGCAGTTTAAAGTTTAAAGCTAAACTGCTTTCTTTTTTCAGAGGATTCCCAGCGTGATGATAGGGAATATTCATGAGCATGTGAGTCCATCAAGACCCATGCTGAAGAGAGAGTTACAGGTAAGTAACTTATACCTTATCACCAGAGTTTGGGCATAATGCCGGGCAGATCCCGGCCTTGCACATAAACACAGCAATGGAATTCAGCCAACGAGATTGGTTCCCCTAAGGACTCCGTTCAGAGGCCAAGTAGTCTGGGAGGAGAGGTACAGTGCTGATCAGTCAATAAGTCAGTGGCAGAGCGCAAAACAGGTGGGAGCCGCTAAGTACTTTGCACTCCCTTCACTTAACGCTAGATGGGCCTGTAGGTTTCTGAGCCTTTCTAGCCCTGAACCACAACTTTCTCTGCAGCTTGGGGTTATTCACTTTTGGTGTAGAAGGTGAAGGGACACGCTCCTGCCCTCGGCAATCACTGCCTTAGCAGGCCAACTCCTGCTCTGCCTCCTGGGAGGATTTGATTATTTGTTGCTTGCCCTCGTAGGTGTAGATCAGGGCTGTTGGGATCCCCCACCTGTAATTAATGCCCTCCTCTCTAAGCCTAGTGGTAAGTGGGCGGAGCGCCCTCCCCTTTTGGAGTGTAGCCACTACTAGGTCCATGTAAAGTTTAAGTTTGGTGCCACAAAATGTCAGATCCGATGTTCAACACGCAGCATCCATGATCTCTTGTTTGAAGGTTAAAAAATGTACTTGGCTAAGGATATCGTGGGGCCCATCCACTCCATTGCTGGTAGCTCTATGGAGCCGGGGAGTGCGTTTGAGCTCCATCGAAGCGTCATCAGGGAGACCAAGGAGAGAGTGGAGGAGGGCCCGGTCATCATCTCCCACCGAGCAGGGAACCCCACTTAGCCTTATGTTGTTCACCTCAAGTTATTCTCCGTGTTCTCGTACTTGCTCTCAAGTGCCTTTCTTCTGAGCTTCAGGTCCCGCAGGCTCGGGAACGCTTTGGAATACTTCAGGGTCAGTTAAAAAAGTCTTCAATCTCTCCAATTCGTTGCTCGGCCTGCACCGCCAGACTATCACACGTTGTGATTTTGGACGATAACTCTGACATGTATTCTTATACATGTTGGCCTCTACAGGATAGACAAGCTGCATTTTGAGATACTGTGACATCATGGAAACCCCTATATATGTAACCTAGCTTAGACAGAATCGGACAAGGCCTGCTAGTGAAAAACTGTACACTTGGTTAGCAGTGTAACAAATGATATTTAGAATGGCAACTGTAGCACTTGAAGCTTTGAAAGCACTTTAGGGGCCTAAAGGCCTACAATAGATGCAAGGGTGTATTTTAAGTTACTTTTTAATTATGAAGATATGTAATATATTTAGAAGCTTTATGATTTATACATATATATGCAAGCATAGCTATTTGGTTCTGCAATATAATCCTATTGCTTTAGGTTTTGAACCAGCAAGAAAGACGAGCACATTCAATATTATTATTTGCAGAAATAGCAGCTAAAGAAACAGCTGAACAAGCAAGACTATGAACTTAAACCTAACATAGCACGAAGCTGGTTTTACAGCAGTGACATAAATCTACACAAGTAGACTGCAGGAGGACCAAGCTATGTTTCGAATATGCCATTCTGAGCATCTTGTCCTTGAATCAACGCACAATCTAATTAGGCACCTTGCTTGCGTACAATTACATTTTACGTTAGAATCTGAAGCATTATGAAAAATTGTTGCTGAGGAAGAAGAGCTAAATTTAAAATGGTTACTTGCATCAAAAAACATGAGGCAACTTAAAATGCCAGGTACCGTACGGTGTGCATAGACTGACGCACTGATCAGTGAGTGACATGTAAGTTAATTATTGGGAAATGATCATCTGAGCCCTATATAAACCCTATGAAATGCCATCTGAGAAGGGCTGGCTACCTCAGATTGGACAACTTAACAGAGCTTTTGCAAAGATAGCAATATGAACAGAGGTGGGTCTCACTTCCTTTTTTAAGTTTACACCTTATTTTGCTGGGGATAACTGGTTTAGGGATGTGTTAATTTGTTGGTCATTTATTTCTTGTTCAGATAGGTGCATAAGTACACTGAAATAATGTGTACACTCTGGTCATTTATTTATTAATTTAGAATGATATAATGTGTTTCTATTTTCATTGTTGCATTTAGTTTAATGGCAGTAGAATATAAATGTTCCTCTGATAGAGACGAGACTTAATACATTAGAGAAGGTGTTTTATTCTTGAATTTCATTACATGTCGTTTCTCTAATACAGGCTTGTATTCTGATAAGTGATATTGAATAGGTTTCTTTGACCTTAATGGATGATTAAGCCTTTTGGAGGGTTTTTTAAAAACTTTTCTTGTTCAGAAATGTGGCATTCCCATGAGGGAGTATAACTGAGCAGTTACTAAAGTTGTTTTTTAAGGAGATGTTTTCTGCTCATAAATGTGGTTTGATAGTTATTACTTGCACCCCGTGAGAGGGTTGATCTGATTTGTTGGTGGCTTATTGAAGAAACCAAGAGAGCTATTTTGCATAATAAAATATAATCTTATATATACATTGGTAGTCATTTTTGATTTAATGAGTATAACGTTATTTTTAATCATGATGCCCTTCGGTTTTCTACACTTAAGCATATTACACGGGCAGGGGGGCAATACTGGCCTTAACGAAGCCCCAAGGTATTACCAGGCCTGGTAATGCCCCCCTCCTCGTTTAATATTGCTATTAGTACCCTGGCACAATGTATCAGGGTACTAATAGACTGGTTGGTGGAAATGACAAAAGATGGCCGCCATGGATTGGTGTGAGGGGACTACGTAGTCCCTTCTCCCTTTCCATGGTGGCATGTCACGCATTGGGACGTGCCAGGAACACTACTGTTCCCGGAGCAGGACAGGATAAGAGAAGGTAAGTGGGGCAGGGTCAGAGGGAGCGAAATATGAAGGAAATGGGGGTGGGGGACGCGGGGAGCACTTATCACGCTTCCCAGTGGGGACGATGGCAGCCTCCCGCACTAAGGAGGCTCGGAGTGGCAGGATTACTTATGGTAAAACCCCTGCTCAAAGCCTCCTCATTGGTTGGGAGGACTAAGCCACGCCCCCTCCGGGTACTGATATCCCTTATTGAAATGTGTGCAGGCTCAGTGAGTTCTTGGGTACAGTGAGCACATGAATAAACACTATACTCAGTAATGTGGAAGGGTTATACATGCAATTAAGTGTAATGCATATGCATAAGGGTCCGAGGCATCACATGCTTTGGGTTCCTAATAGGTGAATAAACAAACCTACTTTTCCACTCATGTCTCTACCAAGTGTAGCAGAGCACAGTATGGTGTTATGTAATCAGACGAGACAAGACGTCAGAGTTCTGTTCCAATGACCATTTGCTACAGTTGCGAGAATAAGGTGTTAGGCTTTTACTGATAGCATAGCTGCAGACGGGGGTGGGTTTCCTTTCCCTATTAAAGCTAGCACTCTTAAATCTAGCCTTCGATTCATCAACATCTGCGACAGCTGAGCACTGGAACTCATGCTTCATTTTCTCCAACAAATTGGCCAGTTCCAGTTTGGTAGCCAGTAGAGCCATGTCAACGCTTTTGTCTTGAGTGCAGTGTACCTTGCCTGAGAATAGTCACGATGTGGCCACTGCCATTGCCACCTTGGCAGCAGAAGCAGAGCAGTGAGCAAGCCCAGACCCCCAGCATGTCTCTGATCACAGCAGCGTGACCGTGGGCATGCACAGATGATCCACCCAAGATATCTGGCATGGTCCGGAAGGGCGCCCAAATATCAAGGTGCTCTACCAGACACCTGCAGTAGCAGGGAAAGATAACTGAATCGGGAAGCAGCTGTGTCACAGGGACCCCCGCTAGAGCTCTGGTCCAGAGTCCACCAACACCTTCAGTCCCAAAGACCGCTTACAGGACCCCCACTAAGTCTCAAATACCTGCCCTAATGTCAATCCGCAGGGTTCACCATTGTGGGTACTCAATAAGGACACATTCTGGATATCCAAACATGCAGCAGGTCCAGAGAGCAGCGTGAGGGCTTCAAACGAGCCGTGATGTCCCCTGGCGCCATCTTCGATTTGGCACTAGGGGAGCAGAGCAGCTCTGTGTGCCCACCAGTTCACTTCTCGGCTTCTCCCATCACCAGGACGCGATAAGCTCTAGAGTGGCAGAATCATTACATCTCACCCAGCAAGGCATAGATGCTCTCAGAGAGACATCCTCACTCCCCATTGATTTGTAAGGGATTTCAATCTTCTGACTCTCCCTTGCTCCCAGGATTGGCTTAGTACCTCCCACCACCCAGTCTTTCAGCCCCTATTCCCTGGTGACATGCCAAAATCTGACTCTTTTGCTCCTCTATTGAGGCCTTACTGGTCTCAATGATTTGCTCTTGCATGGCTATCTGCTTGTGGAGTCTGCCATTCTTTTCACAGCGAGCCTCATTGTCTCTCTGTGCTTCCTGCCTGGATTGGAAATACTGGGCCAATTTTTGCTGCAGGATACTCGCCTCCTGAGTTTTGTCATTATTGGTCTGTGTTCTTTTCCAGAGCATCCTCCACCCGCCTGGTGTGCTCTAGTAGCTTCTCATATTCGGGTTTAACTTCACTAAGCTCCTGGAGGGCCAGCTTTCTTTCCTCTAACTTAGTTTTTAATTGGCTGACTTCCTGGCCTAAGGCGTCCCTCTCCTGACTTAGAGTGCCCCTCTGTTCAGCCAGGTCATCCCTCTGTTTTTTAAATGCACTAGATTTCTGTCGCTCCTCATCAAATTTCTCTTGAGAGTGGATGTCTCCAATAATTAATTTATTTTTTTCCTCTTTTAATTTGTCTATGCGGTCTTGTAGGACAACTAACTGTTCTGCACAGACTCTGTTAAAAGTTAATTGCTGCACTAGCTTTGGTTGACTCTCTTGTAAGGATTCAACCCTTTCCTGACATTCTTTTTGCAGTGTCTGTACTTGGGTATTTTGCTCTACCTTCTCTTGCTGTAAGAGATCCAGGTCTTCTTTTAGTTTGATGATTTACTGCCTAGCCTCTGTTTCTGATTCTTGGCTCTTCTGGAGCATTTGTTCTGCAGAGTCCGGATTAGTTTGGATTCTCTGCAGTGTTTCCCCTTGCTTTTTTGCCAGAACTATATTGTCTGCATGCTTTTCCTGTATTATTCCTATGTGGAGGTACAGTTGGGCCGCTATTTTGGCAGTTTTACCCTGCTCCTCTTTTATTTTTGGGGCCATGTACAGTTCGCTAAGCGATTGGTGTAATGGACCCTTGTCCTGCCATGTATCTATGTCTATTGCAGTGATTTGTTGTTTTATTTCCTGTAGCCATACCTGTTCATCCTGTTCGGGCCACTCACCCCTGACAAACAGTTTGTGCAGGAAGTGCTCCCTAGCAATGTTAATTTCTACTGGGGTCACCATTTCAGAAATATCAATTTACTTCTGACTTATTTCCAGGTTAATTTACTTTTGCAAACAGGTATTTCATTTGAGGGGTGCTTGTACAGTGTAGCACAGTACGCCAACCCAGGAAGGTGCCTGTACCCCCCAGGCTAGTATGCTGTGTTAGACTGTCTTGGTTGGTATTTCAAATTCAGAATTGCGGCACGAGCCCTCAAGCACTCATCCAGGTCTCGCTTAGCATGTAGCGCGCAATGAAACCCTTATTTACTATAAGTTCAATATTCTGAATGATATACCACTCGTATCACGCCCGTTTCAAAATACCCCCCAGGTCACACTGAACAAGGCTAGTTTGTAAAGGCAAAGATGTATTTATTTATTTGTTTAATATTCAAAACACACACACACACACACACACACACACACACACACACACACACACACACACATATATATATATATATATATATATATATATATATATATATATATGTATATATATATGCAATTGAATTCACTTATGATGAAGTAGAATAGAAAACACAGGAAAAACAATAGTTTTGGTTTGTGCACAGATAGCGTTTAGGTTAAGATTCCTCCTGCAAAGTTTTGTTTAAATACAAATGAGCAATCCTACACCAATGTGAGTAACCAGCAGGTATTCAGGAATAAAACACAAGTTCTAGAGTTTATAGGCAATCTTCCCCCCCCCAAACAAAGAGAAAAACCGTTTTTTGGCAAATTACACTTTTCAACTGACAGGTGAGAATGGCTTTGTAAAATAATGCAAAAGGGTGCAAAAATGCTTAAATGGAGAAAAGTTCTAAGGAAAACAACACTACACAGGTCCTAACACACAGGAGCTATAATATAAACAACAGTACTCACTTTAGATCAGAATGGGATGGAAGAAGCACTTTGAAATGGGACAAAGACACGTGTAAACCTTTGAACTTTGCAAATTCGCTGCAAACTTTTAATATGCGATATTGGAGAAACACGGGTCAAATACACTGTTCCGCAATGCGATCTTTAGTTGTAGCTACGGTCTTAGCTATCAGTGAGAGTTGAAATTTCTTTTCTATCTTTAAAGCTGAAGAAGTTATAGAGGTTTTAGTGTGAGGTGTTTTAATAAAATGGGCGCGAAAATGGAAAAAGAAATTTAGTTTTAAAAATGACAGATGGGTTTTTATTACACTATATTAATGACTATGAAAAAGAGGATGCCAGACATGAAACTTCACAGCTACGTGGCCAGCGCAACCAGTCCGTGCTGGATACTCAATTTCTGGGATTTACTTTAGTCATTCAAAATCACTAGGGAGTTATGGTTTTGTAACACAGGTGAGACAATCAGTGCAAGAAGGATTCTAACAATACTAGGGTTCTGAATTAAAGGTGGGTTGAGATTGGGATAATACAATACAGATATGCTATGGGTTACTGTTCTTCTGTTATACTTAGTCCTTTATAATTAAATTGGACCGTCAGCTCTGGTCATTGGGTGGATCAGGTCTACCGGCAGCAAGGCACCTCTGGAGGGATCGAATCAGCGGTGCGGTTCTGGTCAATTTTGGACTTCACCTCAGACTGGATTAGAATAGGCCCTTCTGGTTACTGAACATGGTAGATGACAGAATGCAAGTTCCAGCAGGCAAGCCTTAATGGTAGCAAGCCAAGCTGAATCAGAATTATTCTTTTAAATTCTGGAGGTTTGCAATTGGGTCAAGCTAGCAATAGTTCAGCAATGCGAAGTCTGGATTCTGCAAAGAAATCTGGATCTTCAAAGAGTTCTGGAGTCAGCTACACGTTGAAGAATTCTGGACCAAGGTGCTGTGTAGGAATATGGATGGGTTCTGGAAGCAGTGTGTGTGTAGTGAAACACCTATATTTATACATTACAAAGTTTATGGCGTGGGCAGAACTTCAAAACACACCCCCATGTTTGTGAGTGGCTACAGGCATGTGCTTTGTCCTGGTTGGCGGTCTGAACAGAGCTGTCATCTTTATGACAGGATTTAGGAACTCCCACCTTGATTTTTTATCAAAACATTACTTTTGCACAAATGTACATTTCTAACATTACGTACCCTAATAACATTGGACACATATATTTCATATTTGATTGTCTACATTCGCATTCAATCCCCATCCTTGTGCGAGCTGTCTTATTCATTCTACGGATTTTTATCAATTTCAGCTATAACGGTTTGGATTAATCATTTCTAATTCGGTACATCTCTGGGTGCTGAACAGTGGATCATGTTCATACAATTTTAGGTTTGCAACATTGATCGTTCTGCTACAATAAGACATTTTACATAACTTTGGTTCCATAAATGGTACAAGTTTCATCAAGGTCTTCAAATCACAAGGCTGAAATTAGTTTGTCTACCAATTTTCAGATTTGTTCCTCTTTAGGTTGCTCAGTTAAAGAGTTCTAAACTTTAATCAAACATAAGGATTTAACATCAAAGTTCTCTTTGTAACCTCCCCTTCTCAGGTAGCAGATGTCCAGTCTTTTGATCAGGGTGGGTGTGTTCCCTTTCTGGAGGGGGAAGTTCCGGCCCCTCCCAGCAGAGTTCAATGCTCAGCCTGTCCTTTGTTCTTTGGCTCAGCCCCAGATGAGTCTACTGACGTCCCATTGTACTGCTTGCTGTCATTATCCGGGAATCTTTAGCATCACTTAAGCCTTACTGTAGCAAGGAAGTGTCAAGCTGAGATGTCAATTTTCCCAGGCAAGGCACTGTCAGATCAGAATTAAATAGTTGATTAGCTCCAGACTGGGTTCCTGTAAAATTACCTACAATCTTTTTATTTAAAAGATATAAAATGAACAGAGTTTATAATGGATTTTGATATTTTAAAGGAATTAAGCCCTTCACAGAAAAATGCTTTAAACAGGCAGATTTTTCACTTCCTCAGGAAAAAGAAAACACTTTTAAACTGGGTTTGCCAGCCAATTTCCTTAGGCAGCTGTCAGGCAATGATGCCTGGATTCCTCTGACTGCCCGGAGAATCCATTTCTCTGGGAAAATCTGAGGCCTTGTTTCAGGTGAGAGGTGACAGATGACAGGTGAGAGCAGTGATTCCTGTTTTTACATCAACTTTGCCTGTGTGTGGGGCAGGGTGTGCAGCTCTTTTGTGGTTAATGCACCATGTGCAATTTTGCAGATTTAGTGCGCACAGGGGTTATCGCCTTCATGTTTGGCAGTTTTCTTTCCCCATTGGCAAAGGGGTGCAGTGTGGCGCATTGACGTGGATACAAATATTCCACAGATTTCTTGCATACCTGTAGATGGACACTGAGGAGAAGACATATATTCTCTAGTTACATGTAATGCAAACTCTTCCTGTTCATGATGTCTGCTTGTACATTACTGGTACTTCATTGCAGACTAAGGTTGCCCCTGGCGCATGAGGCGATAGATGGACAATGGCCACACACTACTAAGCATTCGAATTTGAACCTTCAGATGACACTTGAACAAAATGTTTATTCCCAGATTTCATTTGGCAACACTGAAACTGTTGAATGTGCTACTCTCTAGAGCTAAAGGCAAACCAACTCTTTCAATCTAACCTGTGGCCACTGCCCAAAAACCTGTGTATTCTCAGAAGACACCGTTTTCATAGACAAATGCATTAATGACAGTCCTCTGTCCTCATTTTCTCTTCTTCCCTTCCCTGTCAATTTCAGGTCTTGTTGATCAAGTGATGTGGCTTGCTTCTAGAGAGCTAAAAATGCTTGCACAAACATAACACCCTATAGTGGGATTAGGGAAGACTAATTGGGGTGAGGTTTAGGAGTTGCACATGGACATTACTTTCATTCAGAGAGAAATACTCATGAAACAGCCTTCCAGTAGGATTGACAGAAAAACATGCCTTACATACTTCCAAATTATTTAGGTCTGGTACGTTGGGGACTACTTGGAGTCTGACTGGTCTCCATCAGGCCAGGAAAGGGCATCTTTGGATTGTCCTGGTGGTCCTCATACTTTCGATAAAAATGAACACAAATCATTATCGTATTACCAGAACAAATTGCTTATATTGAAAAGGGAACACTGTTTCATTCAGGAAACGTCCTCAAACTGCAGTTGTATTAATAAGAACAAAGTCTCTCACTTTGTGAAGATAGCACATCAGTGTCTTTAAGTTGTCTTTTTTTGTTTGAGTAAAATGCCCTTTAATTGTGACTATTATTTTCCGTAGATATTGAGAAGCTCAGTGTTTTCCAATGAAGAACCTGTTGATGAACCAGCACTGGATATAGGAAGATCTTTTCATTTACACCGCAGCGAAAGTGAGAGTACTAAGGGATCATGGGAAATGCACGAAATGGAGGTAATCGGGGAAGAACGTGAAATGCTTGTTGATGAGGACTATGAAGTGGAACAAGACCCTATGCTGCACCATGCTAACTACAACATGCCCCTAAACGCAACTTCTACTGGATTCAGCTCCTCCGCAGTGAAGGACCAGAACTACACACACAAATGGATAAAGCAGATGCAAGCAAATACATTCACAGATGGCCAACCATTAATGCACATACCATCCATGCAACAACTAGATTACAGTTATGATGAGGCAAAAATGGTAAGTTGTACTATACTCAGATTAACAGTTGATTGCAGTTCAACTGTGATCTAATGTGGATGGTGTAGTGGCTTGCAGTAAACGTTTACAAGTGTACATATTTTATTTATTGAAGTACTGACTGTGCCTGGCGTATATGTCAGTCTTGATCCCTCTGTGCTTGCTCTCTTTCTTGCTCCATCTTTCTCGCTACCTTGCTCTCTTCCTCCCTCATTCAATTTATGTCACTTCTCTCTCTCGGTGAGAGTTCTATTGTCAGGTCCACATTTACTTAAGAAAGCCCCAGCTATTGCTGCTAGCATGACAAGAAAGAAAAGCAACAGATATCTTGGAGGTGGGAAAAGAGATTTTTACTTAAAGGTAGAATGCGCCCAGCTCTGACCATGCATCCCACTGGTGGATCCCAGCCTGGTATTTGTAGACATACATTGTCATCACATGCTCACTGCTGCAATGTCGCAATCACACTTAGAATGCATTGTGCCTTTGTGGGAAGGTGAGGGGCCACAGATAGGCTTTGTGTTAGTTGCTGGTGTCGTTGTTACCGCATATATCTCTTCCCATGTTTCTAGTGGCAGATATTAACCCAGCTCCCAGTCGGCGCAATAGGATCTGCGTTGGGATGTATTGAGATCACTAATTGCCTTATACAGCTAGATATAAGACCCTTGGAGTCTGCCACCAGCTGGAAAACTGTTTCCAGAGCCGTTCGATGTTGCCGATGCGTTGGGTGGGTACAGGGCCCAGCGTCTAGTTTGTAGGTAGCGAAACATATCACCTTCCACAAGCGCCAAGACCTATTTACAATCTTCAAATGTAAGGATCTTACCACTATAGAACATGTCTCCCATCTTGCGTACCCTCTTTGACATTAAAATCCCATATCCTTATTCCCTGGTGTGAAATCAGAGTTGTGTACAAAGGTTGTGAAGGGAGAGGGGAATGTTGTGGAAGTGCACAATTTTGTTAATTCATCCTGTATTTCTAGAGAGGCTTGCGTTTGGGGATTGATGTAGAGGCGTTGGCCCTCATGTGAAGAGGTAATCATATCTGTGTCCATAAGTGATGTCCTGTGTGAGAACCCTGAGGCGTTTCTCCCAGGTTATTCCCAGGGATCCTTTGTTCAGGCGCCGAGGGCAGGGCCATCGCTCTTGAATCCCATTCTGGGGGAGGACGAGCAAGGGAGGATCACCTAGGCGGGGGGGTCCTTGGAGACTGCGAGAGGAGCGCCCTTGGGTGAGACGCAGTATCCCATTTTTTCAGTGCACCCCCACCCAATATCCCAGCAGTTAATGGGATGTTGTCACCAAATCCCATCCCCCCCGCTCCAGCACTTTCCCTTATGGAAAAGATCGAGGAAACGGTGGAACTCCAAATTACATCTAAACCCCCAAAAAAATGTTACCTCTCCACAACACTACAACTCCCATAAAACCCATTGCCCCAATGAAATCCTCAAGTACTGGGATGAGGAAGAAGCAGATGGGAGTCAAAAGGATTACCGATAAAAATCAATGGGCAATGGATTCCTATGGGCAGTCTCCGTGTTGTCCCGATAACTAGGTCAGGCAGAGTCAGGCAGAGAGGAACAACTATTCACACATGACTCCAATTAACTCTAGCTGGGAGTATAAAAGCAGCAGCCAGGAACAGCATTGTGAGCAAGTCGGGATTCTGGAAGGTACCGGAGAGCAGGAGAGAGCCATTGTGAGCTGGAGAGACCCTGGGAGGTCTGAAGGAGAAGAAAACCGCCCAAATACTGGCCCTGCTACCAGAGAGGAGATTGCAGTGTGGAGGAGCAAACTGTCCCTTCAGAAGGCAAGACCAGGGAAAAATGGGGTTGCCTAGCAGTACCGAGAGTTAAACTCTTCCCCTGTATCAGGCAGGCAAACCCAGGTCTCTGAGGGGCAGAGGGAGAGACCCTGACCTCCTACAGATATCACCTTTTGGCTCCTGTATCTCCAAAAGACAGAGTGCCATTTCGAGGAGCAACAAAGTTGGAGCAAAATCGACCCAAATGCATTCTGGGAGTAGAAGTCCCAAAACCTTGTTTGTGTTAAAAATTTTGACTTTTTGAAAAGGGGTCCGGGCTGGGAGAGGGAGAACCTTGAAGAACTAAATGAAGGTTCCGAGCCCGACAGAGGGGAGACCCAGTGGTGAAACTATAATACGCAATCAAAACCTTCAAGACCAGCTGCAGATTGGTCCGGCGTCACCTGGGTGCTTTTGTGAAAAAATCTGAGTGATCCCCTTTGTTTTGCATAGAAACTACAAGGACCAGAAAGAAGGCCGTGCGAGAGCTAAAGGAGAGACCAGCTGCAGAGGCATCCGGCCCCACATGGGTGCTTACTCAAGAAACTGGTCAAACCCGTGTTTGTAGAAAACTACTAACACCAGAAGGCCTTGTGGAAGGCCGGAAAGGAACGGTCAAAGTGGTCATACAGGAGACTTTCAAAATCCTGTGTACCGTTGAAAGTCTTCGACCAACAGGCGATTGAGAAAGGCACAATTGATAAAGTTGGCAACAGTGAACCCGTTGGAGTGATGCTAATGAGAAGGGGCAGAGTCTAAAGCCCCATAGTGAACTGTTTTTCATAAAGGTTGAAAGGACAGAACCCACCATGCTGACGGAAAGGGGCAAAGCCTGCAGGTCCTATGAACAGTGTGTAGAAAGAAGGGAACCCTACTGAGGGGTGTTCGCAGTGAAGTGTTTTGAAAAGGTGGCCAGAGTGAACCCAGCAGAGGGAGGCAGACATACAGGGCTGAAGCGTGTGATACTGTTTAAAAGGATATTAAGATTCGTGAAACATGAAGGACTGCAAGACACGGGGAAAGGAAGTGCCCGCCTTGTCAATGAGGATCCACGCCCGGCCGAGGGAGATCCTGGGGTGAAAAGTAATTACCCATAGTTCATTGGAAAGGAACTTTGTACTTGTTTTGTTGCATTCGATTCGTAAGGGGTTTACCCTAGGAAGAGGGGGACCCACGGGTGAAGCCATCACCCGACGTATATGTGCAACAGAACTGTTCGTGTAATACACAAGGTCCTTGAAGGTCCTAATACTGATAGAAACTCCTTGTGGGTTTGTGCCCGGAAGAGGGGGACCCAGGGGCAAAGGAATCACCCACCGAACATTTGAGAGGAACTTTTGTTATTTTTGAAACCCATCAGGTCCCTGGAGGCAGGAGACTTTTGTTGAAAGAGACTTAACCAAGTACGAACCGGATACTTGCCCAGGAACTGTCAGCTTGTGCTGGTATTAGCTTGAGCGTGTGCTGTGCACAGGACTACTAGCTTACCCTGTGCTCAAAATGTGGGGAAGGGAGACCCCAGGCTAAAACCCATCCTGACATATTGTTTGAGAACTTCTTTATTGAAAACCTTATCCCTCACTCTTTTTGTATTAAGTTGGAAGGAATTGGGAATTGGTTTTTCTTAGTAAAGGCCTTTTATTTTGACAAGACGCCACAACGACTGCCTTATTTTTCATTTGATTGTCAACGCTTGCTCCCATCTTAGATTTAGGTGTAGCTTAGGCATATTTTTTTTAATAAACACCCTTGAACTGTGATCACTTGTGTCCGTTGCCACCATGAGTTACTTACACCTTCCACTGCTTGCTCCATTTCCACCCATTTCTTATTGGAATCTTTTTGGAGCCAGTCAATAAGCAGTCGAATCTGGGCAGCCCTATAACAGTTCCAGAGGCTGAGAAATGCTAACCCACCCCATTCCCTCGCAGCATACAGTGTGCATCGGTTTACCCTGGGTGTCCCACCTGCCCACAAGAAATTTACAAGCATTGGTTCCCATTTTGCTTTGACAGGTTTGGGATTGGAAATAAATACTGTCTGAAATAGAGAAACCTGAGCAGTACATTCATTTTGATTACTGACGTTTTCCCAAACCATGAGCAATGTAGTTGACTCCATTTGTGTAGTCTTTCTTCATCTTCTGCATAAGGGGGGATAGTTGGCAATGAACAGGTCAGCTAATTTGGGTGGGATATTTACTCCCAAATATTTTATCGATTTAGTGGCCCCACTACCTGGGTATTTGCGCTCCAGCTCTTCTCTGAGTGAGTTGCTACATTAAGGCCAAGCAGCTTAGATTTACCTTAGTTGATCTTAAAGCCAGATAGTAGCCCAGAGGAGCCCACCTTCTCTCTCTGTGGCAGGTAAGGATGTCTCGGATCGGACACTGATAGAATTCTATTGTCTCAAAAAGATTCATTTTTTGATGCAAGACCCCAAAGGCTCCATGGTCAGTGTCAAGAGGAGCAGGGACAGAGGGCATCCTTGCCTCGTGCCCTTCTTCAATTGAACTGAGAGCTCTGTTCACCATTATTCGTGCTGATGCTATGTATTTTGCCAGAATCATCTGTTGCGTTTTGGGCCCGAAATTAAGCTTGCCAAGGACCGCTTTTAAGAAAGGCCAGGTAACCCTATCAAAGGCCTTTTCATGCATCCGGTGCCAATACCAAAGTTTGAGCTGGGTTCCTGCTTGATTTGTCTGAGATGCAGGACTCGCCATATATCATCTATCGATCAGTGTCCCCTAATAAACCCTGACTGGTCTGGGTCAACTAGCAGAGGCATGAATGTCTCCATTCTGTGTTAAGATTTTTGTGAAGATCTTGGCATCAAGATTTAGTAATACAATGGGCTTGTAGGACGCACATAGTCTGGGATCCTTCCCAGGTTTGGTAATGAGATTCACTTGTGCCTCACACATTGAGGCTGGAAGAGTACTGAAAGGAAGGCATGGTATCAAAGTAAGACAGACACAAGTGACCACAGTTCAAGGGTGTTTATTGAACTTTATCAAAGTTGAGATAAACGCCTATATAAGCCTAAATCAAAGATGGGAGCAAGCTACAACCATCAAAATAATAATAATGCAGTCCTAGTGCATGCCCAAGTCTCTTAATTTATCAAAAGTCTCTTACTTCAGATAGCCTGATGTATCAAACAAACAAAATATTCCTTTCCAAGTATTCACACAGGGCGATTCACTCCCACCCTGGATCCCCCTTAGATCCCTTTTGTACCACAAGCTTTTCTTGGGTGACTCATGGTTCACCCCGGATTCCCCTCAGTCAGGCTCAGATCCCCTTTTGGCAATTAGTCTCCTTCAACCGGGCTCGGACCAATTTCCGTTCATATAAAAATCTAAGATTTTCGAATGTGCACAGGGTTTTGCTTGACCCATTGCAGGACCACTTTGATTTCACAGTTCACAATTTTTACACTCCGTTGGATGCATAATAGAGTCCTTCGAATGAACACCTGTGTGGCGCCGGACCACTCTGTGTATGTTCAATCACTCCTTGGATATTCAATTATATTTGCATTGCTCATCACATACGCCTTACACTCTATTCTTTGCAGATTTCTTCATACAGTGTTGCTGCTTGCAACCTTGGTGCAAACACAGACCGGTCAGTTATCAGTCTCCCTGACTCACCGGCTGTGCTGACTCTACTGGAGTGACTTAGTTGCAAGAGCCAAGGACAGTAACACAGTGGCAATCGCTCCTCCCCAGCTCGGCTATCGATGCAGGAGAGCCCCCGGTACCTTCGACACACAGCACACCTTTGTGCAGCTTTAATTCTTGATCTTGCGTTACTTCTTATCGAGGGCACATAAAAGTAGCCGTTTTTTTTTCCACTGAAAAGGCCAAGTACAATTCCCTCCTTGCAACTCTTTCCGGTCCCGCCGCCTTTCTCCTTGTGTTAAACTGCCATCCCGGAAATGCTGCTTCCTCGTGTGTTTTGCCCTGCTCAGAGTTTGCTTTCGTGCTCCGCCTTTTATCCGTGTGGGGAAGTGTGAATGAAGTCGGGTGTGTGTAATTATCAGGTATACTGCTCGGGTGTTAGTCCGTTTTCTCTCACAGTGAGCTGTCTGTGAAACAATGTTCGTGTCGAGGAAAGTGGGGGGTTGAGCTTCTGGGTATCCTGGGAAAAGGTGTTACAGGGAAGGGGATACCGCGTCTCACCCTTCAGTGAAGAAGGGGGAGAAGGGACAGCAGGAGAACAATGGAAATTGATAAGGCACAGGAAGCATCTATCAAAGAGGAGTAGGTTGGCCTGAGGGCCTTGGACCAAGACAGTGCCATTCAGGTAGACATTATGACCTTAGAGGTGTGGAAGGGGGCCAGGAGGGCCTCCCACCGGGTGCCACCATTAATGGGAGAGGAAGAGAAAGGAGAGAGCACAGAGACCATATGAGGAGCCCATAGGACTGGCGAAGGAACGACAAAGAGGATGTTGGTGAGGGTCTGTCTGGAAGAAGCACTGGTATAGGTTTCAGCGATAGGGAGGCTTGGGTTGGAGACCAGGATATCCTTTTTGAACTTCTTCCTTCCAGACTTGGTGAGAAGGGCAGGATAGTCAAAAGGAAAGCAGTTAGAGAAGATAGGAGAAACAGAGAGCACCACAGAGGATGCAGATGTGGGGGAAAGAGAAGAGAAGAGAGGAAGGGGGGGGAGTGAGGACACTCTGGGCGGACACAAGGGAGGGGGAGCAAGCAGACGAGACAAGAACAAGTTAGTAAATAAATAATCGAATTTAACAAAGGGATCGAAGGGCAAGAGAAGAGTAATCCAGTAGAAGTGAACAAAACCAGTCAACAGAGTAAGAACGTAGGGACCTGAAAGGAAAAAGGATGCAGCAGGGGAACAAAAGAACCACGGTTAAGGGAACCTAAGGAGAAGCGTAAAAAGCATACAGAAGTAGGCAGTACTGTATATGCAAGAACGGGGCAACTTGAAAGTAAAGGACACAACAGAGAAACAACCAGAAAGAGCTAGGACTAGATACATGAGCAGTGATCAAAGGGAACCTATGGAGGAGAGTGGGTATTTCAATAGGGGAATGGGTATTTCAAAAGGGGAATGGAATTATGGGAATTGTGGTGTTGTACAAAAAAAGGATGAAGATGTTGTGGATTTTTGTCAGGAAAAGGGGTTTGAATGTAGGGTTGTTGAAAAGTGGGTTTTGAGGAAAGAGGGGTAAATCTCATGTTGGAATTTAGGGATGGTCTTTGATTTTGCCTTTTCCTTACAGAAAGCTACTGGGGTATGATGGGATTCTGTTTACAACAGCCCATGACAACTGAGAGGATGTCGGGTAGGGGTGTATCGGAACGAGAAGAATACAGTGTCTCGCCAGAGGGTGTGTCTCCCATAGTCCCCAAAGACTCCTTGCCCAGGTGATCCTCCCTACCTCCCTCGTTTGCCCCCAGGGTTGGGATCCAAGAGCGATGGCCCTACCCTGGCCGCTTGAACAAAGGATCCCCGGGGATAACCTGGGAGAAACGCCTTGGGTTTCTCACATTATTCCCTCATGAGATGGGGAGCGCACATGAACAATCTCATGATCAGGGGTTTTTGGTCCCCATCAGACTACTGTAAGAGTGCAAAAGTAAGAGGTGTCACGGAGGGGTCATATTGTTGGCTATAAACTTGTATTCAGGAGCAAAAAGGAAAAGAAAAGCCTATCTGGCCGTAACTCTGAGGGGTTTCCATTCCTCAACTGAAATATCTAGTGTCAGAATGTCCAAAGCAATAGTCCCAGTGTCCAAATCATAACTCTGTCCTTTACACACTAAACTAACAAAATCAAAAGGAGGGGTCTACTTGGTCCAGAGGAATGACTCCCTTGACCTGGACAAAAGGCAGTTCTTGTTTTGGTAAAAGCTGTAATTAGTTCCTTGGGGTCCCAGACCCTGCTTGGCAGGCTTGGCTTCCTATAGCCAAATACTGCACTGGAGAACAACATGAATGTTCTTTCAAAGCTGTAGTGGGTCATTGACCCTGATGTGCAGACTCGATTCCCGCTCACCAGAGAACTGCGATGAAGAGCTGCTTGGATGGGCATTTCAAGCTGTAGTGGGTGCTACAGACTCTGTTCACTAACCTGCCAAGTACTGTGTGGACTTTCCACTACCTTCCAGGTCTCTGTTTGGGTGTGAGTCCTAGACAGGTATTTCCGGCTTAAGTTTTCACTTCTGCACACTTGGTTTACTCTCCTGCCAAACCTTAGTACAAATCCATGTATGTTCGTGCTTTCTTCCCTCTGTGTTACGGTCCCGAACCTTCCATTCACTGCCTTGTGACCAACTCCTTGAGCTTTCAAAACCTTTGGTTCACCTGCATGCCTTATTGCGTGGCTTGTGATGGTGCTGGCTCCCTCAAAAAAAATGGGTTGTTTCGTGGCACTGCGGTAACTTTCCAGAGCTTCCATTCCCTGCAGAGGCTGCGTGGGCTTCTTTCCTTCATGCAGTCTGTTTCTGCAATCTCACAGTTCCCAGGTCTCTGATGTGTCTGGAGTTTGTCTGCTTGCGGGCTGCATGATCCCCACTTCCTGGACTGGCCCCAGTACCCCTCTCATTCCTCTCGGCGTTCCGGTCAACTGCTGCCTGAACATCGGGGTCGTAGTTCCTCCAGGGAGGGCTTGAATTCTTGTCCAGTCCTTTTTTGGTTTCTTCTCATCGGGATTTGTGTACCACTAGACTGTTGAAAGTGTTTCCAATAGTTACTTGGTATTGCTCCACATTCCCTCCTCGTCTCTTTACCAAGTGAGTATTGACTTAGTAACTCACTAAGACTCCTCCTCGTCTCAGTGCTCTCTATTTGGACTTCCTTAGAAATGTACATTGGATATGAGGGTAGGTTTAGAGAGGAAGGAGGTGAAGGAAAAGTGGGGTTAGTGTGTAATGGGGCACCAGGGTCATGTGCTTGGTGGGGGTATCACATTCTCCCGATGATGTCGTCACTGGTCCCAAAGGGAGTTTTCCCCTCCCATGAGATCCACCCGCAGATTACCAACCCCCAGGGGGACTATCGGGTAGTAGTCTTACCACCCTGGCCTCATAGGAAGTGGTTCCCCTTCGGAAGCAATTCTGGGATTCGTCACACTACACATAATCAGACGGACGCTGATGACCCTTTTTTACCTTCCATAAAGGGGGAAGAACATCCTGATAATGACAGAAAACATGCTGGCCTTGCATTACCATGTAGGCTCACAACCACTGTTCAGAGAGGCAATGGAGCTCTGTTTTTGGGCACTACAACACAGGATGTCTCTATTGGCTCTTCACCTTGCTGGAGAAGAGAATACGATGGTGGGCACTCTGAGCAGGCAGTGCATGATCTCCTACAAGTGGGAGTTAACTCAGTCCTTCTAGAGATCTTCACCCTTTGTGGAACCCCCTCCAGTGTATCTGTTTGCATCCAGTATCAACAGAAAATGCAACCTGTTCTGCTCCAGGGAATTTCCTTAGAGAGGAACTATGGTGGACGCATTCGTAGTGGCTGGGTTTTTCCAAATCTGTTTGATTCCTGCCATTCCTCATGTCATCAGGAGGTTGAGGAAATTCAGGAAGTCCATGATCCCGTTTGCTCTGGATTGGGCCCGGGTTACGTGGCGCCCGTCAGAGGCGTAACCAGGATTGTCTAGCAAATGGGGCCTGAAGCTAATGTAGTTGAGCCCACTGCACTGACAAAAATATCGGTAAATGCCCACCCAGTGCTGCTGAGTGGGCATTTACAGATTTTGGGTGGGGCCTTGCCCCTCAGGCCCTACCCTGCCTACGCCTCTGTGCCTAGGCCTTATAGAAATGTCCATCTACCCTCTATTACTTCTTCCCCAGTGAGTGAGCCTACTCTGACAAGTTGGGCGGCCGTCTTCTTCATCTTCTTCATCCATGAATCAGAACTCTGAACCTTCACACGTGGTTTCTCAGAGGTTAAGATGCAAAGATTGGCACCTCCCGGAAGACGTCATGGAGGTGTTGCTTTCGGCCAGAAGACCAGCAACAAAAGCACTATACTGCTGCAGTTGGAACATGTTTTGGATCTGGTGTAGAGTTAAAGGTATTGATCCCTTTACTTGTAGTACACCTGCTGTGCTTTCTTTTTTGCTGCCCCTACCCCATCAGGGTTGCATATGGCTACCGTCAAGGGATACTTGGTGACGTTATCCATTTTCAAACGCACGCCAATGCAGGGCTCTTACTTTAGGATGCCAATTGTCATTCAATTCCTCAAAGGACTGACAAATAGTTTCCCACCAGTCCTTTTTCTGGCCACGTCCTAGGATTTGAACCTGGTATTGATCTTCTTAGTGGGAGCTCCATTTGAACCTCTCCATTCTTTTCCACTTAGGTTGTTAACATTGAAAACATTCTTTTTGGTTGCCATTACTTCTGCTCGCAGAGTGAGTGAACTAAAAGCCCCGTCATCTAAACCACCCTTGACAATATTTTCCAAAGAGAAGGTAATTTTGAGGGTTCGTCCCTCCCTACCTCCCTCCTTCCCAAGGTTGTCTCTGAATTCCATCCAACACAAAAAATAACTTTTCCAGCTTTTTATGCACCTCCTCATCATTCTAAGGATGAAGAGAGGTTACACAGACATGACCCTAAAAGGGCTCTTATTTTCTACATTTCTTGGATGGCTAATGTCAGCCAAGATGACCAACTATTTATTGGTATTCAGGCCACAGGTTGGGCCAAGCCATGACCAAACAACCTTTATCGCATTGGATCATCCTCTGCATTTCGGAGTGCTACACCATTGCAGGAAAAGATGTCCCCTAAAACCTAAGAGCCCATTCCATCAGAGGAGTGGCAACCACTTCAGCTCTCCAAAGAGGTGTACCAGCGCAGGACATTGGCATTACTGTTTGGACACGTTGTTGGGCCAGAACGCTCCCTGCACAATATTATGTGTTAATCGGAATTCACGAAAAATCAATTTCTCCCACCTCCTTCTCCAAAACGGCCATTGGAGTCTATCAAAGATTCGGAATCTGTTTGAGGACACAATCCTTTAAACAAAACAATTACTTACCCCAGGTAATGTTTGGTCTACTGGATGTTGCTTCCACGGATTCCTCATCACCAACTGGTCGAATTTTTATACTTCTCTTTTTCAACGCATATGCAGGTTATTTAATTCTCAAGTCAGCTGTAGGCAAAAACTAAGAACTGAGGCAGCGGGTGCAGTGCGTGCTATATTTATACTGCTATTTACGTCTCATCCGGACACGGGAATGGTAACCTTCGAGGGACATCTACAAATTCAGAGACTGCAAAGCAGGATATGGATACATCAAAGAGGAGGAATCTCAGAAGGAACATCCAGTAGAAAGAACATTACTAGGGGTAAGTCATTTGTTGTTCTTGATCCACATAGCATCTCATCAGTAGATTATTATTATTATTATTATTATTATTATTATTATGGTAGTTATTGAGCGTAGACCTAGCTTCGAGAAGCAACAGAGCGCTTTACAGAGCTAAACAGGCTTCCAATACAATCAACATAATAAAACATATATACACATCGTATTCAATAAAATCATAATGTCACACTTACCAACATTGTCACAATTCATTATTTCTTTACAAATGAAAGTGAAACAAACTCATCACAATAGGATGTCAATGCTACAATTAATAATAATCTGCATTCCCTTCATAAGCAGAGTCCAACATTCTTCAGCTGGTAATGCAGCAGCATTATTTACAAAAAGTTGCCATCAAAGCTCCTTTCATTCCAACATAACTTTGCAGTTGATACCCAACTTATCCCTTCATTCTCCATCATAGCCTTGATAATGAAGCTGCCTCTCCTGCAGCGTCAGAGGTGAGGGGAGAAAGAGAGGCGCGGGGTATATGCTGATGTCAGCACCTCCGATCCTGGAAATTACCATCTGAAACGCTACTTGTTCATCTTTCGACTGTAGAGTGCTTTTGTTATGGGATATGATGTACTCTGACTGTAATTGCTTAATGTTTGTTACAAATTCATCTTAGAACCCTCGTTGAAAATACACTTGTTTAAATGGCAAAGTATCAGAATGAGTAGTCAACCGCATTTCTTCTTTTCCATCAAATACACTGGAATACAGTAGCTACATTAAAAACTAGGGTCTCATTGCAGTCTTCACCAGATACAAACTTACCTAGTGTTGACATCATTATAGAACAGCGTGCAAGGCGGTCCCTGAAATTGGAAAATCTAGAGCTCCATATTATGTGGTCCAAGTTGTATAGGGAGTTGTTAGAAGCCCTTGAGTTCATATTAGGGAACATTAACCCATTAGATTCCGATATTGTGGACTCTTTCCAGGTGGTTGCCAACAAGACCAGAGCACCTGTTACCACACCCGCCGAGGTGGTTAGGAATTTAACCATACAAAATGACCTATGATGTGATAAGGAATGCAGGCAGGCAAAAACACAGTTGATAAATTGTGAAAAAACTCTTAATAATAGAGAGAAGGGGGGGTGCGCTGTTGAGTGGGAAGAGTAATGAACGCTTGAGCGTGAGCTCCGGCCTGGCATTATCCTTAACAAATATCCTTTTGGTGGCCGATCCAGTGTTATCGAAAGGCTCATTAAGGAAGCTGAAGGTGCGTAGCGAGCACAGTCCAAAGCGGAAAGTGATCAGTTGAGCTGAAAAGAAGAATGGGCCTCGGCAGAGTTGGCCGGAGCGACCACCTGATTCAATCCAACACTGGCATAAACGGGGCAGGGAGGAGTGGCCACTTTCGCCTGCTGTGTAATCCGGGCAGAAGTGGGAGGGCCTGAAAGATCCTGCAGCCTGCCCCGCACCATTCCCAGCCTCCGGTACTGCTGAGGAATGGCAAAGCAGAACAAACCAAACGCATGAGCAGGTTGCCGAGTCCCCGGGAATTGACGTCTCCAGAAAGCAGAGCCAACACCAGAGCACTGGGGGCTAAACACCGAAGCGAAACAAGAGCGGATGGCGCGAGAGAGGTGATCCGCTCTCCGATTGCCATCTGAACTGGTTGCTCTCCCTCGTGGTGCTGCACTGAAACCAGCAGCCCGCAGCGCCTACCTTGCCGACGATCCATTGTCCCACCTGGGTGCTGTGCCAGGAGACAGCCGGGATCACAGTGGGGGACTGCCGAGCGCTTCCACATAATGCCTGGACATTGCAGGAGCAAAAACGAGAGATAGGAGCAACGTCTCCCAGGAGGGAAGGTGCAAGTTCCTGGGCGACAAAGGAATACGACTGGCTAATTCCGGTCTACTGAGACACATGTAGGAAGGCAGTTCCAGGCGCAATCAGGAGGACAAAGAACCAGGAGCTGAAACACCACAGGGGTCTGATAAGCCCATAACAAGTAAGCGGTAACAGAAACAAGGTTGCCCCATACACACAGTAAATGAGAACTGCTATTCCGGACGGCAGCTAGTGGTGCCAAAGCCATAAACTTTGGTATTGGAACTGAGAAACGGCCACCTACAACTAGCATGGTCATAACTATGCCATTTGATCAAATCTCAATACGCGTTTAGACATTAACAAGACAATGGAACAATACAGCACAAGAAACAGTTGAAATAAGCTGGAGCAAACAGCCGACAGGCTTGCCATTGTAAGAGGTGGCCACTCACAGCATACCCCAAGAAAGTTCCATGGTTATACAGGGGATACATTGAGTTGGGGTTCATGGTGAGGGTGGGGGGTAAAGCGAGGAGTGAACAACGGCCCCTCTTGGTCAGCTAAGGGAAGGGGATTGGGAGGCAGGAATAACAGGGTTTTTGGTTTTACAACAGTTGGTGGGCAGGTAGGCAGACCGGTGCTGAGTCACAAAATGATAGTTTATATCCGGGGATGCACGCACACACAATTGACAGATTGTTAGACAACAAATGGGCAACTTAATAGTATTAATTTACTGGAATATACCGAGTCTAAATAACCCCATCAAAGCCAGGGGGAGAGATACAGGCCCTATCCTGCAAGCCTCCGTACTTGACTTTTCACGATATGAGGGTAGTGCTGAGGACGCACCCCTCTTTCATGCCCAAGATGCCGTCGAACTTCCATCTTAACGAGCCCTTGGTTTTGCCAGTTTTCTTTCCGTTGCCTTCGTCGCCGGCCAAGAGGACTTTGCACTCGCTGGATGTTGCTAGAGCGCTTAAGTTCTACGTGGACCGAACGAAGAGTTTTCGGAAGACATCACAGCTGTGTGTAAACTTTGGACCTGTGAACCAAGGGAGGGCTCTCTCGAAGGCTTCCATTTCCAGATGGCTCTCCGGCTGCATCATGCACTGTCATCGGTTGGCCAACCGACCGTTGCCCGGCTGTCCGAGAGCCCATTCGACCAGAGCAATCGCTGCTACTACGGCTTTCTTGTCTGGTGTGCCCCTGCTGGACATCTGCAGGGCTGCTACGTGGAGGTCGACGCACACCTTCACGAGATTCTACTGCGTCGACCGGGATTCCAGGGAGGAGTCCAGAGTCGGCCAAGCAGTGCTGCGCAACCTGTTCGCCTGAAGGTGGGCCTGGTCAGGAGGTAAGAGTTGCTTAATGTTGAGTTTATGTAATGCTTAATGTTGAGCCTTTTGCCACCTCCTGTGGTTGTGCATGTGTGTACTGCTATGTATTCTTATATTCATGAGCATGTGAATCCATGCCAGACCCCATGATGGAGAAGGAACAGGTTACTTACCTGTAACTGTTGTTCTCCAGCATGGGTCTGGTATGGATTCACATGCGAACCCTCCCTCCTTCCCCTCTGCGGCTCTTCACTTGGTCATACTGCCACTTTACATGCTACCAAATCTGAGGATGGCTGCCGGGGAGGGGCTTAGGGAGAGGGCAGTCATTGGCTGGGGGCAGTATGACCCAGAGACCAGTGATTGGTTACTACTAAGAAAGACAGATCAGAAACGAAACTGATACTGATTTCTTTTCTTTACTGAGGATTCCCAGCCTGACGACGGGGAATGTTCATGAGCATGTGAATCCATGCCAGACCCATGCTGGAGAACAGTTACAGGTAAGTAACTTGTTCCTTACCCCCCCAATCACTCCTAAACATCTCAGCCTCCCACTGAATCCTATAAATTATCCATTCCATTGACAGTATCTCCCATAGTTTATGCAGACAGTGAGTTATCGTCAGGGGGTCTAAGCTTTTTTTTGCAATCGCCAACCACGCCGCTAATACCATAGATATTAAAGCTTTTTTTCGCTGGTTTCGTGATGTGGTGTAATTATGGGCTAAGCAGCCCACGCAGACTCTCTCCCATTGAAAGAGCGCATCTTCCTGGGTAATTATTTGTCAATTGTTCAAAGGAGGTTTGCCAGGCATTTCGGTGCTGGACTGCCCTTGTGGGCAGGACAAAGACTGATATGCAAATATGTATTGCTCCGTTGTAAAAAGTACAGTGAGCAAAAAGCGATGGCTGCAGACTCTCAAAGTTGGAAGAAACCACAGAACAGGTTATCATGCCATGTTCTTTCTAGAGTAGGGGTGCCTGCTACCTTTTTTGTATTTTTGCAAGGAACTCTGGGTTGGTCACCCTAAGTTACCTGTGGGAACCCAGACGTGGACCCCTTGCTCACTGTGCTCAGAGAGGCAAAACTCCACCTCACTGATGAGGCCTGACTAAGCCGAAATACGTGTCTGGGATTGCTTTTGGCACTCTTGTTCAAAGGAGGTTTGCCAGGCATTTCGGTGCTTGATTGCCCCTGTAGCCAGGATAAAGATGATATGCAAATGTATATTACTCCTTTGTGAAGAGAACAGTGATCAAAATGGCTGCAGACTCTGACCACAGAACAGGTTATCATGCCATGTTGTTTATTAAGAGGCGCACCTGCTTCCTTTTTTGTATTCTTCAATTGTATTTTAACTTCATCCCAAAAGCCTGTAATTTTTGGACAGTCCCACCAAATATGTTTCCAGTTCCCCTCTGCGTTTTATTTTTGCCAACAATTTGATGATGTTATATTGTACATTCTATGCAACCTTTGAGGAGTATAATGCCATTGCGTGATCATTTTGTACCTTAGTTGTAAGGAGCCGGTCAATTTAGGATTATTCCTCCACAGTTCTTCCCATTGCTCCTGCAGAATTTCTTCTCCTATTGTTCCCTTCCATGCTGATTGATGAGGCCAAATATTTTGGGAGCTACAAGCTTGTAGTATCATATATAATTGTGATGCTAATTGTCTATCTGCCGTGTGGGTAGTTATGTGCATCTTGAACTCTGTTGAAGGCCTCACTGCAGCGTGTCTAATTTCAGATTGCATCAGCCAATGTCTCATCTGACTGCACTCAAATCTATCCGCCTCTTTCATGCCTAGATTTCTTTAACATTCTTCAAACGTCGCTATGTCTCCTGCCCATGTCATGTCCACGTCATGTCCATTAATTTCAGGCAATTGTGTTTTTACCATTGACTGCCACTTTTAGCATACCCGGGGAAAAGTGGATATTCTCAAATAAGCGTGCAAATGGAGAGGGGCATGTCGATAAATGACCGTTCTTCAGTCGTCTGTCCCATTTGTCACATGTTGTCTTGAGTACCACACTCCTTCGAGCACTTAAAGATCTTTCCCCTTCTGGTAACCATATGAGACCTGCCGATGATATCCCTACCACTGCTCTATCCATTTGTGTCCAAATTATATCTCTACTGTTAGTAAACCATTCATCAATCACCCAGAGTTTAGCCGCTTTGTAGTATCTCCTCATGCTCGGAAAGGCCCAGACCATGCCATATGCCTAGGTGTTATTAACAACTCAAGATAGACTCTGGGGCATTTTTTTTGCCAGACAAATGTTGTTAATGTATTACCTGTTAAAGAAATATCTGAGGGATAGGCATTGAGAGGTCCTGAAACAGATAAAGTAACCGTATTAATGCGACCCAGACAGGACACTCTGAAGTCTTCTTGTATTTTCTTTAATGAGTCCAAATAATTTGCCTTGTATAGGTGAGTGACATTGTTTGCCAATTTTACCCATCAAGTATGTTAAGTTGCTTCCAGATGTTCGATACGGGGGAAAATGTATGCATGTTAAGTGTTTGATCCCTTGAGAGACCCAAACCTATTAATACAGGTTTTGTCATATTTATTTTAAGGCCTGACATCTTCTCCTGCTCTTCCAGTGTTACCAATGCTGGGATCAATGTTTCAAGTTTTGTCAATGTCATTAACATGTCGTCTGCGTATGCTGCAGTCTTGTGCAGATACCCCTTATCGGCTTATTTTGACGAATCGAAAATAATAATGGTTCCCAATAAATTGCATATAATAGGGGGGCAAGGGGTCAACCAGGTCTTGTTTGATGTCTATGGCGTTGTATAGGGGCATTATTGGATCCTGTAAGTGATTTCAATCCGGCACACACCGGATGAAGTATGTGGGTGGAACGGACAAAGTATGGGGTTGGAACCGGAAAGCATGCGGGTGAAACGGAGGAACTGGGTGGAACGGGTGGAGTGAGTGGAACGGGTGGAGTGAGTGGAACGGGTGGAGTGGGTGAAACGGATGAAGTAGGTGGATTAACGGATGAAGTAGGTGGATTAACGGATGAAGTAGGTGGATTAACGGATGAAGTAGGTGGATTAACGGATGAAGTAGGTGGATGGAATCGGTGAAGTAAGTGGAACCGGTGAAGCAGGCAGATGAACGGATAAAGTAGGTGAATGAACGGATGATGTATGTGGATGAACGGATGTCGTATGTGAATGGAAAGGGTGAAACCAGGTATATGGAACGGGTCAAGCATGTCGATGGATGTAGCATGGTGAACGACGGATAACGTGGAAATGAGCAGACATGTATGTCGGACAAAGTGCTTAGATAAGAAGGAATACTTAGAACTGATGGAGTGGAGTGCATGGAATGGTTTGGAGGGCATTGAATGGTTTGGAGTGTATGGAACTATTGGAGTGTGCTCGATCTCAAGCACCTAATGTAAACCACCATATCAAATCTCCACACTTACTCTCTTCCTTACACCACCACTCAACTATAACACAGCGATACTATGACACCATTCGATATAGCTGTTCTCATACCATCACTTGCATCATACTCCCCATCAGCCTAACTAAACACAGCTGGTTATACACCCACCAGCCTAGGCGTTCTCCTCAGGCCTAATACAGCCAGAATCGGTCTGGATAACAACCTGCCAGAACAAACACATACTCTTGATCTCCCAACCACCACACCTACCGCTAAGAAGCAGCTATAACACGAATCACACCTGCTGCACACATATCCGGTGCTCACACGCACCTTATGACTCTCTCTCTCTCTCTACTGACTTGAACTTCGGTTCCCAAGGGCGTTCAACCTACCAGCGCCTTGAGATCATACCAATGGTACACAAGGCGCTATATAAATGCAAAATAACATAACATAACACCCAAGTCAAAGCCCAGCATGTAGTGCACAACTGAAATCCTTATTTATTTTTGTATAAAGGTTCAATATTCTGAACGATATACCACTCATATCACACCCTTCTCCTGGAACCCCCCCTTGGTCATACTGAACCAGGAATCAGGCTGGTTTGCAAAGGTAAATATTTATTTATGTATTTAAGATTTAATCACAATATGTTTTCATAGGTACACAACGATCACCAATGGGGTGACAGAACACTAAATAATATCTTTCATACACGAGGAGTAAGTAATGAGCAAAACAAATGCAGCAAAACAAATGCAACAAATGCAACTGAACCAACTTTTGTGTTGGTTCAGATAAGATAGCACTGTGGTTAGCAGTTCCCCCTGCAACACCCCGCAACCCCCCACTAGGCAATGTAAAGAGATGGGAGGAGAGAGCAGGTATTCAGGATAGGCACAAATCAAACAGGATATCAGTCCCACTTTCCCCCATCAACAAAAGAGAAAAACGGAATTGACTTTCAGCTGTCAAACTGGCTTTCAAGATGGTCTTTAGAATGGACTGGGCAAAAACACCAAATATGGTCAAAAATACTGAAATTGTTATGAATTCTTATGGGAGCCACTTTGGATAGTTACACACAAGCACCAGCAATGATTTGGTCAGCAGAAAACAATTGAAATCTTATGGTCCTAGTCGGAAGCAATTTAGAGCTATTTTACACATGTAAAACTTTCAGCTTTTTATAATCGTGGCAGACTTTTCATTGCGCGATATTCATGATAACTTGGGTTCTATGGATAGCTATGGATGTTGGGTACAAGTAGGAGTTCAAATGTTGTTTCTATCCCAAAAACCGAGGGAGTTATAGAGGTTTTAGTAAAGGCCGTTTTTGTAAAATAGGCACGAGAATGGAAAACGGAAATGCAGTTTTGAAAATGACAAATGAGTTTGCTTACTCTAGGGGATGACTATGAAGAAGCAAATACCACACAGGAATATTACAGTCACTGGATCAGGGTGACCCACCTGATAAGGAAACTCGACTTCTTCAGATGAGAAAAGGGTCAATGCTAAGATAGTTCTAACAATACTGGTTCTGAAGGAAAGATAGGATGGGTTTGAGCTAGGGATAAGACAAGGCAAAGATACTCCTAACAATACTGGTACTGAATGAAAGATGGGATGGGTTGGATATAGGGATGAGACTATGCAAAGTACATATGCTATGGGACACAGTTCTTCCTATTTATACTCACAGGATAAGTTTTTAAATGGGACCGTCAGCTCTGGTCAAGATTGGGTCTGGTCTAGGAAAGACCGCACATCAGGCACGGGACTGGATCCTCTAGGCCGGTCGCTGGATTGGCACAGGATCTGCTCTCCTAGTCTGAGTATTTGGATCAGCTGGATGGCGAGTTCCTCAGGCAAGCCTAGTCGTGGCAAGCCAAAGAAATTCTGGATACTGGTTCAAAAGTCCTTCTCACACCACACAGCGCTTTACTGGGTGGGGAGAATAAATTTGAGGATTGGGGCTTTGGTGAAATCAATAGTCTCTATTGCTTGCAAGAGATTTCGCATCTGGATCTGGAAGAATATTTAAAGCTGGATGTAGGATGCAGGATCAGAGTGCTTTGACGGAATCAGGAAAGTGGCTGGATCTGTGAGTCTCTGTGTTGTCATCTGTCTCTATTTATGCCTAAAAATGACATCACAAAGGGGGTGTCTGGGCCGGCTTAGCTAAGCTTGCCCCTGTGAACTGGGATTGGACCCCACTTCTTCTCTGCCTTGCAATTTGAGTGATTGGATCAAGGCTGGGTGATGTCAGGTTTTATGATTTTTCTTTAGACTCCTCTGAGACCTCCCTTTATGCACTGGTCTCAAAATCGGATTTTATATTAAATGTACATTTTTACATTGGTCACCTTTATACAAATCACACATAAAGATGCCATATTTTATATAGCAGCTATTCCTCAAAACCCTGCAGTGTTGGGATCATGTCTGCCCTTTCTACAGAATTTTGCCCTTTTCGCTATGAACGTACTTTCCAATTTTGAAGTAAATTTCCACAAATGTGCGCGTTTACCATAGGGATATGCGTGTCAATTTTCACAATTCTAACAGTATTACGTTTTGCATAAAACCACATATCTTGCCATTCTTGTCCAGAACATGTCACACAGTTCTGCCGCCTCTTCACACGTGCAGCCAGAAATTAAATTAACAACTCTGTCATTTTTATATTTTTCACCATTTTGAATAGCAAGTTATACGTCTTTTAAAAAGTGTTCTTTGTTCATGTTTAGCAACAGATGGCCGCTTGGCTCTGCCTCTTTTTGTCTCCCTGCAGTCCAAGGCATCCCCCTCCCGGCTTGTTCTTTCTGGAGGCCATTTGTGACCCTTTTCACTCTTCCAATTTCCTGGGCTGCAACTTTGTCATTGTTCCTTTGCTCTCTGTAGATAAGATTCTTTCCCAACCTGCAATTAACACCTCCCCATGAATTTCTGCTGAGAGGAAGGCCCCCCCTTCTGAGAGAAAAACCTGCTTTTCCAGTTCTTTGCAGCTTCAGCCAAGCTAATTAACTTTTAAACTTCGCAAAAACCACATCTGTTGCATGACATACAAATACATTTCTTTCTTGGCCTTAAAATGTGTGGAATCAAAAAACACAACTAAAATCTGTATTCCTTTTTGGCAACAGTCCTGTTTATGTTGGCTAATTCAGCACCCTTTTGAGTTTTAGGTCATTTTACAGCTTTCTCAGTCCTCCTCTGACAGCTGTCATTCAGGCAGCACCGGGTACTGCACCCAGATTTTGGCATAGAGGCTGTCACTTTTCAGACTTTGTATGTTTCACAATGTTTCATTTGATACATGGATTTTAGCACCAGTCAAGATTGTGAATGTTGAAAAGTGTTGTGTTATAGGCATTCTGGAGTTTTTGGTAACAAAACAAATTTCAATTGTAGGCATATTTTTGGGTTTCATTTGCAAAGTGCTGCTTTTCTCTCTGCACTCTGTTTGCTGGTCATGGAACCCACTGGCCCATTTCTGCAGGATGTGCTCTATTTCCCCTGCACATACACCATGGGTGGCAGGCTGTGCATCCCTCTTTTTGTATGCTGAAGCACATGGTCTTTGTAGGTTTTTGGCGCGCACAAGGGTTTTGCTGCTATTGTTGCTGTTTCTTTCCCCAGAACTGGCAGGGTGATGCCGCATAGCCTAGCGGAGTGGGTCAATACATCCCACAATCCCTATAGTTGACATCTACCATTTGTAAAAAGTTTGGGCCGAAGCCCATATGTTTCATTGTCTCAAATAGATGGGGTCATTCGACTCTATCGAATGCGTTTTCGGCATCTAGGGAGATCAGTGTCACTGGGACCTGCTATAAGGTGTACAACCCTTCTAGTGTGGTCCCACGTTTGTCTCCCCAGTATAAAACCTGATTTATCTTGTCCTATCAGAGAAGGGAGGATATATTTTAGTCTTGCTGCTAGGATCCCTGTATATATTTTATCATTGATATTCAACAAAGCTGTAGGTCGATAGGAACTACAATGTGTCAAATCTTTATTTGGTTTCCCTAGCAAAATCACCTTTGCTTATGTCATTGATCTCTTTAAATTCCTGCTATGTTGAAACAAATTAAATAACTTTATTAATATTCAAGCTAGTTCTTTTTTGAAGGTCTTATAAAAGGCAGCTGAAAAGCCGCTGGGGCCTGGCGCCTTATTTATAGGGAGCCCCTTTGTTATACAAGCCTTTTAGTGTTGTCCCAGGTTTGTCTCCCCAATATAAAACCTGATTTATCTTGACCTAACGGAGAAGGGAGGATATATTTTAGTCTTGCTGCTAGGATACCTATATATATTTTAGCATTGATATTCACCAAAGTTATAGGTCGATAGGACCTGCAATGTGTCAAATATATGTCTTATAAAAGGTGGCTGAAAAGCTGTTGGTGCCTGGAGGCTTATTTGTAGGGTGACCCTTTATCGTTTTTTCCACCTATTGAACAGCCTCCCTAAACTTTCTTTTTCTCCTCCTCTCCTCTGCTGACTTGCTGGCTGTTACCGGAACTGCACTGGCTACCTGGACACCCTCTGATCTTGGACCTAGGTCCCTCCCCTGCCAGCGTCACACACCTGCACTGCCCACCTGGCAACCCCCGCACTTGGGGACTGTTTCAGTATCCCTTCAGTCCCCCTATCATCCCTGACACCTGATGTCTGCACTTACCCATGCGCTTGCCACCTGCTGGCCGTTACTTATTGTTATTATCTATTCCCATGTACTGCACTGTCCCTGCCCCCTTCCCACACACTTGCGCGATCTGAATACCACCTTGCCTAGTAGGATCGTTGTCTGTCCTCCCTTTGTTCCCTGCCCTTGGCTCGTTGTGCCTTGAAACACTTGTGTATAGGCGCGTTATAAATGCCATTTCATATCATTCTTCTCTTATGTCTCCATCTAGAATCTCCCTGTCCCCCAAAATTACTTTTGACATCTGTAATTCATTCAAGAACACTTTCATTATTGCTGGGTCTGGGCATTCTGTGGAGTACAGTTTTTTTATAGTATAACGAAAAGGATTGTACAATATAGTCTGTTACTGTAGCTATTGATCCGTCGCTTTGTTTTATCCCGTTAATGACGTTTTGAATTCTGGTGTTTAAATTGCCTTGCAAGTAATTTATCAGCCTTATTTATAACAACGTTGTTTTATATTGAGTATGGATTTTTCAGCCGTCTAGTACGAAGTAATTCTAGCTGTCTTTTAGCATCTTTTAATTTTTTATACCCTTCTCTACTCTTTTTCTCTGCCATTTCCATTTGTGCCTTAATGTCTTGAATAGAGGTTCCTGGAAGCTCTGGACTCGAAGGAAGAGCCACCATTAATGTTCCACAACGTCCCTCAGAGCACGGTCTAGTCTTTCTGTTCAGTCTCCTTTATCTGTCGTGTATCGCTGCCCCCTGCGTGTTGAAACTCTAGGCATTGCTACACGCTACCGCCAGTTCGCTTAGCGTTCTCGATCTCTTTTCTGTGTATCTGCTTCGTGCTTATTCCTCCCTCTACCCTCTGCGGTCTCGGTCCGGTCCTTCTTCCGTTCTGTTTCCACTCTGTTAACTGTTTTCCCTTACCTCTCTTATTTCCCTAATTGCTTTCACCTGCCTTCCTCTTTCTGATCTGCTCCTATCTATCCCTCGTGAGTTGTCTTGGCCAGCGAGATCCATCTTGCACTTCCATCATTGCTGGACACATGCTCTTCCCATTCTACCTTTAGCTTTCAACCTTCCTATCTATCGGTTTTACTCTGCCTCTGGTGCTGCAAAGTCTATTTCCTGCTTGTCGGTTGCCAGGCACCGGCTCTCTCTCTCTCGCTTTACTTTCGGTTTATCTGCATGCGAGTCTCTGGCGCTGCATACACTGTTTGTCTGCCTCGTGAGTTACATCGGCCTGATTTGCGGTAACCTCTTTTCTACTGCTTTCTCATTTCATACAGATTTTTACTGCTCCTACTTTCCTCTTACTCTCCTATGCTGTTCCAACTCTTACCTTTCGCCTTCTTTATTGTACACTATTGGAAAGTGCCTGCATCTCTTCTTATTGGAAAGTGCCACCTGCTTCATCTTGCTGAAGAGTGTTTCAAGTTTTCACTTGACTACGTCATCGGAGTATCTATTTTCTCTTGGACTCTACTTTCACACCGGAATGCCTCCAAGGTTTTTTTTTCCCCATCAGCTTTTTCCCCTACTTGAGCTGTGCTGGGGGAAACGCCATTCTTGTTGTGACTGTTTCTCAGTCTAACGACCACAGTGAATTCCCGGAACAGACCTTATATCTTCAAAAAGAAGGGAACCTTCAAGGACACAACCACTAAACTCTCCGAATCTGAACACTCGACCAGGGAAGTGACTCCGAAACACAGGTGAGGCCTGACACTGTTGACACTTAGTTAATATGTCCTCGCATTCTTTTTCCAACCTGTCCCTCTGTTTAGAATGTATCACTTGAATTTGGATTATCTCGCCTCTAATCACTGCTTTGAAAACATCCCATACATTGTAAAACCCAAATCATAAACTACCTCCCTTGGGAGTGTCCATGCCCATGGTCGGTTCCCCTGTTTCCGATCCCTTAACATAACCTTCATAGCGGATTGATCAGATAAGGAAATTGGGTCTACCTCTATCTGCTAATGCACCAATTATTCCTGGAGTGCCCCATGCATAATCTATTCTGGAAAACGTACGATGCACATGTGAAAAGCATGTATAACCGCTCTTACGCCCTTTCTTAATCCTCCAGAGGTCTTTCAAAGCATATTCAAAAACATTTCTTTTAACGTGTCCGGCAGCCCCGTCCCCTTACCGGTTCATTGGCGCTTCTGTCTCTCTTAGGATCCCAAGCTTGGTTGAAATCAACAGTCGGTAGTATTTCCCCATCCGCAAATAGTTCCAACTTCTCTAATACTGTGTGTATAAACTCTTCCTGTCCGTAGTTGGGAGCATACAATGTACCTAGGGTTATATCCTTATTCCCTAGGGTTAGTCATAAAAATATAGATCTACCATTAGGGTGCACCACCGTACCGAGTCCCTTAGCATCTAATGTATTTTTGAGAAAAATCATAACTCTGAGCATTTTCTCCTTTGCGTTAGTCTGCAAAATCTGCGAAAATGCACTCAGTGGAAATCTAAGGGACCGATTCATGGAATTTGTGCACTGAAAAAAATGAGGATTTGTGCGCCATTCTGCCCGCAAATCCCCATTTGCTCACAAATCCCTGTTTTTCGGCACACAAATTCCATGAATCAGCCCCTAAATGTGTCTACTTTTCTAATGTGAGTTTCTTGGAGCATAACTATATCCACTAATCCGCTTCTTATCTGCATCGCATGCTTTTTTCTCTCGGCCTGGGTATTCAGTATAGAAGCCATAGCTTTGTATATATTTTTTGTCTGTGTGGTCTACGTGTTTGATTAAGCCATCAGAACCTTAGGACTGTGATCTCTCCCCTACCCAACCCTCCCCCTTTGCACTGCCCAACCCAATTTCCCCCTACCACCCTCACCGGATCTGTGCATGTTATCTTATGAGTCATCCCAATACTTCTTAGGAACCGGTGCAAATTCAAATCCAGTACTAACTGTGAGAAAACTAACCCCTTAAGCGTTTCCATAGTCTGACCCGGCCTGTTGATCCACTTTTGTCCCAGTCACTTTCTCCCCCACTCTCCCAACATAGGGTAGAATACACTGGTGTTCTGTCTCCGTTGCACGGTGAAACCTCATTGTTCCATGAGTCAATCTCCATCGACCCAATCAACGTTTACCCGCTTCTCGCTGCTTGGTGGGAGGACCTTTTAACTTCTCTTCTCCCTGTCGGACCAGACCATTCCCAAGATCTCCTCCCTTGCCCAATGGGGCCCTGTCGATCCTCTCCTCCTGTCACCCTGTCGTCTTCTTCCAAACCTAAGACAGACAGGCCTTCCAAACATGTGGTAGCTCTATGCTGTTTACCATCCTATGAGAACAGTATCCCAAAAGGGAAAGTCCATTTGTAAGGCATCTTTTTGTCTGACAGAGTCCTAGTTACTGGCCCCATCGCTTTCCTCTTCTGTAGTGTAATTGCAGCCACATCTTGAAAGAGTAGTACCTTTTGATCCATTAACTGTAATGCCCACCTGTCCACGAGCCTCTTTTAAGTATTCCCTCCTTAACTTTGGATGAAGCAATCACAGCCAAAACGTCCTGGGGTCTGTGCCCTGCCCATATCTTCTTGGACCTACCCGATGAACTCGATCTATACGAATGCCTTCCGGCACATCTTCTAACAAGTTCACAAAACATTGTTGAATTACAGCTTTGATGTGCCCATTAGTGGTTATTTCAGCCAATTCCTTTATCCTAATGTTTGATCTCCGGGAACAATTCTCTAAGTCATCTGTGTGTATTTCCAAATTGTGAGTAGCCCCTGCGATTTGTTCCAGCAGTTCTGAATTTTGCTTTACTTCAGTAGACACTTCTGCTAGTCCTTGTTCTGTGGTATGCACTCTGTTCCCTACAGCATTGATGTCTTCTCTAATCTCCCTCAGGGAGTTCTTTAGCTCTTCCTTGAGACTCGCGATCTGGTCTTGCAGTGTCGCTGTCATCCTATCTTCCATTCCTCTAAGGCTGGCTGTTAAGTCCTCCTTGTTAAGTGCCATGTCCTGCTTTCTTCGGGTTCCTCTTACCTTCTTCAAAGACTTCCCTCTGCCATACAGGGTTCTCTTCAGAGTGTTGTCATCAGCACGTCTCTAATTGGCCCTTCTTCATATCCCGAGCCACACCCTTTTTTGCAGGGGTTGCCTTCCCTTTTGATCCTGGCATCAAAGGGATTATGCCAGCCACAAATTCCTATCACCGACCAAATGAGGATGCTCTGTAAAGGGGATTGTATTCTCATAGGAACAGAAAAGGGAGCCAGCGGTCTCTGAACCCTCTAGGGCTTTATCCTCTCTGCAGCAGCTTTTTAAAATGGCAATTGATGCTTTACAGTCGCTCAATGCACTCGCTGCAGGAGTAGAGCAGGGCCACAACCTCCAATATTATCTGTGTGCTGCAATCTTATACTTCTGCGCCTGGATCATCCAGTCCCAGGCTTCACCTGCTCCCCACTGTCACCCGACCCCTACACCACCCTCAGGGGTCCAGGTTTCTCTGTTTCTCTTGTGCCGCCAGCAGTATATAATGATCACTTTGCCCCCCGCTGAATGTTGGGTCGGCACTCCTTCTTATACCTGCCACCACTACTCATCCAGTCATTACAGCCCAATTACCTTCAGCATATGTTCAGCTTTCCCTGCTGCACTCCAATTCGCTACAAGTCCACTATATATCGCTTTTGCAATCTGGACCAGCATTATTTCCCTTTCCCATCAGTGAGGAAGCCGTGGTCATGTAAAGTCTCATTGTGTCACTAAGCTCCAGTTGCTGCTTCCCAGCAGGTGTTACACTCACCTGGCTCCCACAGGGGCGTCGGTCGGACCCGGACAGCTGCGGTCTCCACCCACGTGATGCGTAGTGCAGCGATGACTGACTGGATCTGCCCGTCTAATCTTGTCTGCTTAACCTGTAGAAATATTCTCCTGCAAGTGGAGAGATGGATTTAGCCACTTGTGGACTCAAGTGATGGCACCCCCACAGTCCTCGGCAACTAATCACCTCCGAAATGTCCTCACAGCAATCTCACCTTATATTCTTGAAAGATGAGCTCTCCATCCTGCGTGGATTTGCAGGGGCGCGTCGATTCCAGTTACTTCACTGGTTTGAAGGGTCGGGAGAGTTCCGGAGAGTATTGACTCTGAGGTTCCTGGTGAGGACCAGTAAGTATTAAGTTCATAGAGTATAAATATGACCGATGTTCACTCTTGTTCCCCCCCTTCCTTTCTTGTCTTGCAGCTGGCTCGTTTAAAGATGCTCTTGTGGAAGCTGGTGGCGCTCGGGTAAGAGTCTGTATTACCCGGCGCTGTCCGGTAAATGTTGCACGAGGAAAACGTGTTGTTTTGTCTCTCTTTACAGATGCGGCATGTGAAAATATGGAGAGTCACAAAAGGATGCCTCCGGTGGTAAATCAGGTAAGTCTATGGTGGTAAGAATTATATTTGTTGGTTCCCTCGACTCACCTTGTGGTTTTCTTTTGTCTCCTAGGTGCCGAAGTTCGGCGAAGAAATGATGGAGGCAGCGCCGACCCGAAGGATGCTGTGAAGACTGGTGAGTATGGCGTGGCGCTGCAGCTGAAGGTGCGGCGCGTGCAGAAATGATGTTCTTTACAGGTCCGGAGACGAGATGGATCCAGAATCAGGGGTGGAATAGAAATAAGTTCGTTTTCTAACCTTGTCCCTTTCTTTCCTCTTTGTTTTAGGAGCTCCGGGGTCGAGGCGGGCGTGGCAGAAGACTGGATGCAGGCTGCAGGCACGGTGAGTGTTATGCTGCTGGATGCAGAATAACGCGAAGCGTGTGTTGCTGGTCGGGTGTGGTTTTAATAGCCTCAAAAGTAGTCCCAAGTATGAAGTCCCTAGAACCACACCCGAGTAAAAAATTGTTCGTGTAGAAAAATAGTCCCTTTCAGGCTTCATGTTGGATTGGAGTCATTTGCAGCATGGTCTGTCTGAGGTAAGTAATGACTATGAGCCTGGTGCCTTAGGTGCCAGGACTGATTCCTACTATGAACCTGGCGCCTAAGGTGCCAGGATTGAACCCAGATAGCCCCTAGCCGGGGCTGCTGAGGTTTTACTAAATGTCTAGATGCCTGCTCCCGGGGCTGATGGGCTTGGTCCGGATGCCTGGGGGTAGGCATCATGACAGCAGGCTAGTGAAACCAATGTCACTGGGGGTGTAATCTTTTTGTTCCCAGTCGCCACATCTCTCCACTTGCACCCCGCTTCTGGGTGCCCAATGTTTATCCCAGCTTCCTGTAAGCACCCGCTTGGAATCTCACCACAACGCCCTTCCTCCTGGGGTCGTGGAGCTTAAGATAGCCTCTGCCTGTCACAACCTGATCAAATGCACTCCAAGGAAGTGGGGGGGGGGGGAGAGCACACCTCTGTCGGTACGATGCCTTGCTTGGGCAGTTTTTCTTCCTTTTTATAACTGTTGCTGTGGGCCCAACTCGGAACTCAGTAAGTTGCATCCTCACACTCCTGTGGCCATTTTGAATCCTAATTAGTTCTGTTACCAAGCACCCAGCTTTATACACACCTTCTTGATTCCAGCAGTTACCACAAAGCTGTATTGCCACTCTTCCAGCCTTGAATAACCTTGTCACCCTTGTATCAGAGGACACTGGATTTCAAACAGCTTTGAAAACTTGTGTGAAGGCATCATGAAGCAAGACACAGACAACAGATTCAAAGTTCAAAGCAAGTAGGTTTATTAAAGCAAATGTCAGGATGGTAGAAGGTCTAACGTGTGCCCTATGCTAAGTGGGGATTTCCCTACCTGAACGAAACTAAGGAAAGTCTTAGTCAGAGTTCAACTTAAAACCTGTCCGTGTTCAAAAACTATTCTTGCCCTCACAACTAAAGCCAAACCATGTGCAGGGATGTCAATAATAAATAAAATGGTGATCAACACAAAGTTCTGAGTATCTTCCAGCTCTTAGCTTCCTTTTCACCTTCCCTTCCTCAAGTTCAAGAAAGTTCCACAAAAGTCTCAAGATTACCTTTCTCAATTGCAATGCAACACAGCTCCACACAATGCTCTGAGTTTTCTTCCCCAAGTTTAAAACACCACACTTAAAAAAGAAAAGGGTCTTGAGGTTCTGTCCTCAAGATAGTACTTAAAATTCTTCGGGTCTCCGGGTTACCTTCCCCAAAACATCTGCGTAGCATCTGATATTTGATTGTCTTTCACAGTTCAACACAACTCCAGGTCAACATGACGCTCCTCCTGGATTACATCATCAGTACACTTACAGTGTACTCCTTGGTTTGTTTCACAATATGCAGTTTCCTGAGGGCACATAGTTCACAATACTTCTCTTCACTGTTAACTCTCAACAAGAGCACCTTCTGGTTGGTGTCCTTTTCACCAACTTATTTCTACATGTTCAATAATGTCTTTGGCTTTCACAATGTAGGGCTCACTGGTCTAGGCACAGTTGTCAGACCACACGGTGCAGCCATCGCATGTCGCGCAACCAGGAACCCTAGGCTCTTCAATCCACACAGTTTCTGCTGCACCTTCCCCAGTACATCGATTCACCTTCACTTAAGTTTCTCCTTATCGGCCTCTTGGCTTTGTGTGCAGATTTACACTCTCCTGTCTTCTCGTGGTTGGTCTGTTGGCTTAGCTATAACATGTCACACACCACTTGCCAGTCTTTGGCCTTTCCACGCTGTATTCATGTATAAAGTTCACTTAATGGTGATCTTACTCATGCCCTACCTTTCTGTTGCACTCTTTCACACTTGCGTTCTTTTCCATAAGTTTCTTTCCTATGGGCACTTTCCCCTTTGACTTTCATCAGTTACTAGCATTGCCTATAAAGTTTTTATTCCGTTTGACAATCCATGTACTTTGTTTCAAATTGTCATTCCGCTAGGTATTCAATATGCTTTTTCTCAGATTTTCAGTCAGTACGTTATTCAATATACTTCAATCAGCTTGGTTTCAAGTTTTCTTTTATTCAACACTTAGTAACTTATGCGAAGCCCGCTAGGAGTGCCCCGGCTTTTGAGTGGCTTTCCCTGACACTCACCAGTCCTTGGCGTGCCGCTTCGGCGGCTCCTGCTGCTTCCTTTCTGCTTTTCAGGCCGGCAGGCAGGCCCCTGCGAGCCTCACTTGCATGCCGGGTGCTGGCTTGCACACGCCGGCAACTCTTCTGCTTGGAAGTGGATGGCGTCCTCTCTCCTTCCAGCTTGTTCGCAGCCCCAGCTGCTTATTCCTCGACACAGACGCTCCCACACCTGTGCCAGCCTAATGGCCCAACTCACGTTGGGCTCCACAGGGTCCTCTGGGCTGTCGGCCAGCATCCTGGCTCCTCCTCAGGTCTCACCACAGCTGCGTCCTTCCAGAAAGGATTCCCTGCTGGTCTTTCCCACACAGGCCTCCCTGTTGCTCTCTGTGCTGCTCCACGGGTCTTCTTTTATACACCTGCACCTACTTGACAGGTTGCAGGTGTGGATTCTCAATTGGGCTTGCCTGACCATACTTAAAGGGACATGCCTGACCTTTAAAGCACTCTACATGCATCTTCTTCATTCCAGTCCTGGAGTGGTGAAATGAGGTTCTAGTGTTCATCACTCCTAGTCGCCTCTTCGTCTTCCCAGTACTGTCGGAGGTAAAATGTGTGAAAAGGAGGGCAGAGGTTTACAATAGCATATAAAGGCCGTGGGAGAATTAGGTTGTTCTTCAGTGGGGAAAGGGGGATACCATGGTTCGCCTTCTAGGCACCCCACTCTTAACCCCTCTCTTCACCCTTTTTCTGGTGCTTCTGGATTGATTATATTTCCTGTCATTTTCTTGTTCAGTGGGACAGAGATAACAATACCACATAATTGCTTCTGGCATAGGGAATTCTTCATGAAAGGGAAATGCAGAGTACCGTGTCTGGCCTGAGGACATCTTGTCTCCAGTCCCGAGGACCTTCTACCTAAGTGATCCTCCCTTAGTTCTCCACCCCCAGGAACAGGATAAAAAAGCAATGGCCTTTCCCTGGCCACCTGACAATAGGACCCAAGGACCCAAGAGGAGTAGATGTGAGGACACCCTCAGGTTTCTCACAGTGGTTAGATCTTAATAGGGCTAGTTTCATGTTAGAAAGGGTTTGTCTACTGGCTTGAGTAATGCTTGATCTTCTTGTGACTTCTGCAACTTCTGCAATTACAACTTCTAAAATTACAAAGTATTTTGTTCTGGATGTTAAAAGATTCAGGTTTCACTAGGGAAACAGAATTAGGTTCATGCGACAACTCTTTGATGGAGAATTTCAACTTCAAATAACTGTAAAGACTTGCTTTCCTTTTTATTCATACCCAATGCTGCTTCAACGTGGATCACGAATCACATTCATTTGTATGCGACCTTTCTTTGATGTAAGTTTTCTTATGGGAATTCGGGAAAGTCAGCTGCTACCTCTCGAGAGATTACAGAGTTCTCCCTCTTAATTGGAGAAACGCAACCTCTCCTGAGTAGTTATTTAATACAACAATGGAAAATAAAAGGCTTTTCTTATACGCCAGCACTTTGACTCATGTTAAACATGCGCTGGATACATTTCTTTTGTTATCAAGACTTCCAACGGCAAGAAACAACTTTCACTCGCTCCCACTTCAACGTAAGTTCTACTTCAGCTGGTTACAGTTACCAGCAACAAGTTTTCATTGTATATGCGTATGGAACTTCACTTACCGTCTTCAAAGACACTGCAGTTGCTACCACTTTTCTTCCTGCTACAATGACTTCAGGCACTCTAGGGATCCACCCTCCTCTGCAGCATGGGTGTCTCTGGTGCGTCCTTGATCAGAGTCTCCTCTCCTACTTCCCTCGACTTGCTTCTGCACACAGGTCTCTGGTAGCTGAACAACCTCAGCTCTGCACTCACATCAATTAGGCACACCTGGGAAAACCAAATTCTCCAAGTCTCTCTCAGTGCAGCCCCAGCCAGACAGAGTTTGTGAACATAGGACCAATTCAGAACCTGCAGGTGAAATCTGCTCTTCTCTAGTCCCAGCGTCCCTTAAGTGGACACACTTCCTTGTGCTCTAATTCTTCTTCGACTACTGCCAACCTTCCAACTCCTGCTCCTTCATACTGCTCCTTTCTGCTGCAGCCTTTTATGCCTCTCAGGTGGGGCAATTGACTTCATGTGCAGGCCCTTAATGTTAATTGCCTGACTCTGGCAAAGACCATTAGGTCTACTTGCCTGACCTTCACTTCTACATGCTTCCTCAGCCCTCTTCTTTGTCACAGTCCCTGGAGAGTTCTGGGACACGTTTATTTTAAGGAATTCAAGTTTTTCCACCTCTTTGACACTTTTAAGGGTGGTTTCAATTCCCTTAATATTCTTCGAAGCGGTATTGTGGGTTGTAGTCTTAGAGACAAAAGGTGCAGAGAAGGCATCACTTTCATCATTCTCTGTATTGTGCCTTTTGTATTGAGGAGGACATTTGAGTTTAGGATAAAAAAGACAGGTTCTTTTGGATGCAACAGATTTAGTTTGTATCTTGGGTTTCATCACCTTAGTTTTAACTGTAGGCTGAAAGCCATTAGAACGATAGCAGGCCATAACCTCTCCTGCAATGGTAGCAAGAGCATCCCTCTCAGAGGAAAGATACCATGTCTCATCCCATGGAATCTCCTCACTACCATGGGCCGGCTTTCCACCCAGGTGATCCTTCTGCAGTATACCACCGCCAGGATTGGGATCAGTAAGCATCTGCCCTCTCCAGGCCAGCTGTGTGGAGACTTTAGACAGGGTTTTGGCGAGGGTTCCGCAGGATTCCCTCACAGTAACCTGTACATAATCTTCAGCACACAACAGCTGATTTTCTAACATGTCCTACAGAGGTTGTTCTAGAGTATAAGTTGGTCCGTTCAGGGATAGCTTTATATCTGGCTATCTAGACTGGATGTAATGCAGTCTTAAATGCTAATCGATTGAAGTAGTGTGGCAGGGCCAGCATTGTGCAACATGGGTGCCTGATTGCAGACAGGCCCCCCTCCCCACCTTATCTGCGGTGATGGCAGCCTCCAGGCTGAGCAGCAGCCAGAGGAGATGTGCTCTCCAACATTGGACATCGAGGGGCATCCCCATCAAGGGGTGCCGCAAACACCTCCACACCGGTCAGCCAAGGACGCAGCCCAGCACACCTGCAGCAGAGGGAGAATGGTGACCGTGACAAGACACGTTTCTGAGCGAGGAGTGTGATATTAACCCACTAGCCCACCAAGGATGTTTTCTAAGGGAGGAAGGCATTAAAATCGGGGCCCCACTAAACCACCATGGAGTTTTGAGAGGGGGAAAAAGCCTCCAGCGAAGGCTTGGGAAACCAGTTGTCTTTAGGGAGCCAGTATAGGCTCCATGTGAGGAATGTGAGAAGTGCAGCAGGGGCCATGTTGGAAAGGATTAGGGCTTACCTGCCCTTTTAAGCTACCTATGGCCATCCCATGTCACACCCCCTGGAGCCACGTAAGTGATTGGACGGGGTGAGTATTCAATCGTGGCAGGGGGTGGGGTATTTAAGGAGGTGTGTGGGTGTGGGTTAGTTGTGTGAGGACATGCGGTGGTGGAGGACATCTGAGAGACCAATGGCAAAAGCGATTGTAATGTGGAGGATATTGTTAATGAGGGGGTCTGTGCAGTGTTTATGTAAGAGAAGGGCGAGTTTGAGTAGTAGATTCTTGTTTTTTTTCTGAAACCACTTAGTTACAGGTAACAGGAATGTGTGAGTTTTGTTTAAATGATCATGTTGAGTGTTTGCCTTTTATGGGGCTTCTGTGAATTGGTAGGTATCGACTAGACACCTGCAACAGGATAGGGAAGAGATGTTAAGAGCCATAGCGCAGACAAACTCATGCAATATTTGGTTTATAATTAATTCCACAGAAATGGACCAGAGTACAATGCAAAGTGGGATAATTCAGGAAAAGGTCTGGGTGGACCACTTCTTAAAACTCTATGGGTTAATGGAGGATTCAAAGGTTTTTTCCTCTGAGGTAGCTGCTTGGGAGTTGAACGTCATGCAGGAAGCAGGCTCTAATGGTCTGAGCAATCAAATCCTAAAATCTGATATCAAGCTTTGGTCCCGCTTACTGGCTATGCTCTTCGAGAAGATAGTGAGCAGTTGTCAACTCCCTGAGTTATGGAGGAAAGCAATTATTATACCCATCTATAATAAGGGGGATCGGTTGGATCCAACAACTACCGACCAATCTCCGTTTTAGATGCAGATGGAAAGATCTTTGCAGTTTTGGTCTTAAAAGAGCTGAAGAAATGGGCAGAATCGAAGGGCATTCTATCTAAACATCAGGTGGATTTCCGCAGAGGTCTTTCGACCTCATTAAATGGCTCAGTAATGATTTCAGTTTCTAGTGGGTCATTCCTAAAGGGTGGCCTGGATTGACCTATCCCAAGCTTTTGACACTGTCAATAGAGAACATCTGTGGGGTAAATTGAGGAGCTGGGGCTTACCCAAATAACTGCTAGCAATAATCGTGGAACTACACAAGGATTCATAACTTCAAATAAGACTCGACCGAACAGGGAAACTGTCTAGAGCCATCAAGACGGAGAGGGGGGTGATACAGGGATGTATTGTCGACCCCTTCCTCTTTAACCTCTATCCGACCTAGCAAAGAGGTTGGAGCAGTCAGCATTGGCAAGTCCGAAGATTGGAAAATTCAGAATTAACTGGATTGTCTACGTGGACGATATTGTTCTACTGGATTACACCGATTGATCGCCAGCGCATGCTGAATGTGCTGGAAGGATATACGAGATTAAACGACCTGAGGATTAATCCACTTAAGTCAAAAATTGTGATTATCAAGAGGCCCCTTAAAACTACCCCGCACTTCTCGTGGCGCATGAGCAATCAAATTATACCGATCGCAAAAGAAGTCGCATATCTGCGTTAAGTAGTTAGATCCTTTCCAACTAAAGTTATCTAAAGGCAAACTTAGAGGGAAAAAATTGTCAACTGAGTTCCCAAATGAAAATAATTATAAATAAATTCTGTAAATTCTCCCTGTCTCCAGTCATAAAATACTACATTGGCAAGGTCATTACGTCACTGTTATTTGGTCTTGATGCAAATCCCCTGTCAAAATTAATGGATTGGGATCGATTGGAGGGAAAATTGTGGAAACGTTTACTCTATCTTTCCAATTGTGTTCCTATTGCTAGCCCGAGGTATGAAATGGATCTTCAGTCAATGAAATCACTGATGTAATGGCGATGGGTATCTTGTATAGATTAATCCTGGTTCCTCCTAAATCGTTGCTGTATGAGGATGTTGGTTTTTGCCCGAGGGACTCTCTTATCAATATTTGAATGACCTTGCTTTAGCAACCTTTACAGGCTGCTAATGCATAGAAATGGATTTGATCCAAGACCAGGGGGAAAGTGAAATAGCGCATAAAAAGGGCTGACTAGATCAAGATGATTGTGGTAATGCAGTCCCCAATTGTGTCCCCATCTCTCAAGTATGGATGGGGGATAATGTCTGCCCCTTATGTGAAGGCACGAGTCCTCAGACAGTGAGGCACTTGCTGAGCGAATGCCCGGGAACCTTAGAAAAGAGGGTGAATCACGCTTTGTAAATAAAGATTGGTGGTTAACAACAGATTGCTTCTGGGAGAGGTTCGCCTCAGGTAATTAAACTCTTAACGATGGAAATAATGGAATTGCTGAAAGAGCTAAATATGGCCGGTTTTCAACCGTGAATCAGGCCACAAGTTTTATTTTGATAAATTTCTATGATTGTCATTTACAATTGTTTAAGTTTATAGCAGTAACGTATCTGATGAACTTGAATTTTTTTTCTTCTTTTTTCTCCTTGTCTTTTGTTTACTTTCTTTGTCTGTAATGACTAACGAGATAGCTAAATGAGTTGATATGTACTCCTCTTTTTTTTAATTAATGTGTTTTTATATTTATTCACAGATATTGATTTTATATTGTAATGATTATTTTGTTTTGTGAAAAGTCCAGGTTTTTGACTAAAACACAGTAACACATTTTTTAAAAAGAATTGTGTACAACTGATGCCTTCACATTGACTTTTAATGTAACATTCGCCATACCCTGTATATTTTATACTGCACTGTTTTATATTGTTTATATGCAATACCATAGAATGGTAGTCTACTATATAACTCAACGCAGATTGGTAAAGATTTTTTCAATGACAGTAAACATATTTCTTTGTGCATGCATTTATACAGTTAGTTATTCAAACATTATATTCCTATGGCTAAGTTATTAGTGTACCATGCATACTAACCTTCGTTTCACCAAATTTTGTCGTTAAAGGTCCAGGAAGCATTAGCAGGTTTGCGGTTTTCTGAGGACCGTGCTGAAGATGATCACAAAACAGAATGCAGTAATCTCGAAAGGCCCACCACCATAGAAAGCTCAATAGATACAGGTTGGCACAAGGCCGTTGTTCTTAGTGTGTTAAACATTGAATTTCCACATATCACCCATGCAGTCAAATATTACGGAGTTCATGTAAGTGTTTCTACCACAGCAGTATAAATGCATACACAGATGAGCATATTTGGAGAAAAATGTGTAACCAGCTTGGAACATGGTTGCATGCAGTGGCAGATCCAGGTTAGGTTTGGGGCGGGCCCTGAATGCCACCTTTGTGCCTAGTTTACCCCTCTGATTTTCACAGGGCTACCATTAACATTGTGATATTTATTCTTGAAAATAAATAGAAAAGCGCGTGCCCGATTGTTTGGTGCAGTGTGTGCTTGACCCCAGGTTACTTAGCAACTGCAGCAACCAGTACCACGTTGATCAGCGGCACAGTGCTATTGTCCTCCCGTGGTGCATGGGCAGTGCCTAGATTCGTATTACCTGGTGCCTGTGGCCTGGTTTGTCCTCCACCTGCAGAGAAGATTTGCTGAGGCTGCAGAGCAGAATGCATACATGTTTGCATATAATGTGTGTATACCTAAATGCATGATTAGTCTGTAGCTGTGCGCCATGTCTATATATGTGTTAGTGTCAGAGTGTGTAATAACAAAGTTGCAGTAGAGAAATGTGAAATATGTTTTTTGGGGCACAAGCAGTTTAAGTTGCTGCAGTTTTGTGTCCCATGAGCTTCTTTATGTATGTGGATGCTTACATGCAATTTGGTCTAAAAACCAACTTGATTCATCGATCATTTTACGTTTTAACTTTAATGTAGTTCCTATGTAATCAACAAAATTCAAAATTGATTTTCTTCAGTTATGTTAGTTCATGTTCAGTCTTTAATTTGTTATCAATAGTCACTTCTTATCAATTTGAGGTATTCAGTCCTTTATTTGTTGTCTTAACGATTGAGCTTCATTAGATCTACTAATCAGTTTCTTAACCTCTTTACTGGTCTGATTTTGATTTTGCATTCTTTATTTCAAATGCAGCAAATGTTTGTTTTCCTGTCAGTTCTTAAGTCTCTAGAATGTCAATTCTCATGTTTCTTGACCAGTTCTTGATCGTCAGTCCTCTAAATACATGTTCAGTTTAAGTTCAGTTTTTTAAATGATCCTAATGTATCATTAAATTATTTTTGATCTTCTAAAATCACAATTTTCTTGATAGTTTAGTATTCATCAGTGAATTCTCTTAACCAATTATTACTTATTTTAATCTCAATACTTTTTTAGTCATCAACGGATTTTCTTGACTCTTCAATTTTCAGTTCTTAATTATTTCAACTCAATCTTCTTGACTAGTTAATCCTCAAACTGTCTTTTGCTATTATCTTAGCTCATCAGAATGATATGTGCACCTTGCTTGCAATTAAATAATGAGAAAATATGTGCACCTTTCTTTAGTATCTCCTTTTGTATGTAATAGTCTTTGATTTTAGTTCTTCAAGAGGCAGTTTCTATTGCAAATTCTTAGGTTTATTTGGTCTAAAAGCGTGTTTTGCACTCATGCGGGCACCAAAAATAAAAGGCAAATATGTTTTTGGGTGCACAAGCAGTTTAATTTGGTGCAGTCTTGTATCCCAGGAACACATTTTTTATTTATGATAGTCATCACATCCACCAAGATATGCACATATCAGAGGTAAACACACATAACATAAGATTCTTCATAAACCACTCAATTCACAGAGCTGCCATCTTTCGTAGAGCGCTATGACCGTAAAATGTCAAAATATCTATGACCATAGTAAATTAACCTGCTTTGCTTGTTTCTCCTCTGGAGAGCCATATGCTTATGGTTCAAGTGCCACTGATATGGCCTTACTCACAAACGCCCCAAAAGATGTGATATAAAATCATTTGCTCGATTAAGGGCATCTTTTAAGATGGGGACAGATTCGACAGTAGATTCGTTGTCTGGCAACAGGTCCCATGTGTAATACTTTGCATCGTCTTTCTTGTACTCTTGCTTGTTTAACCAGAGCTCGCGCTCAGCTCTTCACCATTTCCACAAATCCTGCTGCAGGTCTTCAAATGTAGGTGTGGCTACATGGTTCCACCATATAGCAATACATCCTTTTACTAATATTAACCCTAGCATCATACATTTTGCCAACCTTATAATCATCCGTACCTCCACTCAAAATTCCAACACCCACAGGCCCCTCGATGACATGGAGTAACCCAGCATTTTCTGCCTTGCAGTGGAGGCAGTCTCGAATCCTCGTTGCCCAAGCAGTTTTAATTGTAATGGAGTATGAAAGCATCACAAGCATTGTATTGCATTCGGCATCAGCCTGCATTCGGATAGACTATTTTAGTATTCAGAGAGGTGCGCAGTGTGTTTTGGTGAGCCTGAGACTGCCCAGGCTCTTTCTGCTGCTGCTGCTTCTGAGACATTTGGAAGTCTGTTTTCCATTTCCACTACTGCTTCCAGGAGGAAGTAGCTTAAAACCCCTAGCACACGCGGAGCGCGCGGTGCGCGCAGTGTGTTTTGGTGAGCCTGAGACTGCCCAGGCTCTTTCTGCTGCTGCTGCTTCTGAGACATTTGGAAGTCTGTTTTCCATTTCCACTACTGCTTCCAGGAGGAAGTAGCTTAAAACCCCTAGCACATGCGGAGCGCGCGGTGTGCGCAGTGTGTTTTGGTGAGCCTGAGACTGCCCAGGCTCTTTCTGCTGCTGCTGCTTCTGAGACATTTGGAAGTCTGTTTTCCATTTCCACTACTGCTTCCAGGAGGAAGTAGCTTAAAACCCCTAGCACACGCGGAGCGTGCGGTGTGCGCAGTGTGTTTTGGTGAGCCTGAGACTGCCCAGGCTCTTTCTGCTTCTGCTGCTTCTGAGACATTTGGAAGTCTGTTTTCCATTTCCACTACTGCTTCCAGGAGGAAGTAGCTTAAAACCCCTAGCACACGCGGAGCGCGCGGTGTGCGCAGTGTGTTATGGTGTTCTGGTGTTCGGGCGAGGGCGTGGGCCTGCGGGCCTGTCGTAATGGATGGATTATCGTACAAACGCGGGAAAATAGGAGACCGCTTGCCCTCCCCACCCCATACAAGGCTGCAATTGCGACGTTGGAACTCCGCCTCCGCATCCACATCTAATCTGACTGATGCGATTACTGGCCAACGAGTAAGTACAAAACTGATTAGACATAACGACATCGTAAGTGAGTGTACCGGAACTTTTGTGGGAGAACCTGAAGATGTGGTATCATCATTGATGTGTTTGAAGAATAAAAGCGCAAGGAGAAATGCAGTATGTACCGCCACTCCAATGATAGATTTTTTACCCTCCACACTCTCTATACCGCCAATAGCCCCCAATACCCTGCAAGTGGACTTGTCAAATACTGACAATAGCAACAATCACCTAGCCGGGCCCGTCTCACCCCTCGATCCCCCTTACCTGTCTCCCCCCGTGTTACACAAACTGGCCATTGATGCGAGCAAGTGCACACCGAGTGTGATGTCACTATGCTCGGCGAGTGATGGGACGGCCGAGCGGGGTGAGAGGGAATGTGCGCCTGGTGGCCGTGGGGGTGGCATCATGGATGACCGCGTGGGGCTGGGGACCCCCCCCCACCTGGGAATTGTTGGGCCAATTCTGGTGGAGGTCGGGGCCTCTTCGCCTGCGGGCGATCCCCGGGGCGGACCCTCCCACCCCGAGCCTTCGATTGCCTCATCTGTCAGATTGATGGCGCCTGATCCAACTGTCAGCTCCGAGTGCTCTGAGAGAGAGATAAGACGCCGAGAGGATTTTCGTGTGCCCGTCGTCATGCTTGATGGGCCGACCAAGGTGGACGCCTGTAACACAGAGTCTGAGGTTGCGGCAAGTCCGTGCCCAAGCTATCTGAACGCTGCGCCCCTCCCTGACGCCCACTCTATAAACTCTTCTACAAATAAATTACCTAAATTGATGGTGTTGGCGTGGCGCGCTCATACTATGAGAGGATGCACAAATAATGGCAACTGTGATGGCAGTCCAGATCCAATCTGGAAAGAGGCCCCTCCGTCAAAACTGCGCACCCCTTCACTCCCGCCCTCCAAGAAACCATACGGCCACTCTACACACGGATCGGATGTATCGGACCCCGACAAGTCAAACACTGTGCTAGAAGACGAAGTATTTTGCATCCTCGACAAGCACTTATCTGTCCCAAACAAGGGACGCGCTTCTCCAGCACTCCCTAAAAATAGAAGAGTCTCGTCAGAAGCTGGAAACAAAACTTTGCAAGAGCTCGCTGAAATAAATAAAACCTTGCAAGATTTTTCCCAAATAAACAAAACTTGCAATTTTACATCAAGAGGAGAGCATAGCATAATTAACTGGCAAAGCCAGCGGACGCCTATGGCGCCCAACCATGAGACTCAGCCAGAGGCAGACTGGGCTATCACAAACTCTGATGCTCTGCGTAATTGGAAAATTGCTCTGCAAAATGATAAAGATGTTGTTTGCCCGGCTTCACCTCGCATAGCCTGTTCTCAGGCTCGTGCCCCTCAAAGACAGGAAATTGCGACAACACGCCAAACTGACTTCAGAAGTGCTAAACAAAATCCCGCATACATCACTCATGAGCGTGACTCTCTCGCTTCCACCTCATCCTCTTCTGAGATTTGTTCAACTGCTTCTTCAATCATAGAACGCGACTTTCCAAAAGTCAGGAGATCCAAAACTCAATCACATAAAAAAGATCGCAACTCAGAAGTCAGGCTTGACGCGAACTTTACCAAAGACCTACAATCGGTCTTAATGTCAGCAACTGGAATTTCGCTTGCTCCATTTCTAAAGCTCTATGAGCAATTAAATGATAATGTGAAGGACCTGACAGCTTTAGTGGCGCTTATGAACTCAAAGCTAATCAATATAGAAAAAGAATTGCGCGCTGAAAGAAAAGACAATGGAACAATAAAAACAAACTTGACCGCTGCCTTGCAAACTCTAACAGAACAGAAAGAAAACAACAAATTGGATAAAAAGCTCCTTGCAGAGGTAGCGAAAGAAGCTCTAAGCGTGCTAAAGTATCGTCACACGACGACACAGGATTCAAATCGGCAACCTAGTCGGGAGCACCCAGCGGGTCAACAAACCGACAAGGGGCAAATTCCTATGGAATCTCCGTCCTACACCTCAATGGGAAATCCCGACACAGTCACTGGCACACTGGTACTCCACCCTACCATAGGGGCACTGGACACTTTCAATAACTCTAGAGAAACCATAGAAGCACTAAAAACTGCACCAACAACTCAGAATTGTCGGAAGGCCAACAACCCGAGTAGCGAAAAAAACTCGCCGCTTCCCTTAGTGCTTGATACTCAGGACAGCCAAGGCTCAAAACCTGTGCCTGAAAATCCCACGAATGAGAGCTTGGGCCCTAGTCATGAAAGAACAAGAACCGAAGCACCTTTTCAAATGAACTTTGCTAGTGTCCTGGAAAGTAGTAAGGGCTCTAAAAATCTGGCGACACTGGATCCTCAAAAACCCTCCTCTTTGGCAACCTCGATCGACAAGGGAGCCCCCCGTTCTCCTGAGGTGATACTAATTCCAGAAACAACAGAGCCTAAAATTCAAATATTTGACATATTCAAGGGAACTGTACCCCTGAAAGTAGATCACAAGAGGCCCAATCCAGGACCGTTGAAAAAAACTAAAAATCAAAGAACTAAAAATCAAAGAATAGGTAACAACTCAAGAAAATTCCTTCGGAATCTCAAAACTGTCAATGTAACCGTTAATAACACTCGAACAGACGACAGAGTCCCAACAAAGATAAATGACCTTACCACTGCAAACACTTCTACAAAGCCTGTAGAATTTGTCCCTCTCCCTGAACCTACCGAGGATCAATCCATCGACTTAATGAACCTGTCTGTGTATGAAGACTTGGAATCAGAGGAGAAGGTTTCTGGGACGGGAGCTGAGGACACCTCACTTGTGGATGCACAGCCGGCAGTTCCAAGTAACGGAAATGACTCTGCGCTTATCCAGATACCAGCTGGCGCTGCAAGAACATGTACTCTCTTCGAAAAGAAGCCTAAACAAGACGAGCCTCACAAAATTCCCTGAAGTCCCATATTCAAAACTTTGGAAGAAAGGCGAAAAGCCCTCGCTCAATCTCAGACGCTGTCTAAACCATTGTTAGACAGGAAGCATGCTCTTAAAGAGGGTCTGTGGACTCATAACAAACCAAAAGATACATTTTTGGATCGCCTTGGTTATAACAAAGACGACGTTAACAGAGTAGGACTGGCCAGAAACGAGATCTTCGACACACAGCTTGGCCGTGAGAGAATGGAATGGCGCAAAACGAACAGGACGGATAAAAGCGCTGGCGACAAAAGTCAAACCTTTTACAAGGCGAGGCTAGAACGTATAGAAAATGGAGAGAAACTCATTTTAAATCGCACAAACGTTCTATGCCTCTTTCAATACGTGCCTTCGCTCAGAACGATACGATCTGAGGACATCAAGACTGTGGAATTCACAAATGAGGAACAAGATGATAAAATCATCCTTCACTTCAGATCCAGAATTGTTCTAAACATTGCACTGGATGCGGGCCCCGCTCTTATATCTATGGGCTTTGACATCTCAGAAGTGTCTGAGCAAGCTGAATTCAATCACAGAGCAGATTCTCAAAAAACTAAACGCGACTCGTTCTACCAGGAACCACTGTTTTCCAATAAAACCGCGGAAACTGAGCGTCCCCGAAACGTGGAATCGTTGCTAGAACGTGATATGCACCTTGTTTCGGGAAGCATGAAAAAGACAATGGCCAATCTCTTCCCTGAGTCTGTACCAGGGAAACTCCCCACAGAGGACACCATCAAAATCACCATCAAAGGAGCTGGCACGACGGATCCGATTCGTGGTGACTCGCAAAGCCCACAAGCCCAAAGCGGAACACAAAAGGATTGGTCCTGGCTGGCTGAAGCGTTAGGCAGATCCTTAAAACGATAACGCCAAGTGGTAGAGCAGCCTTGGGAATTTAAGATCGGATCCTGGAACACCAGGGGCTTCTCCCACCTATTTGTAGAACCCTGGCTTGACGCGCTAGATGTGGTCTGCCTTCAAGAAACGTGGATGATGAATTGCCCAACCATGGACGCCTATGAAGTGGCCTTCAATTCAGCTTTTAAAAAAACTAGAGGAAGACCAATGGCAGGTCTGTTGACAATTGTAAAAAAGAGCTCGGGTTGTCGTATCATTAACTCTCTAAACCTCTCACCCTTCATACTTCTGTCAACGATTGCATTAGATGGGTCTCGAGCTGACAACCCGATCCTTTTCCATTTATTTAATATATACTGGAATCACATTCAGGCCGGGTCAACTTCCTTCATAGATTTAGTTTCATCTAAAATCGACGATCTCTTACTTGAGAATGAGTCAATAAACATCATAATTTGTGGAGACTTGAATATCAACTGTTTGACAACAAGAACGAAAAACAACAAAGTAGTGTACGTACCTAACAACGTGGCTTCAAAATGGATGGGGGAAATGGAAGCTAGAAACTTAGCAATGCTCAATGGAAACTCTGTCGGCGATATACCAGCAAAACCGACGTGGCGACGAGCAGATCAGAATTCCGTCTTGGACTACTTCTTCGCCTCAGAAAAGATCCAACAATCCGTCAAGTCGCTTGAGGTAATACCGATGACTCAAAGCGATCATGACATGGTAATTCTCACCTTGTCAGCCGTAAATCAACTGCCACAAGAACGATGGGAACATCCGATATTGGCTTTGCCAAACAGTGAGACTAACACTACTCTCTGCTGAAGTCTCCACAATCTCAGAAACTTTCATCAAACTGGATTGTGGAGTCGAATACGCACATTTATTACATCTGTTTGTGGAAAAAAAACAGGGACTGAGAAACCATGGCTTTGTTAACAAACATAAATTCGATGTTGAGATCATGAGAAGAAAGAGAGAACTACGCACCTCTATTAGACTCCTGAGATTCAGAGATTCTATTGATGCAGCGCGAGAAAAACGCGTCGCAAAACAGAAATACAAAAATTGGATAAGATCCCATAAAGCCATTATGCTCCAAAATGATGCAGAATTAATGATGTAAAAAATGAACAATAAAAATTCAGCAGAGTTCTGGAGACTTCTAAACAACGAAGAAGCTCCTCAACCCGCATTGATGTCAAATATGGTACCAGCAGCAAGGTGGTCATCACATTTCAAAAACTTGTACAGTAAAAAAGGTACCTGTCAGGCCCCTATAACACCAAATTTAACCAAATGGGACCTGACTTTCTCTAAAGCTGACATACTACAGATAATTAAGAACGCCAGTGCCTCAAGGGCTCCTGGACCTGATGGTCTGACTAACTTTACCCTAAAACAAAATCCAGAGCTATGGGCGGACTTTTGTAAGGAACTCTTCACTCGAATATGTAGAAGACGAGAATCCCCAAAGTCTTGGAAGAAAGCAATAATTGTGCCCATTTTCAAAAAAGGAAATCGGCTCGAGCCAAAAAACTATCGACCAATAGCTCTTTTGGATGTATTGGGCAAAGTGTATGCAACCATGCTGCAACGAAAACTCTCACAATGGATTGTTGACAGTGGTCACCTTGATGAAAGACAAACAGGCTTCGTAAAGGGGGTCGGCTGTGGCCTTAACCTTCTGCTGATAAATCTGTTGAAAATGGAAGCCATTAGAGCTGGGAGAAAGGTCTATCTTGCTCTGATAGACTTTTCCCATGCGTTTGACTCCATCGATCGCGAGTTACTTTGGACAAAAATGTATAACTGGGGGTGCCCTGAGAGTCTGTTAGCCGCCATCAAAGAAATCCACTCTGCCACCACCATCAGAGTACGCCTTGACCAAGGTGGATTGCTCACAGATGAAATTAACACTTTTTGTGGTGTCAAGCAAGGTTGCCCTTTGGCGGCGATCATCTTCAACCTTTTTCTCTCGGATATTGGCTCCGCAATCAACGAGCCACGATCCTTCTCCCCCATGCTACACGGCTCTGCATTAGGCTGGCTGCTGTATGCCGACGATTTGATCTTGTTGGACTCTACCCCAATCGGCCTTCAGCGCAAAATAAATGCAGTTGAACGGTACGTGGAAAATAACGGACTGCTCATCAACATAAAAAGCGAAATATTAACACTACAGAATTTGCATACGGGATGCCACCGGAAAAATAACAAATTCAGATGGCACTTGGGAAAGGAAACACTTACTACGGTGGAAAGCACTAGATATCTTGGGATGCACATTAACACAAACATAAATGATAAACCCTGGATGGAGATCACGAAGACTAAATGTCGACAACTAGCTTCCCAAGCATCTATACTAAATAAAAAATATGGAAAGTTTTCACTCAAACCAGTGATAGCATTCTATCAGCAGAAGGTTGTTCCAGTCTTGATATACGGCGCAGAGAATGCCTTTGGATGCTCGGCTGAACTTTGGTCACCCCTAGAACACATTTTTTGGGTAAAAATCCTACATCTTCCGAACAGCACACCCACATCCAGCATACGCTACGAGTTAGGTTTGATCTCGCTCGAAGCTAGGATCCTGTGGAATACCTTGGCCCTATTTAGGAAAACTGTGATGCCTGCAACAATACCTCAATTTAAAATATTAAGCAATCCTGGCAATGCCAACCCAGACTGTCTCCTAGCATTGTGGTACAAAAGATGCCAAGAACTGCTAACCATTTATGGAACGAATATCAAAACTCTTCAGGCCAACCCAGACCTGGTGAAGAAAAAGATCTGGGAAGCAGACTGGATTCAAACTAGTGAAGACAGAAGAAGGTCTAAAGCATTGAAGGTTGCTCCACCTGAGGCACGAGCTTTTAACATACTACAAAATTATGTAGCCTTGTTCCCGGACAACGCAAAAAGGGCCACATACATGAGATTTCGCCTAAACCTATTCAGAAGTAAAGATAGGACAAAGAACTGGATAGGTAAAGTTGACTCGAACACCGTATGCAGGTATTGCAAAATCTGCGAGGAATCACTCAAGCACCTTGTCTTATTCTGCCCATTCTTTAAACCACAAAGAATTAAACATCTGGGACAAATAATCTCTGAACACGCAACAAGGAATGTAGAAGAATGGTGGCAGCTGATGTATTCCGGCTCCAATACAAAACTAACCAGGGTGCTAACCGTGTTTTTGCAAGAAATTGAAGCGAGCCTTGATTCGGTGAATACCAAAGATGAAGGTTGATGGTACAGGCTCACATGGCTTGTCACCAATACAGCCCACTCGGAGTTACATGTCAAGGTTCCCATGGCCCTGGCTGTGGCCTCCTGTTTTCTTATGCCTGTATCTTGAAACGTGATCTCATGTATATTTCTGAACGTGGAAATGGATGACTTGTGTCATTTTGTTTTTTTTAAAGGTTTTCTATAAACCAATAAAATATATAAAAAAAAAAAAAGTATTCAGAGACAGTACTCCATTCACTGTTCTGAGTTCCTTCTTCCATTCAAACTGAATTATAGTTAGCCTGTAAGCTTCAATTTAATTAAAACGTTGTTCAGGACTGATATTTTCTAACCCCCTTGTGTTAAACGCATTAGCTTGCAGTTAACAGCATGAGGGACTTCCTCACACCTGGCCATAACTTTATGATCTGCGCTGCATAGCCTGCCATGTTCTGGACTTCATTGCTGCTGGCTTGGCTCCTTCTGGCTGTTGATTGCTGGGGGCTTTGCACCATATCCACTGTTGCTGACGGCAACTGGCTTGGATCCTCATGGAGACTGCTGGTTGCTGGTGGAGAGTCTGGAAGAATCTTTGAAGGTAGGTGGCTGGCCTTGATTCTCCTTAGGATGCTGGACTTGTCCTGAAGATTGAAGGAGGTCAAAGGACTGGAGATTGGAAACGGTTGCCTGAGTTTGGATTGGCCAGACTGTCTTTGTTTGCGTGAGCCTGTTCACTTTGGCTATTTTAATACCGTCTTCCCCCAGAGTTTATTTTTTGGTTAGGTGATGGCTGGCCTTTGTCTTGTAACACTTCATGTTGCTAGACTTTCAACTTAACTGCTTATTGGACCATCATATAATTTCTTACGGTTATTCTTTTATTGTTCTTTCTCTCCTTTTGTGCCCTGTTTATGCCATCTTACTAAATTTGTACCAAATCATTAATTTTGTAAAGCACCTTGGTGTAAGGTGCTATATTTGAGAAACCTAAAGGTATCTTCCCATTTTCTCCCTCTGGGTCCTTTGCTCAGGTGGCCAGGGAAGGGCCATTGCGCTTGAATCCTGGCCCTGGGGGCAGCCCAGTGAGGGAGTAGGGGGTCTTCACGGGGAGGGAAAAGGATGCCTGAGGGTAAGACACAATATCCCCCCCTTCACAGTTATCCATCACTCGACTCTCCCTCAACCTTTAAGGGACTCTTATTATTCCTATCCCATTTCCCCTACCAGTTTCCCACATGTACGGGGATGAGGAGAGGCGACGAGAGCGAGGAAGATTACCGGTAGAAAAAGGACTGTGAGGAGGAAGATAAATGAAGAGGCCTACTACACCACTAGGCCGTCCCTATATTGAAGTCAGGCATCTAACAGAAATAATGCCCATTTGCACTCTGGGAAACAACATTCCAGGACTGACCAGGAGAAAATGGGCCCTGAGGGTCAGGCATGTCGCATTAATCGGTCCAAGGAGAGTCCGGCAAGGGAGGCCAAGGACTCACACCTGAAACCCCTTAACACGGCTCAGGTTTATAAATGTTGGGGCCTTCAGTAGTGCCAGCAAAAGCAGTTGAGTTGGGAGAGCAGAAGGGATGCTGCGTGGCGTAGTCCAGCAGGGGATCCCTTCTCAGTCCCAAGTCAGGATTTATCAGTAAAGCAGAGCAAGCTGGGACTGCTGGTTGGAATGGGAAGGCAGTAACACGAGAAGTCTGGGAGGACCGGAGGAGAATGGGATGGAAAGACGCTGGCCTGGTGTACCAGAGAGGCAAAGGAGCCGGGTCTCTGTGAAGCTGGAGGAAGGCGAGGTGCTGCTTATTGGCTTTGTCCAGGCCAGTGCTCGTTCCTCTGAAACATGTTGGTCCCAGCAGAGCCTGAGGGGCAGGTGGTAAGACCCTGACCTCTCACCGCGTATCTCGGGGAGCTGCTCGCTGGTGCTGGGCTGTCTGGGTGAGTCTCACTAGGCGAATGAGAGGAACCCAGGTGCGTGAGGATGGCTGGACCGGGAGCGATTGCTTGAAAGTAAAGCAGAAAGGAAAGGCAATCAAGGAAAAAGCAATCAAGGAAAAAGCAGAGTGCGCATGGGGCGTCAAGCGAAAGACATTAAAGTGAGTGTGCAACAACCCAAAGGAGGAAAAAAGGGGGTCTGAGCGCCCTGATAGATTGAAAATAAGTGAAAGATTAAAAACAAGTGAAAAGAAAGCAAAGCGAGGTTGGGAACGACCCGATATAAGAAAGAAGGGTGCGAGCGAGCCGACAGATTAATAAATTGAATTACTGAGCGAGAGAAAGCAACAAAAAGGGTGCAAGCGATCCGAAAGCAGGAAAGTGGGGTACGAAAGACCTACAGGTTGAAAAGGAAAAGTGCAAGAGGCATGAGACAAACAAAGGAAGGTGCAAGGGTCCACAAACAAAGAACAGAATGTTCCAGGGGCATGATAAAGTCAAGAGGATTGTGTAAGAGGCATAGTAAATAAGAGAAGAAGGGTGCAGGTGTGCACCATAGAAAGAAAGACAGGTGAAAGATAGTATGAGTGGAAAGAAGCACAAGAGGGAAAGGTGCCCAAAAAGAAGAAACGGAGTACAAGGAGAGGAGTGTATGTGCATGGGATGAGCCAAAACCTAGCGTTTTTGAAAGTCTCCGACACTACCCCATGGAAACAACTGTGTTCAAATGGGGCATCTTGACAAGGTGAACTTTCGTGTGAAACCAGAGGGGCCTATGTTTGGGGAAGGGAACCATGAGAGACCCAGAGACATTTATAGACTTCCGGTAAGAGCCCTACGTGGTAGATTCCAAAGGCAACCCTTTTACTCCCATGGGTAAGACTACCTGAAACAGCTGTGGTTTACATTTTCTTTTTAACCTTTAACCACCATTTATCCTTTAAGAAGGTCCCTGAACACATTTTGTCTAAGAGTGAGGGCAAGCATAGGTTTAGACACAGACAGAATTTGGTTTTGGAGTTAGGAACAACGACGTCCCTTAGAAGCATCAGTTGAGGGAACCACCCCTTTAGATTTAGTGCCAGTTAGGTATTCCACCAACCCAACAAAGCTTATAAATAAAGGTTTTCGAACTGTTTACTTTGAGTCTGTGTCTCTATTGATACCATGCCTGTCACACATAAAGCAGAAAAATAAATACATTACACCACAATGGCAGTCGCTTATGCTTTTTCATCTGTTAACTTAGAGAACCGTTTGTGAATGATATTGTTTTAAGCAATTTTTCTCAAATTCTGCTTTAAAATGCATCACTTAAATAAATTACTTCACCTTTTTTCATGAGTGGTGAACCTCCATGTACACCCCTGAATTATTTCAGTCTCCTTTATTATGGTCTGTGACATGTTCCAATTTTGGGAAATATTTAGGCTCCTCCACTGAAAACCTTCACCAGCCATTGCTGATTGTACATCATTTATAATCCTGAGGCCCTCTCAGGAGCTGTCTGCCCTCCTCCATACCCCCCGCCCCACCCAAAGCTGTCTCTGCCACTCCCTAAAACTGCAGCATTGTTGAACTGTCAAAATCAACACCTCTGTACTGAACGGCTTCTTCCCTAACACATCCATTTGTAGTATGTTTGTCAGCTGATTGTTCCTTCAGTTTACAGTCTAAAAATTATACAATTTGACAATTTGAAGTCTGCGTACCTCTTTTTACAGATGCAGACAGCAAATTGTGAGTGTCTGCCACTGAACTAGCTCTGTTCTGTAGGTCTATATATGAAGAAAATTGGTTTGTTTCAGAACTATCAGCAGTATTGTTCTGCCTCCCAGAATAATGGTTGACAAAATAATCCAGCTAATCGTGCTTTGAAAAAAGGGCTGGTGGGGTAGGGTTTTAACATTTCCTATGTGGCTCAGTTGGACTTTAGCTCCCTCCTGCTACCAGCAATATTCCAAGTGTTCTCTCTTAAAAATGGATTTAAAGAATATTGATGATTCAGCAGCAATAGTATTACTGGAATTTTACAATGGGGCCTCAACATTCTTTTGGATCTACAGGGTATTATCTTGTCCCCATTAGAGTGCCCCCTTTTCACTCTCAATTTGCTTCATCCATTACCAACATTCCTGTTTTCTGACCATAAATATTGTAGGCAGATATACAATCTCAGACCTCTACTATCATTATGGTTCCCATTGAGTGCCAAGTTTAATGTCCTCCCACCCCACTTCCCAACACTGCATCTGCAAACCATTACCATTGTTTCTTATGATCCACCCACATTTTCCTTAGGCTGCCCAGGCCAAGCCTCTTGAATGAATCTTGCCCTATGTGATCAGACAGGCCAACTCCTCAGCATCTCCTACCTCGATAGTGCAACAGGACAAGACCAAGCCTAATCCCTACGAATGGGGGCTTCTCCTAAATAAATAAGCATCCTAAAGGGTCTATTTGTCCCCATCCATTTCCCCCGCTTTCATCTAATCTTTAAATAACAATAAAACATCACTCTCCCCCACTCATAACCGCCACAACCGGAACAAATAGTCTCCATTCAGTTCAGTATAGAACATTTATATGTAGCTTCAACATTTCTCCCATTTCATCAAACCTCTACTGGAGAACAACAGTAACATCGAGCAGACTCAACCAATCCTTGGGTATAGTATCACCCTTTTGTTTCACTTCTCTTCAGCAGAGTATTTAATGTTAAAAATGTTCTGGTCCCCAGCTTTAGAACCTGTTTTTCGAAGGGATTGGTTCCTCCGACATATTCCACATCTATGACAGGTAATCACCACAGCTGTGCTGCTGTGGAAAATCTTTCGGCGTCGATAGGCTGTCGTCGAGGGCCTCCGTCGAGCCGACGTCACCGGATGTTATAGGTAGGACGCACGACGCCCGTAGCCTCAGTTCCGTTTTTTCCGTGAACGTGTTCACTTCGGAGATCTCGGCACGCCTCGGTTCTTCTGAGTACTTCTATCGGTTCTTCGAACTTGTTTGTTTGTGAAGATATCATGTCTTTGTCGTCTTCTAACCCGCGGCCGGGTTTCAAGAAGTGTTGGGACTGCGGTTCCAAGATGTCGGTGACGGACCTGCACGAAGCCTGCCTCTGGTGCCTCGGTGAGGACCACACCACGGATGATTGTGACGATTGCCAGTCGTTAACAACGAGGCCTTGCGGGAGCGGAAGAAGAAGCTTTCTGTCGGTAGGGTGTCCAAGCCCCGAAAGTTGAAATACGCTGGGCTTTCGACTGACGATTCGAGAGGCGACTCTCCAGGTCGTCCGCGTAAGTCGACTCTCCAGGTCGTCCGCGTAAGTCCAGGGGTTCTCGGTCCCAGAGTGGGTCCCGCCATTCCTCTGCCTCTTCGAGGCACTCGCGGAAGCGCCGTCACCGGTCGCCTTCCCTGTCCTCGTCCGAGGACTCCTCCAGTCGGCGGGTTGCTTGTCCCAACAACCATTCTTCTCCTGTGGAATGGGATGCATTTCGTATGAAGATGATGGCGATTTTCCAATCGCAGGGCTCTGTTCCGTTTGCGCCTTCGAAAGAAGCCGGCAGGGAACGTGCTAGGGCCACCGCTCGCACGCCTTCGGGCTCGGGCGGTCGGCGTGATCATCGGGAGCCTGCGAGGTCCAGATCAGACAAGGTGGATCGCTCTAGCCATGCCCGCTCCAGGTCCCGGTCCTCGAGACCAGTGGATCCTGTGAGGTCTTCTAAGAAGACGTCAACGCCATCGCCGCCATCTCGGTCGAGGGACCCTGTCGAGGCTCCGCCTCCGAGGAAGTCATAGGCGCCGAGGCCATCAAAGGACATGTTCAGGGCACTGTCCTCGAGGCCTGTGTCGAAGCCATCGGTGCCACGCTTGACGCCGAATCAATAGACGCCTTTTGTGGAGGTTGTACGGGAGGTACCCAGTGTGTCGGTGGAAACTCTGAGGAACGCCCTGAAGAAGTCGGTAAGGCCTGTATTTGAGCCTTTTTCTGTGCCCTCTTCCAGGGTTTTGTTCCAGCCTCTGGATTATATTTCTGAGGTGGAGGAAGGGTCTGAGGAAGGTTTGGTTCCTGATGAGGTTCCTGATGACCAGTTATCTGGTCATAGCCAGTTGGAAGACATGCGTCAGTCTTTGCACGACGCCAGTGGACTTGATACCTCCCCAGAGGTTAAGTTTGGCAGGCCTGAGCCTGGTACACATGCTGAATCTTCGTACAGACGACTCATGTCAAGGTTGACGGAGTACTTGGGGTGGGCTGCAGCACCAGTGGATTTTTTGCATGATGACCTGACGGATATCCTAGACCAAGGTCCACCCACTGATCCGGTGCTGCCATTTCACATGGCTTTACAGAGAAGGGTGGCGGCGGCTTGGACTACTCCGGAGAGTCTCCCGGCAGTGAGCAAGTCTTTGCCAAAAAAATACCGTCCAGCCAGTAGCGACCCCTGCTACTTGACTACGCACCCCACTCCAGAGAGTTTGGTGGTGCAGGTGGCTACGGCCCCAGCAAAGCAGACGTCGTACACTACCATCCCTCCTGATAGGGACGACAAGCGTTTTGATGGCTGGGTGAATAAAGTGTTTTCTTCAGGGGGTATGGCTTTACAGGCAGCCAACTCTGTGTGTGCCTTAGCACGTTTCACTCACACTCTGTGGAATTGTGTGTCTTTGGCGGCTGAACATATTCCCAAAGGGGAGGAACGGATGGTTTTCTTGCTCTTGTTCAGGATGGCAAGGATGCCATGTGTGAATCTGTTCAGTCAGGTCTGGACATTGTGTCAGCTGGTCCATGGTGGCGAGCACCGTAATGCACAGATTTGCGTGGTTGCGGAAGTCGGGGTTGGCTCCTGACGTACAAGCCCGGCTTCTCAACATGCCCTTTGATGGTGAACATCTTTTTGGCAGCAAGGCTGACGAGAGCCTTGAGAGGTTGCAGACCTCCAAAGCTGCAGCGAAGTCATTGAGCGCTGCAGTTTGCCAATCTCCGCCTTTTCATCCTAGAGGACAGCAATGGAGGGGAGGCTCCTTTCGATACTACTCTTCCTTTGGTAGATCGAGGGGTGCTGCAAGTCAAAGGGGTCACCGTAGGAGTGCACAGGTGGAAAACAAGGTACTCAAGGTGCCACGGCCGCTCGGGCAGTTGCCTCTTTGCCCTCAGGCACTGCCGCAGCCGCTTCAGCTCAGTCATGAGGCTATGTTTCATGGTTCGCCGGTTGGGGGAAGGCTGGCACAGCATCTTGTAGAATGGCGCGCCATTACTTCAGATGTGGGGGTTCTGGAGATCATAGCCCATGGCTACTGTCTTCCTTTCCGCCAGAGGCCTCACGACGATCCACCAGGGAATCACTTTGAAGAGTCCAGATCCGCTCCTTGCGCAGTAAATCAAATCCCTGCCGGAGAAAGGCGCCATAGAACTGGTGCCTGTAGCAGAGAGGAACGAGGGATGGTATTCCCCATATTTTTTGATCCCGAAAAAAGACGGGGGATTGAGACCCATCATGGACTTGCGTGGTTTCAACAAGCTCCTCAGGAAGAACAAGTTCAAGATGGTTACTCTTTCTCAAGTCCTCCAGGCCCTTCAACTTCAAGACTGGTTGGTGTCTCTCGTCCTCAACGGCGCTTACTTTCATGTGCCGATTCATCCCAAGCACAAGAAGTACCTGAGGTTCGCGGTTGGCGACTCGCATTTTCAGTTTCGGGTCCTGCCGTTCGGATTGACCTCCGCCCCGAGGGTCTTCACCAAGATCATGGTGGTGGTGGCAGCGTATCTCAGTAAAGGGGGGATTCACGTCTACCCCTACCTGGACGATTGGTTGAACAGGGCGCGCACTTCCGAGCAAGTCCTGGATCATCTATCGGTCACCTGCCACTCCCTTCACAAGCTGGGCTTCTCCCTCAACTTAAAGAAGTCCCACTTGACACCTACCCAGAGGCTCCAGTACATCAGAGCAGTGCTCGACACATCCCTGGGGCAGTGTTCGCTTCCCCAGGTGAGGGCTCATCACATTCTGCAGATGGTGCACAAGTTTCAACATGCCCTGAGTCTCCCGGCGTTCGAGTTCTTGAGGTTGCTCGGCCTCATGGCATCTTGCATTCTTCTGGTGCCGGAGGCCAGGTTGCGGATGAGATCTCTGCAATGGGCTCTCAAGCTGTAGTGGTCGCAGTCCTCCAGCAGGATGTCGGAGCCCGTTCAGGTGCCGCCCTCGGTCGCCCAGGATCTTCTGTGGTGGGCCATTGAAGGCAATCTGATAAAGGGGGCCCCATTTTGGCTGCCCTGGCCGGAGGTAACGATCGTGACGGACGCGTCCCTAACGGGATGGGGAGCTCATGCCAACGAGTTGACAGTCAGCGGTCGTTGGTCTCCGTCGGAGTCCAGGCTCCATATCAATATGTTGGAGCGGAGGGCCATCAAGCTAGCCCTGAAGGCTTTTCTGCCGTCTGTGCGGGGGTATAATGTCCCGATTCTGACAGACAACACAGTGGCCTTGCACTACCTCAACAAAAAGGGGGGAGGGGGCAGGGTCTCTACCTCTGTGCAGAGAGGCGATGCAGCTCTGGTTCTGGGCCATCCAGCAGGAAATGTCGATCTCGGCAGTTCATCTGGCCGGAGACGAAAACGTGGCGGCGGACGCTCTGAGCACGGTCTCTCATGAGTGGGAGCTGGCTCAGGAGATTCTCCTGGAGATCTACGCCCTTTGGGGGACCCCACAAGTGGATATCTTCGCCACCAGTGCCAACCAGAAGTGCGAAAGATTCTGCTCGCGGGAATTTCCTCCAAGAGGAGCCTTAGGGAACGCGTTCGCAGTGGAGTGGTCCTTCCGACTGCTGTACGCGTTTTCTCCAGTCCCCGTCATTTCGCAAGTGCTGCGGAGGTTACGGAGGTTCGGTTCCCGGATGATCCTCATTGCTCTGGCATGGGCCCGGAGAACATGGTACCCGGACCTTCTCGACATGTCCATCTGCCCTCCACGCTGTCTTCCCTACTGAGACGATCTGCTCTCACGGGAGGGGGGGGTTAGGTTCTCCATCCAGAGGTCAAGTCCCTCAACCTTCATGCTTGGCTTCTGAAAGGTTGAGGTATAAGGATTGGGACCTTCCTGAAGAAGTGATGGAGGTGTTGCTTTCGGCCAGAAGGCCCGCAACAAAGTCCCTGTACCGTTGCCGTTGGAGAAAGTTCTGCGACTGGTGCAGGGTTCTTTTTTGCGTTCTTTAGCCCACAAGGGCCTGCAAGTGGGTACCATTAAGGGTTACCTGGCGGCGCTGTCCATATTTAAGCGCTCGTCTGAGGAGTGTTCTTATTTTAAGATTCCTTTTGATTTCCCAGTTTCTCAAAGGGCTCACTAATGTGTTTCCACCGTCACCTTTCCAGGTGCCCGGTTGGGATTTGAACCGGGTTCTAAAATTCCTCATGGGAACTCCGTTTGAGCCTTTACATTCTTGCCCTTTGAGACTGTTGACTTTGAAACTGTATTTTTAGTTGCGGTCAATTGCGCTCGCTGAGTGAGTGAGTTGCAGGCACTTTCCGTTAAGCCACCCTTCACGGTGTTCCATAAGGACAGGGTTGTCCTTGGGGTTCGTCCTTCTTTTCTTCCGAAAGTTGTGTCGGAATTTCATTTAAGCCAGAAGGTTGTTCTTCCGGCGTTCTACCCTCCTCTGCATCCTGGTACGGAAGAGGAGAGACTCCATAGGTTGGATCCAAGGAGAGCTTTAAGTTTATACATCTCGCGCATGTCTCGGGTCAGAGTGGACGATCAGCTCTTTATCGGATACGCTGGAAGGCGTTTGGGACAAGCTGTTACTAAACAGACTTTGTCTAGATGGATTATCTTGACAATTTCTAAATTTTACCGCTTGGCGGGTAAGGACCCTCTGGTAGGCTTACGGGCCCATTCTACTAGGGGTGTGGCTGCCTCTACTGCCCTGCAGAGGGGTGTTCCCATTCGTAACATTTGTGAAGCAGCCACATGGGCCTCTGTCCATACTTTTGTCAAACACTACTCCTTGGATTCTATCCATGGGCAAGATCTGGCCTTTGGCAAGGCGGTCCTCTATTCTGCAATTTTATTGGGCATTCTAAAATTCTAAATTCTTTCCCACCTCCTTACATTGGTACTGCTTTGGGAGTCTGTCATAGACGTGGAATACGTCGGAGGAACCAATCCCTTTCTTACCTGGTAATGTTCTTTCGATGCGATGTCCCTCCCTACCTGCCCCTCTACAGAATTTCTTATGCGATTGCAGCTTTCGTTTCCGTAAGGCTTTCTGTAGTCATTCTGGCAGAAGATTGGTGCCACACGTTCTGGGAAAAAACTACAACTGAGGCTACGGGCGTCGTGCGTCCTAATTATAACATCCGGTGACGTCGGCTCGACGGAGGCCCGCGACAACCGCGTATCGACGTCATTGACGCAGGACGCAGACGCCAAATTTTTTTCTGAAGCAGCACAGCTGTGGCGATTACCTGTCATACATGTGGAATACGTCGTCGGAACATCCCATCGAAAGAACGTTACCAGGTAAGAAAGTAACTTGTTCTTTCAGCTGCTGTGCTGGTGGTGAAGGTCCTCCCTCTTCTTTTTCTCCTCTTTTCCAACCAAGATTTGATTTCCATGCTTTTTTTAATGGTTCTTTATTCATTCCTTATTTTTGACATTCTATCTCTGCCAGCAGATTTTTGGGCATTTCTTTCCCACTAGGCGGTGCAAGAAGGCTCATTGTCTGCCCTGTTACGTACCCCACACCGGATGTAATATTGGCACCAATATATATTGAGCGCCCCATTACCTCAGATACCTTTTCCACACACTGTATGCTTCCAAAACATCACTTAGCTTAGCTAGCTTGCTTATCTTAGTGGCGTCCAACCCCAGAAGCCCTGTGTAGATTGTGGGAGACAGATATCTATCTTGGACCTCACCAGGGTTTGCTTGTATTGTGTGCGGAGGAACACGATATGCCTGATTAAGAGTCCTGCCAATCCATGAACACTATGGCCCTTCGGGAGCATGTCACAAAATCCTTCACCTTTTGCCATAGGGATGGCAAAATACCCCTTCGAAATCCCCAGGCTCAGAGGAGGAGGAAGGTGGAGGAAGAAAAACAACCCTTATCTGTCCGTAAGGACAAGAAGAAAAAGCACTGGTCCAGATCCCCAACGATTCTTTGAAATACCATTCTTCTTCATCGAGTAAGAGGAATCACCACTAGAGCTTAAAGGACTCCTCAGGTTTCAGCTTTGGCACTACAGGTACCGTTTCCCACCCAATCCTCTACTTCGGAGGAGTAGAAAGAATTCCAGCACAAAATTATAGACCTTTCCCTCTAGTCCCCCGTGGCATCCTCGGGGCACACCATGTTTAGGGGAGCCAGCAGGGATTCCTCTTCCATGACTGCATGCCTGTGGGCACAGTCCCAGTTCCACAGCTCCGGCTCAAAGCACTAATGCTCCACCTTTGGGCATCGAGCCCTCGGTGTCTGTCCCACTCGCCATGGTGCCATTAGCATTGCTACGTGCTGTTGATTCCAAGAATATGCCTGTGTCCGATGGGCAGGTTAAGTTGAAAGATGCCTAAGCTCTTTGACAAGGAGGCTGATCCTATCCTTCTCGGGATGGAGCCCAGACTACTTTGGTGGAACTGGGGACTTCCCAGAGGAATTCTAGGGGGAGGGAGAGGACTTGCTGGTTGTAGCCTCAGGACTAAAAGTGGACTGGGCATCTTTCCGGTGTCGACTCTGGGTAGTGTGAAAAACCTGAAGGTGTCCACTAGTCCCCGCAGATAGGTTGTCCAGGTGGCCATTGCTATTGAATCCAGTTCCTGGGAGTGAACCAGTGGGGGAGGATCGCGTGGGCGAGGGGATTTCAGGGAGTGGAAGTGGGACACGGGGTTGGGATCCTGTATTCCTTTCTTTGTAAAAATCTTTCCCCCATCCCTACCCTGTATGATATTTAGAAGCTCTACTCCCCCCCCTCTTTTCCAACACAAACACTTTATTACGCTTTAACAGACAAGGGACTAACACCACGGGTCAGGCAGATTCAGGCAATTGACACTAACCATGCACCCCTGATGGCCTTTTACCTTCCCCACCGGGATAAAGGGTGGAGCACGAAAGCACACATTGAGCAAGACCGAATGCACAAGGAAACAGCTACACCGTATTGGCAGTTAAAACGGAGAAGAAATGCGGCGAGACCTGGAAGGACAACGTAGGGGGAACTGCCCTTGCCTTTTACAAATCAGACCTGCAAAGCCTGCGAGAGGGAAATCATAAAACCGGGAGTTACAGCTGGCGTGTGGCGGAACAGATCTCAACAGTGCACGGGGTCCTCCTGCATTAATAGCACAGGCGGGGAGGTGTGCTGGCTACCATGGTACCGTCCTTGACTACAGAGGCAAGACCAGCCAATGGGTTCAACACAGCTAGTGAGTCGAAGGAAGCTGATAGCAAACTGACGTGTGTTGAGCCCAAGATTGCAAGTGGCAACATTAGATGAACACAGGAACCTGAAACAAAGAACTTGTGTGTGTTTGAACTTTTTGTGCAAGCCCAGAGATGGGTCAGCTGCAGAGTGGTCAGGTGCTGTACGAGTGCTCAGTCGAAGGACTCTCGCTGACCCCTTTTGTATTGAAAACTGCAAGTACCAGAAGGCCCTAAGAAAGGGCAACGTGAGATGTCAGAGTGGTCCTACAAAGGTCACATCAAATCCTTTGTACAATCGAAAGTGTGTGACCCATGGCAGAGAGAAAGCTAGGGGAAGGCAACCCCGCTTTCTGATAAGTTTGTGGACTGTGAAATAAGGCAAGTGTGAACCAGACAGAGGGATGCCGAAATAAAGCTCAGAGAAGGGAACCCACTCTTTCTGCTGAAAATAAGCAAATCATGAACTGTGTTGAAATTTCATGAACTGTGTTAAAGAAGGCCATAGTAAACCAGACAGAGGGAGGCCCACTTTACTAGGAGGATCTGAGACCGATCCTAGGGGCGAAGAGCAATCGCCCAGGTGCAAAAGCACCATAACAAACTATTATTTGTTTGTTTGTCATTGTGAATCAGCAGGCCTTGTAAGGCAAGAGACTTTTGCAAGAAAGCGACTTAGCCTCTGAAGGTTTTTGATATAGTTGAACTGGAACTGTGAACCTCGTGCTAACGATGCCCAGGATTGTGCTGTGCTTAAAAGCTCTCGCCTTGTCCCGTGCTTAAAACGTGGAGAAGGGAAACCCAGCCATACCATCCTGACTTATTATTTTTGTGAACACTTCTTTCTTTTCTGAACATTATCCTACACTCTTTGTAACTTAATAGTAAGGATTGCCAATAGATGTATTTAGTATAGGCCCTTTTTATTTGACAAGACACCACTAGGACTGCGTTATTATTATTTGAAGGTCGTAGCTTTCTCCTATATTAGCTTTAGATTGTGTTTTTCTCACCCCTGCATACAGTTTAATAAACACCCTTGAACTGTGATCACTTGTGTCTGTCTATATTGCAGCCACCATGTGCAGGCTTTACGCCCCGTTCCAAAGGGTGATGGTAGCGGTTGTGGAGAGACGGGGTTTGTCAGCACCCACCATGCCCAAGGTCCAGTTTGAACTGACTGACTGACTTCCTGTTAGAGGATCATGCTGCTCATGTGAGGGCTAACGGGGGCCTTTTAGAGGGTGGTGATCCCGACAGGCCTGATGTTTATGTGCCCATACGGGTTCTGTCTGCTCCACCCCTGCTGGATAAAACAGGGGAGGGGACAGGTGAAGTAACCCTTGAAGTTTCTGGAAAAGAGACTGGTGACCAAAACACTTCAGGGAACTGGTTGCTTCTTAAGGAGCACATCATGCGGGGTCTGGATGCGTCTTTAAATGTTAAAGACCTCTGTGCTTGTGCTGTTTCCCTGGCACTCAAAACTTCTACGTCACTCCCACCGAGCATGGACAAATGTTGTCAATGTGAGCCTATTGGCGAGGAAAAGTCCTGTTAACCCTTTTATACTCAGAACTGGGTTCATCAAGGCTGCCAAACATGTCCAGAAGAGCCTCCTTATAAAGGATGGAATGCTGAGGTTTCCGTAGCAAAGGCTGTTCCTGGTTCAGCTAGTTACTTTCTTTCTGGTGGAATTCCCAAACCTGCGAATTCGGATACTTCACTTGAACCCTCACTCGAACCCTCACTCTCAATGGATATTCGTTTGAGCAAGTCATGTATGGCTAGAATAGCCGACCCTACTTTAAGGAGCTTTGCCATTAATTCTCGAAATTGCATTCTTACTAATGTCGACAAGCCTAGGGAACATGAATCCAGGGGGGCACTTAAAAACAAAACTCTAGCCTGGCTCAATCAAAGAGTGGGCCAAAACTGTGTTAGAACTCAAAATCTGAGAGTCCTACGAAGGATGCAGATTGATAACTGCTGCTCCCTTGATAACACAGACCGTTCTGTTATTAGATGTGTGCTAAGTAGTGTACCTTAGTTCTTGATCAAAAATTATAATCTGAAGAATATGTTCTCATCTACCAAACTAAGAATTGTGAGTTGACTTTCCTATGGTTATGAATGCCTTGGTAGCTCCTCCTTCTCTGTTGTTTTACCATTTACCTGATTGTTATTCACTTTTATGTTATGTTTGTATTGTTTTTTCTCAGCGCACTGAGGCCTACGGGCGTGCTGCGCTATATAAGAAATAAACTAAACTAAGGGTCCCCAGCAAGAAACCCTACTGCCTTCAGCCCGGACGTGGACACCCCAGTGTTGATTGCCTGGGTGAAGCCATCATTGATCCCCAGAGTGGACCAGGACATTGCAAAAAAAGCATCACTCGGTATCCAGCATTTCTTTCCACTCATACGTTCCCGGAAAGATTAGTGGTGCAGGCCACTGGGACAAACCTGAAAAACGCCTCTTTCGTTTTGCTGATTCCAGACAGGATGAGGAAAAGATTGGACGCTTGGGGTCATAAGATGTTGGCTTCACGCAACCTTGGTCTGTCAGTAGTTAATGCACCATGTACTTTGGGCAAATACTCTGGAGTTTGATCTCTATGGTGGCAGAGAACCTCCCAGCTGAGAAGATGCAGAGTTTCAATGCATTATTGAAATATGGCAAGGAAGCTACACATCAGATTATGCAGTTGCGCTTTGAGAAGGCAGATTGTGTGGCGAGTGCCATGGGCAGGTGGTTGGTGCTGAGGAGGCACTCTGGCTGCAGACATCTGGTTTACACCAAAGGTCCAGATGAAGCTTCTGAATATGCCCTTTCAGGCGAACGACCTATTTGGAGCTGTAGCAGATGAGTCCCTCCAGATGTTTGAGTGATGGCCAAATCCATAGACATGGTGTTACAACAGACACGAGAGGTTGGTGTTTTCAGCACTTTGCCTCGTTCACCCTCTATGGTTGGGGTCGGGCACACTCCGTCAAGCAGCAGCTGTGTCATCTCCCGCCTGGGCAGAGGTGGTGGAGCACAGAGAGGTAGTATTGCTTCCTAATGGTCCTTAACAATCACCCAAGGGTAAAAAGTCTATATGAGGCAGTTGTCACCTCTTTGTTTTTGCTTTCTTAACCCAGGTGGGACGGTTATGCCCAGACGTGTGTCCCATGCCTGCTGGGCCTAGAGACCCAAGCTACTCCTCACTGATGACGCCCAATTAGGACGAAACATGTTTGGTGATGCTTGTGGTCTCATGCAGAAGGGATGTGACCTAGCAGTTTGGGCTGGACTGCCCCTTGTGGGTGGTACCAAGCCTGATTTGCATATGGTCTTTCCCCTTTTGTAGTGGCTTGGCAGGCGAAGAACGATGGTCTGGAGGGTTGCCCAGAGCAATTGCCCGAGGTTAAGATTAATTCTAAACCTTCCAGCCATCACCCCTTTGGTTTTGTTATAGTCTTTTCCGTTTATGCCATAATGACCAGGAGGTGGACTTTTTCCTGACACAAAGTCCATTTATGCCTGCAGATGGTGGACATTCTCACCTTGGCGTTGGGAGAGGGGTCTGGCCCCCTTCATCTGTCCTCTGTTTCTGGACTTTCTGCTCTGTTTGGCACAGAAGGGCGTGCAGATTGCCACGGTCAAGGGGTACCTGCCCGCCATTTAGCTCCTTTTTCCCAGTCTGCACAGTTATGCAGTTTCTGCAACCATTTTCCCCCACGTCAGTTTGTTGTTGCTGCATGGGACTTTAGTGTTGACTTTTCTCATGGGAGTCCAATTTGAGCACCTACATTCATGTTCATTAAGGTTGGTCACACTTATGTGATTTTCCTAGTGGCCATCACTAACATGCGGCAGGTGAGTGGGCACCAGGCATTGACTAATAAACTTCCCTACTTTCTCTTTTCCAAGGTGAAGATGACTTTGAGAGTAATGCTGTCCTTCCTTATGAAGGTTGTGTCTGACTTTCACCGCTCTCAGAATATCCATCTTCCTGTGCTTTCCTCTGTCCCGACTCTTTTGGAGGAGTGATTTCATTGACTGGGCAGAGTCCAAGGTCTAGATTGCTTGGACGAGGGACAGCAGGAAAGATGACAAGCTCTTTGTAGGTTATAATGGTGCTTGTGCTAGCAGGGCTGTCCCAAAACAGAGCATGTCAAAGTGTGTCATCCTCTGCATCCCTGAATGCTACGATCTGGCTGGAAAGATGTTGTCTGAAGGTCTCATGGCTCATTCAACCAGAGGTCTGGCTGTCACCTCTGCCCTGCAGATGTTAATTCCTTACTCCTACGTCCTGTCACCATTCTTCCATACTTTTGGGACATTCCAGTCCTTTTCTCCGTGCGGTCGGGGCTGGGCGCACTTGCATCACCGGGAAGACCTTTTTTCCTTCCTGTTGTCCTTCTCTCCTGCTCCAGTTCTGCGGTCACGTAGTCATCCGTTTATGCAAGATCCTTTGCGATTTGCTACTTGTTCCTCTTGCGAACATCGCTTCGCTAGGGCGGATCCCCATTTTCTCTGCTTGGAGTGTCTGGAACTGGATCACCGTTGGGACTTGTGTTTCTTCTGTGACTCCCTTTCGGTCCGGGCACTGCAGTGCCGTCTTCGTTGGTGGGAGATCTTCCAGAAGGTTCCTCCATCGCATTTCCAACTCTTCATCGATGGAACAAAGAGATGCCTGGTAAGTTCCTTACTTTTCAGGAACCCCGGCCGGGGGACTCCTTCCTTGAGGTCCTCCAGGTCCAGGAGGGGCTTCAAAAGCTCTGCTACCAGGGTTTTCTCTGAAGTGCCTCGCAGGCCTGATAGGCGTACCAGGGTTTTCTCTGAGGGTTTCTGTGAGGGGTGAGCCTATATCGGATCTCAATCCGAGGTTCACCAATCAGGTGTTAATAGCCAGCATAGTCGTGCTGAGGCATTGGGTACCAGAGTTCGCTCCAAGGTCTCCTTGTCACAAGCTTCCCACACAGACACTGGGGTGCACCCTGAGGCCTCTGTTGAGGCTTTCTGTACCAAATCATGGTTCGAGGCCCCTCTCGGGGGAGCTATTAAGACCAGACTCTGTTCTGAGGTTCCTCTTAATGAGGCTAAGGTGTGCACCAGCAGTAGTGAAAAGAGTTGGCAGAAAGGGACTGGTTGAGAACGAGCGCACTGACTACAGGTTAGTATGTTGATGGGCTGCAGGTGAAAGCAAGATGTGGGTAGCCTGCCAAGATGCCCACAGGTTTATACAAAACAGAAAAAGGTTGTTTGCTACCTCTCTGCGCACTTAAACAACAGAAGAAATGCACATTTTGCACAGTTTAACTGAGAGGAAGCAAACAACCTTTTTCTGTTGTGTGTACCAACAGAACTGAGAGACTTCTCTGAGGTGGATTCCTCAACTTTCCCGCGCTCGCGGAGTCACCGGTTCTGTTGAGGGGGCACAGGTAGATGTCGTCGACTGTAACTCCTCTGTTACCGGCATTGCTGAGTTTCCTCCTTTGGAGGCTAATTCAAGGCATAGGATGTCCAGTAAACATCCAAGGCCCGATAGTACCGGCTCTGCCGAGGATCCTTGTGTCAAGGCTAAATTTTCAGTCAAGTCCCCTGACCAGTCTGTGGAGTCAACTGCCTAATCTACACATGTGACACAGTTCTCCTCAGATGTTCACAAAATGGTGGCTCTTCCCGCGTTGTCTACGGCGGCCAATTTGGATTCTTCCCTCACACCCACACTATCGACGGCGGGTGCTTGGAATCTTCTTTTTGGTGGACAACCATTTCCACGCGACAGTGTGAATCCGTTTCGCCCTTCCTATGACTGGCATGCTCGTGTGCCACTACCGCATACATCTCGCTTCCTGGCAGCCTCTTCATCAGAGGATGCCTTTTCCGGGATGTTTCAGAGACTTATGCACTCTGACCCCATGAGGGAGTAATTTAAGAGCCTTTCTTGTAGCTCTGTCACCAGGGTTTCCCCTGAGGTGCCCCAAGGGCCTAACAGGCGTACCAGAGAGTCCTCCGAGGGTTGTGACGGGCCTGCCAGTACCAGACATTGTTTCGAGGTTCACCATTACGGTGCTAAAGTTAAACCCAGTTCGACTGGGTGCTGGGATACCAGGTTTCACCCTGAGGTCTCCTTTTCTGGAGCTTTCCCCGCTAGAACAAGGTTGAAACCTGAGGTTCCTCTTGTGGGGGCTAAAGTCTATATCGACAGATCTGAGAGGCCTTCTCTTAGGGTCTTGTCGGTGAGGTATTGTCCTCAACCGTCCCACGCTCAGGGTTGTGGTGGTACCAGTTCTGTCGAGGGGGCAAAGAGGGGGGGGGGTCATGGACAGCATTCCCCCTGGTACCAGCTTGCCCGAGGTTCCTCCGTTGGAGGCTAATTTTGAGACTGGTTCGAACATGTCGACTAAGCATCCGAGACCACCCAGTACTGGCTCTGCCGCGGTTCCTTGTAAGGCTAAACTGTTACTTAAGCCCTCTGACTCTCCGGAGGAGGCAATTGCCTCAGCTACGCATGTGACGCAGTTCTCTTCAGGTGGCGACAAAATGGCGGCCCAACCTGCGTTGTCTATGGCGCCCATTTTGGATACCTCCCCTACACCTACGTTCGCAACATCTGGTGCTGGGAGCATTCCTTTCGGCAATAGTAACCCGTTCTGCCCTTCTTTGACCGGGGTGCGTGGGCTTCGCTGCCTCTTACTGTCTCGCTCCCTCCTGCTTTTGCTCCTCTGATCTATGTGGACCCGGCCAGGGGTGGACCCTCCTGGCAACCATCCTCCTAAGCCCCCGGCTGAGGATGAGTTTTTTGGGAAGTTTCAGATGCGCATGCACTCGGACCCTATGAGGACGTATTTCAAGTGTCTTTTCACTCCTGTTCCACCCCGTCCCCGGTGGTTCTGAATCGGTTTTTCTTTTACTACCTGAGGTGGAAGGCGTGGAGGACCAGTCTTCTGTTTCCGCCTCGTTGGGATGAGCCTTAAGCGGAAAGAGGGCGGCGATGAGCAGCCCCACTCGGTGAGAGTATTCCATGACCGGGAGGGGCTTGTGTAGCTCTGTTACCATGGATTCCTCAGAGGTGCCTGAAGGGCTTAATAGGCGCACCCCAGTGTTCTCTGAGGGTCCCTCAGAGGACCTGCGAAAACCGGATGTGGTTCCGAGGTTCACCATTTGGGTGCTAAGGTACAGCTCATTTTGTCTTTGGCTCTGGATACCGGGGTACGTCCTGAGGTCTCTGTTTCTGGTGCTTGTCGCACCGAGCCACGGCTCGAGGCCATTCTTGAGGGAGCTATATGTCCCAGTTTAAAACCCAAGGTTCCTCTAAATACAGTACCGACGGAGTCGATTTATCCTCTAAGGGTCCTGTCGGTAGGATACATTCCTCAACCGTCCCACGCTCGGGGTGTGGTGGTACAGATTCTGTCGAGGGGGTAAAGAAGGTGATCTCAAGTAGGCCTTCCAGTACCTGCTCTGCCGAGGTTCCACCATTGGAGGCTAATTCTGGGTCAATTCCTAGGATGTCCACTAAACGTCCTAGTATTAACAGAAGAGAGAGTAATGGTCCGTCAAGGGTTGGCCCATAAAAGGTGTAAATGAATTAATACCATTTGATCAGTCCAATCCCTGTGTAACCACATTGGTAAAAACTACATCTAATTGTATATAACAGAGTCATAACCATTCATAAAGATTGAAAACACATTTAATGTATAAAAGACTGTGCATATAATAAAGTCAAACGTAATTAACAAGATAGTTAACACATTCTTAACAGTGGATATAAAATCTTTCAAACCATGTATCAAAAGGGTTGAACCTAGGAGAAATAAATAAAAACAAAGAGAACCTAGAACAAATCAGGACATGAACAAGAATTCCTTGTCACTTAGGTATTCAATTCTTCCTATGCAAATAAGAACAGACAAATACAGTAAAGTTGCTCAGGAAAATCAATACAGTATTTCTGACTGTATTGTTACAGCAAATTGTAAACATCAAGTGTAACAAACTTGTTTCCAATGTATGGTCATATTAATTAAAAATAAAATCCCAAAATGAAAAGATTGAAAAACTTGGATTGGGTCTGCCAATGCATCCGAGGGAAAATAAGAACCCAAGAGAGGCTTCAAAAAAGAGGAGTGTCCTTTGTAATGGAGGACTGAAGAACGGGTTCTGGGTCCAAGCTGGGTAAGGTGTTTTGTGGAGGACCTCCAGTTCCCTTTAATCAAAAATGGGTTTCGGCAGTGAGAACGAAGTGGAGAAAGTAATCTTCACAGTTGGAGAGAGTATTCCGCCTTCATCAGGGCAATAAGTAGAAGGTCCCTGTTTTATGAAAAAAAGGAGGAAGGAAAGAAGATTTATGAAGGTGTCAAGAAAGTAAAAAATAATGTACTAACAACTAAAATGGAGTGTAGAAAGCTATATACAATTATATACAAAAATAATTTTTTGATGTAGATAAGATGCTTTCGTCTGAGTGCAGATCGAAGACCATGGTCATGTCTGCAGAGTACTGCTCGGTGCCATGTAATAATAACCTATGAACCAGGGATTCTCTGACAAGGTGCAGATGAGTCCCTGTGGGGTAAAGAAAATAATGGCACATTGTTCCCTTCAACTATGAATCACCTGGGTCCCAGATAGCCTCATGCGGTTCCTGACAACCCTCCAGTGTAAGGAAGTAGAGGGAGGCGGAGAAGGAGTGCAGGAAATGGAGGTGGGGGTCTTTAAGGTAACTGGAAAATACTCTGTAATATCAGGCAATGAGCTGCTTACCTATGTGGTAATACAAAGTGGGCAGTTCCCATGCCGCCAATAGGATGTACTCGTTCGCGAGTAGTCAAAAACTGGCGAACTTAAGTGGTCACGTGTAGGAGAAATGTCTGTGTTCATAAATGGTGTATAAATCTGAATCCTAAGGTAACATGTCGAGAATAATGAGTAATAGCACATGCTAGAGCTGGTCAGGAAAAAGGGCACGTAAAAGTAAACGACTAAACGAGGTAGCCCTGAGGGATTACCTGTGTGCGTTTCTGCTGTGTATCAGCTTGGAAAATTAGCCCGCCTAAAAAAGAACCGAAGATTCTGTATCTTGTGCCGTATGAAGGCTGCATCAGAGTCCTCAAGTGGAAAAAGTCCCCATAGTGGCGTTCTGGAATCGTGGTTCTGGGACAGGAAATAAAAGAAACAAGAAAAAGAAAAGAATATGAGCCATGAAGTGGGCCTGCCAAAGTCACGACCTGGCAGTGTCTAGTGGATTTTAGAAAGTACCTGGCGAAGCGGAGAATAAAGCTCCGGTGTACACCGACACCCGGGAGGCAGGGGGGGGGTGGTCAGCTGTGTGCTGTGAGCGAACCGCACTCGTAACTACACTGCAAGTTCGGCAAGGAATGCGGAAAGACGATGTCTGTAGCTATGGCAAAGAAGTCACGCGTGGAGGCTGAGGCTGGAGGCAAAGACTGGTGCCTATAGGGTGCAAGGCAACCAATCAAAGAAGCCCGGGTAGGCATTGACGTGTGGGAGTGTGTCCCAAATGACCAATAGGAACCCGACACGTCAGAGTGGAAGTTCCTGGCTATGCCCGAACAAAAGCAGACACGGAAAGAGACCCGATGCTGCAAATTATCAAAACATGTTGCTGGTACGCCGATGGTACGGGGCGTTACCAGAGCGGTGCCTAAGGTGAGAAGGACCCCATATGGATAAGGGGCTGAGCAAATGGGCAAAATGCCTAAATAATGTGAGGAGCCCTAATGGTTATCACCAGGCAATGGGTGACTGGTGGATGAAATAATGGTGCACTTAGTGCACCAACAGCAAGTATAAATTGAGAAGCTGTCATGAAGAAAGCATATATCATCCCAGGGCTATGCTCAAGTGTGTGAATGAGACAAAGTTAGTCTCATAGGTGATGAACGTAATATGCATGGCCCAATTGAAAGAAAAAGTGGACACGAGAAGCGGTATGGTGTCCGGAAATGGGCCCCAAAATGTGTGGGGGACCTGTGAATAAGATGTGATCCGACAGGGAAGACACTCCCTGGTAAATGAAAGGGACCCCGTCTTGTAGATTCGCCTGTGGTCTAATGGGTATGATGACGGTGGGGGAGGCCCTCTGATGGGAAGTAGTAGGCCTAATGGAGGCCGATATGAGCAAATTTAAAATGGAGATTGTTCGTTGAGGCCATTTTGCAGGGAATCCAGTCTGTAGACCCATCTTTTCTCTAGTTCATGGAGTCTAGTCTGTATATTTTGGCCTGTTTGTATCCTGTCAAGGACCCACCAGAAAATATCATCAGAGGTATGTTGGTGGGATAAGAAGTGTGAAACCAAGGGCGAGGTGATATTCTTGCATCGGATCCTGGACCGATGTTCTGATATCCGAGTCTCTACACTACGCATGGTTTGTCCCTCGTACCGGAGGCCACATGGGCACTCAGTACAATATACAACCTGGCTGCTTTTGCAGTTAGATTGGCTGTTCAAGACCCATTGTTTGTCACCAATATTGAACGTTTGAACTTTCTTGGTAAATTTGCACACCGAGCATGCCCCACAGGGGTAGTGGCCAGTGACTTTGCGTAAATTCCAAAGGCATGTGCGTGGTGGAACTCGTGTAAAGGAGGAATGGACTAGGTGTTCCCTGATATTCCTCGCTCTTTTTTAAGCGAACCGGGGTATGGGTTCATCAGTGAGTTGTAATCGTACGATGGGCCAATATTTGCGGATCACTTTTTTAAAATCAAAGGTGTTGGGCCCATGTGTAATCACACATGTAAGTCTTTCTTCTGTGGGTTCAATGGAACCTGTTCTGGGTGTTAGGAGTGAGTCTCGGTTAGTGAAGCGAGCTCTCTTAGTTGCAGTATTCACCAGTCTTCTGGGGTAGCCACGCGTACGCAGTCGCGCACTAAGTGCTTTTGTGTTTTCGTAAAAATCGTTAAGGGAGGTACAGTTCCTCTTGATTCTTAGTAATTGGCCATATGGAAGGTTCTGTTTAATGTGTTACGGATGGTCACTCTGGTAGTGTAAAACTGTGTTGCGATCAGTGTTTTTCCTGAATAGGTTGCACATGAGTTTGTTGTTAAGACATGAGATTTCAAGGTCTAGAAAATGTATCTGCGTAGCACTGAATTCCATAGTAAATTGAATATTATTGTTATGGGTGTTGAGCCAATCCAAGAATAGTTGAAGGGATGTCTCGTCCCCGGTCCAAATAAAGATAATATCATCTATATAACGATGCCAGTGGGAGATGTTGGAAATCCACTGGTTGGTTTGGCTATAAACATGTTGTTCTTCAAATGAGGCCATAAATAAAATAGCTGGCTGGGTGCAAAAGTTGCACCCATAGCCGTGCCCTCGACCTGTAGGTAAAACTGGTTGTCGAAGGTAAACATTTTTTTGCATAAGGCACAGGTTGCTAGTTCGATAATGAATTCTGGTGGAACCCGGTGTGAACCAGGTTGGGCATACTCTCGAGTCAGATGTTCATATATGCAATCTATCGCTGCATCCTGTGGGATGGAGCTATATAATGCCTTGATGTCCATTGTTAATAACAATTGTTGTGAGGAATTGAAAGGCAATTTTTCAAACACCTGAATAGTGTGCATCGTGTCCCGGAGGTACGATTTAGTTCCGATTCTTAAAGGTTTAAGGAAGTGGTCGATAAATTGACCTAATGGTTCCAAAATGGAGCCACACCCAGAGACAATTGATCTCCCCGGTGGATCTTGTGCATTTTTATGGATCTTGGGGAGAGCATATAAACAGGGTGTGCGGTTGGAGGATGTGGTCAAAAAAGATGCTTCCTTGTCAGTTATCCAGTCCCTCTCTTGGGCATAGGCGACCATTTCAGAGATCGCTGTTGCATTTCTCTGGTTGGGTGCTTTCTGAGAGTTTGATAGCTGACACCATCGTGTAATAGAGTCATGATCATGTTGGTGTATTGATCATTCGTCATAAGAACAATCCCTCCCCCTTTGTCAGCCGGTTTGATTATCAGGTCCTGATTTTTCAATAGATCTTTTAAAGCTTTTCTCTCACCTTTGGTTAGATTCTGATGTAGTTTGTTTTTATTCCTCTTTAATTGTCTGATGTCTCGCAAGACACACCTCTCAAAGGTGAGCAGTTCATCAGGTATCCGATTATCTGTAGGTGTGAAGGATGATTTTGGGTGTAGACCCGTGTCTGGAATGGCCTCTTGTTCATTGTGGTCCTGAAAGAAGACACGTAGTCTTAGATTGCGAAAAAATCGGCATATCTCCATTTCCGTCTTGTACCAATCTGTGTCGCTGGTTGGTACAAAGGAGAGGCATTTAGTTACAAGTGAGATTTGGCATAGAGAGAGGTCGAATTTACCCAAGTTGAAAATCGTTGTCCCTGATATGGAGTGTTCCAAAATGGGGGACCCCATCCTCCTCCCTGTTCTCCTCTGCCTAAAAAAGGGAAAGGTGGAGGGTAAGGGCCCTGAAATTGTGGTTGTCCAAAATGTTGAGGCTGATAATGTGGAAAGTTCTGGTTGGAGCTTCCCCCAGATGACCCAGAACTACTTGATCCTGAGAAGGTAACTCTGCCTCGTCTACCTCCTGAGGGAGATTGGGATGAGCCTCCTTGTTTTTTGAGGGAATCAATATAACCTTCAGCCGTATACGGATAGATGACTTCAGTCTTGAGATCTTTAATGTCTTTGTTCAGTTTGATAGTTTTCTTATTGTATTGGCCTTAAATTGTTGAAACTGTTTGTTAATGTCTGAAAGTTGTACCTCTACGTCGGTTAGTAGAGTGTTGGTCTTAAATTTTGTTTCTTCTAACACTAAATTTCTTTGCAGTTCTGTGCTGATGCGTTGTGCAGTAGTAATAGTTAGGACCATAAGGTCCCGGCTGCACTTAGTGGCAATAAAACTGAAATTTGAAGTATACTCTTGGTCTTCTAAGAATAATCTGGGTTCATTTCGCACTATGAGCCCACTTGGTATGATACTTTTTTTCAAATACTCCCTAAGGAAATGACCGTGGAGCTCGGTGCGAAAAACCTTCTTTTTCAATTTTAATAGATCCTCAGCTGTGCTAGATGAGGTGGAGGGCTGATTAAACATCCTAGATCTGCCAGCACCGGCTCGGCCGAGGATCCTTGTTTTAAGGCTAAGTGTTTCTTATGGGACAGTTGCCTCATTTCTCCTATGACGCAGTTCTCTTCAGGTGTTGACTAAGTAGTGGCCCAGCCTCCTTGGTCCACGGCAGCCATTTTGGATACCTCCCTTAAACCAATTTTCATGTCGATTGGTGCGGGGAGCTTTTCCTTTGGGGCTGAGCAGTTTGTTCCACGCTATGTGGACAACAGGGACCCGTTTGTTGGTCCTGGCGGCAGCTTCAGTTAAGTCCCCATGTACACAGAGGTTAGGGTCTCAGACTCGGCCCTCCTCTGGGATCAGGGGGTTTCAGGGCCGCCGTGTGCACCGATCAGCGGCAAGTTGGTTGGTTTTTCTCTCGGCCATCAGCCTCCTCTACAGGGACAGATAATCTCCCTGCCGACAAATCACCAAATGATTTGTCGGTAACACTACACTTCGGTGGGAGGACAAATATCGTCTCATCTGGAGGCGTGGCAAACCATCACCAAAGACTGGAGGGGTTTGTCTATCATTTAGCCGGGTTTTTGCTTTCCCTTTCCTCCTACCCCACCCTTCAAACCTCTCTTCCGACACTGTTCCCCTCATGAAGCAAGGGAGGGGCTAGTACTGCTGTCCTTTCACAGTGCTCAACCAGGCTGCCCTGCTCACTATCTTCGATCTTTCTGAGAGAAATTCAAGTTGATCAAGCCCTTGCCAAATAAAGTCCTCTCTTTGGAAGGGCGATTGACTCAGTGTGGTGGTCTTTGTTAGGGAGAATTCTCATTTCATGGCTAATTTCCCTTACCTATAGAGTCCCCCAGCAGCTTTGCTGGATTTGAAGGGTTTGTTTCTTTTTACCTGCTAAGAGTGAGACTCTTTTTCCCACTCTTAGGCATTTTTGCTATTTGTGTTCTAGGCTATTTTTGTGTTTAATGCCTATGGGATCTTTTCTCTCACCCGTAGGAACCATCTTTATGCACATGTGTCACACAGCACCCTCTGTGCCGTGACACAGGGGTGTCGTAGCGACCCCCAAACATAGACTCCATACCCTGGGACTGACTACTGTCTCCCAGGGCATGTAAAGTCCCCATTGACTTTACTAGTCGATTTTGATTAACTTAACCAGTACACCCATCTTAATATGGAAGTACTGGAAGGGGTTAATAGTTTTTCCCCTATGTTCATTTTCGAGAGGGTACCTTAAAGTCCCCCTCTACAAAGTTTCTGGCTGGTGGCAGTGGTTACTACCTTTCATATTCAACCGCAAATATTTCTCTATGGGATTTTCCCATTGTTCGAGGCTACCACCTTTACTGACACACATACCGCCAGTTTATTTTTTTATTAACTTTACTCCGGTAGGTTTTATTTGCCAGAACTTTGATAAAACTTCTTTCTCAAGTCTTATTCCATTTTCCTAACCCATGTCAGGGATCCTTTGTTCGTCCTTTTGGCGGGCTTCTGCCAAGAAGCCCTCTTTTCGGCGCCACTGAGTTCTGGGGTAGGTCTGTTGTTTGGGAGGGGGAGTAGAACCCCTGGACAGAGTTGCCACCGCAACTCAGGTTGCACTCTAACCTGATAGGCTGGAGGGTCTCCCGCCAAGATGACCACTCCACTGTGTGAGTGACAGCTAGGCTGTATGAATGGGTCCCTTTCTGCATAAAAGCAGAGTCCTGAGGGCTGTGAAAAGCAAGACGTCGCCACTGGAACTACGGAACCGAAGGGAAGAGAAGCCAGAGACATCTTCAGCATCTACACCACCGGTGAAGCCCTGCCGGATCGTCTCACCACTTTTTCTTCCACACGACAAGAGGAGATCTTCAATGGAGGAGCCTCCTTCCCTTGAGCTGGTGGGGTCAACTGTAACGCTCACCTGACTCCCACGGAGGCACTGGCCTGGTTCGCGCTGCTGTGACCTCTTCTAAGGTGATGCGCAGGGTTCGGAAGACGGACTGGACCGGGCCCCCAAATCTGGCTTGTCTGGCTCGCAGAAGTATCCTTCTGTAGGCGAAAATAGGGGATTAACTGTCTGCGGGGTAATGCAATCATCCTCCCACTTTCCCCTCTCACCCTCCTCGAAACCCTTCTGTGATTCCTCGTAGCGTCTCACCTTAGGGTCTGGAAGGACGAGCTCTCCATCCTGCTTCTGATGCAGGGGCGCGTTGGTATCCAGTTACTTCACTGGATTTTCGGATTGGTGAGAACCAAACTTGCTTGGCTTCCAGGTAAGTTTTTTGATAAGAGGTTCCCCTTGTGTCCATGCATTAATGTACTAATGCTAGTGTCTTTTTCCCCATAGGGGCTGGGATACGGAATGCCGGGGAACAGGCACCGACCCGAGATGAGAGGTGAAATCCTTGTAGAAATCAGGTAAGTCTTTAATGAGCGTTTTTTGGTAATGTCTTTTCATTCGCTCATTAACGCTGATGTCTCTTTTTCCCCTTAGGGGCCGGGGTCCGGAAATGCCAGGATGCGGCGCGGACCCGAAATGAAGAGGGAATGAATCAACAGGTAAGTCTTAACATGGAGATTCAGCTTTCCTTATTCCCTTCTCTCTCTCACCTTTTGTTCTGGTCTTTTTCTCCCTAGGCGCTGGGGCGTGACTGCGAATCCGGATGATCGCTGCTGAACATGGAGACGCCCTGTAAAGGTGAGTGGAATGCGGCGCTGCAGCGATCGACGCCATGAGCTTTTAAATAAAAGTCTTCCTTTTCAGGATTGTCGGCGAGATGTCTCCGGGATGCGGATTTAGCAGGTAAGGACTTTTCCTTCTTCTGTTCTCTTCTTTTCTTCCTTTGCAGGTGATCCAGGATGCTGGCAGGCATGGCAGAAGTCAGGATGCAGGAGCAGACACGGTGAGCGTCCAGCTACTAGATGCAGAACAACGCGAAGCACGTGTGGCTGTTCGGGTGGGGTTTAAATAGCCTTGGAAGAAGTTCCAGGTATGTATCCTTCCTCCAATCAGGTATGTATCCTTCCCCGACCACGCCCGGATGGTAAATTAGTCCCACAGGTAAAGTAGTTCCTTTCAGGCCTTAAGGAGGCCGGGATCCTGCAGCATGGTCTGCATCAGGTAAGTGCACCCAAGCACATAATGAGCCTGGTGCCTATGGCACCAGGACACTGTCCAAAGGGCCCCTATATGGGGTTGCTGGGTCCTTCCTTGGGGACTGGATGTCCGCTTTCGGGGACGCAGGGCTTGAACCGGCTCCCCGGGAGCGGGCATCATGACATCAACCAGTTCACCTATCGCATCCTCGGACCTGCCTTAGTCGACTCGACAGTGCCCCGCACTTGAAGACCGGATAGCCAGGCAGCTATCGACCCGGACCGCGATTAAAAGGAGCGTACCTTTTAAACTTCGTTTGGCAGCACCGCGGCTGGTTTCATCCCTGGGTAGTGCAGCGACTCGAACCTTCCTCCACGACGAGAGCCTCTCTTCCTCTGTTGGACCCCTCGACCTGCAGGAACTACCAGGAACAACCTCCACCGTAGGAGCCACTTCTCCACGTTTAAGGTACATTGTTCCGCCAGGCTGCCCTTTCTCCTTGGTAGCCCTAAAGGTGTTTTAAATCCTTTAACTACTTGTGGGGTTGGCCGCCCTCTCTCTTAACATTGTCTTTCGCCTTGCATCTACCTCTTCAAAACTTTTCTACTAAAGACTTGACTGCAGCTACAAGAACATTTTTGCTCCTAAACTCTTGGTCCTGTACCACTGACTCTGGCTCAGGCCTATTGACTCTGGCTGATTTGCTAGATCTGCTCTCACTAGATTAGTTTTCAATGAGAAATGTGTTGATACACCTAAATCTTCTAAACCCCACTTCCTTCCTACTGTTTTAACTTGTGGGGTGCCATTTTGCTCAGTTTTCATTCACTTGTCTTTTGGTTAAAGTCTTACTGTGCATTACTTGTTCACAAAACTTCAGTGAGGAGTTGCTAGGGGGTGTCTGAAGATATTTCGGTTTAACTTGTACTTTCCCTCCCTTTCTTTGAATTGGTAGAATGCCATTTGTAGTAGGTTTTCACTGTGCCGTTTTGCTCAGTTTTCACTATACCGCAAACTTGTCTACAATTGAATAGGGAGTTGTATATGCTTTTCTTTTGACTAAACTTAACTTACTTTATTAACTATGATCTATGTGTTGACTTAGAAGTGTATAAAATAAATATACTCTTTTTAATACAAAACTTTGGTCAGTGTTTCCTTGCTCCATAGTACTGTACTACCTATTGTGTCAACCCTGAATACTGCTCATCTCCCTCTTGAGATAAGCCGGACTGCTCAGCCACAGCTACCCACTAAATCTTTGTGGTACAGACTGATACCAAAGGGGATTTATTGCTCTCACCTGTAGCCCTAATCTGGGGTAGTGCTCCTTAAGGGAACTGCCCTGGATTCTGCCCAACAGACTTCCAGGATGCGTAAATGCACATTCTAACTTGGAGCCCGCATATGAAATATCTGCGGTTCTCTGTGGGAGCAGAACACTTCAGATTTGGGTACTCTTTTTGGTCTCGGCTCAGCTAGACGGACCGGAAACTACTCTGAGGGACCCTGCAGCAGTCTCCCAATACAAGATCTTCCAAGGTTCCCCATTTGGGGCTAAGACTGACCCCAGTTCTGCAGTGGCTTTGGATACCAGGGTTCGCCCTGAGGCTTTTCCATCTGGAGCTGACTGTACCGAGTCTTGGCTCGAGGCCCCTCTCGAGGTGGCTATTAGATCAGGGTTAAATCTGAGTTTCCCCTGCTTGGGGCTAAAACGCTCACCAACAGAATTGAGTCCCTCATTGAGGGTCCTGGCTGTAAGGTATATCCCTAAGCTTCTCTGCACGTGGCCGTGGTGATACCAGTTTTGTTGAGGGGGCAAAGGAAGACGGTCACGTACCTCGGACCTTCTGCCGAATATTCTCCACCAGAGGCTAATTCTGGGGAAGCCCCTGACTTGTCTAGTAAACACCCTAGATCTGCCAGTAGCGGCTCTTCCGGGGTTCCTTGTTCAAGGCTAGGATGGGCATGCAAGGCCCTTGACTCCCCTGGGGAGACTGTTGCTTCACTTGCTCCTGTGACGGAGTTCGCCCCTGGTGTGATAATGGTGTCCCAACCTCTGCGGGCCACAGCTGCTTTTTTGAATACCTCCCTTAAAGTGAGGTATTACATCAACAAGCTAGGCGACACAGACTCTCCTCTCCTTGTGGATATTGTCATGGAAGTTTGGGCTGGGCCATCCAGTATATTGTTTGGCTCCAGGCTCCACACATCCCGGGTCACCTCAATGTGACCGCAGATTAATTCAGGCACCAGTTAGCATCGGTTATGAGTGTGAGATGAACAGCAATATCATCTCCAACTTTTCCAGCAATTGGGCACGCCAGAGGTGGCCCTCTTTGCAGCTCGTGGGTCAACATGAAAGCTTATGCTTTCCCCTCATTGCCTCCTACCTATTGGTCGTTCTGTAAACACATTGAACCATTGCCAAAGCAGCTGCGTGGGCTTTCCCACCAGCTTTTGTGAAACATTACTGCTTAGACTCGAGCTTCAGGGCTGATGCTCAGTTCGGGCAAACTGTTCTCAAAACCTCTTTCAGTAAAGGAGTTCCATCCACCCGTTATTCTGTAAGAAGTGCTTGGTAATCTCCCAAAAGTATGGAGGAAAGGGGACGGGACGGAGGAGTACAACAAATTTCTCACCGTAGTGACTACCTTACTCCTAGTCCACAGTCCCCTTTCCTCCATACGCACGCCCGCCGTCCCCTCTAATAAGTATCCTCTATTATTGCTTAAATGGTCTCGGACCTGGCGATAGAAAAGGACTGAAGGGCGATGCGCGAGGCAGAGCTAAGGAGGGCGGGGTTACGGCTGCGTGCGGTACCCCGCGTAAAAAGAGAAGGACACCAGTCTATATCAGGTTACCGTCTATATTGAATGAGGTGTATTTAGGGTTGAGTTTTTTTATGTAAATGGGGCACCTAGTATCAGAATTTCAATCTTGTCATTCAGGGACAGGCTATGGGTAGCCATCCATGCCTGAATGAATTATTTAGTAGGTCGTTGTCCGCATCGTAGTTGCCAGATTGTGGGATTAGTATCTGGGTGTCATCTGCATAGTTAAGAGTAGATGACACCCAAATGGTCCAAGATGTCGAATAGGGGTTTGGTAAACACATTGTATAGTGTAGGGGAGACGCAAGAGCCTTGAGGAACTCCACAGGTGATCGGGATAGGGTTGGCTGCGTCGGAAGGAGAGAATACTCTCATCATTCTATTATTTAGAAAGGATTTAATCCATGTTGTTGCTTCAGGGGAGAAGTTGGCTGCCGTAGATGGGTGCTTTCAAAGTATGTTACCAAGTCGAAGGCAGCAGAGAGGTCTAATAGTAGGAGTAGTGTGCATTGTCTGTTATCTTTTATCAGGTCTATTTGTGTTTTAAGATCTAGTAGCGCTGTTTCGGTCCCGTGCAAGGGTCTAAATGCGGATTGTCTAAGCCCTAGGAGATTGTTGATCTCTAGGTAAGACTGGATTTGGAGGTAGGCTGCCTTATCAATAATTTTGAGAAGGAAAGGGACTGTGGTTATGGTTCTGTAATTCGTTTGGACGGATGGGTCCAAGGTGGCTTTTTTAAGCAAGTGTAATACCAATGCATCTTTTACATTTTCGGCAGTGACTATGGGTTGCAATAATTCGTTCATGTGCCCTACGTGGCGGGTTGAGCTTCCAAAGGAATTGGACACATTTATTCGGATCACAGAGTGAGCCCAACTCCTTTTCATTCAAATGTTCAGTTGCTGAATGGAGAGAGTTAGTGAGGTGCCTCCCCCCTCGCTGGAATTTTTCTACTCTGTTCCTTGCATTATTCACACACAAGTCGTTTTGGACACAGCCCTCCTTAGTTTCTATGCTATGAGCAAAAACCGCTTCTAGGATCTCATGATCACTAGGAAACCCGTTAGTAATGGCAAAGGTAGTGCATTGGTCGAATAGGTTTTTGTATAATAGAATGACCATCCTCTCTCTTCCAGGTTGGAGCAGGTAGAACATCCCCCTTTATATTCCCATTTGCCATGACCAGATCCCAATACTTCATAAAGTTGTACCAGATATTCCTGTTTTTAGACAGAGTTTTACCTGATAGATTAACGCGTGCCCCCATAGTCAAATACATTGTGAATTAACGTCACCCATGATGACTAGCTCATAGGAGGAAAATGGACTGAGAGGTTAACCAACAACTCCGACAGGCATTGCACAAAGTCATCGAGTGTGGAACAGGAAGGATTCCAGTAGACGTTAATTAATATCCATTTCCTATTCCCACCTCCTGTCAGAAGTTCTAATTTCACTGCCAAAAGACCCATTACTGAGTTGCTTAGCAACTCCGAAAGAGTAAAGACAGAGTTTCTACCTGCAATCACCTGCAAAGAGACCACCCGAGGGCCTCCCGACTCTCTCACCTGTAGCCAACTGATGGAACACAGAGAAACCATCATCCCCGAAGCCTGACTTCAACCATGTTTCCTGGAAAACAATCAAATCAAAATGTTCAGAGACATACGCCCTACTTGATTCACTGCTAAAAGAACTGGAGCCACTCGTGTTCCACCCCAGCAACTTTGCATTCTGTTTTGCTAGAGCGGCTTCTCATTGGCTCCCAGTTTTTTGAGAACTTGGGAGAGAATTTCTGGGACCCCAAGGCAAGCAAATGTGAGGTCGCTTCAGAATTTGATACATCGCTCTTTTCCATTAGACTGTCTTTTCTCATCGGCTCTCTTCTAGGGCTGACTTTCTGCGGCAAGTCGGAGGAGACTTCATAACCCAGTTTCAACAGATCCACAGCGTTGACACCGAGTCTTGACCCCAATTTCCACGGTGTCCGTAGATGGCATATAAAGGAAACCAATATATTCTATGTCCACTGATGCAAAATAATGAAGTCTGGAACGTCTTTTAAGACTGAGTGGATCAAGGTACAATTTAAAGGCTTTCTTTTTGGTCCTGTATCAGCCACCTGTTGCATGAACAGATTAGGCACCGGCCTGCGGTACAAGCCCCACTGCTTTTTAATTTGTTTTATGCAGTTCATGCATACTCAGCCCTACTTCATCAAGATTGTTCTTATTTGACTCTTTATTAACAAGAGGAGTTACGCTGCCAGCCTGCTGCTTCAGGCTCCCAGAAATGTCCTTTCAAAACTGACTGCAAGTTATTCCCTCCTCGGAAGGGCGAGTTGGATTCTTTAGTGCCTCCTGTGAACTTCCAGGGAGGTCAATAGCCTCTTTTTTTAGAGTGTCCTCCCAGTTTACATCTCATGAAGATAGGAGCAATTTTTTTAGGGACACATTTATTATCCGTTTCACTTCCTACAGTTCTCCCTATTTTTTGGCACATAGGAGGGGTAGTGGGGGTTGTTTTTTTGCTTTCTTTCCTTTTTTCATAGGATTTACAGTTTCTTCTTTGATTAGACCACCAGCCACATTACTCTTCATATCTTGTTTAGAGTCGATGGATTTAAGCTTTAGAATAAACTGGTTAACTTTGGAGCTCCTGGTCTTTTTGCGATTCTGGTGCTTTGTCTTTTTCTTTGAAACCTCCACGAGTGCTAGATCTCCTATCAATTCCTTTAACTGTCTTTTCCTCCTCTTTTTGGTTTTCCCGTTCGATTTGGAAGTTAATTCCAGGGGCTCATTTGGGGGACCATCATCCTTTTTTGTAGCATAGCCTGTGTTTTGACTTCTTGCCTAATCTTCCTCTGAGATGTACACCAAGTGCACAAATTCCTCCATAGTCGATACCGAAAGGCGGGTGTCATCCAAGGGATTGACCAATGTTTCATGTGGGGATATATCTGAGCCTAGGGTGCACTTGGTGTGGTGTATAAAATGACCAGCAAGGATCTCTTCCCTCAAGGTCCTACGTATTAAGTTAACTTCTTCCTTGGCACCCTCCCACTGCGTTTGCATAGACGTTAACTTTTCAGAAAGTTGTTTTGATTCCGATTGAATTTCAGCTATGGCCTCTCTGATTGTACAGTTTATTGCCGATTTAAATGCTGATTTAAATGCAACCAGCGTAGATTCGCTTTCGTCCATGTCTTTAGTTAGTTCTAAGAGAATTCCCGTTTGTTGCTGGACTTCCGCCTTTATTGATTCAAATACTTTGACCAAGGAGGTCACTACAAAGTTTAAGGCGGAAAGAGTAGGACTAGTATCAGCTGGGGCATTACTAGTCTGCATTTCCATGGGAATGGTGGACCTAATGTTTTCACTCCTTTTGGCTTGTTTTAAAATTCACCATTGCCGCTGTTGATTCCATAAATGCTGGAATGATGAGTTTGAAAGAGGAGTCCGGGAAAATGTGGGGGACGCTGTTACTATCCCTCTCATCAGCCCCCTCTAACACTTGGAATTGGTCCTTTCCCTCCAGGAACAGGAGGACACCTCAGTTCCAACCAAGATAACGTTGTTCATACTGCAAGACCTTCTCGTTGGGAAAAATTCGGAAATCATGTTTTTTAAAGTGGTGGCAGTGAGAGTATACTCATTATTTGTTGTTAACAATTCTCTGAAAGGTGGATGATTTGGTGTGGAGACAGATGTGACTGAAACTCCGATATCCGTTACTACTGTTGTTCCTGATCCTGAAGGAACTTGACTGTCGGAACTTGACTGTCTTCCACATAATGACTCTCTGGTGGAATAAACCTACCACAGTCAGTAAGATGTGATTTCAAAATAGATTTAGCCGGGTTTACAACATATTTGTCTGGCCAAACAACTACTTAAATTACTGGGGCCTTTAGATCGTCACCCAACGCCCCAATACGTAGAGAGGGGACATCCCCGAAAAGGGGCAGCTGTTAGAAAAAACAGAGATTGACTCCAAGGTTTAAGAATGGGATCTCTCTGTTGCACTGGAAAACGATTTGCAGTGAGTTTGGGTGATTGAGAATTAGGTAAGTAGCTCAAAGGCTCCACTGAACCAACAGTCACTACTAAAGCCCAATTACCACTTAGGGCAAATAGCTGGTCAAGAAGTAGGAGGGCTGACCCAGAAGCTCAAAGGCAATACAACCCCAAAGTCGCTGCTGAGGCCCTTTGATGGTGGCAGTCGGGTGTTGATCGGTTTGAATGTCAGTGCGGGGAATCGTTGATCATAGTCCAGTACTGGGGCCCAAATGTTCTGGAAGCGGTGCAGGGCCCCCGCTCTCGCCGCGGTGACCTTCTCGGCGATCAAGATGTCCCAGAGTTTCCCCCACCAGTGGGCCATGCAGGGACCGTCCGGGGACTTCCAGAATCGGGCCAGCACTGTCTTGCCCTCTAGGAGGCATTGCGTTAGAAGCTTTGCCCTGTTTCCAGAGCGGGAGTAGATCCCGGGGACCGGGACCCCGAGCAGGACAGTTTCAGGGTCCAGTGGTGGGCGGTCCCGGTAATCTGTTCGATAGTCGAGAGACACCTGGTCCAAAATTGCTGGATCTTGGGGCAGGCCCACCACATGTGAAAAAAGGAGCCCGGCTGAGCGCAGCCCCTCCAGCAGGAGGGATCCACTTGTGGATTCATGTGGTGAAGTCTGAGTGGGGGGTAGTACCATCGCAGAGTGAGTTTGTAGGCACATTCCTTATTGGTGGCGCAGGAGGAAGAAGAGTGGGTGCGGGTCCATATATCTACCCATGTTTGGTCGGCAATCGGGTGACCTAGGTCCGCCTCCCACTGGGCCATATATCGAGTCCTTGTCACCATAAAGTCCCCCATAAAGCGTCTGTATATGGTCGAGGTCCTGCCTCTGGCTGGTAAGTCTCTGAGGGTTAGCTCAAGGGACGTCAGGGGGCGTGTGGCCGCCTGGAGGGTCTGAGGATGGGAGCACCAGTGGCGGAGCTGGCAGTACGTAAATCTATCCCCTTTCTGGAGCCGGAAGACCTCTTTGCGTTGTTCGAAGGTACGGGGTTTATTCCCAAAATATAGCTGTTCCAGGGTTTTGAGGCCCCCATCTATCCAATTTTGGAAGTTACGGGGATGGGCCCCTGGAGAGAAATTTGTATTATGAAAGATCGGTGAGAGCAGGCTTTGGCCTCTCGGGATTCCCTTCCGTCTCAAGGCCCAGTCCCAGGAGCTTAGGGTGTGTCTCGTCGTCCGCAGAATATTCTTCCAGCGTTCCCTAAGGGGGGGCTGGATGTGTGGGAGGAACCGGAGGGGGAGCGGAAGTTGAGCTTGTTCTAGTTCCACCCATCTGGGGCGAGCTGTGCTCGTTTGCCAGGCGTGGATGTGTGCGAACTGCGCCGCTGCTCTATAAGCCTGTAGATCGGGGACCCCCAGGCCTCCAAGCCTGGCACTACCAATCAGGGTCCTGTGGGGGATCCTGGCCTTCTTGCCCCTCCATATAAATATTGACATTTTCCTCTGTAGGTCTTGAAGGGCCGGAGTCGGAATGGGGACGGAGAGGGAGGAGCAGCCGTAGAGGAATCTAGGGAGCAAGTTCATTTTGGTGGCTGTGATCCGGCCCATTAATGAGATTTCTTGCATGGTCTAGCGCTTCAGGTCTCCCTCTAGTTCACGAAATAATCTTGGGAAATTCGCCTGGTAGGTGTCCTTCGGGTTCGCTGGAATGTGAACTCCCAGATAAGGGATGGACTGATCCCGCCACTTAATTGGGCACAGTCTAGTCAGCGCCTCCCTCTCCTCCGATCGGAGGCCGACTCCCAGGGCCACTGATTTGGCAAAGTTGACCGTGAAGCCGGTGACCTCCCCAAAGTTCTTTATTTCGGCTAGGGCATGCTTCGCTGAGGTGCTAGCTTCTGAGAGCGTTAACAGAACATTGTCCGTGTATAGGGCGCTTTTATGTTGTGATGGGCCAACCTGCGGCCCTTTGATAAGTTCATTCTGCCTGATCCTCTGGGCGAAGGGCTCCATTGTGAGGGCGAAGAGAAGGGAAGATAGCGGACAGCCTTGTCTTGTCCCGCAGGACATAGGGATCGGTGTGCTGAGAGGGCGCCATTGATCCTCAGGATGGTTTTGGGGGCCTTATAGTTGGCTAGGACCATGGACCGGAACGTCGGGCCGAAACCAAAAGCTTCTAGGGTGCATTCCCTGAAGGACCAGTCAACTCTGTTGAAGGCTTTGGTTGCATCCATGGCCATTAGGGCGAGACCCTGGGAGTTACGGTAGGAAGTGTCTATCGGGTTCAGGGTCCGCCGGATATTGTCCCCCACAGATCGGTGGAGAATGAAGCCCGTTTGGTCGGGGTGGATAATGTCCGGGAGAATGAGTGATAGCCGATTAGCCAGGATCTTAGAGTACAGGTTGGCATCAATATTCAATAGGGGGATGGGTCTGTACGAGGCTGGATCTCTCGGGTCCTTCCCTGGCTTAGGAAGGAGGACCGTTATAGACTCTTGCATTGAGGGGGTGACAGAGCGCGACCCCTTAAATGAATTGAAAAGAGACACCAAATGGGGGATGACTTGGGGTCTGAATAGTTTATAAACCTGGGAGAGAACTCATCTGGGCCCGGGGTCTGCGATTTGAGAGCCTTGATGGCTTCGTTGACCTCGTCGTCGGTCATCGGAGCCTCCAGCTGCTCTCGCGTGGAGTCGGGAAGGTGTGGCAGGGCGGCATTTTGCAGGTATGCTTTTTGTTTGGATCGATGACGTGGAGGTGCCGTCATGACCTGGGTTAGGTGGTCCGTAGCTAATTGTAGTTTCATCAGCTCCGAGTAGTGAGTCACCCCATGTGGGTCTCGGAGCCCTGCAATGGTGTTGGTGTGTCTCGTTTTGGCCAGCTTGGCCACCAGAAGCTTGTTGGCCTTGTTGTTTTTGGCGTAATAGAATTGTCTGGTCTTAGCCAATAGCTGTACCGTATGCTCAGCGTAGTGGGCCTCCAATTTCTTTCGGGCTGATCGGAGAGCTCGTTGGGATCTGGGTGACCAGCCGCATATCTTTTGGGCTTCCTCAGCTGACTGCAGGTCTTCCTCCAGGGCTTGCCGGATGTGTCTCCGGTCTCGTTGGAATGCGACTCCTTGGGCTATCGGAGCTCCCCGAACCACAGCTTTCATCGCATCCCAGTTCTTAGCAGGGGAGGTATCTGAGTCTGGGTTCTCCTCAAAGAAGTTCCTGATGGTGGTAGCAATTTTGTCCCTGTTGACATGTCGTTAAGGATTGGGTCGTACAGCGCCCCTCTGCATGGGGCGTTAATGTTGGGGCTCTGGATGCGAAGTTCCAGTACTATCGGAGCATGGTCCGATAAAATCTGTGGGCCTATGGACACCTCATTGGTGAAAACGAGAGTTTGGGGGGGAGGACAGGAGGAGGTCAATTCTGGAGAGTGTCCGAAGGAGAAGGAGTAGTCTTTCTCGGTGGGGTGAAGCACCCGTCACGTCTCCAACACCTCAAGGGTTCTGAAGAGGCGCAGGAGGCTGAGGGCCTGTGCGAAATCGCCAGGGGTGGGGGGGTGGGATTTGTCTCTGGTGGGGTCTGGTACCCCATTTAAGTCCCCGCCTATTATTGTTTGGCCTTCTACAAAGCCCGAGAGGGAGGAGCCCAATGAGTCATAAAAGGTTGCCTGCCCCGAGTTGGGTGCATATACAGATACAAAGGTGTAGAGGTCTCCTAGCAGGAGGCATTTGACAGCCACGAAGCGGCCCTCTGGGCACTTCATGGAGTCCAAAATCTGGGGATGTAGGTCCTTCCGGAACAGGATCGCCGTGCCTCCCTTCTTGGTGTCTCCCGAGGCAAAAAACTGACGTGGGTAGGCGCTTGATCGAAGACGACCAAAGTCAGCCGGGAGGAGATGAGTTTCCTGGAGTAGCGCCACCCCGGCCTCCTCATCTTGTAGTTTCTGAAGGATTGATTTACGCTTAGGGGAGGGAGTTAAGCCCATTAACGTTCCATAAGAGGCATCTCCGCGTCTGACGCTCCAGGGTCGGGGATCCGGGTACTCCCTGCTCGGGGGGGGCAGGGGGAGATACCAGGCTGTCCATTAGTTGCCATCAAAGGGGTGAGTTGGAAGCGACCTGTGCTGCACTTGCGGTTTTAACAAAGGCCCCCAACGGGAGGCCAACTTTTTAACTGGCGGGGTGGGCTAGACTCCTGGATTTCTTACAGGACTGAAGAAATGGAAACACGAGTGTCAGGGGAGTAAATACCTGTACTTTGATGTTGTCTCAGGTGCAGCAATTGAAGCGCCTCTGTTCCAATGGCAAAACACACTGAGCCCCAGTCTTTCACCGCTCTCAGCAGGTATTTGACTTGACAATGTCTGCAATGGCCCCATTTCCTGGGAGAGGAGTAAACTCTGCAAGACCAAATCATCAAAGCACCCAAGGCACACTCTCCACCCTCCTGCTGAGCACGCTGACACATGTTCAATGGAGATTTGTAGCCGGTGTCTGCTCTGATGCAGGCCGGTGAGCGGAGCGCAGAATGATTCCCAGCCGACCAAAGCAATGGAGCGCAGATGCTCCCTCACACGTGCAATACTGCTTCAAATGTTTGCACACGTAGGTTAGGGATAAAGATGCCAATAGTCCAAGGCACCAAGGCACACTCCTGCCGACGAATATCAAAAAAGAGGAATCTGTGGCAGGAATATCCATCAGAAAGAATATTTCCGAGAGGAATGTCATTTGTTCATATCTTCCAATTGGGACAGCGAATGATTCTTTTCCTACGTAAAAAACAAGCACATTTGGGTATGCTCATCTATATTCAATCCCTCACCCTCAAAACCATGATGTTAATGCCTGATAAACCTTTCTCTTTGCTTATCTGATATGGTGAAATATCGGTATTTTTTCTCCATTATATTACACTGAATACATTACCCTTTTTGCAAAAAATGCGTTATTTATCCTTAAAATTGTGGCAGTGGACTCCATCTTTAAGTTAAAATCCTGGCCATGCTCTGGCCAACAGAGCCAGATTTTGAGTTGTGCTTTCGAGGGGATTGGGTCCTCCGACGTATTCCATATCTATGACATGTAATCACCACAGCTGTGCTGCTTCGGAAACTTTTTTCTGCGTCCTGTGTCGATGACGTCGATGCGCCGTGTCGAGGACCTCCTCCGACGTCATCCAATGTGATAAGTAGGACGCACGACGCCCGTAGCCTCAGTTCTGTTTTTTACGCAAACGTGTTGCTTCGTGAATCTCGGTTACGCTGTTCTTCTCGGTTCTTCGAACCTGTTCATTTTTGTGAGAAAATCCTTCGTAAGAAGATGTCTTCTACTTCGTCTTCGACCCCGCGTCCCGGCTTCAAGAACTGCGGGGAGTGTGGGTCCAAGATGTCGGTGACGGACTCGCACGACGCCTGCCTCTGGTGCCTCGGGGAGGCCCACGACACGGATGACTGTATCGACTGCCAGTCGCTCACGTCCAAAGCCTTACGGGAACGTAAGAAGAAGTTGTCGGTAGGTCGGGTGTCCAAGCCCCAGAAGTCGAAGTCTGCGGGGCTTTCGACGGATGATTCGAGAGGTGACTGTCCGCATCGTCATCGGAAGTCTCGTGGGTCTCCTTCTAGGAGTCGGTCTCGCCACTCCTCGGCTTCTTCGAGGCATTCTCGGAAGCGCCGACAGCAGTCGTCTTCCAGGTCCTCTTCTGAGGACTCGGCCCGGCACGTCGCTTACGCCACCAGCCGTGCGACGCCGGAGGAATGGGCTTCCTTCGGGAAGAAAATGCTGGCGATTCTCGAGTCGCAGGGTACTAAGCCGTCCGCGCCCTCGCGTGGGGTCGGCCATGAAAGGTCGAGAGACACCGCTCGCAAGAGTGGTCGGCACGAGTCACGGGAGAGGTCCCGTTTGGACAAGGGGACTCGTTCTCGACGTACCCGTTCCAGGTCCCGGTCCTCGATGCGTTCGAGACCGTGTGCACCTGTGGTGTCTTCGAAGAAGACATAGACGCCTGAGGCGTCGAGGGCGTCGACAGGCTTTCTCGAGGCTCCGGCTCCGAGGAAGTCGTCGAAGCCGTCGACGCTCAGGTCGTCGAAGGACACGCTCGGAGCTCCAGCTTCGAGGACTGTGTCGACGCCGTCGATGCTGGCGGCGCTGCATCTGACATCGACGCTGATTTACTCGACGCCGATCCTCTCGGCGCCAATACCTGTTCTCTCGACGCCGTCGCCGCCTTTCGAGGCTGGGGTGTCGGAGGTACCCCGTGGCAGGAGGGGAACCCCCTAGAAAGGCTCTGGGTGCCTTCTTTTCACCACCTGGAATATATTTCGGAGGTGGATGAGGATTCTGATGGCCTGGTTCCTAGTCCGGTTCCAGATGAGATGGTCTCGGGCCATAGCCAATTTGACGATTTGAGGCAGTCACTGCATGATGCCAGTGGACTAGACACCTCTCCGGAGGTGGAGTTTTGTAGGCCTGAGCCTGGCTCTCATGCCGATTCCTCGTACCTGCGCCTTATGGCTAGGGTTTCCGAGTACTTGGGATGGTCTGCTCCCCAGGGGAGTTTGTGCAGGATGTTCTCACGGACATCCTTGATGTTGGTCCCCCAACTGACCCGGTACTGCCGTTTCATATGGCTCTACAGAGAAGGGCGGCGGCGGCGGCTTGGACTGCTCTGGAGAGTCTCCCGGTGGTGGGCAGGTCCTTGTCGCGAAAATACCGTCCAGCCAGTAGCGACCCCTGCTACTTGACCAGGCACCCCACTCCGGAGAGCTTGGTGGTGCAGGCGGCCACGGCCCCGGCAAAACAGGCGTCGTACCCTACCATCCCTCCTGATAGGGACGACAAACGTTTTGATGGCTGGGCGAAGAAAGTGTTTTCTTCTGATGGTATGGCGCTTCAGGCGGCCAACTCCATTTGTGCCTTGTCTCGTTGCACACACACTCTGTGGAACTGTGTTGCGTTAGCGGCTGAACATATTCCCGAAGGGGACGAACGGGATGGTTTCCTTGCTATGGTCCAGGATGGTAAGGATGCCATGTGTGAGTCCGTTCAGTCGGGTTTGGACATGGCTGAATGCGTCAGCAGGTCCATGGCGGCGAGCACCGTGATACGCAGGTTTGCGTGGTTGCGGAAGTCGGGGTTTGCTTCTGATGTGCAGTCCCGGCTCCTCAACATGCCCTTTGACGGTGAACACCTTTTTGGCAGCAAGGCTGACGAGAGCCTTGAGAGGATGCAGACCTCCAAAGCTGCAGCAAAGTCATTGGGCGCTGCAGTTCGCCAACCTCCGCCTTTTCGTCCTAGGGGACAGCAATGGAGGGGTGGTTCCTTTCGCTATTACTCGTCCTTCAGTAAAGCGAGAGGAGCTGGCAGTCAAAGAGGCCAACGCAGGGGTACCAGAGGTGGATGACAGGGTACCGTGGTGCCAAGGCCGCTCAGGCAGTTGCCTCTTTGCCCTCAGGTAACGCCGCAGCCGCTACCACTCAGTCATGAGGCCATGTCCCATGGTTCGCCGGTTGGGGGAAGGCTGGCGCAGAATCTTGTAGAGTGGCGTGCCATTACTTCAGATGTGTGGGTTCTGGAGATCATAACCCACGGCTACTGTCTCCCCTTTCGGCAGAGGCCTCACGACAATCCACTGGGGAACCTCTCTTTGCAGATTCCGGATCCGCTCCTTGCGCAGGAAATTCAAGCCCTGCTGGAGAAAGGCGCCATAGAACTGGTGCCTGTAGCGGAGAGGAACAAGGGATGGTATTCCCCTTATTTTTTTATTTCAAAGAAAGACGGGGGATTGAGACCCATCATGGACTTGCGCGGTTTGAACAAACTCCTCAGGAAGGACAAGTTCAAGATGGTTACTCTCTCTCAAGTCCTCCAGGCCCTTCAGCTTCAGGACTGGTTGGTGTCTCTCGACCTCAAGGATGCTTACTTCCATGTGCCGATCCCTCCCAAGCACAAGAAGTACCTGAGGTTCGCTGTTGGCGACTCGCACTTTCAGTTTCGGTTACTGCCGTTCGGATTGACCTCCGCCCCAAGGGTTTTCACCAAGCTCATGGTGGTGGTGGCAGCGCATCTCAGGCAAGGGGGGATTCACGTCTACCCCTACCTGGAAGATTGGTTGATCAGGGGGAGCTCTCCCGAGCAAGTCCTGGATCATCTGTCCGTCACCTGCCACTCCCTTCACAGGCTGGGCTTCTCCCTCAATTTAAAGAAGTCCCATTTGATGCCAACACAGCGGCTCCAGTACATCGGAGCAGTGCTCAACACTTCCCTGGGGCAGTGTTTTCCTCCCCAGGTGAGGGCTCTTCACATTCAGCAGATGGTGCACAAGTTTCAGCATGCCCAGACGCTCCCAGCGTTCGAGTTCTTGAGGTTGCTCTGCCTCATGGCATCCTGCATTCTTCTGGTGCCAGAGGCTCGCCTGCGGATGAGATCTTTGCAGTGGGCACTCAAGATGCAATGGTCGCAGTCCTCCGGCAAGATGTTGGACCCGGTTCAGGTGCCGCCCTCGGTCACCCAGGACCTTCTGTGGTGGGCCGTCGAAGGCAACTTGATGAAGGGGGCTCCATTTTGGCTTCCCTGGCCAGAGGTGACGATCGTGACTGATGCATCCCTCACGGGATGGGGAGCTCATGCCAACGAGCTGACTGTCAGCGGTCGTTGGTCTCCGTCGGAGTCCAGACTCCATATCAATCTGTTGGAGCTGAGGGCCGTCAGGCTAGCCCTGAAGGCTTTTCTGCCGACTGTGCGTGGAAAGAATGTCCTGATCCTGACGGACAACACAGTGGCCATGCACTACCTCAACAAAAAGGGGGGGGGCAGGGTCACTTCCTCTGTGCAGGGAGGCGATGCAGCTCGAGTTCTGGGCCATCCAGCACGAAGTTTCGATCTCGGCAGTTCATCTGGCCGGAGACGAAAACGTGACGGCGGACGCTCTGAGCAGGCAGAGCACGATCTCTCACGAGTGGGAGTTGGCTCAGGAGATTCTCCTGGAGATCTTCGCCCTTTGGGGGACCCCTCAAGTGGATCTCTTCACCTCCAGTGTCAACCGAAAGTGCGAGAGGTTCTGCTCGCGGGAATTTCCTCTGAAAGGAGCCCTAGGAGACGCGTTCGTGGTGGAGTGGTCATTCCCGCTGCTGTACGCGTTTCCTCCAGTCCCCGTCATCCCGCAAGTGCTGCGGAGGTTTCGGAAGTTCGGTTCCCGGATGATCCTCATTGCTCCGGCGTTTGCTCGGAGGACGTGGTACCCGGACCTTCTCGACTGCCCTCCACGTCGTCTTCCCTACCGAGACGATCTGCTCTCACGGGAGGGGGGGTCAGGTTCTCCATCCAGAGGTCAGATCCCTCAACCTTCACGCTTGGCTTCTGAAAGGTTGAGGTATAGGGATTGGGACCTCCCTGAAGACGTGATGGAGGTGTTGCTCTCGGCCCGACGGCCAGCAACAAAGTCTTTGTACCATTGCCGTTGGCGTAAGTTCTGCGACTGGTGCAGAGTTCAGAATGTGGATCCTTTTGCATGTGACATCCCCATGGTTCTGTCCTTTTTACTTTCTTTGGCCCACAGGGGCTTGCAAGTGGGTACCATTAAAGGTTACCTGGCGGCGCTGTCCATCTTTAAGCGCTCGTCTGAAGAGTGTTCTTACTTTAAAATCCCTTTAATTTCACAGTTTCTGAAAGGGCTCACTAATGTGTTCCCTCCGTCACCTTTCCTGGTGTCCGGTTGGGATTTAAACCTTGTTCTTAAGTTTCTTATGGGTGCTCCGTTTGAGCCTTTGCATTCTTGCCCTTTGAGGCTGTTAACTCTGAAAACTGTGTTTTAGTTGCGGTTACTTCCGCTCGCAGAGTGAGTGAGTTACAGGCACTTTCAGTTAAGCCACACTTCACTGTATTTCCTTAGAGCTCGTCCTTCTTTTCTTCCGAAGGTGGTTTCGGAATTTCATTTGGCCCAGAAGGTTGTTCTTCCGGCATTCTATCCTCCTCCGCATCCTGGTAAGGAAGAGGAGAGGCTCCATAGGCTTGATCCTAGGAGAGCTTTAAGCTTTTATGTTTCACGCATGTCCCGGGTCAGAGTGGATGATCAACTCTTTATTGGTTACGCTGGAAAGCGTTTGGGATAGGCTGTGACGAAACAGACTTTGTCTCGCTGGATTATTTTGGCCATCTCGGAGTGTTACCACTTGGCGGGTAAAGACCCACCGGCTGGCTTGCGGGCCCATTCTACCAGGGGTATGGCGGCATCTACTGCCCTGCAGAGGGATGTTACTATTCGCAACATCTGTGATACAGCCACCTGAGCTACAGTACATACATTTGTACGTCACTATTCCCTCGATTCCATCCGAGGACAGGATCTGGCCTTTGGCAAGGCGGTCCTTTGCTCTGCTATTTGATTGGCAATTCTAAATTTTGATTCTAAATTCTTTCCCTCCTCCTTGCTCTGGTACTGCTTTGGGAGTCTGTCATAGATATGGAATACGTCGGAGGACCCAATCCCCTCGAAGAACAAGTTACTTTCTTACCTGGTAACGTTCTTTCGATGGGATGGTCCGACGACGTATTCCATATCGCTCCCTCCCTGCCTTCCCCGCTGCAGAATTTCTTTTGCGATTACAGTTTACGTTCCGCAAGGCTTTGTGTCTGACTGGCAGTTGACTAATGTCACACGTTCTGGGGGAAAAAACTACAACTGAGGCTACGGGCGTCGTGTGTCCTACTTATCACATCGGATGACGTCGGTCGTGGGAGGAGGTCCTTGACATGGCGCATCGACGTCATCGACGCAGACGCCGAAAAAAGTTTCCGAAGCAGCACAGCTGTGGTGATTACATGTTATAGATATGGAATACTTCGTCGGACCATCCCATCGAAAGAACGTTACCAGGTAAGAAAGTAACTTGTTCTTCTAATAGCCAAGGTGCAGTTCGCAAAATATTTGTACTCTCCAGCCAGGACTGTGGTGCATTTGCTGCTGGAAAGATATGGAGCAGTGCCCACTAACCTGAAATCGCTCATCTTTAGCGATATACATGTTGACTTGTGTACCTTTTGAGCCTGTGCAAACTACGATAAATGCATGGTCAGATTGTTTCGCAGACTGGGTAAAACAGTCCTATATAAAAGAGGTACCCCGTTAAGGAATTTCCCTGTGATAGCCCTGACATTTGACCAGGATATCCATATAGTTTGGGTGGAAACGAGCAACGAGTGCTTCGGGATCTCTTTCTCAAGGGGCATTTTGTATCATTGGTTCATTTTACATGCAAACTGGGTGACACTCCCACACTGGTACTGGAGTACTGTCGCCTGAGAGCAGCGTTCAGGCAGCAATGGCCGTCTTTCTTGCAGAAGCCATGTACAGATGCAATTGTTGCTGAAGAGGAACCCAGACACTTGGTCTCTAAGCTTTATAACCAACCAAGCTTAACAAGCCAATCAGGCTTCCAAGATTCAGGAGCACCTAAAATGGGAGCGGGATCTGGGTACTGAACTGATGGATGTGCAGTGGAGGAAACGCTGCCTCGTAACCAAGGTCTCCATTAATGCCAGGTATAGATTAATCGAATTTTAAAATCCTGAACCGCTAACACTACACACAAGCTAGTATTGCAAAATTCACACCTAGAACCAGTGAGGCTTTGCTGGAGTGTGGGATATCGCCAGCAAACTTTATACATATGTTTTGGGAATGTCCATACATAATTCCATTTTGGCAACAAATGGCCAAAACACTGGCTGAGATCGCCAAGATTCCGCCCACGTTAGCTCGGATCAATATCTAATAGGGTACATTGCCATGATATTGCTAGTCACTCTAAAACCTTTCAATGTGGCATGTACTGTGGCTAAGAAGTGTATGTTACGTTACTGGAAGTCCTGTGCAGCTCCAACTGATTTATACTAATGAGAGGGAAGAATCCTACATTGCTACAGTAACATCCACATGTAGACCCAAGGACATTTGCCATCATCTGTGGACATACATGGCATCAGGACCGATATCGGAAGTGGGGGTTGTGCTGTTCTTGAATATGGGCGATAGAGGTAGATCGATATACATGGTATTGAAGGGCAGCGGTTGGATGAAATATTTCACAATTAGAAATTCCAGCTTTGGTGAAATCCATTGTTGCAACCGTACTCCAATGTAAACATGTATTTCTGCCTTACCCTCTCACTCTACTTTTTCTGCCTTGTCAGCTGACAAAGTAGCTTTTGTTCTCTTTTCTTCCCTTTCTTCATCGCTTGATACTCTCTATTCTACTTCGGTTTTCTATCCATCTCGCAAACCCTCACAGCCTTGGCTTTCTATCCATCTAAAATCAATGAAACATGCTCTGGGTTGCCTCGAAAGACGCTGTCTCAAATCCAAGTATGTGGGGGACTAGAACTCATATTCATCATATCATGCCTTGTATGATGATTGCCTTCTGCAATCCAATTTTTCCGATCTTCTTCATGCACAATCATCTCATCTGACACGCCTCTTCCAAACTCTCATCTTTCTCCTCCTCCTCCTGATCACTCACTTAACTCCTCTCTATCAGCTTCTGACCTAGCCTCATTTTTCCCCTCCAAGGTCGCCTTGCCATTGATTCTTCCTCTACTCAAACAATAAATTTTCCTCTTTTTCCACTCTCTACGACTACTATTTCTACCTTTACTCCTATTACTAACGAGGACACCTCTCTTTTGTTGACTCAAGCGCATCCTACTGCTGCACCAACTGACCCTATTCATTCTGTTCTTATTCCTAGAGTATATCCCTCGGGGAGGTAGAGGGGGGTGGTTTGAGTGTCGCTTGGCGGCCATGCTGTAGGAGGCACTCTTGCGAGCTCCTGAATGATCCGGTAACATATCCAAGCAAACAGACTTAATTTGCCACGAAATGCAGCACAAACTGTAAAGACTGGTGTCGGAACGAGTGGGGAACAGTTGGACAGTCTGCCGAGAACAAACAGAGCTGGTACCTGGAAGAAGACTGCTGGTGAAGGATCCGCTCGTAATATCCAATCGGAAGGGCGGATTCAGCCAGCTGCAAATGACCAGCGCACTGCGGGACCTGATTGTGGCTACCAGCAACTGAAGAGGCACAGCGGCGGACCACTGCAGGAGTGGTGCAGCTGGTAACTCCATCACACACCAGGAGCATCAGAGACTGAGCCGCCTTTGATGACACAGGGTTTGGAACCAGTGCGTGCGGCTTTACTGAGGAGATAGCACCACCAGCGCAGGACGGAGCGGCCTAAGCACCAGAGAGGAGAGGGCCGGAGCGGGCAGATATCCAGCACAGCCCCCAGGCCCAAACATAGGTCACACAAAGTCATTACTTTGCTCTGTACGTGACTCAGCCGGGCGGCCTTGGGCTGGGCAGCGAAGGGCAAACCCGGTGGGAGCTGTGGAACGCTGCGGTGCGTAATTTCCAGAGCGGATCGGCTCCAGCCCTTACCAGCTGGGGGAGTGCTGCTGGCCGGCTCCAAGAGGTGTGAGTGATAGCTTGCCGGCATGGACAACCAAGATCACGGCACCACGGTGGGGGCCTCACCGCACACGAGACCTAAGGTGGGGCTTGCGCACCGGCAGTGGCACATTTGGATACGCAGTTCATGTAGGGCGCAACCTGTGCCTACGACGAGTCTGATGATTCAGGCCCGCCGGGACAAGCATTCACAGACCCGATGAGGGAAAGCGCGGGCCGACGCCCAAGGCAATCGGCAGCGAACGGCCCTTAACCACATGTCAAGGCGCAACGGGAGCAGCAACTGCACTCAAAACAACGTGGGCATACACCAAAATACGTCCACGCAGCTAGTAAACTGCATTAAAAGGACAGATACAGAACCACAGAACACAAGTAGGTTACAAACAAATGCCCATGCAAGCAGCCTGTGGACACAAACCGGTATGTGAGACATATTCACTAGGCTGCAAGCAGGGCCACTGAGTGGGATAGCCCGGGGTGCAGGTGGTTAGGCCGGTGGGGACCCTGCCAGCAAAACGGGGCTGGAAGGAACGAGGGGAGGCGAGGATCCCATCCCGCTTGCTGAGAGGGGACGACACAGGCTGCAAGGCCCCAGAGAGGCCAACGTGGAGACGGAGAGGAGGAGACCCCTCTCGGGTTACAGCCAACGGAACACCAAGAAAGAGAGCACCCTTGACGATAGTGTGGGCAAAATCCACAGAGACCCCCCCCCCCGGCCGAATCCAGTGCCGCCGGGGCTATGGACATGGCGCAAGGACCCGCGAGCTGTAGGACCACCATGGGGCTGTGATGGACCAGCAGCAACTGGTGGACGTGGGAGAGCACAACTCATTCGCTGCACGACATTGCAGCATCTCAGCAAATAAGGCACCAGGCGAAGGCAACCAGGCCGCACTGCCTAATCTGACGGACCACAGAGGATGGAGTAATGGGTTCAACCCCCCCCCACGACAAGGGGCTAACAACAAAAGGGACAGTTGTGTACGGAGAACCCACATGGGGGTGGGAGAACTTGCTGATCAGCTGGCAAAGCCTGCAGCCACGTAAGCACACAGGAAGAGTGAGGCGCCTCTGCGAACAGAGTCGCTTTCCCCACGCGGATGGGTCTGCAGGAGGAATGGAAGGGGAAAACGACTCCTCACGCCCAGAAGGGGACAATGCCAAACAGGGCAAACGGAGGAAGAGGTAAAGAAACCAGCATAGACTCCTTTACTGGCAAATCCAAAAAGAAACAACCTGCCCCGTCGGATGCAGTGATGGCTGCAACGAGGGCTGAGCAGCAAGTGTGAAGTGAAAGCGAAGGCTCTATACTGGATGCCATTGCCGCCTTGAAAACGTCCCTGGAAAACAAAATGGACACAGCAATAGGTGCCCTGAAGGTCGTCTCTAGAAAACAAGTTAGTCACAGTCATGGTGGATGTGAGCCTCCTCTGGAAAGATGCACAGAACTTGACAAATCGAGTGACAACAGCGGAACAGCAAGAGCACCAGAACACCACTGATGTCGCTGTCCCACAGATGCAAATGTCGGAAGTGCTGCAGCTGGTAAAGATCCTGGAACGTTTGGCAGAGGATGCGGAAGGAAGGGCACGAAGGAACAACATACGTATAGTTGGACTGCCGGAAGGCAAAGAAGGCAGAGATCCCACGGAATACGTTGGAAACTTGCTTCTCCAGGAGTTTGGGGCAGGGGTACTGTCCCAGGGCTTTGCAGTAGAAATGGCACACAGAGCCCAGACCAAAAAACCCCAACCAGGGGCCCCTCCGAGATCAATGATCGTCAAGATCATGAACTTCAAAGATGGGGAAAAGATGGACATTTTCAAGAGAAAGGGGGAGTGATCACCAGGAACTCCTCCAGAATCACCATATACCCAGACTACACCCTCATGGTCCAGAAGCAAAGAGCGTGCTTCGGCCCAACTTAAGAACGCCTCAGGGCAGCAGGAGTACGCTGCATGCTGCTGTATCCAGCCAAACTCAAGGTGATGCACAGGTCGTGCTTCTTCGAGACGACAGAGGAGGCCCACTCATGGATGGACCAGCAAGGTATCCCCCAGCGAAGCGTCTGTCTCGTGGATCGGAGCAGCTTATATAGCTGTGATCGTGGGCACGCCCACTAGGCCTGGCTTGCCTGCCCCACACACTGCTACTCCTAGAGAGTCAGCACGTGCAAGGCAACCCAGTAGCATCAGCAGCCACACCCATGAGTACACGTGGGGCTGCTTTAGTGATGGAAGTTCCCATGTTAAATGCACCGTGCACCCGAAATGAGTTATGTCCCACATAAAAGCATTCTTGTCCCAAATAAAATGTTCTAGTTTACTTTTATTCATGAGCTTGGCGCCAAAGGTGCCAGGACTGTGCCCATCCGGGCCCCCTGTGTATGCAGCCCTTTAATGTTTGCGTCCTTGGCCCGATGACCATGACAAGATCCTAAGTTGTCGGTTGTGTGGCGGCAGCAATGGTTATTTTGGAGCTTCTGTTGTGGATGGGTCCCCGTTGGATCCCCGCAGCAGGTAGGTCAAGTTGGGGTAGGCTCACTGGTTGCAGAACCAAGGGGGAGGGAAACTACACTGCTTGTTGGGTAAGGGCAGTGGGCGTGGAGGGTGGGAAGAGCGGGGGATGCAATGCTAAAAATGGCAGAGGTAATGCCGCAAAGCGCAGATCGGGTATACAGCAAGTGTATGTACCAGGCGCAACATCCTATGTACAGAGGTGTGTCGCCTGGGATGTACCCTGACAAACAGGCATGGCTACCAAATTAATGTCATGTAGTGTGCGTGGGATTGGCATCTTTACGAAAGCTTGTAGGATCATTGCATATGCTCGGAGGCATGGAGTGAAGATACTCATGCTGGAGGAAACCCATGCCACAAAAAGCTTAGCGACAGGACTAGGGGGGTTACATAGATTTTACACCTCCTTTTCGCCCCAAGCGAGGGGAGTACTAACACTAATCCATAAATCGATCAAATTTACACTGAAAATGAGTTACATAGACACCGAAGGCAGATACACCATCTTGCACTGTATTAAAGCGAATGGGGAATATCTGCTTCTGAACACATACGGGCCCAATGTCGATACCCCAGAGTTCTTTGACAAGGTGGTTTATATTCTTATGGGCTATGTTGGGGTCCAGATCATATGGGGTGGGGACATGAAACTGATATTGGACTCTGATCTGGATAGAACTGGTGTTGCACCTTGAACACTCACGGACGGCACAGAAACTGCAACTGCACATGACAACACTGGGCCTGCGGGACACATGCAGAACCCTTAACGCCCAAGAGCGGGGATACACATACTACTCATCGGTGCATGAAAGCTCATCTCGGATAGAAATGTTTCTGACTTCAGGGGACTTATTAGGCAAAGTTGAAAAGCCGAGATACTCACTTGCACTCTGTCAGACCATGCCCCGGTTACTTTTTCCATGGTGTTCTGATCGTCTCAGCCCACCCGGCCTGGCGCTTCAAGTCGGATGCTCTGCTGGAGATTGTCTTCAAAGCAGAGATCCGTTGTGACCTTCTTTGGGTGCAATGGAGAGCATGATACGACGGCCAGAGTGCGATGGGAGGCCTTCAAACTATACATAAGAGGTATGTCCATCTCAAGGGAGGTGGGGATACTTAAGACGATCAGGAATGATCTTAAGCAGACTGAAGCTAAACTTAAGGGATTGTAACAGGAGTGCGCGACTGTTGCCACCCCTGCCAAATTGGCTATGATAAGGGAGGAACTGGAGGTCTTTGAATCCAAGCTCTACGGGAGATCTGCTATTTCTCTCGACCACAGGCAGCAAAGAAATATGGGGAAGGCGAGAGACCAGGTAGCACGCTTGCCAGGCTGGTCCGGGCGGAGGGGGGCCGGTCCCAGATTGAGTGTATCATGGACACACAGGGAACCTTAAAGTGGGCAGACCAACAGATACTTGAAGTTTTCGCCAAGTTCTACACAGACCTATACACATTGCAACAAGTGCACAACATACAAACGCTACTAGACCACATTCCTATGACCCACATTGCCGACGCAACTATGGACCAACTAGATGCCCCGATCACACTGGGCGAAATAGTCAAGGCCATAACCGAGCTACCGAAAGGTAATGCCCCAGGGCCTGATGGACTAACTCCAGAGTTCTGTCAAGAACACACAGCGCTCCTTGCTCCAAAATTACTTGAGGTCTGGAATGAATCGCTTCGTGAGCCTATCCTCCCGCCCTCGCTCCTTTCGTGAAGCAACCATAACCGTACTTTTGAAGACCGAGAAACCCAGCGTTGACTGCGGGTCATATAGGCCCCAGTCGCTCATGAACATAGATACAAAAATCTTCGCCAAAACAATAGCAAATAGATTTCTGCCAATTATGCCCCATTTGGTACATGAGGACCAAGGAGGATTTGTTCCTGGACGATCGACAGCTCTTAATATCTGACAATTGTTTAATGTAATGTCCCGAATTGACCAGAATGCTGAGGGCGTGGTGGTCACAATTGACGCCCGAAAGGCGTTTGACATGGTCTCATGGCAATACATGTGGGACGTCTTAGTGAAAATGGGAGTGAGACCTAATATGATTAAATACATTAAACTCCTGTACAAAAGCCCTGTAGCAAGAGTACTGGTTCATTCCCAAACCTCTGCACCTTTCGCACTGACCAGGGGCACCCGGCAGGGTTGCCCGTTCTCCCCCGTTCTCTTTGCGCTGGTTATTGAACCTATGGCGGACTATATCCGAGCAAAACATTCCTAAAAGGGTATACGCCTAAAAGATGCCCCCAAAATAATCTCACTGAATGCGGATGGCGTACTATTGTTCGTCAGGAACCCGTCCTCAAATCTGGACCCCATACTGAGAGATGTGACCCGTATGGGCACCTACTACGGATTCACGATTAACTACACTAAATTCGAGATATTCCCGCTCACCAAAACAACCCCACGACCCACGTGCGAATACCCTCTCCGGTGGTCCCCAGAGGGGATACTGTACTTTGAGGTCCAGGTATCCCAATCCAAAGCGACTTTGCTGGCTGGCAATTATACTGCTGCCGAACGACATATTCAAACTAAAATAGTGAGATGGCGCTCGCGTCCGCTCAAGTTTGTTGGAAAACTGTCACTGGTCAAAATTATTCTGCTCCCCAAACTCCTCTATATTTTTGCGAACATGCCGGTTTGGCCAGGAAAAGGATACTTTGACGAATTGCACAAGGCATGCGCACAATTTCTATGGCATGCCGATGGAGTCCGCAAAAAGTGGACACACATGACTTTACCCTATGAGAGGGGAGGCTTCACCGCCCCTAATCTGAAAATGTATTGTATTGCAGCACAGGCCCAGTATGCCACGTACTGGTGCTTGGAGGTGGCGGCTCCACCCCATTTCAAACTTGAAAGACTTGCAATGGCCGAACTGAACCCCAAGTTGTTAATCCTACAAAGGACATACAAGGATGACTCGCTATTAGACCCCACCATGGCAGCACTACTGGCATGGGAGTGGCTGCTACATCGGAGCCCGGAACCATGCCCCTACTATAAAATGCTCCCTATTTGGGGAAAGCCTGGGCTCGAACCTACACACGATAGTTTGCCATCCCAACACTGGCAGACACTGGGCTATCAAGTGCTGAACGACCTGTTCCCTAAGGGCAAATTCATCACCCCACAGACCTGGCGGCCTGGACATTCGGGGTCAGCAACGGAAATGTTGCAATACTTTAGACTTCGAGCCTCTGTCCGAGCTATGTGGTTGTGCTACCCGGACGGACCTCTTGACACACCTGAAATGGTGCCCGTGGTGTGATCTCCTCACTATATAAGATGATGCTGACAAATGTCCCAGACCAACCCCCTAAAACACGAATCGAATGGGCAAACGAGTTAGGCCCTGAGATATCAGATGACTTGTGGAAGAAACTGTGCTCTCACACATGTGAGGTCTGCCTCAATTTCCGATACCGATGCATACAATACAAGTTACTAATATAAACTTAATAAATTCAACCGCAACTCGACACATACCTGCCCTAGGTGCCAGGAAGTGGCAGCTGACCATACGCACATGTTCTGGACATGCAGGAAACACCGAGTTCTGGGGCGAGGTTTTGCAGGCGCTCCATGATATTGTGGGCACCACGGTTGACCCAGACCTGATGGGGGTCCTGTTTGGATTGTGGGGCAATGCTAGTGTTTTTTTTTTTAAACTTTATTTATTGTTGCACACAGGTACAGCACACGCATATGTATGTTTCACTACATTTCATTACATTACACCTTATACAAATGTTTTCATTCAGAATCTGCATTTTTGTTTTTGGCCTTATCTGACAGATATTGTTTATATCTTGCCCATATGTTCCTAGGTTTGGAAGGGGTCAGGACCGTGTCTATATATAACTCCTCCGTGTCATTTGTCCATATCATATCTCTGTCCCAGTCCTTAGTTGGTGGGATTGCGTTTTTCCACTTCATTAATATTGCCCTTTTGGCTATCAGAAGGACCAGATTCAACCATTTTTTTCCACGTTGGGTTCAGTTTCCCCACCTGCCCCAGCATACATATCCGCGGTGGCCATTCCACCGGTTGGTCTGCCATCTCATCCAATGCCTCACACACCCCAGTCCAGTAATCTTTCAGCTTTACGCATTCCCAGAGCATATGGTATATATTGGCCTCTTCTTTATTGCATCTCGGACTTGTTCCCAGGGTGTATGGATAAACCCGTTTGAGTTTTTTGGGGGTATAATGGTTCCTATGTATTATCTTGTAGTGGATTAGTTTATATCTGGAATTGCACGAAATCTGCTTGGTTAGTGCACAGATTTGGGACCATTCGAGATCCTCTATTTGTTGTCCCAGATCATGTTCCCATTTACCCCTTGCAGTGTGTGTTCTCATTGGGCGTGTCTGCACTATAACTTTATACAATGCCGAGGCTGTTATTTTCTGTGTCGCTCCAGTAAACATGTATCTGTTAAGTAGTGAGCCAGAGAAAAGAAGGTAAGGTAACCAATAAGATTTTATTTGTGCAGCACACCAGTGGTTAATCGGTTCGGGTGCAACCGGTCTTCTTCTCAGCCATTTAGCTTCATTTAAAGTTCGTAAGGCAAAACAATAAAAAGGGGTTTCACAGGCTGCTCGTAACACCAGAACTCAAGGATTGGAATATTTCCACAAATGAAGTTCGTAACATGTAACTCAAAGTTGCAGTATTCCAAATGAATGCAGTTCATAACGTGGAAAACACAGGAATGGCAGCCTTTCTTTCCCCAAAACGGCCGTTCGTACCTTGAAAACCCCAGAGTAAAATCCTCCTTAAAGCAACATGTATTAAGGACTTGAGCGTGTTTATTCCACACTCCCAAATGGTTCAGAGCTTTCTTTTCCCCGCTCTGCTGCACGTTCCCGGACCCAGCCGTTACGAGCTGGCCTCGGGCTGGAATTCAGTAAATAAACAAACTTTCCTTTTCACGCTGTTGAGACTCCTTTCTCGTCAGACGCCTTCATCTGCTGTGCAGTCGGATTGGACTGCAGGACTGGTATGGGGCACTCCGGAGAGATTTCCTTTTCCCTCTAATACGCCCACCGATATGGGTTACTGGCCTCGTACCATTCCGAGCCCACTCCGTCAGCCTCCTTCCACTCCTGCAAAGCGAGAGACAAGTTAAGTTGTTTTCCGATGCTTTTAACCCCGATGTGCCTCCTCCCCAGCAATTAGCGTCTGGCGTTTCCAGCCCTGGGCTCCTTACACCTGATGCTAATTCACCTCCTCCCAGCTTCAACCTCACAGAGTTAGCCTTGGTTTTAACCCCCGACTGCCCGAAACCCCCAGTATAGGGAAACATGGTTTTTCGTCTTCCTAGTCTGATTTCTATTCCCATTTTCTGGCTTTTGTTTTGATTATGTATTCGGTGGGGCATTCTGGGATATGTAGTCTGGGTTTTTACTTGTTCACTCGTGTCTCTTAGACTTGGCATTATATGGTCCGGTGTGATATTAGACTCATACCCCTCCCTCCTGCTTTGTTCAGTAGTGGCCGCTACTGTTTCCCCATCACAGTATCCAAGCCCCATATTTATCTCGGGTTCATTTGGGAATGTGGGGCATTTCTTTTGTATGTCATTTCTCACGATCATATATTGTTGTTTGTTTGTGTTTCCCACCACATCTTTTATATCATCCCATTGGACGAAGCGTTTTCCTGAAAAAAGCTGGCCCCATTGAGCAATGCCCCTTGCGCTCCAGTGCATAGCTAATTCTCCATCTAGGGTGAAAGGTGATTGGGGGTCCCCCCAGAGTGGCATGCTCGGGTGGTATAGTCTATCTGTGCCAAATAAGTCTGCTATTTTAGCCCATGCTGTGGTTGTTACCTATGCAGGATCTATGGTGTTGTAATGTTTAGGGGCTGGTCTGGTCAATTTGTGCACTGATGTGGTTGCCTCCCGTTCTCTTTGCGCAGGTGGTAGGTTCCCAGGGTTGAGAAAGAGAGTGGCCCACTGGGCGGCATAGTGTGCCTGTGCCGCAAGATAGTATAATTCCAGGTCCGGTGCCATCAACAACCACCCCCCCCTCGGGAATGTGTCAGTTAATTTTTTCCCAGCTCAGTCTAGGGTGCCCTCCCCAAACGAACTCGGTGCAGGCACTTTTCATTTTCGTGAACAGAGCGCGACCTGGCCAAACCGGTACCGTGCTGAATAGATAGAATAGTTTCGGTCGTATTACCATTTTAATCAGTGCTATTTTTCCCACCATTGAAATGGGTAGGGCGCTCCAGCGTTTTATCTTGGTGCATAATGCATCAGCAAATGCGCTATAATTCAGGGCTCGGGATAGTAGGGTCTTTCTGGCGATGCATGCCCCTAGGTACAAGATATGCGTCGGGCTCCAGACGGGACCATATAACTCGGCGGGTTTCTTTGTATTTTCCGTCACTGGGAACAACTCCGATTTATTGGGGTTTAGGCGTAGGCCTGAATATTCTCCGAATTTCTCAACCTCTGCCAAGACCCTGCCCAGTGATCGATCCGGATTCTTAAGATATAATAGGATATCATCGGCATATAGAGTTATAATTTGTGGGTTGCCATCTAATGATAGATCTTAGGGGCTGTAGCGTGACCTAAGTATATCTGCCAGGGGTTCTATTATTAGGGCGAATAGTAATGGGGACAGTGGGCAACTTTGTCGGGTGCCTCCCCGTAGGTCTAGCTTGTCTGTTAAGTTTCCGTTAACTCTAATCTTGGCATGGGGAGTATAATATTTGTATCCATTATATAAAGTTAGGGCCAAACCTATAGTTCCGCAGTACACCAAATAGAAAGGGCCATGAGACAGTGTCAAATGCTTTTCGCATATCTAGAGATACCGCTATCCCTTGGGTATCGGGAGGGACTGTGGTCATAATTTTGTGGCATTTTCTTATATTCGTTGCTGTAGATCTGCCTGTAATGAACCCTGCCTGGTCTTCATGAACCATATAGGGCATAAATGGTGTGAGGCTGGTAGCTAAAATATTAGCATCCATATTTATCAAGGAAAGTGGCCTATACGAGCCACACTCTTCTGGGGGTTTCCCTGGTTTAAGAAGTAGTGTAATCACTGCCTCTCTAGTGGTTTCGGGGAGTTCTCCTTTGCCCAGGGCCTCTTCCCATACTGCGTATAAACGGGGTGCTAACACCTGGCAGAACTCTTTATAGAATTCTGCCCCAAGGCCATCTGTTCCTGGGGCTTTCCCGTTAGGAAGTGCTTTGATCGCCTCCATTATTTCATTCTCTGTGATCGGGCTATCTAATGAGTCTCTAGTGATGTCGGCAAAGAGTGTTGTTGGAATTTGGGAGAGATACTGTTGGATCTCCTTATCCGTGACATCACATTGAGGAGAGTACAGATTTTTTTTGTAGAATGTGTAGAACGTCTCTTCCACCTTTCTACGTTCAGTGGTCGCTGTGCCGTCTGGCATGTGTATACATGGTATGGTTGATGGACCTCTTTCCCCTCTTACTGCCCTGGCGAGTAGTTTCCCTGGGCGCTCTCCCTCCCCCATATTGAGGCGCTGCAGCAGGCCTGTCCAAATACCGGATCTCTTGATCTGCTGCCTCGATGTATTCATCAAGTTTAGTCTTGATTTCTGAGTTGAGCTGTGTCGATGGGGTAAGTGCTTATTGAGATTGTAGTGTGTTCAATTGAGACTCCAATCGCTCTAATCTACCCCTGATGTCTTTAAGGATTCCACATTCCGTGGATATTGAGCTACCTCTTATGCATACCTTAAACCCTTGCCATAGGGTAGCTTGACTAGTAACTGAATTTGCGTTCATTTCAAACTATTCTTGTATGTGTTGCAACATCGTGTTCTTGTAAACCAGGTCTCGCAGGGCTGTTGGCTTAAATCTCCATGGGGGTCTGTGTGTTGTAGTCCCGGGGATTCGCAGTGTTGGTTTTATTGGTGCGTGATCCGAATACGTCCTGGGGTAGATATGGGAGCCGGAGACCCATGACAAGATATCGTTGTCTACCAGCCATAAATCTATTCTAGAATGCATGTCATGCATGGAAGAATAGAATGTATATTCTCGCTTAGATGGGTTTAATGTTTTCCATGCATCTTTTAGATTAAGATCTGCCATATGTAGGAGTATTGTCTGTGCTGCCTTGGTGAGTGTTCTGGTTTGTGTTGAAGTGCGATCTGAATGAACATCCAGGATGGTATTAAAATCCCTGCCACATATTAGGAAGGCCGTTGGGTATTTCGCTAGTTTTTGGAATAATTGGGACTAGAATTGTGGGTCGTCAATATTTGGCCCATACATGTTAAGTAGGAGTATCTCTATCATAAAGTGTGCCATGTACTAGTACATAGCTTCTCTCAGGGTTGCATTCAACGTATATACATGTAAACGGCAAGGATTTATGAAGTAGGATAGCCGCTCCCCTTGCCTGTTTGGAAAACGTTGTAGCATATTGATGTATCCCCCAGTTCGGTATCAGTTGTCCACTTTGCTGAGGGCCTATGTGTGTTTCCTGCAAAAAATATTATTTTGGGGGACCGTCTATTGATATATGCCAGAATCTTCCTTTTCTTTATTCTGGAACCCCGGCCTCTTACGTTCCAACTCAGCATTTTAATATCGTCAGTGCCTGTTTTAGCCATTATCTGTGAAGTGCTTGTTATCATAGTAGTGAAGGTATGTTTCGGCTGTGCCTTCATGAACCCTTGTGCTTAGTGCCTGTGTGCTTTTTTCTTTTATACTAGTCTTATCATAACTATACCCCAACAAACCCACCTTGACCCCCCCCCTCACAGTTCCCCTAACTTCAACTGTGCCCATAAAATCCCACCCTCCCCATCCTTCAACAGTCTGTGCACATGCTATGCGGGAAACTGTGGCGGTTTCCAATGCCCAAGTCGGCATTGGGTGCTTATGATGTGACCGGTTCTGCGACGTTGCTCAAACTCGTATGGCTTAATTGCGGTATTGCATATCAACACATTTTTAGTAGAGTGGGAATAGTCGCCCCCTTTAAGAGCCACCTATAGGATGGCCACTGTTTCTGCAAACTGTAACATAATGTAACTTAAACGTGTTTATTATTACATAACTACAGGTATTCACGCATTACCTTCCTCTCTTGGTTTTCTCACTGGGGCAGGGATGTGTGTTTCGACGAAGTTTGCTGCCTCATCTGGAAATGTGAAGAAATATACTTTGTTCTGGTGCTGGATTTTGAGTCTAGCCGGGTATAGCATAGAATACTGCACTTGTCGTTCGCGTAATAGTTTCTTAACCCCAGTAAATAGCTTCCTTTCCTGTTGTACCGCCTGGGTAAAGTCGGGGAAGATGCATATAATTTTCGCTTCCCAGCGTAGCTCTTGCTTCTCTCTTGAAGTTTTCAAGATCAAGTCTCTATCTTTATAGTTCAACAGGCGGGCTATTATGGGTGAAGGGTATGCCCCTGGCTTTGGTCTTGGTGCAAGGGACCTGTGAGCCCTCTCCACAATAAACATTGATGACCAGCCAGGGTCTCAGGAGGTTGTGCAAGAGTTCTTCTATTGCCTTCTCCATTGATCCTTTCATTGCATCCTCCGGGACCTCTACTATGTGGATATTGTTCCGCCAGGATCTCTCTTCCAAGTCTTCACATTTGGCCTTCACCGTGCTCAGTTCTATTGCCATTGTGGACACAGTGGTTTTCAAATTTTCAAGCGCATCTTCCGTGCCCGAAATCCTCGTCTCTGCTTCAGTAATGCGTGATGTTGTTTTTTCTAGCTGTGTCTTAATAGTTGTCACATTCGCTGTTATACCATCCATTTTATCGTTTAGTGCCGAGAAGCCCTTTTGCATGGCCAGAAAGACCGCCTGGGGATCCATCGTTGGAGCCCCTGAAGTCTGTTGTTCTTGCGATGACACTTCTTCGTCCATCTCCGTTTCCGTATCCTTCTGTATTGCCGTTGTAAATTTGTCCATGGCTCCTCTGCCCTTCTTGGGGCCAAAGTTTTTGGGCATCGTATCTTCCTCACGCCCTCAGTGGGGTCAGGTCTTGGGAGACAGTCTAGCGACCGTCTTTTTGCGCAGCCTTTATTTTGTGGCGCTTGGAGTGGTCCAGACGGTGGTCACACACAAAATGATTCGGGGGTCTGACCTCAGAGTCTGTGTTGCTACCCTGTATAGATTGGTGCTAATTGTACTTGCTCAGTCGTCGATAGTTATTTCATGTAGCCATCTCTTGTACCCTGCTCAGGTTTGTAGTTCTCGCTAGCGGGACCAAGGAGGGCCAGATCATCCCTGATTGGTGTATGCTTGTGGTATAATTATGCAGAGTTGTGTTCTTTTACTGCAATGTGGGCTTCTGAGCCAGGCTTGATCGTAGCTCCTTCTAGTGTAACTCTCTGCTGCCCGATCATGATTAGGTTGTGGGCATATGGGCTATACGGCGGGTCTCTACAACCAGTCAGTTCTTTGGGTCTTGTGGTGGGGGGGGGAGCACCTCACCGTCGGGCGGCGCCTGGGGGTATGTGTTGTCCTTGCTTTCCTTAATCACTGATGTTAGTGTCCTGTTGCCATATGGGGGGGGGGGATATTGGTTCACCCAGTCTAGACTGTGCTCCCTCTCGGATTGAGCTAATGTGTGGTGAGAGCTTCCCCCTTATGTGCTTCGGGCCACCCAGAACGCCCTTACCACCGCGGTTGCGCACCCACTTGCAGGCTGCTGGTTTCCAGCAGGTCTTAGGTCTGCTGATTTGCCTCGAGCCCCCTCCACCACTGTCCATTTGCGGTGTAGTGGGAGAGATGTGTGGGCCCCTTCCACGTGTCACAGGATGTGGCGCCTAGCGCTCTGAGGTAGGGAAATCCATCCGTGATTGGGAGGCGGGTGGGGGGAGAGAGGAAAGGCAGTCCATCGATCCCCCTGATGGCGAGGGGGGAAGGGGGGATGCAGGTCGCAGGGCTGTTTACACTCTTTGCTGCCCCCCTCCACAAAGGCTCCCACCTACTCCCGGGCCCAATGCGAAGCCGGAGAGCAGTTCCTCCTCACCTTGTCTGTCCCGTAAGCAGCACAGGCTCCGGGGCGTCGCGGGTCGCAGAGCCCCTCATCGCCTCGGTCGGTCGCACACTGGTTGCAGCAGGTTGCCTCGAGTCAAGCACAGCTGGGTGTATGTCTGTGATACGGTGGGGGGGCCTGCAGGCGCTCAACGGGGTTCCGGAGCGCCCGTGATTAGCCCCGATGCCGGCTGGCTGCTCCTTCGTCCGCCACTCCACTCATGAAAACCAAGCCGGGCTCCTCCCCTCGGCACACCGCTGACTCCCGCCTCGTACGCGTAGGATCAAAGTCACTCAGTTATTACTGCAATCGCACGTTCTTTCTACACCAAACTTCGCGTGTGCGTTCCTCAACCTTTATTGTACGTTCAGTGTAATTGTTTAGCAGAATCGGTCAATATTTAAGGTTATAACGACATTTTGGGCCTGGATTCCGCCAGAGCTCACACGGGAGCGGCCATCTTCTCTTGTGCGCAACAGCGCCCCCGGCAATGCTAGTGTTAAGAAGGTATCTGCATTCATAGGTGTAAGTTGCATGGTGGCCAAGAACTGTATACTCCAATGCTGGAAAAGACCATCTCCTCCGACCATTAAAATGCGGATGAGCGCTCTTACCTGGACCCAAACATGCGAGGAGGAATACATAAACTCCCTCCCGACGCAATCCTGACCGAGAAATGTATGGACTGCATTTTTTAGTTCTCTTATCAATCAAACTGAAAGTGGCCCGGGATCACCAACACCGGACACAATGTATGATGGAGGTCCAAACCTGAACTGAATGATGATCAATGTACTCTACTCTTACATTTTAATATACTATCTGCTTATGTACCAGGAAAATGTGCCTACACATTTGTAATGTGAAACGTTCCTGATTGTGTGTGCTGTAAACATTTACCGTAAAAATAAAAGTTAAAAAAAATAAAATACTTGGAGTATATGCCTGGCTAAACAGGATGAAGGTTAAAATAGCAATGTTGCAAGAGACTCAACTAACACGGGAGAAACAAGATAAAGTGGACAAGAAATGGGGAGGGCAGGTGTACAGTTCCACATATTCGAACTATGCCAATGGGAGTACTAATATGGGTTGCCCCAGGAGTACCATTTCAGCTAATAAAGGAAGAATGGGACCCAGAAGGAAGACTAGTGCTGGAATGTTGGAGAGTAAGGAGATATGTTTGATAAACACATATGCACCGAATCACGATGCAATGGAATTCTTTAGGAAACTTGCGCCCAAACTGGCCCAATACAGAGAAGCAACCTTCATCTGGGCGGGGGACTTTAATTGCACTTTGGACCCTTAGCACCCTCAGCCAAGGCGTTACAAACGATCCTGACCCAACTGCAGCTGGCGGGCATCTGGAGAAAGGTACACAGCGATGAGAGAGGGTACACACATTATAGTGCACCCCATGGAATATATACATGTATCGATTATTTGTTCACGGACACTGAATCTCTGAAAGATTTTACGGGGATAAATATTAAAGCACGCACATTAGCCGACCATGCACCAATACTAGCAACATGGGCACACACCCATAGAAGGGTCCGATACCAACAGGGCAGCTAAGGGCGGAGGCTTTGAAGGAGGGCGAGTTTGAGGAATACCTGCATAGCGTGATAGAGTATTTTGATTACAACATGGGAAGCGTAGAGAGTAATGGTACGCTCTGGGATGCGTTCAAGGTGGTCATAAGAGGGGGCGATAGGGAAAAGGGAGGACTAAAGGGCGATGCCCTGGTGGAGCTTGGTTGTCTGGAAAGGGAGATAGAATTGGCGGGAACGTCGGGAGGGGATAGCGGGGGAAGAACCTAGAGAACTAATGGCGCTGAGACTGAGATGCATAGAACCTTGGGAGAAACTGGGAAGACTGGATTATGGGAAATATATACAGCGGCTGCATGCAGAGGGGGACAAGCCTGGCAGGCTTCTGGCCTGGCTCACCAAGCAGGAATGTAAAAGAGACCCAATTACTGCAATAAACAATGAAGCGGGGATAGAGGTTAGAAGTCCGGTGGGAATTAACACACTATTCTCCCGCTTCTACGAGTGATTGTACGCCCCTAACCCGGAGGTTGAGCCAGGGAATATAGCAGATGCCCTGGCAGAGATAAGGCTACAGAAACTAGCAGAACAGGCCCAATTATTAGATGATCCCCTTACAGTGGAAGAAATAAAGACAGTAATCACCAAACTCCCATCAGGCAAATCCCCAGGACCAGATGGGCTCCCGGGTGAATTTTACAAGACGTATAAGGGCACTATAGCATCGAGATTGCCTGAAACATATCAGGAGGCGTAGGAGAGGGAACAGCTGTCAGGCAGCATGTCAGAATCAGTAATTATACCGACCCTCAAACACGGGAAAACACAGCTGGAGTGTGCCTCATATAGGCCGATTTCCCTCATTAATCAAGACGTCAAAATCCTCACAGCAGTGCTTGCCAACCACCTAAAATGGGTGATGCCCACGCTGATCCATTCGGATCAGACTGGATATGTCCCGGGAGAAACATGTTGTGGAACCTCCGAAGGCTCCACCACGTGGTAGACCAGACAAATCTTAAACGGGACGAATGCGCTATAGCGTCATTAGACGCTGTTAAGGCCTTCAATTCTGTGAACAGGCAGTGGCTGTTGAGTGTTCTTGCCCACTTTGGTATAGGGGTGGGGTTTCTTCGGTGGGTTAGGCTTCTGTATTAGGATCCCAGAGCTAGAGTGAAGACTGGACGACACATCTCAGAGGTCTGGAGGATATACAGAGGAACTAAGCAGGGTTGCCCGCTGTCACTGATGTTGTATATATTGGTTCTGGAACTGCTGGCGGCCTTCCTTAGAGCTGAGTATGGGGAGACAGGGATAGACATAGATGGAGTGGTCCATCAAATTTCGCTGTACGCGGACAACATACTCCTTTTTGCGGGGAAGCCGCAAGAAAACCTGCCCTGCTTGCTAGAGGCGACTGATGCGTACACTAGACTTTCGGGGATGACCATCAATAAATAAAAGTCCTCACTATTGCCCCTGCCGGACCTAAGATGGGTCCCCCCGGACCAACTTCCGGATCTGGGCCTTACCTGGTCACTGCGCTCCTTTCGATACTTGGGGATAGAAATACACCATGACACCGCAGATACACTTAAAATCAACACACATGCAGCCCTTGATAGAACACAAAAGGCTATGGACTTCTGGGAGACTCTTCCGCTGGGAATGATGGGGAGAGCGGACCTTGTGAAATTGTGGTACTGCCACGTATGTTATATTACTTCACGAACATCCCATATGACATACCCAGGGTCTTCTTTACAAAACTGAACACAATAACACAAAAAATTCCTGTGGGGAGGTGCAGAATTGCATGATGACTCTGCAGAGGGACTACGAAGAAGGAGGCATTCGATTGCCGGACATTGAAAAGTACTACTTGGCGGGGCAATTGCAATTTGTGTTCAAATGGCTGGGGGATGAGGCCACAATAGACACAATACTCTTCCAGCCGGCACTGAAACTATAATATTTGAGGGAGCTGCCATGGATCAATAAATCCCTGATCAGGACCCTACCGAACATGGTTAGTCTTGCAATAACCCTATGGAGCAGGGCGTGGAAACTCCAGGGAATGAAAAATCGCTGCTCGACACAGATCCCCCTGGCGGGCTTTGCAGGCCCGGACACAGGAACTCTTGCAACATATCGATCCCAGTGGTAGGCTAAGGGCGTAGCACAGATCGGAGATCTGAGGAAGGAGGGACAATGGGCGGACTTCCAGGACATTGTAGAGGATCATGATATTCAAGGAGACCAGTTTATTCTACATTCCGGCATGATTACGAGAATCTGGAAGAGATGGGCAGAATGGCCAGAGGAGGATGATAGAGGGAGGGTTGGAAGCATGGTACAACATATCGAAAGGGGGACACACGGCCTCCAGACTATATGAACAATTACTAGAACCCAGCAACGGGCAAGTACTACAGATGAGAGAACGCTGGGAGGGGGGGCTCCAGAGGCCCTTCAGTGAACAGGAATGGGCTAGAGTGCTGTGATATCCAAAGAAAGTGTCCAGGAACGCAAGGTTTAGACAAGCGCAGTTATACCTCACGCACAGGGCATACCTTAAGCCCAGAAGGGTGACTATGATGAGACTGGGAGAACCTCGTAAATGCCCCCGCTGCTCCGACGAAGATGCAGACATGATGCATATGTTTTGGACTTGTCTAGTGATACAGGCCTTTTGGGAGGGAATCGAGGAGAAAGTGGCGGGGGGTGGAATCGAAAGGCAGATATGGAATCCCAAATCGTACTTATTGGGCCTTTCCCTCAGGAGTGGCAGACAAAGTACACATTTGGCCAAAATGAAGGACTTGGTGGGCATACTGGCTAGACATCAGATAGCAATGGCCTGGAACTCCAGGGCGGGCCCAACTATAGAATCATTGTGGTCTGATCTCCAGAGGTGGGCACTGGCGGAAACAGTGGTGTGGACAAGAGCGGTGCAGAGGGACGAAGGGGAAAGTGGGCAAAAGATACTGTAATGGAACTCCCTGATGCAAGACCTATTTGGAAAATGGACAGAGAGCAGGTGAGATGACTCCAGGAGAGTGGAGGAGCAATAACTAGAAAATGGACAGATGCATGTGGGACCCCCTAAATGAGCCACTACGCAAGAAAAAGGGATCTGAGACTGACTAAACGTAAGGCAGTAGACCAGGGCAACACGGCCGCTAAATCGCTCCTTGATGAAAATATAGTGCGGAATCCACGTAGAAGTGGCAGAGTGACTTTTATGTTTTGTTTGTTGGTTTGTTCTTGTTGGTGGTTGTTAAAAAACAATAACGAGTATTAAAAAAAAAAGTATTTCCATCACTCAATTCGTACCTCACATCTTTTTTCAACATTTGTCTTCTAAACTCTACTTCTTCTTTCAAACATGCTTCTATTATCCAGATTCTAAAAAAAAGCCTTCTGCTGATCCCTCTCTTGCATCAAACTTTCATCCTATTTCTCTTCTACCTTATCTTTCCAAATTACTTGAGCGCCTTATCTATTCTCAAGTCTCTACTTCTGTGTCTAATGCTTCCATTCTTCCTTGGTTTCAAACAGGTTTCCGTCCCCTGCATTCCACTGAGACAGCCCTTCTATCAGTTTTAAATTCTTTACTCACAGAACGCTACTCTAAGCACTCCTCTTTTCCTCTCTTATCAGATCTATCCGTTGCATTCGACACTGTTGATCACTCACTTCGACTAGCCTCTCTTTCATCCTTTGGTTTTTCTGGCGCTGTTATTTCCTGGTTTAGATTCTATCTGTCTCAACTGACGTTCTCTGACTCATGGGGAGGGACAACTTTGGATTCCTTTCCTCTTGCTCATGGTGTCCGCAAGGATCAGTTCTCAGTCCTTTTCTTTTTTTCTATTTATACTGCCCATTTGGCTGAAGTTATTTCTTCCTTTGGTTTATCACATCATTTCTATGCTGATGATGCTCAGCTTTTTCTGTCTTTCTCTTCTTTTTCAACTATCCTCCTGCTTAATGGCCTTTACATTTTTAGATGTCCCTTACTATCTTACACTTAATACTGCTAAAACGGAAGTACTTTTCTTCTGATACCATTCCCTCATCCTTACCTCCTCCTTTTTATATCATTTCCTCCCTCACAGCTTCCTATCATCTACTGCCCGTAATCTGGGACTTTACTTTGATACTGCCCTATCCTTTAAACAACACATTTCTATATCATCACACTCCTATCAATATCATCTATTCAATATTCGAAAAGCCTGCTCCTTCTTTACCTTTGATGCTACAAAAGTACGGATATCTTCTTTACTTTTTCACACTTATTTTACTGTTCTACTGCACTCTTCTCTTTGGTCTTCCACTTACCCCTCTGAAATCTGTCTTTAATGCCTCTATTTGTGTATTTTTCTGTCTGGCTTCATGTGATTCATCTCTTCTGCCCTTCTTACTCCTGGCTGGCTCTCTTTTCAAGCTCAATTTAAATTAAACTTTTTATGTCTTGTCTTTAAATCGCTTTATGGTCTTGCTCCTATCTCCCCGAATTGGTTTCATTCTATACTCCTTCCCTTCCCTTCGCTCTAGTTCTCAATTTCATCTTGTCCACTTCCTCCTTGTGTGCAGTCATATTGTTGTACATTTTCTCAACTTGCTGCTTTGCACTGGAACGCTCTTCCTCTTTCTCGAAGTTCTATCTCTGTCTATTCTGTGTTTGGTAAATCGCTGAAATGCCATCTACTCCAGCAGGGTTGATAACAGGCTGATTCTACTCAAACTCCATACTACTGTACTGCTTTTATTTTGTTGATGCTATGTATAGCGCTTTGGATTAAGGCGCTATATAAATCTCAAATAAATTGAAAAGAAACCTAGAAATAAACATGCTCTTGAGATGTCTGCCAAGTTTCAAAGTAGTCTTAACAAAAAGAAAAGTGGGCCATCCTTACTCATATCATTCACCAACTCCAGCACCAACACTTCAACCTCTTGAGAAGTCTTACCCTCATTATTCTCCAAAGCTTTTAGTTTGTCCTCCACAACCTTTTCTACTGTTTCTTGTATTTCAGAGATGGATGACTGAACATAAGCTCTTGGTGCTCTGATTTCTAATAAGGTATCTTTGATATCTTGTTTGGTTGCCACTGCCTCTTACCCCTCATGTGCCATCTCTAGCTCCTTCAGCAGCTGACCCATGCGGGATGTTGTTTCTGAATTAGGAGGAGGTTTGGCAAGCTCCATTCATCTGCTGCGTCCCATAATTATTTCGCCTATGGCACACCTCAGGGTATAGAATGTTTCCCCCCAGCAAATGGTGTGCTCACCACATCAGCTTGTTGCATTGTCAGTTTACCACCACCTACGGCTCGGAAAAGCAACAGTTTGTGACTGTGATTTCCGTGTTTCACCATCCTTCTTTATTTCGTGTGTTAACTGCTCCTTTTAGCACAATTCCTTTTGACACCATCTACACCCACCTCTGCTTTCATATGCACTTCCACAAAGAGTCACCTTTGTGTTCCATTCTGTAAAATCACAGGACCTGACGGCAACGATCACTCAACAGGGCCATTTCGCTGTCTCCTTTCTTCCATCTGCGTTTAGCAATGGTTGATCCCGTTGCGCCCAGCATCCTCAGTAGGAGGACAATCTGAGGAAGGTGACATATTTGTTCCAGTCTGCAGCTTCCACACCTCTTTTGGCCACCATGCGACTGCCCTCCACATCTGCCTCACCCATGCTCTGACACAGAGCAGCTCTGCTGTTTCCTGTAATGTTACGGTTGTGGAAAACTGTTATGCTGGCCCCATAATGCACTTGGGTGGGACAACATCCATTAAAGAGTTGCGAGTTCTCGGATAGGGCTAGCCAACAGCCTTATTCCACGTGACCCCTCAGGGTGTGGCCCAATTCATTTTGTATTACTATGTAGTCAAGCAGTAGACTCTCACGTTGTTAACATATCGCCAAATTACCACTACTCACATTTCTTTTTGGGGGAATGTTGTCAGTGACACTTAATGATTCCAAAGAGCATAAATAGCATGGATATTCTCTCCACCAGCTATAGGTCCTCCTCCTGGGTTAGAACTTTCAGCCCTGTAGAGCCTCTTGGCTTTCTTTATTGTTCTCTGGCTGCTGATGGGGGTCTGAAATATAGTCCTGAGTAGATTTGCAGAACGATGTCCTGGTTTGCTCCATCTCTGCCAGTGTCTGAGTGAATGCCTTCTGCATGCCAATAGCTTTTCCACTTCTTTTTTCCCTGTTCTCCTCTAGTGTCAGATATTTCTGAGCAGGCTTGTAGCTCTCTGTCGTTTTGGCTTCTTTTCTGTCTTTGTCTCTCCCTGCAGCAAACTGTGGATTTGTATCGTTTGCTTCATGGTCTGATGAACTAATAAAGCATCCCATTGGTGTTCCAATAGCCTCGTTTTACTCAGGCCCTGTGATTGGTAAATAATGTTTCGCTGTGTTTTATCAAGTGTTTGGATTTCCTGATTCTGTTTTTTTTTAAACTCTTTATTGTTTCACACCATAAACGAAAACCACAGCAAGCAAAACATAAGTCACTCTGGCACTTCTTCTTGGATTCCGCCCTGCTTCATCCTATGTCATGGGCCAGTTCCGTGGCCATGCTCCCTGGACGATGGCCACCCGTCTTGTTCATTCCAACCCAGGTCCTTTTCCCCTGTGCTTCTTTGTTTGGGTAATCCGATTGTTTGCCAGTTGTCCTGATGATGCTCCTCCACTCCTCCGGGGTCATCTGTGCTGCTCTCTTGACTCTGCCCAAATAGGTCAGGTATCATGAAGTTCCAGGCAAGTATCTTTTGTCCACTCTCGCCCTCTCCCCTCTGCCCCGCTCTTGTCCACACTGCTGTCTGCCCACCATGAGCCTACGCTCGGACCTGAGCTGGAGTTCCATGCTATTGCTATACAGCGCTTTGCCAGGATTCACACTAGATAATTCATTTTAGCCAGATGTGTTCTTTGCCTGTCTCCTCTAGGAAAAAGGCCCAGTAGGTATGAGTCTGGGGGCCATGCTTGCATGTGGATTCCCCTCCCCCCCACCCTTGCCTTGATTTCCTCCCAGAAAGTTATTATCACTGAGCAGGTCCAAAACATGTGCAGCATGTCAGCCTCTTCCTCAGCACAACATGGGCAGCCCCAGGGCTCTCCAATCCTCATCACGGTCATTCTCTTGGGTGTGAGGTATGCTCTGTGCATGAGGTATAAGTAATCAGACAAGTAGGTGTTTCCCAGTAGGGAAAAAGTGCAAAATCTAACAGTGAGAAAATTCACTGTGCGCTGTCTCAATATGCTATGGCTGAAGAAGGAACACTCCTAAGTAGGTGCATCTACTCACTCCCTAGTGTGGTGTCCTTATGGTGGCTCTCTATACAGCGGGGAGCCATGATTGTGTGTTATTGAATAACGCGTACTATTATTCCCTTGTGTCGACTCTAAAATGTAACGGAGTGAAGACACGCTATATTAGACACTCAGCATGTATTCAAAGTAACATTTCACATAATTTATTTCTTTTGCTCACAAAATTAACCAAATTCCATACTGACAATTTCTAAGTATAAACAAATATTAGGAAGGCAATAATAAATCAAGAAGCCTAAGGTCAAAGTCAATAGAAAGAAGCAAAGGAAAAGTAAATAGGAAAGGTCTAAAATAAGTAAAATTTGGTATTTTAGAACCAAGCATAATTTTGAATGCATCAACTAGCAAGTTCCAGGACACAGGTTGCATGAATAAAGCAATATGGCATGACCAAAATCTAACGTTTAGGTGTGATGGTGGAATATCCGCCCTCCTCAGGACCAGAGTCAGATGTACAGTGGGGAGGACCCCTGAGGAAAAAGAGAGAAAAGGAGGGAACTCATTGGTCAGGCATGTTGCAACTAACAAGTTAATGTGCGCCCTGAGGACACTAGTGAGTGGGCTGTAAGGGGTCCAACCTGGGAAAGTGATGGGTTGCAAGACCAATGCAGTAAATATACATGGATAAAAAAAGGGGGGCGGCTGTCGAGGCAAGCATGCGAGTTAAAAATAAACAAAGCGAGAAATTAGCTGGTAAAGGCAGAGAGTATTGAACAGCACAATGGGAAGTGGTGCACTTATATGGAAAGATGGGCACCACTACCCGTGGGTCCTACACACAGGCACAAGGCACAGGGGAAAATGGGTGTTCACCAAAAAGTGAATATTTGTCACATGCAAAGCATTGGTAATTAGGATCAAAACTCACACGATCGTGTATGTTGGGAGGCTCAGACAGGCTACCGCATGTAAAGTTCCCCAACTGGCAAAAATATTGGTGGTGAATAGTTCAGTGTATCCAAGACTGTGATGTCTCTGGTGTATGAGGTATAACAGTGCGTGTTTAAATCTTGCATTTCTGGACACTTTCTTAGGATAACTCTGGATTCTGGACCATTCCTGGTAATTGAAGGTTCTCTGGAGCTCCCCTTCCCAACCTTCTCTCGTTTGCAGTTCCCGCTCATTGTTAGGTGCTAGCAACTGCTGATACAGTCTGGAGACTGTGTGCCCCCCTTCCAATACATCGTACCACTCATCCAGCATTCCCCTCGGATCCTCCTCATCTGGCAGTTCTGACCATCTTTTCTTAATTGTCTGAACTATGATGTTGTTTAATACAAACTGACCGCTGCTCATATCGTGCTCCTCTATCAGCTTGCAGAATTCCACCCATTGTCCTTCCTTCCTTCCTCGGATCTCCTATCTCGGCTACGCCCTTGGCTTCCTAATGTGATCTCTATATTGCGAGGGGGCCCTGTGTCCGCGCCCACGAATCCCACGAGGGCGGATCTGTGCGGAGCAGGGGTTCTGTGTCCCCTGTACTTTCCATGCTCTGCTCCACAAAGCCTGACCTAGTTTGTCCATGTTGGGTAGGGTCCTGGTCAGGGGCTCGTGGATCCATAAAATTTCCCTTACGTAATATTGCTTCAGCACCGGCTGAAAGAGTATTGAGTCTATTGATGTTTCATCCCCTAGCCATCTAACCACGAATTGCAGTTGCCCTGCAAGGTAATGGCGGTCAGTCCGGCAATCTTACGCCTCCTGCTTCATAGTCTCTTTGCAGGGTATTCAACGCAATCCTGTTCCTCCCTCCACCCCACAAAAATTCTCGTGCTATTGTGTTGAATTGTGTAAAAAAGGCCTTGGGTATAACGTGTGGGATGTTTGTGAAGTAGTATAACATGCGTGGTAACACTGTCATCCTCTGCAGGGCCGCTCTCCCCATCATCCCCAGCGGAAGTGTCTTCCAGACGGTCATAGCCTTCTGTGTTTTATCTAGGGCTACCTGTGTATTGAGTTTGTGTGTGTCCTTGATATCGTGGTGCACTTCTATCCCCAAATAGCGGAAAGAGTGCAGTGTCCAAGTGAGTCTCCGGTCTGGCAGTTGGTCCGGTGGGACCCATTTTAAATCGGCCAAGGGGAAAAGTGAGGATTTATCTTTATTGATGGCTATTCCTGAAAGCCTAGTGTAAGCATCTATTGCTTCCAGTAGGCATGATAGGTGCGCCCGCGGGTTCCCCTCAAAGAGGAGCATGTCGTCTGCGTATAACGAGGTTTGGTGTATTACCCCATCTATGTCTATCCCAGTGTCCCTGTATTCGGCCCTCAGGAAGACCGAGGTTTGGTATATACAACATCGGTGACAGTGGGCATCCCTGCTTTGTGCCTCTATAGATCCTCCAGACCTCCGAAATATGCTTGCAGTTTTCACCCTCGCTCTGGAATTTTTATAAAGCAGGCAAACCCCAACTGAGGAACCCCTCCTCCATTCCAAAGTGAGCAAGGACGCTCATCAGCCACTCCCAATTCAGAGTTGAAAGCTTTAACAGCGTCTAATGACGCTATGGCGCATTCACCCAGTCTCTGGTTCGTCTGGTCCACCACATGGTGGAGTCTTCACAGATTCCACGTGGTGTTCCTCCCCGGGACATAGCCCATTTGGTCCGAGTGAATTAGCGTGGATATCACCTGTTTGAGTCGGTTAGCGAGCACTGCCATGAGGTTTTTGGAGTCTTGGTTAATCGGGGAGATCGGCCTATAGGAGGCGCAGTCTAGTGGCGAATTCCCTGGTTTCAAGATGGGTTTAATGACCGATTCCGATATGCTGTCTGGCAACGGCCCCTTTTCAAACGCTTCTTGATATGTTTCCAGCAATCTAGATTCCAAGGTGCCCTTGTATTCACATACGCTGGGAACATCCCTCAAAGAAGCATGTGGGACCGTTGTCTGACATTAAAAGCAGATTATAATTTTCCATAAATGCAAAGCATACGGTTTTGCCACATATTTGAGAGTAAACCTACAGAGCCCTAGACACTAGTCCGCATTTGCAGAACCATTCAGAAAGCAAGCCTGTGCTGACATATGTATGTTGGCATCACCCAACCAGTTCTGAAGCTTATGCAACAGCATTTTCACAAATACCTTTCAGAGGAATCGAGCAATTGCACTGTTGGTGGGAACGTTTTAACCCCCTTTGAGTTTACAGGCATAATTTCTACACCTAAGTAATTTCGTGGTCAATTATTGGTACGGAGGAATGCTGTCAAGATTGCATGCTTACGTTTGAAAAGGTGCATGGGGCTTCAGTCTGGGCCTTGGGCTTTACAGTGCTTATGAGGTAAAACTGCTGGAGATGTTTCATGGATATGGGTACATTGAAGCCTTGAAGGAACAGTAAGTTGTGTATACATAGAGTTTTCAGGTGTGTGATTGTTTGCCATAAATAAATTGGTAAAATGACAACTAACAAATAAAACTCTTATATAAATGTAATAACTGTGATGAATCCCAGGATGTCGTTTTTGTTTCCTTAGGGGAGCCCATTCCCATGAGGCCAGGGAGATGAGGCTACTACTTTATAGTCCCCTTGGGGGTGATACTGAGTGGGCGGATTTCATCGAAGGGGAAGGCCTCTATGGGACCAGTGATGACCATTGTGGGAGAACGCACTATTCCACCAATTGCCTGAATCTATTCCCCCATCCTACAACCCTAACAACAATCCCCTCCATGTTAGGATCATGACTTTATGTCCCCCTAGAAAGTATTGGGACGAGGAAGAATAGGCCAAGGTGGAGTAGAAATAGAAGAGGGAAATGAGGAAGTGTTGTCAAGCAAGTAAATTGAGTTCTGAAGAGAGATGTCTGTGGACCGGTTTGCCTACCAGAGAGAGGGGGAACCTTTGCAAGCTGGCGAATTACAGAGAGCTGTAAGAAGCTACTGGAGAGTTACTTACTGGTGGAACCAAGGTCAAATCCTCTATCAAGGAACGGGGGAACACTGTTCTGCGAGAATGGGTTGCAGACCAGTTCGGCTTCCAGAAATACAGGGAACCGCTGCATAGCCGCCGCAGATTGTGTAACCTGCAAGAGATGCAGAGATCGGGAGAAGAGCCCAGAGGACAGCCACGAGAGACCGGTGAGCACCTAGAGGAAGGTTGGGGGACCAGAACAGCTGTTTGGGATCATAAGATGCAGAGAGATAAGCAAGTAAGGGTCTGGGACCCATGTGTGAAACTGAGTGGCAGTACCTAGGAGGTTAGTGCACCAGGTCTACCCCATTCCCAAAGAAGGGAAACAAGGGCCTGGACCCACTTGCGAAACCGAGGTGCATCCAGATAGATCTTCCTCATAGCTTAACCTGGGAGGTTATTGCTCAAGGTCTGCTATATTTCCAAAGAAGGAAATGCAAGGCCATGGAACCCACATAAGAGTTCTATCCAGAGACATCTACCTTGTGGCAGCACCTAGGAGGTTGGTGCACCAGGGCTGCCAGATTATCACAGAGGCGAAATCAGAGTCTGAGACCCATACCCGTTTACTTGAAGTTTGATATGAAGAGCAAGACCTTGCAGGAGAGTGAACCAGGGTTTTGCCAGAACATTGTTAGAAAAGCCAAGAGTGGGTAAGTTCTCTTGGCACTGGGAAGTCTGAGAAAGAAAAAGACCTTCAGGATAGTGAGACAATATTTTGCAAGAACATTATTTATTAATATGCATGCAGCCATATGGCTTTGTATATACAATTACAAACATAAGAACAGTTAAAATACATCAAACAACAACAGTAAGTGCCACGTTTATATTCCATTGATCATCAATCAATAGTGCAGACTTGGATAATGAACTGTGTAAAACAAATAACTGATGGCTTAAAACCACCTATCAATCAATTATACTAAAAACGTTGTACATTAGTTAAAACATTGGGGCAGTCAGTTATAAAAAAGAAATAAAACACTGTCAAATGTTTAAAATCTCTTTACATTTCCAATAACATTTTATCATAAAATATATAACGTTTTGTTCTTCTGCGGCCATAAATTTGGACCAAATGGATGACATATCAGGGCAGTCAAAACTATTATCGTAGGCTTTTACAAATTGTTCCCTGATGAATCAGAGACTTGGACAGTGTGTCATTAAATGTTCCAGTGTTTCTAGCTTGTTGTCACCACACAGTCGGCATAAGCGATCAGAGCGATGGATACCGGCCACCTTGTATCTCAAGGTCCACAGTCAGATTGTATTTAACAAGCAGATAATGTCTGATTATATCACTATTAGGATAGACATTAATATATGCAGGCTTTTTATCGCAAACAGTTCTATAAAAAATAAACGGACCACTGTTGGCATTAGTACTTAATCTAACTAAATTATTTTCATAGCTGAAAGTAGACCATTTCTTTATCAGATGATTTTTCGATAGGAACTCATTCCTGGCAACTGACCAACCTTCGCAGCCATCTCATCACTTGTCACATGTTAGGATGTTTTCCATAATGCCTATTTTGTCACAACGATCTAACCATAAGAATGCTTTAAGGTAACTAACCATAATCGTATCATTATCGAGCACGCGCAATTTTTCATCGCACACAACTGGTCTATATTTAAAATCTGAACATATCCCATTTAGATCAAATTCTAAGTAAAATAATTCACCTGAGACTGCCTGCGGCATTCTAAATAACATGTGGAGCATTTTTGCTTCAAATTAAGTAGTCACCATAGTTATGGCCCCCTATTTCAAAACCATGATACAACATGGGTAACATTTTTGAAGTGTAAAGTAGCAAAATGGTTGACAAGGAGGAGCCCCCATTCCGCCCAATGAAGGAACTCAATGTTCAAACAGATTTTATGCATTTCGCCCCTAGTTTCCGACCAATGCAGAATCCAATTCAATGTGTGCTCCACATGTAACCCAAGATATTTGTAAGAGGTAACACTCTAATTTCGAGCCCTTTATCGTCCAAGAAATGTTATTTAGCTTTTTTGCCTTCCCAGAAAACACCATAACTTTACTCTTGCAGATGTTTACTTTAAGACCATTAGAAGCAGCATACTCGCCCAGTGCATCAAACATGAGTTGCAACCCTTTCGGAGTGTGATCCATAAGGAGGAGAACGACTGCGTAAGCTAACCAGCTGATTTGTTGGCTTCCAACTTTGATAGGAAAGTTGTGCGGGTTACTAAATACTTCCTTCAAATCTGCAAGATAGAGGTTGAAAAGGGTTGCAGCAACGATGCAACCCTGTTTCACACCTCTATTTATGAACATAGAAGCAGGCAGTCTACCTTCCCCATCCAACCGAACCTTAAAGCATTTTTAGTAGTTCAGGAGGTATGTTCCAGGCAACCAATTTCTGCAATAGCCTGTACTGCAGAGTATCAAAGGTTGCGCTGAAGTCGATAAATCCACAATAAACCACACTCTCTCTTCTCAGCCAAATATATTCAATAGCAGAGACTAGAATTAGCAGATTGTGATGCAGAAGCTTTCATTCCGAAGACAGTCTGGTTGGGGGGCAGAATAGCATTTTCCTTTATCCAGGTATTCAATTCTACAAGTAAAACTTTAGCAAGTTTCTTAGCTGGAATATCCAACATTATTAGCATTTGAAAGTTAGTTGGTTCGTTCCAGGGACACTTCTTGTGAACTGTGAGTATGTTACTTTCCCGCCAGGTATCGGGAAGGACACCTGAAATTCCAATGTGGACAAATAAGATACAGGGCATGGGCCCACAGTCTAGCAGATGCTTTAAGACACTGTTACAGATACCAATCCGGGCCTGAAGCGTGAGAATTATTCAAATGCTCGATTATTGTTACAATCTCTAAAATCGTCACCTTGCACACCCATGCACATCAGGTAAGGCTATATTGTATTTGCCTATATGTGAGGCCCCCAACGTCGAGGCAATGTGAGCTCCTCATCCAGATTCTGATACACCATTTATCAACAAAGCACTTTTCTCTGACCCACGAATAGCTTGTCAAATTGCATTATTGTTATTTGTGGTTGTCAAGAGAGCGATGTGTTGTCATTTTTCCAGCTCGCATCTCAATTTGTGTTCCCTAAGCCAGCCACGCTACTTCTGTTTTGCCTGTTTTGCCAGTTTAGTATCAGGAGTGATCTCAGACGGGGCATATAGGCCCAGGGCTGGATATAATACTTGAGATATTTCAGCGCGCAATATCTTCTTTGCGAGGGCAACTCGAGCATCAAAGTTATTGCGCTTATTATAGGGCTTATTGCAGCACAATTGAGTGCTTTTGTATGTTCTCTGCACCTTAGTGGTTTCTTTGATGTTGGAGATCAACATCTTAAAACAACCTACTATATTAGATGTATTACATAAGTCAAGGGCATCAAACCCCTCAATACAGCAGGGCAAAAGCATATCCGAGGCTGTTTGTGCTTTACTAAGACTAGAGGCATTCCAATGAATGCGATTATGCTTATTGTTGATGTAGATGTCACCATTCAAGTCATAAGATCTAGTATCTGGGCTATTGCTAAATTGCTTCAAAAGAACAACAAGGGGAAGATGGTCACTCTCCTCACAAGGCAAGATGGCCATGTTTGCCACTAGAGACAACCCCCACCGATTCACAAATACATAATCTATGGTAGATGCACTGTGCCACAAATTCTCGTATAGGCCATCTCAGCATCGGCAGCACACTGACCATTCAGACAAAAGAAAACGAAAGCCTCATGCAACTTCTTCCAGGCTTTTCCTTGTGTATTGGAGGTTGGCCTCTTAACTGATTCATAGATCTGTGAATAATCAGAATTAGCAAGTACTATGCGGGCATTAAAGTCACCCACAATCCATAGGGGGAAAGATTGGTGATAAGAATCCAATATTTGTCTCACTGTCAAAGTTAATTTTAGTCGCAGTGCATTTGGGGGGTGGTCGTAGATGTTAATCAGTATAATTTCTGTCTTAAAATACCTTCATTTTGCTGCTTGAACCATAGAAGAGGAGCCCCTTACTTAGCTAATAGTCCACAGATCCCAGACTGTTATCAACAAGCAACCTTTTGGACGGCCTATCACCCCTTTTGTAGCAGCCCTGTGCAAGGTGGTTCGGCCATCTAGGTGGGAAGCTCAGTGAACCAGGTTTCTTGCAGGACAATGATTCAAATGAGGTCCATATAGGCCAGTATACAGTCATCGTTAAACAAATAAGTGCCCCTGCGTGTTCCTTGACCACAAAATAATAATGTCATCGTGACAGTGTGGAGAAGTGAGTTTTAAATATGGTTGGCAACTATTGCCAATAACGGTCCTCAGCACTCTGCACTACACCATCAACATTTGCAACCATGGGGGGGTCTCCCACTGCAATTGGTCACTGGGGTCTGAGTTCCCTTGTGCAAACCGTCTGGTATATTCGATTCTTTGAGTCGAATCAGGAATGACCAATGGCAGTTCATTCAATTGATTGACATTTCGGTCTCATACGCTAATATATATTCTAGAGTAGCCTCAGAGTTGAACCAAATATTAGATCTATAGGTCAGTGTACTCTCTATCTGGTCAACAATTTCAATATCCTCAGTTGATATGACTCTCAATGGGACAACAGAGTGCAAGATACTTAAAATAGCTGCACAATTAGGGGGGGGGAGATATTCCACTGCTGATACAGGCTGTATCTGGAGGGCTTTAAATTGTCCACTCATAGTGGACCGAGAGATTTTCTTAGATAGGTAATAGCTTATTATTCTGTACATGCCGCAAATCCGTCAGCTTGGCCTGTCTAAGAGGCCCATGATGACAGTCAGAGTTCTTTTGTCGACGGGAGGTGGCAGTCTTACTAGATCAGAGGCAGTTACCACTGCAGCACTACAGGATGAGTGAACTGCCTCATGAACAACTAAGTTGGAAGAAACGACAACAGATGGAATCAGAGCAGCATTGTTCGAACACTCGACAATCTCCTCATCGAATATATTACCAAACGTACTATTATCTGAGACAACACAGGCATTCTTACGCATTTTTAACCTCTTTGCCTACATGAACGCCTGAGACGTGGCTTTCTTTTTGCCCTTACAGAGCTCCTTTAGCTTTTGCTGTTATCAAATCAGGTACTATAAAATTGGAATTTTGTGAAGCCAGACTGGGAACTGGAATCAGTCACCCCTGGACTCTTTTCACTGCCCTTCACGACAACACTGGGTAAATCAGTGTTGGATCCTTGCTCACATAGGGTTTTTCTCGAAGGGATTAATGCTCTTATGAAGGAGCAGGGATTGTAAATCTAATTTATTTTCTAGTCGCTCGCATTTGGCTATCAAATTTGTCAATATGATATGATATGGCATTTATAACGCTCCTATACACAAGTGTTTCAAGGCGTGACGTGGTAAGGGATGGGGGGACAGGCAAGACTGAGACAATGATCTTACTAGGCCAGGTGACATTGAGATAGTGCAGGTGAAGGGAGTAGGGGTGAAGTGCGGGGGGAAAGGGGAGGGGGAAGTGCAGTACATGGGATTAACAGTAAAAAATAAAATAAAAGTATAAGTAAAAGGTGCGGCCAGCTGGTGGCAAGTGCAAGGGTAAGTGCAGATGTCAGGTACTGGGAGGGGACTGTAGGGATTCGAATGCCATAAACATCTCATTGGATATCATACTGGCATTATTTGTGTCATGGAATTCAGTATCCACCTTATCAGATTAGTCAGGAGGATCGTGGGGTTCAGCGGGGTTGAGGGATGATTCAGAGGGGGGGACCAAGTTCCTCAAATTTCGACACAGCCAGCCCAGTGGCAATAACACCCTCCCCTTGTTGAGAGTCCTAATCGGAGGAAAGACCCAGACAGCGGTAATAGGGGTAATGGCAATATAAAGATATAGCGCAGGGTGAGGATGGAACATCACCTAAATATTCAACCTCAAGGGTGTCCATACTGAGATCGATGGTGGTACTCTGTCCCTCTATATCTGAACTATGTATTATGACGGTTGTAAGAGTGGTAGCAGGGGTAACCAGGCAGGTAGCTACCACATCATCCTTTCTCTGGGGAGATCATACTAAACATGAGTCGTCGGCATGAATACCCAGAGATGAAATAACAGCATTATTACACATCATATCACGCACAGGCTCAAGCCAGCCACAATATCTGATAGTGACACTTTTGCAAGCTTAATTGGAACAATGAGAAAGCTTTATATAAATTTCGAACCCAGACAGCTCAAAGAAGCATTCATATCCGCGACAATGTCACTTACTGCATTAGATTCATCAATGGGGCTGAGAGTCATCACTTTGGGACAATATGGAGTCAGTTTTTTCACTTTACTGCTGGTATGGGACTTTGTGATCATTTTTGGCAGACTGTCTCGGCGACATCGTCACGGAGGCAGAGGCTCTTCAGACAATAAATCATGGTAGGTCATAGTTAAAAAAGAGAGCCTGAAGCAGTCCACAAAAAGGGACGAAAGAAAGGGGGCACGCGTCAGTCACCCGTTTTGCCTAAAGGGTAGTATACTCACGCAAGTTGCTTAACTGAGTACAGAGTTAGACCGCCAATAATAGAGAGCGGGCTCTTTATCTGTCAGCAACCCAATTTTCTCCAGCATGGGGTCTGGCATAGATTCACATGCTCATGAATATTCCTCGTCAGGCCGGGAATCCTTGGTAAAGAAAAAATCAGTATCAATTTAGTTTCTGATCTGTCTTTCTCAGTAGTAACCAATCACTGGTCTCTGGGGCGTACTGCCCCCAGCCAATGACTGCCCTCTCCCTATGCCCCGCCTCTGGCAGCCATCTTCACATTTTTACCGCACGCTCAAGTGTTTGGAGTCCTCGTGTTTAGCTCTCGAGTTTTTGCTGCGTTTTCACGCTTTTTCAAAGAGAATTTCTCATTTTTCAGTCAAATAGAGCCTCAAGCTCCACCGTCTCTACATCCGATTAACGGGGATCCGTGTCGGATTTTTCTACGCCCCTCAAGGGTGAAGATTTTGTCGAGTTACGCTTCTTGGAAGAGTCCAGAAGTTTCTGTGGCCTACCCGAACGTGGCCCAGGAGAAAGGAAGCTCGACACCCAGAAAGCTGTTCAGGGTTTGCCCTGGATGCCAGCTGCAGAATGTGCTCAAGGAGGACGAGCACTCAAAATGTCTCTACTGCCTTCATGAGGACAAAACGCACGTGGAGAAGGACTGTGCGTTTTGCAGGAACATGTCGGAATGGACCGTCAGGGACCGACACCTTCGTCTCTCCAAATGGCTGGAAGGAAAGAGCCCGTCAGGTGAGAAGAAGAAGTCCGAGCGGTCTTCTAAGTCCTGTGAGGGCGCCCCAGCGACGGGGGACCAACCGAAGGCAAAGCACCGCGAGTCCGCGGTCACAGAGAGCGCCGAACGGTTGGGCTCCTTGGCTGCCAGGCAGGGCGCACCCTTTCCAGCGCCATCAACCAGGAGCCAACGCTCTGGCTCGGGGAAGAGGAAGGCGAGGCCCCGGCGAAGCTCCTGGAGAGGCCCCGGTCGAGCTCGAAGGATCCGGCCGAGGGGGAGCGAGGCCCACACAAGGTGGTAAAGGCCTTGATTCACCCGGCCAAGGCCTCTATCGAGGAAGTCGCGGCGGCCCTGGCGCAGCCTGTGGAGGCGACCTTGGGGGCCCAGAGTCTCCCTGCCTCCGCGGAGGGAAGCCTCTTTCAGACCCATCGAAAAGACCCCCGTGAAGACCCCGGCGGAAAAAGAGGGGGGGCGGTGGCCATTGTGGACACGGACACTGCATCCGAGGAGGAGCTGGTAGAAGTCTTAGAGGGCCTCGAAGAGGCCCGTTCCCACGGGAGGGATCCCGACAAAGGTGATGACGAGAGCGACGGCGGCACCGGCGAGGGTCCTAGTCACCCGTCGCTCCCGTCACTTCCGGAGCCGCAGGATAACTCGGCAGCCATTTTGTTGGCAATACAATCCTTATGTTCGGAGATAAGGACGAGATTGCCCTTACCACCGGCAGAGGATCCGGAACCAGGCTCGACGGAGGAGCCAGAGCCAGGCCCGGCGGGAAGCCCCCTGAACAAGGGAAGACGGATCCATCCAGCCCCGCCTTTTCAGCCCTCTCGGCCTACTCAACCTTTGTCCACGTCCCCCGTCCCTGGGGATGACACGGGAACGGACACGGCTACGACGGGTACCGACGACGGCGGTGAGGACGGGACGGAGCCCCTATCGCCCCTAGCCCGGGCCTCCCCGCCCAACGAAATCGGATCTTTCCATGCAATGATCGCCAGGGCATCCGAGCTTTTTCAGCTCTGCCCCGAAGAGAAGAAGGAAGGTTTCCTTTACCAACGGCGCGAGGCCAAGAGGAAAACAGTCCTCGCTGTGCCTCTGCTGGATGACATCTGGGACGAGGGTCTCACCCTTCTCAAGAATCCGTCTACGACACCTGCCAAGAGGGACCGGTACGAGAAGATGTACCGGGTCCCCGACGCGGCCCCTTTGTGCCTTAGGGAACAACCGACCCCTGACTCGGTCGTCTCAGCGGCGGCCAAGAAGAAAGCGGGGGGGCATTGGCCTCAACGTCAACTTCCCCGCCGGACGGCGAAGGAAAGAAGCTGGGCGCAATCGCAATAGGACGACGAGTTATCTCGTCGGCGGCAACAACGATTAAGGCAGCCAATGCCCTCGCGATCGTGGCCCGCTATGACAGGGAGTTATGGTACAAGATCGCTCCCCTGTTGGTCTTCCTACCGGACGACAAGAGGGCCGAGGCCCTGTGGCAACGGACATTGCCGACACCGGTTTCCACCAGCTAGGCAACAGCGTTTGACTTAGACGACAAGGGTGGCTCAAGGCGACGGATTTCCGCCAGGACGTACAAGCCAAGGTTTTGGACATGCCGTTCAACCGGAACAATCTGTTTGGGAAAACAGTGGATGAGTCCCTCCAAGCCATCAAGGCGGACACGGAGACAGCTAAGGCCCTGGGCGTTCTCCGGCAACGAAGGCCGTCCTTTCGGAGCACCGGAAGCAAGCAGGGTGCCTCCCAAGGGATTCGGCGGTGGCTCCTCTACGTACCGCCAAGCGGCCCGCTCCTCGTCGCAGGAAGCCTATAGAGGACGAGGCAAGTCGGGTGGAGCACCCCGGTGGGAGGCCGGCTGGCGAAGTTGGTCAGCGTGTGGGAGTCCATCTCCACCAACCGTTGGGTGCTAGACGCCCTGGCCCAGGGGCACGCCCTCGAATTTCTAAAAAAGTGCCCCCGCATTCCACCTGTGGCCAGGAAGGAAAATCACGTCCCTCAACTGCTATTGGAGGTAAGGGCAATGCTCAAAAAAGGTGCCATCGAGCTCTTACCGAAGAGGCTCCGGGGCTCTGGAATATACTCAAGGTACTTCCTCGTGAAAATAAGACAGGAGGATGGCGCCCCATCCTGGACCTGCGACAACAGAACAAGAAAATCAAGGCTCAGAAGTTCTGGATGGTCACCCTCCAGCACGTGCTGGGACAGCTGGAGGAGGGCGATTTCCTGTCGTCGTTGGATTTGGAGGATGCGTACTTCCACATCCCCATTCTAAAAGGACACCGAAAGTTTCTCAGGTTCGTGGTCCAAGGACGGCACTACCAGTTCAAGGCCCTCCCGTTCGGATTGAAGTCAGCACCCAGGGTGTTCACCAAGTGCCTCGCACCAGTGGCGGCACGGCGCGCCTGTCATGATCTCTGCTTCCAAAAGGTCGGGGTTTTCCCAACTCCCTTGGAAGCAGATCCATAACCCAGGTTCCGAGTGCCAACCAGTCCCAATTGGGGCCATTTGGACCCAGTCCTGGCGCCAGTGGCACCAGGCTCATAAATATGCCCAGTCCCAGCGCTGGAAGCGCCGGGCTCATAATGCTTGGGTGGACTTACCTGCAGCAGACCATGCTGCTTACTTGCCTGCCAGTTGAGTCTCTGATCCTCTTCTGTTTGGAACTACTTTTCCTGTTGGGTGGGGCAGGAGCCCACTCCCTAGATTCAGAACACTGGAACTCTTCTGGAAAGCAGGAACTCTTTTCTTACCTAGGCGTGGCTGTGGAAGGAGACACCTAAGCACTACAGGAGGCTATTTAAACCACACCCGATGGATGAATCTTGCTTTGCGTTATTCTGCATTCTCAGCAGCAGAACGCTCATCGTGTCTTCTGCATCTGATCCTGGGCCTAAGGAAAAAGGCTTACCATTCTGAATCCAGTCTTCAGCAACACCTATAAAGACAAGAAAGAACAGGTTAGCATTACGGTCTTCAGTGACAGCTCTTCACTTACCTGGTCCATCGGCTGTCACCAACGCCTCGCGCTGCATTCCGGCATCTGAAAGACAAAGGCTTACCAACTCTTCGCACGCTCCGGAGGCCTTCGGCGCTGCATCCCGCATCTGAAAGTCAAAACAAGGTGCGTTTAAAGACATTGGGGAACTTTAATACTCACGTGCCATTACTCCTTTCCACATCTAACCCAGTGGGTATTCCGGCACCCTGCAGCCGCCCCGAACTTGTACCTGCAAAATAAAAGACAGTTAGAGCGCATCGTGAAGCAGGCAACAAGTGCTTACTTACGTGCTTCCAGGCGCTTCTATTCATCACACGGGCTCCATCTTCAACTCACTTCAGCCCGCCATCCGCCATCACCCTGCAAAACAAGAGACATCATTACTAAAGACTTTAAAGACATTAGAATTACTCGAAACTTACCGTTCGTGCAGTAAACGACGGACAGCAGTCCTCTGAAGGCAAGAGGCCTGCTCCCCTTATCCAGTGAAGAAACTGGTTACAGCACCCTGCCTCGAGGCAGATGGAGAGCACGGCGTTCACTTACCTAAGGTGAGAGCGTTAACCTTTGGGGTTCTACAGGAGAAGAGAAAGGGAAGAAGAGAGAGACATTCAATAACCCAGTTCATTAATCCCACATTTTCTATCTGCAGACATCTTACCCTTCGAGCCAGACATACAGTGCACAGAGGTCCAGCCCAAAGAGCCAGCCGTGTGTTACACATCACCTTTGAAGATACGGTATACGCCCAGTCAAGACCGGCGCCTCTACGGGAATCAGGTGAGCGTTACAGCGCCTGCAGGGGATCCACGTCTACCCCTACCTGAACGACTGGCTCATCCGAGCAAGGACAAGGGAGCTTGCCGTAGATCACACAGCGAAGACCGTCCAGCTGCTCACAGACCAGGGATTCTCCATCAACTTTCCCAAATACCACCTGGTCCCGTCGCAAGTCGCACTGTTCCTGGGAGCCAAGCTCGACAGAGTGGCGTGTTTGGCCTCGCCGTCAGAGGAAAGGACGAAGGCCATCCTGGGCAAGGTGCAGTGTCTGCTGGCCACGGACGTGGCCCATCAAGTACCTCCTCGGGATGATGTCCTCCTGCATATATCTCGTGCGCCTGTGCAGGCTTCGGATGCGCCCTCTGCAAGAGTTCCTCGACGCCGCTGGATCCAAGCGACGAACAGCTTCGAGGACAGGATCCCGCTCAACGAGACCTTCCGACGAGCGATCCGGTGGTGGGGCACCCGCGCTCATCTGACGGCAGGCACAGACTTTCAGACCCCATCCCACCAGATAACGGTGACGACAGATGCCTCTCTGGAAGGGTGGGAAGCGCACACCGGAGAACTTCACGCGAGAGGCCTTTGGCTCCCGGAGGAGAAGCCTCTCCACATCAACATCCTGGAGCTCGTGCTGTGTTCTGGGCCCTCAGGTCCTTTCTCCCGTCCCTCAAGGGCAAGGTGGTGAGAATCTTCACCGACAACACCACCACGATGTTCTACATCCGGAAGCAGGGAGGAACCAGAACCCCAGCCCTCTCCAAGGAAGCCCAGGATCTGTGGCATTGGGCCGTCGCCCAAAGGATGTTTCTGGTGCCCTTTCATCTGGCAGGGATCAAGAACACCATTGCCGACTCACTCAGCAGGGAGCTGCACTCGGGCCACGAGCGGGAACTACGTCAGGATCAAGTGGATCGACTCTTCCGACGATGGGGAAAACTGCAGCTCGACCTGTTCGCGACGGCGACAAACTCCAAGTGCCAAAGGTTCACCAGCAGGTTTCCCCAGCCGAGGAGCATGGGCGATGCTTTCTCGTTCCCCTGGGACAACCTGTTCCTATATTCGTTCCCTCCGTTGCCATTGCTGCTCTGACTCGTCAACCAGCTCAAGAGGTCCCGGTGCAGGATGATCCTCGTCGCACCGGCGTGGCCGAGGCAGATCTGGTTCCCGGACCTTCTGGACTTGTCAGCGTCCCCACCAGTCAAGCTGCCGACGGACGCGGATCTTCTCTCCAGAGAAGGAGGCGCCATACTTCATCACGACCCAGAGCCGCTGAACTTGCAGGCCTGGCTCCTGCAGCACTAGAGTTTGGAGGGTACGATAACCCGGCTGACTGCAGAGAGGTTCTTGCAAAGGCCAGGGCGTCCTCAACTCTCAAGTGCTACGGACATAAGTGCAAGAGGTTCTCTGTCTGGTGCTGTGCACAGAAGATTAACCCTCTACGGATTACGGCCCCTCAAGTGCTGCCGTACCTACTGTCGCTGGCCAAGGCTGGACTGGCTCACGCCTCCATCAAGATATATCTGGCTGCGATCTCCCGATACACCAGAACCACAGGACGGGCGTCCTTGTGGTCCCATCACCTGGTGAAGGAATTTATGAAGGGACTGTTCTGATCATTCCCGCCGGTGAAGGCTCCTGCCCCGGCGTGGGAGCTCAACGTGGTGCTGACCAAGCTCATGGGGGCCCCATTCGAGCCTATGCATTCGGCACCTTTGAAGTTCCTGTAATGGAAGACAGCTTCCTCGTGGCCATCACCTCCGCACGACGAGTGGGAGAGATCCAGGCCCTATCTTGCAAGCCTCCATACTTGACTTTTCATGACACGAGGGTGGTGCTGAGGAAACACCCATCCTTTATGCCCAAGGTGCCGTCGGACCTCCACCTCAACGAGCCCTTGGTGTTGCCAGTTTTCTTCCTGTCGCCTTCGTCGCCGGCCGAGAGGACTTTGCACTCGCTGGATGTAGCTAGAGCGCTGAAGTTCTACGTGGACTGCACAAAGAGTTTTCGGAAGACGTCACAGCTCTTTGTGAACTTTGGGACTGTGAATCAAGGGAAGGCTCTCTCGAAGACTTCCATTTCCAGATGGCTCTCCGGCTGCATCATGCACTGTCATCGGTTGGCAAACCGACCGCTGCCCGGCCGTCCGAGAGCCCATTCGACCAGAGCGATTGCTGCTACCACGGCGTTCCTGTCTAGTGTGCCCCTGCTGGACATCTGCAGGGCTGCGACGTGGATGTCAACGCACACCTTCACAAGATTCTACTGCGTCGATCGGGACTCCAGGGAGGAGTCCAGGGTCGGCCAAGCAGTGCTGCGCATCCTGTTCGCCTAAGGTGAGCAGGTAAGAGTTGCTTAATGTTGAGTTGTTGTATTGCTTAATGTTGAACCTGTTGCCACCTCCCGTGGTTGTGCATGTGTGTACTGCTATGTATTCTCTTATTCATGAGCATGTGAATCCATGCCAGACCCCATGCTGAAGAAGGAACAAGTTACTTACCTGTAACTGTTGTTCTCCAGGATGGGTCTGGCATGGATTCACATGCGAACCCTCCCGCCTACCCCTCTGCGGCTCTTCACTTGGTCATACTGCCACTTTACGTGCTACCAAATCTGAGGATGGCTGCCGGAGGCGGGGCTTAGGGAGAGGGCAGTCATTGGCTGGGGGCAGTATGACCCAGAGACAAATGATTGGTTACTACTAAGAAAGACAGATCAGAAACGAAACTGATACTGATTTTTTTCTATACCGAGGATTCCCGGCCTTACGACGGGGAATATTCATGAGCATGTGAATCCATGCCAGACCCATGCTGGAGAACAACAGTTACAGGTAAGTAACTTGTTCCTTCTATAGAGAAACAAAGCTGACCGACAGCCTGAGTAAGTAGTACAACACTTAAACTTAGACCTTTGCACTTGAAAAGGGAAAGAGACCCAAATAAACAGACCGTAAACAAACTAATCAAACCAGAGATTATCCCCACCTGCTTGCATGCAGAGGTAGCAGTAAACGCTTGTGCTGGCGCTCGTCGACTCGAGGCCACAGGAGTGCTCAGCGAGCAGCGGACAGAAAAGCAGTGCTAAGACAACAGAGTGCTACAGCTGGTGCTGGCACAAGCCAGAGAACAGCAAACAGCACTTACTAAAAGCACTTCTGCAGATGCGCGCGTGTCGGTGCTGATATAGGTGTTTCTGGGTAAGGGGGTGGAGCCAGACACGTTTTTTCTCTAAAGAAGCAAACAAATTGGAACAGATCAACAGAATGTTGATCGGAGTAAGTATAAGTCTTAAAAATGATATAAGTGGCCACAGAAGTCCACATAAATCCATTTGATGATCCATACCACATAGGTTTCCTCCCAAGAGCATGGGCAGCAGAGGGTACATAGGCAGCAAACAGCACTTACTAAAAGCACTTCCGAAAACGCACAAAAATTAACCTTATGAGCAAAGCCAAGAGTAGAGAAGTCCTCTGGACATTGTGAAGCATGGGAGAGACCTGCAAGAGAATGAACCATGGTTTTGCCAGAACACTGGGAGAGAAGCCAAGGATGGAGAGATCCTCTTAAGATTAAGAAACTGGAGAAAACCAGGGAAGGGACGCATACCCCTTGGAAGCCCTGTGAAAGACCAAGAGAGAAGGGACATACTCTTAATATTGTGAAACTTACAAAGCCATTGGAAGAGTGTTATTCCCCCTGGTGCATGCGAGTCTTGTCTAACATCGAGAGAAGGGAGATATTCTTTTGAACTGTGGTGAATGACAGGAGTTGGACCTTTGTTTTGCACTTGGTTGAAACTTGTGTGTTTACACCGTGGAACTTTGCTTTTCACCATTTGAGAACATTTTGATGAAAAGACTCATATTCTGGGGAAGGGAACCAAAACCTCAGCAAAGAATCCCTCGAAGCACAGGAACTGAGAGTCGTTGTTCAGGAGAAAGGAGTAATTCTCCTGGACCAAGAACATTGGCATATTAGTTAGTTTAGTTATAAGAGTAAGTGGTGGAAATAGGATTTGACACATGATGTAGGACATTTTATTTCTTGGAAAGTTTGACAGTTTCCTTAATTTTCATTGAGGCAGGGAAACCCCTCTTATTTTTAGGTTGAGAGAGAGAAGTTTTTCCGCTTTAATTTCATTAAATATTTGTTAATGCCGACAAACATGACCTTCCTGTGTCAGTATCCTGCTTCTGCACACTTACATAACTAACACCAACAAATGAACTTTGAACAATGCACCTACAGCAACTGGTAAACGGAGCAACCCACATGGCAGGACACACCGCAGATGCAATCTTCTGCAAGAGAAATCTGGTAACAACTGCTCCCCCTATGCAGAACCTCTTAATACCCCTCATGATCCACACACCAATGCGAATATAACCTAATCCCCAATCAAGAAGAAAAACTGGAAGTGCATAAACTTTGTGGACTTAAACACAAGACTGCAATCCCCGAAATCAATTATCTTGGAGTTAACCAACATCCAAGAAAAAACTGCAGAAATCCAAAAATGGATCAATGAAGCTAGACTATGTTGCACTGGTAACACCTTTCTTCCCTTCACTAAAGAAAACCGTGGCTAGATGGTTCACACCTTACCTCAAAGCACTGAAAAGAAATTCACAGAAAACTGGAACAAGAATGGAGGAAAGACTACAATCAGCAGAAAATTGCATACCAAAAACAGATAAAACAATACAAATCCGAGATTCTCAAAGCAAAAAACTATACTACACTAAGAGATGTTCAGCATCATCGAGCTAAGAAATCCAACTGCCTACAACAACACACCCACATCCTCACAAAAACTGTGATTACCTTACAAACCACTTAAAAAACAAAACCAGACATCCAGCAAATCATCAAGACCAGACTCAAAAACACCAGCAGCACCTCTAGCCAACAGTCACCTGAACCAACTGCAAGACTATCTAACTTCTCACCTATCAAGAGACACATTCACCATCCTAGTTAAAGCAACAAAGCAGGATCACCAACAGACCCCTGCTCACCAGACATGTACAAATCTATCCTCACAGAAAAAAGAATGACCGAATAGGTCTGCAACCTCTTCAACCACTCGCCAAAAACAAGAAATGTACCACGAAGCTTCAAATCTGCATACATCAAACTACTCCTTAAAGACCACTTGTGAAACACTAAAGACCTAATCAACTACCGATCGATATCAACCATCCCATACCCGGCAAAACTTCTAGAAAGCTACACCTACAAACAAATCCTGGAATTTGTAGAAAACAACCAGCTACTAGACCAAGCGTAGGTCTGATTCAGACCAATGAGAGGAATGGAAACCGCATTACTTTCAATATGGGATGATCTAAAAACCAATGCTGATTCCAACGCCAACTCAGCGCTAATACTAGTAGACCTATCGGCAGCCTTCGACGCAGTCCACCATGAAACCCTCATCAAAAGACTCGGTGAAATAGGAATTGGCAACACGGCTCGATTATTTATTTGTTTATATATTTGTATTCGTAGAGCGCACAACTGCCATCAGGCATTGTGGCGCTGTTAAGAAGGCTTACTTGGTTACATAAGAGCTTGTGAAAAACAGACTTGGTGACAATAAGTGCTAGCAAAGACATACAGTTTGCCTGATCCAATTGGAGGGGGGGGCAGTAGCAAACAATGTATAGGGGCAGTGTAGGTGGCACAGACATGATGCACAGCTCCATTGTGAAGGGCAGCAACATTATACAATGCAAAGTCATTATAGGTTATGTGGCACAGACATGATGCACAACCCGATTTTGAAGGGTGGCAACATTATACAATGCAAGGTCATTATAGGTTGGGTGGCACAAACATGATGCAGAACCCCATCTTGAAGGCTGGCAACACCGCACAAGGGTGGCAGCAGCAGGTAATGCATAAAGTCAGTGGCACGTCAATGGTGCCAGCCACAAGTTGCATGGTGGCAACTTCACACAGGTGCATGGTTAGAGGAACAGTAGGCAAGTACATAGTGCCGATCACATGTTGCATGACGGACGCAATATACAAATGCCAGGTCAGGATCATTAGCAAATGCAGAGTGCCAGCCACAATAACCAAGGGAGCCACTATGCTCTAATGCATGGTATCAGAGGGCTAAAGTATAGTGCAGATCTCAGATAGAGGGCAGCACTTACATGCAGATGCGAGGTCATACTTAAATCCTTCCTAACCGAAAGTACGGAAACAGCGTGGCTAAGTCCCTACAACTCAACCCATATACTTCCCTCACCAAAATAGTGAAGAACATCAAAAACCACATCCAAATCCCCTTCACTCAGCATTAAACGCCACATTGTGCCAGAATCTGAAGAGCTGCATTGAAGTATTGACCCATCTGATAATAAAGGAGACTGCACCAATCATGAAATATCAAATCTTCCAAAGCCCAAACCTACTATTGCCCAGGGCACTTGACAAACGCGTTTCTGCCGTATGTTGGCACCACCTTGCAGAGTTGCATGATCTGTCCTTTTCAACAGCTGTCCTGCTAACAGCACTCAAGAGATCAGTCATCACCTAAAGAAAATAGGGTCAGGCACGGCCTTGCTTGACAATTATTGCCTGCTCTCCACTCTGACTCTAGGATCAACGTTTATTGCGAGGGCAACTACGAAACAGCTGCAGGACTGTAGCAAACATCTTTTTCAAGACAAACTTTGGCTTTGAAACCTGGGAGGAGCACGAACACCTTATTAGATGCCAGGGAAGATGACATACATAATCAAGATGGCATCCAATCTGTGGGTGTTATATTGCTTGCATTAATCAGCAGCATATATGGTTGACCACAACTCTTTGCTTGTTAGATTAGACTCCTGCATGAACATCAAAAGTGCATCTATCTACTGGATTTCATCTTTCTTGAAAGACTGAACAGCCACTATGAAATTGGGTCCCTATGCCTCTTACATTTGTCCTTCTGTGCCTGTCCCTGCTAGCCAACATACCTGACCTCTGCATGGATTTTGATATGTGCTGAGACCATACGTAATTCAGAATCCACCTCGGCGATGATGCTGCCTCAAACCACACCAATGTAGCAGCCTGCCTAACAGCTGTCAAAAATTGAATGTATGGTAGCCATCTGTTCCTCAACCCCAGTAAAACAAAAGTCCAACGATGCATCCAGGACCACACTTCAGAATCTCTGAAATATGGCCTGACTTTCGCCCAGGCCTTGTCACAAAAATTAAGAACCTGGGAGTCACTTTCGGCCATGCATGTTCTATTACTAAAAAGGCTACTACTGCAGCACTAATGGATAATAACTCTTTGACCTCTGCAAAGTCATCTTGTGGAACTCCATTCACATCATCTTAAATCCTTTCGGTGAAGTGAGGGATAGTTGGGCTAGTAAAAGAGTTAAACACGATTCCAAGATGGCCACCGGAACGTGAGGTTGCACGTCTCTATCCTCCGTTCCGGGCCATGATATAAGGAGACATGAGCAGGCGAAAATAACCGAGGATCGAGCATATCCCTCTCCCCACAGTATGTAGAGGAGTTGAGGAATACTGCTGCAGGGTCAATATCGTTTCAACTCTCCCCCCACATAATGCAGAACCGGGACAGAGCTGCTGAGCCGCACCTAAGCATGGGGGATAGTAACAGTGCAAATCCTTCTGGGCGTACAGGCGCAGGAGACAGTGGAGCCGAGAACGGCTTGGCTTAAATCGATGCAGCGTAAGAGGTCCTGCAGTAGAGCAGCGCACACCGGAAGGTTGCGGCTGAACAACTAGCGCAGCAGCAGCTTCGTCAGCGAATCCGGAGACCGTCGTGCAGAAGCATGTGCAAAGGGACGGTCCATCGCCTAAGATCCCAGAAGGAGGTGAAGTGTACAGAGCGGCAGCATACCCGATCGGGTTGAGGGGCACCGGAGCAAGAGGCGCGTTGAGGCGTGTGAGCAACCGGCCCGTTGCAGACGGAAAGGGCTACTCCTAGGGCGCGAAGCACCAGACTCGCCGAGATTAAGTTGGCAGGTGACAGAGAGGAGAGCACCGGAGCCTAGATATTGTACTGGTTACAGGCGGGAAGCGCAAAAGCAGCTGGCTGGGGAAGCCAGATGAAAATAAACCACTCGAAAGGGATTCAGGGAGCAAGTTGAGAGAGGGTGGAGGACAGCGCACCAGGCATTGAAATTCCCGAAAGCTGGGACTGGAGGACAGTTAAAATTAGGTCAAATGAAACCTGAGTCGGTGTGGGGAGACCCTGGGGAAGGAACACAAAAGGAGGAATTCAGCAAAAAGTGGAAAACTCAAGCGTGCCACAAGATGCAGTGAGTATTGCTTCACGTTGCGCGAAGACGCATTTATAACCTTCTCCCCGGATTTCAGGAAACATGCCCTGGGCGCATTAAATCTATGGAATAAATGGGGACAATATTACCACTTAGATTGTCATCCTGTTCCTGCACTGCATAGATGTTCCTGCACTGTATAAACGTGGAAGGGCAGCCTGCAGAGGCAGGAGGAAGGAGGCAGTGAATAAGGGGTGAGAGCAGTGGTCACTATTTTATAGACCCCTCACTCTCTCATTCAGTTGCATTAAACACATCAAAGAATAGACCTCTCACCCTCATAAGGAGTTACGGACAAGATGTGCGCTCACACATTTGGGTGAAGTGCACGTAAACCACCAGTGGCTAAAACAGAAATAAGGGGAAAACTCCCAGATGCCGGGAACAAAATCTAGGACCACCCCAGCAAGAGCTAAAAGGATGACCAACTCACAAGGACAACAACTGGAGCATTGGTGGAGGCAACAATAAGATGATACACAGGCACCAGCGCCGGAGAAGCAAACTGGGAAAGGAGATGCGACCGAGAACCCCCCATCATAGTATTAAACAAGGAAGAGTTGCAGGAATGTCTGCGAGAAATGGAAAGCAGGATGATGGAATTGTTCCAGGAACAATTTGGTAAAATGAAAGAGGAGCTTAAGACATCGCTATAGGAAATCGGAAAAGAAATTAACGACCTTGGGAATAGAGTAGATGTAACCGAGGATGGCTTACCGGAAATGCCAGAGAAGGTCAAACAAAAGAGCGTCCTACTCAAACAGGTAGCCAGAGCTACCCACAGTTTGGAAATCCAGGCAGAGGACCATGAGAATCGTTCTCGACGGTCCTATATTAGATTCAAGGGCCTCGTTGAATCTGTTCTGGCCATTGATCTAAAAGACACTATGCAGCAGTGTTTTAGTAGCCTTCTGACAGGAACTCAACCAGAGGAAATGAAGATCGATCAAGTGCATAGAGTAGGGCCTAAGAAAAGGGACTCGGGAGCAAGACCCCAAGACGTCCTGGTGGCTTTTAAGTCGTAAACCATGAACGAGGAGGTACTTCGAGCAGCACGACCACACCAAGACCTAACAATAAACGGGACCCAGATTCATTTATATCCGGACTTAGCTCATACTACATTACAAAAAAGGAGGTCAATGCACCTAGTCATGTAGGCACTGGTAGCCAAAAACATCATCTACCAATTGACATTTCCTTTTGACTGCTATTTATGTTGGACGGCAAGCAACAACGGATCACTACATGCGAGGAAGACCTGTCTTTGATGCATATGGAAGGAGAGGAGGATTCGACCGAGCAGACGTCAAGACAGAAACCCTTGAATGAAGGTATCAGATCCTGGCAATGGACGGCAGACAGAAACAGGAGGCATGAAAGGGAAGTAAAACTGACTGGTCCTGACATTAAATGAGGGAAAGGGGCCAGACTACCTACTAAAACAATTTGTCAATGGTGGTCCCATGATGGACGGGGAAGGGGAATAGATAAATAAACTCGCAAGACTAAGGAGGAGTGAGCCTGGACGGAGAAGAGAATGCAGGGTTATCTTGGAATCTAATTCAGGGTACAGAATATCCAGGCTGGAGAAATTCCCAGAATTGTTCAAGGCCCAACACCCTGGATTACCACCCAGGGTGTTTCGAGAGGACCTAGGCCATGGCTAGGGAAAGGGAAGGGAAATGGAGGGAGTGGGGGATGGGAGAGGATTTGGGGTTGTGGTTGTTGTATGGTCTAGATTTTACATCGGGTTTGACTGAAGTAGGGACGAGGTTCAGAAAAGGGTAAATGGGCACTAGAACTTCCCGGAATATAGCTGAGGTGAATATCATAACCTTGAATGTGCAGGGCTTGAATCTACGGGCAAAATGCCACTCAATGTTTGGGAGACTCTTACAACTCCAGGCATCTATAATACTCCTCCAGGAGATGCATCTCCTCCCCAAGGATCAACTGAGAATGTCACATAGGGCCTTCCTCAAACAATATTACACTTCCAGTGGGACGAAGACAAAGGGGGTTGTAATTTTGATAGGAGCCAAGCTGACTTTTAAAAAACTGTTCCTTTACACCAACCCTGAGGGAAGGTAGCTGTACTCAAGGGTCTACTAGGGGATCAGATAGACACATTGATTGCAACATACTCTTGTAACGAGAACCAGGATCTCTTTCTGAAAATAGGAAGTTGGTGTGAGGGACAGGTAGTTCTTGGTGGGGACTTCAATTGTGTAATGGACCCCTCCCACCCACCTCTCCAGACGAAAGAAATAGGCAATAGGGGCAACTATTCAGAGACCTGGGGGTAATATAGACATGGAGATTCTTCCATAACTTGGAAAGGGACTACACCCATTACTCAGCAGTACATAGTTTATTCAAGAATAGACATGGTTCTAGTCTCGTCGAAATTAATCTCCCAAGTAGTACAGATAGAATTGGGGTCAAATACCCACCCTGCTCCGGTGAAATTACGAATTGAAATGAATAAAGGCAATATGGAGACTAGGCCGCACATGGAGAAAGTAATCGGTAACTATTTCAAAGAAAATGATAATGGGGAAACAGACTGGAAGATAGTTTGGGATGCAGGGAAAGCGGTGGTCCAGGGAGAATGTATATCCCAATGCATAGCATATGTCAGGGAGAAAGAAGTAATTAAGAGAAAATTGGAGGGGGAGGTCAAAGAAGCGGAAGTACAACATAAAAATCATCATACACAAAAGACATTGAGGGTATTTTGGAAGATTAGAGCGCAGGTGGAAGCACATGTGGCAGGCCGCACTGCACAAGCTCTAATAAATACCAAACAGACATATTCTATGCAGGGAGGAAAAGCCAACCGATTCCTAGCAGCTAAACTGAGAAAGCAAAAAACCCGGAATTATATTAGCCAACTTAAAGATGAGCAAGATAAGCTATTTACAACGGAAGCAGATAAAATTAGAATTGTGGACAAATTTCATGCAAGTCTGTTGAAACAGGAAGGGTTGGATCGGTCTCTTCAGGCAAGTTATATGGAAGCATTACAATTACCCAAGATACCTAAAGAGGAAATGGAAACCTTAGAATTACCCATTACGGTACAAGAGGTTACTAATGCAATAACATCCCAACCAAGTAATTAGACACCTGTCTCCGATGGCTTAGGACATGGTTTTTACAAAGCTTTCAAGATACAGCTATTTGCACCTCTAACACGTCTTTTTAATCAAATAAGGGAGGAAGGTACGATCACAGAAGGCATGGGGAAACCCACTACAATACTTATCCTCAAACCAGTTAAGGAACCCACAGATTGTGCCAGTTATCGCCCCATTGCTCTACTAAATAGTGACACTAAGATCTATGCCAAGGTCTTGCCAGCTAGACTAATATGGGTGCTCCTAGGGATAATCCATGAAGACCAAGCTGGCTTTGTCGTAGGGAGGCTTATGCAGGACAACGTAAGACGAGGAATACACATAATAGACCTGGAAAATAGAACTGGGAAACTATTCTCTATAGCTGCACTAGATGCACGACAGGCTTTTGATAGCCTAGATTGGGGATTTTTGCGGATGGTCCTTGAAGACTTTGTATGTGGACCTGACTTTACTAAGATATTGGCAAATTTCCAAATATCCACAAAAAATGTCCTGGTTAATGGTCAAACCTTGGCACAGATTAGAATCCTGAGAGGCACGCGCCAGAGATGCCGTCTGTCCCCACTGATATTCGCTATGACTAGGGAGCCTTTGGCGGTTATAATTAGATAGGATCAGGGGATTCAGGGGGTAATGAGTGGAAAAGTGACACACAAAATAGCGATGTACGCGGATGACACATTGTTTTTTTTTTTTAAGGACACGAATGCTTCGCTACCCAGGTTGATGGAGAGGCTACATGAGTATGCAATAGTCTTGGGGTTCACTATAAACTACACTAAGTCTAAGGCTCTAAATTTAACTGAAGATCGAGGAGAAATAATAAGACTGAGCAAGGAGTACCCCTTAATCTGGGAAGATGAGAGCATAGAGTACTTGGGGATACACTTAACGAGCTTGTATAAAGGACTTTATGGGGCAAATATAACCCCATTGTGGAAACAGTTAACGGAAGACCTCCACAGAGGGGATGCTCAGGAACTCTCCTGGTTTGCTCGTATAGCAGTCGGCAAAATGTTGATGCTCCCCCGCTTGCTATATATAGTGGAATTGCTTCCAGTAGAAATACTACCTCGTATGATTAGAACATTACAGTCTGAAGGCATCTTCTTTATATGACACAGGAATAAACCGAGGATGCAAAGGAAAGTCCTAATGCGCTCAACGCTTCTGGGGGTGGGGGGTTGGGGTTTCCGGATGTGAAAAGATATATCTTGGCAGCGCAAATAGCGCCTATGTTGAAATAGGTGGCGGATGAGACACAAAAAGGTTGGTGTGAGATTGAACAAGCAGTCACATCTATCCCTCTGAGAGGATTACACATGCAAACTGCGGCTCGAGGGGCAAAAGGACAACTCCTAGAAGCAATCAAGGTATTGTTACGGGGGTGGGTCCAAGCACTTAAAAGGCAAATGCTGTAATATATAAATGATTGCTGAAGTTGTGTGATGAGAAACCAGATGGTTTAACTGTATGAATTGGGAAATAAATCGTATAAGAACAGTACTGGTTGTAATGTGGTAGGAATTTGTGATTATGAGTGAATAAATAAAACATTTAGAAAAAGGTGTTACACATCTTCAAATATCTAATTAGTTGAAGGATATGTACTCAAAAACATGCCATTTCATAAGTTTGTTTGCAGAAAAACAGCTAGATTCACATCTCAGTTTTTTCTGTAAATCATATAAGACTCACTCATACTCTGATTTTTTTGAATGAGATAGGCTTTGGCTTTTTGTATGGTTTATGATGTTACTTCAGTAGACTTTAATTAAACATTTTTAAAAGTGCTATGCCTTAATGCCCAGTCAACAGGTTGGAAAGAGTTGTTTGACTGTGCTATTTCAGACAAATATTAAGTAAACCTGCATTTCGCCTGAATGTGCGCAGACCTGTAAGCAATGAGGCATAGTTAGGCCTCCAATGGCCCTGTGTTACTTTCCAAGCAACCCGTTCATAAGGTTATTCCCAGGAGACAGAAACTAGTGAGTTCATAGAAGAACATCAAACTGGACACTAGCGCCTCAATCAGTAATTAAATAATTAGTGTTCAGTCATATCAGAACTGCTAAACTTATACAGCTGTCATCCAATGGTAATGGGCAATATGTCACCACAGAAGCTTTGCAGTATATTTCTGTGTCCTACTGTGGCCATAAAACAAGGCTGTCCATTACTCTGCCAACACAGTGTGAAGATGGTAAACTAACACATTTCAGAAAATGTGTTATAGCAATGTAATGTTATTTGTAGTTTGCAGAGCACACCTACACCACTCACTATCTTTTGATGCTGATAATGCATTATGAAGTTGGTGTATGCTGACGTGGGTACGCTGGCTGCATATAGATGGACTCATCAGATCTTTGTGAAATTGGGTTCTTGGCCATGTTCAGTGCTCCGAATGCTGCAGAATTGTTTACGGTAATCAAATTTGTGTGAAGTGATGAGTAGTTTTAGAACCACGACAAGTTAGTGTGAGACCAGATTTGGATTTGCTCTCTATGATTCATACCTCTGTCTCTAGAGCACTGGTTCTGTCCTCTACAACTCATCCAGAACAGGACTGCGAGACTTGTCCTTGGCCTCAAGCCCAGGGATCGTATCTCTCCAGCTCTGAAACCTCTCCATTGGCTCCCAGTGGCAGCAAGGATCAAGTTCAAGACCCTCTGCATTGTTCTCAATGCTTTCTGGGGCCTGGTACCGCAATACCTCCAACTCGCTCTACGGAAATATCTTCCTACTCAAGCCCTTCACTCCTCCAACTCATTCAGGGTCAGTCGCTTCTCCAAGCAACAAGTTGGGGGCAGATCTCTTTCTTCGACTTGTGCCTCCCTCTGGAACAGCCTCCCTGCCTCTTTGAAACTTGAGCAGAACCATCTCCGGTTCCGGAAGCATCTCAAGATCTTCCTCTTTGCTTCTGCCATCTCTCTTACTCTCCCCTTCTGATCTCCTGTCTGACACTTGCACTTGTCACCTGGCTACCCTCTGAATTCGGGCCCAGGTCCCTGCCCGTCCAGCTGCATACCTGCGCTGTCTCCTGGCACCCCCTGCACTTGTGGTCTGTATCTGTAACCCTACACTTATTAGACACCTGTTGTCTGCACTTCTAACACTCGCACTTGTCACCTGTTGGCTGCACTATTTGTTATGTTGTTCCTTGTCCTGCACTTGTCGATCCTCCCGCCCCCCCTTCACTGGCACTTTGCCCATTCCCTCTCCCCTGCACATGCGCAATCTCAATGTCACTAGGCCTAGTAAGATCGCTGTTTTTTGTCCTCCCTCTGTTCCCCTCCCTTGACTTGTTGCGCCTTGAAACACTTGTGTATAGGTGCGTTATAAATGCCATATCATATCTATTATGATTCTCCTTGTCCCAGTCTTGTTAATTCACAGTTTCTCGTATTTTGAAACATACCATGTATGCCATAGTATGTCCAGCTTTAGGGAGTTCCTCATTGGAATGGGAGTCCTTGTCCCCTAAGGTGTAGTCTCTCTTGGTGAGGTACCACTTGCCTCTACCCCTATGGAGGGAATTGCGGAGCAGGCTTACCTCCCTAGACTCATGGGGGGGGGGGTGGTGCTCCACCTTGGGGAGAACGGAACAATTCCCTCGATTTGTCCCAATACCTAAATCACTTCAGTTACAACCCAATCTTGGTACTGTTTTCAACATAAAGAGGTACAATCTATCTGAAGTAGCACAGAAATTTGGGAAATTAGCCATTACAGAGAATTCTCCCTAACAATCAGTTTGCAGATGGGCAGCCAGTGTACCACTCTTCTGCCGGCAGAGAGGTTTTCCCGTTTGGGAATGGTCAGTGCTGCTCGGAGCGCATTATTCTGAATGATTTGAAGCCTTTGTATGTTTTTCAAGCAGGTGCCGGCAAATAAGATATTGCAGTAGTCGAGCCTGGAGCCAATGACTGCCTGTGCCTTGGTTAAGCAGCTGTCTGCGGATATAAAGCATCTAGAAACATTTATTAATTTGGTAGTATAGACGGCGGATGAGGTGATTGCGTTTACTTGGCGGGTCATAGAGAGGGTGCCGTGGCGATGGGGATCATGATGCTGTCATTTTTGATGGCTGTGCAATGGGTGTTGAGCGTGTTGAGCACCGCAGGAGGCCCTGCCCGCAGGATCACTCTTATCTCCATTAAGGCAAAGGTGGTTGACAGCCTCCCAGTCCTGGATGGTTGTGTATGCGGTGTCAAGGGTGTTTGAGTCTTCTGTGTAGTTGCCAGAGAGTGGGAGGAGAATTTGGGTGTCATCGGCATAGTTGGTGTAGGCTATGCCAAGAGCATCAAGAATGTCACAGGGGCCTGGTGAAGATGTTGTAGAGCGTGGGGGAAATTCAGGAGCCTTGTGATACCCTGCAGTGGATCGGTGCTGGTGGGGCGCTGGCGTTGTCGATGAACACCCTTGTTACTGTTCCTTCTAATAATGATCTGATCCAGGCTTTGGCTTCATTGGGGAAATTAGCTGAGGTAGTGGCAGAGGATTTTGTGGTCTACCAGGGCGAATGCTGCCGACATATCGAGGAGGAGGAGGAGGAGGAGGAGGGTGGCCTTTTTTTGTCTCTGAATTTGACCATCTGTTTTTTTTAGGTCCAGAAGTGGTGATTCAGTGCAAAGACCTGGGCGGAAGCCAGACTGGCGTGCTCCTAGGATATGGTTAGTTTCCATGTAGTGCTGGATTTGTAGATAAGCTGCTTTGTCTACAAATTTGAGTAGGAATGTGACAGTTGTAATGGGCTGGTAGTTTTCATGGGCTGTTGGGTCTAGGGAGGTTTTTTTTTTTTAGAAGCAAGAGAACCCAGGCTTCCTTGAGTCTGGCAGGCACTGTACCTGTGGCGAAGGAAGCGTTGATGAAAGTGGCGATGAAGGGTGCTAGGGCATCAGCACAGTCCTTTATGTTGGAGGCTGGGCACACATCGCCTTTGCATTTGTACGGGTTTAGGCTTTTTTGGATTGATAGGACTTCCGGCTCTGAGATTGCACAGAAACTAAACTGCGGAAAGGTAGGAGTAGAGGTGGTGATGATGTTTGAGTGAGGCTGTAGAGTGGCAAGTTTGGTGTGGATCTTTGTGTAGTGTGTCAACTTTGTTGAGCATGGCATTTTGGATGCTGGTACACCATGCTTCGTCTTTAGTGGTGGAAGAGGGAGTGGTGGTGGGGGATAGGAGCTCTTAGAATAGTGAAGGATGTCTCTTGTGTCTGATTTTGCGTTGTCTATTCTGCTGTTAAAGGTGGTAGATTTGTCAGAGATGATGGCTCGTTTGTATGTTTTCGAGGCCTTGGATAGCTCCCATGTGGAGGCGTCCAAAGGGTTTTTTCTCCCGCAAGATTCCGATCATCGTTTTTTTATATCGGAGTTCACATAGGTCTGGGGTGTACCAGGAGTTAAAGTGTTTAACAGGTTTAGTTTTGCGCTGGGCCAGTTGGGCTACAGTGTCCACTGCAGATGCTAAGGTTGAGGTGTAGAGATCTTCCAGATGGCTCGAATCATTTGAGAGCAGCAGCTCTGGTTTTGGTAGGATAAACAGGGCAGGATACTGTCTATGGTGAATTTTAATCAACAGCGGGTTAATGAGGTCGTGTTAGGATAGCGGCTTTGGTCCTCTGAGGGTGTTGAATGGTAAAGGTAATGATGTGTTGGCCTGACCACGGGCAGGGGGCATTGGAGTCCATGGTGATCTGGCAATTGAGGTCTACAATCCAGTCTGTGTGGCCTTCATCCATAAAAATACTCTTGACCTAAGAGTGTTACCTGATTCCAAACTCACATCAGCCGAATTACTGTCTGTCAAACTAGCACTCACACCCAACCAAACAGCCACCATGCACCTAATCTATAGACCCCCAGGACCCGCACCAACCTTTGTCAGTGAAATCTCCACTCTCCTCCTCAACAATACAAAGATCAATTCGCAAACTATCATCCTAGGTGACCTTAACTTAGGTCTTGGTGACTCAAAAGATCCTGTGGCCTCCGACCTGGAGATCGCACTATCCGACCTTGGCCTTACCTTATACATCCAAGAGCCTACCCATATTAAATGTAGAACACTTGACTGGGTAGCTGGCTCCAATTGCAACATCAAGATCCTTAACAATACCCCCTGTCTATGGTCTGACCATCACATTATAACTTTCAACATTGAAGCCACACCACGAATCCCGTCACCTTTAGCCCCAGCTCTCCCAACTCGAAGCAAAAAAGATATAACCAAGGAGAAACTCCTCCCATTGCTACTCCCATCCCTTAACACAGCCACCAAATCTTACTCTGATCCAACCTCGCTAGCACACACCTACAACCAAACAATGCGAACTGCCATTGACTGCATAGCACCTCTCAAACTTAGAAAGGCTAAACCTCAAGCTTATCTTAACTCATGGTTCACACCACAGTTAAGATTGCTCCGCAAAGCCAAACGCTGTGCCGAAAATCGATGGAAAAGCCACCCCTCAGACGAGCATAAAGACAGTTTCCTTCTAGCCTCACTCTCCTACAAAGATGCCATCATCACGGCTAAAAAAGAATCCTTCAACAACCGCATTATTCAAGCCGATTCGAACACCAAGGAACTCTTTAAAATCCTTAGAGAGCTTGAAACTCCAGTCGCCCCCCCATCACATGCGTGAAAGTTAGTAAATGGTGTGCCAACATCCAAGCAGCCTTACTAAATAAAATCTCCACACTACAAGACAAAATCAAAGATAAACAGGACAGCCTGAAGCGCGACAACCACGTTCATTCCCTCACTAAGGCCCCCTTGCCAGACTCTACCAATATCACACCATTCGCATTCTCTCCACTCACTGTGGCAGAGGTAGAAAATATAATTCTTAGAATTAAGCCAACTAACTGCCAAGGTGACCCATGCCCAGCTCCTACTATCAAGGACTCAGCGCATGAGTTGGCCCCATTCATCACGGCCTTCATCAACTCCTCCTTTCAAACAGGTATTGTCCCGGACAATCTGAAGGACGCTTGGGTTATCCCACTGCTTAAAAAACCTTCCCTAGACCCTAACATTCCCACTAACTTCCGACCGATCACCACTGTACCATTTCTGCTCAAGATCCTAGACCGTGCCGCATACTTTCAGATCCAGAATTACTTGGAAACTAATAACCTGCTAGGTCTACGACAATCTGGTTTCCGCCCCAGACACGGGACAGAGACTGCATTATTAGACCTTAAAACTCAAATCGAGGTTCTAAAGGATCAAGGCAAACTAGCATTGCTACTACTTCTCGACCTTTCAGCCGCATTCGATCTGGTCAACCATCAGATCCTGTGCGAGCACCTCCATTCAGCTGCCAACTTCTCTTCCTCAGCTGCGGCTTGGATCAAATCTTTCCTGAGCAACAGATCCATGAGAGTCTTTGCCCCATCCGCAGCCGCGGACCCCTCCCCGATTCACTGCGGCGTTCCTCAGGGATCTTGTGTGTCACCTACACTTTATAACATTTTCACGAAACCACTCTTTGATGTGCTTGACTATCTGGGTGTCTCCTATACCAACTATGCGGACGACACCCAGATACTCATCCCCATCACTGGTGATTATCTAGGTGACACCAAGGCCCTCAACGACGTCTACTTGGTCATCCAAGCCTGGATGGCCCAACATCAGTTGTGCTTGAATGATGACAAGACGGAGCTCCTGATCTTGGGCACTGCGCAACGCCTGAGCAGACTAGAGCCGTCCTATCAGTCATTCAACATAGATGGTAATATCATTCGTGTCTCAAAAGATACCAAAACGCTAGGCTTCTACCTTGATGCAACACTCTCATTAACCCGACAAACTAATGCTGTCAGATCTGCGTCTGCATACACATGCAAACTTATCGCAGCTTGCAGACCATTCCTCACTTCGTCTAACAGCTTCACGCTAGCGAGAACCCTCATTATGGCTAAAATTGATTATTGCAGTGCTCTTTATCTTGGCACCAGCCAAGAGAACCTGAACAGACTTCAAACGACACAAAACAACGCCATCCGTGCTGCTTAAAACATTCCCCGACACCACCACATCACAGAAACCAGAAGTAAGTTAAATTGGCTACCTGTCAAACAGAGAATCTCACTCAAAACACTCGCCCTCACGCACAAATGCCTAGCCAACAAAGCCCCGATCTACCTTGGTAGTTGACTATCGCGCCACTCTACCTCACGACCTCTAAGAACAGCCCAATCCCACTGTCTAGCGATCCCCAGATTTAAATTGCAAAAAGCAGGGGGCTCAAGCTTCCCCGTCTTAGCCTCCAAGTTATGGAACTCCCTCCCTGTTTCAATTAGAGCGGAAGACTCTTTCAATACCTTCAAAACCAATACTAGATCTTGGCTTTTCAACCAGCTTTAAGGCCGGCTTCGCGCCTCTCCCCGACCTACCCTGACTTGCCGACCGCTACTTTCACCTATCAGCACTGAAACCACTGTACATATGTATATAATATCCTCTTGCAAATGTATATAATGATTCTTTATTAGACCTGCATATCGGAACCCATGTGTAATGATTCTCTGTTATACCTGCATATCTGTAACCTTGTACAAATTGCGCCCTGATGCCTCCGGGCCTGTTGGTTTGCGCGTTATAAATAAATAAAATACAAATAAAATACAGTCTAAGGTCCGGCCTTTAGCATGGGTGCGGTCATTATGTAATGTGTAAAGTTTAGTGCTTTCAGGGAGTTGGAGCTGGTGGAGGCCTAGAGGTCTGCGGGATCAATGAGGCCTAAGTTAAGATCGCTGAGGATGATAACTTGAGAAGAATCTTTGATGTTGTCTCCTTTGATGTTGAGGTTGTTTTCCTCGAAGGTTAAGATTTGGCATGGTGGGTGGTATATAATGTGGAGTGAGATTGTGCTGGTGGGTGAGGAGGATAGCTTAAGTGAGAGGATTACTCCATTTTCTTTTAGGGAGGTATTGCATGGCCTTATAATAGGGAGTCTTTAGCTATTAGTACAACTCATCCTCCTCTGGTATTAAGTCTGAATAGTGTACCCTGGGGGGATCGCTAGAGATAGGGCTGGGCTGGAGGCCTTGTAGAGCCACGTTTCAGAGATGGCCAGCGTGTCTAGATTGCGAGATGTGAGGAGGTTGTGGATGTTGAGAGTGTGGGTAGTTAGGGAATGTGAGTTGATGAGTGCACAGTTCAGTGCCACTGTTTTATCAGTAGGGCTGCTGCGGAGGACACTGGGGCTGATGGTGTTCAATGTTAAGGATCTCCGGGTGAGCGGGCCGTGCTGATATCTTGCGGGTATAGGGCGGGGCTTGTCTAGTGCTTTGTGCGTCGGGCTGTCTGTTAGTGGAGCAGTGTAAACTGCATTATTAGAGTGTGCAGTATTGGAGGACCTCACCAGGTTAGATGCATGAGAGTTAGGGGTAGCATTGTTAGCAGGGCTGTTTGGTAGCATCATTGGGTTAAATGCATGGCAAACAAGGATAGCATGGCTGTTGGGTAACATTTCTGGGTAAAATGCATGGGAAACATGGTTAGCATTCATGATGGCAGGGCTGTTGGGTAACATTTCTGGGTTAAATGCATTGTAAACGTGGTTGCATCATTAGCGGCAGGGCTACTTGCCGTTGGACTAGTTCATGAGTCAGTGTATTGAATAGATACCACTAGCTATGGTGCAGAGTCAGTTAAAGTGTTTGTGGCTTTGGATGCTACTGAGTTCAGGCTAGCTTCAACAGAGGCAGGGTAGCTTGTTTCCAGTGACAGGTTATGGGTACGCAAAGATATTCCTGTCGTAGCGGTTGCAGGGATGAGGGACTGTCCTTGTGGCTGGAGGTAGTACAATGTCTGAGGCGAGTGAGGCAGTCATTGGCGGGGCCTGAGTAATGGTCAGGTTTGTGTGACAGGCGTTAGGAGAGAACGAGGAGCGCATTCTGAGAAGTGTGTTCCTCGTAGTGAGTGGGTGTGAGCGGTGTGGTTCAATTGCTGTCTTACGTTGGATTTGGCTGATTCTTTGTTCAAAGGTGCAAGGAGTGGAGTGTATACCTTTGTGAGTGTGTTGAGGCTGTGCCTTGGAGGCAGCAGCACAGTCACAACGCAAAAAGAAAATGCCTGGTCTATTTTATTGATGAGAATGTTTGTGGTTGGTAGTGGATAATAGTATCATCTGATGGCGATAGGATATCAAGTGTGTGTCCCTTAGTGTGGGCCACCCAATGAGTAATTGGTGCAATACAGAGTCACCCAGATTTCTTAGGAATGTGGTTGAACTGGGCAGGTGATGTGTTTGGCTTGGACGTTGAAGGCAGATAGTTGTGATGGGATTGGTGTGATAGACTGAGAGTTGGATCTTAGGTTATGTGAAGCTGCTTTGCATATGTACGGTGGTTGTATGAAAGCCTGGTTTGTCCTTTGAGGCCTGACGTAGTAAGGCTTTTCACATGCAGCCCTTTAGATCTGCATTTAGGAGGTAACGTGCTGTACTATGGAGGTTATATATCGCATTAAAGTTTTTCAATGCAGTATTTAAAGTCTGCTCTTTGATTGGAATATTTATAAATAGTAGGAAGAACTAGTTTAGCCTGTGTATATTAGCATATTCCCTGTGATAAATCTCTCAGTAGCTTGTATAAATCCTTAGCATTAATTTGAAGTAAATCAATGAATTCCCCTATAAGGAAATGCATGGTGTAAGCTTGTTAAAAATCGAAATTAACCCCCTTGCGCCTAGTGTCTTTCTTTAATAACTATAGTCTTTAAAATATAGTCTCTAAGAATTGTCTCATTGTCACTGAAAAACCGAATGTATTGTGTGCCTTATTCCGAATTCTTAACATGCATTTGTCCCATTGAAACCCGATCTGTAGTCCCATTAAGAGCAATCCCCATTGTCTAGAATCCTACCTGCATGTGTTCTTGTTCTTGAAAACAGATTTCCGATTTTGACAGCTAATCCTTTTCCTTGGCTGCCTGTCACCATAAATCCAGTGTAAAACGAATTTCCGTTGCCATGTGTATTTTCTTTTGCATTTACTTTCTTCCCCAAAATTGATGTTCTTGCCTTGTTTTGACGTTGTTCTGTGTGCGGATTAATAGTCTATCGGCTTTAAAAAAAAAAAGTATTTATTTAATTTATTTGCATTTATAAAGTGCACATCGTCCCTGGCGCTGTTACAGAGTACTCAACTTCGAACATAGGCATAGCAATGCACAGGTGTGACAGTACATAGAAACAGGCACAGTGGTACAGAGAATGGCAACATGCCCTATGTTATGCTGTTACTTAGGTTACATTTGAACAGCCTATCTATATTGGTTAGATCTAGCAAAACAGTGTGGTTTTGAGCATTTTGCAGAAGGCATTATTGGATATTTCATTTGTTAGTGTTGTGGGCATATCTCCACAAGTGTAGCAACACGAATTTCCTTCCATTCTGTTCCATAGCCATGTGCATAATAAGCAAAATCTGATTCTGCTGTTTTGCGCCTAAAACGGATTTTCACTTTCTTTTCCACCCTCCAATCTTGGGGTGGGGGTTGTATTCCAAATCTGATTTTTCTCTCTTTATCCTGACTCTTTGCCACTGCCTTCCATCCAAATGGAATTACGTTAGCTAATGTTTGGGGGCGAGTGTTGCAGGGGGGAGTGCCAAACATTAGTGCTATTCATTGCTTTAAAATTGTTATTTTTCCTGTTTTGCCATTAAAGATTCATGTGAACTGGGATAGGATTTAGTAATCATTGCATTTGTATTACCCCAACATTGGTGGCTATTGTAAATTGTTTGAGCATTTTTCCTTTTCCATGAAATAATAAATTAATATCTTATTGATACACACCGGCCTGGTTCCTGGTCCATTGTGACATGGGGTGTTTGTAGAAGGTGGGTGCAAGACTGGGTTGGGGGCCTACTCAAATAAAGAACCCGTGGATGATTAAAGATAAAAAGCGTTTTTATTGTGCGCCACATTCATTGTCAGGGGAAGGAGTCCCTGGCGGGGGTGTGCCGTGTTCGAAATCGGTGACAGTTTATTAGTTTGGGCTATTAGTTGTCGCTTACAACACCTATAAAATGAAACTATTGCATTGGAGTACAGATGGGGAGAAATGGGGCATATGAGAAGGGACACCCAGCCTGTAGGTGGTGTTTGGTTGTGTGCCCACCCATTGCCTGCCCATGGCCATTGCTAACCCCTATGGCGGGTCCCACCCATTCCTGGTAGTCTATTTAGCAGTACAAAAGTAATGTTTGCTTTACTCGATAAAGACCCTGTGGCCCTCTTTCTTACTTCCCTTGACATTTTGTTTCCACAACATAAAACGCACGTTAAAGGTTACTTTTGTTCCAATAGAGACATCTCAGTATATTTTCACTGTTCCAATCAAATAAAGCAAAATGTATTTACTGTAGAAAACCATATTGAAAGTAAGAGTTACATTGACAATTTATCTCCAGTTACAGTTACATCAAGTGACCTGAAAGGCCCAGGGTTGATTTTTGATCCTGATGCAGTTGCTGCAGGGTTACAGAACAAAAAAGAAAAATATGACATTGGAAGCCAGAGACCTATGAAAACTGCTTCTCGTGTTCGGGTGGTGTTATCCAGGTACTGTACGTAAAGAGGGCCTGCTTATAATATGTAGTAAATCTGTTTCTATTGTTTCTATTGTTTTTTTAAATGCTTCTCTGTTGTCACTTTTTTATATTGAGCTGATAAGTAGCAGAGACACAACTTTGCCAGCTGTTTTTAGCCAGTGGGAAGTGACTTTCCAGCGAGGCTTCCTCTGTTGCTGGAAATAAACTCCCCCATTTTCCCTTCCCTTTTTTGGTCTCTCCCTATTACATTCCTATCGGCATTTGGGTTATGTATATTTCTGTACACTGAAGTTTGAATAATCTTTTTGCATTCACCACTCAAGCTGCTTACTATTCAGTCCACACAGTTTTGTGTCCTTATCTTTTTCATTACATTAATTTTCAGGTAGAAATGTTAAATGCTTTGACTTATTTCAGATCCTTCAGGTGCTGTGGCTGCCTTCCTCTTCCTACCATGACAAAACACTCACTCTCATCTTAAATTATGATTGAGGGAAACATTACTGCTTGCCATTCATCTTCTTTCCTACGGGGCTGCAGTTCCTGTTACCAGAGGGTTGATATTTTCCTTTTCCATGTTTGACAGTGATATCACTCTCTGTAGTCAGTTTTATTCTACTGCAGGGGTTCTCTCTTCTTTGTAGACCTAATAGAGTGTGGAATGTTGACTCTTGGTCTGACAGTATCATTTTCTTTGCAGAGAAGAGAGGAGGCGAAAACTGAAGCTGCGAGTGGTGTTGTTTGGTAAGGGGTCCCACAAATATGTCCCTGGAGTAGGACTTTTAAATTAATGCTTGCCATTGGCTCTTCCTTCTTAAAATGAGGAGGGAACACCAACACATATAACTGCAGCTATTTTTACAGCTGTATTTGTATGGCTCACTGGGAATCATTATGGTCCGCTGGAGCAGTTCATCCTTAATGGGCGAAAGAGATGCCGGATATGACAGGGCTAGTATGTATGATTTCACCATGACCTCAGTTCCTTTTTCCGTTCACTCAGTACACTTCGGGAATGTCACTTAGCTCTGCTACATTCCCTCCATCATGTCCAACCCTCAGAAGGTTTCAAGCCCTGCTTGGACTCCGGGACTCAAATGCCTGTGTCGGACCCCACAGTTTATGTCCATACATACTGTGGGAGGATGATAAAAAGGTGCATTTTGGTTTCTGCCTTTCTAGACACCACTCTTTTTTTTTTCTTTTTCCAACAAGTGGAGTCATTACTTCCGCTCGAGGGATACCTCAGAGCACCAGCTCCTACATTGCACATACCCTTTCCCACACTATCATTTACTCCAGCGGAGAAGTAGAATGCAGCAGATTGACATTTGGCTTTGGCCCCGACAGTATTCACAGGACGCACCATGCTCGATGCCGCCAGCAGCGGTTCATCTTTGCATCAGAATGCATGGCTGTGCAGCACCCCCTCATGTTTTCTTCGACTCCATCAGCGCCCAAGTCGGGTTTAAAAAAGTGCCAGGACTGCGGGTCAAAAATGTCGATCACTGACCCCCACCGCATGTGTCTGTGGTGTTTGGGCTCCGGGAATTGTACTGCCGTCTGTGGACCCTGTCATGTGATGGTCGAGAAGGCTCGCAGGGAGCATAGAGGTAAACTGGCGTTGGGGAGATATGCGTCAAAGTCACTTTCGAAGAGGGAGAAAAAGTAGAGGGATTCTTCCTGACGCAAAAAATCTAAAAGTCCTGATCGAGGAGTTGATCGCGCCACTCTTCTTCCTCTAAGAAGGCGAAGAAGAGGCGCCATAGGTCACCGTCGACCTCCACTAATTTCTCATCGGAGGTAATCCGGTGTCTACGAAATCCGATTCCTTTGCTAAGTAGGAAGCCTTTCGTAGTGAAATGATGCAAATATTCGTGAATGTGGCCTTGACCCCCTTGAATGAAAAGCAAAAGAGCCATGCACCAGTCGCTATGCATAAGGATCTTCGAAGCTGAGCTTAAAGTAGGTGTCACATCAAGATAATTCTCGACTCGTCGAAAAATCTTTGAGAGCTTCGATGGGTGGAGAGCCGAGTCCAATATCATTCTGTCGAAGAAGCACAAGGCATTGAAAACTTAAACACCAATATCGTTGTTGAAGCGGTTGACAAAGACAAGGTTTACAAGCCTTTACCTAAAATAGACAAATTTAAGTGTCTGTCAGCTACATATGAGGAAGAACAACCCTGTTATGACAATACACCACCTTTTGGTCTACAGTTTGGCACCCCCAATGTGCCAGAGGAACTTGTATCTGACAAATCTAGGCTAGGAGGTTTGTATGATAATCTCCAGTCAGCTAGTGACTTGGATACCTCGCCAGAGTTTGCCAGGCATGACCCCTCTGAGCATGCTGACTCATTGTACAGAAAACTGATGGGGAAGGTTATTGAATTTATGGGATGGACTAGGCCTACTCCACCGTTCGTGCAAGATGATATGACTGACATCTTGGACAAGGGTCCTCCGAAAGACCCAATTGTACCTTCCCACATGGCATTACAGACAAAAGTCTCCGCTAATTGGGAGACCCCGGAAACTGCGTGGTTGAGGAAGCCGTTGGGTGCACCAGATGTGCAGGCAAGACTACTCAACATGCCCTTTGACGGCTCGAGGTTGTTTGGCAGCAAGGCGGATGAGAGTTTGGAGAAGCTGCAGACCTCAAAGGCGGTGGCTAAATCCCTTAGCGCCGCCATTAGACAACCTCAACAACCCTTTTCAGTCCTTTCGTTTCTACTCCTCAATTGGAAAAGGAAGAAAACAAGCTGGCCAATGGGGTCCGAGAAGATTCCCTCGTGATGGACGAGGGAGAGGTGCTAAGTCAGCCCAAGCAGCGGCAACTTTACCCTCAGCTGCTGCTTCAGCCACCTCTAAACCACTCTTAGGCCTTAACCCTCAAGACCCCGGTGGGAGGCAGACTTTCTCAGTATCTGAATGAATGGCAGGGCATTACTTCAGATGCTTGGGCATTGGGAACTGTGGCCCAAGGTTACTGTCTTCCTTTTCCAAAAAAGGCCCTCAGGATCATCCAACAGGATTCAGCTTTGTCACAATTCCGGATCTACTCTTTGGGCAGGAAATCTTGACCATACTAGAGAAAGGTGCAATAGAAATGTACATGTAGCAGAGAGGAACAAGGGTTGATCCTGTATTTTCTAATCCCCCAAAAAGGATGGAGGATTGAGACCCATCTTGGACTTAAGAAACTTGAACAAGTTCCTCAGGAAGGACAAGTTCAAGGTGATTACCCTTTCTCAGATCCTTCAGACTCTCCAACTCCAAGACTGGTTGGTATCATTGGACCTTCATGATGCTTACTTTCATGTGCCAATCCATCTCAGGCACAGAAAGTACCTGAAGTTCGCGGTTGGCTGTTCTCATTATCAGTTTTGAGTTCTGCCATTCGGGCTGACCCCCCCGCCTGAGGGTTTTCACCAAGTAGATGGCGGTTGCGAGTCTCAGGAGAGGGGGGATTCACGTCTACCCGTACCTGGTTGATTGGCTGATCAGGGCTCATTCACGCGATCACACGAACAAGCCCGGGAACAACTCAGCATAACTTGCCACTCGCTCCACAGACTGGGCTTCTCCCTCAATTACAAGAAGTCCCACATGATACCATCCCAAAGACTCCAATTTATTGGAGCAGTCGTAGATACTACCTCGTGGAAAGCCTTGCCACCCGAGGTGAGAGCTCAACACATTTTGCAGATGGTGTTGCGCTCACCTGATATCCACGGGACGCCTTTATGCCCTGGTTGCCGGATGTCCCCCCAGATGTACTCAATTCGGGATGATGTCTTCTATGGCAGGTGGGCCTGAAAACACAGGAGGACAGGGCTTAGGTTCAGATTTCGGTTCCTCCCACCAGCCCCTTGGACTCAACCTGAAGGCCCCCCTCCTCACCTTGTTATGATGTCTGGCATGCTCTCCGTCTTGCTTTCTGCGCAGGGGCGCGTAGTTTCTGCAGGTTGAAGCGACTGAGTTAACTTCACTGATGCCAACCCATTCAACTGTCTTTAAAGAGGTAAGTTTGATTATAGTAGTCTTTGAGGGCCTTTGCTTTCTTTCGGGCTATTAATGTCTTTCCCTGATTGTTTCCCCCTTAGGTATGCAGAGGTTCGCTGGGTGCGCTGCTTAGGTTCGGCTCCTGCTGGGATTTCTGGACGCGGAGCGTATGAAGAAAGGTAGGTTGAGCGCGAAGTGCGGCGCGCTAATATCTTTTTGGGCTAACCGGCCAATATATGCCCAGCCAGGTGAGGAGATTTTGGTTGCTGCTGAGATTGCCGTGAGTAACCTGTTGAACGTTGTCCCTTTTTCTCTCCTCCCCAGGTGCTTCGTTCCGGTGCGAGCACAATGTCCTGAAGACGCTGCCAATGGGATGGAAGACCGCGAGCAGCTGGGATTGAAGGATGGAAGACTGCAGGTAAGCTGGAACTGCTAATGATCTTTTGTCTCCGCTGCAGGTCCGCGATTCCAGGAACGCCGGGTGCTGGTCTCTCAACAAGGTGAGCGCTACGCTGCTGGCTGCAGAATAACGTGAAGAACGTTCTTTAGCTTGGGTGTGGTTTATATAGCCTACCCTGTAAAGTAGTCCAGATAAAGTAGTCCGGGCTACCACACCCTAAAACACTGCACCGCACAGTCTGGTTCTTAGGGACTAGACTATGTGGGTATCTCCATGTTGGTGTAACGCTCACCTGAATCTCGCAGAGGCGCCGGTCTTGACTGGGCAACTACCGTATCTTCAAAAGTGATGTGCACCACCCGGTTGGCTCTTTGGGCTGGACCTCTGTGCACTGTATGCCTGACTCGAAGAGTAAGATGTCTGCAGATAGAAAATATGGGATTAATGAACTGGGGTTATTGGGGTGTCCCTATCTCTTTCCTTTTCTCCTCTCCTGTAGAACCCCAAAGGTTAACGCTCTCACCTTAGGTAAGTGAACGCCAAGCTCTCCATCTGCCTCGGGGCAGGGTGCTGTAACCAGTTTCTTCACTGGATAGGTAGCGCAGGCCTCTTGACTTCAGAGGACTGCTGTCCGTCGTTTACTTCACGAACGGTGAGTTCCGAATATTTCAAATGTCTTTAAAAGTCTTTTGTAATGCTGTCTCTTATTTTGCAGGGTTCCGGCGATGGCGGTTGACTGGCTGAAGTGAGTTGAGGATGGACCCGTATGCGGAATAGAAGCGCCTGGAAGCGCGTAAGTAAGCGCTTGTTGCTTGCTTCACGATGCGCACTAACTGTCCTTTTATTTTGCAGGTACCAGTTCGGAGCTGCTGAAGGATGCCGGAATGCCCACTGAGTTCGGCGTGGATGGAGTAATGGCACGTGAGTATTGAACGTTACCCAATGTCTTTAAACGCACCTTCTTTTGTCTTACAGATGTGGGATGCAGCGCGATGACCTCCGGAGCGCGTCAAGAGTAGGTAAGCCTTTGTCTTTCAGATGCAGGAATGCTGCGCGAGGCTTTGGTGACAGCCGATGGACCAGGTAAGAGATGCGCTGTCACTGAAGACCGTAGTGCTAACCTGTTCTTTCTTGTCTTTATAGATGTTGCTGAAGACTGGATTCAGGATGGTAAGACTTTTTCCTTTAGGCCCAGGATCAGATGCAGAAGACACGATGAGCGTTCTGCTGCAGAGGATGCAGAATAACGCAAAGCAAGATTCATCCATCGGGTGTGGTTTAAATAGCCTCCTGTAGTGCTTAGGTGTCTCCTTCCACAGCCACGCCTAGGTAAGAAAAGAGTTCCTGCTTTCCAGAAGAGTTCCAGTGTTCTGAACCTAGGGAGTGGCTCCTGCCCCACCCAACAGGAAAAGTAGTCCCAAACAGAAGAGTATCAGGGGTTCAACTGGCAGGTAAGTAAGCAGCATGGTCTGCTGCAGGTAAGTCCACCCAAGCATTATGAGCCCGGCGCTTGCAGCGCTGGGAATGGGCATATTTATGAGCCTGGCGCCACTGGCGCCAGGACAGGGTCCAAAAGGTCCCAATTGGGGCTGGCTGGCACTCGGAACCTGGGTTATGGGTCTGCTTCCAAGGGAGTTGGGTAAGTCCTGGCCTTTTGGAAGCAGAGATCATGACAGTTGGCTGTAGGCCTCCACATAAAAAGTAGTCCCTTCAAGTCCCATTCCAAATATGAGCCTGGCGCCAAACGCGCCAGGACTGACTCCAGGAGAGTCCCTGGTGAAAATGCAAGGCCCTTGGGGCCACAAATGAACCCCAAGCCCTAACCCTACCTGGCATGTGACCATGCCAGTGGGGTTCCTGGTCATGGGTCGTGACAGATGGTTACCAAATTCCAGAGTGCTCAGTATCTTCCAGCCTTTGATTTTCTGAGGTTGCTCTGTCTCATGGCATCCTGCATTTTCCTGGTTCCAGTGGCCTGCCTGAGAATGAGATCCCTTCAATGGACTCTCAGGACTCTGTGGTCCCAGTTCTCAGGCAAGATGTCGGACTACCTGCAAGTTCCGAACAGAGTTGCTTTACAGGACCTTCTGTGTTGGGCTTGCAAAGACAACATTCTCAAAGAAGAATCGTTTTGGCAACCATGGCCAGACGCCTCACTCACTAGGTGGGGAGCCCACACCAAACTACATATCAACCTTTTGGAGCTTTGGGCGATCAGACTAGCGCTGAAAGCCTTTCTGCCCTCTGTACCGGGAAAGAATGTCCTGATATAACGGACAACACAGTTGCCATGTGATACCTCAACAAGAGAGGAGGTGTAGGGTCACTACCACTGTGCAGAGAGGCAATGCAGTTCTGGTTCTGGGCAGTACAAGAAGGAATCTGTCGGCAGTTCACCTAGCTGGAGAGCAGAACACGGCCGCAGACGCTCTGAGCAGGCAGAGCACAGTCTCCCATGAGTGAGAACTAGCTCACGAAGTCCTTAAAGCGATCGTCACCCTTTGGGGAACCCCTCAAGTGGATCTGTTCGCGACAGGTGTCTACCAGAAGTGCAAACAGTACTACTCCAGGGAATATCCACCAAGATGAGCTCTAGAAGACACGTTTGTGGTGGACATGGAATTTCCACTCCTGTATGCATTTCCTCCAGTCCCCGTCATTCCTCATGTGATCAGGAGGTTGTGAAAGTTCGTGAAATCCATGATCCTAATTGCTCTGGATTGGGCCAGGATCACGTGGCACCGGGACCTTCTTGACTTGTCCATCTGCTCTCCAATATGTCTTCCACAAAGAGAGGATCTTCTCTCGCAAGAGGAAGGTCGGGTTTTAGATCCAGAGGTCAAGACACTCAGCCTTCACGCATGATTTCTGAAAGGCTGAGGTACAAGGATTGGGAACCACCCGGATGACGTAATGGAGATTTTGCTTTCAGCCAGAAGGGCAGAAAGTAAATCTTTGTACCGTTGCCATTGGAACAAGTTCAGCAACTGGTGCTGGGATAGAATGTGGAACCATTTCTAGGTGACACACCTATGGTGCTTTCCTTTCTGTTACATTTAGCAAATCTGGGGTTCCAGATTGGAACCATTAAGGGTTACCTAGCAGCGCTTTCTATTATGAAGCACTCCTCAGAGCGCTTATTTTAAGATCCCTCTGATAGTCCAATTCTTGAAAGGCCTTACTATTATATACCCACCAGTTCCATTCAATGTACCTGTATGGGAGCTCAATCTTGTTATAAAGTTTTTAACATATGTTCCCTTTCTGCCTTTACACTCCTGTTCTTTAAGACTCTTGACATTAAAAACCGTTTTGCTTATTGCAATAACGTCAGCCCGCAGGGTAAGTGGGTTGCAGGCTCTTTCTTGCAAACCTCCTCATACGGTATTCCATAAAGACAAAGTTACTCCCAGGGTAAAACCCTCTTTTAGTCTCCGACTTCCACTCGTCACAAATAATTAGCTTGCCAACATTCTATCCATCTCCTCATCCACGAAAGGAGGAGAAGAGGCTTCATAGACTGGACCCAAAAAGGGCTCTGTTTTTATACATCCAGAATGACTAAATTTCGCCGAGATGACCAACTTTTCATAGGCTATACTGGCCCTAAATTGGGCTTTGTGGTTACTAAACTAACAATATCCAGATGGATCATCCTGGCTATTGGCGAATGCTACAGATTAGCGGGCAAGGACCCACCGGAATGCCAAAGGGCTCATTCCACAAGGGGCATGGAACCCTCCGCTGCTCTTCAAAGCGATGTCCCAATCGATGATATACCACTTGGTTGTCTATCCATACATTCGTAAAACATTACTATCTGTATTCATCTTCCAGTTAGGGAGAACATTTTGCAAAAGCCGTCCTCCATTCAGTCTATGATTAGATATAAATTTAATTGGTCCTCTCACCTCCAAATTATTACTGCTTTGTGAGTCTATTATAAGATGAGGAATACGTGGGAGGACACAATTCATTCAAAGAACAAGTTACTTACCCCTGGTAACGGTCTTTCGCTTGGATGTTCCTCCCACGTATTCCTCATCACCACTCCCAGCCTTCCCCGCCGTACAATTTACGTGTTATTACACTTTACGTTTCTGTGAGCCTACGGTCTTGGGTACACCTGATAATTGCTCTTCAGAAGCGGAAAAAAAGAACTGTAGCCAACGGGTGCTGCATGCGCTATTTATACTGTTGATGATGTTGACCGTCGAACGGAAGCCCTCGAGGTACATGGACTCAACTTCACTGCATAGAGGGACTCTGTCGAAAAAGATTTCCAAAGCATCAAAGCTGGAGAGATATTTACCATGAGGTGAGGAATACGTGCGAGGACAATCCAATCAAAAGAACAACATTACCATGGGGTAAGTAACTTTTTCTTCTGCCATTCCTTTAATGCCTTCTATGCCTTATATGCAAAGCTAAGCTTCACCTGAATTTAGCAGTTTTGAATTATGATGCACTGTTACGGGGCAGCCTAACCCTATCTCTTGTGCACATGTCTTAACAGAATGCACACTAGGCACACTGTGAGAAGTAGCCCGCTGCATAGTCTGTCCGTTATTTACGTATATTTCCACTTCAACTCAGATAAGCAAGATGTAGAACACTGCCTTGTCTGGCGAGGCGAACTTCCATGTGTAGAATTAGCAACATGATGCAGGCCAGGCACTGCCTGAGGCTTGTAAGAACGTAGTTATACCAGCATCTGGTGACTTGCTCAAAATGTATCTGAATATGTCTGCTCATGTTGCAACATGCCCTCATCCACACATGATATTTAGTTAATATTTGTAAACTGCAGGGGTTGAAATGTGGCTTTGTTGACCAGGAGAAAAAAGCAGCTCCTGGTATCGGGGCCTCCCTCGTTAGGCAGGAGCAACGTCTGGGGAACCAGGAGCGACCACATAGTGCATAGAAAATCTAACTGGTGCGTAAAATGCAACCTCTAACATTTTATATATTATCCAATATGCTTTAAATGTCTTTTATGTCTGTCATTTATTCTTTTATACACATCCCCAAATCTACACAGTTAATATCGCATAGCTATGTTAGTATGGCAGCACTTGCCTGGGTAGTCGCATGCAGCTCCTGGTAGCTCTTGGTTTAAAGTTAACTAAACTCCTCTTGGCTATAATCAGCTCTTGGCAATTTCGAACCCTGAAACCGTATTATGAGAACCGTATGGAACAGGTTGCGATAACCATGATACATTGTATTCTGTGCCTATCAAAGGTTGTTTGATATTCCTCTTCCATTGAAGACAGTGTTATGTGAATGTATAAAAGCAATGTAAACCAGGGAAGGGGAGTTGCTGTACAGGGTTCAGTCAAATCACTTGGATCCGGTTGTTTCATTTCATCCCGTTCTATGGATGTCTGTATGCGGCTTTGTCAACTGTCATCAAAGACGCTTATCAACCTTCTGTGAGATTGAATTATTAGCTGAGTGGTGAATTTTTCCACGACACATCCCTCACTGGAGAGTTTGGTAGTGTAGGTGGCTTTGAAGTCTGACTTTTCCCTCCTTGTCCCTAGACCGGAAGAGCAACAAGTTGGATATTTCTTGCACTGCCTCTTATGTTAATGGCCTGGATTTTCTATTTTCAGCACTCCCCATCTCTGTTGATCTGCGTTTTCTTATTTTACTGTCTCTATACATCTTTTGCTCTGCATTAATCCCTCACTCCTATTGTTTGTGTGTGTATGTGTCCTATTATCTACCTCTTTCCCTTCTCACTTTCTTTGTTGCCATCTTATGTAGCTCATTGGTCTCTCTCTTCCTGTTGCTTGAATTCCTGTGTTGGATTGTCTAATGCACTATACCTAGGCACCAACAAACACAACCCCAAAAACACTGCATGTGATACAAAACAACGCCCTCAGAGCAGCACTCGATATCCCCAAAAATGCCCATATTTTGGCAGAGAGACGCAAAGCCCACGTGCCGCCTGTACATTATTGAATCACCTTCCAAACTCTCTCACTTACTCATAAATGCAGCTCATTGTCCGCTCCTAAATACCTATCCAATAGATTTTCATAGAAAAAAATCCAACAGAGCTACCTGGACAGCCTACATGAACCTTCTCACTGTTCCTAAATACAAACGTCAGAAAGCAGGAGGGGGAAGTGCTTACCAGTGGTAGCTGCTCAGCATCGGAATGCGTTACCTCCAGCCGTCAGATCTGAATCTACCTACTGGACCTTCCTTAAGAATCTGAAAACATGGCCCTTCTCACATGAGCAATTCCACCCAACCTAAGCTATATGTATCACTGACTCTCCCACGCTTAAACCTGTCTGGTCCATCTATGCTCTCCTGCACAGATATTGCACTGATAGTTCTCACCTGTATGTTAAATCACTATCATGGAAAATGCTTTACAGTAGACGATACGCCAAATTAACATGTTCATTATGCCTGAATAACTGTTGTACATTCAATTGCAAGACACACTGCCGTGTACTGACGACCTATGTACCACTATTATGTAAGACCTATTGCTATGACTTTGTACTAATCCAACCATTGTACTATTGCTGTAAAGTGCACAAGCAATTTAGCGCTCAGGTGGCTTAGGGCTGGGAACGCTCTACAAATGACAAAATAAATGAATAAATACTACATTCTCTGTACTCTCGGACCGCCAACCGCCACTTTGTTCTCCTGTATTCCTTAGGTTCAGCATTGCTCTTCCGCTCCTCTTTGTTTTTTGACATAGCACCAATAAATATTCTTCTCAATTTACAAATCTAGTGCAACTTTACCACTGGGTGCTGTAAGGATCGCATGGTGGCAAAAGTGACGACTGTTCAAGGGTGTTAATTGAACTCACACAAGGGTGAGATAAACGCCTATCTAAGCCTAAATCTACAGGTGGGAGCAAGCTATGACTATCAAATAATAATGATGCAGTCCTAATGGAGTCTTGTCAACATAAAAGAAAGGGCTTATACTAAAAAACCTATTTCCAGTCCTTACCACTAATTTACAAAATAAGGTGGGGTAATGTTCATGAAAAAGAAAAATGATAAGCCAGGATATTCTGGCTGCTGGCCTCCCTTCCCCACGTTTTCAGCACGGGACGAGGTGGTTCACTCGAGCAAAGCACATACTCTGCCTTCTGCGGCACAAAGATACAGTTCCAAAGTCACAGTTGAAGACCACCTTTGTCCAAGCATCTTTACTTCTTGCAAGCCTCTTGACTCAAGAGGGCCTAGTATACAAAAACAGCATGAAAACATTCCTTTACTTTTCCAGCACTCAATTTTGGTGTTGACCCTGGATCCCCCTCTTCTGGGCTCAGATCCCTTTCAAACTATGTTCGATAATTCTTTCTTCTGTGACTCACGGTTCACCCGAGATGCCCCTCAGCTGGGCTCAGATCCCTTTATTTTACTCAATTAGTCTTCCTCAGCCGGGGTCGGACCAATTGTGTTTTACTTTAAACTATCGAAGACTTTCAAATGTGCACTGGATTTAGCAAGACCCGTTACATTACCACTTTGATCTCAGTATTCCTTTTCCTCACACTCGGCATCAGTTGGATACCTAACAGACTTTCAAAATAACCACCCACGTGGCGCCAGACCACTCTGTGTATGGTATCTATGCTCCCAAAGTAGAATTTTAAAGTTCAACCACTCCTTTTGGTTTCCAATTATATCCGAGTCTTTGCAAACGCCTCACACACTGTTCTCTTTATACAATGTTGCGCTTGCTACCTTGCTTCAAAACACAAGCTGGTTTGGTATCAGTCTCTCCGATTCACTGGCTGTACTGTCTTTTCTGACGCTGCTTTGTTGTAGGAGCCAAGGACAGTACCACAGCGGCAATCGCACCTCCCTGCCTTGGTTATCAACGCGGGAGAGCCCCTGGGTACCTCCAACACACTGGGCAGGTTTGATCAGCCTTAGTTCCTGATTTTCGGTTTCTTACTTTCCAAGGCTCACGAAAGTAACGGTCTTTAGAGGTCACAGGTACTTCGCTCCTTGCGACTCTGTTTGGTCTCACCGTCTTTCTCCTTTTATTAAACTGTCATCTTGGAACTGCTGTTTCCTCGTGTGGTTTGCCTCGCTCGGAGTGTGCTTTCGTGCTCCGCCTTGTATTTATTTATATACCACACAAAACCCAGAGGTATCCTGGTGCTTATACTTAAGAGATTGGTTACAGTGCTTCGGGTTACAGAAAGGAAACTCGAGAGGTGATTAGATCAACAAGGAACATACAGAAGTACTGCATCACACGGAATGTACAGACAAGAGTTCAGATGCGCAGATACATGGTGCCTAACCCCATGTTGCAGGGCGGCAGCAGCATACTATCAGTATGGGGAAGAGTGTAATAATCCGTAATTGCCTGACCTTGTCTGTCCATAGTGTTGTGACATGTAAGGTATATGGCTCTGGTGGTAGTGCGTGGTCGCTCACTGTGAACTGTCGGTGAGAAAGTGTTCGTGTCGGGAAAGGGGGAAGGGTTTGAGCTCTTAGGTATCCTACGTGGTAGGATAGGGAAAAGCTGTTACAAGGAAGGGGATACCACGGCTCACCCTGCGGTGTCCCACTTCCACAAGACCCCTCAATCAGGTGATCCTCCCGCACTGGTCCACCCCCAGGAACTGGATCCAAAAGCAATGGCTGTGTCCTGGCCACCTGGATGACAGATCCCCGGGGACTAGTGGGTGGGATGACTTGAGGTTTCTCACAGTGCTCCTTTTTAGATGTGTAAGAACCTTTTTTGGCCATCAGGCTGGGCTTATAAAGTGTGAGGTTTGTCTTACCGATGCAGCACTTGCTTGAAGACGGATGTTTTACCAGCACTGTATGTAATTACAACTATAAGAGCCCAGATGAGATATGTGTTTTGAGCTATTACAAGTATAGCAGCCCTCATGGGATGTGCTTGTTCAGAGCCATTACAGGTATAGCTTCCCTGATGAGATGTGTGTGGTCTGAGCCATTGCAACTTTAGCCGCCCTCATGGGAGGTGCTTCTTCTGAGCCATTACAAGTATAGCAGCCATCATGGGATGTGTGTGTTCTGCTTCTGAGCCATTACAGGTATAGCATACCTGAGGAAATGTGTGTGCTCTGAATCAGTGAACATTTAGTAGACCTTTAAAAAAAAAAATTGTTTTATGGTTTATTAAAAACCTTTTACAAAACGGATTATTTCATACAATTAAACTGTGACAGTTTATTAGTTTGGGCTATTAGTTGTCGCTTACAACACCTATAAAATGAAACTATTGCATTGGAGTACAGATGGGGAGAAATGGGGCATATGAGAAGGGACACCCAGCCTGTAGGTGTTGTTTGGTTGTGTGCCCACCCATTGCCTGCCCATGGCCATTGCTAACCCCTATGGCGGGTCCCACCCATTCCTGGTAGTCTATTTAGCATTCACATATTTAAAAACTATAAACGAAAAAAAGTAAGAGGAAAAAGAGAAATAAGTTAAATGAACATATATCAAGGAAGGGTGAGTAGAGGATATGATTTGCAATTAATAATATAATTCATTCTTTTGTTACAAAATCAAAAGTAAAACAACAATGTGAGAAAATGTAAGAAGAATGCATAGTAAGACAATTAATAAAAAATAAATGTGTAATTCATTCTTTGGTTACCAAGTCCAGAGTAAGAATGTATTTTTCTAAAGCTATCTGAACTCTCTCAGATTTAGACATAATAAGTTGTGTCCATAACGAGTCAGTTGTTAAAATGATGCGATTCTCAAATAAATGTTTTAAATAAATATTACATTTACAATTGCGTTTTTGACGTTCTGAGATCAAATGTTGTATAGTTTCCGTTTGAGTCGATACACATTTGAACCTGCAAAGACTCTTCTCTTTTTTCAGTTCTCATCGTCCGAGTTAGATTTCTCTTGTATGAGTCAGATTTAGTCGCAGACGAAGAATTGTTTGGGTAAGTGTAGGTGTCGGGAATTTGATCATATAGTTTCCGTGGACTTCATCCTTTTTTAATAGTTAAGCCAGGCAAATTCGATTTATAGCTTTTTGTTTTTTCTATGGTTACAGTCAAATCATATTGTTGCATCTTCAACTTAGCACGATTAGGGTTCTGTAGCAACAGCTCTTCTATTATATCTGCTTCGCTTAAAGTATCTTTTATGAACTTGCACCATGATTGCGAAAATTGTTGGTCAGCTTTCTTCATAAATATTGCCAATGCTGTCAACACAGTTTCTTGAGATTCCCCTACAATAAGTTTCCTATGCAAACTACATAATTTCCACTTGTACATCCCATATAGGGATGGAATGGCAAGTTCATATCTTAGAGTAGGTACAGTTTTTTGTAGGTAAATGATAAGTACTGACTTAATCGAAAACTTCCCGTATTTCTTTAAGATGATTTTAGCCTGGGAAATAGCTGTCTTTAATTTGACTTTAATATCTTCATAATACAGTGTATCTTTAATACAGGTACTGATGTTTACTCCTAGATAATTGTATACGTCCACATTTTCTATGGCCTTGTCATCTAAGTACCATTTTGCGAATCTCGCTTTTCTTTTGTTTTTCACTGGATAAATATACATGATCTTTGTTTTCTGCGTATTTATTTCTAAATCATTACGTTTAGAATACTGGCCCAATTATGAGAGAAGGTTTTGCAGTCCCCTAGGTGTTTTGGACAGCAAAACCAAATTGTCAGCAAGGAATAGAGACGTTATCTTCACTTTTAGATCTTGTGTCATATCTGATATGAAGAAGCTAAAACGTGTTGCTGCCAGCAGGCACCCCTGCATTAATCCTCGGTTTGTACAGATGGGTCACTTAGCACTCCTTCTTGGGTCAGTCGTATCTGTATCGAAGGTTTTTGATGTAGATGCTGAATGAAATATAGTAGGTGTTCTGGGCAGCCAGCGTTCTTCAGTTTATTCAATAGTTTATTTTGCAAGATGGTGCAAGATGGAATCAAAAGCTGCCCTGAAACCTACATACCCTATATATAAAGTTTGCTTGATTTTAATCATATGTAGTCTGTTCACAGTTATAATGGTCAGATTGACGGACGTACCCAGGCCTTTTCTGAAACCCGTCTGACATAGGTCTTGCAGATTTTTCTCTTGTAGCCAGATCTGGAGGTCTCTCATGATCAAACTTGCAAAAGGTTTGCCTGGAACATCCAGCATGGCTTTGGGTCTATAATTCTGTGGGTCTTGTCTATTGCTTTTTTTGAATATTGGTATGATGAACGATGTTTGCCATGAGTTTGGAATTCTTTTGCTAATGTTTACCTTTTTGAAGATTTAGCTAATTATTCCTGCCCATTCATCTGGTTTCTGTAACAGGGTGAAATTTGTGAGACCGTCCGGTCCATGAACTCTTGATTTACTTAGCTTTAATATAAGATTCTCTGTCTTCCATATCAAACTCAATAGGACAGATTAAAGGCGTACCTTTTTTGCATATGTGCTGATCTTCTATGGAAGCATACAGCTTTGTGAAGTAACTTCACCATTGGAATTCAGTTACTGCATTTATCTGTAATGCTTCTTGTGTTTCACAATTGTTAATCTTAAGCAATTCCAGATTTCTTTTGAGTTCTTTTTTGCCAGACCTGTCAACATATGTTGGCCATCATTTTGATAGATCAAGGACTTCCGCGCTATTAACCAATTTTTATAACTGGTTTTTAGTTTAACTTTTGCAGTTCTTTCTGCTATAGGCCAAGTTCTGAGACTCCTTATCTCTCTTCTAAGACATTTCTTATATAGGTGGATTTGTTTATCATAGACGTGTCTACTCTTAAATCGAGGTTTCTTGCCTTCGAAATTATTTAAAGGCTTGGAGTGCAATAACGTAGTCATTTGTATCTTTGATGTTATATTCTGTTTGTTTCTTTAGACTCTGTAATAGGTCGGTTTCGTCTTGCTGATACGTAGACTTTAGAGTTATATAGTTGTTTTTCAGATTTAGCATCACGGCTTTGCCATTTTAAGACTAATAGATTGTGATCACTTATGTCGTGTGGAACGACTACAAATGAATCCACATGTGGGAATAGCCGATCAGTGTAGATCTAGTCAATGATGCCATTTTGACAACCATTTTTCCACGTTGCTACCGGGGGGACGTCAGTTTCTATTGATCCATTTAGCATTATAAAGCCAAGATTTTGCAATACAGCAATCCAGCTATGTGTTTCTGAAGCTTGCTTTTTTTTTGTTCTTGCATAGGCAGTGAATATTAAGATCACCTGCTAAGATGGTTGAATATATAGTAGAGTGTGCCGAAATCGTGTCAAGTAATTCTCAGTTACAATAAAGAAACATTTCATACTAGATGCTTTATAATTCCAGTATATGTTCAATACTGCAATGGTTATTTTCTGGATATGTACTTTCACAAGTTGGATGTATTTATTAGGTTGCTTCCGTTTTTCAATCTGGCCTCCAGAAGATGTTCTTATGGCAACTAAAAGACCCACCATTGGTCTTCCTCTTTTTTGCTTTATGGCTGGTACACTGGACACTTCATAGCCATTCCAAATGGGGAATTCATCAAGCCATGTTTAATAGCACTATATCGCTTAAGAACATCTCATTATTTAGTGTGTTTAGAAGGTGTTTGTGTCCACAGGTGTTCCAGCTGGTAAGAGTAAACTCTTGTTTTATTTGTTGTTATGATTGTTCACTTGGTCAGTTCTGGTAAGAAAAGTTTCCACTTCTTTGGCTATTCGCAGACTGTTGGTGAGCATTTAAAGATGGCTTACATGTCGTTATTTTAATATTTGCTCTCACATTAGAGTCTGTCAAGTATTCATTGTCATGTGTTTTAGTTGCCAGCTTTGATATTTGTTTTTCATATCTGGAAGTATATACTTTAATTTGTTTCTGTTCATTGCAGTTTTCCTCAACCTGGTAAATCTCAAATCCTAGGTTGAATTAATCTCTTTTCTCATCCCAGATGGTCTTGAGGACTATGCCTAATCTAATGTGTAATTTTGCTGCCGTAGAATCGTTGCGGTTCAAGAATTCCACATGGTTAATATGTATTGATATTATTTCTTCCAGCTTTCGTACGTCTATAAAGATGTTTAATATTGACATCCTGTTTAATTGGTATGTGGGGAAGCCATCTGTTCTACGTTGCATTAATATTTTGTAGCATTGTTGATAGGTTTTTGTTTGCTTTTCAATGTTGGGATTAGTAACAAACCCTTGTCCATTTTGTTGTTGTTTACTAGCTATGAAGTGAGCATTTGTCACATTCACTTCTGCCTTTTGTTCTTGTTTATTAGATATGGGGTCAAGTTTCCTCGTATTCCACTGAGTTCTATATTCTTTGTGTTTTAAAATTCTTTGCTCATTTTGAGTTCCATGCATAAAGCTGTGCACTGATTTCTCAATTTCGTTCAATTTTTCCTCAAGTTGTCCTATCCGTTCCCTATTGTTTCGTATGCTAACTTTCTTATGTCATTCTTGTTTACAACTGTATTTCGAAGGGATTGTGTCCTTCGACGTATTCCTTATCTATGATATTTGTATCTCCAGCTTGCTTGCCTCGGAACATTTTTTTCCCAGTAGAGGGCGCTGTGCGTCGACGTCCGTCGAGTAGGTGTTCCTCGACAGCCACCGTATCGATGCCATTATGCCTATAAATGGCCATGCGCAGCGTCTGTTGCTCAGTTCCATTTTTCCGCGCTTCGTGTGCCTCGGAATACCCTTGCTCAGTTCGTCAGTCGAAATATATTCATATTTCCTCGAGAAAACTGACTCGTACTCGATGGCTTCCTCCTCCGACCCGACGACTCCTTGGTCCGGTTTCAAAAAATGCCGAGACTGTGGGAAGAAAATGTCGTTGACGGATCCTCACAGGATCTGTTTGTGGTGTCTGGGAATCGAACACCAGTGTTCGGAGTGTGAGCAATGCCTATCCATGACGGCGAAAGCCTTGAAGGAGCGTAACGGGAAGCTCGAGAGAGGTAAGTCAGTTTTAACGTCCTCGAAAGTTTCCGCGGTAGAGTCGAGACGTTCGTCTCCTCACCGTCGAAAGCATTCTCGGTCTAGGTCTCGAAGTGGCTCCCACCACTCGTCGAGGTCTAGACACTCGAAAAAGAGACGTACAAGATCTCCTTCGTCGTCGTCTTCTAGTTCCCCTGAAAGAGTAAATTGCCCCACAAAATACAGCTCTCAGGCTGAGTGGGAGGAATTCAGAAAAAAGATGCTAAGCGTCTCCGAGAAAGCGGCCTCGACCCCCTCGAAGGGATTCACGTCTACCCCTACCTGGACGATTGGTTGATCAGAGCAGCTTCTTCGGAACAAGCTCAGATCCAACTAGATTATGTCTGCCACTTCCTTCACAAGCTGGGCTTATCCCCCAATTTAAAGAAGTCACAGATGATACCATCACAGAGACTCCAGTTCATTGGAGCAGTCCTGGACACGTCCCTGGAAAAAGCCTCGCCACCAGAGGTGAGGGCTCAAGATATTCTGCAGATGGTCACCAGGTTTCAAAATGCCCAACGTCTCCCAGCCTTCGACTTTTTATTTATTTATTTTTATTTTTATAACATTTTTATTTATATATATTTATTTATTTTTTATTTATTCTAGCCATTCTGGAATGCTACAAACTGGCAGGAAAAGAGCCCCCTCAAAATCTAAGGGCTCATTCGACCAGGGGTATCGCAGCCTCCTCAGCTCTTCAAAGAGGGGTACCAATTAGAGACATATGTGCGGCTGCCACATGGTCATCCGCACATACCTTTACCAAATTTTATAGCCTGGATTCCTCCTCTAGTCAAGAGACTAGATTTGGCAAAGCTGTGCTACACTCTGTTCATTCTTAAAGAGTAATATGGCATCTCTTACTCCCGCCTCCAATCACATACCACTGCTATGGGAGTCTATCATAGATGAGGAATACGTCGGAGGACATAATCCCTTCGAAGAACAAGTTACTTCTTACCTGGTAACCTTCTTTCGATGGGATGTTCCTCCGACGTATTCCTTATCGCCCCTCCCATCCATCCCCGCAGTAACATTTCCCTTGTGGTTGCAGTTTACGCTCCTTCAAGGGTAGTAACCATTCATGCAATAACGACAACTCTACAAAACGGAACTGAGCAACGGACGCTGCGCATGGCCATTTATAGGCATGAGGACGTCGGCGTCGATACGGTGGCTGTCGAGGAACACCTACTCGACGGACGTCGACGCAAAGCGTCCTCTACTGGGGAAAAAAAATTTCCGAGGCCAGCAAGCTGGAGATACAAATATCATAGATAAGGAATATGTCGGAGGAACATCCCATCGAAAGAACGTTACCAGGTAAGAAGTAACTTGTTCTTCTGTTGGTTAATTGTTTCAAAGAATTATTCTTGCACTTTTGTTTTTTAATTTATTCCAGGAGATCATCTAAGGGTTCTTTCTGGATGTCATTTGTTTGTCCTTTTGGCTGTATGTTTCTTTTTTTCAGCGCTGCCCTTGTCTTGTACTTTTCTGTAACCTCCATAACTGAATTGGATTTGTTGGGTTTAGGAAGAGTCTATGATTTAAAAAATGTTATGGAATTCGTAGCTTGTCATACTGTACTTGTTTTGATATTTTTAGTTTTCGTTTGTGGTTGTTTTTATAATAGATTTTGTGTTCTCTTTTACTTCTTTAAATATTCCGAGGTTCGTTTTTCGTTCTGCTTTTTCTTTAGTCTGCTTTATATAGATTTCTATCAATGACATGTCAGAAGTAGAAACTTGGCATATGTTGTGTTGCGGAATGGAATTTGCATTCATGTCAATAATTTCAACCTTTCTTGTTTGGTTTGGTAGGTTAGTTTCATTTTTTTTTTTAATTCAGATGAACCGTGCCTCGTTTAGTAACTTGCAATCTTTTTTTTTTGTTCAGTTAATATTTTTTGTATAAGGAAATTTTGATCGTTCATCTTTTTATCTATTGTTTCTAAGAGTTTTGTTATAGTTGTTATGGCTGTGTTCATAGTGACAAGGGTAATTCTACCATAGTAGGATGTTTGTAGTCCAATTGTTTTGCTATTTGTGTGTCTTCTCTTTCTATCTGTTTGTCCAAAGTTTATTTAGAGAATGAGATTGATAGAGCTGATGAATTGTGTAACTAACAATCGTATAATAAGGGAGATTCAGATAAACTACAATGCATTATTTCTTTGATAATTTCCAGTATTTGCGGTGGAGTTTGGAGGGTATTTCTTTACTTTAAATTAGTTGCGCTATGAGCTTTTGCCTCGTTCTCTCGAGTTTGATGTTTTAATAGTTTATCTTTTGTCTGTAATGATTGTTCAATTACTTTTACCGTACTATCTTCGTCATAGGTATTCATAGTTGCCATCTTTCCATTCTCTATTAGCTTTTTATTTATAGATTTTTGTTTCTCTTTTATTTTAGTGGGAGATTCTTTTTCAGTAAGTGTTTTTCGTTGTACGGAGATGTTGATTAGTTCAATTGCATTTTAGAAGGCATCCCAGTTCTTAAAGTATAAATTGGTGCCAGGATGTAGCTAAATCATAAAAAAGGATTCATTTTTAAAGGCTTTGATTCGGTGTCGCTGCAGTAGTTTCCCGATGATCGGCGGCACTCAGGCCCACAGTCATTCTAGTACGTTGAAGGCAACAATGGCACTGAGAGGTTGAAATCGGTTTTGGACTTGCCGGGAGTTCAACAGCACACAGGGTAACAATCACTCCGGCGAGTTGGTAGCAACAGTCGACCCGACAGATTGGAGACAATTTTGGACTTTCCGAGAGACCCCAGTCAATTCGGTAAGTTGATAGCAACAGTCACACCGATAGATTGGAATCTCTTTTGAAATTACTGCGAGTTCGAAGGCGCACAGTCACTCTGGCAAATTGAAGGCAATTTTGAACTTTACAGGTGTTCAAAGGCACTAAGGATAACAGTCACTCCAGATAGTTAGAATCAACAAAAAAAAAGGTTTTGTTTCACCGCTGGTGCACCCAAACTGCTCGCTTAGCACTTCTAAGCTATCGCATCTGAAGTTAAACCGCAGTGTTCTCGGTGGGGGGGGGGCGATCACACGCTTTGGCACACAGTTGTTCATATTCCCTCACTTTTTGTTGGTGCTCAAAGTTTGTTTATTTGGAATCGCCTTACTAGCAGTCTTATTTGGATAATGGCGAGAACTTTCACAAGTACTTAGCAAACACACGCGGATATGAAATGACAATTTCCTTACAGTCCGCTTTTCTTGTAGTGATTTGCTTCTAAGTAGGAGCTCCCGCCGCTCCCTAAGACTCCACAAGACTCTGCTTGACTCTGCGCCGCTCCGCGGAGACATAGGGTTTTTAGGTAGTTCACTCCTCCTTTTTTGATAATGATGGTAAAAAGACTTCAGCAGTGAAAAAACAGCCAAAACAAAACTCTGCACAGTTTTCACTCCAGCTACTCCACAAGACTCTGCTTGACTGATAAGTCAAAAGCTGTCAGCTCTGTTACAATTGAATGTTACCCTCATTTTAAAACATACCTCTGATGCAGATGCATTAACTCACCTATCAACAGAATTTGAACTAACGTTACACAATGATCTCAACAGCAGGATTATTGACCCACTGAGCTACCTTTCGCAACAGGCTGTTCACTCGGAAACGCACATAGGGTTAGAACACTGGCAGTTCTATGTGACATAACTGGATTGTCAAAAGCTCTCAGCCTCTTGAGAGTATCCTACATGAGTTAGCAGATTCATAATGAGGCTTTGAAATGTGCTAGATTTTTGGCAGTGGGATTCAGTAATGGGACATGGGAGAAACATAGGTTTTTAAAAAGTGCTAGACCAAATAGAAGTGAGTATATGACAGCACTGCCATCTTCTCACACTGTTTGACAGTTTGCATCACACCAGCTCAGGAGGATGGTGGGAAGGATCTACTTGAAAATACCAAATGTTGAAAATCTTGCATATAAAACAATACATTTTCTGTATTTTTAAGGTGGGGAAAGACCACCCTCCCACCGGCAGCCCTCCCAACCCCGCCACATCCCTCCACTATATTAAATAGCCCTAAACATTCCCCCATCTATTAATTTTTTGCAGTAATGGGATTCAATATTTTGTAGTGATACTGGTGGGAAGAGCTTAGACTGTTCTTGCTCAGTACTTTCAATGCCAACACATGTTTGTGCTTTGTCATTACAGCAGCTCTGTTAAGAAATGAAGGTATTGTCCAATAATATAGCAGTCCTGCTAAGAAATGTTGGCATGATGCAATCAGCCTTGCTGTGAATAATTGGCATTGTGCCATGACATGCGTATAGCAGCTCTGCTGATAAATTAGGCTATTTTGCCTGAATATACAGCAGTCCTGTTGAGAGGTACCGGTACAATCTGTGCCACTGAAAATATATAGAGCACTGCTTCTACCTGCATCCATGTACTGGCTTGCTGTGGGTGGGTGGTCGGTCAGAAAGGGAGTTAAAGCAAAGTCCAGACCACATGCTCAGCTATTCATTGTTCTTTAAGACCACAAACTAAGTACAGTGCACTTTCATGCATGTGCATGCACGCAAACACATGCACTCTTAAGACTTTAAAATACATCTTCATATGGAACACCAAAAGCTGTTCCTTCTCACAAATGCACAAATGCCAAACAACTGCTTGCTGGGAGGCTCTCCTAAAACGTTAAACCCCAAGCCATTAAATGCAATTGATGCGCTTCCATGATGAAAAGAAAAAGTATGAAATACCCATGCTGCTGCAACTGTGCTGCCTCTATTAAAGCTGATTAAAACTGAGGAAAATGAGGCAACAATGCAGTCTTAGTATAAGATAATTTTCATTTGACACAATACTACGTGTCATAAAGCAATGTGAAAAGCATGTTCATGCTTCAAAATTCTTTATTAACACTGTAACCTACTAAATGCAGGCAGTTGAACAAAGTGAACAAAACACAAATTCCCTTCTACATTACTCAAAGTATAATCTTGATAGAATTATTAACAGAGGGGAGTGTTTAAAAAATAAACAGAGCAGGACTCATCCCGGTTGCTTCTTTCAAGGAACTGTGTGGATTTCTAAAGTATAGAGTGGATTTGCAAGCTGCTGCTTGCCAATAGTGAACTCCATGATTTATGGAGGTTCTGCTATAAATAGCATGTATAAGCTGTACGCAAGCAATAATTGAAGGGGCTGTCTTAACAAGATTTCTGTGCATAAAAAGGCCAAATATGCACCTTATCTGGAGGGCTGGCTATGCCCTTTAATGGGAATGACCTATTTGGAGCGAAGACTGGCAAATACTTGCAGAAATTCCAAACCTTAAAGGCCACAGCCAATTACATAGCACCAGGCTACCTTAATTCTAATCCAGCCATCACTTTGTTTTGATGTATTCACCCGAAGTGTGACAAGTATGCCCAGGCATGGATGCTGAACTTGCAGGGCCTAGAGACCCAACCTACTCCTCACTGATTGTGCTGAAAAATGTCTGGGGATGCTGGTGCTCTTGTGCAGAAGGGATGTGACCTAGCGGTGTGGGCTGAACTGACATTTTTGGCATGGGACCAAGCCTGATTGGCATATGGTCTTTTGCCTTTCTGTAATGGCTTGGCAGGCTAAAGAATCATGGTTTGGAGGGAGTATTTCTCGACCTTTTAGCCATCACCTTTTGTTTAGCCTCAGTTGTACCTCCAGCCTGGGATGTAATTCTTGTTGTCCCTTCACCTGCTTTGCCCACCTTGGCAGGGGACAGGCACCTTGAAGCAAACGCAGTGCCCCAAGGTAGATACAGAAGGGCCCAGAGAGGAGTCTTTGCTGCCACTGCTGTCGGGTTGCAGCAGCCCCCAGTGCTAAACCACTGTGGATTGGTCTTCATCCATTGGACTCTGGTAGGAGGGAGACTGTCCCTGTTGGTTGCGATGTGGCCTTGTAATACTAGTGACGCTTGGGCCTTGGAGGCAGATATTCAGAATTATTGTCTATCTTTTCTTGAATGCTCACTATATCCGCCTCCTTCTGGCCCTCGGCTGCCTCCTTACGCTTTCCTATTGTAAGAGGATTGCTAGGTTCTACAGAAGAGGGGGCCATAGGGGTTGGTACCTTGTTCAGAGTGAGGGAAGGGCTGGTACTCCCTTTATCTTCTGTACCTGAAGCAAGACGGGTGCCTACATCCCATAATGCATCTGAGGCTCTTGACTTTGTACCCATGAACGGGCAAAATCAAGAAGGTCACCTTGCCCAGATTCTTCAGGCCCTTGAGCTGCAGAACTGGTTGTTGTCGCGTAACATCCAAGACACCTGGAAATGCCCACTACCAGATCTGAAAGTTGCCGGTCTGCCCTTCCTTGGCACTCAAGATCTTCAACAAATTGCCTACGGTGGTGGTGGATCATTATGTTATGCTACAGGTTCTTATACCACGCATCATTGCCACCTGTGTGGTCTCTTGGTGCTCTGTAATGCAAGGGGAGCGGAAATGGATTAGTAGGGTTGAGCCAGAAAAGAGCAAGTGTACAGTGATGTGCTGTTGGCAGCTTCAGGTCCATTTACTGAATGTAGGATCTCTGATTGGTGGCTGCCATGTGGTGGTGTGCAAGGTTTTGTGTGGTTTGTTTTTTTGTGGTGTTGTGAAGTACTTGCGGATTTGCTGTAGAGGTAAGGTTGTGTTTAGTTCAGAGTTTGAGAGGTGTATGCAGAAGGGTGCGTTATTAGTACATTACCTACCCCTGCTGTATTGCCTAAGTGTGATTGCTATCCCTTTCCCTGTGGAATATTTCTTGAGTATGGCAATTAACCCCACTGTTTCCTCCAGCACAGGTGTGCTCCCTTCACCTGTTATCAGCCTGTGGGTTCACTGGGTTCAGCGCATAGCCCTATTCCTTTGTGTGGCGTATTTCACACCCTCTGTGGCTTGATTAAGTCAGGCAGTTCTCCCTCCTGTTTCCACCTTAGGCTGTCTATCAGTGGTCGGGTAAGTCAAGCACCTCTCCCTCCCCTGTTTCCATATTTGGCTCTCTGTCAGGATGGGCACCTTCAGGTCTCAAAACCCCCCTTCCCGTTTAGACGCAGCTCTTCTCCTCTGCCCTCCACTCCGGTTCGGCCTACTCTCAACTCGTTTCCAGTTGTGTGCTCATTTCATGTTGCGTGGATGTTGTTCAGTCGCCGCAGGTCCTCTAGCACTGCCCTAACCAGCCGGCCTTAATATCTGGCAACACCACAGAACAGCGCCCTGGAACCTACTATCAGCCACTTGCCCACCAGCATAGCTATTATCAGCCCGTCTAATAGCTTTGCCACAATACTAAATATCACCCAGAATTATGCCTTTAGACTCCGTTTTTGCTGAGTTTGAGTTTCCTCAGCGATAGTTTGTTTTTGCTTCATGGGATTTTAACTCATTTTTGACATTTCTTATGAGATCTCAGTTTGAGCACCTGCATTTGTGCTTGTCAAGACTTTTTATTTTGAAGGTGATTTTCATGGTGGCCATCACATCTGTGGGACGGGTGATGGACGGTGAGTTAACTCCAGGCCCGGTTTGTTATTCCTCCCTACTTAGTGTACTCCAAGGAAAAGGTGAAATTGAGAATATTGTCCTCCCTGACCAAGCTTGTGTTAGGAAAGAAAAGATACATTTTTCCTGTATTCTTCCCTGTGCCTCAACCTTCTAAGGCAGACAGCCTTTTGTATTGGCTCGACCATTTTGTGGGCCATCCGCTACAGTGCATCTTGGACAGGCAACATAACCAGCTCTTTGTGGGTTACTCAGGTGAACGTGTCTGCACGGCTGTTATAAGCAGATCCTGTCGAGATGGCTCCTCCTCTGCATCCCTGAATGTTATGAATTGGCTGTGAGGATGTAACTGATGGTCTCGAGGCTCATTCATTGAGAGGCATTGATGCCAACTCTTCCCTGCAGGGAGAGGTCCCTGCTTGGACTCCCTCAAACAGCTACTTAGGTTTTACTGCATGCGTATGCCAAGCATTACTGCCTGGATTACCTAGCAAGGCAGGATGCTTGATTTGGCTGAGCCGTCCTCCAAGGTTTTCAGATGTAGGTAGTAGTTTCTTGCTCTCCTTCCCTGTCCGCATTTCTGTAGCTGCTAGGGGTGTATATCGAAGACGATTAATGTTCAGCAATGCTCTTTCTGATGTACTAGCCCTCCCACAGATTCATCATCATACTCACAACCAATCCCTTCTTGACAGATAGCTCAAGCACCTCATCTGTTCTCATGTGGTCAGTCAGCTGCGGAGTGCTTGTGGAAATAACTGAACTGTGGAGAGGGGATCCTGCTCCTCTGCATATATGGCCCCCGATTAGCATATGGGCACTGACCATTCATGGGTTCTCATCACTTCTTCCCAGAGGCGAGCTCTTTCCTATGACGCTAGGGAGGTGAAGCCACTACCCAATTGTCCCCCTGGGGGTGGTAATACGTGGGAGGGCTTCATGGGGAGAGACTCCCCCTGGGGGAAATGGACTCCCTTTCCTTTAGGAAATGCCCAGATAACCACCTAAAGGACATCGCTACACTCTCACCTTTCTAAGGTATCAACCCCTCAAGTCTCTGTTTATTACTGTGATGCTGTTGGTTGGCAGCCAACCATACTATAATGAAGAAGAATGGAGATCAATCCACACAAAAAAAACCGGACAGTCTGCTGGCGAGGAATCGGCTAAAAGGTTTAATAAGTGAGGAAGGACTCGATAACAGCAATAAATTTGAAGCCTCTCCCGCCCGGGGAATTCGAACCAGTAGAGGAGACTGAAGGCAAACATGCAGCTTAAAGGATGCCGGCAGTGGACCACGAGAGTCCTTCAGAGGCTGAGGTAGAGAAGGCCTGAGTGGGAGTTGTAACCTGGCAGGCCGTAGCGTGACCTTGAGGAGATGGACCGTGAGGTCTTGCAACAGAGCGAAGACCGGCTGGCTGGTGGAGTCACAGAAGCAGAGCAGAGTCATGGAGCACACAAGAAGAAGCAATGACCTGACACCCTGCGAAGAACCAGTAATGTACTCCAAACGAGACAAAGGTAACGGGAGTTACGGGAGACCCATTAAGGGTTTGGGGAACTGTTAAGTACTCTCCCTCCTCTCAGTACAGGATGCAAAAGCTTCAAGAGTCCATTACTGCCTTCAGCAGCTCTTCAGCATCCTGTTCCTTCTTTCTGGGTTCACTGCCTCTGCTCTGTGGCGTCTACGTCCCTCGCAGTTCCCGCTTGCCTGCTCTTGGTTTCTCCATGCTCGAGCGATGTTGGAGGCTGCTTTTCGGTGCCTGCGTATGCCAATAAATTGTCCCGTCTCTTCCTCTCATGGTGTCCTCGCTGAGGACCAGCTCTTCTGCTCTCCTCTGCCTCCTTCGTGAGCCAGTTGGAAACATGGAATCTACAGCCCAGTGGTCCCTCGGTCGATTCTGAGAAGATGTGATTCTCCCAGCAAGCGGCTCTGTCCTGTCAGCAGGTTTGGTGGTTTAAATGACCCGGCATCAAGTATTTGCTGGTAACGACCAGAGCGCAGCTTGTGCTTCTGGCCTCTTCCTTACCTGGCTCAGTTTCCTCGTCACAGTACTTTTGTATTCAGGGAAAGGCAAGTCAGTTCTTGATGACTTGTATACAGAGTATTGGAAGGTATTCTTAGTAGCCTCCATTGGTGGGTGAAGGGGCGTCATGACCATATGCCATTAAGGTATGGGGAATGGATAGGGTTAATCTCTAAAAGAGAAAAGGTGGCTACCATGTCTCGTCCGATGATGTTGCGTCACTGTATGAGGGAGGATCACATTGGGGACGGGGCAACCCTCAGAGGGTGTCCTCCCCATGTGATCCTCCCTCCTATAGCTACCCCCAGGGTCAGGATCAGGTAGTGTCTGCTGTCCCCTGGCCACATGGGAAGAGGTCCCCACTTGGAAAGGAGTAATGACACCATTGAATTCATTACATACCCTTCCCCTAATGCTGTTGGTTCTCTCAGTACGTATTGGGAAACGGGAAAGGAAGTCCACATTTCCCTGTTCTCTTTTTAGTGTTCTACCGTAAAACAGTAAGGCTACATATCGAAGAACCAGTGCATGACCTGTGCATTGGTGTCCTTGTGGAGGCTCATTTTATTTATTTTAATTTTTGTACCGCGCACACATGCCCATAGGCCTCTAGGCACATAACTAGACGAGAAGGTTAATGGAGAGTGATTAGTGAGCAGTCTAAATTTTCTGCCAGTGAGTGTAGGATGTGAGGTATGAAACCGCCCATGTTATAGCTAGGGCCTCCAACTCAACGGTGGCATAGTTATTCTCCCGGGGATATAACTTCCTACTGATGTAAAGAATCGAGTGTTCAATGCCATCATAATCTTGTGAAAGGACTGCCCCCAACCCGACATGTGAAGCATCTTTCTGTAAAATGAACTCTGTTAAAATCTGCCACCTTTAACACTGGTTCACTGCACAGAATATTCTTGAGTTTATCAGACCATTTTTGATCTTCATCCCTCCACTTTATCTTTTGGGGGTTCTACATTCTTGCGTTTATCAGTGAGGTAAGATGTGATGGAAGAATAACTGGGGATGAATCGTCTCTAATACCCCACTAGTCCCAAAAAGGCTCTCACATCTTTCTTGGTTCTGGGCACTGGAATTTCCTAGACAGCTTTCACCTTTTCACTTTGGGTTTGAACAAGCCCATTACCCACAAGAAATCCAAGATACCGGACTGCTGATTGTGCTAAGTGACATTTTCTTCGGTTCACTGTGAGCCTGGCTTCCCTCCAAGCTCTGGTAACCAAGTATAGGTGGTTTAGGTGTCCCTCCCATGTCCTTCTATGAATGATTGCATTATTGGTATAAGCTCTGCAGAAAGAGGAGTAAGGACAAAAGACTTGGTCCATTAATCTTTGAAATGTGGCCTGGGCACAGTGAAATCCAAATGGTAATACTTTGAACTCGAATAGTCCAATAGCGGTAGAGATGGCTGTTTTCTCCTTGTCCTCTGAATTAACCGGTACTTACCAGTACCCTTTTTTTGTCAGATCATTCATGGAGAGTGTTAGGCAGAATTATATGCAGTACCCTTTGGGAACACCACACACAATTAAGACAACAAGTGACAGTACAAATTCACCTTTGGTACAAGCCTGTACTACACAGTAAAGTGGTAGCGATGGCTGAGCAGCCAGACTTATCTCAAGAGCAAGTGAGCAGTATCAATAGTTACGCAAAGGACAGCATTTACTATGATTCAAACAAACACTGACTCAAGGTTTCTGATTAAAGAATATACATTTATTTACACATCAGTTGTAAAACATTTCACTAAATTAAAGCAGTTAAAAAAATCACACTCTTAATACACTACACCACACCCAATAGATTCTGGACAAGTTAGGCCCAAAATGAAGTGTGAGCAAAATGGCACTCCAATAATTTAAAAGGGAGGGAAAGACAAAGTTGGCAGAAATTGAGTAAAAAGTAAATAAGCAGGGCAATCTAGAAAAGGGAACTACAGTGAGGGAATCAAATCAAAAAGGCTTAGGGCCAAGGTCAATAGGACAAAAGTCTTTTGCTCAAGATCACACAGTTAAGGGTAGTTCGCGGTTAAGTGTTTGCCAAGAGTTCAGAATGAAGTTGGTCAGTACAAAAGTTAGCTTAAAGAATGGAGAAGGACAAGCCCTCGGAATGGCGAAAGGTTTCACACACCTTCGCCGCGGCGGGACGAAACCAACAACTAGATTCGAACAGTACCTTAAAATGGAGAAGCAGCTGTAGCTGAGGAGGACGTTCCTGGCAGGTCCTGCAGGTTCACGGTTCCTGAAGCGACTGTCGGACTGACACTAAGTAGGAAGACTGGAGGGTCCTGCACTGCCCAGGGAAGAAACCAGCAGCAGAGCAAGGCAACAAATAAAAGGCGCTCTCCTTAAAACGCAAGCAGGGTCAGTTCCTCCTGGCTATCCGGTTCACTGTAGCTCTGTACAGCAAATTCGACCACAGAAGGGAGGCCTGACGAGCAATTTGGTGAACTGGTTGTTCCCACCAGCTCAAGGGGAGAAGATTTCTTGCAGATCTTCCGTGTCGTTGGAGTATGAAGATTCAGACCTGCAGCAGGGCTTCACCGGGAGGTGCAGTCATTGTAGGGGTCCTCTTCTGTCCGCTCCTCTTCGGTTCTCTCGTTCCAGTGGCGACTCTGCCTTTCCATCCCCAGACACCTGCTTTTTATGCAGTTTTCCCCCATTCACACAGCCTGCCTGTCAATCACACAGCAGGGTGGCTGTCCGCCGGGGCAGTCACCACAGCCAATCAGCTCAGAGTGGGACATGGGTCTGCAGGGAGTCCTAAACCCCTCCCTCACATCATGTCCCCCCAGGACATACAGGCGCCTAAGGAGGTCTTCTGTGTAGGAGCCTGCAAAAAGACTGTGAACAAAGGAACCAAACCTGGTTTGGCACGCAGAGTAAAACACAAGAAAGACTTTTACAAAAAGAAATAGCGACTAACCCCAGCCGGAACCGAATTAAAGTTAATATGGTCCAGCGGGTTTAAGTTCGAGGCTACCAAGATAGCCTAAAGCAATACCAAGGCTATGTAATATAACCGCGGTAGAAGAAATATGGTAGATACCACTGCCACCAGCCAAGTCTTAATGAAAAGGGAGCGAAACAATGCTCCAAGAGAAACAAACAAAAAGGGATAACTAGTAGCCCTTTCCAGTACTCTAGGGAAGATAGGTTGTACTGGGTCTGTGGTTTTAAAGAGGCTAATAAAGTTAATGGCAACTTTATATGTTCTGGGAGACAGTAGTCCGTCCCAGAAAAATGAGTCGGAGTTGGGAAGTCTGAAAGACAACCCTCTGTCACTGCACTGAAGGTAATGTGTAACACACAGTAAAAAGATGATGCCTATGGAGTAGGTGGGTGAGGCTCCACAGTCTATGAATACAAGAAAATGTTAAACACACACAGCAAAACACATGTAAGAGTGGGAAAAAAAGGCTCACACTCTTACCAGGTGAAAAAAAAAAATCCTAGAAATCCAGCAAAGCTGCTGAGGGACTCAGTAGGTAAGGGAAATTAGCCATTCTGGAGAATTCTCCCTAACAGAGAGGAAAATGTCAGTTCCCAATTGATCAATCAGATCGTCTATCCTTGGCATAGGATAAATGTCGAAATTGGGATAAAGCATTCACCTTTCTGAAGTCAATACCAAACCTCTACAACTGATCTGGCTTGGCAACAAGTTCGATCGGAGAGGACCAAATACTCTGAGATGGTTCAGTGATATCAGATCTTGGCATATTCTTCACCTCCTCTATGACTATTCATTTTCTTGCTTCAGGCATCCCGTAGGGGTTTCCCTTTCCCTGTGTACAGATGTAATGAAAATACCCTTTTACTCTTCCTAGATCAGTTTTAAAAACATCTGGAAACTAACATTTCTAGTAGTTCTTCTCTCTTATTTTGGGGTAGGTGGGAAAGAATCAAGGTATTTTTCTCTGATTCTTCTGTTAATAGACTGGCTAATACCACTGTAGTGTTCTCAACAGGATCCTCTCTCCACTCTTTGAGAAGCTTTGTGATAGATATGGGTCTTAATTATTCTATCGGGTTGGGAGATTCGATAATTATATGGCCCTGTTTGTTCAATCACCTCATAAAGACCGTGCCATTTGAACAACATCTTGTTCTCAGATGTTGGGAGGAGAACAATAACTTTTTGTCCGATTGAAAAGGACCTGAGTAAAGTTTTCTTGTCATAAGAGGTCTTGATTTTCTTGAGCTGTAACCAGCTTGGCTTGAACTATCTGATTAATTCTGCAAAGTCTTCACTAATCTACCTGATCCCTATCTTGGGAGTGATATTATGCAGGGAGGAGATGGCTGTCAGGAAGAAGTGTTGACTCCCTTGGGAGGGACACAGTATTCAGCCTTTTGTGACAATGAAAATCCTAGAACTCCCAAATACCTGATGGCATGTTGCCCTACACAAATCCCACCCATCTAAAAATCCCAACGGTAAAATGGAAAAGACTACCAAAACAGAATGTTTTCCACTTCTGGAATATATGAATAACATGTGATAACACCGAACTGCAAGAGTCTTGAGCGAATATCCTAATCCAAGAAATGTCATTAAACATAATGTTGACATGACATCTGATGTGTTGAAACATAGTAACATTTTGAAATATTAAATTGTTCTGCACTTCAATGCCCAGAATACCTTTAATACTGAGACGTGGAAGAGACAAGTTGATGAGGATCACTGGTGAGGCTAAACAGAATGTGCAGTCTAGTTCTAATTGTGAACACCTGAGCTGGACATTTAAATGGAAAGCCCAGCCGCACCTGAAGGGGGGAGAGCAGGAGTGAAGAAGGAGAAGGAAAGTAGCCAGAACGGCATAAGTTGCAGTAGAAGGAGAAGCTACAAGGAATTGCAGAGTGTGCGCAGTGTGAAGCCCAGCAGAGAAAGTGAAGCGTTCCCGAGAGACGGAAGACTGATTCAGCAGACCGGCTTACCTGACATCCCAGTGGAGTCTGGCGAGTTCCCGGGAAGCGCCGTGTGAGCAGCAGCAACCACAGAAAAACTGTCAGTAGCGATGGCAGACCAGAGAGGGTCTGTGTCATGATCCCTGCTTCCAAAAGGTCAGGGTTTTCCCAACTCCCTTGGAAGCAGATTCATAACACAGGTTCCAAGTGCCAACCAGTCCCAATTGGGACCTTTTGGACCCAGTCCTGGCGCCAGTGGCACCAGGCTCATAAATATGCCCAGTCCCTGGAAGCGCCAGGCTCATAATGCTTGGGTGGACTTACCTGCAGCAGACCATGCTGCTTACTTGCCTGCCAGTTGAGCCTCTGATCCTCTTCTGTTTGGAACTACTTTTCCTGTTGGGTGGGGCAGGAGCCACTCCCTAGGTTCAGAACACTGGAACTCTTCTGGAAAGAAGGAACTCTTTTCTTACCTAGGCGTGGCTGTGGAAGGAGACACCTAAGCACTACAGGAGGCTATTTAAACCACACCCGATGGATGAATCTTGCTTTGCGTTATTCTGCAGCAGAACGCTCATCGTGTCTTCTGCATCTGATCCTGGGCCTAAGGAAAAAGGCTTACCATCCTGAATCCAGTCTTCAGCAACACCTATAAAGACAAGAAAGAACAGGTTAGCATTACGGTCTTCAGTGACAGCTCTTCACTTACCTGGGCCATCGGCTGTCACCAACGCCTCGCGCTGCATTCTGAAAGACAAAGGCTTACCTACTCTTCGTGCGCTCCGGAGGTCTTCACACTGCATTCCGGCATCTGAAAGACAAAAGGTTACCAACTCTTCGCACGCTCCGGAGGCCTTCGGCGCTGCATCCCGCATCTGAAAGACAAAACAAAGTGCGTTTAAAGACATTGGGGAACTTTAATACTCACGTGCCATTACTCCTTTCCACATCTAACCCAGTGGGTATTCCGGCACCCTGCAGCCGCTCTGAACTTGTACCTGCAAAATAAAAAGACAGTTAGAGCGCATCGTGAAGCAGGCAACAAGCGCTTACTTACGTGCTTCCAGGCGCTTCTATTCATCACACGGGCTCCATCTTCAACTCACTTCAGCCCGTCATCCACCATCGCCGGAACCCTGCAAAACAAGAGACATCATTACTAAAGACTTTAAAGACATTAGAATTACTCGAAACTTACCGTTCGTGCAGTAAACGACGACAGCAGTCCTCTGAAGTCAAGAGGCCTGCTCCCCTTATCCAGTGAAGAAACTGGTTACAGCTGCTCCCCTTATCCAGTGAAGAAACTGGTTACAGCACCCTGCCCCGAGGCAGATGGAGAGCACGGCGTTCACTTACCTAAGGTGAGAGCGTTAACCTTCGGGGGTCCTACAGGAGAAGAGAAAGGGAAGAAGAGAGAGACATTCAATAACCCAGTTCATTAATCCCATATTTTCTATCTGCAGACATCTTACCCTTCGAGTCAAACATACAGTGCACAGAGGTCCAGCCCAAAGAGCCAGCCGTGTGTTACACATCACCTTTGAAGATACGGTATACGCCCAGTCAAGACCGGCGCCTCTACGGGAATCAGGTGAGCATTACAGTCTGACTGTGACCTGAGGTCCCAACTGCAGAGTAAAAGCACTGCAGATGCATGGCCTCACCTGGAGACTCCTAAAGAAGACGGTGAGTTTACCTGAAGCAAGAGGTTACCCCAGGGCACTGCATAAGGGACAAAAGAGAGCAGGGCAAACAGGGTACAATTCCCCTTACCTGGGACATCAGTTTGGTGAAACTTGGAACCTGTGTTGCAAACGGCCACAAATATATAAATAAGTGAACCTCTCCTCACTGCTCCCCCCCCCCCCCCCCCTCCGTTGCCTGTCTGTGTTTTCATGTGCGCCCTGAGACCTGTGGGTGAGTGTCACGTATAAAAATTTAAATAAATACATACATAAAGCAGAGGGGCAAAGGCGAAAAGGGTAAAATTCCCCTCATCTGGGACATCAGTTTGGGGAAACTTGGAACCTGCATTGCCAACAGCCAAGAACATATAAAGCAGAGAAAAAGGGCAAATAGGGTACAACTCCCCTCCTCTAGGACATACGTTTGGGGAAACCTGGAACCCACATTGCCAATACCACAAAGAGAGAAAACTGTTGAGAGTTGTGTGACATTAAAACCCATTCTTGGCAGGAGAGTAAGCCAGGAAAGGAACAGTTATACTTAATTCTAAACAGAAAACTTTGTGGTTGTAAAGATGAGTGTTAATGAAGTTGATTCCATTCCTGGCACTCGAGTGACCCGGGAAGAGAACATTTGCCTTCAATTAGAAAACTTGATTGTTATAAGGAATACTGAAGGGAATTACTGAACAAATGCAGTCATTTACTAATGCCAATATTTTTTTTAAAAAATAAATAAGGAATACTGAAGGAAGAAGATATTTACTTTATAAATTGCTTTATTCTTTTAACAATTTATTATGTAACGAGACCTTAGCTTTGCTATCCTGACAAAGACATCTTATGAAAAGGAAAGGGTGTGACAATTTACCAAGTGATCATTTTTGCTGTCGGAAAAGATCATTTGCTGGAAGAGATTTCTTTTTGGTTTCTAAACAAATGTTTTATGGAGGAGACATTTCTTTTCTTTTTCCATTTGGAAGAAGTGTTGAATGAGAGAATGCTTTTTCCTTCAACTTAATAGAAAGTTGTTGCCACAGAACTTTGGTAAATGTCTTCCTGGATTGATTCAGTGAAAGGGAGACAACACCTGGACGCAAGAATTACTTTGTGGGAACCTTGGGTTTGAACTTTTACATTGTTTTGAACTGAAAGCAAATATATTTACATTTTTGTATTTTGATTATGTATGTTAAGTGTGAGGGTCAGATACATTCGGGGGCAAGGTGGTGTTTCTTTAGTTTTAGTTTGCTAGGTAGTGACATTTTCGTTAGGATAGGGACAGATGGGAGTTTATCTCACCCCTGTTTTATTTGAATAAATATGGCAAACTTTTGGAAAAGCTCAGCCTTTTGTCCATCTCTCATTTCTGACCCCCTCACATATCGGTCTCACAGTAGTCCTATGTTCTCTTAAACGTTGGGCTTGGGAAAGGGGCAAGATGGCATCCTCCTGCACTTTCCAAGTCTCCCGTGAAATGTCAAGTACCTCCCGTGGTTTTCTACTAAATAACAATTCAAATGGTGAAAACCCTGTTGAGGATTGTGGTGTTTTTCAGTTGGCAAAAAGGGCCCAAGGGATCATGAAATCCCAATTTTTGCTGTTGGCTTAAACTTATTTCTTGATTTACTGTTTCAGGGTTTTACTGAACTGTTCCACTAATCCGTCAATTTTCACACTGTATAGTTTAACACATTAAAGGGCCACAATCTAGCCATGGCCTCTAGCCATGGCCAGTGACACAGCCTTCAGCCATGGCCACTATATATTGAAGAACACTAATTAGCCACTCACCAAGGCAAAGGCCACGGCTAAGAGCAAAACCTAAATTATTTAGTTAAAGCTTTTATTGGTCAAGTCATAAATGTTATGCCTGATGCCATCACAGATGAAATCAGTGGTGTCATATATGATGTAATTAGTGATGTCATCAGTGATGTTACCAGTGATGTTATCATTGTGGTCAAAGGCTGAGCAACCATAGTGCACGAAGTTAAGGTGGCTTTAGATGAATTTCAGTTTTTTTTGCATTAAGTTCTCACCTTAACGTCCTTGCAACTAAAGCTTTTTTCATTGAATTGCAAGGGATTTGTTATTCCATAGATTGTTTCCGTGGCCATTGGGCACGTCTTGCGCCACTGTCAATTTTAGAAATACTACCAGACCACTAGCCATGGCCTTTAACCACAGCCAGTGGGCACTGACTCCGGCAATGCCCACTGTATTTTATTTTTTTAACTTTCTTTATTGACACACTTGGCAATATACAACATAGCACAGGAGGACATAATTCAAAACAGACGAGACGGGCAATCAGGGCTATGTACAGAGTGCGTCACACATCGGAGGAATACACTGCTAGAGCAGGAGAGGTTAATCAAATTCAAATCCAAGTGGGGTTAGAGACTAGGTTGGTTGCGAGCCATACAGAGTGTCCTCTGGAGGTGACTCAAGAAGCAAGTAAAGTTTGAGTGGGATCCATATGTCTCTAGGGCAGGATTTGGTGGGTTGCATACATTCCCATTGTTCCTCCATATCATGGGCCCATACAACATCCTTTAGCCAGTGATCTTTGTTGGGAGTTCTTGCATTCATCCACCGCAGTAAAATACAACTTTTAGCAAGGAGAAGGCATAGGTTAACAAATTTGCTTATTCAGGCCAACGTATGTTCAAAGATATGAAATAAACAATGCATTGGTGAGGGGTCGATATACCTGCCTGACATTTCAGATATTAGTCTCCACACATCCTTCCAAAATGTTGTAAGTAGTGGACATTCCCATATCATGTGAAAGTGTTTGGCATTGGAACTATTACATTTAGGGCATGCACCCATCTCCACTCTGGAAAACGGCCGTTTCCTATCTGGCGTGTAATGATATCGGTGCAGTACTTCTAACTATATTAATCAGAACCTTGAGTTGTATGACACTTTACGCGCCTGTGCGCACATATCTGCCCAAAGGTCATCAATGATGTCTATCTGTAGGTTCCTTGCCCATTTACAGTGAACATTGAGCCATGGCACTAGCAAGTGGTTTTGAATCAGATTATGTATGTAGGCCACAGGTTTTGCTTGCTGTTAGGATATACCCCAGTATCACGTTGCTCTCTGGTTATCCAGAAAACCCATCTCACTGCTATGTGCACGCCCTGCGCAGGCTCTCATACTGCAGCCATAGTAAAGATTTGCGGTGCACAAGCGCAGGTATATCACTGGAAGGGATCAAATTACCTTCTGAATACATGGCCCCCAGTGTTTGAAGCCTGTGTTGTGCCCAGATCCGCTGTGAGCTGATGTCTGCATGAGGCAAGGTGGGTATGCAGTTCCAAAGGGGGACGTCTCTGTGATATGGATCAATTACACTGGTCGCCTTCCCTAATTTACTCGAGGCCAATTCAGTTATGCTGGCTGAGTCGAATTTTCAGCCATCTACAAATCGAGCGGGGAAGCCCAGTGACCTCAAGTCCTTGTCACCAGCAAAGCACCTTTCTTGTTGAGTATAAGGGAGAAGAGGACCCTCCGAGAACCTGAACCCATCCACCCGCGTGTACCCTCGACTTTAGCCCTGCCATCATCATTGACCATGTCATTCAGGCTGTTGTGATGAATCTGATGGTATCATCACTTCTTTCCCAGAGGTAGCCTCTCCTTATGTGGCCAGGGGACTGCAGGCGTTACCTGATCCTGATCCTGGGGGCGGTTATATGAGGGAGAGGTGACCCTCAGGGGGAGAGATTTGATATCTTTGAGGAAAGACATTTACACCCCATTTCCCTTTAGGAATGTTTCTTCCATTGCTCAGGCCTTAATGTCTTGTTGCATCACTCATCCATGTACTGAATCCAGTAGTAATATTTCCAGACACGATAACCAGAGCAATACCTTAAATACTAAGACGAGGAAGACACAGGGAGCAGTAATGATTACTCCTGAAAGAATCCCATACCGGCTTCCCCAACAAAACAAAGAATCATCCATCAATTACTGAGACGAGGAGGTGACAAAGAACAGTAAAGATCAGTAAGACCGGGGCGCCTGTGACGCGGTCTAGTTTTTGGAAACTCTTTAATCAAATTGGAAGATTCAAAACCTGCACAGCCGATAGCAATGAGAGAGTGCTGCAGACGCTGAGCTCTGTGGTTACCTGCATGAGCACCGGCTGGAACGTTGGGGGAGAAGTCGCAGCGGAAAACATAGTCAAATCTAATCCGCCCACCAGGAGAAGGAACCGGAGTGCAAAGGACGCGTTGCCCGAGAAGGAAAGACAGCAGAAACCGAAGACCACCGGGGCAGAGGCGCAGCGGATGACAGGTCGCATACCAAGCCTGCAAGCAGACCTGAACAGAGCAGAGAGGCGCAAGAAACATTTGGAGCACCCGGTAAGCAAAGACAGTTACCGGGTTGCCTGAAAGTGTGTGCTTATTCGAAATAGCTCAAAGTAAAATATATAAAGAAGCTAAAAGACCCATAAGCTATTCCACAAATGGGTCATTGAACCTGCATCTTAAAGGGACAGAAAGTGAAAACCGAGAAAAGGTGAACGAGAGAGCCATTCAAGAAATACTACACCAACATTGGGCTGATATTATTTCTTAGGTTAAAAAAGAATTATAATAAAGTTATGGTATGAAATTCCTTGCAGAGTGAAGATAAATGTCTAAACAAAACTGTAAAGAAGTCCTTACAGAAGAATATACCAGGGCAAATCAAGTGTGTGTTAAATTACAGAAGAATCCTTAGGAAGTCACATGCCCTCGGATCTTGAACTATTTACGTGATTCTTTGTTTTGAACTTATTTGCAAAAAGGAACCTGGGGAAGGGAACCATTTCTCAGAGAACTGTGTGTGCACCAAGAGGGAGAAGCCATCCTCTTGGGCTACATGAAACTTGCATATTGATAACAGGAACCTGAGGAAGGGAACATTGGTGCTCCTTGAGATCCATAGAGAATATCCTTTACACCGTAGAGTTCATTTTTAGAGTGTGAGGGCCAGAATAGGATTTTGGGCACAGGACTTCCTTTTACTTTGGACATCTTGATAACAGACAGACACCTTTGTTTTTTGGTTGAGGTAAGAAATACCTCATTGGATAGGGATAGTAGGGCATTTTCCCAAACCCTTTTGGTTTGATAATAAAAGTCTATAGCTATGAGTCCTATGTGTCCGCATCTCATTCCTGGCTCCTCACACTGTGTTCAGCATTACCTGTAGCCAGTAGAGATTAAGAAGGATCTTTGTGATTGCTATGGGAGATAAAGTCTTTTCCACATCCATATATTCAGACAAGGTGATATGGACTGGGCTTTCTGCTCTGGAATGGGAGTCCTCGTCCCCACGAGGGGAGTCACTCCCAGTCAGGTCCCACTTGCCCAGACCCTTAGGGAGGGTCTTGTGTAGTGGGCCCAACCACCTAGCCTCAAAGGGTGTGGCTCCCCTCTGGGGAGGAGGGGCGAATTGTCCAGATTCGTCACACAAGATACTGATAATTGTACAGTTTGTGGAGATTTTGTGAAACATTCATCCTCTTATTGTACTGCCCATCCAAAAAGGATTTTAATGTCATGATGGTTCATTTGATGGGGCTTTATTTAAGCCTTTGTATAGCTGATTGCCTACAGTGCTGTCGCTTACAGTCTGCGTTGCCCGTTTGACATGCTGGGGCTTATTTTGCAATTCCCAGAAGCCAGGTGGGATTTTTTAAAGACAAAGAATCTGTCGAGTGTGAGGAATCTGAGGGCATCCTCATTTCTTTCCCCAACATATCCTCCTCCCAGGTGGCCTGGCAAAGGCCATTGCTATTTCATCCTGATCCTGGGGGTGGATATGCGAGGGGGGACTACCTGGGTGGAGGAGACTTGCAGAGTGGAGACCAGGCACCCTTGGGTGAGACACAATATCTCCCATTCCCCTTTCATAATGAGTCTGCCATTCCCAGGCCCTAATAGGCTATTGCCAGCTCCTTCTCCGTGTAACGCTCACCTGATTCTCGCAGAGGCGCCGGTCTTGACTGGGCGACTACCGTATCTTCAAGGTGATGTGCAGCACCCGGTTGGCTCTTTGGGCTGGACCTCTGTGCCCTGTATGCCTGACGTGCAGAGTAAGATGTCTGCAGATAGAAAATACGGGGTTAATGAACTGGGGTTATTGGGGTGTCCCTATCTCTTTCCTCTTCTCCTCTCATGTAGACCCCCACAGGTTAACGCTCTCACCTTAGGTAAGTGAACGCCGAGCTCTCCATCTGCCTCGGGGCAGGGTGCTGTAACCAGTTTCCTCACTGGATAGGTAGCGCAGGCCTCTTGACTTCAGAGGACTGCTGTCCGTCGTTTACTGCACTAACGGTAAGTTTCGAGTAACTCAAATGTCTTTAAAGTCTTTAATAATGATGTCTCTTGTTTTGCAGGGTTCCGGCGATGGCGGATGACGGGCTGAAGTGAGTTGAAGATGGAGCCCGTGTGATGAATAGAAGCGCCTGGAAGCACGTTAGTAAGCGCTTGTTGCCAGCTTCACGAAGCGCTCCAACTGTCTTTTTATTTTGCAGGTACAAGTTCGGAGTGGCTGCAGGGTGCCGGGATACCCACTGGGTTAGATGTGGAAAGGAGTAATGGCACGTGAGTATTAAAGTTCCCCAATGTCTTTAAACGCACCTTGTTTTGTCTTTCAGATGCGGGATGCAGCGCCGACGGCCTCCGGAGCGTGCAAAGAGTTGGTAAGCTTTTGTCTTTCAGATCCCGGAATGCAGTGTGAAGACCTCCGGAGCGCACAAAGAGTTGGTAAGCCTTTCCCTTTCAGATGCCGGAATGCTAACCTGTTCTTTCTTGTCTTTATAGGTGTTGCTGAAGACTGGATTCAGGATGGTAAGCCTTTTTCCTTAGGCCCAGGACCGGATGCAGAAGACACGATGAGCGTTCTGCTGCAGAGGGTGCAGAATAACGCAAAGCAAGATTCATCCACCGGGTGTGGTTTAAATAGCCTCCTGTAGTGCTTAGTGGTCTCCTTCCACAGCCACGCCTAAGTAAGAAAAGAGTTCCTGGTAAAAAAAGAGTTCCTGCCTTCCAGAAGAGCTCCAGTGTTCTGAATCTAGGGAGTGGCTCCAGCCCCACCCAACAGGAAAAGTAGTTCCAAACAGAAGAGGATCAGAGGCTCAACTGGCAGGCAAGTAAGCAGCATGGTCTGCTGCAGGTAAGTCCACCCAAGCATTATGAGCCCGGCGCTTCCAGCGCTGGGACTGGGAATATTTATGAGCCTGGTGCCACTGGCGCCAGGACTGGGTCCAAAAGGTCCCAATTGGGACTGGTTGACACTCAGAACCTGGGTTATGGATCTGCTTCCAAGGGAGTTGGGAAAACCCTGACCTTTTGGAAGCAGAGATCATGACAGTACCCCCCCTCAAGGCCCCTCCCAAACCGGGCTTCTCCGGGGGTTTTGGCTTGTCAGGAAATGTTCGGTGAAATCTTTTGATTAGGCGAGGAACGTGGACATATTCAGCAGGTTCCCAGGATCTCTCTTGGGGGCCGTAGCCTTTCCAGTCAATTAGGTAGAATAGTTTAGATTTGGAGATCTTGGAGTCCAGAATGCTTTTGACTTCAAACTCGAGTTCTCCATCAACTAGGATAGGTTTTGGAGATTTGGTTAGTCGGGTTTGAGGTTGCACGGGTTTTAATAGAGAGACGTGGAAGACCGGATGTATCTTTATGTGCGGGGGCAAGTCCAACTTGACCGCTACTGGGTTTACTATGGTAGTGATGGAATAGGGACCAAGGTATCTTGGGTTGAATGTGCGTGGCCCTTTTAGAGATAGATATTTGGTGGATAACCAGACTTGATCCCCTACTTGATAGTGAGGGGCTTCCTTCCGATGTTGATCTGCTCCTTTCTTGTATTGTTCTTTAGCCCTTTGAAGGTGAGAAACAGCTTCCTTAAAGGCTTGGGTGATTGTAGAATGCAGGTAGTCTACTGCTGGTGTTTCAAGATCTTGGAGGGGATCCAACTCCGAGGTTCGAGGGTGACTGCCGTACAAAAGAAAAAACGGGGTTTTTCCAGTTCCCGAATGGACAGAGTTATTGTAGGCATACTCGGCTATCCAAAGGATATCTTTCCAAGTTTTTTCAGTTTGTTGTAGCATGCAGCGTAAATACTGTTCCAGAGTTTGATTGGTCCTCTCGGTTTGTCCGTCGGTCTGAGGGTGGTGACTGGTCGATAGTCTCACATCAATTTGAGCCGACCGACAGCAACTTCGCCAAAAATGAGAAATAAATTGACTACCTCGATCCGAAATTAGAACCGAAGGAAAACCGTGCAGTCGGACGATGTTTTCGAGAAATTCTCGGGCCAGAGTTGCTGCTGTTGGCAAGCCTTTGAGCGGAATGAAATGCGCCATCTTGGAGAATAAGTCCACGATTACTAGAATCGTATTGTATCCGGAGCATGGAGGTAGATCGGTGATGAAGTCCATAGAAAGCGTATGCCAAGGGCGAGGTGGGATGTCAATAGGGCGTAAGAGGCCTGCTGGTCTTTCCTTTTGACTCTTGTTTTGGGCGCATACTCCACAGGACATTATAAAGTCTCTGATATCTTTTTTCCAAGACGGCCACCAGAAGTAGCGCTTGATCTTTTCTGAGGTCTTGGCTATACCGGGATGACCTTCCATTAAAGAGTCGTGATAACAAGAGATTACTTTTTTCTGTAAATCTGTGCTGGGTAGGTATAATCGTTCTTGGAAATACAATAAGTTGTCCTTTACTGCAAAGTCCTTTCCCTGCAGATGCCAATTCTGTATGTCTGCTGGAGTTACAAGTTGCCTGGCTTTAACCTTAACTTCCTCTATGGATTCTGTGGTGATTACACCCAGAATTCTTTGTTCGGGAATGATTGGTACAGGTTTAGGGTTGATCAAGTGTTCTTCCACTCCCATCCGAGAAAGGGCATCGGCTTTACCGTTCTTGGTACCAGGTCGATAGGTAATTATGAAGTCAAACTCGGCAAAGAATAATGCCCAACGGAGTTGTCTAGAGGATTGGGCTTTTGCGGTTTTCAAATATTGCAGGTTTCGGTGATCCGTAATCACAGTAACGGTGTGTCGGGCCCCCAGCAGATAATGCCGCCAGGCCTTAAAGGCAGATTTGATAGCCAGAAGTTCCTTGTCAGTAATCGTGTAATTAACTTCAGGAGGCGAGAATTTGCGGGACCAAAATGCCACGGGATGCAACTGATTGGTTACCGGGTCCTTTTGTGATAGAACTGCCCCCATGGCAAGGCTTGAAGCATCAGTTTCCACGATGTAGGGGAGTTCGGGGCGAGGGTGTTTTAAGATTGGTGCAGAGATAAATTTAGTCTTCAAATCCTGGAAAGCTTGTTCCGCCTCGGTGGACCATTCAAAACGTTTGTTTTTCTTTAACAAGGCAGTGATGGGCTGGACTATTCGAGAGAACTCGGGGATAAACCTGCGGTAAAAGTTAGCGAAGCCTAACATGCTTTGCACACCTTTTACGGAGGATGGTGATGGCCATTTGAGAACTGCATCGACCTTCTTTGAATCCATACGCACTCCGCCAGGTGATAATATGAATCCCAAGAATTCAACTTCAGTCACGTTGAAAACGCATTTTTCCAACTTAGCGAAAAGTTTGTGTTGACGCAATCTTTCGAGGACCATTTTCACGTGTTTCCGATGTTCAGATTCCGATGAAGAATAAACGAGAATGTCGTCGATGTAAACAACAACACACACATCTATGAGCTCTCTGAGGACATCGTTCATAAAATATTGAAAGGCGGCCGGGGCATTGCAAAGTCCGAAGGGCATGACCTGATATTCAAATAGCCCATACTTGGTGCGGAAGGCCGTCTTCCATTCATCGCCCTCTTTTACTCGTACCAAGTGGTAAGCTCCTCTAAGATCCAGCTTTGTATATATGCATGCTTTTCTGACTTGGTCCAGGAGTTCAGGGATCAAAGGTAACGGATATCTATTCTTAACGGTGATCTGGTTCAGGGAGCGATAATCGATACAAGTTCTAAGGTCTCCTTCCTTTTTTGGAACGAAGAACAAAGCTGAAGAGGCAGGGGACTTGGAGGGACGAATAAACCCATTTGCCAGGTATTGATCCAGGTATTGTCGAAGGTGAAGGTTCTCAGGCTCGGTGAAGGCATAAATTCTACTACAAGGAGGAGTAGATCCAGGTATCAGGTCTATCTGGCAGTCATAAGACCTATGAGGAGGTAGAGAGTTAGCCTGCTCCTTCCGGAAAACATCTTGGTATTCTAGGTATTCGGGAGGTAACTGGGGAGTCTTTGAAGAAATTGCTGCCAGTGCAACACCAGGTGGAGGGTGACACGTAGAGACACATTCTGGAAACTGGACCGTTCTTGCTCGCCAATCGATCAGAGGATTGTGTTTCTCTAACCAAGGTATTCCTAGAATAATCTGGAACTGAGGGGCCTTGATCACATCGAACACGATCTTCTCATGGTGTCCATCTTGACTTACTAGCGTCACCTCTTGAGTGGTATGCGTTACTGGCCCGGAGGCTATCTCCGTACCATCCACCGTAGTAATGACGTCCTTTACAGCCTTGGGACAAAGAGTTAGATTCATCCTCAAAACCATTTCATGATCCACATAATTGCCGATGGCACCGCTGTCGACGTAAGCTTCAATTGCATGTAATCGACTCGGATTATCAGGGCTAATGAGGACCATAGGTATCACGAAATGCGAGGTCACGGAACTGGTTTTCACGCTCGGCAAGAGGACCTCTATTCTTGTCGGGCGAGGTCGTTTCCCTGCTCAGAGTTTGTAACTGTGGTAACTGCAGCTCCTACTGCCTTCTTGGCAGGTTTCACCGGACAGTCTCGAAGAAAGTGCCCTGAGTTTCCGCAATATAGGCATAATTGCAACTGTTTTCTCCTTTCCCGCTCCCTTTGTGTTAGAGGACCTTTCAGACCCCCTATTTGCATGGGTTCCCCGGAGTCTACTCCTTTGGAAGGAGTTGGCGGTTTGGAAAATACTCGAGCATCAAACTTGGAACGATCGGCCTTCCTGTTCTGCAGTCTGTGATCTATTTGAACGACCAAGTCTATATAATCCGAACAGTCTTGTGGGGGATTCACTACTTGGGCTAAAACGTCTTTGAGCTCTCCACGTAGACCTCTATAAAACAGCGTAATCCTTTTGTCCTCAGGCCATTGAGTTTCCACTATTAGTCTATTGAAAGATGCAATATAAGCCAAAAGGTCTTGATTACCCTGTCGCAACGAAAGAAGCTCATTGTCCAAGGCCTGCCCCTGTGCATGTCTTGCGAACAGTTTTTCCATACTAAGCTGAAAGGCTTGAAAATCATGGAGAACCGGATCATCTTGATTAACTAGAGGGATCGACCAGTCTGCCGCATTGCCACTAAGGTACGAAAGTACAAAAGCTACTTTAGCTTGATCAGTTGGAAAGGCTGCTGGCCGGCATAAGAAGTGCAACCGGCACTGATTGATAAATACCGCAAACCTCTTTGGGTCACCAGAAAATCGTTCGGGCGGAGCCAGAGGTACATTCCCAGGTAGGTTGATCTGCACTGGATTCATAGAGGATGTTGAAGGAAGATTTGCCCCTGATGCGGGTAGCGGGGTCTGTCCGGCTTGTGACAGTAGCAATTGTCTAGCAAGATCATCTGTTCTCTCCTTGGAAATAATTAGTTCCCTTCTTAGAGCGTTCGTTTCCTGACGAGCTGCATGCACTTCTGCCCTTAGTTCCCCAAGTAACCGGGCTAGGTGGTCAGTATCCGAGGTTTCCATAGCGCCTGGGCGAGAGTTTTGGGGTAGGCTTTGCGTTCTGTAACGCTCACCTGATTCTCGCAGAGGCGCCGGTCTTGACTGGGCGACTACCGTATCTTCAAGGTGATGTGCAGCACCCGGTTGGCTCTTTGGGCTGGACCTCTGTGCCCTGTATGCCTGACGTGCAGAGTAAGATGTCTGCAGATAGAAAATACGGGGTTAATGAACTGGGGTTATTGGGGTGTCCCTATCTCTTTCCTCTTCTCCTCTCCTGTAGACCCCCACAGGTTAACGCTCTCACCTTAGGTAAGTGAACGCCGAGCTCTCCATCTGCCTCGGGGCAGGGTGCTGTAACCAGTTTCCTCACTGGATAGGTAGCGCAGGCCTCTTGACTTCAGAGGACTGCTGTCCGTCGTTTACTGCACAAACGGTAAGTTTCGAGTAACTCAAATGTCTTTAAAGTCTTTAATAATGATGTCTCTTGTTTTGCAGGGTTCCGGCGATGGCGGATGACGGGCTGAAGTGAGTTGAAGATGGAGCCCGTGTGATGAATAGAAGCGCCTGGAAGCACGTAAGTAAGCGCTTGTTGCCAGCTTTACGAAGCGCTCTAACTGTCTTTTTATTTTGCAGGTACAAGTTCGGAGTGGCTGCAGGGTGCCGGGATACCCACTGGGTTAGATGTGGAAAGGAGTAATGGCACGTGAGTATTAAAGTTCCCCAATGTCTTTAAACGCACCTTGTTTTGTCTTTCAGATGCGGGATGCAGCGCCGACGGCCTCCGGAGCGTGCGAAGAGTTGGTAAGCTTTTGTCTTTCAGATCCTGGAATGCAGTGTGAAGACCACCGGAGCGCACAAAGAGTTGGTAAGCCTTTGCCTTTCAGATGCCGGAATGCTAACCTGTTCTTTCTTGTCTTTATAGGTGTTGCTGAAGACTGGATTCAGGATGGTAAGCCTTTTTCCTTAGGCCCAGGACCGGATGCAGAAGACACGATGAGCGTTCTGCTGCAGAGGGTGCAGAATAACGCAAAGCAAGATTCATCCACCGGGTGTGGTTTAAATAGCCTCCTGTAGTGCTTGGGTGTCTCCTTCCACAGCCACGCCTAAGTAAGAAAAGAGTTCCTGGTAAAAAAAGAGTTCCTGCCTTCCAGAAGAGCTCCAGTGTTCTGAATCTAGGGAGTGGCTCCAGCCCCACCCAACAGGAAAAGTAGTTCCAAACAGAAGAGGATCAGAGGCTCAACTGGCAGGCAAGTAAGCAGCATGGTCTGCTGCAGGTAAGTCCACCCAAGCATTATGAGCCCGGCGCTTCCAGCGCTGGGACTGGGAATATTTATGAGCCTGGTGCCACTGGCGCCAGGACTGGGTCCAAAAGGTCCCAATTGGGACTGGTTGGCACTCAGAACCTGGGTTATGGATCTGCTTCCAAGGGAGTTGGGAAAACCCTGACCTTTTGGAAGCAGAGATCATGACACTCCGTTTCTCCAGTAAAACATTCCCCAATAGACACCAGTTAAGTACTGGGACGAGGAGGAGGCAAGCAAGAGCAATGCAGAACTCCCAAGCCGGCAATGAGCGGTCCACTTCTTTTTGGACCAATCAACCTGGCGGGAAGTTTAAAAGCATCAAGAGCAGTGAAAATTTAGTCCGCTGTGGAAGCAGATCTACAGACTGATGGAGGAGTGCAGACCTCTCCTGGAAGGCGGCGTGGCAGACGGAGTGCTCGAGAGCCCCAGTTAGATGCATAGTGTATGTAGCGGTATGCAGGACTGAAGGAAGCTGGAGGCCGGTGGCCAAGTATGGAAAGGGAACCAGTGTGACCAGGGAAAGCTTCAGAGTGAGGCCCGAGCTGTGGGAGATGCATCGGTGGCGGGGGCAAAGCTATGGAGTGCTGCTGGGGAGACAGAGTGAGGCACCGCATGAGATCCTGGAAGCCTCGCTGGAGCACCGTAAGCCCCAACCGGTGAGTGAACCAAGGCAGGGAGGGACACTGGGACAGCAGGCGAGCATTTCAGACCTGTGAGAACTTTTATGAATACCGATCCAATTGAAAGCAAGCACTTTTGAATACCGATTTGAATGCAAGCAAGTGCTGATATGATATGATATGGCATTTATAACGCGCCTATACACAAGTGTTTCAATCTAAATGGAAGCAGGTTTGTGGAATATCACGCTATAAAGGAACTGTGTAACTTGAAAGAACAAGCATTGGCAAGAGCCATAAGAATATTTGAAAGTTTAACAGGTGAATAGTGGCAAAACAAGTAATGGTAAAGCGTCATGAGGCTGTGAAATAGGAATAAAACAAATACCACTGTAGAGCTGAAACAGTGGCAACGTGCATACAAAGAAGGACTCCAGTTTATGTTTGTCTTTCTGCGTGTATGTCGGCGCCCTTATGCCCACGGGACCATTGCTGCGCTATACCAAGTAAATTAAAGGAGAGACAAATCAGGGGTGCTGGTTGCGTGATCTGTAATGAGAGGACCGTGTGGTCTAACAACTGTGCTTAGACTGAGAACACCTATCTATGGAAAAGCCACTTAAAATACCCGCAAATAAGCTTATGATTGAATATAGAGGAGACTTGTTGTGAACAGAAATTAAGGAATTGAACTTGGTGAAATTGGTGAAAGGTAACTGTTAGGGAGAATACTCATAAATGGTTGATTTCCCTTACCTAAAGAGTCCCCCAGCAGCCTTGCTGGATTTCTAGGATTTTGTTTTTTCACCTGGTAAGAGTGTGAGCCTTTTTTCCCACTCTTGCATGTGTTTTGATATGTATATTTCTACTTTGTGTGATCTTGGGCACTGGAGCCTCACCTATTCCATGTGCACCACTTTGTGTGCGTTACACAGCACCTTCAGTGCAGTGACATAGGGTTGTCTTTGAGATTTCCCCCTGACTCCATTTTTCTGGGGCTGACTACTGTCCCCCAGAAACAGCTAAAGTTGCCATTAACTTTATATAGTCACTTTAAACCACAGACCCAGTACACCCCATTTTACATGGAGTATTGGAAAGGGTTAACTCTTGTCCCTTTTTGTCTGTGCCTCTTGGAGCCTTGTTTCGCTCCCTTAACATTAAGACTTGGCTGGTGGCAGTGGTAGCTACCCTAACTTTTCTATCGCAATTATCTTATATAAACGTGGTAATATTTTAGGTTATTCTATTAGCCTCTAACATAAACCCGCTTGATCAAATACATTTTATTTTTGGTTCAGTCTTTCTCGTGTTTTTCTCTGCGTGCCAAACCGGGGATGACTCCTTTGTTCGCTGTCTTTTCGCGGGCTTCTGCACAGAAGCCCTCCTTAAGGCGGCTGATTGTCTAGGTAGGCAGGATGTGAGGCAGGGATCTTCGGACCCCTGCCATGGGTTCCCTTGGTAACTGTTAGGCAGAAACCTGTGCAGTTCCCTCTGGGACCACTGCAAAAGATTTAGGACTACAGGTGTTTGGCAGTAAACCCACTTGGTAGCAGTCTGTATCACACAGATTCACTTGGCAGCTGTGGCTGAGCAGTCAGACTTCCCTCAAGAAGAGTTAGGCAGTATACAGAGTATTCACAGTAGGTCAAGAGAACACAGTAGAGCAAGTAAACACTGACCAGGGATTGGTGTAAAAGAGATATAATTATTTATTTAAAACCACATCTAGAAAAACGCACAGGCACCAATAGCAAGCAATTCAAAAACACGGTCACTAAAAGATATACACTCCCTTAAAAGAATATTAGACAAGTCTTAAGTAAAGCCCCACTTATTTTCAGACAGCGGTGAGCGCTTAACGTAGATGGCACTCTAATAGTTTGTTTTAAAAAGGGAGAGAAGAGCAGAGACAAGTTGAAACAGATCCCAACACTTTTATCAGAACAGAACAAGAGAGGAAGGCAAAGTAAAACCGTGAAGTTAGAGTTCAAGAGGCCGGATCCACTCTCGGAGGATCCAAACGAAATGTGTCCAAGGTCACACAGTTGCAGTGCACAAAAGTCTTGTAAAGGTTCAAAAAGGAGTTGGACTAAAGAAAGGGACCAGTTAGAGGGTCAAGGCGGCCAGCCCAGTCCAGAAGGTTAAGGGGTGATTATTACCTTGTAGCAATCTTTAGAAAGGGAGGCCTGGCGGACACGGTACCTTAAAGTGGTGAGAACGCTCCAGCGGGGGCAGTTGTTCCTGGCAGCGGATGCAAGTCGGTGCTTCGTCCGGGGGAAGAGAGGATCTCGTCGTGGAGGAAGACAGGAGTCTGTTGCACTGCCAGAGAAGAAACCAGCCGCGGAGTTTCTCAGGTACAAGGAGTGGTCCGGTGATTCGCTGTTCAGTGGTGAGTGGCTATCCGGCTGCCTGGGTGCTTGGCACCGACAGTTCGACCACAAACCAGGCTGGGGTGCGAAGAAAGAAAGGTAAACTGGTTGTGCCCACCAGTCATGGGAAGAAGCCTCTCCAGCCGGGAGATCTCTGTCGTCGGGAAGTGGTGAGTCGGTTCTGCAGGGCTCCACCGGTGGTGTCGTCGTCGTAGGTCGGCTCAGCTTCTCCCTCGTCGGATTCTCAGGTCCTGTGGCGACTTCTGAAGTTCCAGTCCCCAAAGCCCTGCTTTTATGCAGAAAACCCCCATTCACTCAGCCTAGCTGTCACTCAAACATGCTAAGTGGTTAGCCGGCCGGCTCACCACTTGGGCCAATCACACAAGAGTGCGACTTGAGTTACCAAGGTAACTCAGTCCAGGGTGCCTAAACCCCCTCCCACATCCCCTGTGATACCCAGACAGAGTGGCACCACTTCTGGAGGCTTCTGTGGAGAAGCCCGCCAAAAAGTGGAACAAAGGGCTCGACTTGGGTTGGAGTCACAGAAGAGAACACAAACGCCATTTTAGAATCTAGTCTTGGCAAAAAATACCAACCGGAGAATTAATATTAATTAAATAAACCGGCGGTATGTTCGAGGCTAAGAGAATTAAATAATTAAAGTTGGTAGCCTCGAACAATGGGAAAATCCCATAGGAAAATATTTGCGGTCGAATATAAAAAGTAGTTTCCACTGCCACCAGCCAAAACTCGATCAGGGGGGACGGAGACGTGCCCCCTCGACTAACAGACCCCGGGGCAATCGAATTGCCTCGACCAGTACGTCCACAATATGATGGTTTGTACCGGTTTCTGTTAATAATTTGGGACTAGTAAAGCCAATGGTGACTTTACATGCCCTGGAAGACAGTAGTCAGTCCCAGGGTATGGAGTCTATGGTGGGGTGTCACTATGACACCCCTGTGGTACTGCACGGAGGGTGCTGTGTAACACACATAAGAAAAGCCAGGACCCCTCCTCTGGTCGAATTTGCTGTACAGACCTACAGTGTGCCGGATAGTAAGGAGCGCACTTTTATTCGTCGTCTGGCGCTGCTGCTGGTTTCTTCCCTGGGTAGTGCAGGACCCTCCAGTCTTCCTACTTCTGATCAGTCCAACAGTCGCTTCAGGAACTACAGCCCCCTCTCCGTTTTAAGGTACTGTGCAAATCCGGTTGTGCGTTTCACTCAGCCACGGTGAAAGTGTTTGAAATCTTTCTCCAATCCGAGGGCTTGTCCTTCTCTTCTCTTTGAACTAACTTTTCTACCACCGAACCTCGCCCGGAATGTATGCCACAAACTTTACCGCAAACTACCCTGAACTGTGTGATCTTGAGAAAAATACTTTTTGACCCATTGACTTTGGCCCTAAGCCTTTTTTTAGCTGATCTCCTCACTGTAGTCTCTCTTGTTCAATTGCACAGAGTACTTACCTGTTGGTCTTGCCTAATTTCTAATAACTTTGTCTTTCCCTCCCTTTTAAATTGCTGGAGTCCCATTTTGCTCCCACTTCATTTTGTGAGCTTAACTTGTCTGGAATTTAAGGGAAGTGGTGTGGTGTATGTATGATTGTGATTTTGATCTTGCTTAGAATAGTCAAATGTTATACAACTGTTGAGTAAATACATATATATTTTTTTACTTAGAAACCTTGAGTCAGTGTTTGCCTGAATCATAGTAAATGCTGTCCTTTGTGTAACTATTTGTACTGTTCACTTATTCTTGAGATAAGTCTGGCTGCTCCGCTACTGCTACCACTATAACTGTGTAGTACAGGCTTTTACCAAAGTTGAAATTGTACCGTCACTCGTAGTTTTAATTGTGTGTGGTGTTCCCAAAGGGTACTGCATATAATTCTGCCTAACAGTAACCAATCCAGAAGAACTGGAAAGTGTCACAAAGAACTGTGTTTTGGAACAGCTGAAACACTTGAAAATTTGGGGAAGGTAACCCCCTTTGCATTGTGAATTATGTTCAATCATGGGAAAAGGAAATAGTTTGCATTGTGAACTATCTCGGACCTTGGAGAAGGGAAACCCTTTTCAAACCAAGAGCTGGAAGAAGCTCTGAACTTTTATTTAAACACTTCTTATTTTGAAGCTGAAATCCCTACACATTGTATACAGATAGATGTGAGGGCAAGCATAGGCTTTGAACACAGACAGACTTTTACTTTGGACTTCCTGAGACAGACTATCCTTAGTTTTATTTAGGTAGGGAAATCCCACCTTAGCATAGGGTGAGATAGGATAGGTCCTTTTCCAACCTTTTTCTGTTGAATAAATATTTACAGTACAAACTTCAGTTCAGTTGTCTGTGTCTACTTCATGATGCCTTCACACAAGGCAAATAATATTCAAGCCAACATTACGTGAAAGATGATTTTTTTTCAACCAATTAATGGTGGGCCCGTTATTTATCAAATTTGTGCCAACCAGAAACAAAATAACGTTTTAACCTGCTCTAATCGGAACAGCAACCTTGCAACATGGAGGTTTCATAAAACATTACTATGCCTCTGACAATTAACCTTGCTCCAGCCCACTGACTCGAAGAAAACAAGCATTGGCAAAGCCCATAGTTATGGCTGTGCTGAAGGGAACTGCTTCAGTCACATATGTCTCATCCGCAAATCTCAGGCACGCAGAATAGGGAGGTGGCTGACATGATGCTGATTGGCAGAGGTCAACCATGATTGCCCATTGTCGTCCCTGAAGTTGGCAATGGTGTACAATATGTAGACCAGGGTTGTCCGTGTTCTGGAATGGTTGGCCATGGTCAACTGCTGTTGGCCAGTGTGGTAGATCAGAATCAGGAGATGGGTAAGGGGGCGTTGTAGTAGACCTTTCTTTAGTAACACACACACTGACCAGCTCTATCTCTGAGTCTAAGAATTTTGGACCTGTTCTTAAAGAAATGTACAAAAAAGTGCCCCTCAGGATGTCTTTACAAAACAAATAAGGAAAGTCTTCTTTCCAGAATCCTCTACTAGCCTCTGTCTGACCCTCCCACTATAACAGAATGCTTAACTATAACAAAAGTATATTCAAGCCAGTGGCTCTTGTCAATTGAGTGGTGGCTGGTTTCTGACCTCCACCCTGGAATGCCTCTCTTGCAGAGGGCTCCTCACCCTGTGTGCACAGTCTAAGCCCATTGGCAAATATGTCTCTTTATCACAGTTCCCTTTATTCAACACCAATGATCTACCCCACCTTGCGGTCTTGTTTTGCTCACCCCTCCTTGGGGTCTTGTTTTGCTCACCCCGCTTTGGGGTCTTGTTTTGCTCACACCGCCTTGGGGTCTTGTTTTGCTCACCCGCCTTGTGGTTTTGTTTTACTCACCCGCCTTGTGGTTTTGTTTTACTCACCCGCCTTGGGGTTTTGGCTTGCTCACCCCACATTAGGGTCTTATCGCTTTCACCTTCCGTTGGGGTCTTGTCTTGCACAGCACGCCTTGCAGTCCGGTCTGGGTCACCCTGACTTGGGATCTTGTTTTGCCCGCCCCCCCTCTCCTGCTTTTCAAAGTCACTGCAAACCTTTGCTTTCGTTGTGGTGCTCCTCAGGAGGGTGGGGGACGGCAGCACATTCAGCAGCACTTCTTTGCTTTCTGCACCACGGGCCACTTTGGGTGGAGCTGGTCCTGCTTTTGTGAAGTTTTCCTGTGGGCCTCCGCATCGTGGCATGGCGGTGTCCTGGTCTCGTGGCATGGCGGTGTCCTGCTCCTCTCGGCTGGGCTCTCTCGTCTTGTGCTCCAGTCGGGCTGCCTGAGTTTCTGTGGTCTCGGCCTCTTTCTGCATCTCCAGGCCCCACTTTACACTTTGTCTGCTCTGCCGTGCCACCAGGATGGTCTCCTCGTTCAGCTACGTCTCTTTCCCTTTCTCTCCCTCCCTCTCTCTCTCTCGCTCCCTCTCTTGCGCGCTCGCTTGCTCTACCTCTCTCTCACTTCCTTCCTTCCTGTTAGCTCGGGGTGGGCCTTACACTGTGCTTTCTTTCCTGATGAGCTTTATTCCCATATAGGGTCAAAAACATGCTGCCATCTTTACAGGGTGTTTCCAGTGAACTCCCATATAGCCAACAAAGATTTTGGCGGTCAGGAATACAGGGGTAGGATATTTTATATCCCTTTCTAGGAATCTCCTATCCTCTAGGGGATCCCCCTAGTAAGATCCCGCTTGCCCTGTCCCCTGCGGGGTGTTAAGCTTAGCAATATCACCTCCCTAGTTCCAAAGGCGGTGGTACCGACTAGGGGACAGGGGACACATTTCCTGGATTTGTCACACCAGCTACTGTATGGTTGACGATGGAGCCATCTAGAGTACAGGCCCAATGCCTGGCCCTAAAAACCATATTCCAATGTAATGTGACGATTCACTACATGTCGTCTCCGAAGAAGGGAAATGGGGTCGAAGAGAGTGAGAAGTCATCTTTTTTTTTAATTTTAATTTTTTATTTTTGTTGTGTTTAGTTTGAAACAAACTTTTACTACTTAAGAATCACAGTACTGTAAACATACACTGGAGTACCATTATGTCTACATATGTAGTAAGCATGTGTAACAGGATTGGATTACAATAGATTAAAACACATTAAAAGGATTAGCAACAGATAACATACAATCACCTTAAAAATGAGATTTGAGACCAAGAAATAGTTCAATCCTGCTAATCTGTGCAAATAGCAAAAATGTGCAAAGTCATAAAATCATTCCTATACTGCTCATGTGTGTAAACAGCAGAAGTGTGCAAGTTTAACACATATCAATTATTAAATAGTTTTAAGATTTTCCATATGGATACAGCCATATTACAAAGCCAAAAAAGTACAGTTGATTATGATACAATATAAAAAATAGTTCCATAATCACTAATTGAATTAGAGCACCAATGTTAGTGCTGAATAATGTGCACATATATAAGGTTAAAGTTCTCCCAAATAAATTGTTTTGTAATAAGTAAATACAAAAGAGTTTAAGCATAAATCCAAAACGTATTCTTTTTCCGTTATCAGATTCATTTTTGCATAGAGTGCCTCACAGATAGTAGTCAGTAGCCGAGTTAAAGACAGAACTAAAGTAATATTGGTTCCCCACATACAATTTATCCAAAACCATTCTCTGGACGAGCCTGAGCTACCAATGTAGGTTTTGCCAAACACTGTCGTTTTCTGGTCTTCAAAATGGTCACAAAAGATGACCAAGTGTTTTAGCGTTTCAATTTGAAATTAACACAGACAGAAACGACAAGCACCCTATGGCCTCTTGGTTTGTTTTTATGCCAATCTTTTACTCTGCCTTTAGTCCAAAATTGATTACGTTTAAACCTAAGTCTCGGGCCTTCTCACACGGAAACTGCATTAAGTATGACTGCTGCTGCATTCTTTTAGTAGAAAAACATGCAACTTCTTTGAAAGACGAGTATGTGCTTAAGGTTTCAATAGTACAACATCAATCAAATTGGTATAGTTTTATTTTAACATACAAAGGTCTCAAACACAAGTCATCAGTGCTGCAATCAATAAATTCAGTACATTTTAAATGTTATGCTCATACAAAGACATAGAGACAGGACTGCCTTCCGTAAGCATCGTGGAAAGATCTTCATCTAATGAATTAGATAGAGGCGTGAGCCTTTTCGCATAGTTATTGAGAAGTCCTCAATTATATCTAGCAGAAAGGGATGAAATCCCAAATTCGGGGTGCCGGAATGGAATTAGGCAGTGATTTAGCTAACCTTAACACCAGTTTTCATATCCGACCCTGAAGTTGGTTGCGAATGAGATCAATGTCAGCAAGACCTAAATCAAGTCCATAAAGAATGACCGCTCCTTTTTAATTTTCTGTAAATATGGTGCTTTTTGTATATATTGTCACAGAATCTGATATTATCTTTTCTTGTAAGATTCTTGTTTGGTTTTTTGATTGTTTTATTTTAAAAAGTATCCATTGGCTCTTTTTTCTGTCATCATTTGTGAAATCAGGGATTTAGCTTTATGATTAAGCATCAGTTTCCACATAGGAAGCGAGGAGGTGTCACAAAAGTTATATCCCAAATAGCGAGTAGACACTGCCTGTTCAATCTGCAACCCATCTATAGATCAAGTAAAGAAAGAGATCTTTTTTTTCCTGTTATTAAAATTGACGATCGTGGATTTGGTGGCGCTGGAGTGAAGATTTAAATCCTTGTTGCAACTTTGCCTGTAGTCCAAAAGGTGTTCTATCAAACAAAAGAATGTCATCGGCAAAGGCGAGCCAATGCAGGAACAGTTTACCTAGTTTAATGGGAAAGCTGACACTATGGTGCCAAAGCGTATCCAAATCTCTCAGATAAAGATTAAAGAGCGTGGAAGCTAAGTTGCACCTCTGCTTAACACCCACACAGGTCGGAATAGGTTCAGTAAGAGCACCACGTTCATCAACTCTTACCATATTTGTAGTGTTTGAATGCAATTTGGAGAGTAAAAGAATACATTGCAAAGAGAAACCAAGTCTGAGCATCTTTCCCCATAATAAATTGCGAATCACACAATCGAATGTCGCAGACAAATCTAGAGATGCCATATATATAGGACCAATATTTACTAATTTATTTCCAGCCATTATATGGGCTAGGATGCTGGGATTCAATACAGTCCCCATATGTATCCGGGAATCCGATCTGAAAACGAGACAGAATATTATGTTGTTTCATGTATGATTCTAATGCTCTTAAAATCAAAATAGAAAAGACTTTTGCCGAGACATCCAAGAGATCAATGGGCAGAAAATTCCCAGGATCTGCTGAATTGCCCTTTTTAAAAATTGGGACAATAATGGAAGTCAGATAAGATTGAGGTACTTTGTTGGACTGATGGATGTTATCAAATTTAATTTTTAATATTGAGGCCCACAAGCCAGGTTCATGTGTAAGGACGCAAGCTGCAATGCCATCCGGGCCTGGAGCTTGAGTGTTTTATATTCATTATGGCCCATTCCACACCTGCTGCGGACTAGGTTCATGAGGAAGTGTTCAGTCTTATGTGATTCAAATACTCCACTTTTCTAAAATGAAAAGGCAAACTAATTTTATCAGTAAAGTGGGGCGTCCATACTTCCGCAGAAATAGAGAAGGTTAGATTTACTGTACAATTAGAAGAAACTTTCCTTAAGTATGCCCATACAGATCTTTTGTTGGTTTGATTAGTGAGTGCATGATTCACAGTGAATTTTCGCAGCGTGGATTAAATGATAGAATTATTCCACTTTTCTACCTGAGGAATGGTTAAGCCATAATTTGAAACAGAGGCATCTGTAATAAAGTCTCTATGTATCATATGCATAAGCTTGTTGCCCAGGTGAGAATTCCAATGAACAGAGAGGCATGGACGATCAGTTTCTAAAAAAGTTAAATGGTGAGAAGTGTCGAGCATTGGGCATGCAACATTAATACAGAGAGCTATAATTAAATTGTCACCCAGACCAGGAGAAATGGTACATTGCTGCTTGCAAAGATGAAGCAATTTAGAGGAACTGCAAAGTAATCCATGTAGGAGGATTTATTTCCTGTGTGCCAATAAAGCGGCAGATCGATCTGTCGATGCCTAACATGTGGATATCCCATTGGGCTAGAAATTCAATCCACCTTTTGCCTCTGATAATAGACGAGGAGACAATGCCACCAAACACTGCATCTGAGGAGTGAGGAGATGTGGAATACAACAGGAATTAAAATCGTCACCAATGAGAATCCTATATTCGAAGGGATTGGTTCCTCTGACTTATTCCACATCTATGACAGGTAATCACCACAGCTGTGCTGCTTCGGAACATTTTCAGCGTCCTGCATCAATGACGTAGATGCGCTGTCGTCGAAGGCCTCCGTGAGCCGACGTCACTGCATGTTATAAGTAGGACGCACGACGCCCATAGCCTCAGTTCCGTTTTTTCCGTGAACGTGTTCGCTTCAGAGTTCTTGGCGCGCCTCGGTTCTTCTGAGTACTTCTATCGGTTCCTCGAACTTGTTTGTTTGTGAAGATATCATGCCTTCATCTTCTACCCCGCGGCCAGGTTTCAGGAAGTGTTGGGACTGCGGTTCCAAGATGTTGCTAACGGACCTGCATGACGCCTGCCTTTGGTGCCTCGGTGAGAACCACGCCACGGATGATTGACAGTTGCCATTCGTTAACATCTAAGGCCTTGTGGAAGCGGAAGAAGAAGCTTTCTGTTGGTAGGATGTCCAAGCCCCGAAAGTCAAAATCCGCTGGGCTTTCGACCGACGATTCGAGAGGCGACACTCTGTGTCGCCGGCGTATGTCCAGGGGGGCTTGGTCCCGGGGTGGGTCCCGCCATTTCTTTGCCTCTTCGAGGCACTCGCGGAAGCGGCGTCATTGGTCGCCTTCCTCGTCCGAGGACTCCGCCCGTCGGCGGGTTGCTTGTCCTAACAAGCATTCTTCTCCTGCGGAATGGGATGCATTTCGTACGGAGATGATGGCGATTTTCCAATCGCAGGGCTCCGTTCCGTCCATGCCTTCAAAAGAAGCCAGCAGGGAATGTGCTAGGTCCACCGCTCACACGCCTTCGGGCTCGAGCGATTGGCGCGATCATAGGGAGCCTTCGAAATCCCGATCGGACAAGGTGGATCGCTCTAGCCATGCCCGCTGCAGGCCCCAGTCTTCGATGCCCTTGAGACCGGTGGATCCTGTGAGGTCTTCTAAGAAGACATCAATGTCATCGGCGCCATGTCCGTCGAGGGACGACCTCAAGGCTCCGCCTCTGAGGAAGTCCTCAACGCCATCGGCGCCGAGGCCGTCGAAGGACACGCGTTGGGCTCCACCCTCGAGGCCTGTGTCGAAGCCATCAGCACCACGCTCGACGCCGAATCAGTCGACGCCCTCAACGCCTTTTGTGGAAGCTTTAACGGAGGTACCCCGTGTGTCAGTTGAAACTCTGAGGAAGGCCCTGAAGAAGTTGGTAAGGCCTGTATCTGAGCCTTTTTCTGTGCCCTCTTCCAGGGATTTGTTCCAGCCTCTGGATTATATTTCTGAGGTGGAGGAAGGGTCTGAGGAAGGTTTGGTTCCTGATGAGGTTCCTGATGACCAGTTATCTGGTCATAGCCATTTGGAAGACCTGCGTCAGTCTTTGCACGACGCCAGGGGTCTTGATACCTCCCCGGAGGTTGAGTTTGGCAGGCCTGAGCCTGGTATGCATGCTGAATCTTTGTACAGGCGACTTATGTCGAGGGTGACGGAGTACTTGGGGTGGTCTGCACCACCAGTGGATTTTCTACAGGATGACCTGACGGATATCCTTGACCAAGGTCCACCCACTGACCCGGTGCTGCCATTTTATATGGCTTTACAGAGAAGGATGGCGGCGGCTTGGACTGCTCCGGAGAGTCTCCCGGCAGTGAGCAAGTCTTTGCCGAAAAAATACCGTCCAGCCAGTAGCGACCCCTGCTACTTGACTACGCACCCCACTCCGGAGAGTTTGGTGGTGCAGGCGGCTACGGCCCCAGCAAAGCAGGCATCGTACCCTACCATCCCTCCTGATAGGGACGACAAGCATTTTGATGGCTGGGCAAAGAAAGTGTTTTCCTCAGGGGGTATGGCTTTACAGGCAGCCAACTCCGTGTGTGCCTTAGGACGTTTCACTCACACTCTGTGGAATTGTCTCTTTGGCGGCTGAACATATTCCCGAAGGGGAGGAACGGGATGGTTTTCTTGCTCTCGTTCAGGATGGCAAGGATGCCATGTGTGAATCCATTCAGTCGGGTCTGGACATGGCAGATTGCGCCAGCCGGTCCATGGCGGCGTGCACAGTAATGTGCATATTTGTGTGGTTGCGAAAGTCGGCGTTTGCTCCTGACGTACAAGCCTGGCTTCTCAACATGCCCTTTGATGGTGAACATCTTTTTGGCAGCAAGGCTGACGAGAGCCTTGAGAGGTTGCAGACCGCCAAAGCTGCAGCGAAGTCGTTGAGCGCTACAGTTCGCCAACCTCTGCCTTTTCGTCCTAGGGGACAGCAACGGAGGGGAGGCTCCTTTCAAAACTACTTTTCCTTTGGTAGATCGAGGGGAGCTGCAAGTCAAAGGGGCCACCGTAGGAGTGCCAGAGGTGGAAAATGAGGTACTCGAGGTGCCAAGGCCGCTTGAGCAGTTGCCTCTTTGCCCTCAGGCACTGACGCAGCCGCCTCAGCTCAGTCATGAGGCCATGTCCCATGGTTCACTGGTTGGGGGAAGGCTGGCGCAGCATCTTGTAGAATGGCGTGCCATTACTTCAGATGTGTGGGTTCTGGAGATCATAGCAAAAAAATGGAAAACAGGTGGGCACCACCGTTGGTTTGTTTTGTTTGGAGAGACAAACCATTTCTTTTGTTATTTCAGATAGATGTGTGCTTTTCTAAGGAGACTACCGGGTTGAAACAAAGCCCAACAATTCTCAGGCTTCATAATAAGAACAACAGTTTTAAAAACAGAGTGGGGTCCACCCCGTAGTACCCAGTGCTCACTATTGCTTCCTACCAGGAAGCTAAATTCATTCCTTTAGATCTGTTATTGATTGGTTTGTTTAGCTTAATTATCCGTTCAGAAAAGCAGTTTAAAAAAAGTAGCTCAAAAAAGCAATTGTCACTTCTTTTTCAAATCTTTACTGTTGTGGTTGTGTTTAGTCACACAATTAATCAGTGGATTCACAATTCCTCTACAAATCAATACGGCTCTTGCCAATGCATTTCGGTGCCTAGCACCATCTTCAGGGCTATATTTTAACACAATTCATATCACAAAATTAGAATGTAAGTGTACATACCCACAGGTAATTCAGTCCCATTGTGTAGTTGGGTGAAAAGAAAAAAGGAAGGACAAATTCCAATGTATTCATTAGTGACCATGGTAACGTAAGCAATGCTTCATTGCAATGTACATAATGTGCTTGTAATCATGCATTTTTACCTTAGCCGCTCTTTCGCAATCCTAAACGTCTCCTGTATAAGTACACGTAAGTAGAGTGTCCCTGTCGGGAGAGAGGGATAATCAGCTTTCTACAATTCCCTTCTAATCTTCCTCTGTTCAAACAACATGCCCTGTCATTGCAGTGCGTCTTACCGCCACTCTGCTTCTTTACGATCTGCTCGCAAAATGAGTCGCATGCGCGCATTCCCCGTGCGAGGCTTCCTAACGGCGTTACCATGGAGTTCGTGGCACCGCCCGTCGACCAGGATTGGACGAAGTGGACGTGCCTCCCGTCCCACCCCTGCGCGTGAGCGGAGGGGCGGGACAAGGGACCTCCATGGCAACCGCCTGTGTTAGCATGATTGTAAGATTCCATAAGTATGCATTACGGTATATTTTTCATTGGTGTCTTCAATCATCATGGGTATGCAGTTATATAGGGCAGCCTCTGTGGTTACAGCGACTAATACGCCGTCCTCAACTGGGCGAACCGAGCGTGTCTCAAGTCTCACCCTTCTACATGAGAGGGGCGGACACCTACTGTGTGCTTACTATACGTCATAGCTTGCTATGAGAGAATGTCATACGGCATGCAAGCCTGCCTGTGTTTATCGTACATTGCACAAGGGTCACATTGCAATACATATTAATCACAGATTGTGTTCAACCCATACTGTTAGGGCCTTACATTCGTCATTATTGCATTATATTGGAATCTCTAGGTAGCCGTATACATAAATGCTTGCTAATGTGTAGCCTCTAAGTTCACAAAGCGTATCATCCCTAGGTGATAAAGTAACCACAATTCCCAGAAAAGCATTCTTATTTTCCAAAACATTAATTAACACTGTATGTTCATTAAAGGAAACGGGCAAAGTTGATCTCTTCGTTCAGCCCCTTTTGGTTGAACACAATCTGTGATTAATATGTATTGCAATGTGACCCTTGTGCGATGTACGATAAACACAGGCAGGTTTGCATGCCGTGTTGAATTCTCTCATTGCAAGCTACGAAGTATAGTAAGCACACAGTAGGTCTCCGCCCCTCTCATGTAGAAGGGTGAGACTTGAGACACGCTTGGTTCGCCCATTTGAGGACGGCGGATTAGTTGCTGTAACCACGGAGGCTGCCCTATATAACTGCATACCCATGATGATTGAAGACACCAATGAAAAATATACCGTAATGCATACTTATGGAATCTTACAATCATTCTAACACAGGCCGTTGCCATGGAGGTCCCTTGTCCCGCCCCTCCGCTCACACGTAGGGGTGGGACGGGAGGCACGTCCACCTCGTCCAATCCTGGACGACGGGCGGTGCCACGAACTCCATGGTAATGCCGTTAGGAAGCCTTGCACGGGGAACGCGCGCACGCGACTCATTTTGCGAGCAGATTGTAAAGAAGCAGAGTGGAGGTAAGACGCACTGCAATGACAGGGCATGTTGTTTGAACAGAGGAAGATTAGAAGGGAATTGTAGAAAGCTGATTATCCCTCTCTCCCGACAGGGACACTCTACTTACGTGTACTTATACAGTTGACCTTTAGGATTGCGAAAGAGCGGCTAAGGTAAAAATGCATGATTACGAGCACATTATGTACATTGCAATGAAGCATTGCTTATGTTACCATGGTCACTAATGAATACATTGGAATTTGTCCTTCCTTTTTTCTTTTCACCCAACTACACAATGGGACTGAATTACCTGTGGGTATGTACACTTACATTCTAATTTTGTGATATGAATTGTGGTACAATATAGCCCTGAAGATGGTGCTAGACACCGAAATGCATTGGCAAGAGCCGTATTGATTTGTAGAGGAATTGTGAATCCACTGAATAATTGTGTGAGCTAAACACAACCACAACAGTAAAGATTTGATAAAGAAGTGACTACAATTGCTTTTTTTGACATACTTTTTGAAACTGCTTTTCTGAACGGATAATTAAGCTAAACAAACCAATCAATAACGGATCTAAAGGAATGAATTTAGCTTCCTGGCAGGAAGCAATAGTGAGAACTGGGTAGTACAGGGTGGTCCCCACTCTGTTTTTCTAACTGTTGTTCTGGAGATCATAGCCCACGGCTACTGTCTTCCTTTCTGGCAGAGGCCTCACGACAATCAACCAGTGAATCTCTTTGAGGAGTCCGGATCCGCTCCTGGCGCAGGAAATCAAATCCCTGCTGGAGAAAGGCGCCATAGAACTGGTGCCTGTAGCATAGAGGAACAAGGGTTGGTATTCCCCATATTTTTTTATCCCAAAAAAAGACGGGGGATTGAGACCCATCATGGACTTGCGTGGTTTGAACAAGCTCCTCAGGAAGGACAAGTTCAAGATAGTTACTCTTTCTCAAGTCCTCCAGGCCCTTCAACTTCAGGACTGGTTGGTGTCTCTCGACCTCAAGGACACTTACTTTCATGTGCCGATTCATCCCAAGCACAAGAAGTACCTGAGGTTCGTGGTGGGCGACTCGCATTTTCAGTTTCGGGTTCTGCCGTTCGGATTGAACTCCTCCCCGAGGGTCTTCACCAAGGTCATGGTGGTGGTGGCAGCCTATGTCAGGAAAGGAAGGATTCACGTCTACCCCTACCTGGACGATTGGTTGATCAGGACACGCTCTCCCGGGCAAGTCCTGGATCATCTGTCAGTGACGTGCCACTCCCTTCACAAGCTGGGCTTCTCCCTCAATTTAAAGAAGTCCTACTTGACACCTACCCAGAGGCTCCAGTACATCGGAGCAGTGCTCGACACATGCCTAGGGCAGCGTTCGCCTACCCAGGTGAGGGCTCATCACATTCTGCAGATGGTGCACAAGTTTCAACATGCCCAGTCTCTCCCGGCGTTCGAGTTCTTGAAGTTGCTCGGCTTCATGGCATCCTGCATTCATCTGGTGCCAGAGGCCAGGTTGCGGATGAGATCTCTGCAATGGGCTCTCAAGCTCCAGTGGTCGCAGTCCTCCGGCAGAATGTCGGATCCCATTCAGGTGCTGCCCTCGGTCGCCCAGGATCTTCTGTGGTGGGCCGGCGAAGGCAATCTGATGAAGAGGGCTCCATTTTGGCTACCCTGGCCGGAGGTAACGATTGTGACGGACGCGTCCCTCGCAGGATGGGGAACTCATGCCAACGAGTTGACAGTCTCCATATCATTCTGTTGGAGCTGAGAGCCATCAGGCTAGCCCTGAAGGCTTTTCTGCCATCTGTGCGGGGGAAGAATGTCCTGATTCTGATGGACAACACAGTGGCCATGCACTACCTCAACAAAAATGGGGAGGGGGCATGGTCTCTCCCTCTGTGGAGAGGGGGAATGCAGCTCTGTTTCTGGGCCATCCAGCAGGAAATTTAGATCTCAGCAGTTCATCTGGCCGGAGATGAAAACGTGGCGGCGGACACTTTGAGCAGGCAGAGCATGGTCTCTCACGAGTGGGAGCTGGTTCAGGAGATTCTTTGGAGGACCCCACAAGTGGATCGCTTCGCCACCAGTGCCAACCGGAAGTGCGAAAGATTCTGCTCGTGGGAATTTCCTCCAAGAGGAGCCTTAGGGGACGCGTTCGTAGTGGAGTGGTCCTTCCCACTGCTGTACGCATTTCCTCTAGTCCCCGTCATTCTGCAAGTGCTGCAGTGGTTACGGAGGTTCGGTTCCCAGATGATCCTCATTGCTCCGGCATGGGCCCGGAGAACATGGTACCTGGACCTTCTCGACATGTCAATCTGCCCTCCTTGCCGTCTTCCCTACCGAGACGATCTGCTCTCATGGGAGGGGGGGTCAGGCTCTCCATCCAGAGGTCAAGTCCTTCATGCTTGGCTTCTGAAAGGTTGAGGTATAAGGATTGGGACCTTCCTGAAGACGTGATGGAGGTGTTGATTTCGGCCAGAAGGCCCGCAACAAAGTCCCTGTACCATTGCCGTTGGAGAAAGTTCTGCGACTGGAGCAGGGTTAAGAATGTGGATCCTTTTTCATGTGCCATTCCTGTGGTTCTGTCTTTTTTGCTTTCTTTAGCCCACAAGGGCCTGCAAGTGGGTACCTTTAAGGGTTACCTGGCGGCTCTGTCCATATTTAAGCGCTCGTCTGAGGAGTGTTCTTATTTTAAGATTCCTTTGATTTCCTAGTTTCCCAGGCTCACTAATGTGTTTCCACCGTCACCTTTCCAGGTGCCCGGTTGGGATTTGAACCTGGTTCTAAAATTCCTCATGGGAGCTCCATTTGAGCCTTTACATTCTTGCCCTTTGAGACTGTTCACTTTGAAAACTGTATTTTTAGTTGCGGTCACTTGCGCTCGCAGAGTGAGTGAGTTGCAGGCACTTTCCGTTAAGCCACCCATCACGGTGTTCCATAAGGACAGGGTTGTCCTTAGGGTTCGTCCTTCTTTTCTTCCGAAAGTTGTCGGAATTTCATTTAAGCCAGAAGGTTGTTCTTCCGGCGTTCTATCCTCCTCTGCATCCTGGTAAGGAAGAGGAGAGGCTCCATAGGTTGGATCCTAGGAGAGCTTTAAGTTTCTACATCTTGCGCATGTCCCGGGTCAGAGTGGACAATCAGCTCTTTATTGGATACGCTGGAAGGCGTTTGGGACAAGCTGTTACTAAACAGACTTTGTCTAGATGGATTAGCGTGACAATTTCTGAATGTTACCGCTTGGCGGGTAAGGACCCTCCGGTAGGCTTCCGGGCCCGTGTGGCTACATCTACTGCTCTGCAGAGAGGTGTTCCCATTCGTAACATTTGTGAAGCAGATACATGGGCCTCTGTCCATACTTTTGCCAAACACTACTCCTTGGATTCTATCCATGGGCAAGGTCTGGCCTTTGGCAAGGCGGTCTTCTATTATTCAATTTAATTGGGCATTCTAAAATTCTAAATTCTTTCCCACCTCCTTACGCTGGTACTGCTTTGGGAGTCTGTCATAGATGTGGAATACGTCGGAGGAACCAATCCCTTCAAAGAACAAGTTACTTTCTTACCTGGTAACGTTCTTTCGGTGGGATGTTCCGACGACGTATTCCACATCGCTCCCTCCCTACCTGCCCCTCTACAGAATTTCTTATGCGATTGCAGCTTTTGTTTCTGCAAGGCTTTCTGTAGTCATTCTGGCAGAAGATTGGTGCCACACGTTCTGGGGAAAAAACTACAACTGAGGCTACGGATGTCGTGCGTCCTACATATAACATCCGGTGACGTTGGCTGGACAGAGGCCCTTGACGACAGCGTCATCGACGTAGGACGCAGATGCCGAAAATTTTCCGAAAGGGTCACAGCTGTGGTGATTACCTGTCATAGATGTGGAATACGTCGTTGGAACATCCCATCGAAAGAACGTTACCAGGTAAAGTTACTTGTTCATCTAGTTTAAGAAAGAAGGCATCTTCGAGAATCGCATCAAGCTGAGCAAACATTTGGTCTAACGATTTCCTAGCGGGGTTCCAATAGAGACAGATTATTAAGTAAGGTGCAGAGTTTGCATCAGGGAGCGTTAGATCTATCGCCATCACATCATCAAAATCCTTCACCAACTTAGAAGACATTTTTAAATAATTTTTAACAAGTACAGCTAGACCTCCATAGGGCCTGCCAGCATGACCCATAGTGGCTGCCACTAAATGAGTAGTAAAGCCATTCAAGTGAAAGTTTTTTACTTGCATAGTTTCTTGACAGAGTAGAATTGACAACTGATCATTGAAAGAGTTGGAATGAATCTAAGAATTAAGATTCATAAATCCGCAAGAATTCCATGAAGCTACTGTTATGTTATCTGTTCTTATGAAGCACACGTTCGCCAAAGTCATCTTGGCGCTACAGGATAGAGAGGTCAACTTAACAGCAACCAGACAGTTAGAACAGGTGTGTTTTTTATTGCCTTTCTAAAGGCAAGATGGTCCTCCAAATGCTTCAGATACGGCAGCAGGCCACTCCAAAGTCTGGGGGCAGCAACAGAGAAAGCATGTCCCCTACAGTGGATGCGCTGAAACACAGGTATAACTGTAAGAGAGATCTTGCTACGCTACAGGTGTTGACCTGTTAGCAGACTTGAGACTGTTTGCTAAGGTCTCAGGCCATGACCAATCCTTAATCATGGATGACAAAGATGCGAGCTGTAACACGATAGCCTCATTAGGGAGATTATAAGTAGCATTTGATGACTTCAGCCAACTTGGTTGCTCATATCGTATCATATGTCTCAAGAAATTGGGTAGCAGAATCATGTGAAGTAAACAAATGCAGGGTTAGGCCTAACTGCTTAAGATCATCGTAATGCTCCCATACTAATTTGCTGATAGCAAATTGAAATTGGCATATCATCCGGTTGTTATTATTTCTAGTCAGAGTGACCCAATCAATACCAGCTGAATTGAGAATTCTCATTGATGGAATGGTGTTGAATGCCTGGAGAATAGAAGACTGATTCATTCTACACCAGCCGTTGATGGTGGAATTGCTGATCCATCCAATGATATTGGAGGTTTCAACAGTAAAATCGGCCTCAGGGAGAATGGCAGTAGGGTCACTATTCTTACCACATTCAGTGTTAGACAGCGAGTTAGGAACAATACCCAATATCCCCTCATTAGCAGAAACAGGCTTTGGTCCATCAGTCATACAAGACTCCTAGGGATTTGAGGATACAGCTTTGTTATCTGTAGCATGTACCGAAAATAGGATGTACAGAATGTGGTAATGAGATATGTAACTGCCTATTTGCTGCATTAGCAGGAACTGAATTTGTGTTCGATTTTAAGTTCTTGATAAGCGGAAAAAGAATTATAAAGTTTGGCCTGGTTAAGGGCTGTAGAGACTGTCACTGTAGGAGATGAATATTTCGAAACTCAATATTGGAAGGGAGTACAGACTTAACAGGCAACACTTTGCCGCTGGAACCTGACTCAATGACTGCCTTTTTCGATGTTATATTTTTTTGTTTGTGGGATTTTGGCATCAAATCTACATTTTTGCAAGTGCTAGGCAACTCCTCTATCTATTGAAGTGCTTCCCTGCTATCTTCATTGAGTTGATTTAAATCTAACACGCTATCTTCGTTTCAAAGGTTACATACATTTTTGATATTAAAATTGTGCCCCATAATTTTACACCAAATGAGATCTTAGGATTTCCTTGTTGCGTCTTCTTTTAAAGATTTTCTGTGGGTTTTTCTCCTGAGTGCTCTGTTATGAAGCCATTTATCTCTGCGTGATGAGTAGTGTTTAGAAGGACTTTCGTCAATAGACTCAGCAGAGACCGGGTGGTCTGCTACCTCATTAACAGACCTAATCTGCTCTTGTTCAATAGGATTGGTCAAGGCTGAAGGACTATCCGGATCATTACATGTTGAGGCAGTCTCAATTGCTTGATCTTGAGGACATACACAACAGTTGGCTTGAGTAGAATTGGTAGGCATATATGAAGTTTTGAGTACCATTTCAAGATGTTCGATTTTTGCTGCATTAGCAGTTATGTTGAGCCCTAGGTTCCTGGAATCTGATATCTCAGAGCCCCTAGATAGTTTCAGAATTTTTAAGAGCCTGAGCATATGATCTAGTGGAAGGAACCTCCTGTTCCTTTGGATAGATCGTTTGCGTGAAGCAGGTGCGTAAAGACCCCCCTAAGGTTTGGGAGGAAGATGAGATTTGAAAGACTTTTGGGGACGTGAATTTCATAATCCCAGTTATACCCTCAAATATTTTATGTGCCTATATAAAGACTTCAATTGTGTTTTGTTTGGCAAGGACCTCAGACATGGACAATTATATCTCCCTGAGCTCATAATGGGTCAGGTCGTGCCCTTTATCAAGTAAGTTAAGTATACGAGTGAGGACAGGCAGGAAAAGATAGATCAAGGTTGTTAGGATCTAAAGATGTATGCAATTTACCCATCAAGGTATTAGAGGAAGCTTCATCAATTTTGGGAGGCATCTGCTTGGTACTTAAGTGATGGGAGGGAGTGAATTAGATGTACTGGGTTCATCACCATTGCGAGCAATTTCTGATCTATTGGCTTCCCTGTGCATAGTATTGTGGAAGTGAACAGCATCCACTCCACCTATGGCAGCCACGACCGGAGTGGAAGGTCGAAGAGACAGACGCACTCTTTTCCCCAATTCGGTCATAACGTCAGGAGCTAGCATTGAAACATCAGATATGGATTTTTTGAGATGGTCAACAGGAATAGTGTTAGGATAAGAGTCATATGAAGTACTCTAGTGGTTACTAAAGCGATGAGTAGCAAAGTCCATATCATGAGCTTCATGCAAAGCAAAGGAGTGTAAATGTCTTACAGGGATCAACACTGTGTGGATTTGTGCATGTACATGCGCAAATGCCATTTCCTGATAGGTTAACACCTCCCTGCAATCCTTAATATTATGATCAGTTGGCAGTTCTTCATCAGAAGGAGATCCAGTTGGATGAGCCATTGCTGCTTTGTGTACGCCTATATCATTATTAAGCACAGCATCAACCTGAGGCACCATATCAGCCATGATATTCAATTGCAAAGTTGGATCTTTACAGACTCGGCCACTTCTAAGGCCTGCAACCATGATAGAAGTGGGCGAGTCCCCAAATGAAGGGAACGACGACGTACTTATAATAAGTGTACGGCGATGAAAGCCAATGCACAAACCAGCCTAATTGAGTGAGAGAAGGGACTATGATCCAAATCCAATTACCATAACGTGGCTAAATAACAATCAAAATATGCAACTAACATTCATATAAAACAGACCAGCAGAAATTTGGCAGTGAGTGCACATGCAAAAAGCAAAATAACTAAACAGTTCTAGCAACTATGGCAAAGTGCCACACCGTTAACAGACATGAAAAAAAAAGCAGGTCCGATGTCGCTCTTTGGGAGTGAAAGTTTGTCTAATGCAGCGCAACAGAAATTTCTGCTACAATGCCACCCAGGAGTGACAATCAGTGATCAAAGTTATATACAGGCACATGAGCTGTTAAGAAGTGTGACGTGCTAAGAACCTAGCTACAAATAGAGAAGCTTGATTGCGCACACGTCACGGATTCAACGTTCGACTAACCTGCTCAATGCTGAAAACAGATATCCACACCCTGTACAGCGCTGAAGCACAATAACCACCACACAAGCACATGCGTGACAGAGCTAAGATCATAACAGAGATCAGCATTAGAATACAGACATTAATGCGATGTTACCAGTGTAATCATAGTGTAGCAGATGATATGGATTTAAAAAAAAAAAAAATGTTAGCGCACCCCCGCACACCGCCCAGCCGAACTGCCAAACTGGCACTTTTGAAGCACTTCCTGTACACGCTCCCGTGCCTTCAAATGGGGTTTCTGGTCAAAGGGTGTGGGGCCAACACGTAACTAAAACATTTATATTAAATGTCTTTGAGAAGTGAATAGAAGTCTCTAGTCTCCAGAAGTGTAGCAGAAGCAGTGGAATCCAACTCTGACCTTCAGTGTGACTTCCTTTCAGAAGAGTTTTATGGGTGCTCGGCAACGTCTACTGCCAAACTGGCACTTCTAAGGAACTTCCGGTACGCACCATCTTCCTCGTGGCAGTACTTTGCAAGGAAGTGGGCTGAACTAAAGAAGAAAAGAGAAGCTAGAGTTGCGAACCTCATAACACAAGAGTTGGGCATTGTAAGTGTGAAACCGAAGGAGAAGACTACTAGCGGAAGGGAGTCATTCCCCCTTGTTGTAAGAGATTGTTTTAGAAATACCAGCAGAAGGGAGTCATTTTCCTGGTAACCTTGACCAGGAGGAAGGTCCAACTGGCCTGGGGAAGTGAGTCTTTCCCCCAGGCTAATTTGAGACTGAGGTGAAGGGAGGCATTCTCCTGGTTCACTGAGAAAGTGAATATTATTTGAAACTTTGTGACCTAGGGAAGGGAGTCATTCCTCCAGGGCTGCTGTTTGGAACTTTGTAAGGCTAGGAGAAGGAAGGCATTCTCCTGGCCCAACAAGGGCCATAACCCACGAGAAGGGAGTCCTTAAAATGGGTTCGGAACAGTGCTATATTATGCCTTAGTTTGTAGTGTAAGGGCCAGACGTAGAGTTTTCTTGACACAGGACGGTGGACACTTTTACTTTAACACTACATCCTGACAGTCACTGTAGAGCTTTACTTGAGGTAGGGAAACCTCTCTTAGGAGTAGGGAAAGATAGGTTTTCCCTTGCATTATTTATTAGTGTAATTACGCCTTACTGCCCCATGAACATAGGGATGAGAGACGATGCAAGCTAAAATTGACTCCATGAAACTACAAGTGAATGTACAGGCATCTGCCTTAAAGAATTAGTTAGGCTGTGCGACACAAGTAGGACTTAAAAGTAGGTTTTAGAATACACAAATAGTGTGTTGGAAATCGCATAAAAGACCAGAAGTTCCTCCATACTAAGAGAAGGACTCACTACACTGATAGGGCATATCAATCACAGGTACACACGGGCAGGGAACCAACGTATGGCAGATGTACTAGGTGAACAGATGCAACTGTAGGTCACCAATATGGAAGCAAGAGTACATAAGTGCAGCCATTTTCCTAGCACAATGGGCGCAGCAGGTCTCAAAATTAGCAAGGCCTCAAAACTCCAAGCTGATTCCACAACTCAACACAACATGTATTTTAGTAGCTCCCAAGATCATTTAGTTTAATAAAAGTAAAAACAGCCATTGATGTCCAGGTGCACTAGAACAGTAAGCCAAAAAGACTCCATAGCGAATAACTGATGGGCGCCTCAAGTGGCCACAAAGAATACGAGATGCAAATTAGATGTAGCTAAAACCTCAGTAAATGGGGAGAAATGTGTCTTCCAACACGGTCCCCTAACACGTGATCTAGACATGAAGAACACTGGCTATTCATTTTGAACCAAATGCAGATAAGACACCTGCTGAACTCCTTAGCACACAGCCAGACACAAGATGATACACAAGGCCAAGCACAAAGGAAGGGAATAGGTCTCATTGCCTAGAAATGACAAGGAGTTACTTTTACGTCATCCGCGTAGAGCCCCAATTTGAACTCTCTACCACCGACCATGATGCCCTCCACCTGTGGGGCCCTCCTCAGCCACTCAGCGAGCACCTCCATTGTTAATGCAAACAGGAGGTGTGAAAGGGGGTAGCACTGCCCCGTCCCCCTCTGTAGTGCAAAGGGTCTTGACAATCTGCCAAATACTGTAACCTGGGCCACTGGGGCTGCGTAAAGGGCCTGTATCCCTCTCAGAATCCGCTCACCAAACCCACATTTCTGCAATACCCTATAGAGAAAGCTCCAATCAACCAGGTCGAAAGCCTTCCCCTCTCTCCTTGCTGCGGCGGCCATTAGATGTAATGTTTTACGCAAGGTGTCAGCCCCCTGCCGACCCTGAATGACCCCCACTTGGTCTGAGTAGACTAATTACGGCATGAGACCCTCCATTTGCTTGGCCAGCACTCTGGTAAAGATGTTGCGCCAATGTTAAGAAATGGCACGGTACGACTTGCAACATTCTGGATCCCTACCCGATTTTGGTATGACCGTTATCAATGCCCTCGCAAAAAAAGGAAGGTGATGCCCTCCTGTAGCCAAAATGTTATTAAATAGTCTTGCCAGATGTTGTGATAGAGATCATGCAAAGGTCTTGTAGAACCCGACTGTGTACCCGTCCTCTCCCGGAGCCTTTGCCAGTTTAAGCCCGCCATTTGCCTTTAGCACTTCAAATGCAAATAAAAGTGAAGCCCCGCTCCGTCCGGGTGGCCTTCCCGCCATATATCGATTAGCCCTTGATCTGACATAGAGTCTGTGAATCTGCCGTCCGACTGCCCTTGCCCACCACCCAGGGAAATCTGCCCGCTACTGTGGTCCATCACCCGGTCTGCCCACATATTGCAGTCTCCCCCCAATAGCCCCTAACCCTCCGCACGGTCAAGTATCTCTCCCATGACTTCCCATAGGAACTTCATTTGACCCACATTTGGACAAAATATCAAGGCAATGGTCAATCGTATTCCCTCAAGGGTCCCCAAAATCAATAGAGCCCTCCCGTCAGCTCTCCTCCAAACCAATAGGTCCACTATCTGCGTTCTCTGGTTGAGGATGATGCCTACCCCCCCTCCCTTGGAGGGCCCAGAGGCCCGAAAACCTGGCCAACATGAGCTCCTGGGATGCGTCTTTCCTCACCCTGAACCATCCTAGTCTCTTGCACCAGTAGTACGTGGAGGTCACGATTCCGCATCTCCTTACCCAGCAGTGAGCATTTGGTGGATGAGTTCAGGCCCTTAACATTCAAAGTCCCCATCTTAAGAAACTCAGCCCAGCCCCCTTTCTCAAAATGCACCATCTGGAAGCATGAACACCCATCCCGACCACTCGACCTCTCTTAGTACAGAAATCTCCAACCTTACGCTAATTTTGCCTTTCCTTCTCATGACCCACACCCCATCCAACCCCCATTAACCCCTGGAACTGCAAGTGGTTTCCCTTCCGAGACGCCCACCATATGGTGCGCTACCAGGGGTGACAGTCCACCTTGCCCGTCCTTTCAAGTATCCCCTCATCTCCCCCCTGGTTTTATCTCTTCTGACATAACATCCTACGCCCCACTATGGTTTTCCTCGCCCCTTTCCTCTGTCATGAGTCTCCAGATTCCTTCTGGGACGGGGTGTTGAGCTTCTTAAACTTCCTGCTACCCGGCATCTTCTTTTTTGTGTTCTGTGGTCCCACCGGACCTCGCCGTTCCAAATGTGCAACCTCCGCTCCTTCTTGGCCTTCTGTCAAATCTTTGCCCTTGAGAACCTGGAGCACCTGCTGTGCCTCTTGAACGCTGGTCACACTACAATCCACTTCTCCACGCTCAAATGACAGGGTGAATGGCAACGACCAGCAGTATCTGATGCCCCTTCCGGTCAACCACTGAGTAAGGGGTCGACAGTCTCTATGACTGGACAGGGTAAGTCCCGAGAGATCCTGGAACACCTTAACTGTGTCAACTTCATATTGGAAGTCCCCCAAGCGCTTTGCCTTCTCTAGTACCTCCATTTTCTCTCTGTATTTTAGGAAGCAAACTACTATTGACCTTGGGCCTTTATCTCCTCCACCTCCACTTCTTTGAGCTCTCTCCCTTCAGGGCAAAGAGCTGTTTAATCGGTCCTTGTACTTTCCTTCCCACATCCGCCACCAACTCTCCCTTCTGCTCTCTGACTCTGAGGATGCCGAGATTGTTACAACGCTCTCTATTTTCCAAATCGTCCAATTTCAGTAGAGTTTCTTCCTCACTTCCAGGTCTGTCAGGCATGCCTCGTATTTCATGTCGAGGAGGTCCATCTGTAGGTGATTGTTCTCCGTCCCCTCCATTTTGTCATCGAGTTTGTCGACACGGCCCCTAAGATCACAAATGGATGCCTGAATGTCTTCCCGGATTGCCTTGATCTCTTGAAAAAATGTCCCTTAGTTCTTCTCTGGTCAGGACATACAAAGGTGTACCTTCCCCAGCAGCCATCCTGTTTGGAATGGAGTGGGTTCCCTTCTGGTCGCTACCTGATCCTCTCTGAAAGCGATGAAGTGATAAAACTCCTGCGTGAGCCCCACCTACGTCCAGGAGGCCCCCGGGGCTCCACCAGCATGACTCTGGGGGCTAATCAGCTGTGTGTGGCCCATCAAGGGTCTCTGCGGGGTAACAGACCACCAGCTCTCATGCACGCCAATGAGCGTGTCTGAGTCCCTTCGCCTCCTTCCAAGCTCCAAGTCCACCACTAATTCTGCGCTTTCTCAGGCGTTGTCGGGTGGATTTGCATACCACTTCCTCTAACTCCCAGCTCCAGATGCACTTCTCCATTGGGAGTAGCGCACTCCAAATCTGCCGACTCTGCCCTGCACTGTGACCCAGCCCACTTTAGTTGCTCCCAATATACTATTGTAGAAGAATTTCACTGCTCGGGCCCGGGTTGTGGCAGTTCCAGGCCATATATCCCTCAGTCCTTGCCTGGGACCTCCCTCTGCAGCCCTCTCGATCACACGGAGCCTCCGACCATCTGACACAGCATGGAGTGGGGAGCAGTCTGCCACACAAACTCCGTCTTGCCGCCTGGATCTCTCCGGCACCTCCTCATTACTCCCCCTCTCACCTGAGGATGTTCCTGGGTAGGTTCACTGCTGCACTCCTCCCTCCGCTCCTCTGGCTGTATGGGGGGGGCTGGGCCCAGTCTCCCGTCCCAGCGTCTCTCTCCGTTTCGGGGCACCCGTGCCCCTGACCCGGCACGGCAGTACTGCACAGAGCCACGGGCAGGGATGTGCCCGCTCCTGCAGATGTCTCCACTCCTCTTCAGCAAGTGTGCACTACCCTGCGCACACCAGGGGTGCTCCGGATGGTCGGGTTGTCGTCTGCAACCACTGTGTCTCCCTCCAGACTGCGAGGTCTGGACCTCCACCCTTGCTGCGTCACCGCGGTGCAGCACAGCCACTGGCAGGGATGAGCCCATTCTGATTTGCGGCTCTGGCCCTCTGCCACAATTGTTCCCCCTCTCCTCTGTTCACTGAGGGGGGGGCCTCTGAAATCATCTGCAGCTTGCTTGCGGGGCCCTGTCCCACTCTCCTCTTTCCCTATACTGGGCCGCCGCAGGGTTTATCTATTCGGGTCCTGCCAAGGGCAAGGATAGACAGCAACTGCAGGCCCCTTCTGGGTCTTGGGGGTTCTGAGATGCTACACAATGGGGCTACCGTTGCTGAGGGAGAGGGGGGGCACAATCACCAGTGCGACAGTATGTGGCAGAGTAGCTTCTTTACGCAGCCATCTTGGCCCGTGCCCTCTAGCAGTCTCCGAGAGCAGGCTCGGGCTGGCCTATAGGGCAATAGGCCCATGACCGAACCAAAAACACAAAATTATGGTGTGGGCCACTTTCTTTGATCAAGGAATGAGGTTTTCAGTTTCCTGCGAAAAACGGAGAGTGAGTTTTCCGCTCTAATGTCTGCAGGAAGAGCGTTCCAGGTCTTGGCTGCGATGTAGGGGAAGCTTAGACCTCCGGCTCTGGCTTTTTTGATGCGTGGGATGCAGAGTAGGTTGGAGTATTGTGTCCTGGTGGGACGGGAGGAGGATGGTTTGAAGATGGTTTCTGATAGATAGGGCGGGGCGGAGAGAGAGAGGCGTTTGTGTGTAAGTGTGAGGATTTTGAGAGTGATCCGCTCTTTGACCGGGAGCCATTGGGCTGAGTGCCTGGCATGGGTGATATGCTCTCTTCTTGGGATACTGAGAGCGGCCCGGAGAGCATTGTTTTGTGTGACTTGTAGTCTGTTTAGGTTTTTGGCTGATGTGCCTGCTAGGAGTGCATTACAGTAGTCCAATTTGGCTCCAATGGTTGCTCTCGCTATAGAGAGGCAGTTGGGTTTGGAGAGGTAGGGCTTGATGGCGTTTATGAGTTTGTTGGTGTGCGCAGATGAGTGAAGTGATTACGCTGACTTGTCTAGTCATAGATAGTGAGGAGTCAAGGTATACTCCCAGTGTCTTTACGGTAGTGGATACGGGGATGATGGAGTTATCAATGGAGAAGTTAGCGTATAGTTTGTCAAGTTGTCTAGGGTGTTCTGTTGACCTAATATCATGATTTCAGTCTTGTCTCCATTGAGGCAGAGGCCATTAACTGCCATCCATGCCTTGATAGTGGAGTAGATTGTGTGGAGAGCCGTAGCGTCTTCGTTGTATGATCCTGATAGAGGTAGAAGTACTTGTGTGTCGTCTGCGTAGTTCGTGTATGTGATGCCGTAAGAGTCGAGTTTGTCAAAGAGGGGCTTGGTGAATAAGTTGTAGAGTGTGGGTGCAGTGCATGATCCTTGAGGGACCCCGCAGTGGATTGTCATAGGGGGGGCGTTGGCGTTATCCGAGAAGACTTTCATGGCTCTTCCCTCTCGGAAGGAGGTGATCCAGAGAGCTGACTCTTTAGAGAAGTTGGCTGAGTGTGTGAGGTGTGAAGTGAGAGTCTTGTGATCAACCAGATCGAAAGCGGCTGAGCTATCTAGAAGGAGCAGAAGAGCAGGCTTGCCTGTGTTCATAATTTGGGTGATCTGGCTCTTCAGATCCACCAGGGCTGTTTCTGTGCCATGTCCTTTTCGGAAGCCTGATTGCCTAGTCCCGAGGATGGAGTGGGTGTCCAGGAATTGTTGGATTTGGCAATGAGCGGCTTTGTCCAGTAACTTCAGGAGGAATGGCACTGTGGTTATAGGTCTGTAGTGGTTTGGTTGTAAGGGGTCGAGAGTCGTTTTTTTTTAGGAGAGGCTGGACCCAGGCCTCTTTGAGGTTAGCTGGGATGATGCCGGTTTTAAAGGACGCATTGATGAATGCCGTGAAGAGCGGCGCAAAGCAGTCTGCGCAGTCTTTGACGAGTTTAGGTGGGCAAATATCGCCTTTACATGGGGAAGGTTTGGGATTTTTCAGTAGGTTGATGACTTCTGATACAGTGACGTCTCTGAAGGAGGAGTCCGGTATGGTGGGCTTAGGCGAGGTGGCTGGGGTGTTTGTGGGTTTGGTTTCTGTCTGTTGAGGAAGTGCTTTGCAGTGGTCTATGATTTTTTTTTGGAGGAGGTCAATTTTATGTAGCATGGCAGCTTGAATGCTGGTACACCAGGCTTCATCTTTGATTATTTCGTCTGGTGTATTAGGGGGGAGGGGAGATAAGCTCATTAAAAATGGCGAAAATCTCTTTAGAGTGTGATTTGGCATTCGAGATTCGGGTGTTGAAAGCGTTGGCTTTGGCCTTGGTGATGGCCATCTTGTATTGGTGGGAGATTAGATTGAAATTGTTTTTGGTGCTAGTGCAGGGGTCAGATTGCCAGTTTTTTAGTGCTGCTCTTTTGTCGGATCGCATAAATTGCAGATCTTCAGTAAACCAAGAGTTGGCGTGTAGAGATTTCTTTTCTTTTTTCCATTCGAGTGGTGCTATTTCATTGATAGCTTTGGTGATGACATCTTTGTAGATGTCTGCTAGAACATTGGGATCATTAGCGAATGGGGGAGCTAGCTCGGGGGTATTGAGGTAAGGACGCAGGTTATCCTTAGTGAGTTTTTTTGAGCTTCTGACTTGTGCAGCGCTAGCAGGGGTCAGAGTTTTGTGGTTTTTGTTGATGGGTATAGAGAACTTGATGCAGTTGTGGTCAGTCCAGGGCAATGAGAAGTTAGAGATGATAGTGGAAAGGCAGTTATGGTCTGCAATCCAATCAAGGATGCAGCCTTTGGCGTGAGTAGGACTTTCTACTTTTTGGGTGAAGCCCAGGTCGATAAGTTCCTTGGATTAGAGTTTACTGCAGATTTGTCTGTAGTATCGTTGAATCCGAGATTCAGGTCCCCTAGTAGAAGAGCTTTGGTGGAGCAGACTTCTCAGACTTCTCTGAGGTCTTGCATTTACTCCTGTCCTAGTCAACTTATACATCAGGCATCTATTCCCACTTTTAGATGACTGAAGTATATTTTTTACAAACTACGCTGGCGACACCCAGTTAGTCATAGAAACTACTGACAATTCCACATCAGACGGTTCTTACCAATATTTACCACCATGTAGAATTTGGATGTCTATAAATTGGCTCTGCCTTAACGGCAACATAACAGAGCTCCTTATCTTTGGGTCAAAACATGCTCGGGCAAAATTGAGCCCTGATTTTAAGAGCTTTCAAATTGGAAACATCATTCCCATATAGATTAAGGCGAAAACCCTAGGTATCCAGTCAGAGGTCTCTGTTGTTTTTAAACTTTAGTTTTTATTGGCATTTAAACAAACAATGTCAGCAATAAATAATTTTGAATACCTCATAACTGAATGTTCTCCTTTCCCTCCCATCTCCCCACTTTTCCCTTATAAGCGCGTTCGGACAACATAAAATGATAAACTACACAGTCTCTGGGGTGGTGAAACATGAATCAGTAGGAAGCACAGAGAGTCATTTAGCTTAGTGTTAGGCAGAATCCCGTGCAGTTCCCTTAGGGACCACTACACACAATTAAGACTACAGGTGGCAGTACAAGTTTTACCTTTGGTACAAGCCTGTACTACTATGTCAGAGTGGTAGCAGTGGCGGAGCGGCCAGGCTTATCTCAAGAGTATATGAGCGGTAGCAGAGATTACACAAAGGGACCACAATTACTGTGACTCAAGCAAACACTGACTCAAGGTTTCAGGTAGAAAAAAATAAGTACATTTATTTTTAAACCATTCGTTATAAACACACCACTTCTATTAAACTTCAATAAAAACCACACGTTAAATATACTACAACTAACCAATTCACTTTGTACAGTAAGTCTCAAGGTAAGTACCCAGTGTTTGAATGAACCGGAGTTATGAACAAAACATGTTACCGCAAATACGATTTTGATCACTTTTTGACAGTTCGGTCTACTAACCAAATGCGTATCCGTGACATGAAATGCTACCGGGGCAAAAACACACTTAGCACCTGAGATACCCAGAGGGAGTTGGAGATAAAAATCACAGGCAATATTTTGGTTAGGCAGGCAGAATCAAGAAACACTCAGAGATAAGAGGTCAAAAGTCAAAGGGCCGGAGCCAGGGTCGAAAGACACCGGGGCCAGTTGCCGAAGATCACACGGTCAGACAGTTCACGATTCAACGTAGCCAAAAGTACTTCGATATTATCAATGTTCGGAAGCAAAATTTATAAGAAGGAGGGAAGACAAGGACAAACCTTGGAAATGAAGAAAAAGGGATTCACCCAGTTTCCTCAACAGAACACAGTACCTTGTTCCAGTGGTGCAGCTAGTGCCCTGGCAGTTGTTCCTGTTGGTTTCCCACAGACCCACGATTCCTAGAGCTTCGTTACGAAGGAGGACGTCTGAAGGGGGTCTGCACCACACAGGGATGAAGCCGGCAGCAGCTACAAGGAATGAAAGGTGCCCTCCTTAAAAACAGGAGAGGCTCTTCAGGTGGCTATCCGGACCACTACAGCAGCGTGCAGCGATTTCGACCACGGAAGAGGATCCTCTGGCTGTAGAAGATGAGCTGGTTATGCCCACCAAGCTCAAGTGAAGAAGACTCCGGACTGAATCTTCTCTGAGTCGCTAAAGGGCAGATAGCTCGGGACTGCAGCAGGGCTTCACCGGGACGGGGTAGTTGCAGCAGCCATCGTTCTCTCCGCTTCTCTTCGGTTCCTTGTAGTGCCAGTGGCGACTCTCTAACTTCTAGCCCAAGAGACCTGCCTTTTATGCGAAAAACCCTCATTCACTCAGCCTGGCTGTCAATCACCCAGCAGGGGGGTTGTCCAGCCCAGACAACTACCCTGGCCAATCATGATAAAGTGCGACTTGGGTTTCCTGCAGGGGGTGACTACACCCCTCCCTCACATTCAGCCCACCTAGACACCCAGGTGCCTTGAGGAGGGCTTCTGGGCAGAAGCCCGCCAAAAGATAGTGAACAAAGAAGGCAAACCTAGTTTGCCGTGCAAAGTAAAACACAAGAAGGACTTTAACAAAAGAAAATGGCGAATAAACCCAACCAGAGCCAAGAAAAAGATGATTTGGTCAAGCGGGTTTTTGTTCGAGGCTAATATAATAGCCAAGAACAGTACCACGTTTATCTAATATAATCGTGGTAGAAAAGTTAGGGTAGATACCTCTGCCACCAGCCAAGTCTAAATGTTAAAAGAGCGAAACAATGCTCTAGGAGGTACAGATACAAAGGGATACGAGTTAACCCTTTCCAGTACTCCATGGAAGATGGGGTGTACTGCATCTGTGGTAGATTGACTAAGTAAAGTTAATGGTAACTTTACCTTTTTCTGGGGGACAGTAGTCGCCTCAGAAATGGAGTCGAGGGAAGTCTCAAAGACAACCCTGTGCCACGGCACTGAAGGTGCTGTGTAAAAAAGAAGGGGGCTACTGAAGTGGTGTACTTCAGAGGCCACAATCACAAAAACAGGTAGAAACACATAGCAAAACCCAGGTAAGAGTGGGGAAAAAGCTCTCACTCTTACCAAGTGGAAAAAGATAAACTCCAGAAGTCCAGCAAAGCTGCTGGGGGACTCACTAGGTGAGGGAAATTAGCCATAAATGAGAATTCTCCCTAACACTTAGCATTGAGTTAGATTTGGATTGGCTCCCTTGCCCAATTGGGGTGTGATGATAGATTATGGCATTCTATCTCCCCACCGGCTAGACATTGACACCCAGGGCCGGTCTTAGACCAGTTTGCACCCCAGGCGGGAAGCATTGTTGGTGCCCCCCTCAAAATGTTGGGAGAGGTGTTAACTTCAGAGACGATATGGGGGGGAGGCTTACTTTTGTGGGGGTATCTAACTTCTTTACACATTGTAATGCAAATATTCTAGTGCAGCTTCAATGTTACACTCAGTTAACTCTCTCCTTCACGTCTGAAACCACACACTTAAGCACTGCTGTAAGAATGAACGGTATCCTGCCCCTAACCTTCCCATCACTCACCTGACATGCAAGGACAAACACCCATTCGATTTCAATTGCCTAAAAATGTATGCATACAAATGTGTGTGCTAACAATAAACATTTTTACATTAGTAATTGCTGGGCATTTCTTAACTGTGCAGCCACCAGCACAGCTGTAGAAGGACACTGGTGTGTCCTTCTACAGCTGTGTTCTTACTAAACATGAACGGAAGAGGGGTGATTGCTGGAGTCTGAAATGTCTTAGTAAGATAAGGAGAAGGGGTCATTGGGTTTCGTGTGTTTTGCTTAAGGTTCCAGGTGTCAGATCTGTATCACTGAAGCTGATCAGGGGTCTTTGCCTGGGCTTTGCTTAATTCACTCGAGGTGGGCAGTTGGGGGGACAGGAGTGGGTGGGCAGTCCAACTGGTACCTGTCCCCTCCCCATGCCCTCCTTATCCCTACCCTCTCAAGCGCCTGACCTGGTGCTTCTCCAGTGCCTGTATGCGCCTCGGTGTGTGACCATGTGCAACATAATGATGGGTGAAGCTTTGTGTCTGTGTGCCCTGTGCAGTCTCTTAGCAAACACCAGCAACATGGGGAAGCCTGGCCTGGGCCACCTTTGTGACAGATTGCAGAGTGCTCAGGAAGCAAGCCACAAAATGTATAAGCACATGTGAGTGCTGTATCACTTCTCTGTAGGGCCCTTTTAGCCTACAGACATTCACTAATATTCAAGTTGATTGCATTATTTCAGTGACAACACGATGGTGAGTCTGAAATGTAAATAATGGACTTCTAAAACATAGATTGTTGCTTCTGCGGTCCGCAACCCAACCTTACCATGTTGTATTACAGTGTAAAACTACAATCCGAATGCCCATTCCTCTATAGTGTTTACATTGGTTGCACAATATTATTATAAAAAATAAGCTATTTTAGGTTATTTTATACTCGTAATTTTGGAAAGACAACACTTGATGTTTATAAATTGCTGTGCTTGTGCTACACTGAGAGCATGGCAAAGAAAGGACTGTTCATGTCTGTGTTAAAGTGTACTTAAAATGATGACAATGGTCACAGGGCCGGAGGCCAGAGTGATGGCAAACTCCTTCATGTCCGGACAAAATCTTTTGGGTAGAGGCACCTGCCAGGGATGCCCCTTGTCCCCCATCCTGTTTACCCTGGCCAGTGAGCCCATGGCTGACCTCATTAGAGAGAGACATGGACACTGTGGTCTCCGCCTAATAGGCCGCCCGAAGATAGAGTACCTATAGGCAGATGACATACTTCTGTATGTTCGCGACCAACGCCTCAACTTAGACCCCATACTGCAGGACATCATTCGTATCGGACAATTCTCTGGTTTCACGATTAAGCCGTCTAAGTCGGAAGTATTTCCGCTCACAGAAAATGCTCCTGTAGTCCAGGGCCACTTCGCTCTTCGCTGGTCGGCTGACCATATAAAATATCTGGCGGCGACTGTGTCCAGAACACGCCCTGAGCTACTGAAAGACAACTATGACTCAGCCGCGGCAGCGGTCGAGGACAAAATGCATAGGTGGCAGAACCTCCCCTTGTCTGCCCCGGCTAAGCTCTCATTCATAAAAATGACTTTGCTACCTAAATTGCTCTGTGTTCTCCAATGTCCTGATCTGGCCTGGTAAAGACTACTTTACCAGACTAAATTCCCCCTTCGCCCAGTTCCTATGGCACTCTGGTGCGGTCTGGAAAAAGTGGACCGAACTGACTCCCACATGTGATAGGGGGGGCAGGGGGTTGTCTGCACCGCTGTTAGGCTGAATCCTGTGCAGTGCCCTTAGGGACCACTCCACTACACACAATTAAGACTACAGGTGGTAATACAAGTTTTACCTTTGGCACAATGCTGTACTACTATGTTAAAGTGGTAGCAGTAGCGGAGCAGCCAGGCCTATCAAGAGTATATGAGCAGTAGAAGAGATTACACAAAGGGACCACAATTACTGTGACTCAAGCAAACACTGGCTCAAGGTTTCAGATGGAAAAATATAAGTACATTTATTTTAACACCATTCGTTATCAACACAACACTTCTATTAAATTTAACACGTTAAATACACTACAACTAACCAATTCACTTTGTACGGTAGGAATCAAGGTAAGTACCCTGTGTTTGAGAGAACCGGTATTATGGAACAATACACGTTACTGTGAATAAGATTGCGATCACTTTTGGACAGTTTGGCCTACTAAATAAACGCGTATCCGCGGCAAAAAATGCTACCGGGGCAAAAACACACTTAGCACCTGAGGTACCCAGAGAGTTGGGGGCAAAAATCATAGGCAATATGTTAGTTAGGCAAACAGAATCGAAGAACACTCATGGACAAAAATGCAAGAGTCAAGAGACCGGAGCCAGTGTCCAGTGTAACCGGGTTCCTGTGTCGAGGATCACACGTCGGATAGTTCGCGATTCAAAGTTGCCCAGAGTACTTTAGATATTGTCAAATGTTCGGAAGCAAAAGTTATAAGAAGGAAGGAAAAATAAGGGCAAGCCTTATAAGCGAGAAATAGGGATTTCACCCAAAATTCCTCAAGCAGGACACAGTACCTTTTCAAAGAAGAAGCTGGTGCCACGGCAGTTGTTCCTGGTCGTTTCCTGTAGACCCACGATTCCTGGCTTCGGCACGAAGGACGACGATGAAGGGGGTCTACACCACAAAGGGATGAGGCCGGCAGCAGCAGTGATGAATAAAAGGTGCATTCCTTAAAAACAGGAGAGGCTCTTCAGGTGGCTTTCCGGACCACTACAGCAGTGTGCAGCGATTTCGACCACGAAGGGGACCTCTGGCTGAAGGAGATGAGCTGGTTATCCCCACCAGGCTCAAGGAAAGAAAACTCTGGACTGGATCTTCTCTTAGTCATTGAAGGGTAGATAGCGCAGGACTGCAGCAGGGCTTCACCAGGACGGGATAGTTGCAGCAGTCGGCATTTTCTCCGCTTCTCTTCGGTTCCTTGTAGTTCCAGTGGCGACTCTCTGACTTCCAGCCCAAGAGACCTGCCTTTTATGCGTCAATCCCCCATTCACACAGCCTGGCTGTCTATCACCCAGCAGGGGGGTTGTCCAGCCCGGACAACCACCTCAGCCAATCATGAAAAAGTGCGACTTGGGTTTCCTAGGATACCCTATGCAGGGGGTGACTACACCCCTCCCTCACATTCAGCCCACCTAGACACCCAGGCGCCTTGCGGAGGGCTTCTTGGCAGAAACCCACCAAAAGACAGTGAACAAAGAAGGCAAACCTGGTTGCCGCGCTAAGTAAAACACAAGAAGGAGTTTAACAAAAAGAAATGGCAAATAAGCCGCACCAGAGCCAAAAGAAAAAGCATTTGGTCAAGCGGGTTTAAGTTCGAGGCTAACACAATAGCCTACAATATTACCACGGATATATAAGATCACTGCGGTAGAAAATTAGGGTAGATACCACTGCCACCAGCCATGTCTAAATGTTAAAAGAGCGAAACGATGCTCTAGGAGGTACAGATTAAAAAGGGCTAAGGAGTAACCCTTTCCAGCACTCCATGTAAGATGGGGCGTACTGGATCCGTGGTTAATTTGTTAATGGTAACTTTACCCTTTCCTGGGGGACAGTAGTCAGCCTCAGAAATGGAGTCGGTGGGAAGTCTGAACCACAACCCTGTGTCACTGCACGGAAGGTGCTGTGTGACGCACAAAAGAAGGGGGCTACTGAAGTGGTGTACTCCAGAGGCCACAATCACCAAAAACAGGTAAAAACACATAGCAAAACACAAGTAAGAGTGGGGGAAAAGCTCACACTCTTACCAAGTGGAAAGAAATAACGCCAGAGATCCAGCAAAGCTGCTGAGAGACTCACTAGGTAAGGGAAATTAGCCATGAAATCTGAATTCTCCCTAACAACCGCACACCGAATTGTACTGGATGTCCTCCCAGGCACAATATGCATCATACTTGTACATTGAGCTCCCCCCGCCCCACACATGTCAAACTGGAATCGCTGGCTGCAGGACCCTCATGCTAGATACCCACTATAGGGATGATTCTCCGTTGGACCCGGTGGCCTCTACACTGCGGGCCTGGCGGCTGCTCTTTGCCCAGTTCGGGGGCCACTCACCCTTTCTATAAATGGCTCCCAATCTGGAACTTCCCGGGGCTACTGCAGATGCGTGATAAAGCGATTCATTTCCATTGGGAAGCACTGGGTTACAGAGCATTCACTGACCTGTTTCCAAACGGCGGGGCATTCATCACACCTGAGACCTGGAAACCGGGCCACAGAGATGATGGAGGTTACCTCTTCCACTACTATCGGGTCCGTGCTGCAATTGCAGTCCACTGGACCGCGTACCCGCAGGAACCTCCAGAAACGCTGATTCTCGCTTACATTGCCAACTTGGGGATAGTAGCCACGTGGTGTCCTCACTATATAAAATGGCATTGGATGGGATGGCCCCTCTCTCCCAGAAAGCGTGCTTGCGTTTGACCGAGGATTTGGCAAATGCCATTTCCGATACCCAATGGGCAAACATGTGCGCACTCACCAGACTGGTCTCCCTCAAATTTTGCTTTAAATTCATGCAATCTAAGGTTCTACATTGCCTACACTATACCCCCGCCAGACTATCCAAAATGCCCCCCATCCCCTACACTACACAGTTGTCCCAGATGTGATGAAACAGCAGCGGACCATCTACATATGTTCTGAGGATGCCTGCGACTGGAAACGTTTGGTCAAGAATAATTTAGATTCTCTCTGACATAACAAGCACCTCATTAGAGAAACACCCGCTGGCCGCGTTGTTTGGTTTGTGGTCTGGACCCCTGGATAGAGATGACCGGGCCTTTTCCAACGTTGGTTGCATGCTGACTAAAAGGTCAATACTCCTCCATTGGAAGAATAGGTGCCCCCCCCCCCCCCTTGGGCGAATGGATGAAAGCATTGACATGGGCGCAAGAAAGCGAGAATCTCTATGCCAACTCTCTTTCCCCTGTGACCAGACCCCGTGATATCCGATGCAGTTTCCGCTCCTACGTGGCCCGAGAAGACGGGTCTGAATGAAACTGTCCATGCACTTTGAATGTTTCTGCTGATGTACTCTCCTTATGTCTGATGACGTCTGTACCGATGCAATCAGATATTAATGTACGAGACATCTGTCTAAAGGGTGACCCCCTTTCTCTGTTGTACCTTCAATCGCCAACTGTATAAATAAAAGTAAATGAAAAGAAATTAATACAATGGTGTTGTTGGAGTCAGACTAGCACCCACTAGACCATGGCTCCTCAGGCAGCTGCCTGCACTGCCTGATGCAAAGACCAGCCCTGTGACACCCTCCATCCTAGCCGTCAAGGGGCTCGATTCCTCCAAGAAGGACCCCAGGTAATCGTTAACCATGGCAGTCAACCTCTCCATCCCCATGATGTTACAGTTTCTGTTGCCACTCCCTTCTCGTGGGGACATCCCCTGCCTGTCATTTTTGCACTATAGCCAGTCTCCCAGCCCTCAGCATGGCCTTGCATACCATAGACAGCCTGTGTTCTTCCCGATCTTTTGCCAGGATCCCCAACAACTTCTGGAGAGGGTCCAAGCTCAGCTGCACCTCCGAGTATTCCTTAATCCAGCTAAGCAGTGCCTGCCCTAAAATGCATATCTTTGGACAATGCCACCACATGTGGGAGAGGGGACCCACCACACCACAAACCCTGGGACAGATGAGAGAGGACTCTGGGAACATTTGTGATATCTTCAATGGGTCCCTGTAACACCCCATAGTATTTTGTATTTGTGTTCCATGGTGGAGATGAAGAGGTTGCTCTGGAAAGTAATCTGGAATATCTCAGCCCAGACCTCGTCCAGGTTCTCCTCTCCGCAAGCTCTACCCAATAACTTTTGAATGTGTATCGCCCGACTCCGGGGTAGAGACCAAAAATGTGCATAAGCTCGAAAGGGACCACGGTCGGTGACGCCATCCAATCCTCTCTCAAACGGGACGAGATCCCGGGCTTTCCACTTCAGATACGTGAATATCGCTTTTAACTTTAAGAAGTCAAATATCATGATCCCGTCCCCAGGCCCACTTGCACCTCCTCGAAGCTCCTGAAGGAGCCCAATCAGACAGTTGGCCTACCCTCTCAAGACCTCCATCTGACCATTGTTGAGCACGCCTCATCCCTTGGCTCGCCAGATCGAAAGGGGGTCCACTAAACCGATGCCATTGGCGAAGGCCAGGACGAGAAAGCATTAGTAGCACTGCTATCCCTCCAACGGTCCTACAAGTACCCAATGTTGGGTGGTCCCTCAACACCCCCGGAACACGCCCATGGGAGCCCCACAAGTAATCCCTCACCTTCAATGGGTGCACTTCTAGATCTTCCAGGTAGGTCCAGTATGTTATCAGGTCCTCCCTCGAGTATTCCAACAAAACCCTTAACTGAGCCGCCTTGCAGTATAGGTAGGGGTCCGGGAAGCCGAAATCACCCTGGTCACGTGGGAGCATGAGGGTGGCCCACTTCACCCTCGGCTTCTTTTTCTGCCATACAAACTTTGAGAGTGCCCCCTTCAAATCATAGAAGAAGGACGCTGGTAACCTCGTTGGGAGGGCAGAGAATAGGTTACAGCAAGTGGGGGAAGATGTTTATTTTTACTGACGTCATACGACCATACCAGGACAGGGTTAGCGGCTCCCACCTCCTAAGGTAGTCTTTGACCTTTTCCAGAATTGGGTCGCAGTTGGCTTTGGCTAACCCCGTAAGTTATCTCGGCAGGATCACCCCTAAGTACTTTGCGTCTGTTTTACCCTCATCCCTCGGTATTGAGCATGGGCGGTTAGGCCGGATGCTTTTGGCCCCATGGGCATAGAGCTGGATTTGTCCACATTTATATTCAGGCCCGAAAGGCGCCCGTAGCTCTCAATTTGTTCCAAGAGTTTGGGGGAGAGGAGCCCACCTCTGTGAGAAATCCCAGAATGTCATCCGTGAAGAACTCCACCTCCCCACTCCTGATGCCCTTGATCTCTTGCGGCTCCATTGTGAAGGGTGTACAGCAGAACCACCCCCCCCCCCCCGAGTCTCATGCCGCGCGTCAGTCAGGATGTTATTAACCTGTACTTGTGCTGTGGGCAGCATATATAGGGCCTCTACCCATTTCAAAAAGCCCTGACCTAAACCCATCCTCCCCAGCATCTTCTGCATCAAAGGCCACTCCACCCTGTCAAAGGCCTTTTCTGAGTCAACGGAAATCAGGCAGGTTTAGTTCCCTGGGTGTGACACTGGTGCATCAGGTTGATAGTTTTTCGAATATTATCAGAGCGCTGTCTCCCTCATATGAAGCTGACCTGATCCCTGTAAACCAAGGAGGGGAGTAGGCTTTCCAATCTGGAGCCCAACATTTTGGCCAGGATTGTGACGTCATTATTTAACGACGAGATCGGGCAATAGGAGGCACATCTCGTCAGGTCTCTGCCCTCATTATGTATTGTAACTATCGTGGCCTCCAGCATCGAGCACCTAAAACCCATCGGTCCCAGGTGCGGTCGCTGACTTCATCTCCTTGATCATCCATACAACCTCCTCCTCTGAAATGGGCACCCCGAGCCATTGAGACTCCCTCCTCATTACCCTCAGAAGGGATAGGGGGGTCCGGGAAGGCATCTATCTGCTCGTCTTTACCAGTGATTTCAGATGATAGAGATTTTCATAGAATTCAGCTAATTCCTTTACTATGCACACCAGACCGCGCACCTCCCTGCCCCCCTCTTCCCTATTGCCTTTTTTTCCCTTTCCTCCCGTAGTCTCAATTGTGGCTGCCTTTTCCCCTCGCTCCTGGTATTTCTGTTTTAAGAATTGTCGTATTGTGCTTGGAGTGAATGCAGGTGCATGATGATGCTGAGAGAATGTTGATGTGCCTGAGAGAATGTTTGTGTGTGAATGCAGGAATGACTGTCATGAAGGGTCCGGCAGTTAGCAGTTGGAGAAGCCTAGCCTGGGTGATAGGACCCAGTGGTTCACTGTTAACATCTTAAGCTGTAACTGGAATAAAGCTTACCTGTGGAACCGGATAGATGTGTCCAAGGAATCTGATTTTCTACACTGCGACGAGGATGTTGTTCATGAAGTAAAAAGAACCTGCGTGGCAAGAAATTTGAAGTTAAGAGTGATCAGTCTGCTGTGGGCGGTGCAGACAAGAATTAAAGGTACCACTGCCTCCCAAACAGGTAAGTCCCATCACCCAGGACAATGAAGAGGTGAGACATTTGGCCCTGTAGAAGTAAAGAAGGAAAGTTGTGTCTCAGTGGAAGACCCCTGTCTAAGACCCAGGGTGATGAGAAGGGAAGTTACTAATAGGGCCAAAGTTAAAGAGAAGCGGGAGGGCCAGCATCAGTATACCCCGGCAGAATATCACTACCTGATGCATGGACTGAGCAGCTGCCTTGGTACATAGGACCCCAGAGGCAGTTTAAGCCAGGAGGAAGGCCCACGGCAGGGGACAATAATGGCAGAACGCTTGCTAGCGTTTGTGTCTTTTGAAGTTATATGCCGGGACACCAATTAGTATAAGGGTCGGTGTGTGTGGCTGACTTTCCTCCCGCCCATGTTTAGTCGCATGTCCAGATAGTCGCATGAGCATGGTGCGCCGTTCGGGCCGTTGGAAACAGGATGTCGTTGGTGATATTATGAGAGGACGGAGCGGCATAGCTGAGCGGCTTATCGTGGTTGGGGATGAAATGATGACATCAGGGTTATGCCAGCAGGATGGCAATTGTATGGAGTGCCTGGTGCCATTTAGCCAGCGTGTGCTTAGTCACTGTTCTGGAACGAAGAGCTCTCCGTTACAGTATTGAACAAAGAGGGATGCTCGATTTCGGAGAAAGGGGACATTTCCCTTGAGAAAAGCACCTACCAGCGTGAAGGTGTGCTTATTCAACTAGGAAGTACAGAGGATTAAAAGAAACAAACTTGTGCCAAGGAGTGTGGTTCTTCGTTGCTGACCGAAGAAGGTGGAGCGGGCCCAGTGAGGGACAATGGGGAATGCTGCCTTTGATGTAGGGGGTGGAACCGAAGCGGATCAGTTTGAGGCGCAGTCCGCCCCAGTTAAGACAAAGTGCTGTCCAGACAACACGCTGCTATTTGTGGGCAGAATATTTTGTTTTGGGACGAAGTATCATTTAATCGTTATGGAGATAGAGAATGTGCTATGCTACCATGTGCACAATTCTTTTATTTTAGTGATCTGCTTTCACAGTTTGCGGAAATGTGGTCAAACTTGTGCTGACATATGACCAGTATACTTTATGAAGTTGTGTATGAAAAAGGAGTTAATGTATTATGAAAAGAAAGGTAGTTTTGAGGAAGTTGAAGGATTTTTTTTGTGTTGCTCGCATTGTGGTCTTTTATGTGCTTCCTCGCCATAGACTGTTGGGGTGTGGAGCAACATAAAGTTTTAGCTCAAGTAACACTGTATCAGTCATGATTCTGCATGTGTGCTGGTGCGGTGGAAGTGGTTAGATTTATGTGAACATAAAGCATAGGGACTAACATGTTTCTAGAATTTGCAGGTTAGAGCTATTTCAGCTATGGACTTATAAGACCATATAATTGGCTATAACCATGTGCGTGCTATTCATAACGATTTTGGAGATAATGCAGTTATAGAAGTTGTTTTATTGTGAAAATATGAGTAGAAATGCCATAAGGCTGGGTGGATTGAGAAGTTATACATTTGTATTTCTATGTCTAGTACTGACATGATAAAATGTTGAGCGAGGTGTATAGATAAGGGTGGCTTGTGAGGGTGCCTTCCGCTATGGGAGTGGTTGTGAACTGAGTATGTCATAACCAGGGTAGATAGGGGGTGGTCATGCCTTCCGCCATATGAGTGGTTGTGAAACGTGTATGTTCCCACCGGGGTAGATAGGGGTGTGTGTGCATTCCGCTGGATGAGTGGTTGTGAAACCTGTGTGATCCAACCAGGCCATATAGGGGAGTGAAGCCCTCTGTTGTTTTGAGTGGTTTTGAAATGTGTATGTTCAAACCAGGGTAGATAGGGGTGTGTTTACATTCTGCGATGTTTGTGTGTCCATGGCAGGGTTCAATCGAGCTGTAGAAGAGTTGCTGTTTTGAATATCAGCAAGTGTAGAAAGGGGGGACGCCCTCCTTGTTACGGATACAGAGCAGTGGAGTAACTTTGCTGAAAATGTTGGGGTCGGGGGACATTATGTCTGAAGAAAAGGTGCCCAGCCAAATGAATGGGGACAAAATGGTGTGCCATGAAAGTTGGGGGGGGGACAAACACCCCTGCCCCCTAAAATTAAGCCCATGATACAGAGTATGTTAGGGGTGGCGCCCTCTGCCTTTTCTGAGTGGCATCTCTCATAAAACAAAGATGCTGTGTTAGAGTGTCCCTTGTGTGTTTCCTTTCATGGATTTATGTGCGAGTGTAAAGGAGGGGAGATGTGTTGTATTGTGCTTGAAGTGAATGCAGATTGCATGATGATGCTGAGAGAATTTTGGTATACCTGAGAGAATGTTTGTGTGTGAATGCAGGAATGGCTGTCTTGAAGGTTCCTGGAGTTAGCAGTTGGAGAAGCCTAGCCTGGGGCATGGGACCCAGTGGTTCACTGTTATCTTAAGTTGTAACTGGAATAAAGCTTTCCTGTGGAACCTGATAGATGTGTCCAAGGAATCTTCTTTTCTTCAAGAATAGCAGCTGCTTATCGGTGTCCTGAACCGGAACGGCCCTAAGTTTCACCTTACACAGCTGCAGTTTGGCAGCACTGCCCAGCGTAAGGTAGGTACACCCCGGACACCCGGGCTGCAGGTAACTGATCCTGCCCCTTCGCTCCTCTTCTTGTGCCCTGCGTTCTTTCTTTTTCTGGGACCCTATCCTGATGAAAACCACCCTAAGCGTGGCCTTGAACCTTCCCAGAGAGTCTGCACCCCACCTCCCCGTTGTCGTTGAAGGCAAAATAGTTTGTGATGTCCCTCAATAATGCCTGAAAGAGATCCCCATCCCTCAGTAAAAAGTAATTACAGCACCACCCTCCCGATGGCCTCTGACTAAGGTCGTTCCCCACCACTACTTTGACCATGTCATGGACAGACCAAGGGACCGGTGTGACACAGAAGCCTCTGACTTCGGCCTCACCTAAGTATCCACCAATATCAGATCGATCATAGAGGAGGAGTTGTGGACCGACAGGAAGAAGGTTAAAGGGTCTGTTGCTTCCCCCTCCCTCCAATAGGGCATCTGGAAGGCCCATTTCCTGATGAATTCCCTAAACCTTCTCAAGGTCCCTTGGACCAGGTTATCGCTGCTCCGCTCCCATATCCTCTTGCGTTTTCGGACCGGGTCCAAGACCATGTTAAAGTCCCCTCCCACCACCAATCGGCCCTCCACGAAGAGCCGCAGTTTGTTTTTATCACTCTCTCAAAATGCTAACTGTCCGACACTGGGAGCGAACACACTGTGATCCTTTCTCCATGAAGGGATCCCTTAATAAACAGGAAGCAACCCCCCCCCACCCCCTGGGTCCTTCTGTGTCCGTTCTAACACCAGTCCCAGCCCACCCGAGAGTACAATAGCCAGCCCTCCCTTTTTCTCCTTGCTCGAGGCTAAAAACACCTCTCCTCCCCAGGCGCGGTTCGTTACCCCTCTTCCAGTGCTTCTCTTGCACCAGTAAGCAATCCAGCTTGGCCTTTCAGAATTTCTGCATGGTCGATCTTTTGGCAGGCAAATTTAGCCCTCTCACATTACGGGAGCCAACCACCAAGAGATCATGACCATGTGCTCATACCTCGTCTTGGCACCATCCCTCTCTGATACAAACCGACCAAACCCAATGAAAACAATGCACCCTATGAAGGGCTGTTCCCTGAACCCCTAAACAAACAACCTTGCCCTCTCCACCGCAGGTTAGGGCTACCCCCCTGTGGCACCTTCTAGGCTCCTTGTGGGGTCCCGCTTCTTATGTACGCTGGGGGACTGCCATTTCTGTGAGCTCCCGTCCCCCTAAACGTGGGTTCCGCGAAAGGCTGGGCCTCGTGTGTGCTCACGAGTTCACCGTTGTGGGCCGGTGAGCTCCACCTCTCCTGTTCCCACTTGTCATAATGCTCGGCCCCAAAACTTGGAGCGGGTGCGTCCTGTAACTTCCTCCCACGGGGGATACCTGAGGATCTGCTTTAAACACGGATTTATACGTCAACCAGCTGAACCAAAATTATTACTATCTTTGTCTTCTTAAAAACATATGCCTTTATATTTCTGAAAATCGTGCAACCATTGCTTGAGCTATCATTATATTAAGGCTCGAATATTGTAACTCCCTATTGATCGGAGCCTCAAACTCAAACATGAAAAAATGACAAATGTTGCAAAACGATGCAGTACACATAGTTAAGAAAGTACCAAGATGGGAAAAAATGTCAAACCACAGAGGAGAACTCCATTGGCTCCCTATCCAGGAACCATATCGACTTTAAAGTAGGATCCTTGGTTCACAGATGTATCTTTGGACATGCTCCTGCCTACCTTAAATCATTAATTCGGCAATAACTTCCAACTACAGCATTACGTTCCCCAAACAAAATGCATATTATCTGTCCGGATCACAGACGCAGAAACGGACTTGGAAGATCTTTTCTAGTAAAAGCAGCCAACTTCTGGAACTCACTACCCATTGCACTGAGAACAGAACCCGATTCAAGAGTTTTCAGGAAAACTTTAAAAACCTTGTTTTTCAAGTAACCAACTTCTCTCCTAAAAAATGTCTTCCAGAATGTACTTCTGTCTCGTTATTGATGTTCGTTCTTAATGTGTAAATGTTTCTGCGCCCGATGCCTGCAGGATTTCGGCTAATAAATGAATAAAAATAATAAAAAATAACTCGACAGCGGAGTAATGTGACTGTGGTTGTCAGTGCTAGAGAATGACTCAGCCTGTTGGCTGCCCATCCGGTTGAAAAATAAAATGTTTCAGTGGATTACTTTATAAGGCATTTGTTGAGGTTCCACGAGTGAGAACCTTGTCAAGAAGTTCTGGATGAGACCTTATGGGGGTAACCCCTAAAGTGGACGTCTTCATTTGCAACGTGAACAATATTTTCTGCACCAGGGATCTACGAGATGCATTGATTGTAGAATTCAAGTTTGATCACCTCTATGTGTTCCCTTTGTCCCTGCCATTTCGCTGGATCTCAGAAGACTGACGCAGTTTGGCCCAACCCTCATTCTGAGTGGGGCCGCTTGACATCGTGCCCACACATGATATGATATGATATGATATGGTATTTGTAACGCGCCTATACACAAGTGTTTCAAGGCGCGACGAGGCAGGGAGGGAGGAAACAAGGGGAAGACAGACAAACGATCCTACTAGGCCAGGTGTCATTCAGATCGCGCAAGTGCAGAGGTAAGGGGAAAAAGGAGAAAGTGCAGGGGGAGGAGGTGGGGGGGTAAGTGCAGTAAAAGGTAAGTGGCGAAATAAAATAATAAATAATAAATAATAAATAAAAAGGGCCAGCTGGTGGCAAGTGCGAGGTAAGTGCAGAGCAAGTGCTGGGAAGGGGGCTGTAGGGATACAGTGACATTCTGAACATGGTTCCGCCTGGTGTCTCCTGAGAGCTTGATTCTGCTCTCCCAGTCAAAAATAAGTGCTCTTATCTGAGTAGCCTCACCCTTCATGTTTGACTGCTTGACTGCTGGCAGTGGTACGTGGAGTGGTACCTGTCACATGACGTCCTGGGCATGCTCCTTTTTCTCCAGGTGGCATACCTCCTGGTCAGTCTATAATTGCAGATGGTGTCAGTTTACTGCATCATGACATGACAATGGCCTGGGTCCTTTGTCCCCTTTGGTTCTGAATTGACTCTGTAAAGGGGGGTGCTATTTCGGTCTTCAGAAGGTGGTCTTCCCATTCCACCCCCACCATTCTGCAGTTTTTGCAGGGGTTTACAAATCTATTTCCTCTAAGCCAATTTATTGTTGCATGGGATTTGAATCTTGTTTTGGATGGTTCTCATGGCTCTTCTGTTGGAGTCTTTGCTTTGGTTCTTTTTGAGGTTGTGCACCCTTGAGGTGATTTTTCCTGAATGCCATCACTTCCATGAGCAGGGTGAGTGAGCTGCAGGAACTTTCTGCCAAGCTTCCATATCTGGCATTCTACTAGGACAAATTAACTTTGAGGGTGAAAAAGTCCTTCTTTCCTTAGTGTGTCATGCTTTCACCTGTCTCAGAAGATCCATCTTTCGGCCTTCGATCCTCTGCTTTGTCCATCTAAGCTGGAGTATTAGTTTTACTGTCTGGACCCCAAAATGGCTCTTAATTTCTCTGTCTCTCGGACACAGGATATCTGGAAGGATGACAAGTTGTTTGTCTTGCTGGTGCTTAGGCTGTTACTAAGCTGACCCTGTCTAGGTGATTCATCATTTGCATTTCTGAATATTACCATCTTGCCCGAAATGAGCTGCTGACTGTCTCTGGGTCTGTTCTTCTAGAGGCTTTGCATCCACTTCTACCTTCCAGTGATGGATTGGGGTCATTATCATGTGACACTGCAGAGTTCTCTGCGTACGTTCAGCAAACCCTACTGCCTGGATTACTTTTCATGTCAAGACTGTCTTTAGTCTTGTCGTGCTCTAGAGTTTCCTGATGTTGGTCCCTCATTCTTTCGCTCCACTGTCTCTGTACTGCTTTGGGATTTTTTCAAAGATGACAAATCTGTGGGGGACAGGAATCCTCTAGCAGCACAGATTGCTTCCTTTCGTCATGCACTTTCAGATTGATTAATTCTTCCACCAACTGATTCCTCATTGCCCTCCAAACATACCCCTCAGTAAGGATAACACACAAACTCTTGTAGTACATTCAATTCTGAGTATGGGAGAAAATGTGCAGAACTGAGGTCATTGTGCAGTGAAGCTCCATATATACACCCTTAACATTGCAGCCATACAGATTCATGGACGCCAGCGACACAGACAGTGGGTGGCTGAAGAATATTTCTGAAGCTAGATTTATGCAGGGGGGTATACATTTCTAAATTCAAGAGTATGTGGTAGGAATGACTAATCCATCAGAAATAACATTACCTAGGGTAAGTCATTTCTCCATGTAGATCTAGCAGTCATTTATGGCTCACATATAAATGCTCCCTAAAGCAGCCAAGTCTCAAAAGACCCTGGAGAGGCCCAGGAAGCAGGGAACAGTCCAATAATAATAAGAAACATATTTAGGACAATATTTGCACTTAACATAGTGCTATGAATGCGTATGTTTAATCAGCATCTTAGAAGTGCCCACAGTGTGAAAGATGAGGTACAAATAATGGTTTGTTAACCCTGAGCATACCAGGCATGACCGAGAGAAAATTAAATGCATGAAGAACATATTGATTACTGTATTTCATTTTTGTGCAGCAGTGTAATGAGATTTCTGTTGCATGGTTATTAAATAAAATATGTGTACTGGCATGTAATGCTGTGTGCTAATATTTTGTTTTCAGTGATTTACCAGAGAGAGAAGAAGGAGAGGGTGAAGAAACCCCAACATTCAGTCACTGGGGTCCTGCACGAATGTAAGTTTGTGGTATTCATCTTTTATGCTGCTCATGTTGATGCCTTTAAAGACATTCCATCTCTCCTTTACACCCCATGCTGCATAGGCTGCCTATTAATAGACACCTATTATTTCATATCTACTGGTTGGTGGTTAAACGTCTTATTGGGTCTGGCCAATCTGACAGAGCTCGATGGCAAACCATAAGCAGTAGGCACGATACAAATATCACATAACACAACAGAAAGCATGAGAACTTTTCTCTGCATGCCCTGTAACACTCTCCCTTTGAATTTGCAACTTCTTCTAGATCTCTCCTCATTCCAAAATGTACTTATAACACATCACTTGAACTTTCTTTAACTGCAGTTTACTGCTGGAGTCTAGACACATTTTGGTTTGCTATGCTATTTTCCACCTGCACATCATAAATATACTAATAGAAATAGATAGCAATTGCAATTCATATTTTGTACAATGTCCGAAATAAACGTTGAGCCTTCTCTGTGCCTCGCTAGCAAGACTCTAATCCCACATCACCCTTGAAACCATATTTTTTCCACTAAACATATGTTTAAATATTGGTATTTGAAGGTAATACATGTGACATATCAGTTGTTTATAGTACAAATGAAGGACTGGACAGAAATCAAGATTAAGCTTTCTAGTGGTGCTTGATTTCATAATGCCTCTTCCTGAGGGGGGGGGGTTAGTGTTATGTTATATCAGTAACGGTAAACTCCCTCAATTTTTGTTCTCGGGGGCCAGTATCTCGGAACGGGAGACGTATTGAAAGGGTACTATAGAAAAGTGAGAACTGGCTACCCCTCTCTTGGTGCTACCACCTGAGGCCGAGTAACCTACAGTGTATTGTTACGAAGGATGGATCACTTCCCAATTAGTGCAATTTACGCAAAAGCGCAAGGAAACAGAGTGACAGGGCACTGAACCATCTTATATCAATATTAATATTAAAATACAGTTACGACATGTCATCTTTTATATAAATTTATTCAAAGTCAAGCAATAACTCACCAATAATTAAAACAGGTAGAAAAACACAGAGTGAAGTACAACACACATATTACAATCTATATTGCACAGTCCTAAATCCTTCTCACTTATATAAAAAAGACAAAAAACAAGCAGTTAATTTCATGTGGGTTTCGACAGGTTAATTATAGCCACTCTATTGATTAGGGTAGTTGTGCGGATATTAGACTATCTATTTAGGTTAGTCTATTGTCATGTGTCGACATGTTTCGGCCTTCTGCATATATGGGACACTATCCCTAGTGTCCCTACAAACAGTCAAACATGGGCCTTCTTCAGGACAGACAGATTTCTTTTTAGAAGATGAACTTCTTTCCCAAATCCCTGTTGCCAGACAAGTGCAATCTAAAAAACAAACAGGTGTCATTTGTTACGTATTAAAAAAAGAATGGTTCCGTTCTCACAACACCATCTCTGGTTCCTTGTTGCTACTTTTTTATGTAGCAGACATATGAATTACATGCGCTCATAACTCATTAGATTACTCGAAAAAGTTTTACATTAAATACTGTAGGTTACAAAAGGCCTTTACTTACATCTTGGCAGCACTAGAGCTTTTAGTTGAGTCCCCCTTAGTAATGGTAGAGACCAATCGCTATTTTCAGATGTTATCACAAACACTGCTCAGCCTGACCAGTTCAAGGCTTAAAAAGGCTCTGCAATAGAAGAGCCCAGACATATATTTAATACATGCTGTTTGAGGTCATTATGTTGATCAATTACATATTGGCTCCCTCATTATGGTTCATAAAAAGCTTTTTGTTTAGTTCGGTCAACCTTGTTCAACCTCTATATATGTATCTTCGCAATGTTACATCATTATTATGGCTCCTATTGTGCCATCTGTTATATGACAGATCTGTTAGGTGTTGACTAGTGGTAATATATCCACCAGTTATTTTCATTGACACAAACACGTTTTATTCAGAGCACGGTGTTACACTTACGAAATCTCGCCTAGTCCGATATCCAGAAAGTAAGTGGATTATAAGGAGAAACGTGAATGCGTACCAGCGCACAGGCACTTTACACTTCCACGTGAAACTGCATTGTTGTGGCGTCCCGGTATAGTGTGGAGGGAGGGCGTCTGATATATCAGATCTGCAAAGAGATCAACAACACGGCACACAATCACAGCGTAGTTCTAACCAAAGTCTATCTTTTGTTATTCCTTCAAAATTCCCCGAACATTACGAGGGAAATCACAGAAAGAATTCCGGCATCTTGTACGCGGGGAAGCGCTTAAATGGGTACTGCACTTAATTGAGCCAGACCACGGGAGCGGCATAAGTTTCAAGAAACACACGTAACCCGGCAGGGATTTGAACAGCCTAGCGCTTACCTCGTTCAAGCGTGATCCTCTCCTTACGCATCGGTACGATCGCCAGACATCAGCAAGAGTCCAATCGTATCGGTGTGTAATTTCAATTTAAATATGTGCCTTGCCTGAACACATGATAGCTGCAGCTACTCCTCTTAAAGGGGTAGCGCGGCTCGCGTGAGAAAAAGACTGTTTCTTATTTCCAAAGATATTCCAGAGCCACCTCGACGGGGGCATAACCATATTGTGTAAACCAAAACTCCATCATTTAATAAAGGCAATTTATTCATAAATTTACAAAAAACTGTGTTTTAAAAAAAAGCAGAGTATTATGATATGACAGGCCAATGCCGCGGAGGGGGGTGATTTACCTAAGAGTTATAATGGAATTCCACTCGCCTGCTGAATTTAAACCTGAGCTGGCCGTATTCAAAGAATAGATCCATTTGTGTTCGCTCAGGCTCAATAACTCACCTCTATTACCTCCTCTTGTACTGGCTGGAATGGTTTGTAACACAAACCACAGCATCTCTGTATGTTTGTGTTTCTCTGCCTCGTAGTGGGCAACTAATGGTTTGTTGGGAACTTTGTTCTGCAAACATGACTTATGTTCAGAGATGCGTTGTCTAATGCATCTTTTGGTCTTCCCAATATAGATTAAAATGCAGGGACATTTAATACCATAAATAACCCACGACGACCCGCAGTTGGTGAAACTGCGAAACTCCCAGTTTTTGCCGTTTAAATCTATTTCTTTTAGGTTGTTAGTAGAGGCACAGGCGACACATTTGCCGCATTTAAAATGTCCCACCACTGGTGGCAAATGCCACAGTGTGGTCTGGGTTGGGACGGTTTCTTTTCTCGGGTATGAGTGAACCACTAGGTCTCTCACATTTTTCTGTCGCCTGAATGCGAACCGGGGGCTTGCTGGTTCAAAGTCTGATGTCTTTAGGATATGCCAGTTCTTTTTTATGGTCCGTCTGAGTTGATTACTTATGGGACTAAACGTCGTGACGCATCTCATTTTGTCGTCTTGTATTTTAGGTTCTGGATGAAGACATCTGTTCCTATTGGAGTGTTTAGCTCGTTTATAAACCGTGTTTACTATTCTCTTCGGGTAGCCTCTGTTCTTTAGTCTCTCTTTCAAATCTTTTCCTTCTTTTACAAAGTCTGTCATATTTGAACAGTTTCTCCTAATTCGGAGGAACTGACCAATTGGAAGGTTTTCGCGAAATCCCAGGGGGTGGAAGCTTTGAAATTGGAGCAGAGTATTCTTGTCCGTAGGTTTTCGGAATAAAGTGGTTGACAAGTGCCCACTTTCAGTCTTTTGAATCAGCAGATCCAAAAAAGGAATAGAGGATGTATTCCATGTCATCGTGAATTTGATGAAGGTGCTCTGATCATTCAACCATATCAGAAAATCTTCAAGGAGCATCACATCTGCTTTCCAAATCATAAAAACATCATCTATATACCTATACCATTGTCCGATCTGGTCTTTGAAGGGATTGTTGGTATGGTATATAGATGTGGCTTCATACTGGTCCATATACAAGTTCGCCAGATCTGGGGCGAAGGTGGCCCCCATGCTTGTACCATGGATCTGGCGGTAGAACGAGCCGTCGCATAAAATGACATTTTCTGTCAATGCTAAACGGATGCATTCTCAAATGGAGTAGGCACGAGATCAAGAGTGGCTGTTCTTTTGTTCAAGAAAATCTCTATAATTCTTAGACATTCCTCTTGGGGTATACTAGTGTAAAGGGCCGTTACATCTAGTGTCACTAACAAACTGTTTTTTTGGGGTGGCAAATCATTAATAATATTGATCATGCTCGTGGTATCTTTTACGAAAGACCTCATCGCCTTGACAAAAGGTCTGAGAAACCAGTCTGAATACATAGACAATGGTTCAAGCACCGAATTTATTGCGGACACAATCGGTCTGCCTGGCGGTGTCACTGCATTCTTATGCACTTTCGGCAGAAGATAAAAGGCTGGAATGGTTGGGTTGTCCTTCACCAGAAATGCATGTTCATCCATTTCTATCCAACCTTCAGTTATGGCATGGTCCATCAGACTTTTGATTTCGTCCTTTAGGCGTGAGGTAGGGTCGCGATCAAGTTTGCGATAAAACACAGGATTATCAAGGTGTACTTTGATCTCACTGTCATAAAGCAGTTTGTCCCATAAAACAATTCCTCCGCCCTTATCGGCTGGTTTTATGTGGAAAGTCTGGTTTCTTTGTAATGATAGAAGGGCTTGTCTTTCTTCTCGGCTCATATTGTCTTTGTGTCGATTATTAGAGGAAATTAGTTTTTTACTCTCTTGAATGATTTTGTTTTCAAACGCCACAATGGCTGGAGAAACCATGCCATTGCCGGGTACAAAAGAAGATGGGGGGTTTTAAACCTGTTACACTTTGTTTTTTACTCGTTGTAGGAGAGTCTTTGAAAAAATATCGTAGTCTGATAAGTTCTAATTGAGTTTCAAAATCTTTTGCCTTGGTAGTAGGAACGAAACTCAAGCCTTTTTTGAGGACATGAGATTCTGCCTCAGTCAAAAGGTGGTGAGACAAATTAAAGACTGGAATTACCATGTCATCGCGGGGCCCCGCCAGTTGCGAGTTTGCATCCTGGGGGGCCCTTGTGGCCAGTTGCGTGGTCTCCTCCCTCGGCCCCTCTGAAAATGGGGTTGGTTATTGGGGTGGGTGTTAGCTCCTGAGTTTGTACTGTCAGAGTCACTACTGGTAGTATTGGAGGTATTAGAAAAAGTTACAAATTTCCTGAGGGGTCCAGTAAGTATTTTCTCTTCCCACTCAATAAATATACACCTTGTAATCTCTCTGAAATTCTCTGGGTTTACTGAATAGTCTCTTATCACAGCTTTACGTCTTTTAGAACCCCATGTTTCGAGATCCTTCTCTTGGACCCAGACTCTTCCTCAGCAGGATTGTCTCGATAATCACATGAACCTTGTCTTCAGTCATAATTGTATACAAATCACTTATCAGGGGTGAGGGGATTGGAGACAGAGTAGGGGACTAGGAGAAGCCCCCTACCTCTGTGATGCAACCCCTGGATGTTTTATACAGCGAATCACCCCCCAAGTCCACCCAACCACCACAGCCACCATGTTTCGGAAAGTCTCACCCTTCAGACTTCCTTGATGCGGGGTGCATATGAGGGAGAGAAGAGGTACCTCTACCGCACAGTACAGTTCCAAGGGAAAGGGAGTGTTAGGGGTCCGTAAAACATGTAGTCATCATTGTTATTCAGAAAAACACATCTTTCCACAAAAGTTCAAGAACATATATTTCATAATTCCCTAGAATACTAGATTTTCAAAGATATACATTATAACACTGCCTTGCTGCAAATCAAAAAACAATTCACATTTCTGTGAGCAATTTCATTCTAGTGTATGAAGAATTAGATAGAAAACAAGCAGTTTCATAACAAGTAGATGTATCTTGAAGAGTTGCAAAAATAACAATGCTGGTCTACATTGTCCGACACCACATTTTTTAAAGAACAAGCATACATCATAAAACATCTTTCTAGATGTAGAATATAGCTTACAAAACAACATGAAATGTATAGGCGTTTCGGTATCCCCTAAACCACACATACATCTGCCTAGACTAGAGAATGCTCATTAGCTCTTCACTTGCCTGTATTTAATAATGGCGGAAACAGTCCCAGTCTTAAACGTAATACCATTTTGCATTTCTATGGAATGGTGCAACAGATAAGTACACTATAACTTACGTTCCTACTCTTGTCTTTCCACCTTTACATTTCTGGAGGAGGCATTTTTAAGTCCAATGTTGGCATTCTGTTGCTCTGGAATATATAACCATGGTGTGCAACTAAGTGCCACAAAATTGCTATATATGTGTTCTAGCCATGGGATCTTAGGTGCATTGCTGAATAACAAAACATTCCACAAAAGGAGATGGGTAAGGACTGCTTTAGCATTTACCACAAAGCATTCCAGAGTTCAATGGTTTGAAGAGCTAGCTCATCAAATAGATATAGATTATCAAACTCGGTTTCAGTTTTGTATATTGGAGTGGCAGTAGGGAACCTTAACATTTGACGTAAAAGGCCATTGCCTGCTTTTGGAGTATTGCTCGCTTAGAATACTCTCTCATACCAGCAGCATATAACTATCTTATAGTTGTCAACTTGGTTCAATAAACAATTTTCATATGGTCAAAAAGGTATCTATTTAAGGGAGCAAGCCATTATAAATATACCAATATTGGCCTGAGCAATTTTAATTTTCTTCCTTTGTTAGATGGAAATCACAGGTACCATTATTTAAAAACATAGCACCAAGTAGTCACAAAGTTCACATTGCTTAACTACGAACACCATCAATTATATTACTTGAGTGCATTTTATCCTGTTTGTGCATGTTCCATACGCAAACCATTGCCATCACCTGGTCTCATGCACTTTCATACCAATTAGTTCCCCTTGTAAATATCTTCCTCCTAAAATGCTACTGCGTTCGTGGCACTCAGTTGACATGAAGGCACTCAGTGCCCATATTGCCTCTAATTGTGCTTTGCTGAAGCCATTATCTTTAACCTCACTTTCCCATTCTCTGACTACCGCTGCTGACTTTTATGCTCCACTGAAACTGATTCAAGGTCGCAGATTACCTTCCCAACCCTGGTTTACGGACCAGCTAAAAACTGCTCGGCTTCAACTCCGACAAGCTGATCGTAAATGGCGAATCTGCTACGATCCTGCATTTAGAGACCTATATAAACTTAACCCGTCCACTTATCTGGCCAGCGTTAAACTGCCGAAATCCACCTTCTTCGCTCAGTAAATCGAAGACGCTCTGTGCAAACCAAAAACTCTTTTTTTACTGTTGTGCACTCGTTAGCCTCTTCGGAGACTCTTACCTCTATGGTTAAGCCCTCTCAAGAACTGTGCAATAACCTGGACTCTTGCTTTACTACAAATATTGATGTTATTCGAGCTAACATCGCTAAATCCCTTGCGACACTGACCCCTGATGCCCCGAGCTTTGGGCCCGCCCTTACTACTGACACCCTTGCTAGTTGGTCTTCTTTCCCCTCATTCACTGAAGCAGAAGTTCTGACGGCCATTTTAAAGATCAAATCTTCCTCTCCAAGGGATGCCATTCCTGCCGCTATCATGAAGACAATTGCACCCGACATCTTGACTGATATCACAATGGCAATAAATAATTCCTGTCAGTCTGGGCTGGTTCCTCCGGAATTGAAATCCGTGAGGGTCATTCCCCTCCTTAAGAAGCCTTCCCTGGATGGACCCTACTATTCCTGCTAACTTTCGCCCTATTTCTTTGCTTCCTTTCCTGTCTAAACTTCTGGAATCCTTGGTTACACCACTCTTGTCCTCCTTTTTGGAATCCTCCAATTTTTAATCATGCTCAGGCAGGTTTTAGGCCAGGGAGAGGTACGGAAAGTTTCCTGGTCTCTGTACAAGATGACATGTCCAGACTTGTCTATGCAGGCGGAGCTGGGGCTCTGATCTTGTTAGATCTCTCCGCCGCTTTCGACACGGTGGACCACTCCATCCTTCTCTCTCTCTCCTCTCACAGATTGGGATATCCGGTTCTGTTCTTGCCTGGTTTACCTCTTTTCTTTCAGATCGCACACAGACCCTCGCTATGCCACCTTTTCTCTCTTCTTCCTGTCTTCTTACCTGCGGTGTCCCTCAGGGATCCTCTCTATCGCCGATTCTGTTTAATATATACATCTGGGCCTTGATTTGTCTCATCCGTTCTTATGGGCTTAATTGTTACTCATACGCGGATGACACACAAATCCTGATCCGTCTGGATCGGGATCAGACCGAGGTCTCAGCCTGCCTCCATGATTGCCTAAAGGCAGTCAGGATCTGGATGGATCAGAATTGGCTAAACTTAAATGGTGATAAGACGGAGGTACTGCTGGTAGGATGCCCTCCCAATCCCTTAAATGGTGATAAGACGGAGGTACTGCTGGTAGGATGCCCTCCCAATCCCTTACTGTGAACCTCTGCCTTTTGGCCGCCTTCCCTTGGCCCTCTACCCGGCCCAGTCAGTAAAGTAAAGAACTTGGGAGTTATCCTTTCCGCCTCTCTGTCTATGGCTAACCAGGTCACGCCCGTATGCCAGTCCACCCACCACCAGATCTGGGTTCTTATAAGGGTCCTGCCTATGATTCCAGAAGCCCTCCGCCGCCCTGTGGTGGCCGCGCTAGTCCTCTCACGATTGGACTATTGCAATTCGCTGTATCTGTCACAACCTATCGGTCTTATACACCGTCTTCGGCGTATGCAGAACCTTGAAGCTAGGCTAGCCACTGGCTCTCCCTATGGTGTCCACATCACATCAGTACTTTGCCAACTTCATTGGCTTCCGGTGAATCAGCAAATTCATTTTAAATCACTGTGCATTGTCCATCGGGCAATTCATGGTCAGGGAGCAGAATTTTTGCAGTCTAAATTCACGCAATACTTTCCGGATCGGGACCTCCGCTCTGCCACTTCTAATCTTCTTATTGTTCCTAGATCTAACCGGGATAGGCTCGGAGGCAGAGCCTTCTCGATCGCCGCGGCTAAACTCTGGAACAATCTCCCTTCGTCACTCAAGGCCACATCTGACCACCTCTGTTTTAGAAGAGCTTTGAAAACGAATCTATTCTAATTCTGGACCTTCTGTTGGTTTCTCCTTGACTAAGCAGTTCTCCTTTCTAGCGCCATGATGCCTTCGGGCGACCATGCGCTTTATAAGTGTTAGTAACATAACATAACATTGCGCCACATAAACTGAGATTAAGTGCATATGATATTCTAGAGGTTCTTTTGAGAACTGCCTGCAAGGATGATGGGGCCAGGCTAATGTAAATTATGCTGTGCCCCAAATTAAGGGTCATTGGTTGTGGCTTCCTCTAGCACTATGGACAGAGAGCTATAGAAGTTGAATAAAGGGGGCGTCAAACCACATTGTCAAACCCCTCTTTCAACTTTGATAAAGTCTGTCTACTTACCGCCCTTACCATCTCTTACTCTAGTACTTCTAAGACTGTGTATCTCCATTAAGATTGACATTATTTGAGTGTATTCCCCTCTTTTGTAGTAATACCCAGAGCAATCTTCTTTTGTGTATTTGAAGGCTCCGTATCAGATCCATAAAAGCAAGGTGGAACTGTGGAACTGTCCACCAATCCAGTGACATACATAGAATTTATCTGATGGTGGTTGACTCCCTACATTTCGGTTGCGCATTGCCTGTAGCAAAATTGAACAACAGATAAAATAGGTGCACTCTTCAGCCCTTTAGAAAAACTGATTTTTAAAGTAGCATAGCACTGCCTCCATAAGTGTTTCGGGTTTAGATGAGGTCAGCGCCTTATCTGCCTTTTTATAAATTGGAACTATTATACCGGATCTCCAACTACTTGGTATAGAACTTAACTCAATAATATGTTTGAATACCAACATCAGAAAGGGAGCCAACAGGTCTAGAAGTGCCTTAAAAGCATCTTGAGGGATGCCATCCAGATCTTGAACTTCTGATGTTTTTTTTATGTATTTTTTATTTGTATTTATTTGCATATAAATTGAAATTTTCGTTTCTTGCAAATTCATTAGTCTTTAAAATTACAGAACTGTGGCTAAATAGACAGATAAACAAAACAGCAACAAAACAATTTTGGGCTAAGAACGAGTGAGCTCCACATTCGTGCTTAAATTATCGTGACACAGAATTTCTGTTATTGACTTTTCTTTGAAGATTCAGACCAATTTCAGATAAAGAGAAGAAAGGATACAGGAATGTAAACGATAAACAGAGCCATTAGCGTCAAATAAATAAGGGTTCCATTCATTTTGTCATTTCAATCACGCGGCTCGTTTTGTTTGCTGAAATCAACATAGACCAACATGATTCCATGTCTTGTTTTTGAAAGTCAGTGAATAAGTGATTGTAAAAAGTAAAGCGTCTCTCTGACGTCACCCAATGCTTCAGGGTCTCTATCTCATTATCGTTCTTGCAAAAGCGACAGATGTTACTTTCCCAAAGTCCCCGAAAAGTTTGTACTTCATTTGTTGGCTGAAAGTTAAGTCGAATGTGCAAAAATTATTCTCTTACTCTTTTATCTTGAGACTGTTTCAGTTATTCGCAGATGGTATCCATTCTGCACGGTTCTCTGAGGATGTGCGCAACTGAATGATATCCTCCTGCAGACTCGACTGTATGAATCCAATCAAGTTGTTTTAATTTGGTCTTACACTTTCATTGCTTAGGATTCATTTTCAGCGTTTTAAGTGAGCTCCCGATTTCTTTCAATGCGAGGCACATTTATCTCTGCCACTTTTGTAGCATTGCGATCTGGGATGCCATAATTTCTTTACACAGCATTTCTAAGATTTCTGGTCGGGAAGAAAGAAAGCCTTTTCTGAAAAGAGTGAGACTCTTCCAAAGGACCATTGATTTTAATGATGGCAAACCCAGTTCTCGACGTATTATTTGGATAGGGACTGATTGGGGAAGCCAAGAACTTACTTCCAAAAAAGTCCCTCTAAGAGGCAACGCATCTTTTCTGGGATGTTTGGCATTGCCTCTGTTCCATGAGTTAATGTTAGCACAACCTTGGCTTGATAGAACTTGAGAACAGGTAAGATGGAGAATCGTCCAAAGATCTGGTTCATGGCACGTGCCTAGCCCGATAAGGCTTTAGTTGTTTTCAACTGACACACCATCGGGGCCTCTGATGTAATGTCAGTCAGCCACACTCCTAAATATTTGAACAGGGTCACTTGCTCAATGTGTTCGCCATCTAGTGACTAGAAGTAGGCGTGTTTGCCTCTATTTGAGTTCCCAAATGTTAAGATTAAAATTTTTGATTTATTGATTTCAAGACCATTATCAGTAATGAAAGTTTGCAGGGAGTTCAGTTGCCTTTGGAGTACCCCCGGTGTTTGGTCTATGTTACGCAGAATCCTATGTAGTTGAAGATTAGGACTACAGGTATATGCAATAAATCCCCTTTGATATCAGTCTGTACCACACAGATTTAGTTGGTAGCTGTGGCTTAGCAGTCAGACGTATCTCAAGAGGGAGATGAGCAGTATTCAGGGTTTACACAATAGCACACCATTACTGTGGGACAAGGAAACATTGACCAAAGCTTTGTATCAAAAGAATATACATATTTATTTTACACACTCTTAATTCTACACACAAATCACTGTCATTAAAGCAAGTTAAAACAGTCAAGGAAAGTATACACAACTCCCTATTTAAATTGTAGACAAGTTTGAGCAAGAGTGAAAACTGAGCAAAATGGCACAGTGTAAACCAAGCAGAAATGGCACTCTAACAATTTCTTCAGAGGGAGGGAAAGGTCAAGTTATACAGGGTTAGACTCCTAAACACACCAGCAACACTTCCCAATTGGATTGTGAACAAGTTAGGCAAGGTAGTACTTTAGCACAAGCAATACTGAGGTGAAAACCGAGCAAAATGGCACTTCAACAATATATAAAGGGGAAGGAAAGGTGTTTATAAGAGTTTACGTGCACCAACACAAGCAATATAGAGAAGGCAGTTGAAACAGAATTAGCCAGAGTCAATAGGCCTGTGCCAGAGTCAGTGACATGAGGAAAAGTGCCCAGGTTCAAACGGTTCTAGTAGCTGCAGTCAAGTCTTTGTTTAACGGTTGAAAAGGAAGGTGCAGAAGGTAAAAAGATAATGTTAGACAATAGGGACGGCCAGCTGCCAAGGTAAGTAAAGGATTTAAAACACCTTTAGCAGTACCCAACGAAACGGAAGGCCTGGCGGAACAATGTACCTTAAAAGTGGAAGAGGCTCCTGCGGTGGCGGTAGTTCCTGGCAGTTCCTGCCATTCGGGAGATCCAGCAGAGGAAAAGAGGCTCTCGTCATGGAGAAAGGTCTGAGTCACTGCACTGCCCCAGGAAGAAGCTGGCTGCGGTGAAGCCAAAACGTAATAAAAGGTACGCTCCTTTAAATCGTGGTCGTGGTGGATGGCTGCCTGGCTATCCGGTCTCCTAGTGCTTGGCACTGGCGATTCAACCAAGGCAGGTCCTGGAAGGCGATTGGCGAACTAGTTGGTCCCACCAGCTCAAGGGAAGGAGGCTCTTGCAGGTGAAGATCTTCTCTTGTCGTTGGAGAAAAGTGGTGAGGATCTGCAGCAGGGCTTCACCGGTGGTTCAGTCGTTGCAGATGTCTTCGGCTTCTCTCCTCTTCGGATTTCTCAGGTCCAGTGGGGACGTCTTATCTTCCAGTCCGCAGGTCCCTGCTTTTATGCAGAAAACCACCCATTCATACAGCCTAGCTGTCACTCACGCTGAGGGTTGTGAAACTGGCGGGATAACTCCCCAGCCTATCAGGGCAGAGTGCGACTTGGATTGCTTAGGCAACCCTGTCCAGGGTGCCTATTCCCCCTCCGACACATCCTGTCTACCCCAGGCTCACATGCGCTGGAAGGAGGGCTTCTGTCCAGAAGCCCGCCAAAAGGACGAACAAAGGGCCCCGACCTCAGTTTGAATTACAGAGAGTGACACATGAAAGAAATATTATCAAAGATCTGGCAAAAAAAACCACCAGAGTAAAGTTAATATAAAAATGACTCGGCGGTATATTAAATGGCTATGATACAAAGTGGTAGCCTCGAACAATGGGAAAATCACATAGGAAAATATTTGCGGTAGAATATTAATCGTAGTAACCACTGCCACCAGCCAGAAACTTTGGAGATAGGGACTGGACAGTACCCTCTCGAAAATGAACACCAGGGAAAAACTATTAACCCTTCCCAGTACCTCCATAGTAAGATGGGTTGTACTGGTTTTGTTCATAACAATTGACTATCAAAGTCAATGGTAACTTTGCATGCCCTGGGAGACAGTAGTCAGTCCCAGGGTATGGAGTCTGTTTGGAGGTCACTATGATACCCCTGTGTTACTGCACTGAGGGTTCTGTGTAACACACATGTAAAAAGATGATACCTATGGAGTGAGAAAACTCCATAGCCCATAGACACAAAAACAGACTGAAACACACATCGAAATACAGCTAAGAGTGGGAAAAAGAGTCTCACTCTTAGCAGGAGTAAAAAATAAACCCTAGAAATCCAGCAAAGCTGCTGGGGGACTCTATAGGTAAGGGAAATTAGCCTTTCAATAGAATATTCCCTAACAGTCTACTAAGATAGATGTCATCAGCGTAAAGTAGGTGTGGTAAGGGCACTCCACCCGCTGCTCGAGGAAAGATTCATATATTAGGGTCTCTGTGCTTTGTCTGCTAAAAAGAAATTAAATCGGGCTGAAGTCATTGGGTAGCCTTGCTTCACCCCCCCCTCCCAGTTAGTATTTCCTCAAACAAGCCAGATTTATTCAGTCTAACACACAACGATGTCTCTTGGTGCATGGCTGTTATTGGTTCAAGAATTGATTTTGTGCATTTTTCCGTTTTCAGTTTGGTCCACAGCTTTTAACGATCAACCTGGTCTTGGACCAGGTCGATAAATGCTATATAGATTTTGACTCCTTTACTTTAGTAACGTCCCTTTAGTATGTTGATGATGAAGATGTTGGGAGTGGTACAGACTCCCCCCAGAAATCCCGTTTGGAATGGGTCGTTGACCCCGGCATGTGTGAAAGTGGTCTAAGATGATCGCACCGTACAATTTGCCGATCACATCTTGGAGTGCAATGGGATGAAAATGTTTAGGATTGTACCTGTCTCCCTTTTTAAAAATGGGCACAATAACAGCTTTCTTCCAGGAGGGTGGTATTTTGTGTGAAATGGAAATACGCATTAACAAGGTGTATATAAATGAGGTCTACTCTGCCGGATGTTCTTTCAGCGCCAGGTTTGTGAATCCGTCTGGTCCTGACGCGCTAGAGTTGTTTAGTCGAGTGATACGCTGTAGAATGTCGTCAGGACTTGACGCACAGATCCATGTTTCTGAGCTTTCGATTGAATGGTCCAATATATCAATTGGTTGAGATGCCAGGAATAGTTTTGTAAAGTGCTTTAAAACCTTCCCTACCATTTTTGGAATGAATAGATCTGTTCAGGGCTTACTATGTCAGATTACAAAACCCTTCTTGTAATTTGGAATCAATTAACCCATTCATATTGGACATAGCACCTAAAATGCTCAGTCCATATTTGTGGGGGAGACCTGAACAGGTACTTGATCTTTAAATCCTCTTTGGAATCTTCATGCATGGGTTCTGTGATGATTCACAAGGTGTTGTCACTTCTCCCCAGGGGATCCCTTTTCCAGGAGGCTACTGTGGTGCAGCTGCTACACAATAATCCCCCTAGGGGTGGTTTAATTCAGGAGAACCTCATGGGGAGGGACTCACCCTCTGGGCAAAAGGACGATCACCTGAGGTACATCACAATGAATGTTGCCAACATTCTTTAGCCATCCCTACATTGATAAGAAACCTATGTATTGTTGCAACAAAGGCCCTAAGACAAAATGTAGAGGACGAGGAAGAACACAGGAAACCTGAAGATCATGAACTGTGCTAACACTGGTACAAGGTGGCCCCCAGAATGTGTAAGGATTGAGCCGATAAACAAGAAGGACTTGTGTAATCTGCATTGGAGGAACTGGATACAAAGTATAAAAATGAACGAAGGACTGTTAGACTAGAGAAGCCTGGCCCTGTAGCCGAACGCAGCCGTAACAAGAGGCCCAGTGGTGGCAGGAGCGGCGACATACAGGCATGTTGGGAAAATCAGCTGGCACCCGAAGTCTCCAGTGCGGGAGATTCGAATGCCGACCGAAAGCTGTTGAGAAGCGTAAAGCTGCAAGAGGACACCAAGGAAGTTTTCTGCCCGCCGAGTGAAGGTGGACCGCCTCCCGAAAGGTGCCACCAAGCCACGAGTGTAGAAGAGAGAAGCCCACAGACCGTGAGAAGTGTGCTCCTTTCACAGGAAGGTGCCAAAGCCCTGTGTGAGGTAAGGGGAGGTACATGAAAACTGTGGGGGATCCAGGGGTTGACACAGAAGCTACGGTGGTTTTTCCCCGGCCCAGTATTAGCAAGGCAGGTAATGGGCATAACGAGAGAAGGGCCCCCAAGAGTAAGAAGAAAAGCATCAGAGAGCATGTTCCTTGGCGCAGTGGTAGTGAGGAAACCACTGGCTTCCAGAGAATGGTTTGGAACGCCAACAGTGAGAAAGAACTGTACCAAACAATACCAGGAGATGGGAGTTATTCTCCTGGTGTCGGACAAAGAGCTGTGATAAAAGACAAATGGGGAAGCCCTCATTCCCCCTGGCCTTGTGGTGAACTGTACAAAGTAACTCCTGGAGAAAGGAGATATTCTCTTGGCACTGGGCTGAGAGTGGTACTGGAGATACCAGTGGAAGGAAGGCATTCCCCCTTGTTCTATTGGAACTGCGTAAGCTTATACCAGGAGAAGGTAGTTATTCTCCTGGACATTTGTAAGTGATTTCAATCCAGCATACACCAAAGTCACGCCCAGCGTGTAGTGCACAATTGAAACCCTTTTTTATTTGTATCTATAAGTTCAATATTCTGAATGATATACCACTCGCATCACACCCCACCGGTCACACTGAACCAGGAATCAGGCTAGTTTGCAAAGCTAAATATTTATTTATGTATTAAAATGTAATCACAATATCTTTTAATAGGTAAACAACAATCACCAATGGGGTGACATAACACTGAATGATATCTTTAATACACTATGAATCAACTAATGAGCACAAAAACAAATGCAGCACAGAACAGAATACTTTTGTGTTGGTTTGTAATAGATAGCACTTTTGTTAGAGGTTCCCCCTGCAACACCCCTCAACCCCCAATAGGCAATGCAAAGAGATGGGAGGAGAGAGCAGGTATCCAGGAATAGCAACAATCAAACAGAATATCAGTCCCACCTTCCCCATTCAAACACAAGAGAAAACTGAATTGACATTTCAGCTTTCAGAATGGCTTTGGAATTGCATGAGCAAAAACTGAGCAAATTGGCTGAGAGCAGTGGATGACATCAGGTGATAGCAATTGGCTAGAGACACAGGCTGTACATGGGTTCAATGTAGCAGCAGATAGTACAAGTCAAAGGCAAATTGGCAGAGTGCAGTGGCTAACCTTAATTCATATAAATGCAATGTGTGTCACCAGATTGGCTATATGTATTGGAACAGAACAGATGACTAAGAGCGCACAGAGCAACACATGGGTATACGTTAATGCAAGTTGTCAGAAAGTAAAGGGTTGCACCAATATGATGCAATTGGCTAAGGCAGAGGCAGCACATGGAACATTTATAGATCACTGTGGGATAAGTTGCATTAAACAAACCAAACAGACTCAGACAATTGGAGATCAGGTCTAGGTAAGTAGCATCATGCCACTGATCTGGTTCGCATAGTTTGCAGGCAGGTTAAAGCAGGTTATGCATAGAAAGTGCAAGCAGATGTATATCAATTATAGTAAAGGCACTGACCTCGTAATAGGCAGTGTGAACATACGGTCGGTACAGGACGAATTGCAGCTGGTCTCGATAATACGAGGATTTCATAGATGGGTAACGGACCAGGGAAAATACATTCGAAGGGCACATTTATGCAGATGGACAGGCGTTGTCACGACACGCGGTAAGAAGTTACCAAGTTTAACTTAGGCACGTATTTGATCTATAATCCCAGTGTGCAATGATTGGTAGGTAATGACAAAGCAGTTCAGTTGCCGTAATCCAGGAGAGACATGAAAGAGTTAATTAGGCATATGGTATTTAGCAATCGAGCGCTCGTACTGCGAATCCTGTGGTCGGAGAAACGGATGTGTACCAGTTAGGAGCGGGCATGGCCCTCTGTGCAAGGGGTATCGATCTAACAGAAGGGGAGGTGTGAGGAGTTAGCTATAAGCACGCTGAATCACAGTTACGGATCGGGTGATGGTGGGAGTATAGAAGATGCAGATCTCACCTTGGTTTAGGAGGATTGGCACGCGAGGGAAGTGGAGCACTCGAGCACATCCAGCTCGGTCAGGCTCTGTCAGGAAGAGCCTTTGTTGGTTGCCTTCGTGGGGGGCCGGCTTACGCCTACCGGTGCCTCCCAATAGACTATGAAGCCACAGACAACCAATCAGGGGAACACAACGATTTAAGAGGGTTACAGGCGAGCCACAAATGCGGCGGTGGCCCTCTTGGAATGGCGCAAACCTCGTGGTTTTAGCAAGATCGAATCTGGATAAGATGAGCTTCGCTTTCCTACCCCAGGATGAGGAGGTGCTGGGAGTATGCAGAGAGGTAGTAGAATAAAGTCAACCTTCTTGCAAGTGAAAATTAGCAATTTCGAGTAGATGCAGCGGTCGATTTGTAGAGCTGTAGTAAAGCCTCCTGGCTTACCTTACAAACAACCAAAGGTAATGGTTGCATGGAGCTGCTCCAGCAGTGGAGGGAAGAGGGAGCTCCTGCTCAGACCTCTGCAGGTGCAATGATAATGATTACCTGTAGGTGCAAGAGTGTCTCTGTAGGTACAATGATTACATAATGGTTCCTGTCCTCTGCCCTCATCAAGTAAGGCCAATGTTTCAATGGCATCAGAACGTAACTTATATCTTTTTAACTGCTATTGTTAAAGGTACAGTTTCTGAGAATATCTGGATTCTGTCTATTGACCTGACTTAGTTCATTTTCAAGTAAGAATTGCCAGAAGGCAAAACCATGTTTTGCTCATTTTAGGATTTGAATAAGGGCCTAATTTTTCTCCAGTTAGTTGTACTACAGTAGTTCAGTGCCTTGCCGTAGCCTAAGATTGAACACTCCCACAGAAATGACATAATTCCATCCTCTAGCAGTTGTCTAAGATCTCATTGTTCTAATTGTAAAATATGATCTCCCTTTGTCCTGCCTCATCTAGGTCTCCAGAAGTTTATATTTGTAACAATCTGCAGAGTTGTCGTTTTTAGTCTTGGAGATTGGATATTCATGGAGAGTTTGTTATGAGCAACCAAAGCCAAGTCCATGTTGGCTGCAACTAGTATAACTAAACTTTTCCCTTAAGTGGAGATCCTTTTGATCATCTAACCAATTATGTTATAGGAAGTAAAATAATGGATTGTAAAATGTTTTAACATCTCAGAATCTTGCATTATATTTTTTTCATTAACTATTTTATTTCATACTGGGCCTCATCATGAGTAGGGCGGTATCCTGGTGATTCCATTGCGTGCAATTACCGTTACCGCTGTGGCATGTTGTGGAATTAGCGCCATATCACGATGTGTCGTGAATGCGTACACCCCCCGATGGTAACGGTGAATCCACCTGGTGGATTTAGCACTGAATCAGGGCACCCTGGCTGTAAATCCTCCAAACCCCAAAGGAATTAATGTTACCGGCAGCGGAAATAGTGTCATCGTCGCAACAGGAAGCATTGTGGCGGTCATTTTGAAAAACGCAACCCACCGAAATCCCCCATTTCCTGCAGTCATCCGAATCCACAAGTCACAGGAAACATGTCTCAAGAGAGGAACAGAGGGAAGGTGCCCGAACACCGGCTTTGGAAGCCAAAATTCAGTGAGGGAGGGAGCTCCAAGTACTCACTGATGAGGTGATTGGCCATTGTGAGGAGTTGTAGGGCACCCACCAAAGGAAAACATCTGGCCAGCGGATGACTGCAATCTGGCTATCAATAAGCCAGAAGGTGACAGCCGTAGGCATGGTCATCCGGAATGCGGCAGACTGCCGTAAACGATGGAATGAACTTAGAGTCCGAGTGCGTGGCCTACTCTCCAAACAAAGGCAGGAGGCGTAATTGCCACAGGAGGCACCACCACGGAGCCCCCTTGCCCTCCAGCCGTGGGAGGAGAAACCTGCATGTTCCGGGCTATGTAAGGCTACCCCATGCTGGAATGGCAGTTGAACCGTATGGCAGTGTAGGACTCCCTGGGGGCAGATATTGTTCAGCATGGCACACACCAGCACAATGTTCCCAACCTTTCCCGGAATATACATTAGTGCCCTTCCAATATGGTCCAGGCAGCGGAAAAGGGCCTTCAAGAGGCCAAAGGTCTGCTCAATCCAGACCCTGGTTCTGCTGTGTGCATAGTGTTAGGGAGAATTCTCTGTTTAGGCTGAATTTCCCTCCCTAGTGAGTCCCCCAGCAGCTTTGCTGGATTTCTGGGGTTTAATTTTTTCTCCTGCCAAGAGTGAGACTCTTTTACCCTCACTCTTGGACATGTTGAAGTGTGTTTTCTTGGTTAAACCTTGTGTTGAATGGGCTATGGGGTCTTTTACTCCATAGGGCCTCATGTATTTTTGTGATGTGGGTCACACAGCACCCTCTGTGCCGTGACCCAGGGGTGTCCTAGGGACTCCCCAACATAGACTCCATACCCTGGGACTGACTACTGTCTCCCAGGGCATGTAAAGTCACCAAAGACTTTGCTAGTCTTGAATCCTGAACAGAACCAGTACAAACCATCATATTGTGGACGTACTGGCTGGGGCAATTCGATTGCCCCAGGGTCTGTTAGTCGAGGGGGCACGTCTCCGTCCCCCCTGATCGAGTTTTGGCTGGTGGCAGTGGAAACTACTTTTTATATTCGACCGCGAATATTTCCCTATGGGATTTCCCATTGTTTTAGGCTAACACATTTAATTATTTATTTACGGTAGCCTTAAACATACCGCCGGTTTATATATTTATTTTTATAACTCCGGTTGGGACTTTTTGCCAAAACTTGATTCTAAAATGGCGTTGGTGTTCGCCTCTGTAACTCTGACCCAAAGTGGAGCCCTTTGTTCCACTTTTGGCGGGCTTCTCCACAGAAGCCCTCCAAAGTGGTGCCACTCTGTCTGGGGTACTTAGGAGGGGTGGAGGGGGATTTAGGCACCCTGGACTGAGTTACCTTGGTAACTCAAGTCGCACTCCGTCCTGATTGGCCCAAGTGGTGAACCGCCCGGCTCACCACTTAGCATGTTTGAGTGACAGCTAGGCTGGGTGAATGGGGGCTTGCTGCATAAAAGCAGGGCTTTGGGGACTGGGACTTCAGAAGTCGCCACAGGACCAAGAATCCGACGAGGGAAGAGCTGAGCCGACCTGCTTCGACGACACCACCCGGTGGAGCCCTGCTGAACCGTCTCACCACTTTTTCCCGACGACCGAGGAGAACTCTTAACGGAGTGGCTCCTTCCCTTGACTGGTGGGGACAACCAGTTTTCGCCTTCTTTCCGTTCTTTGAGGTATCTCGTGGCCGCCTTGCCTGTGCCAAGCACCCCGGCATCCGGAATACCACATTTTACCCCCATACCGCGAAAGTCGGTACCAACCCTTTAACCGGAGGACTCCGCGGCTGGTTTCTTCCCGGGCAGTGCTACGACCTTTCTCTTCTGCTCTTCAGCGAGATATTCTTCTCCCCTGACCGACGTCGAGCCTTGCTGTCGCTGCCTGGAACAACTGCCCCCGCTGGAGGATCCTTTCCGCTTAAGGTACTGTGTTCCGCCTGGCTTCCCTTGCCACCGACTGTACGGGGTAGATTTAGTCCCCGGCTTTCGAACCTGGGAGTGCCTGGGACACTTTGGCTAAACTTTCTGAGCCACTCTAAAACTCTTTTTGACTCCTTGCAAGACTTTGAATCCCTAACTAACAGTGTGATCTTGGGCACATTTTCGCTCCGGCTACTCTAAGAGTGGGCCCTGCCTAGTGACTTTTGCTCACCTGTGACCTTGTGCTTCTTTGAGCCTATTGCAAGTGTTCTGGACCTTAGAGTGGTGTGTTTAACCCATTTCTGCTTTTTCTCTCCCTTTCTTGGAAACTACTAGAGTGTCATCTAACGTTAAGCACTCACCTCTGTTTTAATTAAGTGGTGTTAACCTAGAGTTGTCTAGATAGGAGAAAGGATTGAATCTACTTTCATTATAACTGTGTTTGAAGTGTTTACTATATTTTGCTAGAGTGTTTTTAACTTATGTGTATTTTAAATAAATAACTATATACTTTTGAAACCAAGCTCTGGTCAGTGTTTGCTTGTGCTATTGTGTTTTGGTACATATTGTGTATACTTTACATACTGCCTAACTCTTCTTGAGAGAAGTCTGACTGCTCAGCCACAGCTACCAGGTAAATCTGGGTGGTACAGACTGCTACCAAAGGGGTTTACTGCTCTACCTGTAGTCTTAAATCTTTTGCAGTGTTCCCCAAGGGAACTGCACAGGTTTCTGCCTAACACTGGTGTACAGCGGTGGGATTTGTATTGAGTATACATTTTATTGTGCTTTAGATACCTTAGTGCAACTAACCATAAAGCTTAGCACTGAAAAAGTAAAACCTCGAACATGTCAGTTATAGAAAGCTATAGTCAAGAGTCCCTTGCAGCCAAAACTGCTGATTGTTTAAGAGTGCTCTGTAAACATAAGGATCTCCTGACTAAGGGCAAGAAAATGGAGCTGATTGAAAGATTGTTAGCTAACCAAAGTCTGGGTGATGGTTCAGAGGAACCTACCACTCCAGCAACTGTAGATGACAGTGTTGAAATTAACATGGAGCAAAATGTTGATGATTCTGAGGAAGAGTCAGAAGAGGAGGGTGAGGCTGTTGTAACTGTCCCCCCTAGGCCTCTGCCTGCTCTACCTGCTGTGCCTACTGGACCTTTACCAGGTCCCACATTTAGTCCTCAGTACTTTGAACTGGAGAAAATGAAGCTAGAATTGGAGTATAAGAAACTTAATGCTCAAACTGACAAAGAACTAAGGCTAAGGGAAATGGAGCTCAAGTATGACTTAGAAATGAAGAAATTATCTGTTGAGAATGTTTCTCTCTCTGGCTCCTCTAGAAATTCCAGTCCTAAAAGACCCCGGATGCCTAAAGAATTGGTTGGTATGTATGAGCCTAAGTTGGATGTGTTGGATTGGTTGTCTCTGTTTGAATATAATCATGGGCTCCAGAACATCACAGGAAATGACTTACTCACCTGGTTGTTCTCTAGGCTTCCCCCTGTTGCAACTGATGTGGTAATGGAGATGGGGGAGGAGGATAGGAAGGACTATGAATGTGTGAAACTAGCTTTGATAGCTAGGTTTGGGAAGACCCCTTCCCAGTATCTTAAGAGGTTTAGGAACCTCAAAAAGCATGATGGTACCCCTTGGGCTACCTGGGTGAGTGAATGTTTGAAAAACTTAGAGGGATGGATTAAGGGTTACAAGGTGAACACTTATGAAGGTATGAAGAATTTGTTTATGTTGGAGACTATTTATGATGCCTGCTCTCCTGAGCTCAGACAACACTTGGCTGATTCCAAGGAATTGGATTCCCGGAAACTAGCTAAGGCTGCTGACTTGTGGGTTGCCAACAGGGCCACTCACAAGGATTCTGGGGTAACTCAGAAGAAGGATGGGGAGAAACAGCCAAAAAAAGACTCCAAAGAGAATTCTAATAATTCCTATCCCAAAGAGGGCCCCAAAACACAAAATAACCAGGGTAAGCCACATGGGAAACCTAGTCAGGCTACTGTACCTTCTGGCCACAAGCCAGAAGGAGGTCAGAACAAGCCACCCTTCCAGAGAGCATTTGGACAATGCTATGTCTGTCAGGGTACTGACCATATCAAAGGAGATCCCAAGTGCAAGGGTAAACCTGCAGGGATCAGCACAGTCTCCTTAGCCTTCACTCCTGAGGATGAAGTACAGATGGCTAGTGCCCACTTTGAACTCTTTGCTGAAGAACCCTTGGGTCTTCAAGCAACTGTAAACTTAGAGCCTATGGGTCTGGTTAGTCCCCAGAATAGGGTTGTGTATAACTCCCTACCTGTAAACTCTAAGGTGTATTATGTGGACAGTGTTCTTGTCAATGGCCAGGATACTCCTGCCAGGAGAGACACTGGGGCCAGCAGAACAGTAGTGGATGAAAGCTTCTTTCAACCTGAGGATGTGGCCAAAGCACCCAAAGGTCCCACTAAGATGTCTGGAGGCCCTGTCCAAATGGTTCCTATCCTACCAGCCCTCATTCAGTGTAACAACATGACAGTGAGGATCCCTGTCAGTGTTCAGACTGAGGTACCTGGGAAGGTCCTGTTGGGGAATGACCTAAGAACTCTAGGAGTAGTGTCACATACCCCCAGGCCTCCCAGTATGGAGAAGCAGAACTTAACCAAATTGGCTAGAAAGGCTACCTTGAAGGACCCTTCTAAGCCTGTGGGACCCTCTACTGAGAACCCCACTACAAGCCCTGGTGTTAGTAAGTTGACCTCTAACCCAGGCACATTTCAGGATAGTATGCTAGGAACATGGGCACCCCAACCAAGCTCCATCATTGTTCCCCTAGTCTCAGAGTCTCTGACTCCCCCTGCTTCTGAGGAAGAGGTGGATAGACCAACTAGGCCCCTATCTGGACCTGAGAGAACTGGTAATTCTCAGTGCTGGTGGAAAACCAGAAAAGAAAAGTCTAAGGCCAAAAACCTTCAGACTGTTGGACCTTCTACTGAAGACCCCAACTCAAATCCTAATATTAGGGGGGAAACTCCTAAAATAGGTAAGGGTAGATCTAAGAGGAAGGGGAAGCAGGTACATTGCCTAACCCCAACCCCTCCAACCAAGAGGCCTAAGACCCAACCTGCTCCCACAAGAGAGGTGGTGAGGAACCTTGGAGGCCCCTCTAGATCTAAGGGAATCCTTTATAAGGACCCCTTCAAAAAGCCTAACATAGGTTCAGAAGTTGTCCCAACTTCTGAGGGACTGGTCAACCAGATCCCCTATAACAAAAAGACTGATGTTCCTCAAAGGGTTTGTAGGTCCTTTAGCTTGCAAAAGAAAACCTTTGAGTTCTCCCTTAAGCAAAGGTCAAGGTGTCACCATCAAAATGCTGATGGACTCTCTAGGATGTATGTCATCGACTAGAGGTATGAGGTTCATCCAGGAGTGGATTAAATCCTCCTGTCCCTTAGTCTGGGGGGGGCGAGTGTTAGGGAGAATTCTCTGTTTAGGCTGAATTTCCCTCCCTAGTGAGTCCCCCAGCAGCTTTGCTGGATTTCTGGGGTTTAATTTTTTCTCCTGCCAAGAGTGAGACTCTTTTACCCTCACTCTTGGACATGTTGAAGTGTGTTTTCTTGGTTAAACCTTGTGTTGAATGGGCTATGGGGTCTTTTACTCCATAGGGCCTCATGTATTTTTGTGATGTGGGTCACACAGCACCCTCTGTGCCGTGACCCAGGGGTGTCCTAGGGACTCCCCAACATAGACTCCATACCCTGGGACTGACTACTGTCTCCCAGGGCATGTAAAGTCACCAAAGACTTTGCTAGTCTTGAATCCTGAACAGAACCAGTACAAACCATCATATTGTGGACGTACTGGCTGGGGCAATTCGATTGCCCCAGGGTCTGTTAGTCGAGGGGGCACGTCTCCGTCCCCCCTGATCGAGTTTTGGCTGGTGGCAGTGGAAACTACTTTTTATATTCGACCGCGAATATTTCCCTATGGGATTTCCCATTGTTTTAGGCTAACACATTTAATTATTTATTTACGGTAGCCTTAAACATACCGCCGGTTTATATATTTATTTTTATAACTCCGGTTGGGACTTTTTGCCAAAACTTGATTCTAAAATGGCGTTGGTGTTCGCCTCTGTAACTCTGACCCAAAGTGGAGCCCTTTGTTCCACTTTTGGCGGGCTTCTCCACAGAAGCCCTCCAAAGTGGTGCCACTCTGTCTGGGGTACTTAGGAGGGGTGGAGGGGGATTTAGGCACCCTGGACTGAGTTACCTTGGTAACTCAAGTCGCACTCCGTCCTGATTGGCCCAAGTGGTGAACCGCCCGGCTCACCACTTAGCATGTTTGAGTGACAGCTAGGCTGGGTGAATGGGGGCTTGCTGCATAAAAGCAGGGCTTTGGGGACTGGGACTTCAGAAGTCGCCACAGGACCAAGAATCCGACGAGGGAAGAGCTGAGCCGACCTGCTTCGACGACACCACCCGGTGGAGCCCTGCTGAACCGTCTCACCACTTTTTCCCGACGACCGAGGAGAACTCTTAACGGAGTGGCTCCTTCCCTTGACTGGTGGGGACAACCAGTTTTCGCCTTCTTTCCGTTCTTTGAGGTATCTCGTGGCCGCCTTGCCTGTGCCAAGCACCCCGGCATCCGGAATACCACATTTTACCCCCATACCGCGAAAGTCGGTACCAACCCTTTAACCGGAGGACTCCGCGGCTGGTTTCTTCCCGGGCAGTGCTACGACCTTTCTCTTCTGCTCTTCAGCGAGATATTCTTCTCCCCTGACCGACGTCGAGCCTTGCTGTCGCTGCCTGGAACAACTGCCCCCGCTGGAGGATCCTTTCCGCTTAAGGTACTGTGTTCCGCCTGGCTTCCCTTGCCACCGACTGTACGGGGTAGATTTAGTCCCCGGCTTTCGAACCTGGGAGTGCCTGGGACACTTTGGCTAAACTTTCTGAGCCACTCTAAAACTCTTTTTGACTCCTTGCAAGACTTTGAATCCCTAACTAACAGTGTGATCTTGGGCACATTTTCGCTCCGGCTACTCTAAGAGTGGGCCCTGCCTAGTGACTTTTGCTCACCTGTGACCTTGTGCTTCTTTGAGCCTATTGCAAGTGTTCTGGACCTTAGAGTGGTGTGTTTAACCCATTTCTGCTTTTTCTCTCCCTTTCTTGGAAACTACTAGAGTGTCATCTAACGTTAAGCACTCACCTCTGTTTTAATTAAGTGGTGTTAACCTAGAGTTGTCTAGATAGGAGAAAGGATTGAATCTACTTTCATTATAACTGTGTTTGAAGTGTTTACTATATTTTGCTAGAGTGTTTTTAACTTATGTGTATTTTAAATAAATAACTATATACTTTTGAAACCAAGCTCTGGTCAGTGTTTGCTTGTGCTATTGTGTTTTGGTACATATTGTGTATACTTTACATACTGCCTAACTCTTCTTGAGAGAAGTCTGACTGCTCAGCCACAGCTACCAGGTAAATCTGGGTGGTACAGACTGCTACCAAAGGGGTTTACTGCTCTACCTGTAGTCTTAAATCTTTTGCAGTGTTCCCCAAGGGAACTGCACAGGTTTCTGCCTAACACATAGTTGTAGGCCAACTCCTGTGATGTCTGTAGATCCCTCACAGCGGTCATGAAACAAGTCAGCTGTTGGTATCAGAGTCTCCTGCAATCATCAAGGTCGGAGGCGTCAGTCACAGTGTATTGTGTAGGTGTTGCCATTCACTGCTTCATGGCAACAGGCATCATGTGCATGCATATGAGGCTTCATTGCAAGGCATGTATAGATTTTAATGCATGTGCATGTTATATCTAGCCATTTGTGCATTGTAGTGTTCCCATGTGCACCCTGCTTTCTTGCATCAAATGTAATTTCCAGGGTCTGTAGGTGTCATTGCTAGATGTCATGGTGGCTGTTATGTGCCTGTATGTGGCTCTCGTGCATGTGTCATGATGGAAGGTTACTTGGGCCTCTGTAGATTTCTGGTGGCAGCAGCTCTTCATTGATGGTGGAGTGTACTTAGGTACTTGGCTGTGGAACTGGAATGGTGCGAGAAACCTGAGGGTTTCCTCACACCTGTTCCCCCTGGGAAAGGCCATCGCTTTTGGATCCTGACCCTGGTGCTGGAGAAGCGAGGGGTGATCACCTGCGTGGGAGGATCCTAGGATATTAGGGAGAGGATATCCACAGGCGAGACATTGTGTCCCCCTTTTCCTTATGAAGACTAATCCAACCCTTACCCGGCCTTTAGGGGCTATTGTAACACATCTCCCCACATTTTCCATCATTCAACCCAATATGGTACTGGGACGAGGAGGAGGCAACTAAGAGTAGTGAACACTAGTAAGCCATTACACCACTCTAGTACTGAGACAAGGAAGAGGCGTTCAGAGTATTGTAAAGGTCCGGTAGGTCCCAACTGCTTTATTAATTACCACCAGGAAATTCCAATTTGGGACTCACACCTGCAACCTGTCAAGTGGTTGCAGGTGTATAAGAAGGGAGGAGATAAACAGCAAAGGGATCAACAGAGAATGCGAGGAGGCAGCCATGGTGGGTCCTGCAGGACCACCAGAATGCCAGCAGACAGCCCCAGGGAACTCTAGTGTCCAGGGCCAAGTGGGCCACAAGATGTGCACAATAGGGGGAGCCTTGATGGTCTGGGTTGCGCAGCAGGAGCTGCGTACACAGAAGATAGAGAAGCCAAAATACCCAACAGCATCTGCAAAGAGAAAGCAGAGCTGCCGCTGGCTAGAATTGCATAGCAGGAGTGGCAGAAAGAAGCCAAACTCCTGGCAGCGTCCATGGAGTGAAAGCAGAGCTGCCAGCGGGATACCGAGAGACCAATTGTGAGCGGAGCTCGCGGTTGCAGAAAGACGTGCAGGCGGACCTGAGATAAGAAACACAGCTACCCAGAGGAGACACCAAGATCCGTTGAGTGAGGAGGGAGCAACACACGAGCCGGGGTGTTCCTGGGGGATGTGGGGAACCCGAAGTGAATGCTGAGTGAACAGAAATCATGTGCACAATACAACCAACCAGAAACCACAAGTAAGGAATTAAATTAAGGACATTATAAAATCTAGCAGATATTGAATACTGAGTCAAATGAAAGATTTTAGCAGAGCCATGATCTGATGACAAGAATATGTGAACTTCAGATATTGCCTGTTGTGAATGCAAAGCAAGAGCCATATGAAATACAGAAATATGCAAGCATAGAAAAGTGTGAAAGAACCTGAAAGCAAAGTGGTGGGGAAACAAAGCCATTGTGAAGTGAACTATACACATAAATACAGTGTGGCAACACAAAAGACTGGCAAAGGAGATCTGACACATTATGGCAAAGCCAAAAGGAGGAGGGCACGCCAAGCGAATGTGAACCTTCACGCGGGTACAGATACGGACAAACATGTGTGGGCTCGAAAGCCTGGGGTTCCTGGTTGCGCAGCCTGTTGTTGGTGGACTCTGCCGTCTGACAACTGCGTTGGGAACCCTAAATGTGAAACCTAAAGAAATTGCTGAAGTAAAGTAACAAAAAGTCATTAAACACCAAAGGAGGATAAAGTTGATCTGGAACAGTTGAAAATAAAAATCAGCAGACTATCTTGAATCTTGACAAAGGGAACCTCAAGGTTTTGTAGAACTGTCTTGAACTTGGGGAAATGAACCCAGCGGTTTTGTGGAACTGTCTTGGACTTGAAGAAGGAGAGCTGAAAAGTAAGCCAGGAGCTGGAAGAAGCTCAGAACTTTGTTTGCAGCACTATTTCTTTTATTTTTGACATTCCTACACATTGTTTAGATTTAGTTGTGAGGGTGAGTATAGGTTTTGGACACAGACTTTTAAGTTGAACTCTTTGACTCAGACTTTCCTTAATTTCTTTAGGTAGGGAAATCCCAGCTTAGTTTAGAGCAAGTTCGGCCTTCATCCATCCCGACATTTAAGTTAAAAAAATAATTTTGTTTGAACTTTGAATCTGTTTGTGTTTTGCTTCATAATTTCTTCACAAATGGTATCAGGGAACCCTTGAAAGTGACAAAATTGCTAGAGAATCTGATCCACCATTCATCAAAATGAACCCAAGTAATGACTGGGAGGAAGTGACACAATCATGGGAATTATATAGTGGGATCTCCAACCATGAGAATGACTCTAGGAGAATTGGGACAGTCCAACATTTTTTCACCAACCAGTCTTCCCCCCAAAGGTTAGAGGTCCACTACTGCTGAGCCAAGACCACCAGACTCAGAAAGGTGAGGAAAATGTGGGACCCAAACCCTTCTCAGTACAAGGATGGGAATAACCATTCATCCTTCCATTCATCCTTTAGTAGCCATTCTTCCTATACGGAAAACAGTGGAAGGGAACGGCTACCATCTATTCTGTCCTCAGGAAGGGCTATTCCCAGCTAGAGAAAAGGTGATCTTTTCCTTAGACCTCTGGACAGAGCTTGCCTTTAACATGGTTGTGTATGTTATACCCGACAGAAAGAAAGATGTGAAAATATTGCCTCTCCTATTGTGTGAAAGTAAACTGGAATTTATATTATTGAATTTTTCATCCAACCTAAGTAAGATCAAAAGGGGTGACTTGATGGGATGCTTGATCTACGATGTTATAGGGAAACGCCTTCACCAGGCAAACCCAGACATATTGTATATAATCCTGAAAGTAGAAAGAATAAGGGATGCAGATAGGAATTACACTTTTAGGGAAACCAACAACCTTCCCAGTTCCTTAACACCAAAGGGAAAGTCCAATCCCCTTAAAGTAGGAGATGAATATGTCACTGCCTTCCCCACAGACCTTAAAAGGGGTGAGTCAAAAGAGGAAGTTAAACCCACTTCTCATCACCTGGCTATGAAACCCATGAGCGAGGAACTTCCAACCTTATTACCACCCCGAGACTTGAACAACCCCACAGAACCCATCAATGAAAATCCAGAGGTTGCTAAGCCTAGTAGGAGAAAAGGAAATAAAAAGGTACCCTCCTTTGAATCCTCCTCTCCATTGGAAATCAAGGAAGATTTGGCGATTTCCACCGTATAGGAAAATTGGGGATTCCATAATACATTGGGCCTCATTACGAGTTTGGCAGTAGCCGTGCCCTCAATAAGGGCACGGCTACCGCCAAACTCGCTACCGGCACCCGCGAATGGGCCATTACCGGCCCATCACAAGTTGAATGGGTCGGTAATTGCCCATTCGTGGGTGCCGGTATGGCCGGGCTCCCGATCCCTATTCTGACACGTAGGGCAGAATGGGTGTGGGGAGTATGGTTGCACCTGTTTATATCAGTGCCAGTGCAATCGCGAGTTCTGCTCGCGGGTGCCGCTCTGCACGCCTGGTCTGACCAGGTGTGGAGAGCGTTATCCGCAAGCAGAACTCGCAATGTGGCGGTATGGTAACAGCGCCGGTAGCACTACCGGCGTCATTGTTGCCTTACCGCCACATTCGTAATGAGGCCCATTGTCCTTTAAATAGGATGGATCCCATGTCTTTTCCATCTAGGAAGAAACACATTGGGGAAGAGAGACCAAACCTTTTGTTGCCATGTCCCATCTAGAGATGTGTTCACAGAGGGAGTATAGTTGGGAGATTTCCCTTTTAACAAAGAGAACAAATACCATCTGCCCCAAGGATACCTGTCAATTATCCGTTAGAACCAGAGTCATTCGATGGTTATGAAGGTAGTAGGCCTGAGGTAAACACTATGAGGAGAGAAAGTGAAAGTTTTTCTCCTCCTACAGCATCATTAGATGTTTAGAGCTCCTGTTATTCCTGCGCAGAAGTTAACCACCTAAATGAACCATGTCCTTTGGACCGCCAAATGCCTTCTAGTATCAAGAGTTGGAGACCTTAGGAAGATCTGGATCAGATAATCTTGGGATAGGAGCAGGGAATGGAAACCTTCCATCCTCTCTACCCCTATCTCCTACCCAAACCCAGCAATGCTTCTCTTGTAAGGGCTCTGGACACGTCTCAAGATATTGTCCGTTAAATCTAATTGATTTTCCCACCACACCATCCTTGAGAGAACCCGGTCAGGATAAACACAGTAAGACAGAAGGGGTTGAACCATCTTATTGTGATCTTGGGCACTGGAGCCTCACCTACTCCAGGGCACCATATTTTTCATGTGTGTTACACAGCACCTTCAGTGCAGTGACACAAGGTTGTCTTTTAGACTTCCCACCGACTCCATTTTCTGGGGCTGACTACAGTCCCCCAGAAAAGGGTAAAGTTGCCATTAACTTTACCTTAGTCACTTTAAACCACAGACCCAGTACACCCCATCTTCCTTGGAGTATTGGAAAGGGTTAATTCTTATCCCATTTTGTCTGTGCCTCTTGGGGCAGTATTTCGCTCCCTTTACATTAAGACTTGGCTGGTGCTATCTACCCTAACTTTTATACCACGATTATCTTATATAAACGTGGTAATATTTAGGCTATTATATTAGCCTCAAACATAAACCCGCTTGACCAAATACATTTATTTTGGCTCTGGCCAGGTTTATTCGCCATTTCTTTTTGTTAAAGTCTTTCTCGCGTTTTACTCTGCATGCCAAACCAGGTTTGGTGCCTTTGGTCATCGCTTTTTCGCAGGCTTCCACGCAGAAGCCCTCCTTTAGGCGCCTGAGAGTCTGGGTAGGCAGGATGTGAGGGAAGGGTTTAGGACCCGTGCCATGGGTTCCCTTGGTAATCCAAGTCACACTCCTTTCTCATTGGCTAAGGGGACTAGCCTTGCCAGGCCAGCCACCCTGCTGTGTGATTGACAGCCAGGCTGTATGAATGGGGAAAAACTGCATAAAAAGCAGGTCTCTGGGACTGGAAGAGCAGAGTCGCCACTGGAACGAAAGAACCAACGAGGAACTGGAAGAAGAGGACCCCTACAATGACTGAACCGCCCGGTGAAGCCCTGCTGCAGGTCTGAATCTCCAAATCCGACGACAGAGAAGATCCTCCAGGAAACTTCTACTGCAAGCAAGGACCCCTCCTCTGGTCGAATTCGCTGTACAGAGCTACAGTGGGCTGGATAGCCAGGAAGGTCGGACCCTGCTTGGGTTTAAGGAGCACACCTTTTATTTGTTGTTTGGCGCTGCTGCTGATTTCTTCCATGGGTAGTGCTGGATCCTCCAGTCTTCCTAATTCTGATCAGTACGACAGTCGCTTCAGGAACCGTGAGCCTGCAGAAACTACCAGGAACGTCTGCCTCAGCCCCCTCTCCGTTTTAAGGTACTGTGTAAATCCGGTTGTGCGTTTTGCTCAGCCGCGGTGATAGTGTTTGAAATCTTTCTCCAATCCGAGGGCTTTGAATAACTTTTCTACCAACCATCCTCGTTCGGAAACTGTGCCACGAACTTTACCGTGAACTACCCTGAAATGTATTATCTTGAGCAAAAGACTTTTGAACCATTGACTTGGGCCCTACGCCTTTTCTATCTGATTTTATCATTGTAGTCTCTCTTGTTCGCTTGCTCTGAGTACTTACCTGTTGGTGTGGTTCCATTTCTGTTAACATTTGTCTTTCCCTCCCTTTTAAATTGCAGGAGTGCCATTTTGCTCCCACTTCATTTTGTGAGCTTAGCTTGTCTGGAATTTAAGGGAAGTGGTGTGGTGTATTAAGAGTGTGATTTTTAGACTGCTTAAAATAGTGTAATGTTATGCAACTGAAGAGTGAAATAAATGTATATTCTTTTACTTGAAAACCTTGAGTCAGTGTTTGCCTGAATCATAGTAATTGCTGTCCTTTGTGAAACTATTTGATACTGCTCACTTACTCTTGAGATAAGTCTGGCTGCTCTGCTACCACTTTAACTGTGTAGTACAGGCTTGTACCAAAGGTGAAATTGTACTGTCACTTGTAGTCTTAATTGTGTGTGGTGTTCCCAAAGGGTACTGCATATAATTCTGCCTAACAAATATCAATGCCTCATATGGTTATAGAAACAAAAGAGAAAATGCGACATTTGAATAGGAATGTTTGTGCATAGATATTAACCTTTGCAGCCCAGCTATAGGGCAATGCAAGAACACTTGGCTCTTCCAAAAGGTAACTTTGGGATTTTTTGCTATTGTATTATACACTCTAGTGACTATAGATTTGTTATTACCACTGTGTTCCGAGTACCACACATATCTTTGATAAGAAATCAGCACACATAGAAATAGTTTTTACAGCAAGGACGAGGTGGTACCCACCTACATCGCTTTTCAGTACCCTGACTGGTCTCACACCATACTTCGTAGCCAGCAATTACTATCAGGTCTGTATCCTCCTGCACTATAGGGGGCTTGCATACTCCATGAGTCCTTCGAAATAGAAGTGTGCCAGCGGCCCTTCTGCGATCAATGCTATGCTGCAGTCATCCAAGGCAGGCGCTAGATAGCCTCCACCTATGGGCCCCCTGGCAGAGCAACGGGGTGACAGAGGCCTCTGCCACCAGGATGGAACATTCAGCGCTTGTTTTCTCCCTTCAGCAAGACATGCTCTCGTCCATGCAGGAGATAAAGGAGTACCTCTGGGAATTGGACCAGAACTCTCAAGTTGTGGAACAATGCCTATTGGATCTGGAGAGTACCTTCTTTGAGCCCCCCATAACCAAGACCTGTTGGAACAGTGGGTCCAGGAGCTAGAAACGCTCTACCGCCAACTAGAAAACAATATAGAAGATGGCGAAAATATATCAAGGCGAAACAATATTAGAATTCTATGGATTCCCCGGGATATCCCCAATCAAGAATTGGCAGATTATACCAAGGCCCTGTTCCAATCAATCAAGGGCCACTGAGAACTGGGTGACTTCACTCTGGACCATACCCATTAGGTATTTTCCAATGCGTTGACACCCAACGTACTAACGAGATTTCTGCTTCAAAGGCTCACCAATCCAATTATTTCAGGACCTATCCTCTGCGACAATAGCCCATCGCCGACAGATGAGAACTCTAACAAGCTGACTGCCGGATGAGGGCATTCCATATCAATGGGGATACCCATTTAAAATTGTTTTCTCCATGGAAGGATCACATCATCAAGTCTCTTAACTAGGGGCAGCGATCCCCACTCTCAAGATCCCGGAGTCAGAAATCCATCTACCCGAAGCTAGAGACACTCCGTATGCCAGTTCAGAGTGGCCCAGTAGATAGTCGAGAAGAGAGAAACGCAGACAGCGGCGTAGACCTTTGTTTGACCAGTGAGAGGGGAGCATAGACTCGCAAGAACCTGCCTGAGGCCCGTTCCCAAGCCCATTGGGTTACAGCTGGTCACCCAGGGGTTATGGGGGATTTTCTTTTACTAAGTGTAGCCACCCAAGGCTGAGTTGGGGGCCAAGTAGCATTTGCGCAGAATGTCCTAGTTCTTTCTGACTCTATAGTATGCAGTTGCATTGGGAGCATGTTCTCCTAAAATTAGTATTTTCCTAATATTTCCCCATCTAGGGGTTTGCAATGTTTGGTTTTATCTTGAATTCTTTTTTGGTTGTATTATTCTGTTAGTTGTTTTGGTCCAGCTAGGAACATATGGCCACCAGGACTGATTGCAAACTCCTCCAGTAAGAATAGGCAAGGAGGAGGTATTGCTCAGATAGCGGGTAGGATCTGGTCACTTTTGCTTCCCCGTGACCATGTCTGAGGGGTGTTCTAACATTGCACGTGCAAAGCAAGGGTTGGTAAAAAGTTGAGGTTCAAAGCTATTTTCATACATATCCTGCGTGCTACACTTTAAAGTGATCGCTAGAATCCACAATGGCATTTAAATTTGTCACTTTGAACGCGCAAGGGTTCAACTCCCTGATGAAAAGGAAAGTGTTCACACTAAACTAGTTCAGCTGGGGGCAGACATAGTCCTACTCCAGGAGACCCATCCCCTCAAGAAGGATTGGCACATGTTTCACTCGCCCTGGTTCCCGCATCAATCCTTGGCTTCTGCATCCGTAAAGAAGGTGGTGGTGTTTACATAAACGGGAATTATCCGGGACTCACACAGAAGGTTTGCTGGTATCAATATTGAATGTGATGGGCAGAATATGACAATATTTTCTATTTATGGCCCTAACCAACTCCTTTTTTTAAAAAAAAAATATTTTATTAGTTTCATTACAAACAATAACAAAGAGTAAAACAGGTATCAGTGGTGATGATTGAGCATATCAGAAGAAAAATTAAATCCCCAACTGTCCCCCACCCCTCCCTCCCCTCCCCCCCAAGACCACAGTAAGTACTAAGTTTGTCAAGAGTCCATGCTCGGGCCTGGGTCGCCTTCCCCAGCTATCTCGCTCTCCTGTGATTCAGGGTACAACAAGGGTACAGTTAAGGCCACCCAGTGGTGTAGCTCTTCGCTGGAGTCAAGCCTCTGCACTTGGATTGCAGTCTCCCATGCCGCGGTTTCCGCTGCGATCCACTTTGTAAGGTCCCCCCACCATAGGGGCATAGGTGGGACTTTGGGGCTCTTCCACCCCATGGCAATTCGCCTTTTGGCAGTTATGTAAATAAGGTCTCTCAGCCTGTTGAGGGGTTTGTTCTCCCTGCTGCGCCTAAACTTGCCCCGGATGCATGCCGAGGGCTCGTCCACTTCGATGTCAATGTCTGCACCGGCCACTCTATCCCTCACTTGAGTCCAGAATTCTCTCTAATCACTGGGCATCCCCAAAACATGTGGGTCATGCCAACCTTGGGCTCGCTGCATTTGGGGCATGATTGGGTGGTCGCACCAGTGAATCTGGATATGGCTTCCGGGGTGAGATACGCTCTGTTCGTGACGTACAGTTGAATGAGCTGTAAGCGGGCGTTCCGGGAGATTTTTTTATGGTAGTGGGTTATATAGCCCCAGGCTTTGTTTTCGAAAACCAGATTCAGTTCGGTTTCCCATTTGTCTCGGCATTTGAGGTCTTCTTTGGTGGAGCCCCATAGTAAGGCCTCGTGAATTCGTGAGGTTTCGTGACCCCCCTCGGCGGCATTAAGAATCGTTTCAATACATTCGTTTTCGTCATTCAGGTCGCCAGCGACAGGCCACCTGCTAGTTAGGGCCTGTATGACCGCTCTGTGCAGTAGGAATTGCCCGGCCGGGAGGCCAGTGGCGTCGCTAAGGTCTGGGAAGGCTAAAACCGGCTGCTCCTGAATCAGGTCCCCAAGCGTGGCCACCCCGAGGGGCTCCCATTGTGTACGGGTCTCAAGTTGCTCCCAGGAATGGTTGGACATGAGTGCTGCAATGGGGATCTGTGGGGAGTATGGGTCTTCAGACCCGACCAGTTTGCAGGCCCTTTTCCAGAGTCGGAGTCCCAGCTTGACGTGGTAAGGGCAGTGTTCGAGAGCACCCCTCTTGGTCCACAGCAGATCCCTGAGTAATAGCTGGGGGAGGGTCGGTTGGAAGAGGCGGGTGTCTGTTGTGCTCTCGTCGGCCATCCACCGCACAATGTGTCTCAGCTGGCTGGCTAGGAAATAAAGTTCAAAATTGGGGATCTTCAGCCCACCCCTCTCGTATGGTCTCTGGAGGGTCTCCAATGCCACCCTATGCCTGCCTCCCTGCCAAAGGAAGCCCCTACAGAGCTTGTTGAGGTCTTTAAAGAACGCCGGCGGGATGTAGAAGGGAATGTTAGTGAAGTAGTGCAGTAGGCGGAGGAGGGCGACCATCTTAAGGAGGCCCGGCCACCGAGAGCGGAAGCCGCCCCCAAAATTCCATGGACTTCGAGAGAGAGTCCTTGGCCCTTACAGTGTTAAGTATATGTTCCGTGCCGGGGGTCCGATGTATGGTTATCCCCAGATATTTAAAAGATGTCGCCTGCCATTCGAGATCTAGGGAAGGGAGGGACCCATAATGATCACTGTGAAGTGCGCCTAGGGGGTAGAGGCAAGATTTATTTTTGTTAATCTGGATCCCAGTATGCTTATGAAAGCTGTCCAGGGTTTCAAGAATGTAGGGTAGGAGATGTTCGGAGTCCTGCAAATATAAGAGGGTGTCGTCCGCGTACATGGAGACGAGATGAGGTGTCCCATCTATGGAGATGCCCCCATCTCCATATTCCTGTCTAAGGTAGGCTGCTACAGGCTCGGCTGTGATGATGTACAGCATGGGGGATAGGGGACATCCCTGGCGGGTGCCTCTGTGTAGGGACCATTCCGCAGAAAAGGTTACATTGGTTCGAACTCTTGCCGTGGGGTTGGCGTAAACCAACTGGGTCCATTTCAGAAATACGGGACCAATTCCCATCTTTGCCATGGTAGCATATAGCCATTCCCACCTCACGGAATCAAAAGCTTTGGTGGCATCCAGTGATGCCACCGCAAGTTTCTGTGGTCTTCCCTCGGTACTATAAATAACGTGATGCAGCCTACACAGGTTCTCAGTAATGGATCCTCCGGGGACGTATCCGGTCTGGTCTTGATGGATCAACAGTGGGATCACTCTGCGCAGTCTGGAGGCGAGCAATGCGGTGAGGATCTTGCAGTCTACATTTTGCATGGAGAGGGGCCTGTATGAGGCACAATCTGCTCCGTCCTTCCCAGGTTTGAGTAAGGGTATTATCACGGCCTCGCTCAGGGAATCCGGGAGGGTGCCACGCTCGAAGGCCTCATTATAGACTTGGGCCAATATAGGGGCGAGTGTTTCCTCGTAGGTTTTATAGAACTCCCCTGGGAGGCCATCCGAGCCCGGGGTCTTCCCAGCCGGTAGCGTTCTGATCACCACCTTGACCTCATCGGGAGTGATGGGCTCATCGAGAGTCTCGGCCATATGCGGGTCTAGTTTTGGCAACTAGATGACGTCAAGGGCGTCCGCGATCCCCGTGTCAGAGGGGGGGGGGTCTCAGAGTACAAATTATGGTAGAAGCTGGAGAAAACCGAGTTGATTTCCGGTTGGGTATGCACAGTAGTGCCATCTGGTGCGAGTATGTGGCATATCGGCGGCCTGGGGGTTTCCCTTTTGTAGAGCCAGGCTAAGAGTTTCCCGGGCTTGTCTCCCAGGGCATGGACTCTCTCCGTGTGTTTGGCGTAGCTTAGTTTACCAAGGGCTTCCCAGTGCTTTAGGCAGGTTTGTTTAAGTTCGGAAATTTTAAGTAAATGATCGGGAGATGAGTCAGCCCTGCCCTCGAGGGAGCGCAGGTCTCCCTCGAGGGCAGTTCCAACAGGGTTGTGATGGATCTCTGGGCGCCCCCAACTGCTGCAATCATCTCACCCCGCATGACCACCTTATATGCCTCCCAGGCGGTGCCTATGTATTTAACGCTATGTAGGTTGTTCTCCCAATATTCTTCGGTCTCATCTCTAATGTGCTCTCTGAATGATGTATCAAGTAGAGCTTCGGCTCTCAATCTCCACGTGGGTATGAGGGGTCTAGGCGGGAACACCTCCCAGGTGACCAGCAGGGGAGAATGATCGGACAGCACCCTCGGCAAGTAATGCGCATCAACAAACATAGACTGCTGTGTCTGGCTGAGAAAGATATAATCTAACCTGGTATGCACGGCATGTGGGGGGGGAGTAGGAGTACTCACGTTGCCCCAGGTGCTGGTCCCTCCAGATATCACTTAATTGTAGCTGGTGGACTAACCTGGAAAGTATTTTGGCCTGAGGGGAGGGGCGGTCGTGTTTGTCGTCGGATCTGTCCAGCAAAGGGTCGAGGGTGCAGTTATGATCGCCCCCCCATATCATAATTCTGTCCATATACGGGGCCATGTGTAGGAGTGGAAGAAGGTAGTTGCGTCGTGGTTGGGTGCGTAAGTGCTGACCAAGCACAGTTCTTTACCCTCAATAGAACCACAAACCACAACCATTCTCCCCTCGTTGTCTGATTTAGTGCAGGTGAGCCTGAAGTGGACCGTGGGGGCAATCCAGATCAGGACCCCTCTGACATAGGAGGAGTATGCCGCGCCAAGTTTTGGCCAAGGCGTCTAGCTTTTTGGCAGATAGGTGAGTCTCTTGGAGCATGGCGATTCCGACCTTGCATCTCTTCAAGTAGGACTGGACGCGTCGTTGTTTGACAAAGCTGTTCAGGCCTCTAACGTTCCATGTGACGATCTTAACTGTGTCAGCCATAGTTGTTGAGTAGTCGGACGACTGGGACCAGCAGGACTCTGAGTCTTATTGATGCTGAAATGCATGACGAGTGCTTCCGTGGTCTTGGTGATTCCCGTTTGCGGTTCCCAACTATAGTAATAACTCCCCGTTTCCCACCCTCCCCCTTTAACTGTAAACAACCCAAACATAGAACTAGCCCAGCGAGGTTACCCTCGTTATGACAATCCCGTTTCCGCTCCGTAGGACCGTGCATGGGTCACTAGGTGCCCTACGGGTGGGTATGTACACCCAAAAAACAGGAAAGAAATTTCCAGGGGGAGGAGTGGACCATGACTCGAGTGTCTCCATATCAGGATCCATTCAGCTGAGTAGGGGCTCGTTCCTCCCGCCGATGGTGGGTGAAGGCTGCCTAGTTGCTGTCGAAATGACGGGAGAAACGTTATCTAGGTTTCCGCTTTCTTTCTTCGATGTCAGGAATTTGCTGTCCATCCATCCAGTCTCTGGCCTGTGCCGGAGTTTCAACGAGGTGTGCCCTGTTGTTGTGCAGCACTTTCCGAAGGTACAGGAGCATGTAACGCAACCCAGCTGCCTTCAATCTGGCCTTTGTGTGTATAAACTGGGCTCTGTTCATTTGAACCTGGAAGGTGTAGTCAGGGTAGATTGCAATTGTGGCAGAGTCTCGTTTGATTTGACCACCTGCTCGAGAAAAGGCTAGGATCACTTCTCGATCTCTGTAATTAAGGACTTTCGCGATCACCGGCCTGGGTGGAGCGCCCGGCGGAGGTCTTTTAGCAAGGGATCTGTGGGCCCTTTCGATAGAGAAGCCTTGGGAGAGTTTGCCAGCTCCCACCTCTTGCAGCAGGAGGTTCTCAATATAGTTAGTGGGGTCGGAGCCCTCGATACCCTCAGGTAGCCCAAGGAGACGAATGTTGTTGCGACGGGCTCTCCCCTCCGCTTCCTCTGCCCTGTCTTCCAAATTCTTGACTCGTTGTTGGAGCTCGTCTACGTCTCGGAGGAGTTGCGTTTTGGATTCAGTATTTTCCTTGACCTGTATTTCGAGCTCGTCAGTCCTGCCGGCCAGAGAGCGGACATCTTGGTGCAGAAGGCCCAGGTCAACGGCAACAGCATCGAGTTTGTGCTCCATCGTTGTTTGTAGATGTCTGATGGCTTCGGGGAGCTGGGTGTTGCTGGGTTCCGGTGCCGCCGGTGCTGTATGGTCCGATTGAAGACTTGTGGGCACACAAATCGTGCCCTCAGGGTTTGGAGATTCGCTGGCTGCGTATGTGTCCAGGGTGGGCTGCCGTTGCTTGGGCCTGCTACTTTTACCAGCCATCTTGTGAGCGCACAGTTCTCTCGCGCCAGGTGCGCCGGTGGGGTTCCTCGTGCTGCCGCCGCGGGGCCCAGGGCCAAGATGTAGGTGAAGGGGGGGAGAGGCTGCAATATCTGAGCGTCGAAGCGGTGCTTCGCGCATCCGAAGAGGCAGGCGTCAGGTTCCGGCAGTACCCGCGCCCCGTCTTGTGGTGAAGGCCGCGTGGGAGGAGAGTAAGCTGTGGCCGTCCGGGGATTCACCAGTTCTTGTGGATGTGGAGCGTCGGGCCTGGGTCGCTCTCGGTGTCGGCTGAAGGGCGTAAGGTGGTGGGGACAGCTTCGGCGACACTCCCAGGCGCAGATATGCGTTGGTGGGGGGGTAGGGGGGACAAGGCCCGGTGATATGTGGTCGCAAGCCCTCTTTCGCTGGTTACCCCCCGCCCCGCTCACCTTCATGGCTCCGTCCGGCCGCAGGTCTTGTCAGGGCTCCGCTGGGCCCCGCGGGCAGGACGCCGCTGGATGGAGGCTCGGGGGGGGGGGGGGCGCTCTGTCTACGAGCGCGATTGCTCTCTTTCCCGACCCCGGTGCAGGCTGGCCGGTTGTTCCGGCTCCTCGGCGGGCCCCGATGGACGACGTCCTCCGCGGTGCTGGCGCGCTCCGATCCCTCGAAACTCAGGACGCGCGAGCCGCCATTTTGGTTCTTGGCTCCGACTCTTCTCGCTCGATGTACGTCGATGTAGGTTGTCTCCAACCGTCTGAAGGACGGTTCAAGCGACAGCTGGTAGGATCCGGCGACGAATGGTGCAAGTTGCAGCTTTTAAAAGTTAGCAGAAATGCATGAAAATCATCTTATGATGGCACATCAGCGCGGAGCTCACAGGAGACACGTCCGCTCTACATGGCAATTAGCCACGCCCCTAACCAACTCTTAGACCAATTGTATACAACTTTGTCCCCAAAGATAGCACACTTTCAGGTGTGAGATTTTAACTTGGGAGGGGACTGGAACGTGGTTATGGATGAAAGTCTAGATGGGACAGGCCAAACTTCCATCTATAAAACATGTCGTTCTCCTTCCCTTTCTCAACCCTGGTACACTTATAATTATTTGACACTTCACACAGCCCAATGCAACTGCCCTGACTATAACCAACGGTGCAATGCACCTCACACGGGCCTACACCAATACCCAGCAGTCGACCAATGCCATGCACCCCACACGGCCCAGAGCAAATGCCCTGACTGTCACCAACAGTCAACCGATGCCATGCACCTCACACGGCCCAATGCAACTGCCCCGCCTGTAACTAACAGTCCGAACGATGCCATGCACCTAACACGGCCCACAGCAAATGCCCCGACTGTACCCAACAGTGAACAACCTGGCTGTACCAACAGCCTCATACCATGCTCCTTACACGGCCCAATGGAAAATGCGATACTCCTCACACAGCCCAATGCAACTGCCCTGACTGTAACCAACAGCCAACCAATACCATGCACCTCACATGGACCAATGCAAAATGCCATGCACCTCCCACGCCTCTACACCAATTCCCAGAATGTACCCAACAGTCGCCATACCCCTCACACACAACACCACCCCTATGCCCTGACTGTACCCAACAGCCAACAACCTGGCTGTTCTGGAGTCAGGTGGTGATCTCAAATAGAGGCAACAGTACTTGTAAATCTGTATGACTGGGCTGAACTGCAACATGGGACAGCGCGGTCAGCGTTTGCAATATGTATCACTAGGTGTAAAAGACCTCACAGCCCCATACCCCGTTTAAAATTCACATGGGCCAGCACCTCACTGCCCATAACCCGTTTAGAAATTAACTAGCACCTCACTGGCCATACCCAATATCAAATGACCCCCAATGCCCTCCGACCACTCTGGAAATTACCAGGGGAAATCCCCTACAAACAAACACAGAACATCACGCAACAGATGAAACCGGAAAGCATGACATCCCACAACAGGAAGGTACCCCGGTACGCCCCAAACATATTTCACATGGGCCAGCACCTCACTGCCCATCAAATGTCACAGCGCTTAAGTCCAGCGCTCCGCCCCCGCACCCTCATATCCACGTGAAACCAAAACATATTATAATCTCACAAAAACATGGAAGTCCACACCGCCCCTGCAAAAGAAACAAGATGCATCAAGAAATACATACAATGAACATGAACCCTGCACCCACGAGTCCACAGAAATTCCAGCAGTGTCCTAAACAAAGATTTTGGCCACAAACCTAAACACAAAAACCTTCATATCCCATCAAACAGGCCTTGACCACTAACGTCAACCCCAGGACCCAACCCAGAGCAACTACTATCCCCCGAGGCCACAACATCATCACATACCTCACCCAAACACCTACCGTGCTTAGTCTTGAAAGATCCTTCATGGGGCTGTGCAGACCCCACAAGTCAGGGTCCAACTGTCTCAAGTTCACCGAAATTCCACGATAGTTGACACACAACTCCTGTCGCTGGCTCCAACACCTGATACATACAAAACACTCTTCTTACCCCGTGGGCACGTTAGGAATGCAGTTCCAGTCCGGACCCCTTTCCGGGCGTTCACCATGCCTGGAACCCGAACATCTGCTCCTGCGACCACCATACATTAAGCCATCATCTGTGTCCCCAAGCCTCGCTGCAGTACCTGTGACCGCTGGCACCTGGTGCTCCAAATACACAGCAGCTGACCCCTGCCATACTACAGCGCCAGCACTTTCCGGCAACAGCGGCTTCCCAGCGTGATTTACAGCAGGCGCATGCGCCTCGAGCTCCTTAACACTCGCGATGCGTTCCGATGGAACTTCGCATTCCAGCAACCCACGCAGGAACACTGCTCACCCTCCCCCGACATCGTCATAACACCAACAGGCCCTGTGAATGCTGGATCACCCCGAACAAGATGGGCAATGTCACCTCCCATAGCCTGGAGCTCTGCCCAGCCTCCAGCGAACATCAGTGGTCGAAGTGAGCGGGAGCGGTGCTCCTGTACTTTTTTAAATGACCTTTTACAGCTCCTATACTTTTATTTTAAAAAGAAACCGTTCAGGAATGGTTTTGTCTTAAAATAAAAGTGTAGGAAGAAGTTGAAACTTGCACTTTCAGTGCACTGCACAGAACATTCCCTTAAACAGCAGGTGCAAGTGTTTGAGGGGTTGTATTGTGTGTGGGAGGGGCGTGGTGATGGGGTTTGTGGGGAGTGGGTGCAGGCCAGCAGGGAACATAGTTCCATTACTTCTTTTCGTACACTTCGACCACTGGCGAACATGGGATGGCACCTCTACCTTCCCTGCAAACAGGTGGACGTCTGCACCTCACTGAGGCACCTGCCTGGTCCTGCCAACCCGCTCCTCACTGTGCTGGCAACAGGCTCCACCAGCACACAGGCCCAATCCACACCTCATGGTCTCCAAGCTGCTCCTCCAGGCCTGGTCCTTTCCCCTGGGCATACAATACTGCCTGGCCACCGCCACTGACAACGGGCCGCCTCAGCCCCCTTATAAAGCCTGTCAGCACGACCATTGGTCCTCCGCACCTGGATCACCAGCTGGTGATCGCTGCAGAATCCTCAGGTTCTCACCCTTTCCTGGACCCTGGGATAACCTCAGCTGCTCCTGCACCGCGGGCCAGCAGGATCCAGCGAATCAACTCCTTCTGACTGTCCGGAACTGGCAACGGCAAATGGACATCACACCTGGAAGGTGGTACTCTTCACCAACAGCTGCCCCTTCCTAGTATCTTAAAACATCCTTGTCGCCAGTAAAATAACTACCATAAGGTAAGTTATAATGTGGGTTTATTGATAAGTCACATAGGGCATCATCACAAGTTTGGCGGTAACCCTTAAATCTGGCGGTAGCGCTGTTACCGCCAGATTTAAGGGTCCGCCAAATCATGGCCTTGGTGGATGTCTCCCCAGCTCTGAGCTGGGGGGGAAATCCGCCAAAAATTCACGCTCATACCGCCGGCGGTAAATCTGTCGGCGGTATGAGTGCGAAATTTCCCTATTGAGCCCAATGGAGAATGGGGCATTCCTGAATGGGCTCAATGGGGAATGGGTATTTCCAAATCCACCAAACCCGTGATCCGGCGCTAATACCGCCGCTGGGTTTGGCGGTAGGGCAGATAGCGCCAGCGCTATTAGCGCCGGTGTTACCACCCAACTCGTGATGAGGCCCATAGATAGAAGAATACCGGGACATCCACACACACACAGCCAGCCAGTACAGCAAACTGTCAACTGTAGAATCCCAGAAGCCTGACCCTGCCCACGTTCCAGGAACCCTAAAGGTTCTACTAAGAACTCATAACTCGGATCCCGACAACACTCCAATCCCACCTCAAGAATGTTTACATATTTCTTGCATGTGAATTTATTTGTATAGCGCAAAACAAAAAAGCACTGGGCAACATAACAAACCCCAATAAATCTAATAAATCAAAGGAATACGATAAAACAAACAAGAACTGAACAATAAGACATAAGTCTAATGGGAAAACAAAGTCACTAAAAACCAAAATAACTACTTAAATGATATTCCAGGCGGGGGGCGTGGCTTGGAAGCCATGTGAAAGGACGTGCCTGTACGGGAGCTCCCGCTGATCCGTACATAATCCGACTGATACCGCGCAAGGACCGCTGTGATTTGGCAGAAAGTGGGAAGACTGTGAACATGAAGTCCGGCTGCACGCGAGGACACATTTTTACACGGGTTCGTGGTGCGCGCGTGTACTTAAGAGCCGAATGAAGCACTGGTGGCGAGATCACGATTGACGACAAAATGGCCGCCGCCGCTTGACGAGGGGACAAAGGAGCGGTGGATTGGGACCACAGCATACGTGCGCCCTCTCAGCGGAACAAAGGGGGCAGCGCGACCTAGCCCATCTGGGGGGAGCGCCGTACAACAGCGGTGCCCGAGGCTGTGGGGCGAGCTGGGACTCTCAACTGAGTCGTGGTGTATGGGCACGGTGCCTCCCTGGCCTGGACCGGAGCGGTGCCAGAAGGACGCTCCTGACTGGAGATATGTCGAACAAACCTCTGAGGGCGAAGAATAAGCAGCCTACGCTCGACGAATACGCCAAGACGTCGCCCGGCCTGGAAGGAGCCAGGAGCAGGGATAAAGCTCAGACCAAAGAGATGGCCGCCGGGGGTGCGAACCAGGAGGTCCTCGCTGCGATCGCGGACCTGAAGGCAACGTGGGAGACCAAGCTCCAACTTGCTGTGGTCGAATTGAAAACTGCTTTGGAACTACAGGTCGGGGCGGTGCAGGAGGACGTGAACCTCCTGAGGCAGGATGTACGAGCCCTTGCTGAGCGCACGGAAACTCTGGAAAAGGAGATGGGCCCTACTGTGGTGGACTGCACTGCATATAAGAGCGATATCCATGCCCTGGTGCAGCGGGTGGGTAACTTGGAAAGTTGGGCCGAAGAGGCAGAAGGACGCGCTCGGAGAAATAACGTTCGCATCGCGGGCCTGCCGGAGGGGGCTGAAGGCCAGAACCCCACGGAGTTTATTGAGAACTTGCTGCTGCAGGAGATCACTGGGGGAGCCCTGTCGCAGGGGTTTGCGGTGGAGAGGGCACATAGGGCCTTGAACAGAAGACCACCGCCGGGGAACCCACCTAGGCCTGTGATCGCCAAGATCCTTAACTATCGGGATCGGGAAAGGATCCTTGAGCACTTTCGTAAGGGGGGCACCATACAGCGAGGAGAGGCGACCATTACTGCTTACCCCGACTACACCCTGCAAGTGCAGCGTAGTCGCATGAACTTTGGGGCGGTCAAGAGGCGATTGCGGGCAGCGGGGTGCAAGTATATGTTGCTCTATCCGGCCAGATTGAAGATATTCTTTAAGACTAAGACACTGTTTTTTGACACTCCAGAGGAGGCCATGGAATGGCTCGATGCACAAAATTGTCCTCAAGAGCCAGATGAGCGGATGGCGGATGGAACAGGAAGAGATAAGTGACGCTGCGGGCCCGGTTGGGCGATGAATATTGGGACTGGAATATAGTTGGTGGGACTTTGTTATGGTAGTGTATGCGTTAGGACTTCGAAACATGGTCCATGTGTGCGGATACGGAATTGTGGGAGGGGAGCCTCCGGGGACTGTTCTTTGTACCCCAGTTTGAGTTTAGGTTAGTCACGGTGTGTGGGGTGACACCCTGTCGGGTTCTCTACTTGGGTTCCAGAGAGAACCGAACACAGGGATGCCTGAGATCCAGGGATGGAGCTGGGCAGTTGGTTGGGTTAGGGGGGTGGGGAGGGTCAGTTTTTATATGAGCCTGGGAGAGAAACTGGGGATGGGGGCCCTTGCGGTAGGGGGGAGGCGAGTGGACCTGGGAAAGGGATGGGAGCTACTGATGCATCATGGGGGACCTTAGGATACTAACGTGGAACGTTAGAGGGCTTAACAGCTACCTTCGGCGTAACAAGGTCATGTTGTACCTAAAAAGACAAAAGATAGATATCGCCTTGTTACAGGAGACACATCTGACACGGGATAAACTGGAACTGGTGGGGAGAAAGTGGAGAGGGACTGTAGTTGGATCCACATATTCTGCCTATGCTAGAGGTGTGCTGATTTGGGTTGCACCACATGTCCCGTTTAAGCTACTTGGGGAGGTTGTGGAGTCTAATGGGGGGCTGGTCATGGTAAGGGGGCTTGTGGAAAATAAAGTAGTGTGCGTCATAAATACCTATGCCCCCAACCGTGACACGGCGACAAACTTTAGGACACTGACCACTAGACTGGGTGAGGGGATGGGGGGCCCTGTGATTTGGGGAGGGGACTTTAATTGTGTACTAGACCCCAAGGAGGACAGGTCAGATGACAGGGTGGACAGGCCCAGCCCGGCGGCTAGGGTACTGCAGGCGCTGCTGGTAGACCTAGGCCTGGCAGACGTGTGGAGGACGAGACACCCTGGCGTGAGGCAATATTCGCATTACTCGGCCCCGCACCAGTTACACACAAGGCTGGATTACTTTTTCGCCACTCCGGACGTTGTCGCGGAGTGTGACCAGATAGACTACAGGGCGAGAGTCCTTTCGGACCACTCGCCCCTGGTCATGCGTTGGCAGCTTTGTCCTCCACGTGCGCGAATTCCAACATGGCGCCTTAGGGCGGAAGCGCTCAGGGATCCAGTCTTCAGAGAGGAAGTGAGGGAGGAGATAGTTGCTTACTTTGAAGCGAACACAGGCAGCGTCAAGTCGGCTGGTACTTTGTGGGAGGCCTTTAAGGTTGTAATGAGGGGGGTTGCCATTGTTAAATCCAAAGGATTAATGGTAGGAGTCCTGGCAGATCTGCGGAGGGCCGAGATTGAGTTGGAAATAGAGCTGGGGGAGGGGGAGACGGACATGGAGGAGGTCATTAATTTGCAACAGAGGTGCGCAGAACATTGGGACAGGCTTTGTAATCTGAATTACAGGAAGTATATTGAGAGGTTGCATGCCGGGGGAGACAAGACGGGCAGGCTTCTTGCTTGGCTGTATAAGAGCGAGACCCCAAGATCCCCGATCCGATCAGTTATCACTGAAAAGGGAGTGGAGCAGGACACCCAGGAAGGGGTGAATGGAGCATTCGCAGAATATTATCAGACATTATATGAGGATCGAGAGGGGGGAAGCCGGGAAGAGATAGAGGTAGTACTTGAAGACATAGGCCTGCCCAAGATAAGTGACGAAGAGCGAGAGGAGATGGATGCTCCGGTCACTCTGGAGGAGCTGCAGGAGATTGTGCAGCAGCTACCCACTTGTAAGGCCCCAGGTGCAGATGGGTTCCCCAGTGAATTTTATAAAGCGTATGGGGAGGAGGTGCTCCCGCCCATGCTGGAGATGTTTAATGAAGCGTTCGCGGTGGGGCGGCTGCCGGAATCACTCAGGGAGGCGATTATAGTACCGCTCTCCAAACCCAATAAACCGGGGCATGATTGTAGCTCCTACCGGCCCCTGTCGATGCTGAACCAGGACAGCAAGATCCTGACAGCGGTCCTGGCGGCCAGAATGCGGAGGGTAATAGGCAAGCTGATCCATCCTGACCAGACGGGCTATGTCCCGAACAGGAATATTACTCACAATCACAGGCGCCTTCACAGGGTGGTGGAATGGGGGGGCAGTGAGGACAGCGAAATGGCAATAGTGGCGCTGGATGCGGTTAAAGCGTTCGACTCCGTCCGATGGCCATGGCTGCTGGCGGCTTTGGGGCAGTTCGGACTGGGACCATGCTACATGAGGTGGGCCGAGTTATTATATAGTGCGCCTCTGGCTAGGGTCCGTACGGGTGCAGTAGTGTCAGATAGATGGCAGTTAGGCAGAGGTACCAGGCAGGGATGTCCTTGGTCCCCAATGTTGTACATACTGGCCCTCGAACCCTTAGCAGTTTACCTCCGGCAGCAGTATGATCCGGTGGGCATAGAGGTGGGAGGAGAGTGCCATCTTATATCCCTGTATGCAGACGATATGCTGTTATACCTGAAACATCCAGAAGAGAATTTGCAGTATATCTTGGAGGTATTGGAGAGGTATGCCTGGTTGTCCAGCATAGCGGTTAACCCTCAGAAATCCGTATTATTCCCGCTGGGCAGTTATGTGGGGATGCCGGCGGAGAGGTTGCCGGTGCTGCGGATTCCGTGGGCAACGAGCTCCTTCCGGTACTTGGGCATTGACGTGTATCACACGACCGAGGAAGAACACAAGTATAACACTGAACTAGCTGTGGGAAAGATTGAGAGGTGCATGAGGTTCTGGGAAAGATTGCCTTTAGCTATGATGGGTCGCGGAGCTATGCTTAAAATGGTGGTGCTGCCCAGACTCCTGCATTACTTTAATAACATCCCGTACATGATACCTAAGAAGTTTTTCGCTAGGTTACATAGCGTGTGTAGGAATTTCCTGTGGCACGGCACGCGCAACAGGGTCGCATTATGGAAATTGCAGAACTCTTACGAGAAAGGTGGCGTGAAGCTGCCGAACTTTGAGGCCTATTATATTGCGGCGCAACTGCAATATGTGGCCAGGTGGCTTTCAGATGAAGAGACCCCCGAACATAGGCTGCTAGGGAAAGACTGTTCCCCCTTCTATCTGCGGGAGGTGATTTGGGTGACTGGCTCATGGATGAGAGAGCGTCCTAAGATGCTAGCCCTTGGCAGGAATATATGGCGGCGTGCCTGTCGGATGATGGGTGACCCCTTGCCGTGTATGCCGCAGTTCCTGGCAAAGGAGGACGGGCAGCTGAGAACTATTATCCGGACGTATTGGGAGTCAGTGGGATTGATCACTATGGGCGACATCTGGCAGGATGGGACCCTGATGGAGTTCGATGAACTGGAGGCAGGGTCGGGACTACACAGGGGTCAATATGTAACATATCATAGGGTGGTCCGGGAGGTCCGGAGCACGTGGCCCGAAACTACTTTGGCCGATGAACCGGATGCCACGCTGGAGACGATGTATGACGCATCAGAGGGTGGACACGAGGTCTCTAGGTTGTACGAGATGTTGATGACAAAGGTTGGGAAGGATTTGGGGCACCTTAGACTGGAGTGGGAAGCGAAGATGGGGGCCCCGATGTCGGATGGGATGTGGGAGCGCGCCCTGGGGTACCACAAAAAGGTATCGAGGAACGCCAGGTTCAAGCAGATACAGCTCTATATTACGCACAGGGCATATATGACCCCCCTTAGAATTTCCAAATTCCTAGGTAGTGGGCGCCAGGCGTGCCCCAAGTGTAACAAAGAGAATGCGGACATGATACACATGTTCTGGGCGTGCCCAGTGATTGCAACTTAGTGGGGTGAAGTGGCGCGGAGGCTGGCAGGGAGGGGTATTACACTTAAGGTGGATTCGGCTTGGGCTTGTCTGCTGGGAGGGTATCCCAGGGCGCGTAAGCTTCGACATGTTGAGAAACTTAAAGATCTGGCCTATGTGCTTGTCAAACGTAGGATAGCCATGGAGTGGAAGAAATGTCACAAGCCGCGAGTGGAGGTCTGGTGGCGGGATCTCCAAAAATGGGCGGATGCCGAAACGACAGCGTGGCAAGATGGCAGTATGGCAGGGGATGGGGAAGAAATAGGCTCTCTCACGGCATGGAAGTTGTTGTTAGCTGAGCTGTTTGGTGCGGGATCAGCCTCGGCTGGACTTGAGAGCGATGAGGCCCCACCGCACGGAACGGACACTGAGGGCGGACACTCTACAGGCTCATAGGGGGGAGGGACGGGGATTGCAGTGCCTTACTTTTTGTTTGTTTGGTTTTGTTGTTTGAAGTGTTTTATTTATGGTTTGTTGTAATGTTGTTTGGTTGAGATAAAATAAAAATATATTTAAAAAAAAAAATAAATGATATTCCAGGCAGGGACATAATTCACAACTGGGCATAACTAGACCAATACTACAATCCTTAAAATTGTCACCAAGGATGTGAAGTTCAAGTTTTTTACAAAGATTCAGAAAATGGGGGAGATTGTTCTGGCTGCAACAAATAATTGTGAAATCTTTGTTAGCCCCATGACACCAGTCCTTCCTTTGAACCCTGCGGAAGAACCTCAAATCTTGAGCTCGGACACAACCTGGGCCCACTCTACTCAGCAGCCAGAACAAGACCTTATTTCTCATGGCTTCTCTGGTTTCATACCTTCCCGGTCTATCAGGCAATAACAAGATTTCTGTGATCACTAACCAACATTCTAAGGTCAGGATCACCGATCTCGGGCATTTTAGAATTTTTGATACAGATGTTTTTTTCAAAAGGAAAATCGTCATTTCCATCTCCGGCGTCCTTAAAGTGAGCAGAAATACACTGAGGTGGAGAACCCATAGGCACTAAAACTCAAGGAGACGTCCTCATAACAGTTGCAGCTGGACCAACCGGTACAGGTTGCATTTCCGTGACTGCAAAACCAACAATAGGCCCCCTATCACAATTCATAAACTTAGATTGTTTGACATATGGCCATAAAACAGACAAGTCACTCTGGCATGCTATCTCTGCGATCTGCTCCTCTGTCTAACATGCGTTAGCCCTATCTAATGGTGGCTGAGGTGTAATATTGTCGAGAGTCTACCCACACTTTAAAATCCATCCTGTTCTTGCATTGGATGAGGTCAGAGATAATTTTCTCTTCAATAAGCTGCCATAGATTGGAGTCCAGTTGGTCAATATCTGGTCCCTTGTTTTCCACAAGAGGCTGGATAGACGCCTCATTAACCCCTTTATCCAAGGACTTCATAGCCTGGACTCCATTAACGGTAATTCCAGGGATTCTAGACCCTATAACCCTGTCTACACATTTTTCTAAAGGCATAACCTAACATAACAAAAGAGTATCTCCACTAAAATTAAACATGCACAGTTTACCAGAATCCATAGCTATATATCTCTAAAAGGACCCAAGTAACCAGGACGCCCATCAACAAACTAGATTCCATGCCGCGCTGCCTCCTACCTACATACGCAGGATACCTTAAACACAGAGCTGAATTGCGAGGAAAACGTCCTCTATGCAGGGAAATGCTCGGCTAGACTACTTCGTAATTGCTCCCTCTCTCCTTTCCCAGGTTTCAGAATCGGAAATTGATTTCACCTTAGTTTCAGACCATTCCTCTGTGAGGTACATCTATGATAGGACTCTCTTCACACTAACCAACCTCTCCAATGGTACACTAATGGCACTTTACTGAAGGACCCAGTTTATCATAAAGCGATTTCTACCAGAATCACCAAACATTTTGAAGAAAATGTTGGGAATGATTTACCCGTGGAGTTGAAATGTGAGGCGTTCAAACCAACAATCAGGGGGAATTAATTAGCCAAGCTTCACAGAGGAGAAATTATGCTAGCACACCAGGTGGAGTTAGAGGGCAGGATTAGGGTTCTTGAAAATCAATACAAACTACATCAGCCTAGATAAACTTACAGGCAACTACAGATGACCAGGTCAGAGCTAAAGGCCTTATGGACACCTAAAATATCCAATCAAATGCTGAGTACTAAACATCATTATTTTAGCACATTCAACACAACCTCACACCAGCTTGCATATACACTGAAGGTCCCAGCAGTCTAGGAACACTATAGCAGCTCTTAAGGATAGAGAGGGAGTCTCACATATCACTGAGCTAGAGAAGGTGCACATTTTATCTCAATTTTATGGGGAGCTATTTCAATCCTATGAAGGCATCATGAAGCAAAACGGAGACAACAGATTACAAATTAAAAAATGTAATACTTTATTAACTTAAATGTCACAATGGAAAATGGCCTTACTTGCTCTATGCTAAGGTGCGATTTCCCTACCTAAATGAAAATAAGGAAAGTCTGAGTCAAAGATTTCAATTTAAGAATCTGTCTGTGTCCATAACCTATACTTGCCCTCACAACATATAGTTCTGATATTCATCCAGCTCACAGCTTCCTTTCAGAGCCCTTCCACAAGTATACAGCAGTTCCGACAAAAGTCTCAAAATTACATTGCTTAAGTTCAGGATGATACAGTTTCAACCAATACTCTGGGTTCCCTTCCCCAAGTTCCAAGTGACACAGTTCCAAACAAAAAAGAGCAGAGAGTCTGTCTTCAATCAGTAAACGTTCCAAGTCTCAGGGTCCGCTTCCCCAAGACTTAGTTTCAGTATCACAAAAATATCCTTTGTCTTCCTAGGGTTCTTTGCCACACTTGCACCCCCTTTTGCATGTAAATATCTTGACTGAGTTGGATTAAATTTCATGGTTGTAGTTAATTCAACTTTCAATATATATTTCAGCTGTAAGTAGTTTTCACACAATTTGATATTCAATAGGCCTCTTTTTGGTTCGCTGTTAAAGTTCCATTCACTTTAGAATTCAGCATACAATGGTTAAAGTTTTGTTCAATTTAGAATTCAGCATAATGTGGGTTTACTTGTATTTAAAGTTCCGTTTACTTCTGAACTCAATATTTAACAGTACTGCTTATTTGTGAAGTTTTCATTTAGTTCGGTATTCAATAGACATGGGTTGCACTCCTAATTCACTTTCACTTCAACCCGCTGTTTAATGTTCCTTTAATTTGCTTTACATGGCATTCCCAGCATTCGGACACTTTCGAAAACTTGTTTCCTTAAACACGCAACCGCTCAGATACAAAGTATTCCTTTAGAATGAGAAAGTTCAAACGCTTGCACATCAGTTTTTCTCTGGCTAGAACTCACTGGTCGCATTCACAGCTTTCCCAGCAGCGCAGCTCACACAGCTTTCTGCTTTTCATGTTGGGGGGGCCCACCTCCTGCCCCTCTGGCACTCCTGTGGTGACCTCCAAACACAGGGGAACGAGCACCTGGAACACCAGAAAAAGGGACAGCCTCTCCACACGGCTCCCTTTACAACATTCAGTCTGCTACCTGAAGCCTCGGCTCCCACGCCACGCTTCCATAGCCTGCCTCTCTCTGCAGACATCAGTGTCTTGGCGTGCTTCTCAATTAAGGTTCCTTGCTGCTTGCACCAGCCTCCCTGCTGCTTCTCCTGTCACGCTCTGCCCTGCTGGGCTCGTCTCCATTTATAAACCTGTAGCCCCTTGATAGGATGTAGGTGTGAATGTTAGCAGGCATCTTTCTCGTCCAAGTACTAGAGTGGTAAAAGAGTATAGCCTTCATTGCTTTTAGCTGCCTCTTCTTAGTCCCAAAACTGTCAGGGTTTACATGTGGGGAAACAAGGGGAGCAGACTCACAATAACCTGTAAAGGTTGGGGAAGGGTTGGGTTGGTCGTCAATAGCGAGAGGGGGATCCCATGTCTCTCCTGCGGGTCACTTATTCTTTCTCACCCTCCTGGGTTTTGGAGGTTTGTCATTTCTCCTGATGTCATTCTGACCATAGCGGATGGGATAAAAATAGCCCACAACGGCTTCTGAGACTAAGGGTTCATCACAAAACGGAAAGGGGAAATACTGTGTCTCACCTGAGGACATTTCATTCCTATTAAGAACCCTCCACCCATGTGATCCTCCCTTGCTTCTCCACCCCCAGGGTCAGGATACAAAAGTGATGGCCTTTCTCTGGCCACCTGTGCAGAGGATCCATGGTGAATAGATGTGAGGATGCCCTCAGGTTTCTCACAGTCTGAAGCGCTAGATGGGGATCTTCCAAAGTGTTTTTCACGAGATTCGAGCCTTCGTAAGGTGTCTGAGCTAGACAAGACGGCTCTGGAGGCCCTGACCGCCTTGTTAGAAGTCTTGCAAGTTATCAAGGAGTTGCCCTCAAACGAAATGGCGGGTCCTGATGGCTTCTTAGCAGCCTTTTATAAACAATTCTCACCCCACCGTACCAATTTGTTTTGAACAGTTTTGTATTAAAGGAGTCAGTCATCCATGGGGGAGGCTACCCTATCACTTCTGTTAAATTTTAAATCCGAATAAGGATCCTATGCTTTGCACATCATTTAGTCCCATTGCGGTGCTTAATTATGATGCTAGAATGTATTCCAAAGTGCTAGCGAACCAACTGGCTGGGTTCCTTGCCTCCATAATTAATCTGGACCAAACTGGATTTATTTTCGGGTAGACAACAAATGCATAACATCTGCAGGGCCATTGACATAATAGACTGGGTGGGAAAGCATAACTCTTCTCTAGCAGTACTATCGATCAACGAGAAAGTGTGTGATAGGGTTGACTGGACATATATCCGTAGAGTCCTGATGGGTTTTGGGTTTGGCAGTAACTTTATTAAAAAGGTGCTAGCCAGCTATGTTCACCCCACGGCAAAAATCAAAACTAATGCCCTTCTGTCAGATCTAGTGTCCATGACAAGGGGCACCCGTCAAGGCTGCCCCTTGTCTCCTCTGGTATTTGCTTTAGCTATGAAACCGATAGCCCGCAGAGTCAAAGCCCATGGCTATATTAGGGAAATTAAAATAGCACAAACACACCATAAAATCACGGTCTATGCTGATGACCTTTTATTCTTTGATTGATCCATGCCTGACATTGATGAATGTAGCTTCTTTGCTAGAACTTTTCTGTGTCAGGCTTTAAGATAAATAACTTGAAATCTCTAATTTTCAACATTGCAACCCCAGAACAGGTAGTCAACATCCTCAAATCACGATATGATTTTCAATGCTGCCAGGATTATTTAGAATATGTTGGGGTCTCCCTGACCCACAGCCCACAAGGACTTATTTCAGCAGAATATTCCATCGCTCTATATAAAACTGAAGGGGGGATTTTGAAAGCTGGTCCCGGCATGAGAACTCTTGGCTGCGGAGAATCACAGCAGTTAAAATGACACTCCTCCCTAGGTTCATTTACGTGTTGCAGGTGCTCCCAGTGGTTATCCCGAGAAAAGTCAAGTTTATATGGGAGAAAAAAAAAACACGGATCTCTCTTTGTACAATGATAGCAATGGAAATGAACGGTGGGCTGGGGGTGCCGGTACCTGAAACCTGTAACTATGCCGCTCAGCTGGCCCAATTTCTGGAGAGCTCTACACCAGGAGAAGCCAAACAATGGGCTGCCATAAAGGAGATAAGTATAAGGACAGCTTTGCATGATTGGTGCTGGATTCCCCCAAGTGTAAGAACATGGTTCTGCCTGCTGCTAAAGCCTTGATTTCCAGCTGGGACAGAGCTGTTAAGTATGGGATGACTACATACTCTTCCCCGCTCACCCCGGTGTTCCATAACTCTGCCTTTCCCCCGGACATACACTCAGTCCCTCCAGCAGTGGGCTGACAGAGGGTTGAGCCGAATTGGTCAATTAGTCACTAATGGTCAGGCTCTGACCTTCCAGGAATGTAAACCGTCATTTTTGTTTCCGGATCTAGCTAGTTTCTCATATATCCAGTTAAGGCACTGGTTAGTCGTTCTCAATGTGGCAAAAGGGGGAAACCGGGACACTGCAAAGTTCAAAGACGTATTTATTAGGGAGCCACCGGGGAAGATAGTTTCCTAACTTTACTATAAGATCCTTCATGGGCGACGCTTCACATACCCACATCACTACATGGCGAAATAGGAGGTGGATATTGGGGGCCATATTGATGAATTATCCTGGTACAATATTTGGACCAGAGCCGCTAAAATCCTCTAGGTGCGTGCAGCTAAAAGAAAATAGCTATAAACGTATAGGGTGGGTGTACCTCACCCCGGAGAGGCTACACCATATGAATTCCACAAATCCCTCTGGCTGGTGATGTGAGCAGGCCACAGGTTCCCTGTTTCCCATTTGGTGGTCCTGTTCTCTTATCCAGTAATATTGGAAGGCAATCCTCTTGCACATTAAGAAGATTACGGGGGTCGACCTCCTGCTCGATCCCCTCATTGTTCTACTGGGCAATACAGATCCAGGCGAAGCCTACATTGTATCCGGTAAGGGAGCCAAACTCCTCTCCCATCTCTTGGTGGCTGCCAGGTTAACCCAGGCCAACAATTGGAAAGGAAAGGGGCCCCTGTATCTTTGTGAATGGTGGTCTCTTTTATGGTTCAGTCTGGCGATAGAGAAGATTGATGCAGCCAATAGGAATGAAATGCCTAAATACTTAGGAACCTAGCTACCCTTCATAGAATTTGTTCAATGAAATGACTATCCAAATGTACACCAAAAACCCCATAATTAACAAACCTTTGCCCATTACAAAGGAATAGTCCATCAGAATATTTGGTTTGGTTACTCACAGGAGGCTCCTACTAGGAGGAAGGATTTCCCATATAGACACTGATGTCCTGCAATCTGGTGACCCAAAGTACTATGCATATGTTACTTTCCTTCCTTTTTAAAATGTTTTTTTAGAGGTTTTCCCTCATCAGGATAACTGTTATAACAGTTATACTGAATACAAGTGAGCTTATTCTACAGCATTGTATGGTTGCATTGGTACTTACGGTCTGTCTGCGATGTCCACTGTACCATGTTTAAACTTTAATAAAACATAATAAAAACAATATTTTTCTTAAAAATAGTGTTGGCGCACTTGCAATTCAAAGTACTTCACTTCAGAATTGCATCAGCACCACAAGTATTCACAAAGGTTCTAGCAGTAGTACTGGCACACCTGTGCAGGGAAAGTATCCCAGTGCACTTTTATCTGGACAACTGGCCAATAACAGGAGAAACACTGAAAATATGTCAACAACATACACATAAATCAATACACCTTCTGCATCAGCTGGGCATCTCTATCAAAGAAAAGTAAAGCTTTAGTACCCAGTCAGGAAAAACAGTTCCTATGTGCTATAATTAAAACAAAAGACATTTTGGTCTTCCCCCTCCAAAGAGCACATTGCTTGTTATGCAGTCGGTCGTCCGATAAGAGTCAGGAATGTAATGCGCTTTCTAGGCATGATGGCATAATGCATCTTCATTGTGCCACATGTAAGGCTACACATGCGTCTAGTGCAACAGTGGTTAGCAAAAACAATGGTCACAAGCAAAGGGGACGATCTATTGCAGGTTTTGCAAACGCGGTGTTAGTGTTTCAGTGGCGGACAAAGGAAAACTTTTAAAAGGGAAAACCCTTTTGTCAGCCTACCAACATACATCCCGATCACAACACACGCCTCCCTCTCAGCATGGGGAGCTCATTGCCTTCAACATACAGCGCAGGGCATGTGTACACACACACTTGCCAAAAACACATAAATGTTTTGGAATTGCTAGCAGTGTACAAGCCACTACATGCTTTCCAACAACACTTAATGGGGATGAATGTACTAATTATAACAGACAGCACAAGTGCCATGTTTTACATCAACAAACGAGGGTGGGATCACTCCCTAAATCAGTGCACACTAGCATAGACGATTTGGAAATGGAGCCTCCAGGGAGGTATTTACCTCCTAACACAACATGTTTCAGGGAAAAACAACTGCCTAGCATACACACTAAGCCGAAACGCATATGAACCCATAGAACACGAGTGGGAGTTACATTCCGACATTGTAAATGACATTTTCTCATCCAAACTTATACGTGTTTGCCACAAAAGAAAACACAAAATGCCAAAGTTAATCCTCCAGGTTCCTGCAGCAGGAGTCCAAGGGGGCCGCACTGTGTATCAGGGATATTTGCATACGATTTTCCACCAACACCACTCTTAAACTAAGTAATCTACAAGACGCACCAGGAGCACTTAACAATGATTTTTAGTTGCTCTAATATGGACACGTCGGACTTCATATTCCCACCTACTTAAAATGTCTAATCTGCCCACCAATGAAGCTAACATGCCCTTACAACTGATCAGAGTCACGGTTTTACAGTTCGGCATTTCCAAAACCCTTCATTCGGTTTTATCAACAGTTTCGTGTATCGTAATTTGCAAAAGTATTATTTTTTTTAATTTTTTTTATTGTGAGTTAGTTTAATACAATAACACTATTTTCACAACTTGGGTTGTTCCTCCATCTTTTAAAATCCTCTTAGTCCATTCCTGGTAGTTCTCTATGTTCCCACTTATTCTTCCTAAATTCTTAACCCAGCTTTGTCATTAGTTTTCCAAGTAGATTTATTCCTGCACATGTTAGTCTTATGTTTTTTCAGTGTAGGAATTTGCTCCACCAATCTTCTATTGATCTTGTTGTATATTGCCTTAAGCATTTACTCAGTGCTTCATCATATCTTTGGAGACTGCCTTACATTCCAATAGTAGATGTTTAACTGTTTCCAGTCTGTTTTTCATGTTACAAAATCTACAGTCTCCATCGTTCACTCCACGGTGTCCTCTTGTTTGTAAGAAACCGTTTGTCAGGAATACATCCATTCTTATCTGTAAGAGTTTGTATCTATGAAATTTACTGGGAAAGTATGACAGTCTGTGTAACGCTCACCTGGTTCCCACGGAGGCGCGGCGTCGAAGGCGCAGAACTCTGAAGATGGACAGGAAGGGCCCCTCTATTCTGGCTTCCCTGGCTCGTTGGATACCCTCCTGTGCGTGAAAAGGGAGTATTGCCAATTGTGGAACAATGCTCAAGCCTCCCACTCCCTTCCAACCCTCCACGATACCTCCTCCACGATTCCCAGTGAAGCCTCACCTTAGGGTTTGGAAGGATGAGCTCTCCATCCTGCTTCTGATGCAGGGGCGCGTTGAAACCCAGTTACTTCACTGGATTGAGGATTGATGGGAGTTCAGGTAAGCTTGACTGTTCAGGTAAGGCGCTGTAAAAGTTCTGTTCAAAAGTTCAAGCTTAATAATAATGTTTGTTGTCTAATTGCAGCAAGCGCTAATGCTTATGTCTTTTTCCCCTTAGGGGCCGGGGTTCGGAGTGCCGGAGATATGGCGCCGACCCGAAGTGAAACAGTTCTGGATGAGCGCTCAGGTAATGTCTTTGCATTCGCTCATTCAATGTCTTTGTCTTTTTTCCCCATAGGGGCCGGGGTCCGGAGATGCCAGGAAGCGGCAGGACCCGAAATGCAGTGGGAATAATCCAATCCAACAGGTAAGACTTAAAAGGAAACTGAGCTTTCCTTATTCCTTTTCTCCCTCTCACCTTTGTTCTTGTCTTTTTTCCTCTAGGCGCCGGGGCGTAGCTGAATCCGGAAGATCGCTGCTGAAGATGGAAGCGCCTTGCCAAGGTGAGTAAAATGCAGCGCTGCAGCGATCGAAACGAAATGCCTTTAAAATGATGTCTTCCTTTTCAGGGCCGTTGGAGAAATGACTCTGGGATGCAGATTTAGCAGGTAAGGGCTTTTCTTCTCCTATTCTCTTCCTTTCTCCCCTTGCAGGTGTTCCAGGGTGCTGGCAGGCGTGGCTGAAGTCAGGATGCAGGAGCTGACACGGTGAGCGTCCAGCTGCTAGGTGCAGAACAACGTGAAGCATGTGTGGCTGTTCGGGTGGGGTTTAAATAGCCTTGGAAGAAGTTACTGGTATGTATCCTTCCACCAATCAGGTATGTATCCTTCCCCGACCACACCCGGGTGGTGAAGTAGTCCTACAGGTTAAGTAGTCCCATTCAGGCTCAAGAGGGCCTGGATGAAGCAGCAAGGTCTGCATCAGGTAAGTGTGCACCCAAGCACTTAAACACATATCCTCTTCTATGAGCCTGGCGCCTAATTCATAGCACGCCGCTTTTACCTGTTCCTTCTGGAGCGAGAATTTTGTATCCATTCAGTGGTTCGTTCAGAATTAGTTTTCGTAGTAGTGCAACGGATTTCCAGCATGTGACTGAGTATAAGGATTGCAGGCCGAGCTTGGCTATTATGGCGGAGATCAGTAAACATCTTGGCAGGTTTAGTACCGGCTCCCAGAATCTGCTCTCTAATTTATCCCATATCTTCCATGTTATGTTCAGTCTAGCTGCCCCTCCATACGTTAATATGGGTATAACTTTCTATATGTAAAACAGTTTTATCGGTATCATTGAGAATGTACCATATCGTCGATTTATAATTTTCCCTTGGGAACATAGCATTTTGGCCTTTGTCATAAGATATTTTTTCCAGATTTCTTCAGAATTTGATTGATTGATTGAATAATATACCTAGGTACCAAATTTCTTTCACAACTTCAAGAATCTTTGGCCCAATCTCGTTGCTCGGTTGGTCTGGGTTGTTGCTTCCAAATATACTAGTACACTAGTATATTGGTTTATCCAGTCAATTTCTCTTAAATTGTTATTTAACCTACTTTGTTGATTCAAGGTCTGGTTGTTTAGCAATGCTTGTTGTTTCTTAAAGCCTTTCAACCAGTTTTTGTTATTTTTTTCATCTTTATTTGGTTCCACTTTTCTGAGGAATTAAGAACTGTTATTTATTTCTTTAATTTCTTTTTTCAGTTTTTATCTTCTTAGCACCACTAATTCACTATATTGATGTTTCGGGTCAAGTAACGGCTACTTCATTCCCGTTTTCGTTGTTTTACGAGTTGCCAGTAACCATTTGTACAAGGTGTCATTGCCAGCTTCTCTTTTCACTTCCTGATAGCTATTAGTCAGCTTTGCTATGTCTAGTTTTTTTCAGTCTCACTCGGTTGCAACCGTGATTTGTTTCAAGATTTTCATCATGTCTGTTTTTTTGGAGTTCATTTTTGGAAGTCCAGGGCAGTCTTACGATATTGTGATCACTGTCTTGTGTTAAAATTTCAAGACGTTTTACCTGGTCTACATGGTCCTTTGAGATCCATATATAATTGATTTTTTATTTCCATTTTGTCAGGTTTGTTTCATGGGAGTGTTTCCCATTATCTGGCCGTTTAACATGAAGAGATTGTGTGATTCGCCATCTGAGTCCATTTAGAGTTGCTACCGTCACCGTTTCTTATTTTTCTAGGCATGAGATGCCTGGTTTGACCAGGCATTTAATATTCAGGTCTCCACAAATTATGGTTATCGGTCTTTCCTTACATTGTTGTGTTTTTCTTATTAGATCCATTATCATGTTTATTATCGTGGAGGACTTTGTTTTCCATGCTTTCCAATAGATATTTATTATCATTATGGTCTTGTTAGTTCTACTACTGCCCATTGTACAAAGGGATTTGGGTTCCCATGCTCTGATTTTTTCATTTGTTGCGTGTTTTACCTTGATCATTTGTCTGGAGTATGGTCATCCTTTTTCTCCTTTTATTGCTGGATTAAAGATCACTTTGTGGCTATCACTTATCGGTGTTTCTTGTAGCCACGTTTCCTGTAGGCATAATATGATTGCATTCTTTATGATTGGTTCCGGTTTATTTAAAAGGTGAAGGTGTCCTTGTGTGTTCCAGGATATCAGATTGTCGTACTCTTCCTCCTCTCCATTTATTTGTTATTCTTTTTTGTGTTGGCTAACATTTTGACTAGCCATGACCAATCGCTTGTTTTACTGTCAATTTTCTTCTGTTTTTCCTTTGTCTTTCCGTTTTCCTTATCGATTTTCATTTGGTTGTCCAATATTATCTTTATTGGATTTTGCCTCATTTGGTGTTCTGTGAGTGGTGTATTTCTTGGAAGTCTTGACTGCGTCTCTTATTTTTTTTGTTGTTGTTTTTTGTTCTGTTTTGTTGCGTTCTGTTCAAACTTCACCGGCATTCATATTGGCCAAAATGGTCTGCCGCTCACTCCTGAGTGACCCGACCTGCAGCAACCACACGGTTTACACCTCAGCGTGCCGGAGTCACTCAGGCTTCTCGGACTCACTGGATATGCTGCCTCCAGGTGCTCTTTTCAGCGTCAGCAGTCTCTTGGCTGTCGCTGCTCCCAGCTCAGCGTGCCTCACCTTCAGGATTTCCGCCGCCTCATTGTACGGAAAAGGAGTCTCTCTGAGTCCAGGAGGTATGCAGACCAGCTCTGCTAACAGACTTCTCGATTTGTCGCCACAATCTGCTTCCTCTGCAGCTCCTAGGCGCTTCGGGCACGCATCTCCCTGGCTTCACCTCCAGCTTCTCCAGCAAGTGTTCCACGGCTGACTCACATGGCCTCACCTGAGTGGGCCATTTATACCGCCCCCTTGGCCTCAGATGCAGACTTTGTTCGTTCACTACAAAATGATATCTTGGTACTCTGCATCCCTCTTCCTCGTCTCTGTACCAGAGTGGTGTTTGTGTGTGAGTTAATAAAGGGAGGATGTATGGCTCTGTTTTGTCTCTTCCTCGTCCCAGTACCTGACTGGGGTTATTGGTAATACCCTAATATCATTTCGCACCTAAGGGTGCCTCATCCCAACTCCCCAAGTGTCATGATCTCTGCTTCCAAAAGGTCAGGGTTTTCCCAACTCCCTAGGAAGCAGATCCATAACCCAGGTTCCGAGTGCCAACCAGTCCCAATTGGGACCTTTTGGACCCAGTCCTGGCGCCAGTGGCACCAGGCTCATAAATATGCCCAGTCCCAGCGCTGGAAGCGCCGGGCTCATAATGCTTGGGTGGACTTACCTGCAGCAGACCATGCTGCTTACTTGCCTGCCAGTTGAGCCTCTGATCCTCTTCTGTTTGGAACTACTTTTCCTGTTGGGTGGGGCTGGAGCCACTCCCTAGATTTAGAACACTGGAACTCTTCTGGAAGGCAGGAACTCTTTTCTTACCAGGAACTCTTTTCTTACTTAGGCGTGGCTGTGGAAGGAGACACCTAAGCACTACAGGAGGCTATTTAAACCACACCCGGTGGATGAATCTTGCTTTGCGTTATTCTGCACCCTCTGCAGCAGGACGCTCATCGTGTCTTCTGCATCCAGTCCTGGGCCTAAGGAAAAAGGCTTACCATCCTGAATCCAGTCTTTAGCAACACCTATAAAGACAAGAAAGAACAGGTTAGCATTCCGGCATCTGAAAGGCAAAGGCTTACCATCCTGAATCCAGTCTTCAGCAACACCTATAAAGACAAGAAAGAACAGGTTAGCATTCCGGCATCGGAAAGGCAAAGGCTTACCTACTCTTCGTGCGCTCCGGAGGTCTTCATACTGCATTCCGGCATCTGAAAGACAAAAGCTTACCAACTCTTTGCACGCTCCGGAGGCCTTTGGCGCTGCATCCGCATCTGAAAGACAAAACAAGGTGCGTTTAAAGACATTGGGGAACTTTAATACTCACGTGCCATTACTCCTTTCCACATCTAATCCAGTGGGTATTCCGGCACCCTGCAGCCGCTCCGAACTCGTACCTGCAAAATAAAAAGACAGTTAGAGCGCATCGTGAAGCAGGCAACAAGCGCTTACTCACGTGCTTCCAGGCGCTTCTATTCATCACACGGGCTCCATCTTCAACTCACTTCAGCCCGTCATCCGCCATCGCCGGAACCCTGCAAAACAAGAGACATCATTACTAAAGACTTTAAAAAGACATTTGAATGATTCGAAACTTACCGTTCGTGCAGTAAACGACGGACAGCAGTCCTCTGAAGTCAAGAGGCCTGCGCTACCTATCCAGTGAAGAAACTGGCTACAGCACCCTGCCCCGAGGCAGATGGAGAGCTCGGCATTCACTTACCTAAGGTGAGAGCGTTAACCTTTGGGGTCTACAGGAGAGGAGAAGAGGAAAGAGATAGGGACACCCCAATAACCCCAGTTCATTAACCCCATATTTTCTATCTGCAGACATCTTACTCTACACGTCAGGCATACAGTGCACAGAGGTCCAGCCCAAAGAGCCAACCGGGTGCTACACATCACCTTTGAAGATACAGTAGTCGCCCAGTCAAGACCGGCGCCTCTGCGAGAATCAGGTGAGCGTTACACCAAGTCTCCTCCACCCAGGTGATCCTCCATCATATATCCACACCCAGGGTCAGGATCCAATAGCGATGGCCTTTCCCTGGCCACCTGGGAGGGGGATATGTTGGGGGAAAGCAGTGTGGACGCCATCCGATTCCTCACATCAATTAGAAGGCATTGTCTGTGTCAGTAACTTCTGTCATAATACATAAAAAGGAGATGGTCTTGAGAATGTACCCACGTTTCTCACCAAAATTAATTACCAAGTTCCATATCAATCGAACCATTGAAATGCCAGCATTATTTCAGGACCCTCCAAACTCTGGGGGAAAAAGAACTCTATACACTAGATGATCGGAGAGCAGTCATGTACTACCTGAACAAAACAATGCACATCAGGGAAACAGACCAGTTCTTTGTCTCCCAAGCAGTGAAATCCTGTCTCCAAAGTACCATTGCTAGATGGATAGTAAGATGCATACTGCAGCGCTACACGTTATCCAGCAAGGAGCTACCATTTACACCTAAAGTATACTCCACACATAGTACAGGGGCTACATTGGCCTTCGCTGCAAATGTACTTCAGGAGGCTCTTTAGGGCAGCCACATGGAGTTCAGTGCACACTCAACATTACAGTGTTTACCCACAAGCAAGGATTGACTCACAGGTTGGACAGGCAGTGTTAAAACATGTATTTGCCTCTATTGCTTTTATCAACCTGCCACCTTCACCAGGGACTGCTCACTAGTCTATGCAAAGCATTTTGCTAAACAGAGAGCTGGAGGCCGCTCGTTTTTCTCCGCTCAATCCCTCCTCTGGAACAGCCACCCCTTCCCTCTGCGTCTTGAGCAGGACCTTCTGAAATATTGAAAGCACTTCAAGACTCTTTTCCTCCTCCTTCCTCTGCTAATCCCACAGTTGCTGTGATTGGTGTCTAGGACCCTTATGCATCCTCTGGGCCTCTGACCATTCACACCCAATCTCCCCAGAATCTGTCTTCCTCAGCATTTGCCTTGGCACACCCTCCGCACTGTAGGTTCACACTTTCCACCATACGCGGCTCCTGGCAGCATAGCACTTAACATACCTTGCCCTTCATCTTTGGCGCAACTCAAGCCCAGACACCACAGCACCTACCCCACTGCCCTCTTCCTTCCTGCACTTGCACGTTCTGAAAACTCACAAGGCTTAGTAGGCTCGGCCGTCCCTGCCCCCTCTGTATTTTTTGTATTTAATTGCAATGCCATCCCATGTTACCTCCCTGCTGCCCTCTGGGTGTTTTGAAAGAGAATGTATTTCCAGTATAAGTGCCTAACAAGCAAACAAATAAATAAAGCATGTATTTCTAAGCAGATCCACAAGCCTCAGAAGATAGACTTTACATACCTGTAATCGTCTTTCTGATGCTTATAGCTGCTTAGATTGACATGCGGCCACCCTTCTTCCCCTCGTAGGAAATAGAATATATCATAAGAAACATGTTTCTAATATGGACACCTCTTCACAGTCATATCTAATTATACTTGTCCTGCAAACTCAGGACAGAAATGGAACCATCTGTGAACCTCGACGATTGAAGGGTCTTTGGTACAGTACACATCACAGTAGGAATAGTATTACAAACAGTTGATGTCCCTTTTTGAAATCGAAAATAAATCATGCAATCCTCTGCACCAACCACTCGATGTCGGCCTATGCAAAGCATGTGAATCTAAGCAGATACAATCATCAGAAAGACCATTACAGGTATGTAATTTTTGTCATATATCTTCCAGTAGAATGTGATTGCATTTACAAGATACCTTTCTCTTTAACAGAGTTGAAATTTGGAGAGAGCCTAATGTGTCTCTTGGAATCAGTATTGTTGGTGGTCAAACTGTTTTAAAACGACTGAAAAATGGAGAAGAGCTCAAAGGCATCTTTATCAAGCAGGTCCTGGATGACAGCCCTGCAGGAAAAACAAATGCTCTAAAAACGGGGGATAAAATTCTTGAGGTAAGCCCAAAAACCCATTTGATGGTTCAGATAAATGTTGCTTTGAAAGATTTTATTTTATATAAATGTTTGCATATTTGTTGTGTTTTTTACCATGGCATGTTATGCTGTCCGATACAAGCCAGAGCTTCAGTTTGATGCTTCAAACTATCCAGGTATTTGTTTAAATATTATCTCAGTGAACTTTAATCCATAAGGTCACTAAACCAAACAGTTTAGGTACATTTCAAAAATATTACATTTTGGCACAGTAATTGCGTAGTACAGATAGGGTAACAGGCCAGAAATTGTGTGAGCTACACTGATGGCCCGGCTTGGCGCCTATTGTATCTCAGCTAGGTTATATATTAACTATGACTTTTGCCTTTGAACAACACTGCCACTCTGAAAAGAGTTCATCAACTGCCAATGACAAATATCCCACAACCACATCTGGGGAATGATGCAAGAAACAAGTTAACAGAGCTTCCAAGCAGATCACTGATCAGAAAAGACCCACAGCCAAAAAAAGACCAACTCAATGGAAGCATCTTATTCTTCCATTCAAAATAAACCTGGAGACATGCTAACACAATCAACATCAGCCCACCTACTTAACCACCTCACACTGTGCACATCGAGTGCCTGACATCACCAAATTAAACTTGGAACAGATCCCTGTCAAAGAATAAGGCAGTGCTAATAGGCTATTCCACTAAGACCCCACTTGTAGCACCAGCGCCCAGAAATCCCTCAGGGATGGAACATGAGAATTCTATCAGCTAAGTTTTACTTTGAGGTTGGCCGTTGTAATGGTGTTTGCAACATCCAGGATCTGATTTCAGACTAAACGTTAAGTGGTAGCTGAGACCTAATTCATGTCCATTGACTGAAAGAAATGCTTGAAAGAAATCAGCCCTCGCTGATGGGTGGAAAAACAAATATGGTAACTGAAAGCGACAAAGGTAGTGGTGGGACATATGGGGAGAACCATTTCATAAAAGCAAAGAGAACTGACAGTTTAGTAGAAGAAATGTCAGCAAAAAATAATCGTTAAAGATGCTCGGGCGGGGCCAGTCACTGGAAGGACCTGAAAGCACAGAAGTAGCAAACTGGTGGGTGAAAATCTGGGAGGTGCTAGGAATGGAAAGAACCACAGCCCTGATGTTGGACAGATTCCTACAGTTTGTAGCAGAGTGGTCACTCTTCAGTCATTTTGCGGAAAACGGGGAGCAGCCAGATTTCAACTCCCTTCCCCCTGCTACTGAATCATTTCTCTTTAATTTGAGGCACCATGCTCCCGATTTGGAGAGAGGAGGTAGACACTGATGTGCAATCGCTTAGGCACACATCATGCCAAAGGAACGGGCGGGAGGCACTTGAGCATGGGGAGATACGATGGGGATCCTTCTTACAGTTGACAGGGGGAGTCATGGCGTTAAGGCCACTACCTCACCGAACAAAGTGGACAACAGTAAAGCGGTTGTAGCATAGTAGGACAACCCCTCCCTTAATGTTTTTCTTATCTTTGTTTGATCATTTGTATGCTGCATATTGCTGTAGTATTCACAAAATATGAGAATGTTTGGGGCTCTAAAGGGGATCTAATGACATAAATCATCCAAGATCTGCATCACAATCCTAGAGAAAATCCTCCAAGCAGGCTTCAAGAACAGCAAAGAATAGAAGCACAATGACTAGAGACACAGTGCCACTGGTATGCCGAGGATAAACTCTCTGAATTGTTGAGATAGCCACAGAAACCATCCAACTTGTTAAAAAATAAAAACACCCACAGCAATTGGACTGTCTATGTAAAAATTGTAATATTTGAAAAGGCAGATAAAATGGGTTATCGAGAGAATTTGTTTCAATTCAAGTGGCAGTTTATTGCATAATGAGGGGGCTGAGAAGGAGGAGGAGCAACCTCCCCATTTGGCCAATTAGGTTTTTGAGATGCCCAAAGGTTTCTGGCGGGAAGAGCAGAGGTTATTGGATGGACAGTAGTGCCAAACCTACTGTCAAGAAAATAAAGATGAGTGCTTTATGATCTTTATATTTATTTTTTTATGCTATTGAAATCCAATAAAGGTGTCCCAGAAGCGGGGTAAAATGAATTCTTGTGGGGAGTGTTAGGAGAGTTTGAGCAGGCAAGTTCTGTTTTCTTTGTAGTTGTGTAATGAAAGGCCAACATAAACTTCCACAATAGGCAGCAATGCAGTAGCCAATTCCAGAGGAAAGAATTTCCTTGACTGAAGGATGGAATAGCTCCTTCTTAAGGTTTATTGTTGAATAATCCAGTTTTGAGTGACTGTTCCAATGTGGGCAATAAGTTTTAGGTGGATGTCAAGCACAACACCTAGACTTCTTCCATGTTGGACTGACTGTTGGGGTCCAGAATAGGTTACTAGATTGGGGTGGGAGGTTGATTTCAAAGCCCATGGAGCGGTAGATAAAGATTTATCATTTTGGCGGCATTCATTTTCAATCCATTTGAGTTTGTCCAAGCATTGACTGCAGTTATGACAAAGCTGTGGATCCGTCCTGAGTTGATCTGTGTTGCCATCCACATGCACAGGAACCTGCATTTTTTCTATAGAAGTATAAAAAGTGTCTACAGAAGAAATTGCTTAATTTAGCATTTGAACAGAGCAGGTCTGCCTGCCAAGCCCTGTTGAATACTGCAGTTTCGGTTGTGTTTGGTAGATTTCAGTGGTGGCAAGGAAACTTGTTGGGTTCTGTTGTAGAAAGGACCTGATCCATTTCAAGAAAATGCCTGGTGTCTGTGAATTCCAGGACAATACTGTAGTTAAATGCAGCTACTGGATGTGGGAGAATAAGCACACTGTCGCTATCGACATCCACCTAATGTCCATGACAAGCGATAGCACTACTGATTCTGTAACTCTGCCAGAGAATTGACTCACTCCAATATGGTATCTCTCGCCATTAATATCCTCTGCTCACAGAGCCATGGACAATAGTGCGCTAAGATGTATCGGTCATTTTGGAAATTCAAAGCCCAATGCAAGAATTCAATGTCAAAAAATAAACTAAACCTCTCCCAGTAGTTCTCGTAATTGCTACCAATTGAGATATTGCAGCTCAAATTATACCTCCCAAGTGAAAAACAAGCTACAATTGTTCTGACTAAGATTAAGAAAAATATTCTTAAATTTAAGAGAGCCTGTTTCACTAACAAACAATTTCTGTTCATTTAACATCTATGAAGCTCCTACCGTCCATGAAGTGTCGAAGTGCATTTCAAAACACCTAAATATGCATTTTGTATAATTTGAACAGCTCAAATGGGTGTTTTCAAAAGATTGCTTTTTTAATTAAATTTGTTCTGAAATGTTTCATGGCACAATATATATATATATATATATATATATATATATAGGTGTATAGCTACTGCAACAGCACATTCACTAGATTTGTTGCCATGTGGGACCTTTCGCATAGGAGTAAGATGAACCCCCTACTTTACAGATTTAGTGAACACTTCAATCAGCGGAACTGATTGCAATTGGATGGCCCCACTTATACATGTTTTGCGCTCACAGCATTCAGTGTTTACTGTCGTCAGTGCATACTTAACAATAGTCAGCAAGCCCACGTCAATTTAAATAAGGCTTGTCCGAAGAAAGGTGTTGTGTGTTGACATGTTATGGAAAGTTGGTCTGTTAAAATCCTGTTTCCTTTTAGTGAATTCATCTAGTAGAATGTTTTGTTCTTTGGTGTATCTTTGTTCTTGGTAGGGTGGAATCACAAATGCGGCTAATACCCTTTTCTGGAACAGGTCGGGAAGGAGGCCTGGATCAGGTTCGTAACAGCAAGAACATGAGATTCCATTTTGATCTGACCATGGACAAGGTTTCAAGGATGTACTATGGTTGTAGGAAGAGAGATGAAAATATAATTTAGAGTGAGACTATGCACATGTGCTGGCTGAAGGAAATGAGATCTGGAAAGGTGGAAATAAAATATTTAGGTTTAGAATTGCAACCACATGCTGAAGTCACTCACTAAACAGTTGTGCAGAGGACAAGGCCACAGTTGATTCATTATTGGCTACGAGTTCAATATATTTGGTATCATAAATGGGTGCTGCATAGATTAGTATTGGTCTTGGGTGTAAAAGTGACTTTAGTGTTTTGACCAGAGTGCATCTATATCAAAATAAGGAAGAGATAATGAAGGAGGCACAGGAACCACTGCGGTTTAGGGACACCCTGCTAGCCCTCTTTCAGGACTTGGCACTGGCAAAGCTCCTCAAGCATAAGCGATTGCGAGTAGTGACGAGGTGGCTCCGCCAAACAAGACTAAATACTGCTGGTCATTTCCAAGTACCCTGCGATTCGAGTGGCAGGGACAACAGTACTGTCATGGGTATCGGGCAGGGAGTTGGGGCAAGCTGGGTGGAGGCTTGGCAGGCCTGGCATAGGCACAAAAAGAACCTATAACAAATCCCTCCTTTCATTCCTTCCAGTAACTTCCTGGTTACCACTTCCTGTTGCCAAACAGGAAGTGCATGATAACTCATGAGCTCTCTAGTGTTTGGGTGTGGCTGGCTATATAAGCCACACCCAAGATTCTTCCAGTGCTTTGTGTTGCTTACTGTGAGCTGTATCGGCAACACACTTGCCGTGCTCTGGATCAGCCAGCATCTGCTTACCTGCTCCGGATCATCCTGCTTTTGCTTACCTGGTCCCTACTCCACCCCGCAGCCATCTTCAGTCAAGAGGGGACTTCTACACCAGTATCTGTCAGAACAGAGAAGAACAGCGTTAACACGCGCACACCAGTAACGCTGCGCATACTCACCGAATCTTCCCACGACGCCGGAATCCAGGTTAGTTGTACGAGCGCACAAACCCCTGTAAAAGAAAGAAGAGACATTATTCATTGCGTTCGCTCCAATAACGTGGACACTTATTTCACTGCGCTCTCTTTCTCTCTATGCGGTGCATACTTACCAAAAGCCTCCATGCAAACTTACCTAACCACCATATCTCCAGTAGCGCTGAACCCGGACTCGAGGCGCTAATACCACATAATTCTTCCGGCAAGGGAAAGGGGGAGACATTACCAGGCGCGCTTGAATTGAAGGCGCTGCGCAAACCTACCAGCAGCTAGCTTCTACACGCAGCACTACTCACCCACAAAAACACTGCCAAACAAAGACAATACAGATAATTTTGGCCACTCAATATTATCCACGCCACGTTCACTTGTGGGAAGGACTTTCTAGCCAGTGAAGAAACTGGCGCCTTGAACTCTCAGCCTTGCTGTGAAGGCATAAAACAGCGTTTGGCATCTGAACTCAGCCTACAGACATTGGCACCAATCACATGAGTGAATCGCGCCCCTGCGTATGCAGCATGGAGTGCACACCCAACTAAAGATCAAGGTAAGCCCATAGGGGGACATCACAGCACACAGTAAAGAGAAGGGAATGGCCCAGGGGAATCGGGTGAATTCAGGTTTGAGTGTACACCTTGTATTTGATGGGCATTCCTCCGGGCGAAACAGGCGAAGTGATGACTCTGGGTCAAGGGAGGCTCGTCCATCGCTCCTGCAGAGACACAGGTGAGGTTGACAAGTACTCCATCCCCAAAGAAGAAGAAATGGTCGAACTGATGAAGGCAGGAGAACTTGCGAAGGGGCAGTACTTGGAAGCAAACGGAAATCAAAAGGGCAAGGAGGCGACTCAACCGACATGGAGGAAAGAATAATGGAGATCTGCTAGCCCACACCCGAAGAGGTTCCCGAACACGGAAGTGAAAGGGATCCGCCGCCGCAGGGACACAACGCGAATGAATGAAAGGTAAGTAGGGTGGTGGGGGTATGTTGGGTTGTGGGCTTCTGGTGTGGTGTGGGTGGGGGTGTATGTATGTACAGTTTAGTAATGGAAATGTTTGCATGGGAAATGTACGAACATTTGTGGTGCGTACATTTCCCCTGCAAACATTTCCGTTGCAGGTTTTTCTGCTGCTGACAAATCACGCAGATACAGGCAGAATACCCAGTGGAAGAGGAACACGTTGTTATGGGGTAGTGGGGGCGTGAGGGGAGGGGCGATATAGTTGACATGGTTTAGTTTGAGGAGAGGGAGGGAAGGGTGGGTCAAGCATTTGAAGTGTGCACTCAAAGCAGTGGTCCGAAGAGTGAGTTCATTGAAAAGGCTAGAAGTGGGATAGAATGACGAACAATCTACATATGGTTTCCCTGAATGTTCAAGGCCTAAATTTCCGCAGTTAAAAGGCACACCGTATTACGACGCCTGTATGAGATGCACACCAGAGTAGCATGGTTACAGGAAACACATTTGCTCCAGAAAGACAAAGCGTGACTTAGACATAAACAATTCCCAAAACAATATTTTGCCTCTAGTGGGACTAAAAAAAAGGGGAGTGGTGATATGATCGCAAAGGAGGCAGGATTTATGAAAAATGATGTGCACAAAGACCCATAAGGTAGATACCTGGTGGTAGGGGGAACTCTAAGGGGTCAATTGATGACTCTGGTGGCGGTCTATGGTCCAAATGATAAACAGGAGCATTTCTTGACCAAAGTGTGCCGTAAAATCTCGGGATGGTGTGTGGGCCAAGTATTGTAAGGGGAGACTTCAACTGTGTGATGGACCCATATATAGACAAGACGCTCCCCCCGACACAGGCAGATGGCAGTCACAGGCAAGCACTGGCACAATTCCTTAGAGAATTACACCTCATAGAGACATGGCCTTTTTTTCAGCCCCAATCAAGGACATAAACACACTACTCAGTGGTCCATAGGTATCTCTCCCATATTGATATGATCTTAGTCTCTGACATGCAAATACCCCGGGTCGCGGACATAGAGATTGGGTCAAGGTTCCTATCGGACCATGCCCTGGTAATTCTACATATGGACCCAGTGACACGGGCTCCGAAGGGGCGGAAGCCTTGGCGCCGGATACCCCTTATATTGAGAGATCTAGTGGTAAGGGCTCACATGGAAGACACCTTACAGCATTACTTTAGGGAGAACGACATAGTGGAAGCAGCATGAGGGGGGAATTCATAGCTCAGACGGCGATCTTCATGAGACAGAGGGAGAGGGTGTGAATAGCTCTTCAAAAAGGGGTCAAAGAAGTCAAGAGGGTCCACAAGGACACGGGGTGCAAGTGGGTATGGAGATCCTTGATGAAAGCTAGAGCCAAACTGGAAGCACACCTGGCAAACAGATCAGTGCAAGTATTGATCCAAACAAAACAAACATACTATGTAAAAGGGGATAAGGCGAATAGGTTTCTGGCAGCGAAGCTCAGGAAGCAGCAAGCAAAGAATTATATCTCACAACTGAGGAATGGGCAAGGGACCCTGGAGAGGGAGGAAGCCAAAAAGATGGAAATTTTGCGCCGATTTCTATTCCAAGGCGGTAGCGGGGGAGGGCTTTCGGTGAAGGGACCCAACAGGCATTTTTGGAGGGCATCAATTTGCCACAATTGACAGAGGTAAATAGAGATATTGGAAGCCCCTTTCATGGAGGATGAAATTAACAGGGCGATTGGTTTGCTATTTAGGAATAAGGCCCCCGGACCTGATGGGTTTTGGAACAAATATTATAAATCGTTCCAGGCCCTGTTGATAGGTCCTCTGACCAGACTATTTAATCATATTAGGGATACAGGAGTGATTTCTGGGGCCATGGGCCCTTCCACAACCATATTACTTATAAAGCCAGGAAAGGACCCAACTTCATGCGCCAGCTACAGACCCATATATTTACTTTACAGGGATGCTATAACTATACACAAAAATCAGTTCCCCAAGACTGATGACAATGCTACCCAAAATCATCCACCCGGACCAGGCAGGATTTATATTGGGCAGACACACACAGGACAACACCCGTAGGGCGGTAAACGTAGTAGAGTGGGGCAAGAGAACGGGACAGAAATTCTCAATGGTGGCACTAGATGCCTGTACCATGTACTGTACTAACATTAGAGTGATTAGGATGTGGGAAAAACTTTACGCGGATGGTTCTGGCCAACTTTAAGACCCCAACTATGAAATTGCAAATAAATGGGGACAGTTTGGATCCCAATCCCATCCGGAGGGGCACTTGGCAAAGATGACCACTCTTCCCCCTGGTCTTTGCGATGGCCATGGAGCCCCTACCATGAGCAATAAGGGCGGAATCAGCAATTGAGTGAGTAGTGGTCAAGGGGACACAACATAAAGTGGCACTATATGCAGACAATATTTTGCTGTTCCTGAGACAAACTGAGGGTGCTGAGACACTCCCGAGGGTGCTGACCCTTCTGGAGGACTTTGCAGGGGTTTCGGTTTTCATATTAATTTTGCAAAGTCCAAGTCACTTAACATAAAGGATGACCAGGCAGACTTAACAAAATGGTGGGTGTCCTACCCACTGGCTTTGGAGCGGGACTGTTTGAAATACCTGGGGGTAAAATTGACTCCCATGTATGGAGGGATTTTTGATGCCAACATCCCGGGCCTCAAGGGTAACTTTGGAGGGATCTGAAAAGGTGGGAGTTGTACGTTTTCTTGGTTCTCTAGGATTACGGTGGTCAGAATGACACTACTATCCAGATTGTTATATGTCATGAACGTGCTCCCATTCTGGATTCCAGCCAAGATGATAGCTCTCCTACAGAAAGTGATATCTCAGTTCATATGGGGTGGTAAGGAACCACGGGTGGCAAAGAGACTACTGGTTAGAGATCCAGGGATGGGGTTTGGGGTGTGCCAAACTACTCTGACCCTGAAAGACTTCTTCCAGGGCGGGGCTCCTATGCAATTTCAGGAATGTAAGACAGTGTGCCTGGAACTCACAATGAGGGGGGGGGGGCTCCATAGAAAGGTATTTCGAGGCTGTACCGACTTTTTGAGAGTGCAGAGGTGAGGGACGTGCTGCCATACATGGGCAAATAGGAACAGGACCTGGGGGTATCCATCACAGGGGAAGAATGAAAAAGATATGGAGGAGGGCGCAAGGGAGCCCTCAGTGCTTCATGATTAAGGAGTCTGCATACAAGATAATCATGCGTTGGTATATAACCCCACAGAGGCTGCACTGGGCGAAACCAGAACATATCAAGGCAATGTTGAAGGGGCTGTGGTCAGCTGGGGAAGATGGGTCACATGTGTGGACATGCCCAAAGGCGGATCTGTTTTGGAAAGAAATCGTGAGTCACATTCGGGACATACTGGGGGTGCAGCTACCAATGTGTCCTAAAGTAATCCTATTGGGAGCGGTGGCAGAGAGTTTGTATGATGCAAATGGGCCAAGGGCCACTCTAATCACCAACATGCTCACTGCGGTGTGGATCACTGTGGCGCACAACTGGGAAACGGAGCAGGGCCCCACATCAGCAATGTGGTGGGTCAGGATGTGGAACATCATGCCATGGAAAAAGTGTGCGCGTTTGCAGTGGGCAAATACCAAAGTTTTGTGAATGCATGGCTCCCATTCCACGAGTTTGTAGCGGAAAGAGATCATCAGTTCAACAAACCGGTCATTCTCAGGAACTTTGCGGTGCTGTGAGGTAAAAGGGGCCGGACTGGACACTTGAATGGGAAAACCAAAGCAAGATAGGTGTCGGCCTGTCCCTGATATTTAGAGTGCAAATACAGTTATTTTTTGTCATTACCACCCAAGTTACAGTTTGAATGGGGTAAGGGAATGAGGGGGGGAGGAGTTTCGGGGGGAGGTTGGGTGGGAGGGGAAAAACAAGGGTACCAGACATTTGTCTCATTGATTGAGTTGTATTAGATGCATGAATATTGTGGCTGCTGGTGTTATTTTCAAAATAAAAATAAAGCTTTTAAAAAACGAAAAAGAGTATGGTATGTCAGTATACGGTAGGGTTGTGTTTAGTTGTTTTTTTAAAGTGGTAGAAAAATAGGTAGTGTGAACGGGCTAGTTGGAAGCGCCTCCCCTGAGCTGGAAGCCGGCCAGGTGGGCTCAAGAACATAGTAGCTTAATTCGATCAAAGTAATGAACATCTGAACGGCTCTGGATCTTTGCGGAGGCCCCATGTGTGATTGGTTCCCATTTGAGGCGCCACGAGTGTAGATAACCAAGGTCCTGGTGCCAGAACCTAAATGGTGGCCCGCATCTCAAGTGGATGAGCGAGGGGCATTTAATCACCTTGCTGATGGTCTAAAGTTGGAGATGGCGGAATAGCCCATGCCAAGATCCATGGAAGGGAGATTAGTAGTGTGAGAGTGAGCGGTTTCAGACTGGGGGATAATTGACAGAGGGAAAGAATGCAAGGTCTGCAGAGCCCTCTCCAAATTGGAGAAGCCTGCAACGGAGTCGGACCATAAACTCTCAGGCCCAGCTGTGGTGAGGGTTTAGATGTTTAGCTCAGGGCATGCTTCTGAGCTAATAAGGCACCACATTAAAAGTAGAATAGTCAACACAGTTTGTTTTGTGAGTAGGTATACTATTTGATAGGGCAGTCCAGTTGAATATCTGGCAGTACAATACCAGGTTTTGGGCGGCAACATGTTTTACCACGGATTGCTGCCCCCAGACCATACTTATACAGTTGCATGTATGACTGGTCATATGAGAGGTTCTCAAAACGGGTCACTAGACAGCGTGTGTCCTCAAAGACACGGCCACCAGCACACGTGAAAGAACTTGGATAGTGTAAGCAGGCCACAGCAAATGGTGGGGAAATTGAGCGTTTATCAGAAATGAAGAAAATGCTTCTTAACTTTCAATAAAAATCAATTAACTTAAAAAAAAAAAAGTGATGAAAAATCAATTGGGTTCGCCGGTAAATTTCACAAAGCAAGATTTAACAACATAACTGGGATTAAATAACATGACAACTGGGGAGCTTTGACAGTAAATCCAAGCATTGGGTGAGAGATTAAGTAGGTAAGAATGGCTCCATTATTGACTTGTAAGACCCTCAAGCTGCAATGTAATATTGACACAGTTAAAACATTGACTTGATGGGAGAAGTTGGGGTCCTGCTTCCTGAGGAATATGCTGTTGTACTTGCTGCCGGGAAGATATGATTTCGGTCTTTCTATCGACAGAGCTCATCACGCAGGTCCGAAAACCAAAGCGAGTAAGTTTCAGTTCGCTACACACCTTTGCAACTAAGTGAAACATCTTTGTGTCAACACAAGGCAAATCACAACTATTTCTTCAAGACAACAAGGTACACATCTTTCTAGACATCTCAGCGTATACATTAATGAGAAGGAGGAAATTTAAATGATTTACAGTACATTTGCAGAAAGACAGTAATAAAATTGATGGACATTCCCCATTGGACTGGTTTTTCTGCACAATGGAGTACAACAGGAAATTACTATGATTCAGGAGGGCTGAGACGTGTTGCGTCTCCAGCAGAAAATTGCTGTGCCCGAATACACTTGTCGACCTGGCCTTGCAAAGACAGGGCTGAAAAGAGGAGCGGCAGAAGACTTGGAAAAAGCATTTTGCATGATCTAAGTGGGTCACAAATGAAGATAGACCCATATACATGCCTTGCAAATTGAAGTTGAACAGTATTAATACAAGCAAGTTCACGGCTAAGTTCCGCTTTACCGCTCGTGAGGACTTCGTTCTGCTCTTTGGGTTTGGATTTGGATTTTCGCCTAGCCAGTGTTTCACTTAACACGCAAGCGGACTGCTTTACTGGTTACACCAGCCCTGGTGATTGACACATCCTGCTAGCCCTGCCCAGGAAAGGGCGTGTTTTCCACTCTTTCTCCTACTAAAGACGTCCCTACGCGCACCGCGCGCGCGCACGAGCAAGTTCACGGCTAAGTTCCGCTTTACCGCTTCACCGCGTTACTGCGGTCGCGGTCTGGCTTCCTAGTGCTGGTGTTCTCTCCATATAGTCTACACCTCGCTCTCCTAGGTCTTCTAGGTCAGTTTGAGAGTTGCCCCATTTCTAATGTCCTTTGTGCCGTACTCACTGAAATCAAACATGCCAGATTTGGCTTCATATCCCAAGCCTGGCTGTCCTAGCACTGGGCTCTTTCAAACGAACTTTCCAGCATTTACTCTGTCCCCCAGAACTCCAGTTGGCCTCACTTCTGCCAACCCCACCATGGGCCCGTTGGCGGATCCCCTCCGGAATATCCCTTCTCTGTCACAAGGGTCTGCGGGACCTCACCTTCCGGCTGTGGATCAGCAAACGGTCCCTTGTGTGGTGCACCCCAGTTCATCCATAGTGCTGTCAACTCCTGCTCGCTCACGTGGTATTTCCGACAAAACGATTCTTGCTTCATTAAAAGCACGGAATGTGAGGAGGAAATTCAGCACGCACTCAAACCCCACTCTCTCGTCTATTACTCCAATTTCCCCCATATTTCTTGATAGTACGAGCATTTCCTTATATGCCAGCCATCATGATACATTGCAGTCTGTGAAATTCCCTTGTGATGTGACCCAATCCAGCCTCTCTCCTCAAGCTACTTATTCCACACCGATAGACTCAGCAATTGCTTCCTTTGCTCTTCCTACGCCTCGTGCAGTCGTGCCTGTTCGCAACACGTTTGCTTCAGGCTCCAATATTGGTGTTGAATTAGCCCTGCAGGCTATCAATACCTCTATTCTGGGAATGCACAAAATGTTTGATACCTTGCACACAAAAATTGCTATCCAAGGCGCACAACTGGAGGAACTATTACACTGGAGTCGTCGCCATGATCAGCTGTGCCCCTTTCCTACCTTTCCACCAGAAAGGCCATTGGCGAGCTGTGAAGCCTCAATTATCACCTGTGGTAGCTATACTAATCTAGACAGGCACATAAGTACAGCTGTGCCCCCTGCGATTTGTCTCTCACATGTGAAAAGCGTGAATGTCCCCTCTGCTTTGCCTCATTTTCATCATGTCATTTGTGCTGTTGACGCTCCTCCCAACACTATGACTCCTGTCTCTGTGCCTCAATCTCAGCTAGTCCCAAGTAACATTGATTTGGTGCCTGCTCTTGAGGTGCCCCTCCAGGTTGCGACCACTGTTCCTAGTGTCACACTCTCCATCCCTGAGGGTTCCTTTCCGGCAAACCCTGTTGTTGCAGTATCTCCGGCCGCTTCCAGTGGCAAGTGTAGGGCTACAACGATTCCAAAAAACTTGCATGTCGCAATGAAAAAAACGAAAAAACAGATCCCTCGCCGAGGCAACAAAAACACTCTGAATGCCTTCTTTAAAGCTGTTGGTGGGTCTTTGATAGTAGGGCAGAAAGATCCTCCCCAGAGAGACCCCCCCATGTCACCCTCTGCAATTCCTGATCCTGCACTGTTGCAAGCGAGTTTTCTGCCGTCTGTTCATACAAAGGAAGCGGCACTTGCCTCGCCTGTTGATATTCCGGCATTGACACTTCCCCACCCCCCTTTGGACGCTCTGGTTGAGTCCCTTGAGACGTTAGAGCCGCGTGCCGAACGAGTTGAGATCGACATGCCACCTACTAAAACTGTCCCTTTCGCCTCAAGTACCAGACGGCCCTCTTCCGTAACATCTGTACCGAATCAGGGCCCATTGAATGACCTGAAACAAGCTGTTGACAAGTTTCTGGAGGACATGCCATCTGCTGTGCCCACACCTCAATTCACGTCCACTATGACAGCCCCCTCTCAACTCATTTCTAAACCTTCTGATACGTCCAACTTTTCTAGTCTTGAGCAGTACAATCTCGAGTCCCAAGTGACTGAGTTTAAAGTTCTGCCCCCACAACAAACGCACCAATCCAGACTGCCTAATCCTCACAATTCTGAAATAAGGCGTCCTCTCTATCAATTCTCTGAAGTCCCTTCCACCCTCTCGGCATGCACATTCATTTTAAAATGTCGAGATGGTTCTTATCCTGTTTATAACTTGAATAGAAGGAGTGTCTTAAACATCTTTAGTGACATTGATGAATTGAGGGATATCTCTACTCTTGATATAGCACAAATTGAATTTATCTCTGCCTCTTCCAATTCTATCATCAGACTATGGATACCATCGACCATTGTTGCCAACACTATCTGGCGAGCGAGAATGGCTCTGTTTGAAATGGGTTTTCTATTGGCACATGAACCGAATGATAATACGACTCAATCAAGGGTCCCCTCCCCACATCCACGCATCTATGAAAGACAACAAATTGATAAATGTGATATTAACACAGTGTATGATACTCGGACCCGCATTCAGAATTAACCATCATTGTGTCAAAACGGCAATCCTTTGTATCTTGCATGTTGGAATACCAGGGGGCACAATCATCTACATGTCTCTATTAAATCTATGCCTGTGATCTATCACATCCTTGCCTTACAGGAGACCTGGCTGTTAGGCCCCCCGGTGTGGGATGGGTTCGAAATCACTCTGCTACCGGCCACTCGAACTAAAGGTAGACCCACCTCGGGCTTGCTGGTTGCCGTCCTCCAAAGGGCTGGACTTCATGTAAATGCATGGGCTGCCTTTGGGGCTCATCTGCAACTAGTTAAAATTGATCTGGGTACTGCCTCGCTCGCATTGTTGAATGTGTATAGAAATCCTGTTGCCTGCTCTGATGATCACTTCTATGGTGGCCTCATTTCTTTGTTGGATATTATAAATATGGCAAATACCACCAACTTCACCATCATATTGGGGGATCTCAATATGAATTGTATTGCTAACAATCCATATTCAAAAGATAGCTCTCGGTGGATTCAACTTATGAATGAACGTAACTTTATTATGATTAATGGGGCTCTGAAAGGTGATTCTCCTTCTCAATCGACTTGGTATCGCAATAACAGTGCAAGTACAATTGATTACATTTTTGTGGACTCGCCATTGTTCAAACTCTGTCAGGATTTTGCAATTACTGCATATCCTGGCAGTGATCATAAGCTACTTCTCTTGACCCTTTCATGGCAAACTTTTGCGTTAAAATCTTCTTCAGTCAACTGGGGATTTGTTACCAACTCGGCCAGATCTAGATTGAAATGGACATACTTGCACCATTTGCGCATACCATTTCGACTCCCGGGCAACTCCAAACCAAACATACCCATTCCTTTGATCAGCTGGTTAAAGATCGAAAGACTGAGTTTAGGCGTTTAAAGCGGCAGATACAACTCTCCTCTTCTCGTAATCGTTGGCAAGCGCTCACTAAGTTGAAAACACAACATAAAAACTGGTTAAAGGGCCATAAATCATTAATGTTCCAACATGACAGTGAAATAATGTTAAAATCACTTGCAAATAAAAACTCGGCCCAAATGTGGCATCTGCTACACAATATATTAGAGATGCCGATGTACAATTAAATGCTGTAAACGAATCACAATGGATCTCTTACTTTACAAAATTGTATGCTGATGCCAACTTTGATCCTGACACCTTTCGCTCTGTTGGAGCCTCAAATTGGAAGCTGGCTTTTACAACTGAGGACATTGTATCAATCATCAAAAAAGCTAGCCCCTCTCGAGCTGTTGGCCCAGATGGCATCTCCAATGCCATGTTGAAACTAAATCCTGATACATGGGCTCGCATACTGTATTGCATTTTTCAAGACATATTGCACTCATGTACCAGCCCATTATCTTGGAAATCCTCCATTATTATCCCGATCTTTAAAAAAGGCGAAAGGTGTCTACCTCAGAACTACCGGCCAATTGCACTATTAGACTCTCTGAGTAAAATTTTCACCAAACTTGTACTGATTGAATTTAATAAGTGGACGCTCCAGAATTCATTTAGAGATCCATTTCAGACTGGTTTCATTCCGGGTATGGGTACCCAGGTTAATCTCTTCGCACTGAACTCTATCAAAGCTCAGTTGCCAAGAATTAAAACAACCTTTATTTCTCGCGTTCATTGATTTACATTCTGCATTCGACTCTATTTCCCGCCCTCTGCTCTTTGCCAAATTAAAACGTGACCATTGTCCGCAAACATTGTTTGATATCATTTTGGCTCTCCATTCTGACACGTGTATCTATGTACGATTAACCCTTGATGGAGCCCTGTCTACTTCCATCCCCACGGCTCGTGGACTTAAACAGGGCTGTCTTCTGGCATCATCCATTTTTAATTATTTTATCCATGACATAGTTTTTATATTTCAAAATCTTGACTCAGATTCTCCAAAAATTAATAACCATCAGGTACAAACCCTGATGTACGCTGACGATATGGTACTGCTATCAAAAACTCAAATTGGCTTGCAGAAATTGTTGACAGCTTTTGACTCCTATATTATCCGTAATGATTTAAAAATTAACTCTAATAAATCTCAGATAATGCTGTATCAACCAACCAAAAGAAACAAATCATTTAACTGGCACATTAACCAGGTACATCTGCTGATTGTTCCGCAGTACACCTACTTAGGTATGATATTTGAGTTGCGTGGGTCCTTCAATGCTCATGTAGATGGGATCTTGAAAAAGGTGACAACGGCCTCGTCACAAGCTAGTCTGATTATGTCTAGATATGGCAAATTCTCCATTACACCGGCCCTTGCCTACTGGAATCAGAAAGCAGTGCCATCAATATTGTATGGGCTTGAAACTCTTACATGTCAGTCTAAACTTGTCTTTCACAAATGGGAAAGCCAGTTTTGGAAAAAGATACTACAATTACCAGCTTGCATCCCCATCTCGTGGATTAGATATGAATTGGGCCTAATTTCACTTGAAACCTTATACATTTGGCGTCTGTGCGCGCTTTTCAGAAAATGCCTCCTAGCATCTAGGGATCACACACTACTCTCAGAACTCGCTTTTCATATGTTTTATACTACAGAAAAATTTTTTGTTTCTTGGGTGACAACTGCTTATTCTGCATTGAGTAGTGCTGATATTTCCCTTGATACATTAATTAATAATCCTGATAAGGCTAAATTTCAGCTGTAAGAATCTGACTGGATTAAGACAAATGAATCGTGTCTATCTTATTGTGATGGCAATGCTCTCCGATTTCCTCCAAAAAAGATGAGAACACTCCATCCTTATCTAGTTAAAGCCCCAGTAGTCAATATCCGCTCTGCAATCATGCGTCTACGTTTTAACATTTGGCCAACCAAAGCCATTCTTCACAGACGCAAGTTAATAACAGATCGTGATAACTTTTGCCGCTTTTGTAAGAACAATTGCCAACCTGAGACTTTGGAGTATCTTATTATTGAGTGTCCTGCTCTCGTTGTTCATAGACTCAAGTTCCTGGGTCGACATTGCCGGCATTTAGGTTTCCTAGACTGAGGCATCATGGCTCACAATTCTGAACTCTGCATACTTGCCCATCCAAATTGCAGTTGTTAAATTTATTGAAAGCCTGTCACTGACAAATTTAGATGTTTAACTCACTAACACAGTTGCATTTTCATTTGGTCACACCTTTCGAGGTTTACCCATTAGCCTCTTGATATTGTGTCTTGTTAATTGTGCTATGAACTAATGATTGCATCTTCGGAGATAATTTGTCATTATGTTTTAACTTGGTTTATGTGTTTGTTTTGTTGTTAATTTATTTACTATAAATACGACTAGATGTCGTATTTTGTTTTATATCATGTTCTTGTCATAATAATCTCTATTTTTTTTGCTAATTCTTGTTCATTTTTACATTCTGTATAATAATTATTCTTGTGTATTTGTTTTCTTTTTGTAACACTTTGAAAGGTTGATTTGTTTCAACCAATTCAATAAAAAAAAAAAAAAATACGTTTTGCATGGTTTCTGTTGTTGGGCAATATTGGCCTTGTGCGACCCACCAGAAGAAGTAGGTGATGCCCCAAGCTGAGTTTTGCTTTGTTTGAACAAGAGGAATGGTGTAGGCAAAGGCCTGCTTTGATGACTCGAGACATGTTTAAACCAGAGGTAGAGTTCTTGAAAGTTATTTTAAGATTACCTAATGATTAACTTTTTGGACAATTAATGTGAGGGGACTTAAAGCACCTAAAAAGATTATTAAACCTTTTAATATAGTAAAAGATTGAAGTCGGTTTCATAAAAGAAACTCATCTTCTGAAGAGTGGCCAATTCTGCCTCCTCCACAAATAAGTGCACTTGATTGTACAAGCCCCCACTGACAAATGCGCAGGCGTGGATTTATTTATTAGCAAGAATATGCCATACAAGTCAGATACGTCTCTTATAATGTTTCATTCTTGGGGGTCACGTAGATGATTAATCCATTTCCCTGTCCTCGATGCATGTACCCTGTGAGGGTCAAAAGTCTTTATCCGTATTCTTACAGAAACTGGAGGATGGAGAGACTGGGGATGTTCTAGGGGGGTGACCTCAACTTCCTGATTTACCCGGTCCTAGATCGCTCCGAGGAGGGATATATGTGAAAGGACTTCGATATCTAAGAATGTAATACATTGACTGAATTAGGTCTGCGAGATGCTTGATACTTTATTCTCACATGTCTAATGAGTCTACACCAGAATAGATTTTCTGATGACTTCATCATTCAACCACTGAATTGAAGAGCTTCAGATTGGGCTTCATATTCCCTCAGGCCATACTTGCCTCACTATAACATACACTTTTACACATTCTTCAAATATGAGATGTGTTTGGTACCTTCCACAATATGCCCTCAAAAACGATTGTATTGTACAAGAAATGACAGCACATATCCTGCATTTGTTTTACTCTAAAGAAGCCCCAGGTATCATCATATAATATGTGGGAAACCTTTAAAACTGCTGTATATCTGGCAAGAATACAAAAACAAACATTTCAAACTGTGAAGAGCCAGGAATGAGAAGCAGATACAGTGAGCTCATAGTTTTGGCTATAAACATTTATTCAAAATAAAAGGGGGTTGGGAAATGCCTAGCTGTCTCTACCCTTAGAGGTATTTTCCTACCTCAACCAAAATAAATGAAGGGTCTGACCCGTATCAAGTTGCCTAAAACAAAATGTCCTGTGTCCAAAATTCATCCTTGCCCTCACATTCTACAAAACAACTCTAATATGTCAAGGGTAATGTATTTGGCCTTATAAGTGCCCAAACATTAAAATTCAAAAGAAATGTATAACTCCAACACAAAAGTTCCCAATGGATAAAGGTCACAGTTCCAGGGGACAACTCCTTTTCCCCGGGTTTCTCTTCAAGACACTTCAAATTCGTAAGGGCTTGAATCTTACCTAGGGCTCTTGTTCAACAAAATACTTGTATACAAAAACCAACTTGGATGCAAGTTCCAACCTTGTGAGATACCTGGTGTACTTCCCTGCAAGGTTCTTTTCCACTTTGTTTAACTTTGTTTTCAGACTTGACTTTGCCTGATGTATTCCCCTGCCAGGACTTCTTTATGTGATTGGTTTTGCACACTTGCAAACTTGACCTTGGCCTGTTATACTTCCCTGCCAGGTCTTTTCATATGATTTACTTTGCTGGCTTGCAAACTTGACTTTGCCTGGTTTTCCTGCCAGGGCTTTTTGTGTGATTTACTCCACACACTTGCATGCTTGCGTTTGCCTGATTTATTCTCCTGCCAGGGCTTTTCATCTGATTTTACTTTACTTCCTTTCGCCTGGTTTATTCTCCTGATAGGGTTTTCATCTGATTTACTTTATACAATTGCAAAACTGCTTTTCTTTCACGTTCATCTGTAAAACCTTTTTGGGTAATATTGGAATTCAAATTATTTCTCGTTTGCATCATACACTTTTGGTTTCTCTGGCTGCGTTGCCGTAGCGCCCCGGTGTCCCATTCTCGCTCTGACTCACAGGTTTCTTGTGGCATCCTTTGGTTCCCTCGCGTTAGATGAGGCAGCAATCTGATGTCCCACCTCCAAATCGTGGGCTCCCCGGCTTTTCCAAACAGCATCCACATCCTTTGCAGCTCCCGCTTTCCTCTGTGCTCTCGCTCCGTGTCCGGGTAGTGGTGAGGCTGTTTCCAGGTTCCGGTGGTCACTAGGTCGCTTCTTCTTCCTTCCCCCTCATGTTTGCCGCAAGGCTCATTGAGAGCTAAAAACCAGTGAACATATATCCCAGTTATTAGGGAGCAGCATGGTGAAAGATTTTTCTAAGAACCACGGAAAAGAGGCCTTCTCATCTTTCTATAGCAATGTATATGCAACTGACCACTGTCATCCCACACTACAGGTGACTGTGAGGAGTCAGAAATGTGAAGGTTTTTGAAAAGATGCCATTTTATTAACCCAAAAGGTTGGATAAAAATCTCACTATCCCTACCCTGACAAGTATTTCGCTGCCTAAAATAAATGAAAGGAAACCATCTTAACACAGGTTTTCTGTCCCTCCAACTTTTACATTCACCAACTGAACCGGGTAATATGACAGTTCAAAAGCAACAAGTATAACAGTTATGTTCACATCAGGATAACTGTTTCTCCTTATAATCTGGGTGAATTCCCCTTCCCCAGATTCAAGTCGAGCAGGATTTTGTTCAATAGTTTCAGAAGGATAAGGAAATCCTGTCTAATATGAAAGACACTTCAGTTCTCTCTTTGTTCCAACTTGATAACACAAAGTTCCAACTTTAATTCAACTAACAGTTCACAAGTGTTCCATATAGTTTTCCTCTTTTCACTTATGACAAGAATCTTGAAACAATGCTTTTTCATCAACAAAAAAAACTTCTGTACTTCACTAGTTTGAACAAAAATTTTCTTTTGTCAGGATATTTTCTGCAGCAGTTCATAAACCACTTATTTGACAATATTAAATAATTCTGCAGCAGTTCACACACTTGTTTCTGGGATATTAATTTTTCAGGATGATTCTGCATAAATCCACACAAAACACTTTAGTGCTTCTTCAACTGCTTGAAGATTTTTAACCACACCACAGTGCTTCAATGTCTTCCGGCTGGTCCACTCACCTGCCAGGCATACTACTACAAAGTTCTCTGTTCTGGTGTACTCTCCTGCCAGGCAGGAATATACCACCTGTAAATGCTTCTGTGGTAAGGCTGAACTTCAAACAGGTTAGCAATATCTTTTGCTTCACAACTTCAAGTTTAAGAATGTATTCAGCGGAAACAAGAAACACACTTGTGCTGTTTGTTACACATCTGTAATTGCCACACTCTATGCAGGTTATGCACCACTCCTTCTGAATACCTTCTATCAGAAGGGAAGCCTTTGTGCCATTCTGGTTTGTCCCCTTTCGTACTAACCACATGCTGATAATGATTCTGTCTCACTTTCACACTTGTACTTTGGCAATGTGGGTTTAAGCCTTTCCTCTTATGAGTTATTTTTCATATGGGCAATAGTCTTTCTCAATGTCCTTCTTTTGGCATGGGCAATACTGGTTCCTTATACATTTCCTTGGTATGATTCTATTTTGGCATTGGCAATAGTGGTTTGTATTTTCGTCTCTCTCGCTGTTGACTCTTAGTATGACTCACAATGTTATGATCATACCCTTCTGGTTTGATTCTTAGTTGTTGTTCTGCCATCTGCTTCTTTTTAAATTAGCTTGGTTTGCAACAGAATACCTAGCCTGATTTACATTAGTATTCAAAAACGTTCCTCTCCTTCAACTTTAATCAGCTCAGATTATTTTGGAGGTTAAGGCCCCTGGACTTTGCCAGCGGGCGGTTACAGAGCGCTCCAGGGGTCACAATCTAACAGTGAACTCACTGGGTCTGCCTTGCGTGTCCGTTCACCTTGCTGCCTGTAGGTTCTCTGCTTCTGTTTTCCTGCGCAGCCAAGTAACTTCTGTTAAGGTGGTTCTGATGCTGGCATAGCCGCACCTGGCGTCCATGGACCTCCGGTTCACAGAAGGCCCTAACTTCTTCCCTTGTCCCAAAGAAGTCGAGGTCCACACAAGGAGCAAGTGTTACTGTAGTTTATTAGCACAAACCACAGGGATCATCTACATGGAGTACTTCAGGCAAAATCGCAGTTCCCCGGCTCGCAGGCCGGTTTTGTAAGTAAATGATGTTACTATTGGCGTCACTCTGTGAGTTCCGTCCCCGAACCTAACGCCACACAGGATTGGCTCCCCGAGTGGTAGTTCCAGTATGGGGACATATAGAGCACAATATTAGTGGAGGCCGCTGGGTCAGGTGGTGTGCTTGGATCAGCCCTAAAAATGGTTAATCTGGAATTGATACACGAGCCCTCCCGGCAGGGCCGGTCTTTGCATCAGGCAGTGCAGGCAGCTGCCTGAGGTGCCAAGGTCTAGGGGGTGCTAGTCTGACTCCAACAACACCATTGTATTAATTTCTTTTTATTTACTTTTATTTATACAGTTGGCGATTGAAGGTACAACAGAGAAAGGGGGTCACCCTTTAGACAGATGTCTCGTACATTAATATCCGATTGCATTGGTACAGACGTCATCACACATAAGGAGAGTAAATCAGCAGAAACATTCAAAGTTTCATTCACACCCGTCTTCTCGGGCCAGGCAGGAGTGGAAACTGCACCAGATAACACGGGGTCTGGTCACAGGGGAAAGAGAGTTGGCATAGAGATTCTCGCTTTCTTGCGCCCATGTCAGTGCTTTCATCCATTCGCCCACGGTGGGGGGGGGCACCTATTCTTCCAATGGAGGAGTATTGACCTTTTAGCCAGCATGCAACCAACGTTGGAAAAGGCGCGGTCATCTCTATCCAGGGGTCCAGACCACAAACCAAACAACGCGCCCAGAGGGTGTTTCTCTAATGAGGTGCTTGTTATGTCAGAGAGAATCTCAATGATTCTTGACCAAAACGTTTCCATCCTCAGAACATATGTAGATGGTCCGCTGCTGTTTCATCACATCTGGGACAGCCATGTATTATAGGAGATGGGGGGGCATTTTGAATAGTCTAGTCTGGCGGGGGTATAGTGTAGGCAATGTAGAACCTTAGATTGCATGAATTTAAAGCAAAAGTTGAAGGAGACCAGTCTGATGAGTGCGCACATGTGTGCCCATTGGGTATCGGAAATGGCATTTGCCAATTCCTCTGTCCAACGCAAGCACGCTTTCTGGGAGAGAGGGGCCATCCCATCCAATGCCATTTTATATAGTGAGGACACCACGTGGCTACTATCCCCCAAGTTGGCAATGTAAGCAAGAATCAGCGTTTCTTGAGGTTCCTGTCCGGGTACGCGGTCCAGTGGACTGCAATTGCAGCTCGGACCCGATAGTAGTGGCCCGGTTTCCAGGTCTCATGTGTGATGAATGCCCCGCCGTTTGGAAACAGGCCAGTGAATGCTCTGTAACCCAGCGCTTCCCAATGGAAATGAATCGCCTTATCACGCATCTGCAGTAGCCCCGGGAATTTCCAGATTGGGAGCCATTTATAGAAAGGGTGAGTGGCCCCCCAATTGGGCAAAGAGCAGCCGCCAGGCCCTCAGTGTAGAGGTCACCGGGTCCAACGGGGAATCAGCCCTGTAGTGGGTATCTAGCATGAGGGTCCTGCAGCCAGCAATTCGTTTGACATGTGTGGGGTGGGGGCAGATCAATGTACAAGTATGACGCATATTGTGCCTGGGAGGACATCCAGTACAATTCGGTGTGCGGTTGTTAGGCAGAATTCTCATTTCATGGCTAATTTCCCTTACCTAGTGAGTCTCTCAGCTGCTTTGCTGCATCTCTGGAGTTTTTTCTTTCCACTTGTTAAGAGTATGAGCTTTTCCCCCACTCTTACTTGTGTTTTGCTATGTGTTTTTACCTGTTTTTGGTGATTGTGACCTCTGGAGTACACCACTTCAGTAGCCCCCTTCTTTTGTGTGTCACACAGCACCTTCCGTGCAGTGACACAGGGTTGTGGTTCAGACTTCCCACCGACTCCATTTCTGAGGCTGACTACTGTCCCCCAGGAAAGGGTAAAGTTACCATTAACTTTACTTAGTCAAATTAACCACAGATCCAGTACACCCCATCTTACATGGAGTGCTAGAAAGGGTTACTCCTTAGCCCTTTTTAATCTGTACCTCCTAGAGCATTGTTTCGCTCTTTTAACATTTAGATATGGCTGGTGGCAGTGGTGTCTACCCTAATTTTCTACCGCAGTGATATTATATAACCGTGGTAATATTGTAGGCTATTGTGTTAGCCTCGAACTTAAACCCGCTTGACCAAATGCTTTTTCTTTTGGCTCTGCTGCGGCTTATTTGCCATTTCTTTTTGTTAAACTCCTTCTTGTGTTTTACTTAGTGTGGCAACCAGGTTTGCCCTCTTTGTTCACTGTCTTTTGGTGGGCTTCTGCCAAGAAGCCCTCCTCAAGGCGCCTGGGTGTCTAGGTGGTCTGAATGTGAGGGAGGGTTGTAGTCACCCCCTGCACAGGGTACCCTAGGAAACCCAAGTCACACTTTTTCATGATTGGATGAGGTGGTTGTCCGGGCTGGACAACCCCCCTGCTGGGTGATAGACAGCCAGGCTGTGTGAATGGGGGATTGACGCATAAAAGGCAGGTCTCTTGGGCTGGAAGTCAGAGAGTCGCCACTGGAACTACAAGGAACCGAAGAGAAGCGGAGAAAATGCCGACTGCTGCAACTATCCCGTCCTGGTGAAGCCCTGCTGCAGTCCTGCGCTATCTACCCTTCAATGACTAAGAGAAGATCCAGTCCAGAGTTTTCTTTCCTTGAGCCTGGTGGGGATAACCAGCTCATCTCCTTCAGCCAGAGGTCCCCTTCGTGGTCGAAATCGCTGCACACTGCTGTAGTGGTCCGGAAAGCCACCTGAAGAGCCTCTCCTGTTTTTAAGGAATGCACCTTTTATTCATCACTGCTGCTGCCGGCCTCATCCCTTTGTGGTGTAGACCCCCTTCATCGTCGTCCTTCGTGCCGAAGCCAGGAATCGTGGGTCTACAGGAAACGACCAGGAACAACTGCCGTGGCACCAGCTTCTTCTTTGAAAAGGTACTGTGTCCTGCTTGAGGAATTTTGGGTGAAATCCCTATTTCTCGCTTATAAGGCTTGCCCTTATTTTTCCTTCCTTCTTATAACTTTTGCTTCCGAACATTTGACAATATCTAAAGTACTCTGGGCAACTTTGAATCGCGAACTATCCGACGTGTGATCCTCGACACAGGAACCCGGTTACACTGGACACTGGCTCCGGTCTCTTGACTCTTGCATTTTTGTCCATGAGTGTTCTTCGATTCTGTTTGCCTAACTAACATATTGCCTATGATTTTTGCCCCCAACTCTCTGGGTACCTCAGGTGCTAAGTGTGTTTTTGCCCCGGTAGCATTTTTTGCCGCGGATACGCGTTTATTTAGTAGGCCGAACTGTCCAAAAGTGATCGCAATCTTATTCACAGTAACGTGTATTGTTCCATAATACCGGTTCTCTCAAACACAGGGTACTTACCTTGATTCCTACCGTACAAAGTGAATTGGTTAGTTGTAGTGTATTTAACGTGTTAAATTTAATAGAAGTGTTGTGTTGATAACGAATGGTGTTAAAATAAATGTACTTATATTTTTCCATCTGAAACCTTGAGCCAGTGTTTGCTTGAGTCACAGTAATTGTGGTCCCTTTGTGTAATCTCTTCTACTGCTCATATACTCTTGATAGGCCTGGCTGCTCCGCTACTGCTACCACTTTAACATAGTAGTACAGCATTGTGCCAAAGGTAAAACTTGTATTACCACCTGTAGTCTTAATTGTGTGTAGTGGAGTGGTCCCTAAGGGCACTGCACAGGATTCAGCCTAACAGCGGTGCAGACAACCCCCTGCCCCCCCTATCACATGTGGGAGTCAGTTCGGTCCACTTTTTCCAGACCGCACCAGAGTGCCATAGGAACTGGGCGAAGGGGGAATTTAGTCTGGTAAAGTAGTCTTTACCAGGCCAGATCAGGACATTGGAGAACACAGAGCAATTTAGGTAGCAAAGTCATTTTTATGAATGAGAGCTTAGCCGGGGCAGACAAGGGGAGGTTCTGCCACCTATGCATTTTGTCCTCGACCGCTGCCGCGGCTGAGTCATAGTTGTCTTTCAGTAGCTCAGGGCGTGTTCTGGACACAGTCGCCGCCAGATATTTTATATGGTCAGCCGACCAGCGAAGAGCGAAGTGGCCCTGGACTACAGGAGCATTTTCTGTGAGCGGAAATACTTCCGACTTAGACGGCTTAATCGTGAAACCAGAGAATTGTCCGATACGAATGATGTCCTGCAGTATGGGGTCTAAGTTGAGGCGTTGGTCGCGAACATACAGAAGTATGTCATCTGCCTATAGGTACTCTATCTTCGGGCGGCCTATTAGGCGGAGACCACAGTGTCCATGTCTCTCTCTAATGAGGTCAGCCATGGGCTCACTGGCCAGGGTAAACAGGATGGGGGACAAGGGGCATCCCTGGCAGGTGCCTCTACCCAAAAGATTTTGTCCGGACATGAAGGAGTTTGCCATCACTCTGGCCTCCGGCCCTGTGACCATTGTCATCATTTTAAGTACACTTTAACACAGACATGAACAGTCCTTTCTTTGCCATGCTCTCAGTGTAGCACAAGCACAGCAATTTATAAACATCAAGTGTTGTCTTTCCAAAATTACGAGTATAAAATAACCTAAAATAGCTTATTTTTTATAATAATATTGTGCAACCAATGTAAACACTATAGAGGAATGGGCATTCGGATTGTAGTTTTACACTGTAATACAACATGGTAAGGTTGGGTTGCGGACCGCAGAAGCAACAATCTATGTTTTAGAAGTCCATTATTTACATTTCAGACTCACCATCGTGTTGTCACTGAAATAATGCAATCAACTTGAATATTAGTGAATGTCTGTAGGCTAAAAGGGCCCTACAGAGAAGTGATACAGCACTCACATGTGCTTATACATTTTGTGGCTTGCTTCCTGAGCACTCTGCAATCTGTCACAAAGGTGGCCCAGGCCAGGCTTCCCCATGTTGCTGGTGTTTGCTGAGAGACTGCACAGGGCACACAAAGCTTCACCCATCATTGTGTTGCACGTGGTCGCACACCGAGGCGCATACAGGCACTGGAGAAGCACCAGGTCAGGCACTTGAGAGGGTAGGGATAAGGAGGGCATTGGGAGGGGACAGGTACCAGTTAGACTGCCCACCCACCCCTGTCACCCCAACTGCCCACCTCGAGTGAATTAAGCAAAGCCCAGGCAAATACCCCTGATCAGCTTCAGTGATACAGATCTGACACCTGGAACCTTAAGCAAAACACACGAAACCCAATGACCCCTTCTCCTTATCTTACTAAGACATTTCAGACTCCAGCAATCACCCCTCTTCCGTTCATGTTTAGTAAGAACACAGCTGTAGAAGGACACACCAGGACGCAGACAATAAACGGTGCTGGTGGCTGCACAGTTAACAAATGCCCGGCAATTACTAATGTAAAAATGTTTGTTAGCACACACATTTGTATGCATACATTTTTAGGCAATTGAAATTGAATGGGTGTTTGTCCTTGCATGTCACGTGAGTGATGGCAAGGGTAGGGGCAGGAGACCGTTCATTCTTACAGCAGTGCTTAAGTGTGTGGTTTCAGACGTGAAGGAGAGAGTTAACTGAGTGCAACATTGAAGCTGCACTAGAATATTTGCATTACAATGTGTAAAGAAGTTAGATTCCCCCACAAAAGTAAGCCCTCCCCATATCGTCTCTGAAGTTAACACCTCTCCCAACATTTTGAGTGGGGCAACAACAATGCTTCCCGCTTGGGGTGCAAACTTTTCTAAGACCGGCCCTGCCTCCCGGTGATTGGCTAGTGATTCCCGCCACCTGCCTCTAGCCCCTAGTGCTCTGATTGGCCAGGCTGGGGGCCCCCAAGCCTGGGACAAACTTCGTTCCCATCCCGCAAGACACCTGGCCATGGATAATGTGTATCAGCAATGTGTGACTATGTGACATTGAGTAACAATGGTGTGGGTATATTACTACCATGAGAGCGTTCCATTCCCAGCGTATATCGTTGCTAATGTGTTGCGATATGTTGCAAGCTCGGTTTTAGGCGTGAAGCTGCTTGTGCTTTCCCAGCCTGCAGGTCTTGGCATTACCTCAGCTTTGGCAGTCATGTGTGAGGCCACCCTGTGTGAGGCTGAAGTACCTTGTCTGAGAGGCGGAAACACCGGCACAAGTCAAGGTCTGTGGAAGGAAGAGGAAGCCTTGTCAAAGTCACCACTGGTTCCATCTGGGCGGGGGGGTCACAGGGAGCACCCAAAACCCTGGGGCTAGCTACGACCATCACAGCCGTAGACACAAGCTTGTCATCAACTATATCAAAAGGGCGTAAAGAATAGTCAACGAAGAATAAGCACACTTCAACCTCGTTGACGGAACAGGAGTGGCAGAAGGCACACAAGGTGGCCCTGTCAACGACGACGAAGCACAAGTACAAGGACAGCTTCACCACCAAGCATAGGGCAGCAAGCCCCTCGACGACACCCCACAAAACTGCCTAGTCTATGATGCCCCATAATACAAGCTCATCGACGACACTCCATACAGCCATCCGGTGGTGAAGAAGCCTATGGAAAAAGACAGCACGCCCACTTTGTCTCTGTCTACAATGACGGTGGTGGGGAAGGAAAAATCCCCAGGACTCAAGAGACACGAAAGGATTGCTCATCGCTGACATTGCCGACGGAGAAACAAAAACGTCCTCAGGAGCACCCAGTGCAACCCCCTCAACCAAACAAGTGGACACCTCCGGGATCTTACCAACAACTGGTCAAACCCATACATCAGGTCTCCCCAATTCAGTGCTCCGATGTAATTCCGGAGGAGATATTACAGTACAAAATGGACACCAACTTCGAGGCACAACATCAACAAGCTGGAGGTCCAGAATCAGAACAGACAGTTATGATACAAGTGGAGGCACAAACTAGGCTACCAACACCAGGGAGACACAACCTGCAGGAAAGCCAATTGGGTGGGTAATCACAGGAAGAGGCGGGCCCAACCCTGCTCCCAGGACCCACCCACCTGGAAGGACAACATAGGGAAGTACAGGCCTTTTTAACCAACCCTCAAGCCTTACTGTCCATACAGGTACTTTCGTCGCTTCAAAGGGTGATCACCCAGCTTGAAACAGCCCTAATGAGACCAGTGATGCCGGCGTTGCAACCTCTTCAACCGCCTCCTCAGCCGGCGGTGCCACAATCCTCTCCACCCAGACCCAGGTCTACATCACGAGGCAGGTCAGAAAGGTCCTTCAAATGAGGCTCACAATCCAGGTCGGTCTCCCCGTCGCCTCAGCATCTCCCGATCTCCAACTGGTCCACTGGACCAGAAGTACATCACTGGTGCTAACCTTGCCCGCACGCAAAAGAAGTTGCACTGCCTCACCACTAGTGCAGTCGGTGCCGGAAGAGGGGGAACTGACGGATACAGATGCAAGCAAGCCTCTTTTCTAGAAAGTAAAGTGTCAGACCTTTTGAAAAATAGGGCCGTCACCCCTTTAATTAAAAAATGTACCATAGACCCAAAAAACGTGGTTAATTACAGACCAATTACCAACGTCCCTTTTCTCCTGAAGTTGATTGACAAAATAGCAACACTGCAATTTTAGGAACATTTGGAAAAGGGGACCTATTGCATGCCAGTCAATCAGGCTTTAGATCTTCACACAGCACTGAAAGTGCTTTACCTGATTTGCAAACGGAAATGTTAAGCATTGTAGATTAAAGCAAATCTGGGCTGCTGATGCTGTTAGAATTAACACTAGCCTTTGATTTAGTTGATCATGAAAAGTTGATAAATAGGCTGGCTACAACTGGAAAATGCTGGGAGAATAACAATTGCTTGGTTTAAATCTTTTCTGAGTAACAGAATGGCCAAAATGACATGGGGGGAATGCTCATTCTGAGGCAAAGAAGATACTTTGTGGAGTTCTGCAGCGTGCGTTTCTGTCATTGACGCTTTTTAATGTGTTCTGCCGCCCGTAATGTGATCTCTTGGATTCCTTAGGGCTCCATTTCTCCGCATCTTTCACAGAGTGAATGTGTTGTATCTTTCAAGAACATGAGGACTTTGATCACTTAGAGGGCTATTTTCTGGGTCCCACTGGTTTCTGCCTCCACCCCTCGGATTCCCTGTTCAACGCGAGCCCTCTGCGCCAGGGGCTCCAAGGCCATGGCGAAAATCAGTGGTGAGAGTGGGCTCCCTTGACTCTTACCTTTGCAGAGCTGGATACTGTCCATGAGCTGTCAATTATTCATTAGCCATGTGGTTGGGTTCCCATAATTAGCTAAGATCATACGGGTGAAGATCGGCCCACACCCACATTTTTCGAGGGTCAGTTGTAGGAAGTCCCAATTTAGGCTATCAAAGGCTCTAGAAGCGTCTAGTGCCAGCACCCAGAACCGCTGCCCTGTCTTCTGCCCCCATTCGATGGTGTCTATGGCTCTGCGGATATTGTCGTATGTGTGATGCCCTTTTCACAAAACCTGCCTGATCTGGGTGAATTATTTTCGGGAGGATGTTTGCTAACCTCTGGGCCAGGATAGTGGAATAGATTTTAGCATCCCCATTCAGTAATGAAATAGGGTGATAACTTGTGCATTCTGATGGATCTCTATCCAGTTTTAGCAGGAGAACTGTGGTGGCTGGGCCCATGTCCCAAGTGGTTTGCCCTGTGTCTCTTATGTGATTGAAAAGTTTTGTTAAGGGGCCTACCAGGATGGTCTCAAATGTTTTATAATATGCATTACATAGTCCGTCTGGGCCTGGGGATGTGTATCCTTTCAGAGCTCTTATAACCACCCCTACCTCTTCCTCCTATATGGGCACTTCTAACATTTGTCTGTCTGATTCTGTGATTTGTGGTAAAGTCCCATAAACGCTACCTGTGTCTCCATCTCTAGGTCATTTCCCTTCAGGTTGCTTGTGTAGTATGAATGCATGATTTCAACTATCTTTTTTCCCCCTCATTAGGTCGCCTCCCTGTGCTTGAATTGGGTGATGTGGTTCCGAGTTTTCTGCTTTCTTAATTTGGCCATGAGGAATCGGTACGCTTTGTCCCCATTTATATAGTAGGATTGTTTTGTTTGTAGGAGGAGTTGTGCAGATTCGTCTGCCAGGTGTGTCTCTAGGGCCGCCCTAGCTTTTTTAAGTTCCTGCCAAGCCTTCTGTGACCTTTTATCCTTATAGTGTGCCTCAGCAGCCCCAATTTTACCTTCCAGTTCCTGCCTCACTTTCTCTTTTCTTTTTAGGAAATTTGATGTGTGTACGATGAACTCTCCCCGTACCACTGCTTTGCTAGAATCCTAGATGGTTCCCCAATCGACCCCGGGTGATGTTTTCTTGAAAGTAATTTCTCAGGGCCAATTCTATGTCCGCGCTAAGAGCTTGGTCTTTTAGGAGTATTTTGTTTAGACGCCATGGCTTTCGGGTCTGTGGCAGCAGGGTTATCGGCTCCATCTTCAAAGAGACCGGAGCATGGTCTGATAAACAACGTACCCCAATATCTAACCCCGTGATTTGTGGGACCATGGTGTCCGAGTTATGTACCATGTGGATCTGTTAGAAGCCCTTGTGTGCAGCTGAATAATGGATGTAAGCTCTTTGGTGTGGACGGAAAAACCGAAAGGTTTCTATTGGGTGTAGTTCCCTGAGGAACCGGGCCAGGGCTTGTCTGTATATGTTATCGTTAGGGGTGGCTCGGAGTGTTTTGTCCATTCAGCATCCATTACACTGTTGAAATTGCCCCCTATCAGGAGAGGGCGCTAGAGGGCCATCCAAGATGGCCACCTTGGACTAAGCTCCCACTTAGCCCCGCATCAATCCTGCAAAATCCTGCGGTTTCAGGCGTCATTGCGAATCGAGCTCCTGGTGCCTGAAACGTTGGCCTCTCCAGCATCATCCACAAGAAATCTGGAGGAAAAACGGCCCCCCATCCTGAAAATCGGCCCATGCGGCCCTGTTGCCGAAAGTAACACTCCCGGCCTGCATAGGCCCAGCCGCCCCTCCGAAGGAATCCCTGTGCCGGGCCAGAAGCGGGCGCCCTGGATGTCGGCAGCGAGTCGTCTGTGAGGCGAGGAGCGAGCGCCGACCATCTGCACGCGGGAGGGAGATTAAGACTCCTTTCCTTCCCCCCAGCCAGAGCCCGCAGCAGGGGAGGAACAGCAACCTAGCGGAAGAGGCGGCAGCATGTGGGACGAGCTGTATCGCAGGCCCCCTGCCATTCCCCCGCTCCTGCCCGCGTCCTTCCTACCTGCTCCGGCAGCCAGCCCTCCCCGGCTGTGAGCCGTCAAGCGCGAGACGCCCTGCGGTCACCAGCGGAGAGACTGTCTCGCTCCCCCTCCTCCGCGCAGAGCCGGCGATCGAGTGGGAGCCACAGCGACGCAGCGTCTGGGTGGCTGGCTCAGCTGCCTGCGCCTACTCACGCCGAGCCAGCCCGGACTGCCCACGCCTGCATGAACCCGGTGCAGCCCTCGCCTGGAGGATCCGGCATAGTGGTGCAGTGGCACGAAGGTAAGGAGAGGGGGGGAAGCCGTGATAGACACCAGACAGAGCGGACCCTGCCTGCGGCCGGCCCTCCTCCCCACTCTCCCTCCCTGCGCTAACACACCTTAGCAGGGACTCGGCGGCGGCGGCTGAGTCTCGCTGGCACACGGACTGCACAGTGCCCCCCTCGCAGAACGGCAGCCGCGTGCACTGATCAGTTAGCAACTCCCAACACCTCAACGAACTGCACCTTCCGCATTTCGGCGAACTCTGCCACTTACAGCTGGGAAGCCGCCCTTATTTGGATGATCATCTGTCGCCACACCGCGGCACACAAACACCTACTGCAGACCCGCAGTCTTCCTCCTCCCAAATATATACCAGCGAAGGCACCCCCCTCGTATCAAAGAGGGCCGCGAGGCCGACAGCTATCTACATACGCCACTCCTGCACCGAAACACACGGCAGGGGCTGGGTTTGGCAAGAACGCACCTTACACAAGAGGGACTGCTTCTCCGCCCTTCATGGCTGCAGGCCACTTGTCACATCCAGCAACATCTAGCCAAGTCCACAACTCGGCTCTTGAGGAGCCCAAGAAGTAGTCAAACCACCCTCAACCCACATAACTCATACCCATCCTCGCAGCCACGATGGGAAAAAACGACAAATCCCAGAGGAAGCTGAACTTCGAAGGTGGCTCGACCCCTAAAGCACCTCTCCAGCAAGAGGACCAAGCTCCTTCGTCTATTGGGCTTCACCAGGACGCTGCCTCCGATAACCCCTTTGAAATTAAAGAAATCCTCCTAGATCTGAAGGAGGGCATTGGCAGTTTGAGCAATAAAATGGACGGCCTTGAGTCCAAAGTCGACCTCCTGCAACACCGCATGAACTCTCATACCGAACGCATGAACGAAATGGAGCAGAGAGTGTCGAACCTCGATGGCAGTTCAACAACTCTAACCAATAAAGTCTCCCAGCTAGAATCACAGATCAAAATAACCACAGCCAAGTGTGAAGACTTAGAAGGCAGGTCGAGAAGGAACAACCTAAGGATAGTCGGAGTAAGAGAGCAGCAAACGCATGAGAAAATGGAAGACTTCGTGGAATCTCTGTGCATCAATCTATTTGGCAGTGATGCTCTGTCCCGTCTTTTCATAGTGGAGAGAGCTCACAGAATCCCAGCGTCGAGACCAGCGCCAGATTCTCCTCCCAGACCAATAATAGCGAGGCTATTGAATTACAGGGACCGAGATTCCTTACTCCGGCTCGCAAGAGAGAAAGGCGACTTAACCTATGAGGGGGACAAAATCCATTTCTACCCCGACTTCTCCCCAGCAGTGCAGACACAGTGAAAAACATTTGCCGGCGTCAAGCAGAGACTCCGTAATAGTCAACTGGCGTACTCGATGCTATACCCGGCATGCCTCAGAGTCCAGCACGAAGGAAAGGTTCAGTTCTTCCAAACCCTAGATGAAGCAAACTTATTTCTGGGCCGATTAGGATGCCCGGATCAGAACCAAGCTCGCCCCAGACCCCAAAGAGACAGAAACCCCAGGAACCCACCATAAATGACAAAATCAGGACAGCGTCCAAGAAGCTGTCTAGCAACTCAGTAAGCCGAAACATCCACAAGCAGTATCAGTCGGGGCGGGGAGACTTGGGAGGCCCCGTGCGCCCCTAGCACAGCTACTGTTAATTTGTTTATTGCCTACATTGAGTTCTTCCGCCAGGGTGATGGTCCTGAACCCTGGTGGGGCGACTCCATGGGCCACGTTGTTTAGTTGGTTAACGAGGCTCCTCTCGGTGGGCCAGTTTGTGGTTGCCCACCCAATGCAGAGTAACGTCTCGGGCCTGTTGGAGTTAGCCCGTAGTTAGAGTCCTCAGAAGTTACTAGGAAAGTTCAGCCCCACTGGTTTGTGTCTGCCCGGCTCCCCGCCTACTCCCTGCCTGCCATCAGAACCGTCACTGCACCCAGTCTTCTGCTCTCGGAGCACCGACCCAGACACTGAGTTAAGTATAGCCAGACAACCACCGTCTAATACACCAATGAAGCGGTCCTTTATAAAATCTAAACCGCCCCATTCAATGTCTTAAAGTGGAATATAAGAGGCGCAACATTCCAGCTAAAACCAGGAAAATCCTGCATTACCTCAGACGCCACGAAGTGGATGTGGCCCTGATCCAAGAGACTCATCTCACTCCAGGGAAAGATCGCCTGTGGGCCAAGAGCTGGGGTTGCCACAGATACTTCTCATCCTATTCTACTTATTCAAGGGGAGTCGCTATCCTCATACACAGACGTCTCAGTTTTCGGCTACTACATACAGCAAAAGACGCTGAGGGAAGAGCACTCCTGGTGAGCTGCATCATCGCCGGTCAGAAAGTGACCTTCGTTAATTCATACGCACCGAATGTGGATGGCCCCGACAACTTTGGTTGGGTACTGACTCAGCTTTCCACCCGCGACCCTGCAACAATTATCTGGGGCGGAGACATGAACACAGTCATGGACCCTATGCGAGACAGATCATCGGCTACACAACAGCCGCCATCTAAGGCGGGTCTCTAAATAAAGGAAATCTGCAAAGCGTTCGATCTACAAGACATATGGAGAGTCTCTAGTGGGGATCAGCATGATTTCACTTTTCACTCTGCAGTTCACAACACAAACTCCCGGATTGACTATTTCTTTACGTCAATAAATGGCCCCTTAACATGCGACCGTTGCTGCATCCAGCCACGAACACTCTCTGACCACTCACCACTCTTCCTAAGGCTCAAACCAGCTAATCCCACCCCGCCACTACAGCGCTGGCGTTTCAAGGTGGGCGCGCTTCGGGACGAAGTCTTTGCCTCTGAACTAAGGTAGGACATAGAAGTATTTCTGGAGGCCAACATGGGATCGGTCGTCTCAGCGGGCTCAATATGGGAAGCTCTAAAATGTTTTATCAGAGGAGTCTGCCACGCCAAGGAAAATGGCATTCTCAAACTCATTAGGAGTGAACTTACAACAAGCGAAAACAAATGAAAGCAGCTTGAGATCCAGATTACCAACAACTCCGATCCGGAAGCAGCAGCTGCTCTAAAAACAGAACTACAGAAATTCAGTGCTGCAGCGGAGCGTGAGGTCAAATTTCTACACCGTACCAGCCAGGTCCGTCAATACGGAGAGGGCCAAAAACCAGGTGCTCTGCTCGCAAACCTGATCAGAGCCGATAACAAACAGTCACAAATCGAAAGGATCCGATCCAGGCATGGCAAGGAAGTCCACACCGACAATGAGATAGCTGATGAATTCAGTCTGTCCTACCAAGACCTCTACAGTGCCAAGCTCCCGAAAGACTCAAACGTCCCTCTGGAATACCTCGAAGACACAGAACTTATTGGGTCGAACATCACCTACGTGAACCCTTGAACGAGTTGAACACACAAGAAGAGCTCAGAATAGCTATAAAGTCTCTGTCTTCATCCAAGGCGCCTGGTCCTGACGGCCTCACAGGCGAATTCTACAAGGCCTTCGCAGAAACTCTGGCCCCGCTACTGGGAGCTGTGTATGAGGAAGCGTTGGAGCTGGGGACCCTCCCTTACTCATCCCAGGAAGCCAATGTCATTCTTCTACACAAACCAGGTAAACCACCAGAAGAATGTGCTTCGTACCGCCCGATCTCATTGCTTAATCTCGCCAATAAAATACTCGCCAAGGTCCTGGCGAACAGATTATTGCCCCTGATGCCCGCCCTTGTGTTGACAGATCAAGCAGGTTTTATACCAGGCCGCAATACAACCTTCGGCATTCGGAGAATGTTCGGAATCATCGAGGCGCTTGACCCAACAACCCAGGCAATAGCGGTCCTGCTAGACGCCGAAAAAGCGTTTGATTCGGTGGAGTGGCCGTTTAAGTTCATGGTTCTCACCAGGATGGGGTTGGGGACCCGTTTCATAAAGCTAGTCTCCCTCCTGTACACTAAGCCACAATCTAACATCATAGTGGGCACGGCAAAATCAGCATCAATAAATTTACAGCGTGGTACGAGACAAGGATGCCCGCTGTCAGCGCTAATCTTTGCCCTGGTAATGGAGCCACTAGCCTCCAACTTATGAGAACTCCGACAACAGAGGGGACTCATAATTGGCCCGCACAAACTTATCGTCTCACTATACGCCGACGACGTGGCTCTCTTCTTACGTGACCCCGAAGTTAACCTGAATCCAGTCATGCGGGAAGTCATCAAATTCGGGGCAGCCTCCGGATTAAAAATCAATCAATCTAAATCCGTCGTCTTCCCACTGACTCAAGCCACTAAACAGTTTGCAGACGATTTCGGTCTCACGTGGAGGACCGCCAAAGTTCGTTACCTGGGAATTCAACTGTCACTGGACCAGCATGAGGTGTTCCGAGATAACTACGAGGAAGTACTAAAGTCCCTACAAGACAAAGTCTCACGCTGGAAAACGCTTCCTCTAATGCTCTGGGGTAGAACCTCATTGGTTAAGATGGTAGTGCTACCAAAACTTCTGTATCTCTTCAACAATATTCCACTCCTGCTACCGGCAACTTTCTTGAGGAAGCTGAAAAGCCTGGTCCTTGAACTGCTTTGGGACGGCAAACCAGCCAGAGTCGCCCACTCAATATTAACGCTTCCTGTGTCCAAAGGCGGACTAGCCCTCCCAGACCTGGAGAAATATTTCTGGGCAGCCCAGGCACAATACCTCAGCTACTGGTACGCTACGCAATCCATTCGTCCACATGTGCAAGTGGAACGAGCCCTAGCGACTCCTAATTTCCTGACGGCAGTGGTATTCGGGCAGCTCCCCGTGCCCTGCCCCACGATGAATGTGATGCTCACGACGTACAAGGTCTGGAAGACTCTTGCCAACAAACTCAGGGTGCAAACAAGATACTCTCCCCTCTTGCCAGTCAAATTTATTCCTGGAATCCCCCTAACGTCAGAAAAAGTCTTTCACCAATGGGTCGATAAGCTTCACATACAAACCCTGGGGGACCTATTCAGAGGAAGGCTTCCTAACTCCAGATCAAGCCAAACAGAAAGGGGGCAACACTGCTCTGGACGGGTTTCTCTATTTCCGGACCCGGTACACTCTACAGTCCCTCTTACCTGACTTCCCGCGACAACCACCTACATGGCAATTGCTTCACAATGTCATTCAAGCACAGGGAGGTGGCAGGCTGGTGTCACAAATTTACAAAGCTTTAACCTCGGGCACGACCCCCGCTAACACTGGCGCAAAAACCCGATGGGAAAGAGCACTAAACACAGTCATAATCAGATGAGGACTGGAGCTACGCCCTGAATCAGACCCAGAAAATCGCTCTTAACTCACGGCTCAAGCTTATTCACTTTAATTTCCTCCATCAGACCTACTATACTCCTGAAAAAATCAACAAACATCATCCCGACACCCAGGCGGAGTGTAAAAGATGCGAAACCTTATCTGCAAACTTTCTACACCTGTCATGGGAATGCCCGGAAATCGCCCCCTTCTGGAACAGAGTACTGGACAAAACAACGGCGATTGTGGGAGAAGCAATACACCCGAGTCATACAGCAGCACTACTCGGAATGACAAGGCTACTTTCCGCTCCCATCAAGGAGGTTGGCCGGGGTCCTGTTGACACTAGCTTGTAGGAGAGTTGCCATGGCATGGGGCCGAGGTCCCCCCCTTCCTACGCAGCCTGGCGTAAAGACTTACTGTACTACCAGGATATAGAGGCCGACTTCATAAAACTTCTCCCTCACCACGCTCGTCCGCCTGACATATGGGGCCCGCTGGTAGCCTTCTTGATGAGCGAAGCGGAGACCTCCTCGGTGGATGCATCAGAGCTTGACGACATGCCTCGACGCAGTCCCAGCCCAGGCCAAATTTCCCTGGCATAAAGGCCACAGAGGGGCGTGATCTCCATCAGTGACACGGGTTGGCGGTGGCGGGGGCTGGGGGTTTGGAGGTGGGGGCGGGTACGGGTTGATGGCGCAAAGTTTTAATCCACCCTAATGTGGGTGTGTATTTGTGTGGTGTGTTAAATACCAAAAATAAAGTTTTTTAAAAAAAAGAAATCGCCCCCTATCAGGATCTGCCCCACTCCCCATTCTGCGATTTTGGGCAGCAGCCCTAGCAAGAACCATTCTTGTTTTTCATTGGGGGAGTAAATTGCCACCAGGGTGACCTGTTGGCCCATCAGTATCCCTCCCAACACCAAATATCGGTCCCTGCGTCCCTTTTCATGAATTGTTTCTCGAAGCGAATTCCTTTAGCTAACAATATGCCCATTCCCCTTTTTTTGGTCCCGCTTGAGGCTAGGTATTGTGTGGGGAAGGCCCTATGCTTTAGTCTGTGCTTGTCCACATGGAGCAAGTGTTTCTTGTACCCACACCACTGAAGCCTGAAGGTCGGAGAGCCTTCGCATGATTGATTTACTTTTTATTGGGTAATTAAGCCCTTTGACATTTAGTGTCAGAAATGTTAGGTCAGCCATTGTTGGGATGTAGTTCTGTGCCTTCCATCCAGCTGTAGAGCTTGTCCGCCCCCTGATTGTTCCGCTAGTGTTGTACATAACATCACCCAACGTGCCATCTTCCTTAGTTCCACCCCCAACTCCCCAACTTACAACAACCCCATGAACTTCAACAATAACTTTCACCATGGTTATACCACAGTGGGTATTTGAACCATCGCCTGCTGCTGGTTGCGATTGTCGGTCTCTGCGGATTGCATCAGGGCTTTAATATCTCCAGACACTGAGCCTTTCAGTTTCGTTGCTTGTTTGGCCATTTTTGTCTGTGCAGGGACTATGGTGTGCTCCCAATTGTTATTTCAGTATTGGGTAGTGCCGTTACCATAGCCTGTAGTTCCAGTTACTGCTTGCACTGAGCTAGCTGCACCCTGGATTTTGGGGGTCCTCTGCCAGTTTGCACTAATGAGGGTGCCCCCCTTGGTCTGATGGCCCGTTACACTTCTGTGTTATGGATGCTACTGGGGACGAGCATATGTGGTCCAGGATCTGCCGGCCTTCTATTGAGCCATGCCTGTTGCTCAATGATGTTCCTCTATAGATGCTGTCCAGCAGGTTAGTAGGCATCTGCAAGAGCTCCCTGTCTGTCCTGCCGTGGCAGGGGTAGCGTTTGCCGCTGCCGATGGGCTCAGGGGTTGCCCTTGCTTATTCTTGCCTCCTAAGGAGTGTTCTATTGTTCGGGGTCTGCACCAAGAGCATGCCATGGTATTTCTTTGCCACCTTGGGGGCTTGAGATCATGTGGCGATTTTTGAGCCTTTCATTTACTGCTCAGCGGGGTTGCCTTGGTATGCCGTATGAGGAGAGGTTTTACAGTTGCTGTCATTTCTTTTTCCCCCTACTTTCCCTCTTAACACTTGCTCTCCCCAGCCATGTTTGTGGACCTCCTGTGTGCTGCTTTAGCTCGCTGGGGGGGTCTAGGGGAGCTCGGAGCTGCCCTAGCTATCCCCGACCTTCGCCGCGGCACTCTCGTTTTGTTCTGGCTAGGGCTCAGGTGATTTCCTCAGTCTGCCTTCCTGATGCACGGCTATGCTGCCATGTGTTATCCTCTCCTGACCGCCCCAAGCACCTCCTTACCTGGATCATCTTGCGTGCCTTCTGACCGCAGTACGGTCACTGTTTTCTTGTTCAGGGTCTTCCCGGCCTTATGCCGGGGGAGGGGGAGAGGCTTCACGCCGCAGTGACCTTTGCCTCTGTTCAGCGAACCGAGGTCCTCTTCAGCCGACAGCAGGAAGCTTGCACTGAGGTACTTCCCTCCACTTCGGGGCCTCATCAGTTTGCCAACTTCTCAGCTCCTTTCTTCTCCAGGTGCGGTCCAAGGACTCTGACGTGAGTCTCGGCCACCATCTTGTCGGGGGTCTGCTACGCTCCCAAATTTTCTATCACAGCTCCTCCGAGGGGGCTCTTCAGCATTTCAGTTTTGCACAACTGACTCCCCAGGCATTCGCACACCCGTAGAGCTTTCTTTCCGGGCTGCCAGAACTTTTTTAAGGGGGGTTTTCGGGCCTCTGGACGGGGAAGGGATTCGGAGCTCCCCTAAAAGGCATCCAAATGCTTCTTCGGCTGGCCCCGCCCCACACACATTTCTTTTTAAAGAGGCAAGGTGAAAGCATCCAGATGGCCTCTACCATTTAGGTGCCCATTCCCCTAAGGATTCTCCCAGGGTTTGGCAAGAGGTTTGGGCTGTTTGAAACCATTTGGGACTCTCCCAAGAATTTTGTACCCTCCTCAGCTGAATGGGGGAAGGTAAACTATTGATTGAAACTTTCAGGTTTGGGGAATTTCACCATGATGCTGGGTTAATGGAAGACGAACTGTGAATGATCTTAGTACTTCTGTTGCAAGGCCCCAACTATGCGTAAGATTTGGCGACAGTCTCTCTAAAAGACATGGAAGTTTGTCAGTCTAACTTCTGTTACAATTTTTCATATTTCCCAGATTGATGGCCAGGAAAGATCTGGGACCACTGTGTTGAGATATCCGTTGCTATGTTGCTCTTTTCACTAAGTGGCAATCCCTGATAGAACACTCTCTAAGGAACTCATGGTGGCAACAGTAAAGGCAGACACAAGTGATCACAGTTCAAGGGTGTTTAATAAACTGTATAAAGGCGTGAGAAAAATGCCTAATCGAAACCTAAATATAAGATGGGAGCAAACTACAACCATCAAATACAAATACAAAACAAAATTTCCTTTCAGTAATCTTCCATCGGGTGATTTCTCTTCACCCTTGGATCCCCTCAATTGGGCTCCGATCCTTCTTGCAAAGTTGGCCTCCCTCAGTCGGGTTCACTACGGTCTTTAGTTCAAAATATCAGCAACTTGTAACATTCAAGAGTCTAAATGTCTTATTTAAACAACCGTTCACTGTGGATATCCCTCAGCCGGGTGTACACTTGTCGACATAATGTTTACGGGGTATTACTATGTTCTCTAATTCATGGGCATCCCTCAGCCGGGTTCACACTTACTTTAGTTCACAATTTCACAATCTCATCAGAAAGCAGGGGGGTACCCTTTCCCTAGCTTTCCTCTTGACTACGTGTCAGACTTTCGATTGCACAAGGGGACCCCGCTGCAGCTGGTCTTTATCTGAGCTTTAAAAGTTCAGCAACTCACAAGTTATTTGTTCATAAAGTTCCATCAATTCATATCATGTTGCAGTTTGCAACCTTTGCTCAACACAGTCCGGTTTTACTATCGGTTCTCCCTCCGACTCACCGGCTATGCTGAACTCTTTGGCAGTTCTTGTCTCTGGAGTCCGTGACGGTACCACAGTAGCAGGCGCATCTCCCTGCCTTGGTTATCAGTCCGGGAGGGCCCTATGCACTGTTGACATCTGTTACACCACACGCCATCTGTAGTTCTCGGTCTTCTGGTTCCTTTCACAGAGGTTTTGCGGGTCTGGGACGAAAAGGGCAAGGGCACTTCCCTCCCTGTCATCCCTTCAGGTCTTGCTGCCTTTCTCCTCTGTTTGAACTGCCATCCTGGAATAGCTGCTTCCTCGTGCGTTTGGCTTTGCTCAAAGTGTGCTCTTGTGTGTGTGTAGTTATTGTCAATTGCCTGACTCTTGTGTTGTGACTTGTCAGGTAAACGACTCTGGTACTAGTCTGTTGGTTTTCACTGTGTAAGAAATTGTTTGTGTCGGAAAGGGAGGGGGGGTAGAACTTCTAAATATCCTACGGGGTAGATGGGGAATGGTGTTATAAAGAAGGGGATACCGCGTCTCACCCACCAGTGTCCCACTTTTACTCCCCGAAGACCACGCATCCAGGTGATCCTCCCTCAGGAACTGGATCCTATAGCGATGGCCGTGTCCTGGCCACCTGGATGACAGATCTGCGGGAACTAGCGTGTGACACACCTTCAGATTTCTCACAACTCTCTGCAGCCTGCTTAAGCAGACTGTGTTTTTAGTTAAAACTCCTATTTATTTAAGTAAATTAAGTAAAAGAAAATCAAAGGTCCCCTTTATTTATACAGAGGAAGTCCCAACAACAGGATATATTAGAGTTGGCCTGCCTGTGACAATCCCCCTAGGAGGTGGCACTCATAATCACTCCTTGACTCTGCTGCATATATTTCTAAACATATATTCCTAAGTAACACAATTATATTCCATTTCACTGCACACAGCTTGCAGGCCAGTATATTGGAATAATTTGAGAGGCTTGTACATTGCATTAATTTCCTCATAATAAATGACACATTTTAAAACATTATATTCTAGTATCAATTCTTGGTGCCCGAGAAAGGTTACATAAATAGCTAGATAGACTATTATTCAGTAGAAATCAATTCCCCCCTCATGTAACAATGGTGCTGTGGGTTTCTAGAATAATGAGTTGCATCTAATGCTGCAAGTTTGGGTTCGGGATGCAGTGCGATCAATTTAGAACACACATTTATATTGGTTTACACACCCAACATAGGAGAATCGTTTTATGATTTTCTAATACAGGGTTGAATACCCCTCCAACTTCACTTTGCAGTTTGGGTCCCACAGGTGCCAATCCCTTCTCCTACTGTGCAATATCAAAAGAGGGGAGGGAATGTAATTTGACATTATTTTGTACGGGAATGGACATAACACAACTCAAGTCCCTTTATTTGCCAAACATCTCTTTTAAAGTATCTTTGGCTTTCACCGGTTGAAAGTTATCAAACAATTTCCTGTTAGGCTCTGAAATATGGGCATTCAAATCATTGCCTAAGTTATTGACTATACCTGTGAAAACACTGTTTGTACAATTTGAATGGATTTAATTTACAGAGATCTGCACTTTAGTTGCATATATTTGTGATTTATTTTATTTCATTTACATTGTTTAAAGCCCTGACCTAGCTTGTGTACAGGGTGTGGGTAGCCAGCATATGGGCTGGCAACATTTAACAGTAGTGCAGTACTGTGAGTTGTGTGCGTGTCTGTATATTCATTGGGATTAGTCCTTGGTCAGGTGTTGTTGAAAAAGCCATGTGTTGAGAGATTTCTGAATTTGAAGAATTGTGGGGACATTACAAGCTAATACTGTGATCAAGTTCCAAAGGGTGGGTATGTGACAAAAGGATTGTTTTCAGGTCCCCTCTTTGCAAGCCAGTTGGTTGATTTGCCATGCAAAGAGTGTATGCCCTCAGATATATTGAGCTTAGCCACCAGGTACCCTGGTGGCTTGTCATGACTGCTTTGTAGATGATGCATGCTGTCTTGATCAGTATCCTGGCCTGGAGAGTAAGCCACCGTAGTTTGCGTAGGATGGAGGTGATTCAGTCAAATTTCCATGCACCAGTAATAAGGTGTGCTGCAGCGTGGTGAACTGCTTTTTAGGGCAGCCAAATGAGCAGCTGGGAGCCCCCTAAGGAGGGAATTTCCTGCATCAATGTGCAAGACCACAAGGGCCTGCACTACAATCTGGCAGTCCTCTGGCGGGATGAAGGGTTGTGTTATTGGATGGTCAGGCTTCTGTCAATGGGGAGGCCATTCAAAGTCTCTTTTTCAGAGTGCCTGATGCAATACGACAAACAACAAAGTAACTTTCTCCTTAGGGTTTCACACATACACATTCTCAGGTGATTTTCTGTTCACCCCGGTTCCCTTTTCGTCGGGCTCAGACCCACTTTAACACAAAACCTTCTTGGGTGATTTTCGCTTCACCCCGGGCCCCCAAACTCCCCTCTGTCGGCCTCAGACCCACCTTAGCACAAAGCTTTCAATTGATCATCCTCCACTGGGCTCGGACCATTTTTATCAACTTTGCCACAAATGTTTTTTACTGTATCAACATCGAAGACTTTCAATTGTGCGCCAGGTTTTGCTTGACCCATCACAGGATCACATTGTTTCAGAATTCTCTTTAACTTTTCAGCTTGATACCTTACAGAGACCTGCGATTGAGCACCCACGTGGTGCCGGACCACTCTGTCAAGGGCATTGTATCTTCATTTCAAAGTTCAATCACTCATCAGCAGTTCAACTTTACTTCCTTCTTTTATCACACGTATTTCAAACAATGTTCGTTCCAGTGCTCGCCATACAATGTTGCCGCTTGCAACCTTGACTTCAACACAGACCGGTCTTGTATCGGTCTCCCCAACTCACCGGCTGTGTTAATTTCGCAGAAGCTGCTTTGTTCTTGGAGCCAAGGACAGTACCACTGCGGATAATTCTCCCCGCCTTCGTTCTTGATGCGGCAGGTCCCCGGGTATCCATGAGACACAATACATGATTCTTCAGCCTGTTTTCCTGGTCTTAAGCTTTCCAATCTCGAGGGCTCATGAAATCAACGTTGCCTTGTCAAAAAGGTCAAGGTAATTTCCCTCCTTGCAATCCCCCTCTGTTTCGCCGTCTTTGTCATCTTGTTGAACTGCCATCTTGCAACTGCTGTTTCATCATGTGCTTTGCCTCGCTCTGAGTGTACTCTCAGTCTCTGCCTTTTATCTGTGTGGGGAAGCTTAAAGTAAGTCAGATGTATGTGATGGTCAGTAATTGCCTGACCATTGTATTGGAACACCTCTGGTATACGGCTCGGGTGTTAGTCTGTGTTCTCTCATAGCGGGCTGTCAGTGAGAAAGTGTTCATGTTGTAAGGGGGGGGTTTGAGTTCCTAAATATGTTATAAGGAAGGGGATACCACGTCTCACCCTCCGGTGTCCCACTCCCTGAAGACCCCTCACCCAGGTGATCTTCCCGCAGTGGTCCACTCCCAGGAACTAGATCCAAATGCGTTGGCCGTGTCCTGGCCACCTGCATGACAGATCCCCGGGGACATGTGAGTGGGACACCATCTGGTTTCTCACAGGGGGGAGTACTGGATGGTGTTGTCTATGGTGTTGAATGCAGCAGAGAGGTCAAGGAGGACTATCTATTATTTGGAGGACATCATCAGGGAGGAAGGATATCTCATGGGCAGGCAACACGTTTGTCTTGGAAGCAAGAAATGCGGCGCATTACAGGTTCAAATCCTGATCCCACGCTTAGAAGCCACTCGCTGGTATTAAGCGTGTTATAAATGAACAATAAATAAATAAAAATAAATCTATCACCTGGGTGGTGGCTGTCACAATGCTACTCTTGGGGCAGAAGCCCATTAGATTAGTCATTGAGGAGGTGTAGTTGTTCAGTTCTGGCAATTATTTTTATAGCAACTTCTTTTTCCAAGATTTTGCCTATAAACAGGTGGTTTGTAATAGGCTGGGAATTGGCCAGGCCATCTGGGTCTAGGGTTGGTGTTTTCCAAAAAGGTTGTTTAAGACCATTCTTGAGGGTGTCTGGGAATTACCTTTCTGTGAGGGAAGCATTAATGATGCTGTCGAGTGCCGAGCCCAAAAAGTGTTTAATGATGGAGGGCGGGATGATATCTTCCAAGTAGGAACTAGGTTTGTGGGAAGCAATTGTTTTTACAAGGTCTGGGGGGGGGAGGAAAGAATTTAGTCCAAAGGGGCAGTGTGCGTGCAGGGATTTGGGGGTTAACGCTCCGTAAGGTTGATTTCATGATCTGATGGGTTTTGTCTGTTTTATCAATAAAAAAAAAGTTAATTCCATCGCATTTTTCCTGAGTTGCTGGCACCCCGTGCTTGGGTGACTGTTTGGTGCCATGCTTTGCTACTTCAAAGAAAGCTATACTTCAGTTAAAGTCTGCTGCAATGTTGGTGGAGTAGTGAGCAACTATGGCCCAGTAATTGGAATCCTACGGTTGGCGTGGAGAGATTTGAGATTTCCAAGGTTCCATTTTTTTACGATACTGTTTCTCTAGGGCTCTGATTAAATGTTTGTTGATGGCAAGCTCAGGGATGTACCAGAGGGTGTTACGCTCACCTGGCTCCCACAGGGGCGTCGGTCGGACCCGGACAGCTGCGGTCTCCACCCACATGATGCGTAGTGCAGCGATGACTGACTGGATCTACCCTCCTAATCTTGTCTGCTTAACCCGTAGAAATATTCTCCTGCAAGTGGATAGATGGATTTACCCACTTGTGGATTCAAGTGATGGCACCCCCACAGTCCTCCCCAACTAATCACCTCCGAAATGCCCTCACAGAAATCTCACCTTATATTCTTGAAAGATGAGCTCTCCATCCTGCGTGGATTTGCAGGGGCGCATCGATTCCAGTTACTTCACTGGTTTGAAGGCTCGGGAGAGTTCCGGAGAGTATTGACTCTGAGGTTCCTGGTGAGGACCAGTAAGTATTAAGTTCATAGAGTTCAATATGTCCGATGTTCACTCTTGTTCCCCCCTTCCTTTCTTGTCTTGCAGCTGGCTCGTGAAAAGATGCTCTTGTGGCAGCTGGTGGCGCTCATGTAAGAGTCTGTATTACACGGCGCTGTCCGGTAAATGTTGCACGAGGAAAACGTGTTGTTTTGTCTCGCTTTACAGATGCGGCACGTGAAAATATCGAGAGTCACAAAAGGATGCCTCCGGTGGTAAATCAGGTAAGTCTATGGGGGTAAGAATTATATTTGTTGGTTCCCTCGGCTCACCTTGTGGTTTTCTTTTGTCTCCTAGGTGCCGAAGTTCGTCGATGAAATGATGGAGGCAGCGCTGACCCGAAGGATGCTGTGAAGACTGATGATTATGGCGCGGCGCTGCAGCTGAAGGTGCGGCATGTGCAGAAATGATGTTCTTTACAGGTCCAGAGACAAGATGGATCCAGAATCAGGTGTGGAATAGAAATAAGTTTGTTTTCTAACCTTGTCCCTTTCTTTCCTCTTTGTTTTAGGAGCTGCGGATTCGAAGCGGGCGTGGCAGAAGACTGGATGCAGGCTGCAGGCACGGTGAGTGTTATGCTGCTGGATGCAGAATAATGCGAAGCGTGTGTTGCTGGTCGGATGTGGTTTAAATAGCCTCAAAAGTAGTCCCAGGTAAGAAGTCCCTAGAACCACACCCGAGTAAAAAAAAATAATCCCTGTAGAAAAATAGTCCCTTTCAGGCTTCATTTTGGATTTGAGTCATTTGCAGCATGGTCTGCCTGAGGTAAGTAATAACTATGAGCCTGGCGCCTTAGGCGCCAGGACTGAACCCAGATAGCCCCTAGGTTTTACTAAATGTCTAGATGCCTACTCCCGGGGCTGATGGACTTGGTCCGGATGCCTGGGGGTAGGCATCATGACACCAGGGGGCTGTTGGTTTGGTCTTACCACGGGTCGTTTCTGGAGGGGTTTGAGTGTCAACCAGTTTCATAGCAGAGCTGTTGAATAATTCTAGGAGAGCAGTGGCAGTCCCTTTGGTGGGGAATTCTGCAGTTTGCCTTTAGCTCATTGACCAGAAAGGTTTTGTAAGACTTCCTCTGAGTTGAGGGGGTGTTCAGCCTGATTTTCATGGGCCACGGTCGAGCGGATGCGCAATAGTGGGATGGCAGCATGGTCTCACCAGTTGAGTGGAATAGGGTCCACGCAGGTGATGAGAAGGGTTGACGTAAAGACTAAGGGCCTGATTTACAAAAATGTTTTTAAATGGGAAAATCCCATTGAAACCCTTTTTGTAAATCAGGCCCCAATCCTAAGGTGCTGCTTTTGTTGTGATTGTGGGAGAGCACAATTTGCTTAAGGTACATGGATCCGGTCAGTGTGAAAAGCGTGCCTTGAGTGTGGTTCTTGGCGTAAGACTTGGGGACATTAAAACCTCTGAGAAAGACATTGTTACTGTATGCTAATTTGGCAGAGAAGACGAAGTTGATGATTTCAGCAACAAAAAAAAAGACTCACTCCTGTGAGGTGGCCTGTAGATGAGATGAAGATTATGGATTCCCTGTGAGAGGAAGGGAATTGGCAGATGAGTGATTCAAACAAGCTTGCTCTGGGAGAGGAGATGGAGCATGACAAGTCAATCCTGTGGATGATTGCCACTCCACCTCCTGCCTTCCCCGGTTGGTTGGCATGCTGGATGCTGTAGCCTGAGGATAGAGGGACATCGTAAACATAGGGGCGGATGGAGTAAACCATGTTTTGGTGATGAAGAGGGCGTAAAGGTTATTGTACGAGATAGCTTGCTCTGCAGCGTGAGCGATTGCTGAGCTATCATTGATCAGCCCGAAGGGGCATATGCATGAGGTCATGGGTGTGCAATCGGGGTGAGGGCGTAATTGATGAGGTTCGCTAGGATAGGTAGCTGGGGATGGCCAGGGCGCTTGGCCCTTTGGTCCCTCGCAAAGGTGGGGAAAGGTTCTAGAAGTAGGAGATCTATGTTGGTGTTTTTTGGCTAGTAGTAGTAAGGATTACTTTGTATCTGAAATGCATAATAGCTTGTTTGGAACTTGGCCCCATCAGGTCCGAGCAGGCACAAACAGGTGAGATTCGTGTCTTTATCCTTTATAGCCGGTCAGATAACACAGCGAGCTAAACCCTTGTGCCTGATATCTGTGCGCAGCCTGCTGAGGCAGATTCAAACTCAGCATTTCATCCTTCTGAGGTCGATAAATTGAGTACCACTCTGTGGGCTAAAAATGTCTTCTGTTATTTCAGAGCTCTGAGACCTATAGGTGTGTAGTGTTCTATACGAATTACATAATTATTTGTCCATTGTTTTACGAGGGCACCTAAGGGAGCACAAGTGAAATAGGTGGTGGTCGGAGCAACTGAGTTGCAGGACCTGGTCACATGACTAGCCACCTCCTCAATGATTTTGGGCTGCAATGTGTGAAACCTGGTGGCGGGCAGAGCAGCTGGGTGGACGGACCTGGGCACTTGACCCGCAGCCTTGTCAACGCAGTCCTATGCTCACACAACACTAAAGAAATGTTATAGGTTCTTATTGCACTGTAATCTCGATTCACAAAATACAGTGTGAAAGCAAAGTGCATTTCCCCACCACAATACTAAAGTATTGTATTTGAAATGGGCTATCCCTAGTGGCATCACCTCCCTGGTTCCCTTCCACTCCAGTGACTTAGAAATAATTCTAGAACAGTTATCGAATTGTATGAGGGGATTTTTATACTAACCTTTAAATACTTATTTAAAGCACTGAGCCAGGCTAGACCATGAATTTTCAAAGGAGCTCTGTCACCTTTTTCTTTCCTTTTGGAAAGCAGGTGTGCCCCTGTGACGAATTGGATTCTGCCTCACAGGAGGATAAGAATGAGTAGGGGTAAAATGGCCACTCACCCCTCAAACTTCTGCAAACCAAAACGCAACTCAATCATAAAGGTAAAACTGGAACAATCGAGAGATATACCTCCTTTGCCTTTTGTGGTAACGCGGGCTGAGGGAAGGCTGTACTCACAAGAGGGGTGTGACGGTGAACCAGTAGTGACCCAAACACCACGGTATCACAGCCGGAAATGAAGGGAATGTCCAATCAAGGTTTCTATGAACATATAAACACTTTAATAAAACATACCATCTGCAAGTAGATCGAAAATAGAATACTCTACTTAAACCAACCCTTAAGAAAAGAACAGAGAGGACGCAACAGACTGGCGAAAGCAGTACTCTGAGTGTGGTCCCATGAGTGGTAGGTACAGTACTACCATAAAAAGGATATTGGGTTGAAAACAGTAGTGATTGTGACCTAACCAGTGGACTGTGGATTTGTTAAGTGTCACAGTACCTGGATTCAGTTTTTGGTGGCCTGACTCATCGAATCAGGATTCAAACATTGATGTGAGCTGATCAGGCCCAGTGGGGCACATAGGATCATGCAGGCGCTGGCACCAGGCGGGTGTTGAGCAGGGGTGGGTGCTCTGTGTTGTCGAACAGCGGCGGTTTAATGAGGCAGGTCGGGGACCCATCATGAAGTGGTGATGTAGGATGTGCTGATGTCCAATCAATGATGCAGCGGTTCTCAGGCTACTTGGGCCAAGCTGTGTTTGTAACCCCTGGTTAGAGTCGACGAGTGACCCTTGAGACAAATTGAGGGATCTCGTCACTTCTCCCCAGGAGGGAGCCCCTTCCTGTGAGGCTGGAGAGGGGAGCATGGACTGCAATACCCTCCTTAGTGTAAGAGGCAAGTGGGACGTCACCGGGAGGGACTTCCACTTAGGGGAGAAGGACTCATGTTGTGGTGAGTAGCTCCCTCAAGAAGTAGAATACCAAATTCCATAAAGTATCAAGACTGGGACGAAGAAGCTACAGTAATAAATATTGGGAAATATCCATACTGTGACGAGGCAACCATAATACCAGGAACTGTGAATTACCTATACTTGTCTGAAGGAGCCATAATACCAGAAACTATGGATCACCCATACTGCGACAAGGAGAATCATAATGGATGATATTATCTGAAAGAAAAACCACATATCACTTTAAAATCCAAGAGCCAATCTTGGGTGAATAAACATAACTCCATTTAGAGACGAGCGAGAGGTAGACAGAGAGAGAAGAACACACTGACGTCACCTGGGAAAAGTCCTAAGCTTCGTGGCACAAACCAGAGAGAGCGGGAGGCCACCTATAGCGAACCAGAAAAAAACACGCTGCAACCGCGTGATTCAAATTCGCTTAGCTTTCAAAAGCATTATGCCGAAGCAAGGTAAAACAGAGCCCGAGAAAACCAGAGGGCCAGAATCCTTCTGAAGGTGCTGGCAACACTAGGAATAGGATTGTTTGGTTGGATAAGTGTACAGTCAATGTGGCCAATAACACTGACAACTGGAACCCACTGTCGGTATGGTTGAATGCCCAATAACCACGTTACCATGAAGAAACTGGAAACCACGACGAGAAAGACGCTGAAGCAGGCGACGCTTGCAATCTGTGCATCAAATGAGAGTCTACAAGGAAGGAAGCTCCCACCGACATTCTCCTACCATCCGGAAGGTACCTGGGAAAACGGGAACGCTGAGGAACACCCTCAAGAATCATTATTACAGCCAGTTAACTTGTCCCATTACAAAACTGAAATTGTTGAATTGCAAAAAAAAGGGATCCCAAGTATAATTGTTTTAAACAAACTGTTGAATGATTAAATACCAGAAGGAAAGTAGGGGCCATAAAGTTACCCTGGGAAAAGGGGAAGATAACTCGACATACTGTACAAAGTCAAAATAAGTTTGAAGAGGAAGCAGGACGTGGACAAGAGCATAGAGAAAATTGGCAATTCAATCACACATTTCGAGTATACCAGGAAGCTATAAAAGAACATGTTGCTAATCAGACAAGAAACAAGGAAGAGAATCACTAGAGGGCAAAACGTTAGATGAGAAATCAAAGGAATCCAGTTAAAGAATTAAAGAGTTTAAGGGAAACAGTTGTAATAGACTATTAGCAAGCAAGATATTTAAAGAGTGGTACTAGAAGTACTCTCAGTAGAGTGGCATCAGTTTCAAGAATCATTTTCAAGAGACTATTTTGAATCACTGACTGAAAAACTGGTATTAAAAGTGCATTCAGGAGAAGGGGGGGTCATTCTTCTGACCCAGGTTAGATTTTGTATAGTGGTAGGGTCAGTGAGGGTAGTTTTTGGACAGCAGACTTATTTGTTTGGACAATCCTGACTCACTGATGAGCACCTTAGTAAAATTGCCAGGGATCAACCATAATTATAGGCAAAGACAGGCCTTTTCCCCTTTATTTGAATACAATTCTGAACCTCAGGGCACCAGTGAGTCTGTGTCCTTCTGCCACACCACAAATGGTGCCAGGAGTGGGATATTTAGGGCCGGACATAGAGCCAACCCACACATTTGCAGAGGTATATGGCCAAACCCTTTGATGAGCTCCCACCTATTGGATAATTAGGTATAAAACCTGCCATAGTGAGAAATAAAATCCTACTCCCCTGACTGCAAGGTCACCATACGAATCCGACCCAGAAGTAGGGTTAGAAGGAATGCCCAAAGTTAGTGAGAATTCTGCTGAATAGGAGGAAGTCAGGAGTGAAGACTCTGCTACCTCAGAGTCCGACACTACCTTCAACTTCACTCTGAGTACACTTGAGAACGTCCTGTGGTGAGCCTTTCCCTGTGAGGCCAAGGAAATGAGCCTGCTCCGCAAATCCCTCCCTAGGAGTAGAGGCTATTGGGACCTCAACAGGAGAGAATCTATCCCTCTGGGGACAAGGACTCCCATTCTTATGAGGCACTCCCTAAGCAACATATCCCCAACCCACCTTCAAAAACATCCAGTAAAGAAAGATCTGTAGAACAAATCAGAATCAGTTATTGTCTTCCAAACACTCTAATTATACCTGTGAAGAAAACCAATATGGTACAGTGACGAAGAAAACCACTGGAGTATGAATCAAACAGCAAAGAAGGACTTTGACATTACGCTGTGGAAGTCCTACGGCAGCGTCATAAAACTTAGAGGCAGAAACATTGGTAGAGAGAGAACCTGCAAGTTTCAAATCGACTGTGAGAGGTACGCTGAAGAAAACCTGGACGTGCCGTGTCCAATGCTGGAGAGAAGCCTAAGTGCTGCTTCCAACATGCAGTGTCGGAAAGGAGAGGAGACGTGAGAAACCGAGGTGGACGCAAGACGTTCTGAACCTGAGTTAGAGATAAGTGGTGGCATGACTGCAAGCAAGTCGTGGTTGACCATGAGGTCCATGAACAACGCTGATGACACTTCCATTGAGTTTTTTTGGAGCTAACCGACCGAACAAAGAACAGAGAAACTCTGTGACACTACAGAAGAAACAAGAGCATACTTTACAAGCGTAGGAGAGGGTCTCTGCCTTTTAAGAACCCCAGTGACGTTATCCCTGAACAATCCAAGTAACGGGGAAAGCTGGGATGGGGTGCCAAAGATCATTACCCATTCAAGTTAAAATATCAAGAGCAAATGAAGGACAAGAGAATCAATACTGGAACCTTCAAAGTCGTCCCAGTCAGGATAGAGTGGACATTGAGTAAAGGGAAAATACAACATCTGAAATGAAAACACTTGTCTGATGAAAGGAGAGGGGCAAACAAAACTAGAATAAACCAAGAGAACAAGAAAGAAAGAAGGATGAATCGTGTGAAAGAGACAGTTGAAACCTTGAAGAACCCAATATCAGAACTGTGCGGTTTGATAAAAGTAGTTGCCAAGAGCTACCTAAAGGATACTTTATTGATCTGAACTTGGTGAAAATCCACCTCACAGGAAAAGGGAGTCATTCACCTGTGCTTTTATTGTTCTAATAATAGTAGGCTTAGGATTGGTTGGTTTGGACAGTGGACTGATATTGATTTGGAGACTCACTGACAAGCACCTTAGTTAGTTATGTTAGGTGGGTAACAACCTTAGTATAGGGAAAGATAGGAGTTTTTATCTTTCCTTTAATATCAGCAGTGGAATCGAAAATTAGAATTTGTTCTTCTTTTGACCCACCACAGTATGTCATTTTCATGTGACTAAATGGTATTCAGTGTGCATTTGTTCTGCATGTAAAGTATGGCAGAGCATTCAACTGTAGACAGTTGCCCTAGGGGTTGAAGAACTAATTCTAATAACCAGTCCCCCTCTTACACTGAAACCCATGGAATACAGCAGAGTCCCACGGAAAATTCGGTCCAGCTGACAGTCATTGACAGAGCAGTCATCTTTGCGCATGAACACAATCCTATGCATGATTTTTATAATGTTTTAAACTAGTCATCTCTGCTAGAAATTGAATAGCCGCCTAATTCGAATTACTATTTGCATGCAATGTAATGCTCTTTTTATTTTCATGTTTGCACAGACTCCAGTCTTCCGAGGGGTCTTCCAACCAAGAGCGCTTCAAATCCATAACAATGGCAGTAGGCGGTATACCAATATCAAAAAAACATGTTTTCAGGAATGAAACAAGCAGTGAGGTTTTGACAGGTTTAACTGGAATGCTAACAGAAACCAGCATTGCCAAAGCATGTTTTTCAATATATATAAACAGTAATGCATTCCCTATTTTAAGGTTGTGTATGGAAAACTCATTGTGTCAGACTTCTATTTATTTTTAAATTTCTTTATTGGTATTATAAGCATATACAGGGGCGATATAGGAGTAAGTGTCAATTACAGTATATGCAAATGTATGATAAGTCCAGTTATTAATAAATAGAGAAAATATAGGCAATTACTTTTCAAACCAAATAAAACAAAAAACAAGAAAACACCAATAATGGTCTCCACTGTTCAAGCCAACATTATTTGAGGGGGGGCTCTCGGGGATAGTGACATGAGAGGTGGGGCTGAAGACCTTGTAGCGGCGATGTTGAGGGGTTGGTGAGGAAGGTGGATCATTGAGCAATCAAAGCGTAAGGGAAGAGCCGTTCAGGGAGGCTTATCATTGGGGGGATGGAGCAGGGCCCATTAGAGGGTCTTCCAAGCTTCAAATGCACGACTTGCATCGTCGGGGGATCTGGCAATACCTTCTTCCCAGGCTACAGTCTCTGCCTCTACCCAGCGTTCAAGCTCGCTGCGCCATACTCGAGATCGAGGGCCATCTGGTCTCTTCCAGGCCATAGCAATAGTTCTTTTGGTGAGGATGCAAGCCAGGTCCATAAGCTTTGTAATGTGCTTGATTTTAGCGAGTCTGGGGTAAGTTCCAAGTAGGCATTCTTTGGGGGTCCAATCACATATAGACATGCCAGCTTCTTTGCAGGTTTTCTCGACGTCAGCCCATAGGTGTCGGGCCTTGATGCATTCCCAAAACATGTGTGTTAAGTCGGCTTTATCTCTGTTGCACCATGGGCAACTGTGCTGGGGATGGTCGTAGATCTTGGCAATTCTATGCGGGGTGAGGTAAGAGCGATACAGAACGTTAAGCTGGATTAGTCTGAATCTGGAGTTCCTGGAAACTTCTCTGGGGAACGAAAGTGCTCTCTCCCATTCAGCGGCAGTCAATTCCTGTCGTAGGTCTTTGTCCCATTTGAGTTTTAGTTCTGGGCTGCGGGGGTTGGGCCTATCCATGAGAAGTTTGTATATTTGGGACACTGGCCTCCATCCATCGCCAAGGCTGTATAGAAGTGCCATAAAGGGATTGGTCTCGGGTTCTTCGGGCCACATGGCCCATTTGGTTTGCGCTATTTTACGGATCCGTAGGTACCAAAGGAATTGGCCAGTGGGTATATCCTCTATTAGTTGCAAGGAGGTAAAGTCGCGGAAGGTGCCCTCATCGTGCAGGTCGCCCCAGGTGTACACTCCTAGTCTTTCCCAAAGTCGGATAGTCGCTAGGTCGACGCTGTTTTGGCATAAGTCAGCAAAGAGCGGGATGTCGGGGGTGTATGCATTCTTCAAGCTGAGGAGCGACTTTGTTCTGTGCCATATTTGTTTCCCCAGGGTAACCAAGAAGGGAGTTTCGGCTGAAAGATGCTGGGGGGCCCAGACGATTTCCTTCAGTTGGATTGGGGCTATAGTGTACTGTAGAAGTGACGTTTCTGAAGTGTTGTCATCGGCCAGCCATTTGGCTACGAAGCTGAGCTGGGCAGCCAAGTAGTACTTCTCAAGGTCTGGTAGTTGGATGCCCCCCTGGCGGTATGGGAGGGTCAGTGTGGAAAACGCCACCTTGTGCCTGCCCTTGCCCCATAGGAAGTCCTTGAGGAGTGACTCCAGTAATCGAAAGAAGGAAGCCTTGATGTAGTAGAACACGTTCTGGAACCCATAGAGGAATCTGGGGAGTACTATCATTTTGACGATAGACGCCCTTCCCATCATAGATAGTGGGAGTCGAGACCAGAACCCAATTGACTTGCGCAGGGGGGGCAATGCTGCCGCTGTGTTGTGTTCATGCATGAGTTCGGGTGTGTGGTATATATTGACTCCTAAGTAGCGGAACGTGTTGGGGTGCGAGTCCACTGCCAGTGGAGGTAGATCGCCTGGGTGTGTTCCTCTCAGGCCGCCCAGGGTGAAGAGGCAGGATTTGCTACTGTTGAATTGTATCCCCGATACCCTAGCAAAATTCCCAAGGACGTCCAATATGGTCGGAACGTTTAGGTGCGGGTCACTTATGTAGAGGAGGACATCGTCTGCATATAAGGATACTATGCGGTCTGTGCCGTCTAGACGGATGCCAGCATCAAAGAATTGCTTTCGGAAGAAGATGGCAATGGGTTCAAGTCCGAGAACATAGAGCATGGGGGAGAGAGGGCAACCCTGCCTGGTGCCCCTTTGAATGTCCCATGCAGCGGAAATATGCCGACCAGTTTTCACTCGGGCCCTTGGTTTGGTGTACAGGACTTCGATCCATTTGATGAACCTCTCTCCAAAGCCAAATTCTCGGAGCGTCGCCAACAGCCACTCCCAATAAATGGAGTCAAACGCCTTGATGGCGTCCAGGGAGAGCAGTGCGTAGGAGCCAGAGCCCGGGTTAGTCCGGGATATAACATGTTGGAGCCTGCGGAGGTTAGCGGTGGTGTTGCGACCTGGTATAAAGCCATTTTGATCAGGATGCACCACGTCTCCTATAGCCCTGGAGAGCCTCCTAGCTAGGATCGTTGTCAGGATCTTAACGTCATAGTTGAGCATAGCAAGTGGGCGGTAAGAATTACATTCATCGACGGGCTTGTTCGGCTTTAGCATTGGGATTACCAATGTTTCACGCATGCTCCCGGGGAGGATATCGCATTCAAAGGCTTCCTGGAAAACTCATGCAGTAACGGGGTTATCTCGGGTTCATAGGCCTTGTAAAATTCAGTGGGTAGCCCATTGCTGCCGGGGGCCTTGCCAGTGGCTAGGGAATTGATTGCTTCCGTTATGTCTTCTTTGGTGATGTCAGCCTCCAAAGTGTCTGTGTGCTTGCGATAGTTTAGGCAGGCCAATCTCGTCTAGTGTATCTGAAATCTCGCTTGGAGACACCCGGTTGTCGTGGGAATATAGGTTGGCATAGAATTGGCTGAACGTGTCGTTGATGCCCTGTTGGGTATGAAGTGGTGTTCCATCTGCGCCTTTCAAGGATGTGTTTGGGTGTCTGGGGTGCTCTCTTCTGCATAGCCAGGCCAGTAGTCTACCAGGTTTGTCAGCTTGGGCGTGAGTCCTGTTAGTCCTAGTGGTGTAATCAAACTTGGCCAGCCTGTCCCAAGCCACCTTGCATTCTGTTCTAGCATGTTTAAGTTCTTCTTCCAGCTGCAGCGGAGCGCCAGTTCCAGATTCCATCCTTTCAATGTCGTTTTCCAGCCGTTCAAGTTCGGTTCTGAGATGCTTCTTTATACCCCCAGCTTTTGCTATGATTTCTCCACGTGTCACAACCTTCAAGGCCTCCCAGACTGTGCCTAGGCGATCCACGCTGTCCTTGTTTTCCAATATGTAATTAACAATAGTTTCCCTGAGGTCTTCTTTGAATGCTGGGTCTCTCAGCGCTTCTGTGGGCATCCTCCACGTGGGTATAGGCGGTCTGGGACCTGTGGGGCTCAATTCCATCAGCAAAGGGGAATGGTCAGAAATGGTTTGCCCCAAGTATTTGGTTGTGTTGATGTGAGGGAGGTTCTCTCTGCCGGTGAAGATGTAATCAATCCAGATAGTGTGGGGAGGAGAAGAAAGAGTAGGCCTGGGCGTTGGGGTGCTGCTTGCGCCAGATGTCTATTAAGTCCAGGCGATTTAGCATGGAATAAGTGCAGCGGTGGATGCTGGGGAGCCCCCGGGGAGAGGGATGGATCTGTCAAGATCAGGGTTACAGACGCAGTTAAAATCGCCCCCCCAAATGAAGAGACCATCTCTGTAATGTGTGATCTTGGCATAGAGTCGATCTAGGTGTGCAGGTATGTCACTGTTAGGCAAGTACGTATTTACGATGCAGATTTCTGTTTGTTCGATGTGGCCCCACATGATTTACATACCTTCCGTCTGGGTCTATGTCGGCTTTGTTGAGTTGGAAGGGGATTTGGGGGCTTATCCATGTGAACACCCCTCTGGCGTATCTAGAGTACGAGGATCCGAACCCTTGTCCTCCCCAGTGAGTTTGGAGCGTTGCAGTGGATTCTCCGGTTAGATGGGTTTCCTGCAGGAGTGCCAGGCCCACCCCTTTCCTGCTGAGATAAGATTTGATTCTGTTGCGGCAAAGGTAAGTGCCCAGCCCTCTCACGTTCCAGGTGACTATCTTAATGTTTGTGGCCATGGAGCTAGAAGGCAAAGTTCAAGCACCTGGTCTGGGATAGAACGGTCCCCCTTTGTGTTGGGACCGAGTTTAGGACGCCACCCCTCGTTGCTGGCTAAGTTCGGCTTGTATTCCATTTCTTCTCGTGATTCCGGTAACTGGATTGCTGGTGAACAGGGAGACTTGTCAACTTCTACAACTTCCACACGAACAGGTGGATAAACAACATGAGACAACTGAGAACATTCCTCAGCAGTTGCTCCAGGAGGGCAACGCTCGAGAGCTTCTGCTTCTTCTTGACCTATCCGGGTCATAAGATGCAGATTTCGTGCTGGCAACAGGCCGGCACTGGTATCGGTGGGAAGGGTGATGACGGAGCTGATGTGAGATCGTCAGAGCTCCCGTCTGTTGTACCGCAGATTCTGTTTGAGTAGTGGAGGATCCGCTAGGTGCAACCATTCAAGAACATGGCTAGGTACATTTTTAGTCATGGGGTTTATGGTTCGTACGTGGGACTTTAGGATCAGGTGGGGTTTCGTCGCCTTTGGCTAGATTATTATGCTCCAGCCACATGTTAGCTGCGGCTGGGGATTCTAGGAAGATCGCTCGCCCTTTATGGAGTATCTTGAGGCGAGAGGGGTATAAGAGCATATATTTGAGGTTGAGTTTGCGTAGCCTGGCTTTGATGGGTATGAACGAGTTTCTGGCACGTTGTACGTTAGGGGTGTAGTCGGAATACATGACTATTTTGGAGTCATTTCTCTTGATCTCTCCCCCCTCTCTCGAAAATGTAAGTATCGTTTCCCTGTCCCGGAAGTTTACGATCTTAGCGATCATTGGGCGAGGGAGAGAGCCGGGTGGGGGTCTCCTTTGGAGCGATCGGTGGGCTCTTTCAACTGAGAATCCTTGCGTGAGGTTGCCAGGACCAATCTCTTGAAGTAGCATGGACTACACATATTCTGTGGGGTCTGATCCCTCTGATTCTTCCGGTATTCCAAGGATACGAATATTATTTCGGCGAGCCCTGCCTTCCGCTTCCTCTCATCTTGCTTCTAGGCGTGCCACCGGTTTTTCCAGCTCATTTACTTTGGTTTTCAGGTCCGTGGTTACCTCAGTGGTGTCCTGAAGGTTTGCCTCCACCTTGTTCACTCTTTCTGTGAGGTTGCGGGCGTCCTGACGTATGAGCTGCGTTTCAGCCTTGAATTCTCCTATTTTAGTTTCAATAAATGCCTGGAGTGCCGCAATAGCTTGCAATACCTGGGTGTTCTGGGGGTCGGCTCCAAGCGGGGGTGGATCTGTTTGCGTGGTGATTTCATGTTGGAGTTGTTGTTTGGGCTTTGTGCCAGCAAGAGTCCATGATGGAGGCAGATTTGTTTTTGTGCCTTGGGGTTGCCATCTCGTGATGTGTGGATGGGAGTGTGGCAAGGAGCTTTTGCAAACCCGCTGTGCGTCTGGACAGCCCCTGCAAGGTGCGGTGTGCTCCGGTTTTTACCCTGCAGCAGTGAGCCTTGCCCCAGTGCCAGGTCAGGCGGTGTAGGCGCTAGGGGTTAATAGCTCATGATATTCCAGGTTACCACAGTACCTTAGGGCCAAGCTATCAATGCCTGTGGGGGGCACTGCTTTGACCTCCCCAGGGATTGGCTTATCGAGGTGGGAGAGCTGTAATTCCTGCTCTGCCCGGACACCTGGATACGATAGTGCCCCCGGGGCCCTCTGGTTCAGAATTCAAGATCCGCTGGCGGGCGACACAAGCAGAGGGCTCCGGGAGTGGGTGTTCTGGATCAGGGCCCCAACTACGTGGCTTCCCCGTATTAGAGTGTCACCTGAGATCAAAAGCAGCAGTCCCCCTGATGGTGCAGCTTCCTTTGTGTCCCGGGGGTGCCTCGGCGTCTTGTGCGCCCTCCTTGCCCAGGAAGGCCCTTCTCCCACCTGGGTCGGGATCAGATGTCGGTCCGTTGCTGCAGCGGGACTCCCGGGGCTCACGTACAGGGTCTAGGAGGCTCCGATCTCCTCCAGGTCAACCCTGTAGCTGCTCGGGACACCACGGGCAGCCTGTGGGAAAATTATTGCGTAGCTTCGGGGTGAAGTGCCCCCGTAGTGTTCAGTGCCGCTCGATTCAGCCACCAACTTCCCGAGTCCGTTATCAGCCAAGTGGGGGGGGTCCCGCCGGGCGGAGGGCCGCTTTCTGGGGTGCGTGTTGTCCTCAGTCCACGGTAGTGCGCCCTCAGCCCTCCGCCACCAATGACCCCGCGTTCATCAGGGTGTCTGTGTGCGCTTCTCCATACGTCTGTGTGCCCGTTCCTTGCTTCTCGCTCGCCAACCAGGCCCCCAGGTCGAACGGGCGCTGCCGCAGGCCGCCGATGCAATGCCTCTTGCCTCAGTCCACTCGCTCTATCGGCCCCCGTCGGCTCAGCCGCAGGCCTCCGCTTTGGTGCGGCGAGTTGGGGAAGGGGACGGGGGGGAAGCCCTGGCGGGACCGGCGCCCAACTGCAGTTCCCCTGGTCTCCGTCTCCAAAGTTCGTCTCCAAAGTTCGATATGCGTTTCACACGAGAGAGACCGGGGCCTGCCGTCTAGATGAGCTCCTCCCCCACAGTGGTCTTCCCTCGCACTCTGGCCGCCATTTCCTTTGCACCCCGGGGGTTCGTTATCAGGTCCCGTTAAGGTGGATGCCAGCTCCGATTTTCTGCGGATCTTCGCTCAAATGAAGGAGTGGCGCTTGTGCCGTGTAGCGCTGCTATTTTCTGCCAGAATGGTTGCCGTTATTAGCGAGTTAGAGGATCAATGCAGGATCAAGACAGGAGCTCGGCTCTTTCACAGCTTCACTCCATGAGCTCCGGCCACGCCCCTTTGTGTCAGACTTCTATATGCATTTATAAAGATATCACTTATATTTCAGACACATTATTTTGCATATTCTGAATGACATATCTGAATGACATACCCTGCAAGCTTACTTACCTTGTACAATTTGATCGTGCACTGTAATGCTTCATTAAATACACACTTCAACATTTTGATTCAAAATAGTACAGATGAATGCATTGCAATTTTTCCAGGTGGTGTAAAACTAGTGCTGACATCCTGGGCTTTCTCTCACTCTTCTCTCTACTATTTATAGGGAGTAATGTTATTAGTGATTACATGGAATGCTGCTTTACATTTTGCAGATCTGTTATTGGAGATCTGTAAATATATATGATAAGATATAATATAAATCATTTATAACGCGCCAGTACACAAGTGTTTCTAGGCGTGACAAGACCAGTAAGAGAGGACAGAAGGAGGACAAAACAATGATTTTACTAGGCCTTGTGTTGCATGTGGTAAGGTAACATTTTTCATAAACGCACAGACCTCTATTTTGAAGTGGGGCTTTTAGCATTTCCTTTCGCTACTTCAAAGTTGGTGAAACCCAGTATTTGGGCTTTCTCGCATTTTTGGATATATAGGTCCATGAACATTCATTTTATTGTAAAATCTGTTTCATATGTTGGGTGCTGTCCATTACATGCGATAACATTTATCTGGTCAATATTTCTCAACACAGTTGAATAAAATGCACAACATTTGAAAGAAGCAGTGTAGCTTTTCATTGTCTTGCGCTTTAGTTGAATATTTTCAGATTTCTTTTACCTCCAATGGCAGCTTATCTGGAGTAGAAAGAGAAGATATTTTCATACAAACAAAAGCTCAGCACTATAGAAAGTGTGCCATCAACTGGGCTCACATACCATCCCCCAGTAGCCATTTAACTAATTTATTTTCCTTGTGTTAGGCATAGCCGACACAAGAATCAAACCAGTCATAGGCCATATCAGATGTAGTTTGGCTTAATGAGGAGGAAAACCAAGACTGGACCTGACCGAAACCCTCCATGGCTAAGGTTAACTCACCATAAAGGTAAGATTTTTAATGCAAGGTCCTTCTCCAGAATGCCTCTCCGGGAACTAGGTGGATTTGTTTTCGTCGAACCCAACACTACCACCAGTACTATGTATTTCTCTCAATAGTGATATGTACATGCAATTCCAGCCTCTGTCTCTCTTTTTGAAATCTGATTTCGCAAAAACTGCATCAGCTCCAAAAGTGTTACTCCAGGTTCCTCCATCTGTCTGACACTGATATAATTTGTATTTCTTTTAACATAAACTTCTTCCTTCTTACCTTTTGGAACTTGTTCCATTGACTATTCCCCTAAGTATCATTGCTTATTGTTTTGTTGCCTTGTTTCCACCCTCCTTGGTGCCTCACTACACTATGTCTTCCAAGCTTCTCCTTTTGCCCTGTGGCGCAGTGGGTGTTGGACACAGATGGTCTTGCTCTGTATTCCGTGATGGAATAGTATTTCGAGGGGATTGGGACCTCCGACGTATTCCATATCTATGACAGGTAATCACCACAGCTGTGCTGCTTCGGAAACTTTTTTCTGCGTCGATGCGCCGCCGTCGAGGACCTCCTCCGACGTCATCCGATGTGATAAGTAGGACGCACGACGCCCGTAGCCTCAGTTCCGGTTTTTCCGCGAACGTGTTGCTTCGTTAATCTCGGTTACGCCTCGACTCTTTGGAGTTCTGTTCTTCTCGGTTCTTCGAACCTGTTCATTTTTGTGAGTAAATCCTTTGTGTGAAGATGTCTTCTACTTCGTCTTCGACCCCGCGTCCGGGCTTCAAGAAGTGCAGGGAGTGTGGGTCCAAGATGTCTCGCACGACGCCTGCTTTTGGTGCCTCGGGGAGGCCCACGACACGGATGACTATCGACTGCCAGTCGCTCACGTCCAAAGCCTTACGGGAACGTAAGAAGAAGTTGTCAGTAGGTCGGGTGTCCAAGCCCTGGAAGTCAAAGTCTGCGGGGCTTTCGACGGATGATTCGAGAGGTGACTCTCCGCGTCGTCGTCGGAAGTCTCGTGGGTCTCCTTCTAGGAGTCGGTCTCGCCACTCCTTGGCCTCTTCGAGGCATTCTCGGAAGCGTACAGCGGTCGTCTTCCAGGTCCTCTTCTGAGGACTCTGCCTGGCACGTCGCTTACCCCACCAGCCGTGCGACGCCAGAGGAATGGGCTTCCTTCGGGAAGAAAATGCTGGCGATTCTCAAGTCGCAGGGTACTAAGCCGAGTGGGGTCGGCCGTGAGAGGTCGAGAGACACCGCTCGTAAGAGTGGTCGGCACGAGTCACGGGAGAGGTCCCGTTTAGACAAGGGGACTCGTTCTCGACGTACCCGTTCCAGGTCCCGGTCTTTGACGCGTTTGAGACCGTGTGCACCTGTGATGTCTTCGAGGAAGACATCGACACCTGAGGCGTCGAGGGCGTCGACAGGCTTTCTCGAGGCTCCGAGGAAGTGTCGAAGCCGTCGACGCTCAGGTCGTCGAAGGACACGCTCGTAGCTCCGGCTTCGAGGACTTTGTCGACGCCGTCGATGCTGGCGGCGCTGCATCTGACGTCGACCCCAATTTACTCTATGTCGACGCCGATCCTCTCAGCGCCGATGCCTGTTCTCTCGGCGCCGGCGCCGATTCACTCGACGCCTTTCGAGGCCACGGTGTCGGAGGTACCCCGTGGCACGGCGGAACCCCCTAGGAAGGCTCTGGTTAACAGCAAGCACTCTCGGGTGCCTTCTTTTCACCACCTGGAATATATTTCGGTGGTGGATGAGGATTCTGATGGCCTGGTTCTTAGTCAGGTTCCAGATGAGATGGTCTCGGGCCATAGCCAATTTGACGATTTGAGGCAGTCAATGCATGATGCCAGTGGACTGGACACCTCTCTGGAGGTGGAGTTTTGTAGGCCTGAACCTGGCTCTCATGCCGATTCCTCGTACCGGCACCTTATGGCTAGGGTCTCCGAGTACTTGGGATGGTCTGCTCCCCCAGGGGAGTTTGTGCAGGATGATCTCACGGACATCCTTGATGTTGGTCCCCCTACTGACCCGGTACTGCCGTTTCATATGGCTCTACAGAGAAGGGCGGCGGCGACTTGGACTGCTCCGGAGAGTCTCCCGGCGGTGGGCAGGTCCTTGTCGCGAAAATACCACCCAGCCAGTAGCGACCCCTGCTACTTGACCAGGCACCCCACTTCGGAGAGTTTGGTGGTGCAGGCGGCCACGGCCCCGGCAAAGCAGGCGTCGTACCCTACCATCCCTCCTGATAGGGACGACAAACGTTTTGATGGCTGGGCGAAGAAAGTGTTTTCTTCAGGTGGTATGGCGCTTCAGGTGGCCAACTCCATTTGTGCCTTGTCTCGTTTCACACACACTCTGTGGAACTGTGTTGCGTTAGCGGCTGAACATATTCCCGAAGCGGACGAACGGGATGGTTTCCTTGCTATGGTCCAGGATGGTAAGGATGCCATGTGTGAGTCCGTTCAGTCGGGTTTGGACATGGCTGAATGCGTCAGCAGGTCCATGGCGGCGAGCACCGTGATACGCAGGTTTGCGTGGTTGCGGAAGTCGGGGTTTGCTCCTGATGTGCAGTCCCGGCTCCTCAACATGCCCTTTGACGGTGAACACCTTTTTGGCAGCAAGGCTGACGAGAGCCTTGAGAGGTTGCAGACCTCCAAAGCTGCAGCGAAGTCGTTGGGCGCTGCAGTTCGCCAACCTCCGCCTTTTCGTCCTAGGGGACAGCAATGGAGGGGTGGTTCCTTTCGCTATTACTTGTCCTTCAGTAAAGCGAGAGGAGCTGGCAGTCAAAGAGGCCAACGCAGGAGTACCAGAGGTGGACGACCGGGTACCCGTGGTGCCAAGGCCGCTCGGGCAGTTGCCTCTTTGCCCTCAGGTAACGCCGCAGCCGCTACCACTCAGTCATGAAGCCATGTCGCATGGTTCGCCGGTTGGGGGAAGGCTGGCGCAGCATCTTGTAGAGTGGCGTGCCATTACTTCAGATGTGTGGGTTCTGGAGATCATAACCCACGGCTACTGTCTTCCCTTTCGGCAGAGGCCTCACGACAATCCACCGGGGAACCTCTCTTTGCAGAGTCCGGATCCGCTCCTTGCGCAGGAAATTCAAGCCCTGCTGGAGAAAGGCACCATAGAACTGGTGCCTGTAGCGGAGAGGAACAAGGGATGGTATTCCCCTTATTTTTTGATTTCAAAGAAGACTGGGGATTCAGACCCATCATGGACTTGCGCAGTTTGAACAAACTCCTCAGGAAGGACAAGTTCAAGATGGTTACTCTCTCTCTCTCAAGTCCTCCAGGCCCTTCAGCTTCAGGACTGGTTGGTGTCTCTCGACCTCAAGGATGCTTACTTCCATGTGCCGATCCATCCCAAGCACAAGAAGTACCTGAGGTTCGCGGTTGGCGACTCGCACTTTCAGTTTCGGGTCCTTCCGTTCGGATTGACCTCCGCCCGAGGGTTTTCACCAAGCTCATGGTGGTGATGGCAGCGCATCTCGGCAGGGGGGGGATTCACGTCTACCCCTACCTGGACGATTGGTTGATCAGGGGGAGCTCTCCCGAGCAAGTCCTGGATCATCTGTCCGTCACCTGCCACTCCCTTCACAGGCTGGGCTTCTCTTTCAATTTAAAGAAGTCCTATTTGACGCCAACACAGCGGCTCCAGCACATCGGAGCAGTGCTCAACACTTCCCTGGGCAGTGTTTTCCTCCCCAGGTGAGGGCTCTTCACATTCAGCAGATGGTGCACAAGTTTCAGCATGCCCAGACGCTCCCAGCGTTCGAGTTCTTGAGGTTGCTCGGCCTCATGGCATCCTGCATTCTTCTGGTGCCAGAGGCTCGCCTGCGGATGAGCTCTTTGCAGTGGGCACTGTTAGGGAGAATTCTCTGTTTAGGCTGAATTTCCCTACCTAGTGAGTCCCCCAGCAGCTTTGCTGGATTTCTGGGGTTTCTTTTTTTCTCCTGCCAAGAGTGAGACTCTTTTACCCTCACTCTTGGGCATGTTGAAGTGTGTTTTCTTGGTTAAACCTTGTGTTGAATGGGCTATGCGGTCTTTTACTCCATAGGGCCTTATGTATTTTTGTAATGTGGGTTACACAGCACCCTCTGTGCCGTGACCCAGGGGTGTCCTAGGGACTCCCCAACATAGACTCCATACCCTGGGACTGACTACTGTCTCCCAGGGCATGTAAAGTCACCAAAGACTTTGCTAGTCTTGAATCCTGAACAGAACCAGTACAAACCATCATATTGTGGACGTACTGGCTGGGGCAATTCGATTGCCCCAGGGTCTGTTAGTCGAGGGGGCACGTCTCCGTCCCCCCTGATCGAGTTTTGGCTGGTGGCAGTGGAAACTACTTTTTATATTCGACCGCGAATATTTCCCTATGGGATTTCCCATTGTTTTAGGCTAACACATTTAATTATTTATTTACGGTAGCCTTAAACATACCGCCGGTTTATATATTTATTATTATAACTCCGGTTGGGACTTTTTGCCAAAACTTGGTTCTAAAATGGCGTTGGCGTTCGCCTCTGTAACTCTGACCCAAAGTGGAGCCCTTTGTTCCACTTTTGGCGGGCTTCTCCACAGAAGCCCTCCAAAGTGGTGCCACTCTGTCTGGCGTACTTAGGAGGGGTGGAGGGGGATTTAGGCACCCTGGACTGAGTTACCTTGGTAACTCAAGTCGCACTCCGTCCTGATTGGCCCAAGTGGTGAGCCGGCCGGCTCACCACTTAGCATGTTTGAGTGACAGCTAGGCTGGGTGAATGGGGGTTTGCTGCATAAAAGCAGGGCTTTGGGGACTGGAACTTCAGAAGTCGCCACAGGACCAAGAATCCGACGAGGGAAGAGCTGAGCCGACCTGCTTCGACGACACCACCCGGTGGAGCCCTGCTGAACCGTCTCACCACTTTTTCCAACGACCGAGGAGAACTCTTAACGGAGTGGCTCCTTCCCTTGACTGGTGGGGACAACCAGTTTTCACCTTCTTTCCGCTTCTCGAGGTATCTCGTGGCCGCCTTGCCCGTGCCAAGCACCCCGGCAACCGGAATACCACACTTTTACCCCTAACCACGAAAGTCGGTACAACCCTTTAACCGGAGGACTCCGCGGCTGGTTTCTTCCCGGGCAGTGCAACGACCTTCTTCTTCTGCTCTTCAGCGAGAACTTCTTCTCCCCTGACCGACGTCGAGCCTTGCTGCCACTGCCTGGAACAACTGCCACCGCTGGAGGATCCTTTCCGCTTAAGGTACCGTGTTCCGCCTGGCTTCCCTTGCCACCGACTGTACGGGGTAGATTTAGCCCCCGGCTTTCGAACCTGGGAGTGCCTGGGACACCCTGGCTAAACTTTCTAAGCCACTCTAAACTCTTTCTAACTCTTTGCAAGACTTTGAATCCCTAATAACAGTGTGATCTTGGGCACATTTTCGCTCCGGCTACTCTAAGAGTGGGCCCTGCCTAGTGACTTTTGCTCACCTGTGACTTGGTACTTCTTTGAGCCTATTGCAAGTGTTCTGGACCTTAGAGTGGTGTGTTTAACCTATTTCTGTTTCTTTTTATCCCTTTCTTGAATCTACTAGAGTGTCATCTAACGTTAAGCACTCACCTCTGTTCGAATTATGTGGTGTTAACCTAGAGTTGTCTAGATAGGAGTAAGGGTTGAAACTGCTTTCATTATAACTGTGTTTGAAGTGTTTTTACTATATTTTGCTAGAGTGATTTCAACTTATGTGTGTTTAATAAATAAATAACTATATACTTTTGAAACCAAGCTCTGGTCAGTGTTTGCTTGTGCTATTGTATTTGAGTACCTATTGTGTATACTTTGCATACTGCCTAACTCTTCTTGAGGGAAGTCTGACTGCTCAGCCACAGCTACCAGGTAAATCTGGGTGGTGCGGACTGCTACCAAGTGGGTTTACTGCTATACCTGTAGTCTTAAATCTTTTGCAGTGTTCCCTAAGGGAACTGCACAGGTTTCTGCCTAACAGGCACTCAAGATGCAATGGTCGCAGTCCTCCGGCAGGATGTCGGACCCGGTTCAGGCGCCGCCCTCGGTCGCCCAGGACCTTCTGTGGTGGGCCGTCAAAGGCAACTTGATGAAGGGGGCTCCATTTTGGCTTCCCTGGCCGGAGGTGACGATCGTGACGGATGCATCCCTCACGGGATGGGGGAGCTCATGCCAACGAGCTGACAGTCAGCGGTCGTTGGTCTCCGCCGGAGTCCAGACTCCATATCAATCTGTTGGAGCTGAGGGCCGTCAGGCTAGCCGTGAAGGCTTTTCTGCTGTCTGTGCGAGGAAAGAATGTCCTGATCCTGACGGACAACACAGTGGCCATGCACTACCTCAACAGAAAGGGGGAGGCAGGGTCACTTCCTCTGTGCAGGGAGGCGATGCAGCTCGAGTTCTGGGCCATCCAGCAGGAAGTTTCGATCTCGGCAGTTCATCTGGCCGGAGATGAAAACGTGACAGCGGACGCTCTGAGCAGGCAGAGCACGATCTCTCACGAGTGGGAGTTGGCTCAGGAGATTCTCCTGGAGATCTTCGCCGTTTGGGGGACCCCTCAAGTGGATCTCTTCTCCTCCAGTGTCAACCGGAAGTGCGAGAGGTTCTGCTCGCGGGAATTTCCTCCAAAAGGAGCCTTAGGAGACGCGTTTGTGGTGGAGTGGTCATTCCCGCTGCTGTACGCGTTTCCTCCAGTCCCTGTCATCCCGCTAGTGCTGCGGAGGTTACGGAAGTTCGGTTCCTGGATGATCCTCATTGCTCCGGCGTGGGCTCGGAGGACGTGGTACCCGGACCTTCTCGACTTGTTATCTGCCCTCCACGTCGTCTTCCCTACCGAGACGATCTGCTCTCACGGGAGGGAGTTCAGGTTCTCCATCCAGAGGTCAGATCCCTCAAACTTCACGCTTGGCTTCTGAAAGGTTGAGGTATAAGGATTGGGACCTCCCTGAAGACGTGATGAAGGTGTTGCTCTCGGCCCGACGGCCAGCAATAAATTCTCTGTACCGTTGCCGTTCTGCGGCTGGTGCAGAGTTCAGAATGTGGATCCTTTTGCATGTGACATCCCCATGGTTCTGTCCTTTTTACTTTCTTTGGCCCACAGCGGCTTGCAAGTGGGTACCATTAAAGGTTACCTGGCGGCGCTGTCCATCTTTAAGCGCTCATCTGAAGAGTGTTCCTACTTTAAAATCCCTTTGATTTCACAGTTTCTGAAAGGGCTCACTAATCTGTTCCCTCCGTCACCTTTCCTGGTGCCCGGTTGGGATTTAAATATTGTTGTTAAGTTTCTTATGGGTGCTCCGTTTGAGCCTTTACATTCTTGCCCTTTGAGGCTGTTAACTGTTTTTTTAGTTGCGGTTACTTCCGCTCGCAGACTGAGTGAGTTACAGGCACTTTCAGTTAAGCCACCCTTCACTGTATTTCACAAGGACAGGGTTGTCCTTAGAGTGCGTCCTTCTTTTCTTCCGAAGGTGTTTTCGGAATTTCATTTGAGCCAGAAGGTTGTTCTTCCGGCATTCTATCCTCCTCCACATCCTGGTAAGGAAGAGGAGAGGCTCCATAGGCTTGATCCTAGGAGAGCTTTAGGCTTTTATGTTTCACGCATGTCCCGGGTCAGAGTGGACGATCAACTCTTTATTGGTTACGCTGGTAAGCGTTTGGGACAAGCTGTGACGAAACAGACTTTGTCTCGCTGGATTATTTTGGCCATCTCGGAGTGTTACCGCTTGGCGGGGCAAGGACCCACCGGCTGGCTTGCGGTCCCATTCTACCAGGGGTATGGCTGCATCTACTGCCCTGCAGAAGGGTGTTCCTATTCGCAACATCTGTGATGCAGCCACCTGGGCTTCAGTACATATATTTGTACGTCACTATTCCCTCGATTCCATCCGAGGACAGGATCTGGCCTTTGGCAAGGTGGTCCTTTGCTCTGCTATTTGATTGGCAATTCTAAATTTTGAGTCTAAATTCTTTCCCTCCTCCTTGCTCTGGTACTGCTTTGGGAGTCTGTCATAGATATGGAATACGTCGGAGGACCCAATCCCCTCGAAGAACAAGTTACATTCTTACCTGGTAACGTTCTTTCGATGGGATGGTCCGACGACTTATTCCATATCGCTCCCTCCCTACCTTCCCCGCTGCAGAATTTCTTTTGCGATTGCAGCTTACGTTCCGCAAGGCTTTGTGTCTGACTGACAGTAGACTAATGTCACACGTTCTGGGGGAAAAAAACTACCAACTGAGGCTACGGGCGTCGTGCGTCCTACTTATCACATCGGATGACGTCGGACGTCGGAGGAGGTCCTCGACGGCGGCGCATCGACGCAGGACGCAGACGCCGAAAAAAGATTACCTGTCATGGATATGGAATACGTCGTCGGACCATCCCATCGAAAGAACGTTACCAGGTAAGAAAGTAAATTGTTCTTCTCACTGTCATGTGCATGTTCATGGCTTACCTTTGGTAGTGTTGGTGTTACCGTAACGCCCATGCAGTCCCTATGTCTTGGTATTCCCCATTGACTCCTTCGATTTGAACATAGGCCTATATGGAAGACATTTTTTTTGTCTGTGCTTCCTGATCCACTGTCTGAGACACCACAGGGGAATTCTGAACCCGTAAATGGCATACCTGAAGTACTTGTGTATAGGTGCGTTATAAAAGCCATATCATATGCTATCATAAATGAGTGTGACACCCCACTGAAGAGCATCACCTTTTTTTAGCTCTGGAGATAGCTACGTACATCTGAAAAAATGTTTGGCACCATTGTGAGTGAGCAAAGCTCTAAGGCCTTCCACCCTTGCAGTAAAATGACTTTTATGAACTGCATGAGTTTAAAGACAATGGGAAGAATGCTTAAGAAAACCCTTCAAAAGGAATATTAGTTTAAAAAGCGGTCATAAACCTTTGGGAAAACCCCACAAAAGGGTGTACAGCGGAAGTCAAGTCCTGTATATACAGAATTTAGTCTACAGCTAATGGACATGTTTGTGCCACGGGAGACATGTCGTGCAACATGGCATGCATACTTCTAAAGGGAAGAATAATTTTAGATTTGGCATATGGAGTTGAGGCATGCACTCTTTTTTAAATAATTACTGTCCATGTAACTACTGGGCATTCCTGAAGCTGAACTGTGGCATTCTCCAGAATTCAGTCATCTGAGGAGGCCAATGCCCACAGCTATTTCTGGGTATGTTGAAGAGGCTACGTACCTGATGTATTCTAGAATGTACGACATAAGGTCCCAAAAGTGACCAACAGGAGTTGCATTAAGTATGCACTAAGCAATTTAGTGGGCAAATCGGGCAGTACAGTAGTTGATGGACACAAAAACATTTTGCAGTGGAAGAGTTAACTGACCAGAACCAGCAAGCAAAGCTGTCAGTATAGAAGAAATGAAGAGTAAGCACCAAACTCTTTTAGAAGAGAAGAACTAAAGATCAGTTTGCTCAGAAAAAATAGGGAGCAGCCTTACATAGTGCGCCTCATGAATTCTTTTGTGAGATGAAAAATGACCAATCCCTGAAATGATAAAGATTCTGCAATCCAATTATAATAGAAGAAAAGGTCACCAGCAGCCCAAGTCACATGAGAACACCAGACGTCAGACTTGACTTTGCCCCAGTTCATTGTGATAATCCAAGGATGTTATCATTCCTTTCCCGGGTCTAACTCCCCCACCCCTGCCCCCAATGTGGCCAGGGACAGCTACCTGATGTTGACCCTTGCGGCGGCATTATGGGGGAGGGCCACCTGGAGGCAGATGACCCTCAGGGAGACCTGATGGCATCAGTGGAAGAAATCACATGCCCTCTTTTCTCATTAAAATATGCTTCCTCAGGCCTTAATGGCATATTGTTACCCTCACTCCTCACCTCTATACAATGTTAGTGTGTCTAATCTTCAACCTCCCACAAGAGCTACCACTGCAACGAGGAAGAGGCAAGGAGCAGTGAAGATCACTCCCCAGGCCACTCGGTATCCATTTCCTACGAGTAATTTAAAACTCAACTTACTCTCCAAAACTACTGAAAATACCTCCTCAAATGCTGCATACAAGTCATTAAGCTGCACATTTAAAACTGCTGAGAACACCTTCCCAGACTTTGCTTCTAAGTTATAGCAAACAAACTTCCTTTCTTCTAAGGATAGAAGCACTACCACAAGGAAGCTGAACCGAGTTGCGAAGATCAGTAAAGGCCCAGAGCATAGGCAGCACTCTGGTTGTTGAGTGTTTAGGGGTCCTGCTGGCGGGACAGCAAAGCCAGCTGACAGGGCGGAGCTGGCTGAAGAGGTAGAGTCCTCTCAGTGCTGACTGAGGGACTGCTTGCTGAATAGGAGGTACGTGGAGCCAAGCGGCTCACAGGAGAAACCGAAAAAGGCAGACTGCAGAGACTGGTATGCAGTGGCATGCAGCTGTACCGAAGTGAAGCCTCTGCGTTTTTGGAGCCTGCGGCAGTGCAGAATAGGTAAACGAGAGCTGCAGGAAGGACAGGACCCACGAAGCAGAGACAGCAAGCTTGAAGGAAGGAAGCAGGACGCCACAGAGCTGCTGCAGGTTCACCCTGGGATATGCCAATCCCGCTACAGCAAATCGGTGAGTTCACCTGAGGAAAGAGGGGACACCAGGGCATTTTGGCAACGTGACCGAAAGAGAATAGAAGTAAATTAAGTAAAGGAGAAAGAATGAAAAGTGCCATATTACTTAAAGAAACAGAGCAGAACCAAGATGAGAACTACGTTGGCAGGTGTGCGCAATACGCATAAGAGAAATACCACCCTCTAGAATTGCGAACTTTATCCTCCTGGAACTTTGGAGTTGGAGTTCAGCATTTTCCTTTTTGAACATTTGTACACCTTCGAAGGCCAAAAATATTTTCCTTTTCACCCTATAGTTGATTTTTAGAATGTGAGGGTCAGAATATTACTTTGGACACTGGGCAGTTTACTTTGGACAACTTTACAAAGGACTGACCCATTCGTTTTGTTTTAGGTAGGGGAAATGCTTCTAGAGCAAGGACAAAGGCATTTTCCACACCCATTTTCGTTTCATAAAGGTTTATTGCCAAATCCATGAATCACCTGTGCCCGAGTTTCATTTCTGACCCTTCACATCACACTACAATCCGTTCCCTCAGATGAGCTCTACAAATGGCTCTGCACCCACACATACAGTTACTATTACCAAACCAACAGGATGACAAGACACCAGCTTTCTAGTAAATGAACCACTGCCAGTCCCTGCATCCAAACTGGCATGGATATTGACGCTTGCCTTTGGTGGCAAACCTACAGCAAGCCTATGTCTACTGCTTGAATATCATTAGGCCCGATGTTGACAATGTTAATTTCTAATGGAATCTGGCCTTCCATAGATCCTTCATCTTAGAAATGTACTCTCCAGCCTCCCCCTGTCTTTGGACATTTTATAGGCCACTGTGTGGCGTACTGCATCTCTCATTCGGCTCTGGACGTGGGAAGAGCTACAGTAACGAGGGGTCTTCATGAAAGACAAATCCAACAGAAAGAATATTAACAAAGGTGTAGGCCATTTGTTCTTTGCTTAGAAATGTCATGGTTACCAATGGTCTTGAGAGATACAGGATGGGAGGGGCACTTTTCAACAGTGGGCTCAATCCAGGTGCTGATTTGGTATCCAGTACGATCAGACCTAAAGGCACAAACTGGTAGTTCACATTACCCATCTATCTTCACCAGACGAAGAGAGAATTCACAGTGGTAGAAAAAAGAAGTTACTGGGGTGCTGTGTGACTGCTGCTCCATATAGATTACTTGAGGTAGGAAGTTCAGGGGTTTGCTAGATTAATATAAAGATTCCGTGTGAAATAAACGTGCAAATTCGAACACCCTGAGCAGTTCATAACGAAATACTTGTTAAATGAAAACCTGACATTGGATCCTCTGTGAACCTAAGGTCACTCAGGTGTGCAAAGGGTGAAGCATTTATGGACCATGAATTTTGAGTAGAGAAGACCATATCGTTTATATTCCTTTTATCGGCAGGCAACTATTGTTTCAAATGGGGAGACTTGATTTCCAGATGCAATTGATACAGACAGAACGTGAGACGAAGGTTCGGGTCTCGAATATCTTTAATAAATTGTCTAACATTCTGATTTCACAAATCGTCACAGTTCAGTAACCCTTTTTGGGTGGACCAACACAAATCTTTCCAGATAAGAGAATTGGCTACATTATTTAGTAAATAGAGTGCACATTTTGAATCTTATTGTTAGCCAGTTGCTAAAGATTACACTCTCGTGCTTGGAATGACTTTCTCAGGGTTTTGAATGCCAAGTCAAATGTTTCCCCGCAGATCATGTGGGAGTTCGTTTTCATTCCTGTTTGATATTGCAGGATATTTTGTCTTGGAGCAACCTAATCCTGTTTTGAGTAGGTCATGGGGAAGCTTCTTTACAATTATGTTAAAGGGTGCAATTTATGTGACGGGTGTGAACATTGTCAGGGCATAACATGTTTACATATTGAGGATAATCAAGCTTGCCTTCACCAAGCCTCATTTCTAGGTTTCAACTTAATGGCTGTCTTGTGCACTCTTTGCTGCCGTTTGTGCATGTCATTTAGTGTGACTGACAGTTCATACATATGTATTCTGAAGAGGAGCAAAAAATATACCAGTCTGAACCAATTTTGCCTCCATTTAATACTCACAACCTTTGGCCATATTTACACCATTCTTTATTTTAGGGGTTTGCAAAATATTTAGGTTATGTCTGAAACATGTAAGGGAAACGTTCTTCACCTTATTGTAGAAAAATGTGTATGACAAAGTATTAAATAAAAGTGGTTGCTTTTTTTTAGGTATCTGGAATAGATCTACAGAATGCCTCCCATGAAGAAGCTGTGGATGCGATTAAAAACGGAGGCAATCCTGTTGTTTTTGTTGTTCAGAGTTTAACAAATATTCCACGGGTGAGTGATAGTTTACAAGTGATTTTGCGCCCAAACTACTAATCTGCATCCTGAAAATGTCCAGTTACATTATGACCGTTTCTTTCCTACAGCCTCAACTGCCAGATATTATCTCTACTAAAACTTCAATGCATTCAACATACTTCACCTTTTGAGTTGTGTATGACTACTCTATAGTATACCTTTTGAACAGAGCCTTTAAGGAAAGGAGATGGCCAGCTTTTGTAATAGCATTTTCGTGACTGCTGTTTGCTAGCTTGTGATCCTGTACACATTCATACGTCTGAAATATATCAGACTGTTAAGGGAGGGCTCCTAAATTATGTTTTTAATGTCGCTGGTGTTTTGTGGTATGAACATTTTTCATAGGTTTATTTATAGTCGGAAACCAAGAGACGTATAAAGACAAAAATAAGTAAATTATTTCCTGCAACCCTCGTACCTCACCATTAGCAGTAAGTCCACCGTTTTACCAGATGCAAATAACACGCATTGACAAATCCGATGGTGTCGGCTGTTGTATGTGTTCAAAAACACACACACGCACACGCGCACGGAGGTGGGGGAGGCAGAACATTGAGCAAAGGTGCAAGAGGGGTAGAGGAATGAATATGAATGTGAGGTTTGATGAATAAAGGAGAGCGAGGGAGGATATGTGAATGAATGATTGAGGATAGATGATTGTGTAAAAGGTACGGTGTAGGAGGGATGTAGAACATTTTAAAGATTCATTAAAGTTTAAGGGCGTATGATTGGATAGATGTATTAAATAAGCATACAGGATGGGTAAATTAAATTTGTGGGTGAGTGAAACAAGGACACTGTGATGATGGGTGAATGAATGAGTGTAAGAACAGTGGAAAGTCCACAGCAATGCGGCATTAGATGATTCCACTGTTTGCCGTGCAACAGCTGTGAAGGTTGAGAATGCCAAAACAGCTTGCAAGGATACAATAGTCACTGTGCATGTGCTAACTTAACAAAAGTCTGGAAACGCTCCATGATGCGTGAGGTTCTTACAGTAGCAGCCTGCCTTCCTGTTCCACACTTTCAATTTGTGTGGGGCAGTTTAGGATGTGCACTATTTGGCACTGTTGTGTCCAAAACATACAGTTGGCGAAGCAGTTTTTGACGTTCGTGTCAGCTGGTGAATATGGTCAGTTTAGCGGCATACATATTGCCCCCCAAATTAGTGCAACCAAGTATAGTTGACTGAGCCGTAAGCAATGGAATGGTGACTCGGGCGAGTGCCCATGCGAATTTGTAAAAACGTACATTTTTACAGCAGCTTTTTGGAGAAAAATTGGATAAAAAGCCATACAGTTTCAACATCACTCCAGTACAACAAATTTAAAAAGTCCATTATCTTCCCGTCATCAACATTACATAGTTTTATAATTTCTTGATGCCCGTGGCCACAATACATGCCAACATTTCCACTGTAAGCTGTGCCCACAGTGTATGCCAGCATTCCAAATTTAAAACACACATGCAAACCTTTCTTTTTTCCTTCGCTCCCTCTCTCTGCACAGAAGCATGCATACCCTTTTCAAAAGCATACCATTCTATGCAATGATCAGTTGTCTCTTCTATTTGGGGCAGCAGGATTCAGGAAGGCCATGATAGGCGATCTAGGAATCGGGCTAATTACAGACGTGTGGGCCCAGCTGCAATAATCAGAGCCTTTGTGACACCACTCAGTTTATAGAGCCCACTCCTACACCTATTTGATCGTCTATTAATTAAACCAACTTTGAAGTGAGGGACAGTGTGGGCACACCCGTAGGCAGAGGAGGGGTCCAACAAGGTTGGTTGCCACCTCCTTTCTCTGCTGAAAGAATTGGGCAAGAGGAGGGGGAACACAGCAACTGTGGGGGTGGACCTGGAAACCTGGGCCCAGAGATTACACACATACAAAAAATAGTGAATTATCATGATACCCCTCCATGTCTGTATTTAGTAGGAGGAACTTCCACAAATCTTCAAATTCATGATTTTCTTAACTTCCACCCTTGCCTCTTTAACTATACTGTGCAAGCAGGTTGCCAGAAAAGGAAACCATCTGAATCCCCGGTGGACTCAAAAAGCAAACCTGCCCCAACAGCAATATCAGTATTGTGGGTGCAATATGTCTTCCCCTGGATAGGATGCCGGTAACTGAACACATTTAAACACGATTCTAATGTATGAAGTGTGCACGGAAGCAAGTATTTTTGCAGAAGCCAAAGTAAATATGTTTTAAGCACAAAGGGATACCAGAGTTAAAAAAAAGTATGTTTCCGGGTATTTAAATGAACCAATGTGTGAACTCCATATAATGTTGAGGGTATTTTTTCAAGGAACGTGTATATACAAAACATATATCACATTTGGTAAACCAACTTGCCAACCTTGGTGACTCCTAACATTTAAACATACACAATCCATGTCCGAGTCAGGCACTGACACTCATGCGCCAAAGGTGCACAAAGAAATAGGAGATAATTCCACAAAACAAAGGATTAGGACAAATGTCTTCCACTCTGAAAAGATGCAGACTAATACCATTCATAAAAACTACAGATAGAAACTGTGATAAAGAAACAAACAAAAATATCTAGGGTGTCACATCCTGACTATATATACACTACAATTTACCACAGGAAGGAATTATTTGTGATTGCTTTGAAGAGCGTATTTGTTAACAAGTTCAAGTTAAACATAAAGAATATCTACTGAAATGTCATTATTCCACGATTGTAGAAATAACACCCACATAGAGGAAAAGAAACTCAATTGATGCCTTTAAGCACCACAGAGCTACACCTAATTTTAAGGTATACCAAGAATGACTAATACATCTGTGTTTAACCTCGAAGAAGACGGGAGGCAATTCTCTTTGTGGAATACAGAGTTTCTGTTCGTCTTTCTGCCCTCCCTGCCACCTTCTGATGAGTCGACTTCCTCCCCCAATTGGAGGGCCAGGTTCTCCACCCGAACCTCGGCAGCCTGAAACTTCATGCTTGGCTAATGAGAGGCTGTGATGCAAGAAGTGGGACTTGTCGGATATAGTCCTTGATCTGCTCCTCTCATCTCAGATGCCCTGCAATGAAGTCTTATTTATTGCTGCAGATGGCAAACATTTTCGACTCTTAGGAGAGGGATCTGGACAATTTATCCTGTCCATTATTTCCAGATTTGCATTTTTATTTTTTTGGTCCTTGGCCGAAGCATGCCTGCAGATTGGCACCGTTAAGGGATACCTTGCTGCTATTTCGGTTTTCAAAAGGTTCCCGGAACAGGGCTTGCGCTTCACTATCCCAACTGTTATGCAGTATTTGCAGAGCTTGTGTAGCCAGTTTCCTCCACAACAGTTTGTTGTCCCGGTGTGGCATCTATTGCTAATGGGAGTTCCATTTGAGCCCCTCTATTTGTGTTCTATTAGACTGTTTATTTGCCTGGTTGCCATCTCTTCGCGAGATGGGTGAGTGAGCTCCAGGTGTTAGCTGTTAAACCTCCCTACTTGGTTTTCTCCAAGGGGCAGGTGACTTTGAGAGTGAGGCCCTCTATTCATAAAGTGGTCTGGGATTTTGATCTCCCTCAAAAGATCCATCATCCGGTGTTATTTCCTCCACCTCATCTTTCTAAGGTAGAGGAGTGATTTCATTGGCTGGATCTGGTGCAGGCTCTGCTACCAAGTCTCTCGTATGAGAGCGGCTAGGAGAGATGACCAACTTTTCGTTGGTTATGCGGGTGCTCCTGCTGGGCAGGACTGTGACCAAATGGAGCCCATCTGGGTGGATAATTCTCTGCATTTTGGAATGCTATGATCTGGCTTGGAAGGGGATGTGGCTAAGGGCCTCCGAGCCCATTCTACCAGAGGAGTAGCTGCCACCTCTGCCCTGCAGAGGAGAGTCCCTCTGCTGGACATCTGCCAGGCTGCAAAATGGGCATCATCTCTACAAACATTTGCTAAGCATTACTGCTTGGATTCCCTTTGGTTTTCTGGTCTAAGTGGTGTCCTTGTCTCTTCCTTCCTTTTCATACTGCTTTGGGTGTCTTTCATAGATGAGGATTCTGTGGGAAGAAGGAAGCCATTAGAAGAGCAAATTACTTCCATTTTGGTAATGTACTTTCTTATGGATGTTCCTCCCACAGATTCATTATCGCCCTCCCTACCTGCCCCTCTTGGGCATAGCTAGTACACCATTGGTTCTGCAGTGCCTTTTCATCCGAGTGCTAGGGAAAAAGGGTGGAACTAAGTTTATGGGGTGCAGAGCCTCAAAATATACTGGCCCCAATGTTCTGTGCAGCGGAGGGTGTCTAGGGGTGTCGGACGGAGCCGACAAGGAGCTACGCTGCGCCCCCTAGGGGCTGAACAGTTCTGAAGAACAGCTGTGCTGTGGATAGGATTATCATAGATGAGGGATCCGTGGGAGGAAGATCCATCAGAAAAAACATTACCAACATGTATTTAATTTGTTCTTCTATGTAGATGGGATGCAACAGGGATGCCAGCTAGTGAATGCTCTGATGTAGGGACTCCAAAATATTACTGACGTTCTCTCTGCTATGCGTGGATGTCCGATAACCAACTGCCTTAACTATGGAAAAACAGAAACCCTGCTTTATGGGGGAATGCATACACCTGTTATCCCCAGTCTCTGGTTGAAAGACCGTGGCCCAGCACAGCACTAACCCTACTCTCAACAGCTAAATTTCATCCATTGTTAGCAACTGACATTTCACAGTTAATGTAGTATGAACAACCATCCCCTGGCTGGATAAAACGACAAAATCAAACTGATTCAAGTACTATCTGTCATCATTGGACTATTGTGACAGTGTCCTCTTAGGCCTGTCAAACAAGAAATCAATTGACAGAAAACTGTACAAAACTGAGCAGTGTGACTGGGTCAGGCGCTTGACCCTGCCAGTGGAGAACAACAAATCCTCCCCACGTGGGGTAGGAGGCCTTCCTGGGAATATGCCAGAGCCACACCTACTGCAGAGGTGGGGTGAGAGAGTTTGAAGAACCTCAACCCTTGAACACCTTAACCATCCCCTTATGATTGATCTTGGTACCGCTGTCTGTCACCCAGTGTTTTGCAAAAGTGTGTCGGAGAATCCCAGATGACTGCAGAACAAAGTTGCCGGCATATAGACTGACTCTAAATCTCCAGCCTAGGTCGGTCTCCAGCAAAGACCAAAGCAATATAACTTACTGCAATTCCAAGAAAGCAGGCTTCCAAGTGAACACTGCCCATGGCAAACAGACTGATTTAAATGATGTCCGCTTAAAGGGGGTGGGGCCCAAACAGGGTTTTTCAAGGCTTCCAAATTGCAGACACACTGTGGGTAAAAGAGCAGACATAGATGGGCCCATAGCGTCAGCTGAGACACAGAATCAGTGGAGGTGGGATGGAAGGACAGAAGAGAAGCACAGGTATTAAAGACCCACATGAATGATACAAAGTGAAAGGTGTTTGGGTGGTGTCAGAATATGTAGAGGCGGACCGATAGAACAAGAGAAAGGCGGAAGTTAAGGCGGAGTGCTGAATAATCTGGGGAGGCGTTGGATGAAGGTGCAGTTGAGTGTGTGTGAAAGAGAGTGGTATCGTATCAAGTGGAAAGAGTGTTGCTGTGATTGTGAGAGTTTATGTTAGAGTTAGTTCTAGTAGAGCAGGCTGTAGAGAGGGGTAGTGTGAATATGGAAGAGAAGGAGTTATACTATAACGTGAGAGGGGTTGAGAATGTTTGAGGGAGAGAAAGGAAAGCGTTGGGAAGTAATTGTAGAGGATAGGAAGCAGGAAGTAGTCTGGAGGAGGGAAGGTGAGTCCCCCTTGGAGACTGTGTTACTTTATTTCTGCTTATCCTTTGTTTTTCTGGTGCCCCTGCGCCCCGCTTGTTTCTTATTTCTTCCCGGTCCCATTGTGTTTCTTCCCCGCCCTCCCTCCTGTTTCCCAGCCCACCCTCCACCTCGATTGGCCAAGGCCTGCCTCTGTTCTTACTGACCCCCCTGTGCAGCCCCCATGGCTAAGGTCCCTAGGCAAAGGGCAGCTCCCACTGTAGCGGCTCCTGCAGGTGTCTGCAGGTGTCTGCAGGGGATGCCAGTTGGCAGTCACCATTCCCTGACTTCCCTGCTTACCCCCTTCTGTCTACAGGTGGTTCCCCCTGTTGTCCATAATTTGCAATGAATCAGTATTTATAATTGCATTGTGAAACCTAGGCCTTTCTCCCTCTATTCAGGACTCTCAAACTTAGGTGTGTTTTTCATTTTATTTTCTCCTGTTTAATTTGCATTGTGATAATCTTTTACATCTGAACGTCTTTCGTCTTTGTCCAACTTGTCTAGCCCTGTCTCGTGTTCTTGCAATCCGCCCAGTGTCCTTCCCTATTGTTCCCCTCTCCCTTCCACCTCTCTCCTCTCCCCTCCTACTCTGTTTGTTTATTGAATTTATATAGCGCTTTAAGCCAAAACACTTTACAATATAACAGGTACAAAAGTGAGAGAAGCATATTTACAAACATGAACAGTTAATTGTAAGGTAAACGGGTAACAATAAGTAGAACTATTTACAAGGGGGGGAGGGTGGGTGAAGGGTAGAGGAGGGGTTAGGTGAAGAGAGTTACGGTGTAGGATTTGAGGTCAGAGGAGGGTGAGGGAGGGGGGAGGGGAAGGGAATTGGGAGTGAGCTGGTGTCCTCATTGCCCTCAAGTAGTATTTGTTACCAATTTAAGGTCAGAGGGGAAGGAGAGAGGTTGGGGGGAAAGGAAGGGGGCAAGGGTAGGAGGGGAGGGGAAGGGAAGTCAGGGGGGAGTTAAGATGATGGGCTTTCAGGGAGTGGCAGAAGGATGAGTAGGTAGGGGTGGAGCGGATGGAGAGCGGGAGGGAGTTCCAGTATAGGGGGGCCAGGAGTTGGAAGGAGCGGAAGCGTGAGGAGGCACATGGAGCTGGGGGTACAGTGAGGAGTTAGAGGTTTGCTGAGCGGCGAGAGGGGGAGTAAAATGAGAGGAGGGAGGAAAGGAAGGGGGGGTGCCAGGTCATGGAGAGATTTGTAGACAAGACAGAGGAATTGAAATTTCAGTTGAGAGGAAGGGAAGCCAGTCAAGTTGAGAGAGAGAGAGGAAGAAATAGAGTCTCGAGGGCCAAGGAGACATAGAGTATGGATAGAGGAGTGGTAGATGGATTTTAGGGGAGATGGGTGAGAGACAGGGAGTCCAAAGTGGAGAGAGGAGCAGTAGAAGAGGTGGGAGAAAATAAGGGAGGAGATTAGGAGTTTGGATGCATGAAATGTGAGAGAGGAGCGGATCTTGCAGATATTATTTAGGTGGTGGCGACAGGCTCGAGAGGTTAGAGAGATGTGGTTGGAGAAGGAGAGAGAAGAGTCGAGGTGGAGGCCAAGATAGTGGGCATGGGAAGATATGGGGAGGTTGGAAGGTGGAAAGTGGATGAAGAGAGGGGGAGAAGGGTAGAGAGTGTTGGGAGGGAAGAAAAGCACCTCAGTCTTGTTAGTATGGAGGGAAAGAAAGTGGGATGACATCCAATTTTTTATGGCCGTGAGGCACGAAGAAAGGGTGAGGTGGAGGTCAGATGTGAAGGAAGAGAAGGAAGGAAAGAAAGAGTTGGGTGTCAGTAGCGTAGAAGTGGTGGGAAATGCTGAAAGAAGAAATGACTGGGGAGAGAAGGGATGTAAAGAGAGAGAAAAAGGGTCCCAGCACAGAACCCTGAGGGACGCCATAGTTCAGGGGGAGGCTGGAGGAGGAGTGGTCGCCCCAGGAGACTGTGAAGGATCGATTAGAGAGGTAAGAGGTGAGCCAGGAGAGAACAGAGTCTTTGAAGCCAAAGGAGGACAGAGTGCTAAGAAGTAAGGGGTGATCTACGATATCAAAAGCTGCAGAAAGATCAAGAAAGATGAGAATTGAAGATTGCTTAGCGCTCTGTCTCTCCTATCTTTTCTAACTGCTTCTCTATTGATTATCCTGCCCTCCTCACGAAATCTGGTAGGAAGAAGGTTTAAAAAGGATATTCTGGTCTCCAACCCAGGCCTCCCTATCGCTGCTACCTATACCAGTGCCTCCTCCAAGGAAACTCTCACCGACATCCTCTTTGTCGTTCCCTCGCGTGACCTATGGACCCTACATATGGTCTCTGTGCTCTCGCCTTTCTCTTCTCCCATTAACGTCGGCACCCGGTGGGCTGCCCTCCTGACCTGCTTCCTTTCCTTTAAGGTCATCATTAATGTTCTAATGGGACCGTCCTGGTACAAGGCCCTCAGGCCAACCTTCACCTCTTTGATAGACGCTTCCCGCACCTCATCAATTTCCTTTCTTCTCCTACTATCCCCTCTCCCCCTCCATGGCGTCCTCGCCTCCCCCGGCTGCCTCCTCCTCGGCTACCTTGCCCTCTCATTCCCTCTCAGCCCCCCCTCGGTGTCCTTTCACACCTCCGCAGAGCGTACCTCTTATCTGTAACTCTCCCCGGAAATCTTTCAAGGATGGCAACCTTCTCCACATTGCCACTCTTAACTCCCGCTCAGCTGTCAAACACTCCTCCGACATCTGCCTCCTTCTGGAAGAACTTGACCTCGATGTCCTCGGTCTCACCGAGACATGGTTTACGGCCAGCTCTGTCACTAGCTTTGACACGCTCTTCCTTGACTGTTACAAGATCCTCTCTTCCCCCATGTCCAACCGCTACGGAGGGGCTGTAGCCCTGATCTTCCTGAGTGGATCCCTGCCTCTGTCCTTCCTACGCAAGCCTACTCCTCTTTTGAATGCCTCGTCTGCAGGCTCTCTCTCTCCCCTAGCCATTCCCTTACTGCGGCTACTATCGATCGGCCTCTTGGTCAGATTTCCTCCTTCCTCTCTGAGTGGGCAGACCTCTCCTCCTCACTCCTGGCCTCAACCACTCAACTTCTCCTTCTTGGAGACTTCTACATCCCCCGGGATGCTTCCTGTCCTCCCTCTGGACTCTTTCGCGACCTCTGCGACTCTCGCTCTCTATTCTCCCCTCTGGCCCGACTCACTCTGCAGGGCACACTCGGGATGTTCTGATCTCCTCAGACCTTCCCCTTTCTATTCCTCTAACCACTCCTCTCTCCTGGAGTGATCACCTTCTTCTTTCCTCCCATCTCACCCTCTGTACCCCACAGGCTAATCCACTTGCATCACTGCCACCGACCTTCTCGGTCATCTGACCCATGAAGCGCGTATCAGTTGAGGCTTTCGCTGCCACTTTCTCACCCCTGCCTCCCCCTTTGGCTGACTCTCACCCTGACACAGCCCTCTCCATGCTCCACTCTGCTATATCTGATACTCTTGATATCCTTGCCCCTGTCATGAGGATCCGCCTGAAGCCCAAAGCCAAGTGCAACCCCTGGTAAAACTCGGACCTTGTCCCCCTTAAACGCAAGTGCAGGGTGGCCGAGAGGAAATGCAGTGCTTCCTGTACACCCTCTGTCAAACTGGCCTCTCGCCTGCCCCAAAGGCAATACCGGCTCTGTCCTCACCAAGAAGAGCTCTCCTATCCAAGCCTGTGTCTCTGCGTCATCTAACAACTCTGCTGAACTCTTTAAAATCTGCAAGGAACTGGCCAATCCTGCCGCAGTCTCCACCTCTCCTATATCTTCCCAGTCCCTCTGCATGACACTGCCTTCTCACTTCATCTCTAAAACTCGGGACATCCTGTCCTCACTCTCCTCCTCTCCCCTCCCTCCCGTATTCCCTGTTCTTCCTCTGGCCCTTCCGCAGTCACCTCTCCTCCGCCTTATCCCTGTTCTCCACAGCCGAGGTTTCGAGACCAGTCCGATCTATGAAAGTCTCGTCAAAACAGGTTCACCCCTGTTCCTCAAACTATCAAGGACCACATTGACACCCTTGCTCCTGCCCTGGCTGACTTCTGCAACCACTCCTTTGCCACTGGAGTCTTCCCATCCCCCCTGAAGCACTCCCTTGTGCACCCTCTTCTTAAGAATCCCTCTGCCGATCCCTCATGCCGGCTAACTATCCCCCAATCTCCATCACTCCCTTCCTGGGCAAGCTCCTGGAGAAACTGGCCATCTCCCAGTTTAATCTCCACACTGAATCTGTTGGTTGCCTCATGACCATCAGTCTGGCTTCAGAGCTGCTAGAAGCACGGAAACTGCTCTCCTGAACATCCGTGAAGACCTGCTCTCCAACCTTTACTCTAACACCCCCTGTGTCCTCATCTTGCTTGATCTCTCTTCTGCCTTTGACACTGTCAACCATGCCATCCTGCTAAATTGTGTCCGTGATAACCTTGGTATCACCAGTCAGGCCCTGGTGTGGCTGACTTCCTTCCTCTCTGCCGACCCTCCCAGGTCCAACTTGGGTCCTTCCGCTCTGCTAGCTTATCCTCCACCTGTGGTGTCCCCCAGGGGTCTAACCTCTCTCCCTGGCTGTTCAACCAATACCTGGAACTCCTTGTCCACCGCATTGCATCTCTCTCCCCAACTTTCAGTGCTATGCGGATGACACTCTGCTAATTTTCAGGCTACCTTCGGCCACCTCTTCTCCGTCCCTCATCTCTGACTGTTGATTGATTGATTTGTTTATTTATAGAGCGTTTTATGCCAAGGCGCCAAGACTGTCTGTCTGCTATCCAGGAGTGGTGTGCGCCAATGACCTCTGCCTTAATGCCAGTAAGACTGAGATTTTCCTCATCGTCACACCCACTCCCTCCTTTCCAGTAGCTCTCTGGCTGGCCTCTCTTGGCCCTCTTCCTGCTCCCACCTGCAAGGCTAAAAACCTCGGGGTCATCTTCGACTCCACACTCTTTCTCTCCTCACAACTCTGACGTCTCTAAGAAGTCACACTACCAGCTGCACCTCCTCAGACAGAGGTATTCTTCCTTTCTTCTCCTTCCCCCAGAAGCTCCCTGTCTCCAGAGCTCTGGTTCTGTCTAGGCTGGACTATTGCAACAGCCTCTTTCTAAATCTGCCTGCTTCTACTCTACGCCCTCTGCAACTCATCCAGAACAGAACTGCGATATTTGTCCTTGTCCTCAAGCCCAGGGATCGTATCTCTCCAGGACTGAAATCTCGGCACTGGCTCCCAGTGGCTGCGAGGATTAAGTTCAAAACCCTCTGCATCGTCTACAAGGCCTTCTGGGGCCTGGGGCCTCAATACTTTCAACTCTCTTCCTAAATCTCTTCCCTCTCGAGCTCTTCGCTCATCCACCTCCAAATCCCTCATGGTCAGTGGCTTCTCCAAGCAACGAGTTGGTGGTAGATCTCTCTCTTCGGCTGGGACCTCCCTCTGGAACAGCCTCCCTGCCTCCCTGAAACTCTAGGAGAACCATCTCCGGTTCCAGAAGCACCTAAAAGCCTTCCTCTTTGCTTCCGCTTTCTCTCCCCCTCTCCCCTGCTGAAGTCTTGGCTGATACAGAGACTGCACCAATTACCTGGCCACCTATCTGATCTCGGGCCTTAAACCTGCCAGTTGCACGCCTGCACTGCCTTCCTGGCAACCCCTGCACCTGGGGACTGTTTTCTGTATCCCTACAGTCCCCCCACCAGCACTTATGTTTGCACTCACCCTGCACTGCCACCAGCTGGCCGCTCTTTTATTTATCGTATTTATTATTCCCATGTACTGCACTTTCGCACTTTTCTTTTCCCCCTTCCCTTGCACTTGTGCGATCTGAATGACACCTGGCCTAGTAAGAATCGTTGTCTGTCTTCCCTCTGTTCCCCCACCCTTGCCTCGTCGTGTCTTGAAACCCTTGTGTATAGGCGCGTTATAAATGTCATATATCGTATCATATTTATCATGGTAGGCAGTAAGGGAGCAATGCGCACAACATTTTTCTGTGGCTGCATTCAAGCTGGTTGACAGCCAATTAAGTTTAAACAGATTTCAGTTCAGCTGCAGCTGCTATCTGAGGGAAAAGTGGAGAAGTTTGCTTTAACTTCACAACAGTTCCGGAATGGTGAAAATGGTAGCAAAAAGTAGTGGAACTGTTAACAGTACAAAATAAAAGTAGTGGAACACTGCTCCCGACTGTTCCTGCTCACTTCAACCACTGCAGTATAGTGGCTCCCAGACCTTTTTGTGAAGATTTTAGGAACTTGGGGTTTCACCCTTAGTTACCTAGGGTAATCCAGATGTGGACCTGTTGCTCACTGTGCTTAGAGAGGCAGAGCTTCACCTCACTGTTGAGGCCCGACCGGGCCGAAACACGTGTCTGGGATTGCTGTTGGTACTCTTGTTCAGAGGAGAATTGCTTAGCATTTCGATGCTGGACTCCCCTTTTGGGTGTGACGAAGACTGATATACAAATTACCATTTCTCCTCTATGAAAGTTAAAGTGAGCTAAAACGTGGCTGTAGACCATCCCGAGTGGGCACCTTCCCATAGAACAGTTTATTTGGCTGTGTTCGTTCTTGGTCGAATGGTTGCCAGACCTTTTTGTGAATTTGGAATTAAGTCAGTCCACACAAAAGAAGCCTCCAAAAACCTATACTTGTTCGTATCCAGTGATAATAACACTGTGTAAAAGGCTGCCATGTGGCGACATTTCCCTAAAAATGCACCCTCCAGACAATCAAACACTTTCCCAAATATTCTAGGTTTTGAGGAAATAATATATAAATATAGCCCTTTTAGAATATGTGGGGAAAGAATTTTGGGGGTCAGGAAAAAAGTCACCTACCTGACCTTTTTCACAACGACATTATTACATGGAACCTACTCGTTCCTAATCTAGATGGGAATAGAGTTTACATCCTGACAAAAAAGGCAAATCCTGCAATCCCTACATGGCTAAAAATAGTTTTTCTTTTTCACTGAACATATGCTTCTTTATTAGCATTCGTGAACAGAGATGAATTATCAATTACGTCCCAACTAAAGCCCAGTTTTAATATAGGTTTTGACAACTGTCCTGTAAGGCGTTCTGATATTAAAGTTCAATGTTTAGTGCCTGTCTCAAGCTTTCTGCATGATTCACATGTTCCTGATTGCGCTGGTGTATATTTGGGAAGCTGGCTTTTTAGAGGACATGTTTTAATTGTCAAGAAATACGTGATATATTTAGAATGCAAAAGGAAAAAGAACATAAAGGTCTATAGCCCACGCAATCCTTTCATTGCATCATGTTTAGGAAACATCTAGAATACATTTTTCAACATCATATTGATTTATTTTCCATGGCAAATATCGACTACACTTTCCCCTCTGTTAATGTTTTACGCTTGGGTTCAATAAATCATCCCATTTCCCTGTGAATACGTCCATATCATTTAATTATAGAAATACCAGTGCTATCCCCAGCCGGCCAATGTAATCTATTTTGTGACAGTTCATTTTAATTCAGTGTAAATAAGAAATGCAACATCACTGTGCTTTCACTGGCGAATAAGCATGGTTTCTTCATGTGCTTGTATTTCTAGTTGGTTTCTGTATCAAATCATAAAGCGCCGAAGACAAATAAGGACACTGGCAAAGGAGATGCAGACGATAATGACAAGGTATCTGAATACTTGGCATCATAATGTGTTCCATTTTTGTTTGTGAATATTGTCCAAATGTTGCATTCCTCCCTGTACTGTTTCAGGCACCATTATGCTAGCTCCTTGTTAGCCGCCGTTGATGAGCGTTTAATTGATGCTTTTAGAAATAAATAGCACTAAAATTGTCCAAAGTGCATTTGACCTTGTAACGGTTCTAAAATGCTGCCAATCCCTTTATCTCGTCTATCTAAAGCTCCATTCTTCTCCCATCCTGAATGCACTCTCTGCGACAGGCAGCTGTTCTGACTTCATACTTAGGCCAGGATATTCTCCAAACCATGTTTGGGCTCGCAGCGTGGGGTACGATCTTGCCTGAGTCCCTCCGATAAATGAGCATGTCATCGACATAGAGTTAAATCAGTAACCTGGGAGTGTAAATATGCAGCCCACGCGCATGCTCGGTGCTTGAAATGCATTCACGCGGCTTGATGTTGAAGATCGAATAAGAGGGGCGGCAGCGGCAACATGGAATACGTCCTTTTGTGTACAATTGAGCTATAAGGATATTTTACAGCAGAAATGGCATTCGAGGGAATTAAATGTATTTCGGCATCTAACAGCTATTAGGTGTGGGTTAAGAAGCTGTACAAATACTAAAAGGTTCCACAGATTAATCTGAGTAGGTCAATTAATCTCCAGGTCAATTCTAAAATTAATTCCCAAATGTGCAGGGAGGGTCAGTAAGCGAAAGTAAACAGTGAGCCTATATTTTGTCTAGTGTATTTACTATTCAGGTTAAGTAAGAACAAGTGTCTACAGGAGCTGCATTTCTTCCACTCGTAGTCAGGTTAAGCATATTTATTTATTCAAATTTTTATACCGCACCACACGCCGTCGGCCTCAGAGCGCACAAAAAAGAGACCGGGAAATGAGCCAGGGACCAGGAACAGAGGACAAGAGAACAGACTAGGTTCAGCCTGGGTTAAGGTTGAACAAGTAGGTTTTTATTTCCTTCTTAAAGAGTGCCCGATTTTGAGCCAGACGTATATGTCCGAGAAGTAGGTTCCACTGCAGCAGAGCCTGAGTATCGAAGGAGGTTCCTCTGAATCAGATCAGTTTATATCTGGGCTGGATGAGTGTGGAATAGGCAGAGGAGCAAAGCTTCCTTCCGCTTACTTGGGGCTTTACCCGATCGATAAGATATGTAGGGCAGGTATCAGATCGACATTTGAAGGACAATGTCAGGATCTTGTGGGTTATCCTGTGTTGTATAGGCAAACAATGAAGTACTCCTAGCATCTGCGACGTGAGCACATTTGGGCAGGCCCTGAATGGCCCGAACTGTATTATTCTGTGCAACCTGTAGGGCTTTTATGTTAAGGTGCGTGGTGCCCACTAGGAGACTATTGCAGTAGTCAAGTCTAGAATTAACTAGCGCAGTAGCAAGATGAGCACAGTTGTTAGCAGAGAGAAAAGGGTGGATATAATTTATTTGCTTGGTAATAAGGCCACAGGATGATCAAATGTAAGAAACATGTAGTCTGATAGATAATTCCTCATCTACGACAACCCCCAGGTTCTTGACTTTTTTCTATACCGTGATGATGTTACCAGCAATGTGGAAATTGGCATATGCCGGGGCTAATTTGCCATGGCGGGCTCTGGATGCCGTGATCAGGAGTTAAATTTTTTGCTTTTCATTGCAAGCGAGTTGCCAGCCATCCAATCCTGTATGGCATTGTATATTGTGTTTATGGCAGTCTGGTCCTGCTCATACCTCCCACTGAGCTGGAAGACAACCTGGGTGTCATTGGCATAGTTTGTATACCGGACACCCAGGGCGTCCAGCATATCAAGGAGAGGCCGGATGTAAATGTTGAATAGAGTAGGGGACAGACAAGAACCTTGGGGGTCACCGCATGTTTGAGAAACAGGGTTGGAGCTTTCCTCATCTACTAACACCCAGACTGTCTGAAGGCTGAGGAATGAAGATATCCACTGAGATGCTTGATTGAAACAGTGTGCAACCTCCCCCTGTCATGTCACCAGGAGGGAGTGATCCACCAGGTCGAAGGCCGCTGAGAGATCCAGAAGCATCAGCAGGGTGGGATGACCATAGTCCACCATGCCAGCCAGGGTGGATATAAGGTTCAGCATGGCGGTTCCATCCCATGCTGAGCTCTGTAAACAGATTGGCATGTTCCACGGATCTTGTGGTCTTCGATATGCTTTTATAGTTGAAGATATGCCAATTTGTCCATGATCTTAAGGACAAATGGCACATTTGTAATGGGCCGTTAGTTGTCATTGACATATTGGTCAAGAATGGGTTTTTTTGTTGTTGCAATAGTGTGATCCATGCTTCCATGAGAGAGGAAGGAACCATGCCCTTGTCAAAGGAGAGGTTGATGAGTTTGATCATCCACAGGGCCAGAAGTTCAAGAGTGTCCTTAAAAACATCTACAGGACAACAGTCACCCGCGTATGAGGTGGGGGTTTGAGGTCACAAATTATTTTGTTATGAGCAATTGGTGCTAAGGAAAAAGAGTTAATGGCTGCTACCTAGTCCCTCATCATTAGACCTTCAGCAATCTAGGGGTGAAGATTTGTGCAGATTCCCTTTAGAATTCTGTAAGTAGCCTGTCAGTAGCGCTGAAGTACTGATTTACTACACTAATCTGAATATCTGTTATCAGGGTATTAGACACCCTTGATTCTCATGAAACCACAAAGGTGAGGTACGTGTTAGTCTCTGTGTCAAACACTTTTTTTTTATGGGTGTGGCCCAGTGGGACACCAGGTCTGTGGTTTCTCACTTGGCCACTGCTGAGCCTGGGGCTTAAGGATAGGGTAACTTACTTTACGAGACCAATGTCTTAATACTTGAATCCATAATGCACTAACTAGGAGGATCTGCCACCATCATTTGAATGCATTTCAGGGTGTGCAGAGGGCACATGTTGCCAAATGGCTTCATCATAATGGCGCCTGGGGTCTAAAAGCACTCCAGGATGGTGACAAAGATGTGCGGACCACTGGTGCTGCCTGTAATGTGCGTAGAACTGAGCACACTGGGAGACAGTCTCTTAAAGGGGGATTGGGTTTTATAGGTCTGTCCTCCCCATCACCCCCTTCAGTGCCTGCCCTTTCATATCTTTGCCTGGTTTCATGCCAGTGCTTCCACTGGAAGGGCACTCCTAGTGGCAAGATGAATATTGATTGGCAATATTTAGGACCTGTTAGGAGGTATTTCGGAGACAGACTGGCCCCTAGGCCTTGCGCTGCACTGCTCCAGAGGAAAGAGGTTCTCTCCCCCGCAGCCCTGATTGCAGCACTGACTCCTGAGAGAACTTGAGGAACAAAGGAGAATGGTACAAGCTGGTGAGGAGGAGCCAAGGTGTGAAAGTACCATGGCTGTAGGGAGTGTTTGTGTAGCTAGACAACCATACTTTCCTTCCACACTGTCGGGGTCCACAACCAGGAACCGGGTACATACCACACTCACTCCTCAAACCCCTCATTCCCTGCACCTGAGATTCAGTGTCTCCCATGGAGGTAGAGTATCTCAAGGTGCTGAAGCCAGATATTCGGAGGAAGCTAATAGACCAGTGACTGTTAAAAACACATTACAAAACGATGGGGTGATGCCACCAACCTGATGTCACTCTGCGCCTAAGTTGTATGTAATGTATGTTCAAATAAAAGTGTCAGAGTCTGGAGGGATAGCGGTCAAGACCCCACCTCACAAAACTAGCATATATGACAAGCCATCCATCATTGACTCTGCGCCACATTCGAGAAAATTCAATTTAGAAGATTGATTTATTATTATAAATCACACTTTGCCCATAGGTGACACGTGCTTCGGCAAAAAACTCATTGTGTTTTTCAAACCAGGGCTTTATCCACTTATAGTGTCAATTCGAAACAAAAGTACAAAAATATCTATATATATATATATATATATATCACATGCCACGATAGTGGCCATGTAGTTATGGTTAAGTTGCTGTTTCCATAGGAAGAGTACTTTATGGGCGGCTTATAACTCCGCTCCCCCTGGACGAATCCTCACCAAACTTTGTAAAAAAAAAGTATATGGGGCACTGTGAATTTTTCTGTAAAGTTTGGTGAGGATCCGTGCAGGGGGAGCTGAGTTATAGGCGGGGGTCCCAAAATGTATTTTTTTCCCATAGACTGAATGGGGGAAAAACTTTGCGCACGGCTGCAGGTGAAAACGCTGGATGGATTTTGACGAAATCTGCGGCAGGTACAGGGGCTTGGTCCAGAAAGCGTGCTTTTGTAAATTTTGTCACCAGACATGCAGTATGTTTATTTATAATTATGAAAAGTAGGTCTGAAATAATTAGTGATATCTATGTTCGCTCCACGGTCACACTTCCCTGTTCGGTCGACAAACAACAAACCGATTGGCTAAGGGGCTGCCGTCATGACCGCGTACATGTGACGTCTCTGCCCATTGGCTGATGCGAGACGTGTTCTACGTCAGATAGTTTGGATGCGCCCGACATCTTGGATCCGCGGAAATCAGAGCAACAACCAGCGTACATGCTTTTTTCATAACCCTGGGCATTGGGAAAGGTTCACACAGTAAGAAATAGGTGATCTATGCATTTGTTCTTCGGCCGTCATGATGTAATTTCTATGGACACCTTGTACGTACAGTAAATGTGGGGGGGTAATAATGACAGCACTTAAATCCATATAGTGGACAGGAAATTTGTAACTCGTAAATGCACACGGGTATAGGTAGGCAACATTGAAATTGACAACTTGCCGTGAACGCATTATTTTTCCGCATGGCTATTTTTATATTCATTAGAACGCCGCTATGGGTGGCACATGCTACGGTGGTAGTGGCTAGGGGCTACAGTGTTAACATATGGGTAATTAATGCACTTGTTCTGGAGGTCGGTCATCATGATGTAATCTGTATGGACATCTTGTATGCACAGTACACTTATACCTACTTAAAGACGTACGTTCTATGGCCTCTTTGTACAAACAGAAAAGGAGGGGTCCAATAAGGCCAGTATTTGAGCCTGTGCAATGCACAGGGGACTTGTTACATTTGTAAGGACATGTGTGGTGTTACGGAACATTGACATTGCCTACATTCTGTGAATACATTACTGTTTCCAATGGCTATTATTATATTCATTAATACTCTCCCATGGTTGGCACATGCTACGGTGGTTGTGGCCAGGGCCTAGAGTCTTGGATGCATGGCCGTCGGCCGAAGGCCTTACTTCCAAGACTCTTGGCCCTGGCCACAACCACCGCCGCATGTGGCACCCATGCATACACCCCTTGTGTTACATTTTCATTGGCAAGTTGTGGGGAGTGCGTGCAGTCTTGGGTGCATGGCCGAAGGCCATGCAACCAAGAACAAAGTGGTAAGTACTGGACTTGGAAGACACTGCACACCCATCCCATGTAAGATCTACAGACATACACCTAGGAGGGAAGCCTCTGGGTAGAGTTACTGAAGGATAACACACCTATAGAATAACCCCCACTACCACACATCACCAAGGTGGTTGTGGGGAGACCCTGCAGTCTTGGGTGCATGGCTAAAGCCCATGCATGCAAGACTGAAGTCGTAAGCAGTGGAGTTACAAGGTAATATGGGTGTGGTGGATTGTGGTCGTTGTTTTGATGCCCTAGTTTCTTCACTTCATGGCTGCAGACGATTGTATAAAAAGTAAATTTATAAACAGCTAATTTACAAGGACCATGTTTCACATATGCAGCGATGGTTGTGGATAGGACCTGTACTGCTTGCAACTTGGTTGTAAGGCATAGGTGGTAGGTTACTCACCGCAGACGAAAGGCCAGCCTACAGGCACTGAAGCACATTACTACCAAAGATTAGACGAGTAGATTCCCATGTGTAGAAAATGCCTGCCAATATACTTACTCCTTACTTTGTTGAGAATCCATAACCTTTTGTAAAATTGGTTATTGTACTTGGCGGAAGTATCACTTTTTCCATTTCTGTGATGAAAGAAAAAGGTGTGTTCATGTTTGCAGTTTTTCCACATTTGCCACATTGCATAATAGACAGTTAACTTTTTTTTAGACCCTCATATTTAGTTTACAAACCATTGTACTGTGCATTGTGCTCAGTTTCTGTGTTTGCTTTTCTAATCGTTGGGTCTGGGGAAATAAATCCTTGTCGGATTTTAAAAAAAACCTTCATTTCTTATGCAACTAAGTACTTCATTTTTTTCCCAGTGTTTTCTTCACTTTTCTAATCAATGTTATGTTTGTTGCCTTCCTGCCCATTTTTAACAACAGGTAGCCATATTCTAACTATGCATTTGTTCCTACAGATTTGTGATACTCATTCATTTGTGTTGTTGACATATCCTGTTTCCTTTATCTTTCCCATGAATGTTTTCTTTGTTGCCTTTCTGCCGATTTTTAACAGTTAGATAGGTTTAGGCGTATTCTGCCTGTGCATTTGTTTCCAACGATCTGTGATAATCTTTTATTTGTGTCATTCATCCATCCTGTTGGGTAGTTAGATACCTGTGGGTGTATTCTAACTGTTTGTTGTCTTTCACTTACTTTGTTGAGAATTTTGAAGTACACATTACTTCGTAAATTTTGGAACATTAAATACGCATTTGTTAGGTTAGCTGGCAACCTCTGCTTTAGAGTAATGGTGCTATCATTATATTCAAACCATCCACAATTCTTTTTGATGTATGCTGTGTAGTGACCTGCATTGGTTGTAGCTCCTGCATGGTAGATTATTCCTAATGTTGTAAAGGTTTTCTTTCCAAGTGACACTTGATCGTGTGTAAATCCAGTTAGTTTGCATTTGTTTTTGGTGCCATCTGCATTATAACGTAGAAGCATAAGTATTATGTAGGCACTATTTGATTGTATCAGTAAGGTAGAGCGATTGTCTGAATTGCAAATACTACATAATCTGCCATGGTTTGCATTTTGTACAAGTTGCTGAAATGGAATGCTCTCACAATTTGGTTTGGAAATATACACAAATCGCTCATTTGGGATTTCTTCCTGTATAACTTTGTTATAGAGAGTGCATGCATGCTTCCACATGTACGAAATTTGGAAGATTTCATTTACAGGTATGCTTTTGTTTTCCAATACTAATAGTATGTACATTAGAAATTCTTGTGGATCTTCTTGTGAGTTCATAGTGAATCTCACCATTCCAGCACAGTCGTCCAATTGTTGCCTTACTCCATGAACACTGTATGTGTTGTCAGGATTGCTTGTTGCATTTCTATGCAGCACTAACATTTGCAAACACAATTGGTCTGTGCTGTGCAGGTAAATATTGTTAACAATTGGTGGCAATTGAAATAGAATATTCATTGCTACGTTTGCATAGCAACTAACCCCACTTTCATTTGTAAATTTGAATGGGCCAGCAAGTTCTGTATCTGAGTGCATTTTTCGGTTTTTCGGTTTCTTTGCCGACGTGCCTGGTTTGCATTCCCTAATAGGTTCTTCTATGTTTGCGTCAATTGATGAAACTTCAGTTTCTTTTCTTTTTTTTTTTTTGCAGAATTTCCTGTTGCATTTTGTTGCATTTCACTTTAATTTACTTTTCTTTTACCACGTTTCACTTTATCTGGAGCAGGGTATTGTTTCAGGTGAGGGGTGTACAGTGAACGCAATTTATTGTATTCTAGAATGCAAGGAATATCAGCTTTGACTTTACTTGAATCAACGTTTATTAGCAATACACCGTCAAGTGTACGTAAGAGTGATAATGCTATGTAGCTCATGCCTTTCTTAAACACTGTCTTTCCTATATCTATCAATGCTTTCTCTAGGGTAAGACCTTGGGATTTATGAATGGTAACTGCATATGCAAGAGTTAGAAAAAATTGCTCTCTACGTACATACATGTCTTTGAAGAGAAGAAATCGAGCCATTGAGCGCCCTATCCTTTTCACTTCTGAAACTTTATCAAAGCAAATATTTACAAACTGAATGCTACTATCACATGGGTATGATTGAAAGCCAACAACTGTGCCCACTGCTCCATTAACTAGCCCTTGCTCTACGTCAAGGTTACGTTTAAGCATTGCTCTATAATTTAATGATAATTTCAATACTTTTTCCAACCCAGCTGTGTTGGAGATTGAATTTTCTAAACTATTTAGTCTTGTTGTGGCTTGCTCACACATGGGTACTGTCATACCATGTACGTCTAGTTTGTCTGTGGCGCTAATTTCTATTATTGCTTGCATTTCTTTCTTTAACATTGTTTCATTGAATTTGAAACAGCTTGCAAGAGTTGGCATTAAGGGCATACAATTGACATTTTTGTGTGCTATTTGTTCCATAACATCAGTTGCACATGCATGATCGCCATAAAGTGCATGTGTATGCCGCTTTTTCAATACAGCTTGTGCTTCTTGCGATAATACACCAACTCTAATACTTTTTAAGATGTTGGCATAAGTGAGATCTGCAGATTGCCACATGTTCTCAGTTAATTCTCTGTCTTGGAAATGTTGCCAAAGGTTAACATTACCGATGCTATCATGTTTTCCGGCAGAGTTTGTGGCCTAATGTTTTAAAAATTGGTTCACCTTTTACTGGTGTCAATTGTAGGAGATCTCCAAAAACGCTAATGTGTTTCCCTGCAAAGAGTTGTTTGTTATTACTTTTAAGTACTTCTTGCAATCTGAGATGAATCAAAGCCAACATTAGATTGGAGACCATGCTCACTTCATCTATTAGCAGCATTTTCATTTGTTTCAATACTCTCTGTAATTCCATTGCAGCTTCTGCAGAAAGTTTGTAGTAGTCTAATTTTTTTTGATGCTCTACTGGAAGCGGTAATCTGTGTAAAGTCACACCCCCTATGTTGTAGGAAACTAAACCTGTGGGGGCTGTTACAACACCTGACAGTTTGTCGTTTGTCAATTGTTGAAGGAACTTGCTGATAATTTTGATTTGATTTTGAAGAGTGTTTTCCCTGATCCAGCATCACCACTGACGTACAGCAGTATAGGTTTGTAATTTTGGCAGGTACATTCTTTATTTTCGTGTTAAATGCCATGCACAATTTGTTTTTTTACCTCTTCAAAAATGGTGCACTGATCGTTGTTAAGTTTTGCTTGTTGTACAGCTAAGTCCTCTGTATCTTCTTGATACTGATACATGGTGTTTTCTACTCCTGCCATAGCAACTTCAGCCTCATTTGCTATTAGTGGTTGTCCTAATGGTTCTTGACTTCCTGTTACAGAAGGTTGACTACTGTTGGAAGAGTCTTTATCAGTTGGGCCTGAATTTCTTCTTCCTGTTGCTGCTCATTGTGGAACATTGTTTTGTACTGCGTAAAGTTAACATCGGTTATAGTGCTTTCATTTGCTTTGAAAGCATCTTCATAGCTCTCAAAATTATCTAGTATGTCTTCCTCTTTTCTCCATGGTTTGAAAAGTTGTAACAGAGACATGTAATATAGTTCTTTCTGTTGAGGAGTTTTTAATGACAATTTCACATTATTAATTAAGCTTCGTTTAAGTTTCTCTAAGCTCCCTTCACAATCGGTCACTCTATATCTACGTTTGCTTTCATCGGGTTTTACATTATTTGTGTATGCAAAGTTTTGAGCTATGTGGTATAGACACATGCTTTCCAGAGTGGTACTCCTGTTCGGATAGTGTGTCCAGTAAATCGTTTTTTAGAATGTCTTGGCTGTTGGGATCATTTCTGGCAATTGTTTCTATGTCCTCATATGATTTTAGCACTCTTTTTCTAGATTTTGCAGGACCAAGACTGAGCCATACTATGTTGTCTGACTTTCCATACAAAGCAGTGCCGGTTAAACGATCTGCTGCTTCATAGACCCCACATTCTCTATGAGAGAGCATTTTTATGCCTAGGCTGTACAATTTCTGTGATAATGTTTTGTCTGATGGTAGGTCGTCCCAGAGGTCTTGAAGCTCTGTTTTTTCTGCTTTTGTTAAGTAGGCTGTAACATATCGTGCAACAGCAGTTGAATTGTCTGCAATGTACTGCACATCTATGTTTGCATTCCATAATAGGGCAATGATTGCATTGTAATCATTGATATATTTTGATTCTTCCCTTCTTATTATGTAATACGTGTTTTTAGGTAATTTACCTTTAACACCATGTCGAACTGAAGACATGAAGTTGTTTACTTCACCTGTTTCTGTAACTGGTCTAGGGAAACCAAAGCGGCATTTGGTTTAGTATTTATCTTTGTTTTTGTATTTACGGCGACAATATTTGCCACATCTGTGTCTTTGAAATTGCAAAATCTGCCCATGTAGCTCACTATGTGTCTGTTGTCAAGGGATTTCACATTTGACATATTTTTGAATAAACTGAAAAACAGTGCTATCACTGTCGTGCCCAAATTTCGGAGCACCTTTCATCCATAACAGCATGTGAATATGTGGTGCTCCTCTCGCTTGATATTCTTTTCTCCAAAAGAAGTGTTGCACTTCTCCAAGGGGAGGAACAGTTTTATTGCAAATAAAGTGTAGCATTGCAATGAAACTATGATGGAAATATCTTGAGACATTAACTGGATCTAGAGAGCAAAGTTCTCCAGGTGTTAATATATCTAAGTTGTTTTTGTTGCTGTTTGCTATGCGTAGCAAGTCATGTAAATCTTCCCATGCATATTCTGCACAACTTGGCGTAACAAACCAAGTTGGTGGTCCAAGGTTTCTGATCATGCAACGCACATCTTTGTGCCGTCTAAACCAGTATTCCTTTGTACCGCGCATGTTTGCAAACAAATTTGTTATACTTGATTGTAACACCTAATCTTTTTCTTGTATTAACTGCGTAGCTGACATATTTTGAAAGTGCGTTCCAGATTTAAGAAATTGTGCAACTCCATAACATAGTGTTGCTAATTCACTTTCATAGAGTAGGTGGAATATGTATTCCACATTTTGCCTAAATCTGGGATCCTGCGAATACATTCGTAAGGAGCGGTATTCTGATGCCCCAATCTGAGTGGGTCTATCATCGTATCTCCCACCTTTGCCGGTAGGAAATAGCAGTGGAAAAGCATGTGCTTCTATACTTTTTGGTGACCCCTTTGGTTTGTCGTATTTGGTACGTTTCTAGTGCATCATCTATACTTTAATTGGAATGCAATGGATGAATTGTGTAATGGTCCAAAAGATTGGCTACTGTAGCTGGATCCAGAAGTTTCCGATGGCTCTTGAATTATTTCATTTGTTTGCCTTAAGCTTTCAACAATATTTATTTTCTTGTAGTACTCATTGTTGTCTTTTAGATATTGCAATGCTTGTGTAACTTTGTGTAAGTCTACTAATTGTTGCAACATTTCTTTTATCCTGTGTTGGTACTCCATTTACCAAGACTATTAAAGAATGCTCTATTGAACGCTCCACTCCTAGAGTGTACACATTCTCCATTAGATCTAATGGCAAGTAAACTACTTTGCCACAAATTCCTTTCACCATTTCAGAGGAGGGTAAATTTGCTGTTTTTGGATGAAGGCGCATAATTGCTTGAAATGGGTGAACTGTTTGAATTATTATGCTCTTATACAAATTGAGCTGTTGCAGCATTTTTGGTAATGGAAACAATTCCAAATTATTTGTAATTTCACGTGAAGGAGTGTGGTTGTTGTCTACGTTTGCAGTACAGTAACTGCAACATATTAGGCATTGAGTTATTTCATATTTGCTTTCAGCTAAAAGGTACAAAGATAATTCAAACCATTTAGAGTCTTCATTGTTTTCTACTTTGTATGCTATGTCCACATGTGTTGTGTTCCTTTTGTAAAACGTTCTGCGGCAACATACACACTCATGGTTTGGTACTTCAGCCGATGACCTTTTAAATTTTAGTATTTCTTTTCTGTATGTGTGTAATAGAATGTTGCCATGTGCAGAATTGTTGCTACTATGCTCTAAAACTGTTGGAAGTGAGAGCCATGTAGAAAATGCAAAATACTTTTTGTGAATACGGTCCATTTCCTCTTGTAGGTATTTGGGTGTACCATGCAGAGAGTGGTATTTAAATTGCCTAATTCTAAAGCTGGAGTTTTTGAACAGTATATTTTATACACTAAATTTCTTACTTTGGAATGATGTACTCCTATTCTTTAGATATCATGGAAGGTACTTTTGCAAATCGGGCCAGAAATGCAGGCTAATGAATGTTCTTTTAGTCCTGTTTCTTTCCGCACTACACAAATATCCATATTTTGCAGCACTTTCATTTTACTTTTGTCTTTACCTTTTACATATTGATTGAGGAACTGACGTAAAGATTTGAAATCTTTGTTTGGAATGGCATTTTGATGTGCACAGCCATTTGTATACTGGACGGTGTGGTTCTGCTGAATCGAGAGGTAATTCTGAGTTTTCAGAAGATAGTTTTGTAAGCAGTGTTTCTTGTTCCATGATGGTAGTATTGATTTTCTCATACCCTCGTCCACTGCTATGGATGGCAATTTTGTTTGTTTGATTTTGTTTGTATGCTTCTTCATTAAAATATGGCTCTGTGGTTGTTGTGTGACTCCATTCACCACCACAAACATGCAAACATTATTTTTGTTCACATTCCGTTTATTGCTGAGTTTCATTTGTAGTTTGGTACTTAGATTTGTTAGTGCTTTCATCCCTTTTAACACTAATACGAACAACTTCCTTTCCAGAAGGATTGCACTGTCCACGAGTGCTTGTAGAATTAACTTTCTACAGTACGTTTTAAGGGGTGTGGATGATTTTGGTCATCTTTTTAGTAGATTCTGAAGGACTCTGTGACAAAACATTTTTGCTAAAATACTTTTTTTACTATGGGTTCTTCTTACACTATCAGGATTATTAGGAACATTGTTAGCTGTACTGGCAGCCGTTTTTCTGACAACATTTCTGTGTTTTGTGACACTTTTTGATGGAGGATGTACAGTTTCGGTACTTGCGACTTCTTTCATTACGTTACCCAACTGCATTAGGTGGTTTGTACCAAGATTCTCTACTAACTCTACAACAGGTGGATGCTTACATTGGGCACCTTTATTTTTATTTGCTCTAATTCTGCGTTCCTTTCTACGGAGCTGCTTTTTGGTAGGCATTCTTTGGTGTCTGTTGAGGAAAAAAAGTATACTTTGGTCTGTTGTCCAATGTATGTGTGCCGTGTGCATGTGTGCCTAAGTGTGATGGGGAAGCTCTTTGGCATGGTGTGTGAATGCACAGTCACCTCTAACTATCATTTGGTAAGGCTACTTTACTGTTTGTATACTAGTGCAATGTGCTTTAGATGAGAGTACAAAGTGCCCTACTTGTGACAAGAACCATTATTAACCAAAATGCCAAAAACCTCCTACCGCAACTTATTTTCACAATCAAACCTTCTAAGGATTCTCTGTTATTTCAGTACCAAACACACAGGGATTTGTCAGCCATTCCACCTGTTATTCTTTGTTCAATAAATGGATATTTGTAGGTAGAATAGTTTACAAATGAATGCTTACTTTGGTGCCCAAACTAAACAAATATCCCACGCAGCCTCTTTAAGGAGTAGTTACAATATGAAGGTTGTACTGTACTTACTTTTTTGTACAAGATGACCAGGTTTCTTCGGATATAGCGTCTGCAGTGTAGATGCTGTTGATTCTCAGGAGAGTAGTCTTCAGTGTGAATTAAAAAACGATATCAATTACTTTGTTTGCAGCGGTCATGATACTGTGGACTTTACTTGAACTTCTTTCATCAGAGGATTTAACTTTTATATTTCAACCCAATCCACGTGCACATTTAACTTCTCTCTGTGCAGTCTTTCCATACTACTTTCAATATGGTACTTGAAAGTCCTTCCAAATAACTACATTTTTTAGGGTTTGGAAATGCCTTGTTCTTTACAAAGTGTAGTATGCATAGGAGAGCGGTTTGAAAGCGATAGAGCAAAGTACTAGATTGGCAAACATTTTGTACTTATTAATGAAAAGCACGATGTCCAAAAATCAGGAGACCCTCCGAAGGACATGTCAGCACCACATTCGGGAGCGATTACTATTCTCATACGATCAAATTGCAAGTAGCATTACTGTAGGCAGTACAGAGTACAGAACTCCGACATTTTCACTTACAAAATTGAGGTGTGACTTAAATTATACTTCTCAACTCACATGCTTTTGGCAGGTGTTACCCGCCTTGTAAAGGGCAGACTCACCCGCCAAGCCTCCTGCAAGGCCATTCATTCCAATGGGCGTCTCACCCGCCAAAAACAAAATAGGCTGATTTCACCCACCTTTAAGAGAAAACTGATTGAGAGCTATGCCTAAATAAGCATGCTTGCAACATATGTACAGGTTATGCAGAAGACAGTAAGCGTTCGTGCGATTTGTTAATGACAAATCGGCATTCTTGCACTTTAAAAGGGGCAGCGTTGTTATGTGTTCCCTTTGGAAATTTACCGCCATTATTTTGTCAATTTTACATCATAAGGCTTCCACATGACCTCTGATTAAAATGTACATACCTGTACTCTATACTGATGCATGTGCACATGCATGGAGCTGTACGTAGAAATTCACAATCCTTGCACAGTCGCTTGTGAAGTAGGTGCTTTGCAATGGTTTTTAGATGTCCATTAACAATCATCGACAGTAATTTTGAAGTGCGCAATGTTGATGACGGAGTTAAAAATAGCGATGTTCTATGTGATTGGTGGATGATTGTGCGCCGGCTTAGTTGTGTCCAATGAGGGACTCGCTTTGGTACTGCTGTAGAAAGGGTGAAAGGACTGGTTAGGAGTTACGTGCCGTACGTAGGCAACGCATGTCCACTGGTAGGGCGTGTCACATACGGGTTTCTACAGCAAATCCTGCATGGGAAGACGACTGTAGGCATCAGCCAATCAGATGTTCACATTAGTCTTTTGTGTCGAAAGAGAGTGCGCACACTGAAAATGGCAGAGGTGCAGAGGGTCAGGGTTTTGCTGCTTGGAGACATTTTTGTGCAAGGCTTACAACACTATGCCGAGAGTAGGCATGTGGCACACCATTTCATTTCGACGTGCGAGGAGTGTAGGTGGTGTGGAACGCTGACACTGATGCCAATGCTGCGACAATTCTGCACGTTTGCAGAGACATGCGTGGAATGACCACTCCTCATGTGGTAATTTTGCACTATGGTGCTTTCCACTCACGTACTTTGTTGGCAGATTTGGCACAGTTGGTTGAAGCACTCATGACCATCTTCCCAATATCGAAAGTTATTTTTTCTGCTTTACTCCCAAGAGTGCAATGGAACAACACTTCTGTTTTCTGTCCAGATCAAAGCATGGGGAGGTGCATCATCAATCGCGGCATGCGTGCATTCATGCTACGAGTTGGTATGTTTTTTTGTAGCCACAATAACATTGCTCCAAGCAATGGCCATTACTTTGAAGGAGATGGCGTTGCGCTATCCTCTTTGGGAAATGCGATTGTTTTTTTGGAACTTAAGACTTGCTTTAGAGAAGGTTCTCTAATGTTTGCAAAAGTAAAGCAGGGACAAAAAGTACAAAAAATACATAAAATACCACATGTCTGTACGATATGTGGGCAAAAATAAAAAAAACAGCTCTTTTCAGAGCCTACCTTAAAGGGGAAAAAGGGGAATAGTACTTTAATGTACCGTCGTCATGCTCTGATCCTGTACATGTCCGCGAACATGGCGGTAGTTAGCAGCCAGCACATATCACCACCGGGGATTGAAGGGTGGAGCCGCATGTAAATGAGAATGAGCGGAGCTAGGGATTGGTCCATAAAGTTCAGTAGGTTTGTTCTGACCGACGTACTTTAGTAAGACCGTCTTCTCCCTCACAGGACATCACACAACCATGGCTTTCCATGCTCGAAAACAGATTATCTGGATTGTGGGAGACTCATGGATACATTGGTTGAAGGTGCATGCAGAAAACTGCAGTTTATCTACAAATCTCGGATTTCCACATGCGGAAGCGCACTGGCATGGCGTACTTGGTATCGCTTTGTGTTGCTTTACAGACAGAGCGTCCTCCAGATATACTCATCATTCATTGTGGAGGAAACAGTTTAGGCCATGTATCTGGCATTTCTTTACAATTTGCCATGAAGGAAGGACTCGCGAAGCTCATGGACATGTTTCCAAATTGTCAAATACTTTTTTCCTGTATTACCCAAAGACAAAAATGGTTGCGTTCTTCTGCATTTGGTCCACAAATGGAGAAAGCGAGACGCAATGTGAATAAGGCTGTGTGTGCCTTTTTAAGAGATGTTGGCATGTCCTCTTTCAATGAAAACATTTTGTTTCGTAGCAGTTTCATTTTCCGCAGAGATGGCGTCCACCTCACATATGCTGGTAATCAGATGTTTCTTCACAATTTACAAAATGCATTGCGCCCTCTTTTGCAATCACACTAACCTATCTGACAATCCGTTTTCCCCAATTCAATGTTTTTGATCCACACAATACACCACCAAAAGGCTCTTTTCAGAGCCGCCACTTACTCCCAACGTACACCATATTGCGTTTGCGCCGCTTGCACCCTCCCTTTTTCCCCTCTACGACTGTCCGCAAACTTTTGCTGAACTCCGCAGGTGTCTACGGCCTTAACTTCATAGTTCTATTGTTACACTGTGAAAGGCGGCTCTGAAAAGAGCCTTTTATGTCATTTTTGTTGTTTTTATGTTCATTTTTTAACAGCACTTGACACACTAGGAGAAGAGACGAAAGGAGGATAAGGAAGGGACACCAGCCACAGGGATAAAAAAGGGCAACTGAACAGACAAATATTACGGGTGATCTTTATTTAGGTAAGGAGCAAATCTTCTGGTGCTCGGTGACTGCAACCTCAAAAGCACTTCGAAAACTCTGCCCCCTGCAGAGTACTGCGTCACAATACGTGCACACTACTGCCACCTTTGAAAGGTAAGGGTCCACAGCATTGCGAATGGCTTGTGAAGCAGCTGGAGGGAGGCGCTCCCCCACAGGAGTGTCTCTTGTGGTGGGAGGAGCGGATTCCGAGGATGCTGTGGAGGAACTCAAACTACTACGCTCTTCACATGGCACCACCTTGCGAATGTCCACAGTGTGGAACGAATGAAGTGTCGCTTCATGGTTGTCGTACCAAAACTGTACGCTCCAAATCTCCCGCGACTCAACACCACTTCAGTGGTTACACTTCACCAGGTTCGCACATGCTTTTGGTACATTCCCATAAACGGAAAACAACCGCCACACCCACAACTCCCGCCGAGTGCTCCTAGTGAGGAGTTCCTCCACTTCATTCTCTTCCTCCTCTTCTTTCTCAATCTCTACATCCTCACCCATATATCTCTCTCTGCAGGCCCTTGGTGAGGTGGTGATGGTGGCGGGATTGGGGGTGGTGCAGAGGCTAATAACCCAACAGCAGCCATGCAAGCCATACCAATCAGTTTCCTTTTGGTCACTACAGCAGTAAAGGCAACGCACCTCAATCTGCTATAGCTAGCAGGACAATGGACATGCGCTCGGGGGTGTGGCTTTTTGTAGGGGCGCAGGGGTGTGCCTCGTGACCGTCTTCATACCTAAAAAGCGGTACACACATTTTACACAGCAACTCCTGAGGTGCCCTATTGTTTGGGATGTCTTAAATTACATTTTTACACTCCACAATACTTTGCCTTGTGTCTACAAGTTCATTTTTATTATTGTGGAAGCACACAACCCGCGCAAACTAGTCCCCACGCTCAGCGTAGTTGCGGTCACAAGATGACGGCCTCAACACATCCACCCCGTAATGAAAGTCCCCTGGACAACAAATGCAAAGAATCAAACATGTGCATGCGCACAAGTGTCCTATAAACAGTGTTCGGGTTCTCAAACTACTTCAAAGTGTGACACAAGTGAGACGGACTGTTAGGCACTGGCGCCCTGTTCGCAATACTTATGATGTTTGTACTGCGCATGAGCACGCATGCTATTTTCACTGTACGGCCAATTCCAGTGTCCTTAGGAGAACTCCATTTTGTTTGCCTACGAACTTGCCGGCCACCGTGCCTGTTCTACGGACGGCACCATTTTGACTGCGCCCAATACGGACTGCTATATTGTCCTTCACACACTCCCTTTTTACTCATTTACACCCATTCCGGACATCTTCTGTGTTCTACTACCATGTACTATCTCGTTTCCGGGCGGTACTCCGACGTATATCATTTTGACACCTCTTTCTGTTTATGTACGCACATTTTCTAAAGATGGTGCAGTCACACATCACATCCGTCTGTCTTCACATTAGACAGCACCCACATTTCATTGCTAGCAGATAGGTCGAACAGGCGTGCTGTGCGCAAACATTTTACGTCTTTTAAAAAAAAAAATTACACACACGCTTTCTCTACAACTACTGTACAAAACCATTTATTACACACACACACACACACACACACACACACACACACACATCATTCTAAAGAAACAGCAGTGGAAGCGGACACAAACAAATATGGGGGAATTTGGATTTAACACGGGCTGGTTATGAGGGGAAGATTTGTGAGGGGAAGAAGGGATGGATACTTCGTCGCAACGTCTATTTTCCTCTTGCAGGTTTGGGGATGGGTCACTAGGGAATGGAGAAGCAGGGCAGGTGCAGGTGGGGCAATGGTACCGAACTTTTCCGCTCACAACGTCCTCCACAAACTCCCATAAACTTTGAAAATGATCGTTCAAAATTTCCATTTTCTGCTCTTATCTTTTTTATCCTGTCTTCTTCTATCTCGTTTGTTGCCCATTCTTCTTCTTTTCCTGGTCTGTTGAAAAAAAAACACCACACGTTAAATGCCTATAAACTACTGCTCCCTATTCTCCATATGCAGACTAATGTGTACCATTGTTGTCGCTGTCTTCAGACATTTCCCCGTGCGGGAAATACTCCTCCAGCCACTCCAAAGTACTAGCCATTTCTGAGTCAAAACAGAAGGAAATTATTATTTTTGCACCACATTCCAAAATAAAAACACAGCCACATAACAAAATGACCTGCACTCACTCTTTTGCTGTAATCTCCCTTCGTCCTACTGCGTCCGTCCACTATCGTTCCAGGCTGCCGAGTTGCTGTGAAGTGATTACAGTGGAGGCATCCTTTATTAATTTTTTTTGGTACCATCCACTTCATTCTACATGGTTATTAAATGTGTCGTTTTCTTTTCCCACCTTCAGGTTTCCATATTTACTTTTTTTAATTTTTATTAAATGTTTTATTGGTTTTATTCAAACAACACAACAAAAAAACCAAATCAAACTTACAGTGAATGCATAGTTTGCTCACATATACACATACATTATTATGATCTCGCTCACTCTATTTCCCCCCTCCTTCCTCCAAAGCCTACATTCCTACATTGTTAGTTTCCACCTCAAGCGGTGGGTAGTCCTCTTCCGCCGCGCTCATTGAGTCACCATCACTTGGTCCATCATACGAGGGCCCAAATAGATCTGCTATCAGTTGCGTCCAATCCGACAGGCCTCCCGCACTCTCCCTCTATATCCCCTTTGCATGCTTCCTGCCATGCCACTGTTTCTGCCTCCGCCCACTTCTGCAAGTCCCTCCACCACGTTTCCACTTTGGGCCTGTGACATGCTTTCCAACCCATTGCAATCCTTCTCTTTGCCAAAACATACGCTAGATCTTTAATTTACTTACATGTTTAAGCTTACGCGGTCTGGGGAACCCTCCCAACAAACAAGCCCACGCAGTATCCACCTTCATACAGATCCCCTTATCTTCCATTTTCTGTGCTATTTCCCCCCCATATCTCGCTATCAGTGGGCATGCCCAGAACATATGTACCATTCCTGCATTTTCCTCATTACATTTGGGGCACACTTGGCTTCCAGTGTTCTTAAATTTAGCTATCTGTAGTGGCGTCCGGTATGCTATGTGAGTTATATACAACTGTATCTGCTGCAGCCTAGCATTTCTCGATGCTTTTTTATGATATCCTTGTGCCCTCTCCCACAGCCCATCGCTCATTGCGTCCCCTACCTCTTCTTCCCAGTACAGTCTAAGTTGCACCACCTCCTTGCCCACTCGAGTCATTATCATCTCATACACTCTAGACGTTTCATGCCCCCTTTCCGCTATATCATATATCATATCCAGTATGGTTTCCGGTTCATCTGCCAGTTCGACCTCGGACCAGGTGTCTTTAATTCGCTGCACCATCCCATGATACGTAATATACTGCCCGGCACTTAACCCTGTTTGTTCCACCAGCTCCTCAAATTCTAGTATCTTCCCCTCCTGCCACACATCTCCCATGGTTGCTATTCCCACCGGTTCCCAGTGCTTCATAATCATTAACCTTAGTTGCCTTTCTGTTCCTACCACTGTGGCCAGTGGGATCTCCGAGGAGCACAGGGATGGCATGTCCATCATCCAGCATGCTCTTTGACACATTCCCCACCCAGGACCCAACATCCTTGGGCGTCCTCTCAACTCCCGTTTGGGCAACCATATCATCTCTTTCAGGAAATATGGGGCACAGACCCCCTGATGCAGCCTATGTTCCAAAGTAGGCTCCTCAGAAAGCCATTTAGCTACATGTTGTAATTGGCTTGCTATATAATAAACTTCCCAGTTTGGTAATTTAATGCCTCCTTTCTCATGCGGATTTTGTAATTTCCATAGGGCTACCCTATTCCTCATCCCGTGCCATAGAAATTCCCTACATGTGCTGTCCAGCCTGATAAAGAATTTCCGAGGTATGGAGTATGGGATGTTCGCGAAGCAATGCAGCAATCTGGGCAGTGGCACCAACTTGAGCATCGCCCCCCGCCCCATCATTGCCAAGGGGAGTTTCGCCCTGAACCTCATGCTATTCTCCAGTTTCTTAACCGCTCTTTCAGTATTATGCTTATGTTTGGTTTCTACCGTATGGTATATGTCCACCCCAATATATCTGAAGGTTGTGACCTCCCACAGTACCTGTAAAACCAGCAGATTCTCCACCGAGAGCCCTCTATATCTCCCCAGCGGAAACACACAGGACTTACTGGGGTTTACAGCTATAACTGATAGTTCTGCATACCTCTCCATCACTTCCAGTATATATTGAAGGTTCTCTTCTGGGTACCGCACATACAATAACATGTTGTCTGCATATAATGAAATTAGATGCAATGTCTCTCCAATGACAATGCCTATGGAATCAGCTGCCTTAAATAAATCGCCAGTGGTTCCAACGCTAAGATATACAGCATGGGGGACCAAGGGCATCCCTGCCTGGTGCCCCTACCAAGTTGCCACCTTTCAGAGATCACTGTTCCTGTCTTCATTCTCGCCAGTGGCGCACTATATAGTCGTTCCACCCAATGACGATATTCTGGCCCCATACCGTAATTGGCTAGGGCCGCTTTTAACCAGGGCCACTTGACCGAGTCAAATGCCATGAACGCATCCAGTGACACTATCAACATCTCGCCTGTGTCCCCGTCCGTGTGTTCGACCACTCGATGGAGTCGTCTCAAATTACTCGATGTTTCTGTTCGGGACATATCCTGTCTGGTCAGGATGTATTAACTTGCTGATGACCTTCTTTAGTCTATTTGCCAGGACCGCCGTTAAGATCTTACTATCTTGGTTCAACATCGACAGAGGCCTATAGGATCCACAGTCACTACCAGGCTCATTGGGCTTGGGAAGTGGTATGATGTAAGCTTCGTGCAAGGATTCCCGGAATTTTCCAGCTTCATATGCTTCATTAAGCATCTCCAGCAACAGGGGGGGGGGGGGGGAAGAGTACCTCTGTTTTGTATGCCTTATAAAATTCCCTTGGGAGACCATCGGTTCCCGGGGCTTTACACGTGGGCAGCTGCCTCACTACTTCCTCTACTTCCTCTAGGGTGATCGGGCTGTCTAGCTGCTCCCTTTCCTCTGCACTAATCTGGGGCAACCCAATATCTTCCAGTGTGTCCCCTATCTCCTCTCTTTTGCTCTCTGTCACATCCCCATACAGGCGTCTGTAATCTACAAATTCCTGATTAACCCCCTCTTGCGTATCTGCTATCTAGCCATCGTCTTTCACTATTGTTCTGATTGGGGGCCTAGGGGTCTCGTTTTTGTAGAGCCACCCCAGGACTCTCCCTGGTTTGTCTCCTTCAGCATGTTGTCTCTCTATATACTTTTTATAGTTGAGATTGCATAACCTCTCCCAATACCCTGCACATTTCTGCTGCAGGCCCAGTGCCATTTCTGTATCTTCCTTGGTAATACTACCCCGTGCCAGTACCCTTTCTAGCTCCTTTTCGGAGTCCTGTAATGCAGCCAGGATCCCATTCTGCAACCCTTTCGACTTAGCTATGGCGATTCCCCGCACTACTACTTTAAAGGCCTCCCAGAGCATACCCGCTGTTTTGACACTACCAGCGTTTATCTCAAAATAACTTATTATTTCCTCCCGCTTATCCTCCCTGAATACACTATCTTTAAGCGCCTCTGCACGCAATCACCATGTGGGTAGCCTTCCCCGCGGGGGTCGGTATTGCAACACTAGCATCAGTGGCGAGTGGTCTGAGAGGACTCTGGCTTTATATTCCACCTGCGGTATGTCAGCTATTAGTTCCTGCGTGACAAACACGTAGTCTAATCTAGTATAAAGGCCCTGTGGGGCTGCATAGTGTGAATATTATCTGTCCTGCGGATGACATGACCTCCATGCATCTATCCGCCCAAAATCCGCCAACAATGCATGCAGTGCCTTTGCGGCCGGAGTGGGTCTATCCACTTTAATTTTTGATCTATCCAGATTGGGGTTTAGTACACAATTGAAATCTCCCCCCACACTGCCCCCCCACACTACCACTAAGTTTACTATACAGGGTCCTAAAGTACGCAGCCGTGTCCTGGTTCGGGGCATAAGTGTTCACAATGCAGATCTCTCTGTTTTCCACCAACCCCTTCATCACCACCATCCTGCCATCTGCCTCTGCCACAGAGCTCAGCAGCTGGAACGGGACATGTGGGGCCACCCATGTAATTACCCCTCTCGCATAGGCAGAATATGCTGCTCCTACTACTGTCCCCCTCCACTTCTTCCGTATCACTTCCAGTTTATCTTGTGTTAGATGAGTTTCTTGTAATAAGTCTATGTCCACTTTCTATCTGCGCAGGTACATCATGACCTTGTTCCGCTTCAAATAGCTTTTGAGCCCCCTGACGTTCCAAGTGACTATCTTAAGGTCTCCCATGGTTCATTTTGTTTTCCCTGGGATGTAGGCTTACCCCATAACACCTCCCAACTACAACAAACCACTGCACGCAACACCTTCCCTCCCCCCTCCCTGCCCCAAGCCCAACAAATGCTCAGCTCCATCCCTGGATCTCAGGCTCCCCCGCTTTTGGATCTACCCCGGATTCCCAGGCCAAGACCCCAGCAGGGTGTCACTACACTAACAGCGACCTAACTACACTCTAAATGGGGGTATGAAGATTGGCCATGCGAGGCTCCCTAACTAAAGCATAATCAAAGTGCTCACGGATCATGTTTGTCTCCAGCCGCCTGGCACTACCAGTCGCCGAGCCGCTTCAGCCACTATAATCAAGTCCCATAGTCATAAGTCCCAACACCCTCCGGCGCCCCCTATGCTCTTTACTTATCCTCTCCACCTCCTTCTCCCATCCGAACTTCCGACTCCTGGGGGCAACCCTGCGTGTCGAGCCATCCCATAGCATCTTCCGGAGTTTCAAAAAACAAAGTTCTGTGTTTGTGGAAAACTTAACTTCGCCGCGTATAGCAACATGTATTTGTGTCCCGCTTCTCATAGTCTTCTCTTGACGGCCCCAAAGTTCATTCGGCTCCCTGCACATCAGGGTATAATCTGGATAAGCTGTTATGTTTGCGGTCCCTCTCTGTATTGTCCCACCTTTACGGAAGTGTTCCAGGATTCTTTCTCAGTCTCTGTAGTTAAGGATCTTTGCAATCACTGGTCTAGGTGGATTGCCTGGCGATGGTTTCCTTGTTAAGGCCCTGTGCGCCCTTTCCACCGCAAACCCCTGAGACAACACTCCTCCAGTTATCTCCTTTAGCAACATACTCCCAATGAACTCTATAGGGTTGTGGCCTTCTTCTCCTTCCGGCAGGCCAACGATGCAGATATTATTCCATTGGGCTCGCCCTTCCGCCTCCTCCGCCCTGTTCTCTAGATTGCCCACACGCTGCACCAAGGCGTGAAGTTCCGACCCGTGGGAAGCGCAGTCCGCCGTCATCGGACCCATCTCCTTCTCAAGGGTCTCAGTGCGCCCCGCCAGTGACCTGACATCTTGCTGGAGTAGATTCACGTCCTCTTGCACCGCCCCAACCTTAAGCTCCAGCGCTGTTTTGAGTTTGGTCACTGCCAGTTGGAGCTTGGTCTCCCAGGCCACCTTCAAATCAGCGATCGCAGCAAGGACCTCCTGATTCGTACTCATGATGGCCACACTCCCAACGAGTGCCTTGTCTTTGCTCCTGGCTCCCTCCGGACCTGGCAATGTCTTAGTATATTCGTCTAGTGTGGGCTGCTTACCCTTCAGTCTTGGAGGTTTGTTAGACATGGTGCTATGACCCCAAGTCGCAGGTCAGCCCTATCACCTCTAGTCTTCAGTCCCAGCGAGGGCGGGTCCCACTGCCACCCAAGCTTCAGGGGGGCCGCCCCATGAGCGTCTCCAAGCCAACCTTTGGTCACCGAGATGGAGTATGCCCTCCCACGTGGCCGCGTTCAGCTATGCATCCAAGGGAGCACCCTGGGATATTTGCTTATCTCGCCAACAGGTGATTGCTGCTATTTAATGTCCTCGCCCTCGGGTGTCAGGCCTTATCCGTGGTTGTTAGGGAGAATTCTCTGTAAGGCTAATTTCCCAAACCTAATGCGTCCCCCAGAAGCTTTGCTGGATTTTTGGGGTTTATTTTTTTCTCTCCTGCTAAGAGTGAGATTCTTTTGCTCCCACTCTTAGACATGATTTGAGGTGTTCCTTTCACTTTCCATGTGTTTTATGGGCTATGGGGTCTTTTACTCTATAGGGTCTCACGTGTTTTTTTGATGTGGGTTACACAGTACCCTCCGTGCCGTAAACCAGGGGTGTCGTAGCGACCCCCCAACATAGACTCCATACCCTGGGACTGACTACTGTCCCCCAGGGCATGTAAAGTCACCATTGGCTTTACTAGTCCCAAATTAGGAACAGAACCCAGTACAAACCATCGTATTGTGGACGTACCGGTCGGGGCAATTCGATTGCCCCGGGGTCTGTTGTTAGAGGGGGCACGTCTCCGTCCCCCCTGATCGAGTTTTGGCTGGTGGCAGTGGATACTACTTTTTATATTTGACCGCAAATATATCTCTATGGTATTTTCCCATTGTGCAAGGCTACCAACTTTAATTATTTAATTCTTATAGCCTCGAACATACCTCCGGTTTATTTATTTAATATTAATTCACGGGTTGGTATTTTTTGCCAGAACTCGATTCTAAAATGGTGTTTGTGTTCTCTTCTGTGACTCCAACCCAAGTCGAGCCCTTTGTTCCACTTTTTGGCGGGCTTCTCCACAGAGGCCTCCAAAAGTGGTGTCACTCTGTCTGGGTACCACAGGGGGTGTGGGTGGGGGGTTTAGGCACCCTGGACTGAGTTACCTTGGTAACTCAAGTCACACTCTTGTGTGATTGGCCCAAGTGGTGAGCCGGCCGGCTCACCACTTAGCATGTTTGATTGACAGCTAGGCTGAGTGAATGAGGGTGTGCTGCATAAAAGCAAGGGAACTTCAGAAGTCGCCACAGGACCTAAGAATCCGAGGAGGGAGAAGCTGAGCCGGCCTGCAACGACGACACCACCAGTGGAGCCCTGCTGAACCGTCTCACCACTTTTCCCAACGGCAGAGGAGATCTCCAGCCCGGAGAGTCTTCTTCCTTCGACTGGTGGGGGTAAGCAGTTTACCTTCTTTTCGCCTTCCTGGAGCATCTCGTGGCCGCCTTGCCTGTGCCAAGCACCTCGGAAACCGATTTACCACGTTTTCACCACTACCGTGGACCGAAAGGGTAGTACCTTTGTACCGGAGAACTCCGCAGCTGGTTTCTTCCCTGGCAGTGCAATGACCTTCATCCTTCCTCCATGACGAGATCTTCTCTTCCTCTGGACGACGCTGCGACTTGCACCCGCTGCCAGGAACAACTGCCCCCGCTGGAGGATCCTCTCCATTTAAGGTATCGTGTTCCGCCTGGCTTCCCTTGCAATCGTTTGAACGGGGTGTATTAAATCCTCGTCTCTCAAACCTGGGTTAGCCTGGGACACCTTAGCTAACTTTTCTGCACTGAACTATACCTTTTTCGAACTACCTCTACAAACTTCGAAGACTCTGTATAACTGTCTGATCTTGGGCATCTTCCACCCGGCTCCCTTGAAAGTGGGCCTGGCACCTAAACTTCCTTGCTCACCAGTAGACTGTGCCTTCCTAAACTTGCTATGGTTCTTTAAAAAGTGTTTAGTGTGTATGCTTCCATAATTCTACTTTTCCCTCCCTTTTTATTTAACTTGTTGGAGTGCCATCGAACGTTAAGCGCTCACCTCTGTCTGGAAATAAGTGGTGTTAACTAAGACTTGTCCAACAAGTAATCAGGGATGTACATATGATAATAGTGATTGTGTTTTGAACTTATCTTACCAATTTAGTGCTAGTGTGTTAAAAAAGTAAATACTTTACACCCAAGCTCTGGACAGTGTTTGCTTGTGCTACTGTATTTCTGTACCTATTTTGTATGCTCTGTATACTGCCTAACTCTTCTTGAGGGAAGTCTGACTGCTCAGCCACAGCTACCAAGTGAATCTGTGTGGTACAGACTGCTACCAAGTGGGTTTACTGCCAAACACCTGTAGTCTTAAATCTTTTGCAGTGGTCCCTAAGGGGAACTGCACAGGTTTCTGCCTAACAGTGGTCCCCTCAGCGTGCTCTCCCACCCTGACTCTGCCTCTCACAGGGGATGCCAGCTGGCCAGCGCGCTTGTCTCCTCACCCCCGGCTGGGGTAGCACCCATTTAATTACGATGCCTCCAGCCCCTCTCAGGCAAGGGGCACCAGTAGTTTACAGGCCCGTCCAGCCTCCCCCATCCTGTTCAGGGCTATCCGTGTCAGCCAGCCAGCTCGCCCTTTGTCTCTTCCTCCACTTTCTGATTATTGGGGCGGTATCAGAGTGCCAGCACTATTTCTGCAATTGGCCGGTGCAGTGTCCTGTGTCAGGATACCTATGGTGTGCTGTGGATTGCTGGGCAATCTTCAATCCGGGCCTTCTGCCCTCGTTGCCTTATGTTTAATATTATATGCTGGTGCCACCTTGGCACTTCGTTTCTGCTTCTAGTCACTTGCATTCATTCATTGCAGCCCTGTCCTTTGAATCACACAGCCGCTCCCACATCGCGGCCCGCGGCTACAATGTTGATTGAAAAGCCTTGTACTCAGGCTTTTTGTTACTTTGTATCAGCGCCCCTGGCCGCGTACGAGGGGCGCTTCAGCAGCTTCTTTGCAAGGCCTTCCACGCCTGCCAGCACGGGCAGGTCCTAGCGCCGGCCGCTCACCGACTTGTGTTGTCCTGCGCTCCCGTACACATGTAAACGGGGCCAGCGACTCCGAGCTGCGGTCTCCCCAGAGGCGCGTGGCTCCCCACACGTCCTTCACTGTGGCCGCTCACCGCAGGGGTGCCCTGACCATTCTAAGTTCTTTTCCTCCCATTGTCATTGTGGACGCCATTTTGCCTTCTTCGAGTCTGCAATTCCGGGAACATCGCATGCCCCAATCCACCGTTCCCAGGATTACTATGGCACCGGATTAACAGTAACTGCTCCGCCAGAGTTCATAGTCCAGAGCCCATATTTCTGGCATTGGCAGGCCAGTGCAACTGCACTATTTTGCAGGATGTTTGCCTGATCACCAGGAGCTCTCCCCAGAGCACTTCTCCTCACATGGCCTCCAAGCCACGCCCCCTTCCATATTTACTTACTGCTACTTACAATATCTTTATGCCCTTCTTCAACGTTTCACACTATTTGTGTAAGACAATAGTACATTTTCAGATACCCCCCGCCTCTTTGGGTAATGTTGCCCCTGTCCGCCCCCGTCCGCAAACGGGCGCTCAGTCCGTCCCTTTCTAAAATCAATAGGGAGGTGGTTCTGTACGTTCTATGTTAAATGTTTATCAAGTACGTACATTACAGTACATATCTCCCGAGATCGCATCATAAAAATGCATATTCTGCACACCAACTTCATTGCCACAATGTCATCATTAAGTTGCTCTTCCAAAAACCTGTACAATTCACTACAAAAGAAAATTTGATAAGGGGACGTTATGGTTAAGTTACCCTACCAAAAAAACTTTGTTGAAGGGACGTTATGGTTAAGTTGCCCAAACAAAAACCTGTTCACTTCACTTCAAAATATACTTTCCTCCTCCCCTTTATGCTTCAAATTAAAAACGAAAATCCCCTGAAATTCGACAGTTATGGTAAACTAAGGCCCCACTCCTGCCACCTCCCCTGTGCACTGCTACCACTAACACCCAGACCATGAAAGATGACATCTCAAATGTCGATGATGACATCAATGAGGACATCACTTGCATGGCCCCATTTTTTTCCTTCCCTGCCATACATATATATGTACATTCAGTAAAGAAATTCCACTACAGGAATATTTTACTTTACTGTGCAACCACACACCACTGCACATTTCCCCATTATAGTAAGATAAGCAACCATAACTCACACCATCTACATGCATTGCTAACACCTAGGACATGAAAGATGACATCACAAATATCCTTGATGACATCACTGATGACATCACTGATGACATCACATGGCAGCCTCTTTTATTTTGGTGCTTTGAAAAATGTAGACCAGGTGGTTTTCTTCACTGACAATTCAATATAAAAATTTAAAAATTGCTGTATATCAAAACGTTAACCTTGTCGTATGTTATTAACCCTCATTACTTAGGGTGTACTCTCTGCTCATGATGTACAGGCATGGGGCAATTGCGGGTCTCCAACTCACATTTAATTTTCACACCAGAAGATAAAGTTTCGGATGATGCTGTCTCTTCATTACTTCAGTTTGCCTGTATGTCCCTCTGATTTATATGCATTGGCTCTTCATATGTATTGTTTGTAGTAGCACAAGTGTGTGGTAAGTCTTGCTTTAACTAGTTATTACATGTTTAATATTACACAATTACCCCAGACATCTTGCTACCAACAAAATAGAAAGAACCCCTTGTTGGTTTGGACTTTTCATCAACATTCTTTTTGCATGTGATGTCATCAAGGATATCTGTGATGTCATCTTTCATGTCCTGGGTGTTAGTGTTAGCAATGCACGTAGATGGTGTGAGTTATGGTTGCTTATCTTAATATAATGGGGGAATGTGCAGTGGTGTGTGGTTGCACTGTGAAGTAAAATATTCCTGTAGTGGAATTGTTTTACTGAATGTACATATATGTATGGCAGGGAAGGAAAAGAATGGAGCCAAGCAAGTGATGTCGTCGTTGATGTCATCATTGACATTTGAGATGTCATCTTTCATGGTCTGGGTGTTAGTGGTAGCAGTGCACAGGGGAGGTGGCAGGAGTGGGGGCTTAGTTTACCATAACTGTCGAATTTCAGGGGTTTTTCGGTTTTAATTTGAAGCATAAAGGGGAGGAGGAAAGTATATTTTGTAGTGAAGTGAACAGGTTTTTGTTTGGGCAACTTAACAAGAACGTCCCTTCAACAAAGTTTTTTTGTAGTGAATATATAATATATATATGATAATGAAACACAAAATTGCAACATTACCCACATATTTCAGTACAGTTGCAATAATTTAAATGGTTCAGTCATTGCAAAAACGTAACATAACAATTAGTTATAGACAGAAAAGAGAAGGACGCGGAAAGGGGAAGGATGCAAAGGGGGGGAATTGAAGAAGAAAATGTCAAAGAGCACATAAGATGTGATGGAAAGAAACTGAACACATTAATTGGAACAGGGTCTGTCTGACAAATTGTTATGTTACGTTTACGTTTTTGCATTGACTGAACCATTTAAATTATTGCAACTGTACTGAAATATGTTGGTAATGTTGCAATTTTGTGTTTCATTATCCCTTGTGCGTGTATATATATATATATATCTTTTTGTACTTTTGTTTCGAATTGATACTATAAGTGGATAAAGCCCTGGTTTGAAAAAGGCAATGAGTTTTTTGCCGAAACACGTGTCACCGATGGGCAAAGTGTGATTTATAATAATTAATCAATCTTCTAAATTGAATTCTCTCGAGTGTGGCGCAGAATCAATGCTGGATAGCATGTCATATAGACTATTAAGAACAGGACGAGATGGCAGAGGACCCAAAAAACTAGAAACATCCCTGTGAGAAAACCAGTATTGTAGAGGACTATCCATGAACCCAGGAGATGGCAAAGAGACCTTGCTCAAAGACTTGGTCACAAACTCTTGATCCAGAACCAAACCCTAGCACTTTCGAAGGTTAGGAAAGGTATTTTTTTAACTTTTTGTTGTACCACCATTTTAGCTCGAACTCATTGGACCTATGCATGTTATGGCATTCCTATGCATTGTGACAACTCTGTGGATGTCGTCCCTTCTCCTCTAGTGGGAGACCTTTCCCAGGGGGCCAGGGCAGTGTGGCCACTGTACAATAATCGCTCAGGACGCGGTGCAAAAAGGCAGGACGGAGACGCAAGATTGGCACAGAGACCAGACGCTGTTGGCCGGGGAAAGAGAGAGAGCAAACGTAGCCTGGAAGGCAACTACACTGAAGCTCACTTACCGAGTAGGCACAGGAGTGTCTTACCATGTCCACAGCAACGCTGAGATGAGTCGACCACGAGAGGGATGCAAAACACTGCGAACAAGAAACTGACGTGAGAACAAGCCAGAGGGCCCCCGGAGCTTCAGGATGGTATCCCACAGCCTACAGGACGCGAACCAAGAACGTAGGTACGCGGGCTGTAAGAGGAGGTCCAGTGAAGCCGATAAAAGGACAGAAAGAACCAAATAAGGGTCAGAGAACATTTTGGTCTAATACACTGAGAGAAACATGAAGAAGCAAAGGGTTAGTTACCCCAGTTTAAGACAAATGCAGGATAAATTAATGTTTAACAGATTTACGCAAGACAAAAGGAAAATTAGCTTGGTAGGAGAGTGAACCAGGCTATTTTAGACAACAATTGTGAGTCTAGAACCCACACCCAATTGAAGTAGAGCACATAAGGGAGTCAGAGACTCCACCTGAAAGAAAGTTTAAAAGCAAGGAACTCCAGTATTGCTAGTCTGGTATTCGCACCCATCAGAAATAACATGGGCTGATGCCCTATACAAGAAAGAAAGAGAATATATATGGATAACTGGGCCTTGGCAAGAGAGTCCACCAAGACCCCTCAAGTATTGCAAGTCTGGGATTTGCAGCCAAATAGAAGGCTAGAACCAAACAGGTTTTAAAAACCTAGGCCTGAGAAACGTGTTGAATCCCTTGGAAAATCCTTTGTGTTGTATGTATATGAGAAGAGTCTGGAAAGACATTTGTCCTTTTGAAGTCCAGGGGAAAGGAACAACACCCTAATATTGGAGAATTATTTTGTGAACAGTGTTTTGAATCCATCGGAAGCTGACTGGCTGAGAACATTCATGTTGTCTTGATGACCACAATTTTTTTAATAGTTTGAGTGAAATCACCCTTACACCATTTTGTTAGTTTACAGTGGGACAGAAGTAGGTTTTGGGATCGTGACTGGGACAGACTTTATACTTTGGACATCCTGACTATTTTCACTAGTTCTTTTGAGGTAGTAAACCCCCTCTTACATTTAGGGATAGAGAGATCATTTTTCCAGCCTTTCTTGCTCATTAAAAGTCTATACCACAAAACATGTCACCCTTGTGCCTGAGCATTACTACTGGTACCTCACAGCATGTTATGGCATTCCCATTTAGTATTTTGCCTTTTCACTATTATAGTTCCCTAATTAATCACTTTGAACTTACATTTTTAGTTGTCCAGTCTTTCATACCTATCACCTAAGTGACACTTGTTTCAGAAGTAACTGACTGTGGCAAGTTTCAGTGTCAAGGTAATCTTATGGGGTTTAGTAGTGTGGCATCAAACATTTAAATGGCAATCTCTTCAGACATCAGGACCTGATATCGTACTATGTTTCAAGGAGCTTATGGCAAACCGCACTTCCTCCACACGGATTGGCTTGTTTAGTAGTTGTCTTGAATCATCCTACAGACATGTCAATTAGAAGTCTCTTGGGTATGATTCCTGCATCTCTGCTGAGGTATACTGCTCAGAATCATACAGGTGTTGATAGGATTCTTTAAATTTTTAATGTGTTTTCTCTGGGATGCAGGTTATTCTGCCGTTACTCAGATGGACCCCGCAACAGGACATCCACTTTCTAAGCACTTTGGTCAATGTGTGAAAGAAGAGGACAAGCTCGCTTCGATCAGTCAGTAATTGGCTCAGTTCAAATTTACGCAATTGGATTACTTCCTCCCACGAATTCCTTATCTTTTACAACTCCAGCACAGCTGTCTTCAATAAATGTTTTGTCACCAGGTGCAAATGTTTTGACTCTCTGTTGGCTCCACTTAGCACCACAACGCACTCTGCACCGGACTTGATATTGGGGCCCGTATAAGTAGAGTCACCATGCCCAATGACATCGGTGCAGTTCTCTTGTGTCATGCCTAGCCCCGTGAAAGCCTCAGGATTCAATCCGGTGCGGATTGTGGATGTCAGATTTCTGCTTCCATCCCCATTCCCCCACAGAATAGATCTATACTGCTTGAGGAAGAGTCTTGCCAATCCATGCAACAGAAGGCCCTCTGGGAGCCTGCCACGAACATCTTCACCTTTTACCACAAATATGGCAAAAGGATCGACATGAGAACTCGTTGGAGTTCCCAGACACAGAAGCATAAGAACAACAAGAAGCATCGCAAGAGGTCCAGCACCCCGAGTAGTTCATCTAGGCATCAGTCGTCTTCAAAGATGAGCAATTGTTCCAGAGGATTTAGCTGTGCAAGTATGGTTTTAGGCAGAGTTTCTAATAGATTCCTTCCTCCCACGGATGCCTCTTCTATGATATCGCTCTACCAGCACAGCTGTTTTCCAGAACCTTTTCCGCCACCAAGGGGCGCGGCTCTGCGTCAGCTCTGCCTGACACCTCTACATGCTTCGCGATGGACAAGACATCAAGCTCAGTATTTTCGTCAGAAAAAAGACTTTTCACAAATGTTAAAGGATATTTGTACCGTGCACTATCACCACTGGAGTGGTCCACTGGCGTATACTTCAAAAAAGATTACACAGCCTACAAAGTAAAACGAAACAAATTTAAAAAAGAAAAACAGTACAAATATAGGAATTCAAATTAATCGTTAACCCAGTTCATCAGAATAAGAACATCTAACTTTACAATTGAATAAAACTTTAAACATATAAAAATCTAAAAAAGTACCTCCAATTGTTCCACCAGGAGAACGCGTACCCCCGAGGAACCCTGCTGACTCCACTCCAAACCAGAGTAAGCGGCCCCAGGCACTGACTGCTCCATAACCTGATCGGAGCGCCTAATATAAATATACATGCAGGATCCACACTGCATTGATCCTATGAACCCTACGATCCCCGGTGGGGGGGGGGACATATAGCACTCAACATTTGCCGAAATGAGTTGGAGGTCAGTGCACCAGTCACCAGTATAACTTGTGCAAGCACTGTGGGAAACAATTGGGATATACACCCACGATAAGGAACCCCATCGGCCCTCCGAACAGCCGAGAAGCACAGACCTCGTGAAGCTAGACAAAATTAGAGCTGGGAGCTGATTACTGAATCCGGCGCGACGCTGCAAGAAGGGCTATTGAAAAAACACAACAGCAACAAGGCAGACTGTCACTCGGTCCGTGTTCAAATCACTCAGGAATAAAAGGAGCTGGGGTCAATATTACTAGCTGAAGGAGGATCAACTGGGACTGTGGACTAATCCAGTGGTGCGGTCGGACCACCTTAACAGATACACATACTACCCCGGCCGCATTACGGGGGCTAACACCTCCGAGCCGCCGCCACCTCGCAACATAAATCTTGGTGCAGCACCGCCGCATACAGCACATTTCTTGACTGCAGAAGGGGACCAAGATACACTGCCACTATCTCTGCAAAGTAGAGGCTCCCAAATAATCCTATCAATATATGAGCCCCACATCGAGGTCTTCCCAGGAATACAACTCCTTACTCGACTAGCATTTACTGCCTAAACTGGAAGCTTCCACGATTTACTGACTATACTGAAGGCATATGCTTCCACAATACACCGGGTGGCTGTAGACCCCTGGGCAGTGCACACACAAAAAGCTTACTGGTGAAATGAATCTGGCACACTGAGACAAGTCCAATACAAATCGGTTCTACAACGGTTCTACAACGTGATCTCCTCCCCATAAAGTTGCACACTAACAACTGTAGTGGACAAATACTGACAAATCATACTGCAACACACCCACGACGACATGACAAAATGCGCCAGCAAGAAAAAAGGACCAATAGATTCCTTTGCTGGCCCACGGCCGCCGGCCCCTGAGATGGCCACTCACTCCAACGCTTGCCAGGACGGGACTGCAGAGGGAAACACACAAGATGACCAGCTCCTCCAAACCATGCAGAGCGGATTCATGGCTATAAATGTGAAACACGACGATATTGTCACTACAATGAGTTCCCTTAAAGCGAAACTAGAGAAAGAAAGCGGCTGTATCAATGAGGTGGAAACAAGAGTCAGCACGGCAGAAGATATGCTTCACCAACATGATCGTGACATAACGACCCTCAAAATGGAACTAACCTAGATAAGAAACAAATGTGATGACCTGGAATCGCACTCTAGGCCTAACAACATACAAATTATTGGTGTACCTGAATCAGCAGGCAAGGGCCTGATGGAACTCTTTGTCGAGACTCTCCTAAAATCATTGTTTGATACCTCCACACTGAGTAGTTCCTCATTGAAAGAGCACACCGTACCCTCGCCCCACCGCTGCATCCATGCGTACCCCCATGTACAATCATAGCTAGACTGCTGTACTACAGGGACGCTATCCTGAAGCTTTCCAGAGTACTTGGTACACTGCAATACGAATCAAGTAACATCCACATTTACCCGGACTTTGCCGCAGGCGTACAAGTCCAGAAGAAAACATATGATCCTGTAAAGCGACTCCTGAGAGCACGTAAAGTACCATATTGTCTGATTTTTCCTGCAAAATGAAGAATCCAACACGGGGCAGGGCACACTTTTTTGAGTCCCCTGCAGACCTGCCCCACCACTGCTTCCCCACAGGGAACCGAATAATCCACTAAGAGAAGGAGAAGATGGGGTGGGGGTGTTAACGATTGAGCCAGTTCTGCAAGGGATACAATTACTTAATGAGCAGACACAGCAACAGGCATGGACAAATGTTATTAAAGTCAGGTAGATATACTGGAGTCTGATTGGGAGGGCATGGCGGCCAACAAAGTGCCTCCGGGAGTATCCAATGTTCAAATGGAAATACATCGAGTTAGGGTGAACGGTGCACGTGGAGGGAGGAGGGGGGGGGAGTTAATCAAGTTAATGTAATATGGCGGGGTGAGAGTTGTGTAACTCGGCCAGGACCACACGTTATAAGATTTTATGAAAGCCAGATAATTTGTATTTGGGTGAACTGGATGACACGGCAGAGAGACAAAAACACAGGGTGCCATGATAAAATCCAGATCAAGATGCACACACTAGATATAAATGGCTGATAATCTGAAGTCGTTATCATGGAATGTACACCGACTAAACAACCCAATAAAAGCTAGGAAGGTCTGGACCTATCTAGAGCGACATTCACCAAATATAGTTTTGTTACAGGAAACTCATGCCCTTGACACAACACACAGCAAAATTGCAGTGAAGTGGGGTAAACGGAGATACTATACTTCGTATTCCTCACAGGCAAGAGATGTTATCACAATGATACAGAAATCCATAAACTTCAACACTGAATCCACCCACCCACATTGGCCCCAATATATGTGATCATCACAGGTGCAATCAATATAGAAGCTGTTACATTTGTTAATGCATATGGTCCGAACATCGACGACCCAGTCTTCTGTGCCCATGTGGCAACCTTGACCGGGAAGACACCGGAAGCCTGTGTTTTGTGGGGGCCATTCTGGATATTTCCTTAGATAGATCCATCACTAGAAACCGGGGTAATACTAGAGCAGCCCAGACGATACAGCAGAGCATGCCCCAATACTCGCTTGTTGACGCATGGAGAGTAGAACACCCCAACAAAGCTGAATTCACATACTATTCCACGGTGCACAATGCATTATCCAGAAACGATTGTTGGCTGGTCTCGGCCGCTTGGCTGGTTAGAATGCGTGGATCCATGATATTGCCACGTACCATGTTGGCCCATTCCCCGATAGTAATTCAGATAGAGCTAACACCCGAAATTAAACCCTGCCCATTATGGAGAATGGATCCAAACGCACTTGCAGAAACTGCTCTGGCGGAAACCCTAACGACAGAAATAGATAATTTTGTCAGTAACGACGAGGGATCTGTGGCAAAAACACCAGTATCCGGGAAACATTTATTTATTTTGCATTTATTTACCACGCACATAACCCATAGGTATCTAGGTGCTAGTTGCATTTATAACACGCTCAGTTTTTTTTCTTTTCATGCGCAGGTCTGGGATTCGAACCCTGTGTTTGCTCAGCGTGGTCTTGCTTCCAAGACCCACGTGTTGCCACAGAGCTATCCTTCCGCATGGTATGGTTCCGCGGAATGATGATTGCCTCAACACCCAGCATCCTCAAAAGCACGAGGAAAGAGCTGGGTGAAGTAGACGAGTCTTTGAAGAAACTTGAGAATAAATAGAGATACCGGGGACAGAGCTTTCCTGGGAATACTTAAGGACAAACTATTAAAATCGCAGAAATTGGCGGACCACAAGGTCCGTTACCTAGCCAAGCTGACCCAGGCCCGTAAATATGGAGAGGAGGACAGACCAGGTCGTCTCCTTGCGGGGGAGTAGTTACTGGAGCAAGTCAAACACTACATATTACAGGCATCACCGGCCCGGAAGGCAGCCATATTATTGTTAGTGAGATAAACGGGACATTTAGAAATTGCTACCAAATACTATATGCAAATTGTGATGCCGGAACTAAGATAGAGTTAGAGAGGTATTTGAATAAGACCTCTCCTGCCTGTCTGGGACCGTAAAGCGGTAGAGAAGCTAAATCACCCAGTTACACTAGAGGAGATTGCAGAGGCACTATCCACACTTGCTTCTGGGAAGGCCCCAGGCCCAGGCAGACTGGGGATTGAACTCTGTAAAACCTACAAGGACATACTAGCTCCCCCGACTACTGCCATCTTCCCTAACAGAGGCAGTGATAACAGTACTTCTGAAACCCGACAGACCCCCTGCGGAAATGTCCTTGTATCATCCACTGTCACTGATAAAAGCTGACACGAAAATATTTGCGAAGTCCTTGCAAATAGAGTGCTACCATACATCAGGTTTCATCCCGGGTAGATCGACCGCATTAAACCTGTGGCGGCTATTTGGGATAATGTTCCAGATAGACCTGGAAGCTTCTGCTGCAGCCGTCATTCTAGACGCCGAGAAAGCTTTCGACTTTTTGGAATTTCTTATTCGGTGTACTGAGCCGATTCGATTTAGGGTATGGATTTAATATGTGAAACTGTTATACATAAACGCAACAGTCACACTACATACCAAACATAATTATTCTACACCCTTTGCACTGGCGAGGGGTACACGGCAGGGATGCCCTTTCTCGCCCCTTTTATTTGCTTTGACTATAGAACCACTAGCATGCCGAATTAGGGTCCTCCATGGCCACAGAGGTATACATATATCGGTCCCCCACAGGTGATTTCACTTAATGTGGATGGCACCCTCCTAAATGACTCACTGCCGACCCCTCCTGCCCGGCTAACTCCTGAAACGCAAGTGCAGGGTGGCCAAGAGGAAATGGCGTGCTTCATGTAGATCCTCTGACACACTGGCCTGCCACCTGCTGCTAAGGCAATACCGGCTCTCTGTCCTAACCAAGAAGAGAGCTCATATCCAAGGCAGTGTCACTGCGGCATCTAACAACTCAACTGAACTCTTTAAAATCTGCAAGGAACTGGCCAACTCTGCCGCAGTCTCTACCTCTCCTGTCCCTTCCCAGGCCCTCTGCACAGCACTGGCCTCTTACTTCATCTCTAAAACTCAGGACATCTTGTCCTCACTCTCATCCTATCCCCTCCCTCTTCTCCCTGCTCTTCCTCTGGCCCTTCTGCACCCACCTCTCCTCCCTCCTTCTCTGCCTTTCCCCTGTTCTCTGCAGACAGAGTTTCTAGACAAGTCCGATCTTTGAAAGTCTTGTAGAAACAGGTTCACCCCTGTTCCTCCAAAACTATCAAGGACCACATCGACTCCCTGGCTCCTGCCCTGGCCAACTTCTGTAATCACTCCTTCGCCACTGGAGTCTTCCCACCCCCCCTGAAGCACTCCCTTGTGCAACCTCTTCTTAAGAAACCCACTGCCAACCCCTCCTGCCCGCTAACTATCGCCCAATCTCCATCACTCCCTTCCTGGGCAAGCTCCTGGAGAAACTGCCCATCTCCCAGCTTAATCTCCACACTGAATCTGTCGGTTGTCTTCATGAACATCAGTCTGGCTTCAGAGCTGCCAGAAGCACGGAAACTGTTCTCCTGAACATCCGTGAAGACCTTCTCTCCCCTGCGTCCTCATCCTGCTTGATCATCCTTCTGCCTTTGGCACGGTCAACCATGCCATCCTGCTCAACCATCTCTGTGATAACCTGGGTATCACTGGTCAGGCTCTGGTGTGGTTGACTTCTTTACTCTCTGACCGACCCTCCCAGGTCCAACTTGGGTCCTTCCTCTCCTCCATCTTTTTCTCTACCTGTGGTGTCTCCCAGGGGTCTAACCTCTCTCCCTGGCTGTTCAACCAATACCAGGCACTCCTTGCCCACCGCATCACCGCTCTCTGCCCCAACTTTCAGTGCTATGCGGATGACACCCAACTAATTTTAAGGCTACCCTCGGCCTCCTCCTCTCCTTCCCTCATCTCTGACGGTCTGTCTGCTATCCAGGAGGGGTGTGCCGCCAGTGACCTGTGCCTTAATGCCAGTAAGACTGAGATTCTCTTAATCGGCACACCCGCTCCCTGCTTCCCTGTATCTGTATGGCCAGCCTCTCTTGGCCCTCCTCCTGCTCCCACCTGCAAGGCTAAAAACGTTGGGGTCATCTTCGACTCCACACTCTCCTTCTCTCCTCACATCTCTGTCTCTAAGAAGTCACACTACCAGCTGCACCTCCTCAGAGGTCTTCTTCCTTTCCTCTCCTTCCCCCAGAAGCTCACTGTCTCCAGAGCTCTGGTTCTCTCTTGGCTGGACTACTGCAACAGCCTCTTTCTAAATCTGCCTGCTTCTACTCTCTGCCCTCTGCAACTTATCAAGAACAGGACGGCGAGACTTGTCCTTGGCCTCAAGCCCAGGGATCGTATCTCTTCAGGACTGAAATCTCTGCATTGGCTCCCAATGGCTGCAAGGATTAAGTTCAAAACCCTCTGCATTGTCCACACGGCCTTCTGGGGCCTGGGGCCTCAATACCTTCAACTCTCTCTTCCTAAATATCTTCCTTCTCGAGCTCTTCGCTCATCTGCCTCCAACTTCCTCATGGTCAGTCGCTTCTCCAAGCAACGAGTTGGTGGTAGATCTCTTTCTTCGGCTGGTGCCTCCCTCTGGAACAGCCTCCCTGCCTCCCTTAAACTTGAGGAGAACATCTCCGGTTCCGAAGGCACCTCAAAACCTTTCTCTTTGCTTCTGCCTTTTCTCCTCCTCTCCTCTGCTGACTTCCTGGCTATAACCAGAACTGCACTGGTACCTGGACACCCTCTGATCTCGGACCTAGGTCCCTCCTCTGCCAGCGTCACACACCTGCACTGCCCACCTGGCATCCCCCGCACTTGCAGATTGTTTCTGTATCCCTACAGTCCCCCTACCAGCCCTTGTCACCTGTTGTGTGCACTCACCCTTGCCACTTGTTATCATTTTGTCCCATGTACTGCACTGTCCCTGCTCCCTCCGCACTTGCGCGATCTGAATGACACCTGGCCTAATAAGATCGGTGTCCGTCCTCCCTTGCCTCATCGAACCTTGAAACACTTGTGTATAGGCGCGTTATAAATGCCATAACATATCATATCTTCGAAATCCGAACGCAAACATACAGCCGGTGTTAGACGAGGTTGGGGTATTCACATTACATTCTTGTTATAAAATCAACACAGCCCAATCCGAGCTATTCCCATTAACGGATAACACAAAGAAACCGGCAAACCTCCACGGCTACGATGGGCTCCGACCACTGTAAAATATTTAGTGGTAATTGTGTCGCGGACACACAATATATTATTTAAAAAAAACACGAACAATGCTTAAACACACTAGAACTTAAACAAAATGTATGGACCAAATACCCAATCTCATTATATAGTAGAATCTCACTCCTGAAAATGGTAGTGGCACCCAAACTATTGTATTTTTCATCACAATCCCGTTGTGGCCGGGGCAGAGGTTCTTTAACAGACTGCGATCACTGGTCATACAATTCAAATGGGATGGCAGGGTTGCACGCATGAAGCGGGAAGCCATCACAGAAGCGTATAACAGAGACTGCCTTGCAGCCCCAGATTTTGAACTCTATTACTTCGTCGCGCAGGCGCATTAAGTAGGGTATTGGTATTCAACAGATACCGAAACACCACACAAGAAACTGGAAGATTATGGGGCCTCCCCGATTGATCTTAGATAAACTATACTAAGCGACCATTACGTAGACTTGCGTACATATGACCCTGTGCACACTACAGTGAATGCGTTGAACCGTATATTTAGAAGACTGGGTATGGCCGTCCCATACTGTAACAGCATTCCATTGTGGAACTGCCCAAGGCTCCTTCCTACATTTGATACAGACATCCAGAGAGCATGGGACCCAGATAAAGAAATGAAACTAGGGGATCTCTGCCCGGAAGGCAGGTTTGTCAACATAGAAGAATTTAAAACAAAATTGGGCAATAGCCCGGTGAGGGTGCTGCAGTACTACCGCATGCGCGCAGCTGTTAAAAATAAAAGTGGCCATCATTCCCACGGGAACCAGAACCCAGTGAATGCATTTAGATGATAGTGCGGGGGGGGGGGGGAGTCGTAGGAGGCTACTGTCTAGAATATACGCTAAAGTGAAAAATGGAAGTGAAAAGCACAGCTTGGTTAGACTGAAGTGGGAAAGAGACACTGAAACCACTATAGAGGCAACTAAATGGCAGAAATACTGCCTTCTTAAAAAAGAAGTCTCTAACTCACGGCTCCTACTCATACAATTTAAGGTTTTGAATAGACTACACTATACGCTGGAGAAAACCGCAAAGGTCTCCCCCAACACTGAGAATAAATGCATGAAATGTGGGAAAGAAGCGGCAGATACCATACATATGTTCTGGGGCTGTCCTCAAATATCCAAATTTTGAAAGAAGTGGCTGAGGTGTTATACCAAATAACTGACATTCCCCCAACAATGCTACCTCTCAGGTACCTATTCGGAGATATTGGGAAAACAAAGGTCACAACCCGACGATTCTTTAACATGGGGTGCATCATAGCTAAAACATTTATTTTATTAAAATGGAAAACAAACTTAGCGCCGACAATACAAGATTGGTTCAAAGAACTGGCCTTTGCAAATGAAAGGGAGGAAGGGTATGTGTGCAACGTTCCAACAACAAGCAGACCCAAGGACATTTGGGGCCCATTCCGGGAATACATAAAATAACGAGTAAAGCTGCATCCAAACCATTACAATGCTGTATTAAAGAAACATGAGATGCAATGTGATGTCTGTTTTGAATGGATGTGCATATACTGATAGAGCCAGAAATGACTAGGAAGTGCACTGTATCGTTAATGTACTAAGTAAATACAAATGTTATATCTTGCTGTCTACCTGTAAACCAATGCAAACAAGTTAAATAAAGTTTATTTTAAAAAAAACAAGTCCCACAGAATCCCCGACCAGAGCAAAGCGTCTGCCTTCATAATAGAGCTTGTCAGCCTGTTAGGTCCTGCAGCCCTAGAACAAGATGACTTCCAAATCAGGTCTTCAATAATTTCCTGGGGTAAATTAATATCCTGCAAGACCCGTTTGTCCCAATCGAACTGGTCACTTTCAGCTTTCCTATAGAGTTGCAGACAATGTGCCCGCCAAACTTCTTCAGGAATAACACTCGCCTACATCGCAGCCTGGGATTTCCCCTCCCAATTTACCAATTCCCAAAATATGACATGAGGAATGGCCTCCCAGACATCTAAACAAAGTCTCCCCGTCCCGCTGAAGACGTAAGAATCTATGTGCCCGGGACCACCATTTGTAAGCATTCATGATGGTTTTATGTTCTTCTATGAGGGACTTAATTGTGAAATGTCGTTTCTCGAGAGATCGAGTCTCCTTCCTCATTTCTTGCATACTAGTAGCCTCGTCAAATTCGTGGGTATGTGATCTCATCCTGGTTGCTTAAGCTTGAACAGGCACATCCAGAGACCATAAAAAACACCTTAAAGAGTTTTGGGTTAGAGAGATCTTCTAACCCCCCCCCATCATCAGTTTCTTCCAATGCACACTGAAGATTTCCATTCAAAACGTTCCCGTTCCGTTTAAATTTGGAAATTCGGGATCCCCGTGGGTCTACCACCAGAGCTGGATATGCCATCCTGGCTGGACACCAGTTATCCACCCCTAGAGTGAGAACTAGTATATTGAGTGCTGTTGGCTTAACTTCAAAATTGATGCATTGACTAAATGACTCCGCCGAGAGGAAAGCATAATCTATTATGGACTTCAGCGTACCAGCTCTCCTGGTAGGTGCCGGAGGGATATCTCCACATATGGAGCCATTAGCCATATTCAGGTACCAGCCCTGGAAAAACTCAGTCCATATCCTACCATTTGATATGGACTTCCCACTAACTGCATAGGGGCTCTCTGGAGTAAGACGGGAGGAGTTTAGGTCCCCAGCAATAATCAGCCCGGAGCCCCCTTCCAACGCCAGTATACTAGACAACATCAATGTTAAATGGAATAGAAAATCAGCAAGATTGGAGCTTGTGGAGTTCCAGTACAGATTTACCAAAACCAAGGATCTAGACTTGACCTGAGCATCCCCAATACAGTAAAAGGCCATTGCTGCTAGGATACCCAATATGTTACTTGGAATCTTTACTATGTCCACAAAGGTGGCATTTTTTATTGCAATTTTCTGATCTCCTATTGGATGACCACCATTTGACTTTGAGGCCAAGTTCTCAACAATAGAAAAGCCATCTCTCAGAAAGGGCAACAAAAGCCAGGTCTCCTGAAGCAGCACTATATTGTGCAGGCAACAGATATCGCCACCCTGTCCTTTAGCCACAAAGCCATTGGAACCCTGTGTATTCCAGCAAATTAGCGATAGCGAGCCCCCCACCTAGAGAGAGTTCTCCATCAAGCTAAGCTGTGTGAAAATCTGGGAGATGATCTGCGGCAGCAGAGATATTGTCGTAGTCTGCACAACCTGTTGAAGTCCCACCACTACAATGTTAGATGGTCCCTCAGCCTGCTGCATGTGACAGCCTCTCGGGCCGCTGAGCCCTCACAGAAGTCAGCCCTTGCTCTTTCTACCCGACAAGGTAGTTCCCCCACCTGAGCCGCACTGGGTAGCGTTGGTGATAACATAAAACCCATTTTCTTAAACTCCTCTCCAGCAGACAACAATGCCTCAATACCCAAACAAGATTTTAAACCAATCTCCACAATGTCCGTTCTAAATTCAATGGGAAAACATATGGAATCCATGTCCAAAGTGGAGAACAGGTATAGTTCAGGAATAGATCTAGTGATCGCCAACACCCTTGTTCTATTTAATACACAACTCTCCTTCCCTCCCAGCAACTGATATAGCCACACTCTAGGCTAAGCTAAGCAAAGGGCTTTACATCAGAGATCCTCTCTGCCACCTTCCCAGATTCACAATGAGGGATCTCCTGTCCCACAGGGAGTACAGGGCACAGGGGCGTCAAGGACACACCTACAAGTGTCCTAACCGCCATTCAACCTGGAAGCTCAACGCCTCAGGGGGTCCCTGCTGGTACACGCCCCTCCCCACTTGGTTTCTTTCTTAAGTTGAAAATTGGAGCCAATATAATAGGATGCACCCCAGGACCCTTCATTGGTCCCTCTACTGGTGGATCACTCATATTAGATTCAGTCTGTGTTGAGAAATCGCTTGGTTCCTCAGGGACCCACTGAGGGAGTGCAGCCTGGGGTACATCTCCATTCTGGGAAAGTTGCTGACTGTTGGTCTTTCAGATTCCTCACTCTTGGTCTTCTCATGAAGTTTGTGTCCCTGAGTTCTTAACCTTTTTAGATTTCAATTTTTTTGACTTGGGGATCTTGTACTCCTCCAACAATGGCAGCTGAGTAGTTTTCTTTTTTCTTTTACTTTTTCTTTTGTAGATTCCGGGACACACTCGCCACTGAGCTTCTCTTCATCATTTGGAGAATTGCTTTTAGTTTTCGTCGATCCCTGATCCCTTTGTAGGGGATACTTCCCCCTCCACCCCTCACATTTGAAAGACGCACTCCCCTTTTCCTTGATGAGGAAGGGAAGGCAGGTTTGTCAACTCAGGGTCAGATCCAGAAGCCTGTCCCTGGCCTCTTTGCTATTACAGGGGAGTTGCGCTAGCCTTATAATTTACTCCATTATTGATTCTGAAAGGGGTGTATCATCAAATTCCATGTGCAGTGCCCTCTCGCCTTGCAGATTCCCCTGAAGTAGTCTGGCACTAGCATTTGGTCAAGGGATGTTATCGTTTAACAGATCTACTATAGACACTATGTTGCACTCCAGGCCCAACATACGATCATTCTGCATTTTCTCACTTTGAGTTGCTATGGCAATTTTTAGGTCCCTGATATTGTCAGCTAGCCCCTGATTGAATTCCGCAGACCTACCATAGCTGAGTCACAGTCCTCAGCGTTCTATATCAGTTCCAGTAATGAACCAGAGTTAATGCAGACTTCCCCCCTTAAGCCTGTCAAAAACGGTGACCAGGAATTTCAAAACAAAATGGAGGGCCTTGAGCGTAGGATCGGTGCACAGACCGATTTTCTGGCTCCTCTTGCTAAGGGTGATTGCTGTGTAAATTAATTATATCTATATCTTTTTGAGATGCAGACTAGCATTCCCCATGAATGTTCGTAGATTCCAGTTGGCCAGCACTCAATTCCTCTGCCACTTCCAAACATTCCTGGTTTAATAACGATGGTTGCGCTGGGAGCCTGTCATGTAGACCAGCAGTAGAACCCGCCGATATTTCCTCTATTTGAATTTTTTCCGCAACTTCGCTCACTGCAGGCACCCGTATGTCGGGACCCTGTACCCTGGAATCCTCTCCAAACTCGCCCTCCCTTCCGTCAATTATCAAATTAAAGTCACATTGAGTCAGTGTCTCAGGTGGTAGAAAACAAGCTTCGATCGTTCTCTTCATTGATGAGGCAGATCGGGTGTACTCCAATCAGTTTTTAAACATATGCTCCTTGACTGAACCCGCGTCATTCAAGACTGGAGTTACTACCCCTGACTCCTGAGAGGTGCTATAAGGATTCCAAGATTATTTGAACCTGTGACTTCAGTTAAGAACAATGATTAAACATTTGGGTGTCAAGCCCGGAGACTGGGCCCAGAGTTCTGATCATGTAGAGCTTGTTCCGGCTCACCTGCCCTTCCATCATCCCTGTACACACCACTTCTTAGATTGTACATTCATTGCACCCTTGTTCATTGCAAGCAAAGCTGAAGCACCGAAAGATCCACTGAATGGGAGAAACTACACACCAATTCAAATGAGTATAGGGCCCAGCAGCATTAGAACTGCGTTATGACCAGCGTCAGGCTGCACGGATTACATAGAATGGGATCTTCTTCCAACGCTCTTAACCATTCTTTATGGATCTACGCGATGCCCAGTCCTCTACAGTCTGCACAAGCAAACAAGCGCTTGGCAAATCACAGAAAATGTGTTATTTCAGTTAACTCAAGAAAGCCTAGATGAAAGGATGCAACACCCCACAGTCTCTAGGTTGTCCGCAAACCGTCAGAACAGCAAACGGCAACACTCACCAGCGCGGCACTGAAATAACTGGTAAGGAAGTCCTTCACTTCACAGCCAGTAGGCTGCAGACCTCCACTTGTAGTCCTACTTCGCGGCCCGCTTCGCGGGAGAAAATGCAGATATGCAAATGCTTGTAGGAAGAGCTAATGCACACCATGAACACCAAGAAAAGACTGCCAGGAAAGGCAGACTGCCAATTTTAGTCCCACTTGCAAACAAAGATTCAAAGTATGCAAATCGCAGAGGAATGTTGCAATATGAATCCTGAGAGATGAGCAAAACTAAGTTTGGGGGTTTTCTGGCTCCAAGGCTTGAAGCCCACAGTCGCCAGCAAATGCCCAGATGTCGGATACCTCCACCTAAACAATTAGGAGAGGTTTAGAGTGGATAATTAGTTGAATAGTTTTTGTAATATAGATCCTGGTGCATAGGCAGTATAAAACTTAAGGGGAAGATACTGGCTCCAAAGCGCCAGACCCGCAGTCACCAGCAATCTCCCAGTTGTCAGAATCTCTGCCTAAGCAATTTGGAGGTGGTAGTGCGTGGGAAGGTTTCTATGGCGAACTCTATAAATGCTGTCAGTTATGGTTAAAGTTACTGGCTCAAAGGCACAAGACCTGCACTCACCAGCAAACGTCACCACCCCCTACAACTGCAGCTGTTTTCTCCAATTACTTAAATTTCTCTGACCAAGGGGCCAGTAGGTATCTGTTGACCTTTTTCCAGTTAGCAGATTTTCTGTACATTTCAAGCTCCCATGGGGGCGGGTTGATTGTTGTTTATTTCTATATTGTTATATTATTATTCAAACACTCGAGGCTAGACTTATCCCTCTTTAGCTTTTCCAAGCCGGGAATGGCATGCCACTCACAGTCTGGGGGTCGGCGAAATTATAGATAAAAAAAAAAAAATTACAGACCTCTGCTTACCTCGAAATCCACAGCTGCTGCTGCCGTTTTCCAGGCAAGCGTCAGTGGAAAAGGTAAGGTGCAGTCAGAGCGAGAGCAGCGGCCGAGAGTAATAGGCTGCAAGTCCTCAACACAGGCACAAGTAGGGTTTAGATGCACAAACGGGAGTAAGAGAGCAAAAGTAAGTAGGCGGAGGGCTCGGCTCACCTGGCTCCGTTGCTGCCGATTTGCCCCCCCCTTTCCTTTTTTCTTCCTTCTGCTTGTCTGAGCTGTTCCGTTAACATTCCACCCCAGATGGCCTCTCTTGGGGAGCAAGCGATCTAGGAAGTCGCCAGTGCTAGTGCTGCTAGTAACTGGGTCTGCCTCCAGACGAACAGCAACGAGAAAAGCTGGGCCCGCCTCCAAACTCCAAACAAGAAACGCGGTATATGTAGCGTTACCGATCACCGTGACCTCATTACATTTTTTCTGCACACTCTGTTCGCTACTTGTGAACATGTTGGAGCTTTTTTTTTTCTCGAACGACACCATGCCTACTCCGTCAAAGGGCTCAGGTTTCAAGCCGTGTGTGGATTGTAGCCAGCAGATTGGTCTCGGATTGGCATCAGATTTGCCTCTACTTCTTGGGCTGTAACCACAACACTCAAGATTGAAGTTCATGTACCCGAAGGTCCTCCTGAAGAGTGTGGTGAAGATCTTCACCTTGGTCCACAAGGCGAAATGTGAGGCTCTGCAGTCTGTCGCGTTCTCACGCACGGAACAATGCTCCGAAAGAACAAGTGTCTCTGAGCAAGGAAAAGAAGATGAAGAAGCAGCAGCATCGGAACAGGGAATGCTACCGAGTAAGTCTTCACACCGAAATTTATATTCCTCTTCAAAGAACAGCCACCGCTCCAGGGAGTCCCCTGAGCAACTAGTGCGGGTATTTTTTCCGACCCAATCCTCCATGCCAGGAAAACCTCTACCTGAAGATGGTGGACGTCTTCTTCAAGATGCCCCTGTCTCCGGCCTTGGCGCCTGTGGCAAGAGCAGCAGCCTTGGCGCAGGTGTTGGTGCCAACCAGCTTCGAGGACACTGTGGCTCCGCGGAAAATACATCCCAGTCCCTAGGGACACCTTCATGTCAAAGATGTGCGATATCTATGACGAGGAGGGCAACTAGGTCTCCTTTGTATTTGAACCTATGGGTGCTAGTGAGGTGAGGGATTTTCCGGAGGAATTGTACGGGGAAGATGAAGATGGTCTGAGCCTGGCGGGGGACCTGTAAGTGGTCAGTGACATCAACACCTCCCCAGAGATGGGCATTTTGCCAGCTCCCACCCAAGGAAAGCCTCGAGCCGCCTTCCAGCATTGGGGGCATCTGTCCATGTCCAAGGTTCAGAATTAACTTTGTGATATTCTGGACGATGCCCCCAAGAGACGCTCCTCCCTTTCAATGTGGCAGAGGAGGACCCACATTATGGATGTGTGGGAGAAATCTGCCTCTGTTCGGCGGTGATAAAACACACTAGATGTTCCTGACGTACACATCACATTATCCAATTGTATATGCTATTTTTTGGCATTGAATGCTGCATTGATTTTACAGGTAGTTAGACTCAAATATGTGCCATTATGTTATGTCATATTTTATCCTTGTGGATTTGTTTATTTCATTTCATTGTTATTCTACAATTCATCAAACAATTCTTTTCACATAATCCATCACTGGTGTTAACACATTTTACACAAAGATGAATTTCACCACATATAAACGTCACATATCACAACATAGAAATACATGAATATAAATTCTCGAAGTGCTAAAGTACTATTCCCGTGCCTATAAAGTGCCTATGTGCTAACATTTTACTGGATTCAAAAGGAATCCTGTGGGGCCTATAATATCTATTGTCCGCAGTGGACAGGGATCTGGCAAGGAAACACAGTCCTGCTCCGTCGGACCTGGGCTATCTTTCCTTCCATGCTTCGCCTGAAAGCTTGGTGATTCAGGCCATGATGGCTAGCTTGAGACCTCTACTTTCACGTCCCTCCACCTGGACAGGGAGAGTAAGAGGTTTGATGGATGGTGCTCGAAGGTGTTTGAGTGAGACAGTCATGCATTGCGGGCTGTGAATGCCTCTTGCGCTATGGCGAAGTTCTCTTTCCGCCTTTGGACGATGGTGGCCAAATCGGCTGAGTACATCCTGGAGGGACAGATGAGGGATGGTTTCCTGCCCTTTGTCTCTGATGGCAAGGAGGCTGCACACCAGATGCTGCAATCGGGTGTGGACCCAGTGGACTCTGTGGGTAGGTCCATGGCCACTAGCAAAGGGGTCATGCGCTACTCATGAGTGAGAACGTTGGGGCATGCAGCTGGCGGGCAAAATCTTTTTGGAGCGAATTGCCAACGACGCTCTCCAGAAGGTCCTGTAATCTAAGGCAACTGCTAAATCCTTGGGGCTAACGGTGCAACAGCCTTCTGCGCAGCTGCCGTCTATGGGCTGGGGTTTTCACCCCATTTCCGTCTTTGCCCTGAGGTACCATGGTCAGTCTGCTCCAGAAAGAGGGCAGGGAAGGCTCTTCCGAAGAAGTAGCAGAAGGGGTACCCAGACAGGTGGCATTGCTGCGGCTGCTGTCCCTGCTGCATCCAAGGGCACCAACTTTAGTTACAGGCTTTGCCACTCGTCACCGAAATGGTCAGAAAATGCATCTGTAACGCTCACCTGACTCCCACGGAGGCGCTGGCCTGGTTCGCGCTGCTGTGACCTCTTCTAAGGTGATGGGCAGGGTTCGGAAGACGGACTGGACCGGGCCCCCAAATCTGGCTTGTCTGGCTCGCAGAAGTATCCTTCTGTAGGCGAAAATAGGGGATTAACTGTCTGCGGGGTAATGCAATCAGCCATCTCACTTTCCCCTCTCGCCCTCCTCGAAACCCTTCTGTGATTCCTCGTAGCGTCTCACCTTAAGGTCTGGAAGGACGAGCTCTCCATCCTGCTTCTGATGCAGGAGCGCGTTGGTATCCAGTTACTTCACTGGATTTTCGGATTGGTGAGAACCAAACTTGCTTGGCTTCCAGGTAAGTTTTTTGATAAGAGGTTCCCCTTGTGTCCATGCATTAATGTACTAATGATAGTGTCTTTTTCCCCATAGGGGCCGGGGTACGGAATGCCGGGGAACAGGCACCGACCCGAGATGAGAGGTGAAATCCTTGTAGAAATCAGGTAAGTCTTTAATGAGCGTTTTTTGGTAATGTCTTTTCATTCGCTCATTAACGCTGATGTCTCTTTTTCCCCTTAGGGGCCTTAGGGGCCGGGGTCCGGAAATGCCAGGATGCGGCGCGGACCCGAAATGAAGAGGGAATGAATCAACAGGTAAGTCTTAACATGGAGATTTAGCTTTCCTTATTCCCTTCTCTCACCTTTTGTTCTGGTCTTTTTCTCCCTAGGCGCTGGGGCGTGACTGCGAATCCGGATGATCGCTGCTGAACATGGAGGCGCCCAGTAAAGGTGAGTGGAATGCGGCGCTGCAGCGATCGACGCGATGAGCTTTTAAATAAAAGTCTTCCTTTTCAGGATTGTCTGCGAGATGTCTCCGGGATGCGGATTTAGCAGGCAAGGACTTTTCCTTCTTCTGGTCTCTTCTCTTCCTTTGCAGGTGATCCAGGATGCTGGCAGGCGTGGCAGAAGTCAGGATGCAGGAGCAGACACGGTGAGCGTCCAGCAGCTAGATGCAGAACAACGCGAAGCACGTGTGGCTGTTCGGGTGGGGTTTAAATAGCCTTGGAAGAAGTTCCAGGTATGTATCCTTCCTCCAATCAGGTATGTATCCTTCCCCGACCACGCCCGGGTGGTAAATTAGTCCCACAGTGTTAGGCAGAAACCTGTGCAGTTCCCTTGGGGAACACTGCAAAAGATTTAAGACTACAGGTAGAGCAGTAAACCCCTTTGGTAGTAGTCTGTACCACCCAGATTTACCTGGTAGCTGTGGCTGAGCAGTCAGACTTCTCTCAAGAAGAGTTAGGCAGTATGTAAAGTATACACAATATGTACCAAAACACAATAGCACAAGCAAACACTGACCAGAGCTTGGTTTCCAAAGTATATAGTTATTTATTTAAAATACACATAAGCTAAAAACACTCTAGCAAAAATATAGTAAAAGCACTTCAACACAGTTATAATGAAAGTAGATTCAATCCTTTCTCCTATCTAGACAACTCTAGGTTAACACCACTTAATTAAAACAGAGGTGCGTGCTTAACGTTAGATGACACTCTAGTAGTTTCCAAGAAAGGGAGAGAAAAAGCAGAAATGGGTTAAACACACCACTCTAAGGTCCAGAACACTTGCAATAGGCTCAAAGAAGCACAAAGTCACAGGTGAGCAAAAGTCACTAGGCAGGGCCCACTCTTAGAGTAGCCGGAGCGAAAATGTGCCCAAGATCACACTGTTAGTTAGAGATTCAAAGTCTTGCAAAGAGTCGAAAAGAGTTTAGAGTGGCCCAGAAAGTTTAGCCAAAGTGTCCCAGGCACTCCCAGGTTCGAAAGCCGGGGACTAAATCTACCCCGTACAGTCGGTGGCAAGGGAAGCCAGGCGGAACACAGTACCTTAAGCGGAAAGGATCCTCCAGCGGTGGCAGTTGTTCCAGGCAGTGGCAGCAGGGCTCGACGTCGGTCAGGGGAGAAGAAGTTCTCGCTGAAGAGCAGAAGAAGAGGGTCGTTGCACTGCCCGGGAAGAAACCAGCCGCGGAGTCCTCCGGTTAAAGGGTTGGTACCGACTTTCGCGGTATGGGGGTAAAGTGTGGTATTCCGGTTGCCGGGGTGCTTGGCACAGGCAAGGCGGCCACGAGATACCTCAAAGAACGGAAAGAAGGCGAAAACTGGTTGTCCCCACCAGTCAAGGGAAGGAGCCACTCCGTTAAGAGTTCTCCTCGGTCGTCGGGAAAAAGTGGTGAGACGGTTCAGCAGGGCTCCACCGGGTGGTGTCGTCGAAGCAGGTCGGCTCAGCTCTTCCCTCGTCGGATTCTTGGTCCTGTGGCGACTTCTGAAGTCCCAGTCCCCAAAGCCCTGCTTTTATGCAGCAAGCCCCCATTCACCCAGCCTAGCTGTCACTCAAACATGCTAAGTGGTGAGCCGGGCGGCTCACCACTTGGGCCAATCAGGACGGAGTGCGACTTGAGTTACCAAGGTAACTCAGTCCAGGGTGCCTAAATCCCCCTCCACCCCTCCTAAGTACCCCAGACAGAGTGGCACCACTTTGGAGGGCTTCTGTGGAGAAGCCCGCCAAAAGTGGAACAAAGGGCTCCACTTTGGGTCAGAGTTACAGAGGCGAACACCAACGCCATTTTAGAATCAAGTTTTGGCAAAAAGTCCCAACCGGAGTTATAAAAATAAATATATAAACCGGCGGTATGTTTAAGGCTACCGTAAATAAATAATTAAATGTGTTAGCCTAAAACAATGGGAAATCCCATAGGGAAATATTCGCGGTCGAATATAAAAAGTAGTTTCCACTGCCACCAGCCAAAACTCGATCAGGGGGGACGGAGACGTGCCCCCTCGACTAACAGACCCTGGGGCAATCGAATTGCCCCAGCCAGTACGTCCACAATATGATGGTTTGTACTGGTTCTGTTCAGGATTCAAGACTAGCAAAGTCTTTGGTGACTTTACATGCCCTGGGAGACAGTAGTCAGTCCCAGGGTATGGAGTCTATGTTGGGGAGTCCCTAGGACACCCCTGGGTCACGGCACAGAGGGTGCTGTGTGACCCACATCACAAAAATACATGAGGCCCTATGGAGTAAAAGACCCCATAGCCCATTCAACACAAGGTTTAACCAAGAAAACACACTTCAACATGTCCAAGAGTGAGGGTAAAAGAGTCTCACTCTTGGCAGGAGAAAAAAATTAAACCCCAGAAATCCAGCAAAGCTGCTGGGGGACTCACTAGGTAGGGAAATTCAGCCTAAACAGAGAATTCTCCCTAACACACAGGTAAAGTAGTTCCTTTCAGGCCTCAATGGTCTGCATCAGGTAAGTGCACCCAAGCACATCCATAATGAGCCTGACGCCTATGGCGCCAGGACACTGTCCAAAGGGCCCCTATATGGGGTTGCTGGGTCCTTCCTTGGGGACTGGATGTCCGCTTTCGGGGACGCAGGGCTTGAACCGGCTCCCCGGGAGCGGGCATCATGACAGCATCTGAATCCTGGGCTGTACAGGTCATTCGGCAGGGATATTGCCTCCCATTCCTTCAGTGCCCCCATACCACAGCTCCTTGGCCACCCCCTCTCCTGGAGGAGGTCCATCCGCTTCAGTCAAAAATCGTGTTCGGGTTGTTCTACGCTCAGAACGAGGTAGGGGGTGCTACTCCACCTATGTTCTGGTGCTGAAGAAGGATGCTGGCTTGCACCCCATTCTGGATCTGTGGTTGCTGAAATTGTTCTTATGCAAGGACTAGTTCAAGATGGTTACTCTAGCCCAGATCCCATATGCCATCGATCTGCAGAACTGGTTGGTTTTCCTGGAACTTCAGGATGCGAAGCACAGGAAGTACCTAAGGTTTGTTGAGGGCCAATGCCATTACCAGTTCAAGGTCCTGCCGTTTGGTCTTTCCTCGGCTTCCAGGGTGTTCACCAAGCTGCTGACAGTGGTAGAGGCTAGTCTCAGGAGAACTGGCATTCAGATCTTTCCCCACCTGGATGACTGGCTCGTCCGAGCCCGCTCCCTGGATCTGGTGTTGGAGCAACTAATACGTACATGCACTCTTGCACAGCTTGGGTTTTTCCCTGAACTTAAATAAGTCTCTGATTTTGCTGGCCCAGTCTCTCTGATTCATCGGGGCAGACTTGGACATTCGCTTCGGCAGGGCTTTCTCGCCCAAGGATCCTTGTGGTGCTGGAGGTGAGGCTGCGTATTAAATCGCTTTAGTGGCTTCTCCGTTCCCAATGGTTCCAGTTTGAGGGCCACATGTCGGACCTTCTACATGTCTCGGACCAGGTGTGTCAGGAGTTTGCTTGGTGTCCCCTGCAGGCAGCTTGCTGAGAGGCACGTTGTTTTGCCAACCCTTGCCCTGGGTGACGATAGTGACGGACGCATCCCTGACTGGTTGTGGCACTCAACTATCAGACCTAATGGTGTAGTGACTGTGGTCTTCCACAGAGTCTCAGGAACACATCAATTTGCTGGAACACATGACTGTGCTGATCATGACGGACAACAAAGTAGCCATAAATTACTCAACAAACGAGGTGGTTTGGGGTCCTGCCTCTGTGCAAAGAAGCAATGCGGCTGGGGTTCTGGGCTCTGGAGTACAGTGTCTCTCTGACGGCGGCTCCTCTGGCTGAACGAGAGAATGCCACAGCGGATGTCTTGAGCAGACAGACTTCTCTCCCAAGATGTTCTGGAAGAGATCTTCTCTGTTTGGGGGACTCATCAAGTGGACCTCTTTGCCTCCTGTGTCAACAGGAAGTGCGAGGAGTTCTGATCCAGGGAATTTCCTTGTCAGGGAGTTCTTGGGGATGCAGTGATGGTCGAGTGGACTTGACCTCCTTTATGCGCTCAGGCTGATCCCGGTCATTTTGCTGGTTCTCAGGAGATTATGCTTGTTCTGAATCACAATGATTATGATCACTCCAGACTGGGCCCAAAGAACATGGTATCCAGAGTTGCTGGATACGTCTGCCCACCCTTGCGCCCTCTGAGGAGTGTCGATTTGCTCTCCCAATCGGAGGCGTGGGGTCCTCCACCCAAACCTTAGCAGTCTGAACCTTCATGCTTTCTCTACTGAGTGGCTGAGATACAGGGAGTGGGACTTATTGGACGACGTGTGCTCCTTTCAGCTTGTTGCCTGCTATGAAATCCATTTCCGCCTGCAGATGACATACATTTTAGTTTTGGTGCCGGGAAAAGGATCTGGATACTTTATCCTGTCCTCTATCCCCTGTTTTCGATTTTGCCCAGGTGCGCCTGCAGATTGGCACTGTTACCCTGCCGCTATTTTTAAATTTTCTATATTCTGTATTGGTTTATACAAACCATTCACATATCTAATTTATAAAATACAACACTATAAATGAGAGAAAGAAAAAAAGGATGAAAACAAGTAAATTATGTAACTCAGATTCAACACTCCACTACAATTAAATCCAATATTCATAACTCCAACACCCAACCTAGCTATGTTCAGCATTATCTGGTCTTAACATAGCTCTCCTGGGAGACGACCCAACTTCATGTTCCATGTAGTGGTGAGCCAGGAGAAAGTTAGCGTATCAAATATTACCTTTAAACATCCACACAGTTTTAAAATTAGTATAAGATTTTTACCTTCGAAAAGTCATAACGTTTCATCCCCATATTGGAAATAGATTTACAACGTATCCTTAAATTGCTGAATTCGTGCCATATTAAAAAACTGACAATAAATAGCAAGATGTTTTAGTGTCTCAATTCTAAAACTACTCTTACAACCTCTACACAATCTGGGCAGAACGTAGCAGACCTAACCTCCCTGCGACAATTTCCAGTGTAGGCAGAAGGTTACATTTGAATTTTCAAATAAAGAAACCTCCTGGCTTGACATGGAAATTGTACCAGATATTTTGGTTATGTTCCCTTCTGGGGATATTTACATATTCAATGTAATAAATTCAAGAATAAAGTGCATTAGTAGTACAGCACCAATCATGTTGTTGAAGCTTTAGTTTTACTTTTTCCAGGTTTGCTACTAATTCCGTTACATTACTGCAAAATTGTTGTAGAACCTCTTGGTCTAAATGCCTCCATCTAAGAAAATACAGGATGATCAGTAATCAGGCTATTCTTAATAGTGCCATATAACGTCCTAGTTTCAGATGACATTTGTGCTAAAATACACTGCTTTTTCCACCGGACTATACTTCCCAATGACAAGAGGACTAATTGATGTTGTACGATCACATTTGGTTGCCGCTGCCCTCCTCCCTCAGATGAAGAGGGTGTTGCGAGCATATTGTACTCCGTCACTTATTCCTTTGAGGGAATTTTACATTATGAAAATCCCCTGTTTAATGCATGGCCTGGACATTAGTTAATACTGTGTGGAGGAATTTTTAAATATGATTGAAGGAATTCTGTGGAAAAATGTCCAAATGGGATAGTTCTCAATAATCTCTGTAAAGAGGTCATACAAAAGATGTGACCAAAAATCAGACTCATATTTCAATGTTACCGGAGCTAGATTGTCAGACCGCAACACCATAGAGGGATTTAATTTCTTTATAGCATTCTGAATGTTAGAAAAACAATAGTTCTTCCCAGCAAATGGGATAGATGATACCACTCGTAGTATTACCTTTGTTTAACTAGGAGGGTTTAAAAATATCTGCATAGTAGGCAACTAAAGTATCCTCTGGAATAATATTTAGAAGAGGTAGGGTCAGAAGATGTCAAGTCCAGAAGCTTGCAGGTATCATGAGTATCAAGTGCTTTTAACATTCTCTGACTATCGTTATGGTACATCTCAGCTTTAATACCCTTTACATCTGGATTGTAAGGTCTTCTTCTTTCCCGCACGGAATGCCTTTTTCCTAGGCCTTTTAGGAACACTTTCTTCTCTCTCTTTACCAGAGCAAGCCTAGAATTGTAAGCATGTCTCGGCCTACAATGCAGATTTGGCCTGGCCTTACCTGTAATAAGAGCTATGCTTTGATTTATCAGATTTCAATAACCCTCTATCGTAACCTGAATAACCCAATTACTTTACTTTCTCATCTATCAAATCCTTCAAAAAGCCGGTACTTTTTTCTATAGGTTTAATATTCAATTTCACTGCTGTCCCTGGGAGTATCAGACGCCAACAATGTCTCCTGGCAAATATATTGAGCTTCTACTGCCTTATCAGCTATCTGCAATTCTAATAACGCATGATCACTAAACTTCTGAAAAGCCAAATTATAATTGGTACAAAAAGGAGACAGTGTAGATGAAATAAAAATACGAACAATCCATGAGGACTTTGCCCCCCTTCTCCAGCATCTCACCTTATTAGATTGGTCGAAACCCAAAGGAAACATCAATATACAACCACACCAATCTAAAAACTGGTTCCATCGTAGGGCATTGTTCAGGGAAGAAGCACAGTTCCTATCAGCATAAGATGGAACTCTCCTATTAAAAAAAAGCCAGGAAATCAGTGCATCTTAATTATGCCTACTGCTAGCAAGAGATTTCCAACCAATGCCACTAAAAATGAGGTGAGGTTTGAATTAAGAATTATAGAAGTCACCAAACCCCCACATGGGTGGCTAGCCTTTACCCCTCACAGCATTAGCAAAATATGATTTTAGGCCCTCTATCTGGTGGAGTAGTAAGCATAGTTTCTTGAAATAGAAAGATGTCTGAATTTAAACAGCAACCACAATCAAATAAATTTAAAATATTAGAATAACCACAACAATTCCAAGATGACAATGTTAAGTCTTTTGTACTAAAGACACAGAGTAGGACTGGAAATTCCCAATTTTTCCACCAGGGCTTTCATAAGCAATGACCAGTCCTCTTGTTTGTCCAAAAGCCCAACGGGTGATTTGGAGACTTGCAGAGAACTTTCCATTTTGTCCTGTGATTCTAATGAAGAGGCCTTTACAAAGGATGTTAACATTTAATTGCTATGGAATGCCATAACATCTAGGCCCAACGATGTGCTGCCATCCTGGTGGTTCCATATCAACCTAAACACCATGCTAGAGTGGAATTGGGCAACAATGCGATCACTTCCCTTATCTGGTAGATCCACCAAGTCGATGTCTTTCAAAATTATAATTCTCAGTACCGGAATAGAAGATAAAATCTTCAATAAAACAGAACTATTAAAAAACACCTGTTCATTGTAAAAACAGTTGGCTGGCCTATGCTGATGATATTGTGCTACTAGATAAAACGGCAGTTAGGCTGCAACGTCTGTTAAATGCTCTCGGTAAATATGCAAAAGAAAATGACTTATCATACAATCCAGGGAAGTCGAAAATAGTGATCTTGACAACAGCGGGTAGAAAGATCCAAACATTCAAATGGTCTCTGGAGGATAAACAAACCCCGAGAGTAGAGGATGTTATTTTCTTGGGCTTTCGTGTTTTCGCATTACCAACAATTGCCCTTATAGTGACAGATCTAAGAGCCAAAATTCTATATTTATCAACTTGGATGAAAAAACGTCTATATAAATAATGCAAATTCTCATTAATTCCACTCATAAAATTCTGTGTAGTGAAAGTGGTCCCAGTTATCCTCTATGGATTAGAAGAAAAACCGTTAGCATGGAACTCCAATTGGCAAAAATGGGAAGGGATAATTTGGAAGTGTGTCTTCGGGCTTCCCCAAGGTCTATCATCTTTCTGTTTGAGGTATGAACTTGGCCTAAAATCATTGGAATATCATGCAGATTGGAAGCTGGTCTCCCTCTATCGGCTAATTATTACATCTCAGACAGATAGTCAGTATGGGTATATAATATAACCGTTTATACAGTCAAAATCAGCCATTCTGGACAGCCTGAACTCCCTGGTAGATGTGATATTAACAGGAGCAGATGAAAGGGCACATTGGATTGCAACTATAGATGCAATGCGTAAAGCTTATTTTTCAGTATCGCTCATAATCTATGACAAAAAGCATGGGTGGCTATCGAAGTACCAAAGACACTTCCCTGACTGGAGAATGAGACAGTTTCCTAAGACTCCATCTAAATATGTTCCACACAGGTGAGGTGCTTACTAAATGGGGGAGGGGTGATGAGGCATTGCCACTGTGTGAAGTCTGCAAAGATCCTAGACAATTGGACGCCTCCTAATGAATTCGAGGGAACTTGGGAAATTAGAGTTAATCTGCTACAAAGGTCTGTGGACAGAAAATAACTAGTGTCTGAAATGTTCTGGGACAGATTAATTGCAGGCCACAAGACAGCACTTACAATAAAGGTGATCCAGGTTGTACAAAAGTGCAATCTGCTAGGCAAATTGAAAATGTTAAGAAAGTGTTGGCGACACACAGAGTATTAGAAATGCCAGAAACCATCTTTAGAAATCATGTTACTTAAAACAACTGTGTAATGGATTCTGGAAATGTAGTGCTGGTTGCAATTGTTATTTCCGTTTTATCTCTTTATTTCTGGCTTTAAATTATGCATTGTATCATTTTATGTAGTTATTGTGAATATCTCTTGTTTTTATTCTAGTATGATTTTCTTTTTATCAAGTTGCTTTTCTTTTTTTTTTCTTCATTTAACTGTGTGTAAAAAAAAAACTATTTGGTTATGACACAATAAAAAATAAAAATATACACCAATTCATTTGTAGGTCTTAAGTTTTCAAATCCAATGATTCATTCATCAAAGTACACCTTACAGTCGGACAATAATGTGTTTATTTGTGTAGACTCTTGTGGCTTATTTCCCTCAAAGTACTTTGAGACCTCTCTAGGATGCTCCAATCCTTTGTTGGAATCTTTAAATAGAATTTTCGAGGTCCCGGTTTTATCATGAGGCTGACTTGCAGAGCAGGATATAATAGGGACATTTACACTGGGCCGGTCATAAATCCCTATAGAAATAGAAGCGAATCTTCTGTAATCCGCTTGATGACTTGAATCTTCCTCTTCCTCCATTATCATGTTCGTATTATTAGAGGAATCTCCCATTACTGAAGATTAAAGGTTGCCGAAAAAATTGCTTATTTTCCCTTCAGTGAGTCTAACAGTGTTATTTGATCTTTTTTTAATTCTTTAGTTTTTTTTCCGACTAGGGTATTTCCTAGTAGACTCTGCCACTTACACTGTGATGAGATTACCCAGAATCTGACCCCTCGGAAATACATACTCTGTTATCTCCATTACATCTGGAGACTCGGCTGTATTCTGCCCCTCGGCATTTACACTCCCATTCGACACATTATAATCCACTATTTCCTGACTTGGGGAGAGCAAACTTAAGAATTCTTGGAAGAAGATCTACTAAGAAGTTTTTGGTTTTAGCCATATACCTAGATTTTCTTCTCAAAATGTATCCGAGCCCTCCCTTTAGGTTGAGCTACCAAAGGAGGTATACAGTTGGCACATACTGTTGCATCTACAAGATTGGCCCTTTTCAATTGTTATGCAATCTGGAACCCCCTCTTCAAAAGGAGAAACAAGAGATGCAAACAAATCGGGTCAGGCACTCAGCCTAATCAATGATGGAGATTGCGCCTCCATCGAGAACCCTACCAGGGACTGTATGTATCCATCCTCCAAAGTGCAAGAAGACTTTGGGACATGCCTAGTAAATGCATTCCCAGGCTCTTGATTCCCCGGGAAAGATTTTTCCAGATTAAAAGGTGGGCCTATGGCCATTTTGAAATTTACCTTTTTACAATCCGGTTTTGATCACATCTGGTTTCAAGTATCGCCAATTGTCTGGCGTTATCATGAACCATCTCTTTTATGCTATCATGCAACCGTAATAAAGATTGTAAAACTAAGTGTAAAGCGGAAATGGACACCAGGCCCAAAGTGTCAGTTGAGAGGCTCTGTAGACTGTGATCTAAACCAGTTGTTTTGCATGCAACTTTTTAGTTCTGATCGCGTTAGAACTGGGGGTCTTCAATCTTGTCACCCCCATTCCTAGAACCTGCAATTTGACCCTTATCATACAACTGACACATTCTAAAAAACGAATCATCCAGTATGACCGAATCACTATGGGTAATATTACCCCAAGGCCGTGATAAGTCTAGCAGCAGCTTTTATTGCCGAATCGGAGGCAGATAAAATGCCACTTCTCGCAGCTGTATGACCATTTAGTGATCTTCCTGTAGAGCCATGGCCTACCACAGTCTTGCTATTAGGCATGTTGGCTGCTGAATACAACACCTGAGTAATAACAGAGGAGGGCTGAGATGAAATATTAGGGGACCCAGATACCAGATCTGCAGCTCCTGATAAGTTTAAAGGTGAGGCGTCCTCCACTAAGTTAGTCACATCTGCCGTATGTTCAGGAGCTTCAGCGTACGACACGTTCCTCCTTAGGTTGTCATCTTGAACCACACAAGACCAAAACCAAATGTCCAGTTAATGAAAAGGTGGGGGAGGGGAAGGAGACTTACTACAGTCAGAAAAAAAACAATCACTGGGGTGTTAGTAGTTGTTGATAGGCACCGTCCACAAATCATGCTGTCTGCCTCCCAATAGAGAGCTTAACCTTCACATTGTGTCTTCTGCAAGTAGCTCAAAACCTTCCTATTTTCTCAGGACACCATAGCCGAATGAGACCTAGACACTAGCTTCCGCCCTCACTTCCCGTTCTCTGCTACTCCTGTACCACCGCCCTCCCTCTCCCTACCCATATAGTCCCCTTATGTGCCAGTATCGCTATGTATCTCTCTCTACACCTCTGTGTCTGTGTTAGCGTATAGTTGTAATCTTTTATCTCTCTAACGCTCTCTCTACATGCTATCCATGTAACCAACGTCCTGATGCCTCAGGGTTTGGCGCGCAATACAAATGTTAAATAAATCATTTTTTAAAAAGTATTTTCTTTACGCCAAAGTTCTTTAGTATGATATCTTTAAATAGTCTCTTCCCTCTTTCTTGATAAGTGCATGTAACTCTTTCACAATGCACTTGGGTTTTGTCCCCTCTTTAGGGACAGTTTTTCGACACTCCTTTTTAGTACTTTCTTATACTTTGATCTAGACTTGCCTGCCTTTCTTACTCTTGTAACCCAGGTCTTCTTAAATTGGGTATACTTTCCTGCGACCTTCCCCCTCTCCTGGGGTTGCTCAGTTGGATTATCTGTCCTGTTATTGGTTCACTTAATTTCACTTCACGTTCATACTTATAGATTTCTCACCCTGGTTTGCTCCACTGTTTCCTTTTTAAACCATGGGGTATGTGAAGGCATCATGAAGTAGACACAGACAACTGAATAGAATTTTGAGATGCAAACTTACTAAACCTATGCTATGGTGGGATTTCCCTACCTAAATAATACTAATGATAGTCTGTGTCAGGAAGTCTAAAGCAAATGTCCAAAACCTATACTTGCCCACACATCTAATTGAATACAATGTGTAGGGATGTCAGCATCAAATGAGAATTGTTCAAATAAAAGATCAGAGCTTCATCCAACTCTTTTCACTATTTTCACGTTACGAAAGAGGGGTTCCCTTCCCCAAGCTTTCAAGTCTTCCAATTTTCAAAAATAACACAATTCCTTGTGATATTCAAATTTCAAAAATAACACAATTCCTTGGGATACTTCCCAGCTCTTCGTGTTTGGTAACCTTTCATCAATTTATAAAGTCCAGTTCATCAATTTCAGTGCACAGAGGTTTTCCTTCATTCAGTCACAAAGTGGCTTTTCCTTAGGTGGGTGTATTCGGTCTAGGCGCAGTTGTCGGACCACAAGGCTCAGCCATTACAGGTCACGCAACCGACTCACCTTACATGGATCTGTTTCATAGGTATCTTGCCACAGTTTCAGCTTCACAGTTTCAGCTTCACTTAGTATCCTTTTAAGTGCACTTGAAGCTTTGTTCTTGCTTGTTTTATCACCATTCACTTGTTTAGTAGATTTCACTTGCAAGACCAACATAGGCTTCTCAGTACACTTTCCTGCTAGGAAACGTATTCCCTGTTTCAGGTTTCTTTATCAAAGCATCTGGCACGCATTTGCCAGGTTTCTCTTGTGTACAGGCTTTGTTACTGTTATAATTCTTTTGCACAACTATTCTTGGCAATGCTTGCTTATTCAACTCTTGGCAATGCTTGATTATTTGATTTGGCAATGCTTGCTTTTATGGCTTTTCATCTTTTTAATTACTTTTTCATATTGGTTTCTTTATATTCAATTCAGGTATTCCAATTTCAATGTCTGTTGGACTAAACTGCACATCAACCGCGTCCGGGGCCCCCCATTTCACCCAGGCGGACTCACCGTCCTTCTTACATGCTTTTTTCCACTTTCAGTGGCTTTCTGGAGAACCGTCTCCACACGCGGTCTGCTTGCGCTGATTCCCTCTGTGATACGGCATCTTCTGCAGTTTCCTCACTGCCCTGCTGCTTACTTCAGAGCTCCGGTAAACCGCAGTCAGCGGTCCTACACCTGTGAGGGTTCACGACTCTCTTGAATGCCCCCGGTACCTTCACTCTGTGCTGTACTGCTTTCTTAGCTCCGCCTCAGACTGCCAATGAGCCCCTCTTGTTTGCTGCACCAGATCATGCTCTCTATACCTCCACGTGTCTGAGGAAGTTGCCTTCTCGCCGCTGTGATTTCTGCCCTGGAACTCTTCTTCACGTTCTTCCATGTGCTTCTTTCCGTGTCTCTCTCCAAGACTCTCACCTGAGCCTGTTTTAAAGTTCATGGCTCCATGATAATGAGTCCACCAACTAGACTGCTCATGTTTCTTCTTCCAGTCTGTCTTCTGTGTTATTGGTGGCCTCCTCGTCGCAGAACCGAAGTGGTGTTCATGTGAGTAAGAATCCAAAAAGAGAGGATGTCTGGTTCTGGTGTGTCTTTTCCTTGTCCCAGTTCCTGACTGGTGTTTACTGGGAGATGATTTACATAAAAGATCTGGAAGGGACTGGTAATAACCTACAAAGGCCTGGGGGATTTTAGACTAATTAGAAAAGGGAAATGGAGGCTACCGTGTCTCACCCAAGGGTGCCTCACCCCACTCCCCAAGTCTCCTCTACCAAGGTGATCCTCCCTCTCATTTCCACCTCCAGGCTCAGGGTCAAATAGCTACGTCCTTTCCGTGGCCCCCTGGCAGGAAGATATGTTGGGGAAAGAAGTGAGTATGCTCTCAGGTTCCTCACAGGTACTTTCCTCTCTTCCCCGGATGTTTGTGCCACGTTCTTAATGAGTTCTGTTTCAAGCTTATTCGTTATACAATGTGGTACTTTCCCCCCTTTCCTGGTCATTTGTACTCTGCTCTAAATGACTTCTCCTTCAGGCTTATTCGTTATTCTCTTTATCACGTTCACACAGTTCCATTTAAATGGCTTTATATTCAGTATCTAGTGAATTTCACTGGGAAAAGTTTATCCTGCTCCATAACGATACCTCAGCGGCATCCTGGTTCTCCCTATTACCTCTATCTGCGGGGCAACGCTATCTGGATAGGCGCTCCTTCTGTTTCTCTTTCTCTGCTCTGGATCTCGTGCTTCTCAATCTTGTCAGTGTCCCGCCCTTGGTCCTCTCTCTTGATGCGACCGAATATCGGTGCAGGTAGAAGGGTGTCTGGTTGAATTTTGGTGCTGTTCGATGGGCGCATGGCCAACCACAAAGTCTTCGTGGTCACGCCACCACCAGGATTAGGATTCTCTACTCCTCTGTTTGTGTCTGCCCGTAAACGCCAGGCCTCCAGTCGTTTCCCTCTGGCTTTCAGGCGTTCTCTCTGAGTTATGGGCTCAGCGACTCTCCTCAGCTTCACCTAATCCAGGCGTCACGTTGTCGGGGGGCTTCCCCTGCTTACACTCTTCTCTCTCTCTCTCTGTGCTTTGTCTCTCCTCTGCGTTCTCTCCGTCTTCAGTCTACTCGTCTCAGATATATATGTACATCTCACCTTAAAGAGATAGATCCTTGTCCTTGTACATAATGATGTATTTCAGTTTTGTCTAAAGCTACATCTGTGGATCTTATAATGTTCTTCATATTTGACAGTCCCATATATTTACTACGATGGTGTAGGGAGTTCCTCACAGGAACAGGAGTCCTTCTCCCCTAATGGGGAGTCTCTCCCAGTGAGGTCCCACTTGCCCAGACCCCTCGGACGGTTCTTGCAGAGCGGGGTCACCTCCCTAGCATCAAAGGTGAACGCTCGCCCTTGGGGAGAAGGAACGAATACCCTCGATTCATCACAATCCTTAGACCATTTTACTGCACGTTTGGTTACTTAAGTCTTTGAACTTTTGGTTAGATTAGGAATCAGTACATCATCTGTATATAGATCCATTGTTTAAAGTCTGTATGTATACGGCAATAGCAATATAGGTAAAACGTTTCCCTGTACATTTATGAAAATGCAAAAACATTGAATTTCATTGCATTTCATAGCATACACTTAAACATAATAATAGCTAGCACTTAAACATCAAACTATCCAAGAACGCTTAATCTGGAATGGAACATTAGGTTTATACAATCTTTAGCAGCTGTTTTCAGGAATGGTGACCATGTGGAAATAAAAACTGTAACACTATTGGGTATGTCTCCTGTTATTTTTTTTCATTGTTATGAGTTCCCACACTTTTACCAACTACATAACTTTCATAGGGGGTACAAATTTCTTCCATAACTTATGTATGCTCCAGCTTGCGGCTAGTAGTATCTTACCATTGAGCCTGCTGTGAGTTCGTATATCCTTTTGATGTGGGCCCTGTACCAGTCGTAACAGAATTTCCACTGAGCCATCTACAATCGCACACCATTATTTCAATTATACTTGGCTTTGCACCAGAACCCCTTGAACACAGGGCAGTCCTGACCCCCTCAAGCATAACAGCCCCCTAGCAACATTGGGACAACAGCTCTTAAAAGTGGCCCCATGGGCCTTTAAACAACTTAAAAAGAATACTTGTAGTCAATCCTGGCGCCTCTGGAACATCACCACAACCTGCAACGGTGGGAGAAAGAGAAGAGAGAATAAAAACAGCAGGTTAGCAACTCTCGCAATAACATCCAAGAACAGCGCTGCGCTCCGGGCATCAACACTTACCTGTAATCTTTGCCGCTCGGCGCTGCATTCTTTTCTTCATCCGGCTTCTCGTTAAGAGCTCTAACTGCAGCCATATCTGCAGAGACAAAAGACATTATTAGAGAAATTGCATAGTCGGAAAGAACAACATCGAAAAGGACAAAATGGAGAGAGGAGAAAGGGACAGATTAGAGACTGGAAAAGACACTATAACTCACCTGAAGACAACAAAACAAGAGTCGGAGTCACTGCTGGTCTGGACCCGATACAAGGGCCCACGGACCAGTGAAGCAACTAGGTCCAATGGAACGCCCGCACTCACAACTGCGCCCCTGCACAGAGAAGCAGGACGGAGAGCTCTGCGCTTATCAATCTAAGGTGAGAAATAACCCCAGGGGAAAAGGGATTCAGGATCAGAGGGAGGTGGGAGTTTCACCAACCAAGGACCCATACCTACTTGCTCCATTCACCTGTCATAGGAGCTGCCCCCACCAGGCAAATAGCGAAGCAGAGGAAGGCTGAGATAGCGCACAGACGCCCCATCCAGCATCGTGTGGCGCCCCCGTGGATACCAGGTGAGCGTAACAATTCCCACCATATGTGATATAGGGTCCCTTCCACTTCACATCCTCTCCAGAATTGACTGGACTGGTTAGCAAATTGCTTTAAAAGGCTATGTGTTGTTAGATACCACTTATACATAAACTTATATTGAGCATCCATGCTTGTGCTGATATTGTTCTTTTATGTATTCCTCTTCATGTCTAATCCCATCCTTCCTCAGTAATATCTTTGTAGTGTTCTACACTGCACTTGTTGGTCTCCAGGAGTAGTTTTAGATGTTTTATGTGAAACCTTTAGTTTCCTGTAGCCGGATGCAGTCGCAGAGTTCCTTGACACCCACAACCTGCGGCATCCTCTTCAGTCTGGCTTTCAACCTCTGCACTCTACTGAGTCGCTCTCCCCAATGTCAGCAACTACATCACTTCTGCTTGTCATGCTAACCATTCTTCTATTCCTACTTTTTTCAACCTTTCTGCTGCCTTTGACACCATCCACCATTCTGACCTTTTTTCAACACAATCTCTCCTATGCATCAGGGACAAGTCACTCGCTTGGTTTGGTTCATCTCTTCCCCAGACACTTCCAGGTGTCCTGAAACAGCCTCATCTCTCCACTCACCCCCCTTACTGTTGGGGATCCCCAGGTGTCAGTCCTGGGTCTACTTCTCTTTGCTCTGTATACTTCTGCTCTTGGCACCTTGATCTCCTACTCTGGCTTCTCCTATCAACTCTTTGATGATGACACCCATATCTTCTCCCTTACTTCTTTTCCTGACGAGCGACCGTCATGAATGTCAAGTCTCTCTCCACCATCAAATACTGGATGGCATCTCACTCGCTCATGTTCAACTCCACTAAGACTGAAGTTCTCTACTCCCCATCTAAACAGGCTATCTCTTCCTCTCCCCCTTCTATTCTTCTCTCCTGACTAACTTCCCTTCTCTGCTTCTGCTCGCAATCTTGGTGTCATCTTCATCCCATCTCACAACTTCTCGCTGTTCATCTCCCAATCTGCCACTGCGCCAGACTTAATCTCCTCAACATCCGAATAATTAGCCATCTTCCCTTCAACACTGCCAAGCACGTAATCTACCCTTTAGTACTCTCTCGATCTGACTACTGTAACACTCTATCTGACCTACCAACTATGCTTTTTTACCTCTCCACAAAGTCCTCAACTTTGCTGTCTGTAGACTCTTCAACGATCTACGCTTCACCTCCGCATGCGTTGTCAGTAAGGCTGATTGTCTGAAACAGGTGGCAAAGTAGAAACTCATTCTCATCTTCATAACAATACACAGACTTGCCCCACCTTAATTATCCGCCCATCTCACTCGATTCCTATGATCATCCTCTGCTCACATACTTGCCAACTCTCATGCCCCTTGCACTCCCTCTCATTTCCGTTCTTTTCCTCTACTCACTCTCTTACTCTGCAATGCTCTTCCTCTCCCTTGCTGCACTATTTAATTCCAACCTCCTACATTTCCTCCTTTCTGAAAAACCACTTGCACAGCATTCTACGCCACCACATCTTCCTGTTCTCCTCTGCCCCTATCTCTCTTTTCCAACCCCTCCACTGTCCTCTTCCTATATCATGCTCTACTGTCCTCATCCCTGGTTCATGGTTCTACCTCCACTGCCTCATCTGGTCCTTCATCCACATCCTCTCACCCATTGTTAAGGACACTGGTCCTCCGTTGTCGGCAAATCAGTCTTAAAACGTTTTGTAAGCATTTTTGTGTCAAAAAGGCATTGTTTTCCCTGTAATGATCACAAATAAAAAATAAAGAATGCTGAGATCTGTCTAGTTCCGCCTGCTCTAGGTTCACCCCTCATTGCCTGACCTTTGGATGTTGCATTCTGTTTCGTCCAGCTCTATACTTGGTTCTTATTTCCCCTTTCTCAAATGTATCTCCCAGTTTTTGGCAACCTCCGTTTTTTCACTTCGTAAATCTCCAGCTCCGGAGAATAAGCTGCATTTCCTAGATTGGCATGAATGTGGACGGTCATCTTGTAAAGCCCTGTCTAACCGCAAGTTCATCCCAAGCCTCCATCGTTGCTTTTGTGATCAGGTTAATAGAAGGCATGATTGGTCTGGTGCCCTTTGTCTCCCAGGATTGCTTTGTGGTAGAAGATCCCGCTGAGGCCAGTTCCATGAGCACCCAGGGCTTATTTAAGGTGGGGTTCCTCCATTCCGCCAGCACTCTTAGTTTGGTAACTTTGAAATGTAGCCCAAAATCAGAACAGCCACCCCCCGACCCCCTGCCTTTATTTCTCGGATGGATCAAAATGTTTACTCAAATGTGTGTTTTCCTATTAATCCAAATACATTTGTAGATTGATTTTTGCCTACTCAGCAGCAGTTTCTTGTCTATGTTTAATGGGAGCGTCTGAAAAGCGTACAGCAAGAAGGGGAATATACTCACCTTTGCTATTAATATACTATTTATCCAAGTCGTAGTTCTCTTTTTCCATCTATTTAGGTCTTAATTTATTTGTTCCCAGAGGCGTGAGTACTTGACTTTGTAAATTCTAGATATGTTTTGTTATGTATATTCCCAAATATTTACGGGATCGGACCCCCATTTGAATGGCCACTTGCTACTGCATTCTAATGTCTTCGGTTCCAATAGCGTTAAATGAAGTAGCTCTGATTTTGCCAACACGACCTTTGCACATTTCTCCAGCATGGGGTCTGGCATGGATTCACATGCTCATGAATATTCCCCGTCGTCAGGCTGGGAATCCTCGGTAAAGAAAAAACCAGTATCAGTTTCGTTTCTGATCTGTCTTTCGTAGTAATAACCAATCACTGGTCTCTGCGTCATACTGACCACAGCCAATGACTGCCCTCTACCTAAGCACCGCCTCTGGCAGCCATCTTCAGATTTTTACCGCACGTTCATGTGTTGGGATCCTCGTGCTATTGCTCTCGAGCGTTAGTGCTATTTTTTCGCGCTTTTCACAAAAAACTTCGATTCTTTCGGTCAAAAGAGCCTCAAGCTCCACCGATCCTACATCCGATCAACGGGGACCCGTGTCGGATTCATCTGTGCCCCTCAAGGGTGAAGATTTCGTCGAGCTACACTTCGGAGGACTCCAGAAGCTTCTCAGGCCCGGTCTCGGAGATGGCCCAGGAGAAGGGAAGCTCGACGCCCGGAAAGCTGTTCAGGGTCTGCCCTGGATGCCAGCTGCAGAACGTCTTCAAGGAGGACGAACACTCTTTCTGCCTTTACTGCCTTCATGAGGACAAGACGCACGTGGAGAAGGACTGTGCGTTTTGCGGCAACATGTCGGAACGGACCATGAAGGACCGCCATCAACGTCTCGCCAACTGGCTGGAGGGTAAGAGCCCGTCTGGCGAGAAGAAGAAGAAATCCGAGCGGTCTTCTAAGACCTTTGAGGGCGCCCCGGCGACGGGGGCCCAACATAAGGCCAAGCACCGCGAGTCCGCTGGCACCGGGAGCGCCGAACGGTCGGGCTCTACGGGCGCCAGGCAGGGCGCACCCTCCCCGGCACCATCAACCACGAGCCAACGCTCTGGGTCGGGTAAGAGGAAGGCCGAGCACCCGGCGAAGCTCCTGGAGAGGCCCCGGTCGAGCTCTAAGGCAGAGGAGGAGCGTGGCAGTGCCCCCTCCCTCAAGGATAAGGCGGTGAGCGCACCTAAGGTGGTGAAGGCCTTGATCCATCCGACCAAGCCCTCTATCGAAACGGTTGCGGCGGCCCTGGCTCAGCCTGTGGTGGCTGCACCAGTGGTGGCGACCTCAGGGCCCAGAATCTCCCTGCCTCCTCGGAGGGAGTCTTCCTTTGTGCCCATCGATAGGACCCCCGTGAAACCCTCCGTGGGGAAGAAGAAGGGGGGGCAGGGCGTCGTCGTAGAGTCGGCCTCAACCTCAGAAGAGGAGCTGATCGAGGTCTTAAGCCACGGCCTAGGCGTGGAAGAAGGCCAGCCTGTCGGAATGGACCCCGACGCAGGTGACGACGACATCGTCGAGGATACCGACGGGGCCCCTGCTCGCCCGTCGGATTCCCCTCTGCCAGCGCCGCAAGACAACTCGGCGGCCATTTTGTTGGCCATACAGTCCTTATGCTCCGAGATAAGGACGAGGCTACCGTTACCGACGGAGGAACCTCTCCCGTCGGGGGATCCAGAACCGGGACCTTCTGGTGTTCCCCCTACCAAGAAAAGAAGGATCCATCCACCACCTCCTTTTCAACCGTCGCGCCCCTTCCAGCCCTCCTCCCCGTCCACCCGAGGGGATGATACGGGGACTGACACGGCAGCGACGGGTACGGACGACGAGGCATACGACGAGGATTTTCCGTCGTCGCCTCCCACCAGGGCCTCTCCGCCCGACGAGATCGGATCTTTCCACTCCATGATCTCCAGGGCTTCCGAGCTTTTCCAACTCTGCCCTGAGGAGAAGAAAAAGGAATGCTTCCTTTATCAGCGGCGCGAGGCCAAGAGGAAGACGGTCCTCGCAGTGCCTCTGTTGGACGACATTTGGGATGAGGGCCTTTCCCTCCTCAAGAACCCTTCCACGACGCCAGCTAGAAGAGACCGGTACGAGAAAAAGTACCGGGTCCCGGACACGGCCCCCCTATGCCTCCGGGCGCAGCCTACCCCGGACTCCGTCGTCTCCGCGGCAGCCAGGAAGAAAGCGGGGGGGGGGGTGCGGCCTCCACATCGACTTCCCCGCCGGACGGCGAGGGAAAGAAATTGGATACTATGGGGCGTAGAGTCATCTCGTCGGCAGCGACGACGATTAAAGCGGCCAACGCCTTGGCTATCGTGGCCCGCTACGACAGGGAGCTCTGGTACAAGATGGCTCCCCTGCTGGATTTTCTGCCGGACGACAAGAGGGCGGAGGCCCTTGAGATCCTGCAGGAAGGTGAGGTGGCCTCGGACCACGCCATCACCGTGGCGACGGACATCGCCGACACTGGGTTCCGCCAGCTGGGCAACGGCGTTTGCCTTCGACGTCGTGGATGGCTCAAAGCTACGGACTTCCGGCAGGACGTCCAGACCAGAGTCCTGGACATGCCCTTCGACGGGAACAACCTGTTTGGGAAGACAGTGGACGATTCCCTTCAGGCCATCAAGGCGGATACTGAGACGGCCCGGGCCCTTGGAGTCCTGCAACGACGGACGCCCTTTCGGAGCGGCGGAGGCAAGGGCACCTCCAAAGGTTCCGGCGGCGGTTTCGCTTCCTACCGTCAAGCGGCCCGCTCGTCGTCGCAAGAGGCCTACAGAGGACGAGGCAAGTCTAGCGGACCCCGCCGTCGTCGCCAAGGAGGTCAAGGCGGCAAGGCCGCGTCCAAGCAGGATTGAACCGGCCGTGGGGTCGGGCCCCCACCGAAGCACCCCGGTGGGAGGCCGGCTGGCGGGCTTCGTCAGCGTGTGGGAGTCCATCTCCACCGACCGTTGGGTGCTGGACGCCCTGGCCCGGGGCCACGCGCTCGAGTTTCAAAGAAGGTGCCCGCGCGTCCCCCCCGTGGCCAGGAAAGAACTTCACGTCCCTCAACTTCTCCTGGAGGTAAAGGCGATGCTCAGAAAGGCCGCCATCGAACTCGTCCCAAAGAGGCTTCGGGGCTCCGGAGTCTACTCGAGATACTTCCTCGTGAAGAAGAAGACGGGAGGATGGCGCCCCATCCTAGACCTGCGACGTCTGAACAAGTTCATCAAGGCGCAGAAGTTCCGGATGGTCACCCTCCAGCACGTCCTGGGTCAGCTGGAGGAAGGAGACTTCCTATCGTCGTTGGATTTGGAGGATGCCTACTTCCACATTCCCATCCTAAAGGGGCACCGCAAATTCCTCAGATTCGTGGTCCAAGGGCGTCATTACCAGTTCAAAGCCCTTCCCTTCGGACTACGGTCGGCACCCAGGGTATTCACCAAGTGCCTTGCACCGGTGGCGGCGCAGCTGCGCCGCGACGGGATCCACGTCTACCCCTACCTGGACGACTGGCTCATCCGCGCCAAGACGAGGGAGCTCGCCGTGGTCCACACGGCAAGGACCGTCCAACTCCTCACGGACCTGGGATTCTCCGTGAACTATGCCAAATCCCACCTGGTGCCCGCGCAAGTCGCACTGTTTCTGGGAGCGAGGCTCGACACAGTGTCCCTTCTGGCCTCCCCGTCGGAGGAGAGGACCAGGACCATCTTGGGCAAGGTGCAACGGATGTTGGTGGCCGACGCGGCCAAAGTGAGGTCCATCAAGTCCCTCCTCGGGATGATGTCTTCCTGCATCTACCTCATTCCCATGTGCAGGCTCCGGATGCGCCCGTTGCAAGAATTCCTGGATGCGCGCTGGATCCAGACGACGGGCAGCTTCGAGGAAAGGATCAAGCTCGACGAGAGTTTCCGACGAGCGATACGGTGGTGGGGCACCCGCGCGCATCTGACGGCGGGCATGGACTTCCAGACCCCAGCCCACCAGGAGACTGTGACCACGGATGCCTCCCTGGAAGGGTGGGGAGCGCACACCGAAAATCTGCACGCAAGGGGACTCTGGCTCCCGACGGAGAAGTCCCTACATATCAACGTCCTGGAGCTCCGTGCAGTGTTTTGGGCCCTCAGGTCCTTCCTTCCGTCCCTCAAGGGCAAGGTGGTGAGGATCTTCACCGACAACACCACCACCATGTTTTACATCAGGAAACAGGGCGGAACCAGGTCCCCAGCGCTGTCCAAGGAGGCGCAGGACCTGTGGCATTGGGCCGTCGCCCAAGGGATTTTTCTGGTGCCGTTTCATCTGGCAGGGATAAAAAACACCATCGCCGACTCACTCAGCAGGGAGCTGCGCTCGTGCCACGAGTGGGAACTACGGCAGGATCTGGTGGATCGCCTCTTCCGACGGTGGGGCACACCCCAGATCGACCTGTTCGCGACGGCGACGAACACCAAGTGCCGGAGGTTCGCCAGCAGGTTTCCCCAGACGAGGAGCATGGGCGATGCTTTCTCGTTCCCCTGGGAGGGCCTGTCCCTCTACGCGTTCCCTCCCTTGCCTCTGCTAATCCGGCTCGTCAACCAGCTCAAGAGGTCACGGTGCAGGATGATCCTCGTCGCACCTGCGTGGCCGAGGCAGATATGGTTCCCGGACCTTCTGGACTTGTCAGCGTCCCCGCCGATCAAGCTGCCGGCGGACGCGGATCTACTCTCCAGGGAAGGAGGTGCCATCCTCCACCACGACCCGAAGTCGCTGAACTTGCAGGCCTGGCTCCTGCAGCGCTAGAGTTTGGAGGATACGACATACCGGCCGATTGCAGAGAGGTTCTTGCAAAGGCCAGGGCGTCCTCGACTCTTAAATGCTACGGACACAAATGGAAGAGGTTCTCTGTCTGGTGCCACGCACAGAAGATTAACCCTCTACGGATTACGGCTCCCCAAGTACTGCCGTACCTGCTGACGCTGGCCAAAGCTGGTCTGGCACACGCGTCCATCAAGATTCATCTTGCTGCGATCTCCCGATACACCAGAACCACGGGCCGGACGTCCTTGTGGTCTCATCGTCTGGTGAAAGAGTTCATGAAGGGACTGTACAGATCGTTCCCGCCGGTGAAGGCTCCGGCCCCGGCGTGGGAGCTCAACGTGGTGCTGACCAAGCTCATGGGACCTCCGTTCGAGCCTCTGCACTCGGCCCCGTTGAAGTTTCTATCGTGGAAAACAGCTTTTCTTGTGGCCATCACCTCCGCACGACGAGTGGGAGAGATCCAGGCCCTTTCCTGCAAGGCCCCGTACTTGACTTTCCACGACACGAGGGTAGTGCTCAGGACGCACCCCTCCTTCATGCCCAAGGTACCGTCGGACTTCCATCTCAACGAACCCTTGGTGTTACCTGTGTTTTTCCCGTCGCCTTCGTCGCCGGCTGAGAGGACTTTGCACTCGCTGGATGTAGCTAGAGCGCTGAAGTTCTACGTGGACCGCACGAAGGGTTTTCGGAAGACGTCACAACTCTTTGTGAACTTTGGACCTGTCAATCAGGGGAAGGCTCTCTCGAAGGCTTCCATCTCCAGATGGCTCTCCGGCTGTATCATGTGCTGTCACCGGTTGGCAAACCGACCGCTGCCTGGCTATCCGAGAGCCCATTCCACCAGAGCGATCGCAGCTACCACGGCGTTCCTATCTGGTGTGCCCCTGCTGGACATATGCAGGGCTGCTACGTGGAGGTCGACGCACACCTTCACGAAATTCTACTGCGTCGACCGGGATTCCAGGGAGGAGTCCAGGGTCGGCCAAGCAGTGCTGCGCAACCTGTTCGCCTGAGGTGAGCCTGGTGAGGAGGTAAGATGCTTAATGTTGAGTTGATGTGATGCTTAATGTTGAGCCTTTGCCACCTCCCGTGGTTGTGCATGTGTGTACTGCTATGTATTCTTTATTCATGAGCATGTGAATCCATGCCAGACCCCATGCTGGAGAAGGAACAAGTTACTTACCTGTAACTGTTGTTCTCCAGCATGGGTCTGGCATGGATTCACATGCGAACCCTCCCGCCTACCCCTCTGCGGCTCTTCACTTGGTCATACTGCCACTTCACGTGCTTCCAAATCTGAAGATGGCTGCCAGAGGCGGTGCTTAGGTAGAGGGCAGTCATTGGCTGTGGTCAGTATGACGCAGAGACCAGTGATTGGTTATTACTACGAAAGACAGATCAGAAACGAAACTGATACTGGTTTTTTCTTTACCGAGGATTCCCAGCCTGACGACGGGGAATATTCATGAGCATGTGAATCCATGCCAGACCCATGCTGGAGAACAACAGTTACAGGTAAGTAACTTGTTCCTTCTCTATTGCATCCAGTACCCCTGTGTTGAGTCTCCCGGTTAAGTCAGGGAAAAATGCACTTCATCCGCATATAAGCACATATTCCGTTCCTCCCTGGCCCATTTTACCACGCGTGTAAGTACTGCCTGTCTTACATTTTGCATGTTGATGGTCTCATTTGTGTTTTGTGTTATGTGCGAGCCCTACTTACTGTACAGCACTTAGAGGACAGTAATTACCGCGTGGAATCCGGAATGCAGATCTCTAAAACGAATATGGTAATTATCCTTATGATGCTGGAAAGCAAGGGGAGTTTTGATTGGCTAGCCACGTTTTCTAAATGCTCTATGCCTAACGCTGGGCACCAAATGGCAAATGTTCTCTGTTCAATCAGGAATGCATTAGAGCCGCTCATGCCGTGCTGGTCGCGCCGTTGCGCTCCTTCTAAAGTGCATGTTGCTATTAGTGTTTTTTTTTTTCTTAATGAGAAGCGTAAGTGAACATACATTTGCGCTATTGATAGAGCAAGTCTGAACCGTGCTGCATTTATTTGGAGATAGCGGAGCTTCTGCTGCTTCTTTCCATCCGCTGCTCAAGCTGAGCCCTCCACCTCTTGCCATGCAGCTGTCCTACTACGTTCAGTGTCTTCATTTCTGCGAGGTAATACCATTCTACTCTTAAAGCTGCATGATGAAACGTGTGCTATATGGATTTCTATAAATGTTATAATTCCTTATACCAACGGTTATGGCTACAGCTCAAATGTTTGCTTTGAAGCGTAAAGGCATGGAACCAAAAACGTCTGATTCATGTCCAATATAGTCTAATATTCACTCTTACATTGCAGTTCTGTTTCACTTTGGGAATGGCTTCATGCAGTCAGCAGGCTTTATGTATGCTGCTTTTGAATTAGCTAAGGGATCAAGAGTAAGACTCGGACACAATAGCATGTTTGTTGGTTGCTATATACTTTTTATTTTGTTCGATTTCAAGGAGCATACAATATGCATTTTTACCACACCAACAATAACATAATAAAACATTTCAAATAACCCCTAAAAAGCTCTCTGTAACCAACCCCCCCCACCCCCGGACAAGTTCTCTTGGCCAAACAAATTCGGGGTTCAACGCTTCTTCGGATGAGTAGTTCAGTTCCAGGAATTTCACTCTAAAGTCTTCCTTAAGAAATGTGAGTACTTCCCTCCAGTCGGTAACAAAGCGGGGCACACCTCGTTGTTGATAGCATATGATGGCCATTCTAAGGCCACAAAGTCCCAGACCTTTCCGGCCCAATTTTGGGGAGTTGGAATTTCCACCCTCTTCCATCGGTGCGCTGTGACCAACATGACGGAAAGTGTGAGAACAATGTGGGCTTTGCGTAGTGCTCTGGTCATGCCTCCCATGGCTTCCCTATCTAGCCCCAGCAACATTTCCTCTAGAGGGAATCTTTGTGTCTTTGCCCAAAGATCTGGGCTGAGAGTCCTGGACCACCCTCCAGAAGGGCTCCGTTTTGGGGAATCTCCACCAGACGTAGGACCAGAAATCCATACCTCCAAACCCCCTCCAGCAAGCCTGAGGGGACTCCGGAAAAAACGTTTTAAGCCTGGCTGGAGTGAAGTGCTATCTGTATACTAACTTGTACCACACTTCCTGAAGCTGTGACGACTTAACCAATTTGGGAACAAGTCTCCACAGACTCTCCCATTTATCCCTGGGTATTTCCCTCTCAAGAGATTTTTCCCATTGCACCATATGTGTCCAACTTCCCTGCGTGCTAGTCTCATGCAGGATTTTATACAGACCCAATATAAGGCCCCTTGAACCGTCCTGAGTGGTGGTAAACTTTTTGAAGCGTGTGAGCGGGCGCAGTGTCACCGCCTTTACTTCTGGGCCTGAAAGCCAGTGTATAATCTGGAAGTACCTCAGCCTCTCCATTTCGGCCACCCCAAAGCTCTGTTTGCACTCTACAAAGGATCGAATTGCTTGCCCCAGGAACATTGTCTCTCAGCCTTTGTCACCCTCCTGTCAGCCATTTGCAAAAAATCCCCGACTCCATTCCCGGTGCGAATTCCGGATTTAGGAATATAGATGTGAATAGGGATGGAAAGGAACTGCTGCCATGTTTTTTAGTCAGTTTATCCCATGAGTCTGCCACCAATTTTGTGATGTAGCTCAAGTAAATAGGCTGGGGTCTGTCGGGTTGTGGGAGCCAAAGGACATCCTTCGACTCATGCTTAGTTGCAGTGTGGTTCATGCCCCCTCCCCACAACTTCCTGTAGTTTCTCGTGAACCATTACCATTCCCTTATCCAAATCTAGGCCACTTTGAAATGCATTTGGAAGTTCGGAAGCGCCATCCTTCCTTCCTTAAAGGCAGCCATTAAGAGGAGGCGGCTACTGACTGCCCAAATAAAGTTTCCTCTGAGTTTTCGTAACTCTCCGAAGAAAAATGTTGGTATGGGCACAGGTAGGGCCTGGAATAGGTAGAGCAACCGATGGAGGGTAACCATTTTAATAGCTGCCAATCTGCCCAACCAGGATATCTTAATAGCACTCCAATTATGGAGTACAAACGTAATGGAGGACAACATTGGGAAAAATGTGCATTGTACCAGCCTGACAAGGTCGGAGCGATATGTATTCCCAGTTATCTAATTCCCTTGGGGCTCCAAATAAAAGGTGAAGACGCCTTCAATGCAGCTACATCCCTCCCACACGCGGCCACCGGTAGATTTACCCAAAGAAATTGGAGTTACACAATCTTCAAACCTGCGACTCTCCCAAAGTCAGACAAAACTTCTTTGACCCCACCCAGTGACGACCCCGGCTCTGTAAGTGTTAGCAGCATGTCATCTGCGAAGGCTGACACCTTGTGTTGGGCCCCCGAAGTGAATCCCATGGTCCGCTTCAGTTTCTCATAGGGTCTGCAGTGGAGATTCCAGGTAGATTGCATATAACTAGGGTTTCTTGTGTTAAGTGTTTATTTACTATTTGTTCACTTCCGGTGGTGTTTTTCCAGAGTTTCTTTTACTTCAGGTGGTGGATTTCCAGTGTTTAAAAAAATCAGAATCATGTGGATCAGTGTTTTCCCATTTGCCCTCTTAAAAAAATCGCAGATAACTTTTTTTTTCTCCAGTAAACGCACAAATATTATATTGTTTGATTGTGTGCATAAGCTGGGTATCATCTCTCAGAGCAAGATGTTATGAACACTTTCTGGAGAATTAAGATGAGTGTGGTGATCTAGTAATATTTAACATTTCTACTAGTCAAAATTATTGTTGTAAATCATGCAATGCAAAACGTTTTCATTAACTCTTTGTCCATCCTTGCCCTTCCTTTTCTTCCCATGAAGACTTTGATTTGTGAAAACGACATTTACACATTGTAGAGACTTCTAATTTTAGCAGATAAGGCACAGTGTGATAAAAGGAGTTGCCCGGTAGCACTCACTTTGGTGGAGATGAGGATTACTTTGACTGTTAAAGAAATACACTCCAAACAGATGTTTCTCAAGTGCTAATCACTACAAAACGAGAAGCGAGTCTCATGTATGTACCCCTGAGCTTTGATTGGAGATGGTGAGCAGTCCAAAACTATTTGCTGGGTGCAGGAATATTGGGGATTTTCTAGCAGAATGTTGCAAAGGTAACTCAGCAGGTTAGGTGATTGTTGCTGAGATGTTATATGTTTATACCTTCCTGTAAAGCAAATGGCTTTTTTCCTATTCCTGCTGCAAAATGTGATGTTTTGACTGGGGATGAGCACGGCTCTCTCGTTTTACTCTGTGGGGGAACTTTTGCCCCATAACGAAAATCAAAAGCTGGCACCCATGAATATACGCACAGTAAGTGAACATATCTTAAAGTGAAATATACAAATGTAGTTCAATTGACCGTCCCCTTAGAACAAATGTGCGCAGGACAAAAGAGCATTGGACTTAAAAAAAGAAAAAAAAGTAATGAACACCAGAAAAATAAGAGAGGAAATGTTCCAGTAAATATGCTGGCAAAATATACAATGTACTCCCATTTTAAACCCAGCAATTTTTAGTGAAATATTCCCTGGAAAACAAAATCCCAATACAAGACAAGTGCTTGTGTTCTTATGGGTAAGCGTCAGCACTGGGAACATGACATGGGTAAAATCCAGCTAGCCAAATACTTGGGCAAGCTTGCCAACCTAAAAAAATCCCAAGGGGTTGCATTCACCCTCCCAAAAAAAAGGTTACACTGTCCACCCACATGTACCCTTTACTTGTGCCCTGAAAAGCAGCCCCAGTCGGGGGAAAATAACTGCACCAGTCTCCAGGATTGCAACCTCTCTTGCCACATCCTGGACAAATATTCATGACTCACTTGCCCTCTCATCATTTCCCCTCCTCACCCCGATATCTGGCTTTCAACAATGCTCTGCTTTATAAAGATAACTTGAAAAGGACATATACCATAGTAAGGTACCTACCCATATGTATAAATAGTGATAGAACAATGTTAGACAAAAAGTGTACAGTTGACTGGGAGACTACAAATACCAGAATGCAATTCAGGTAAAGGCAAAACATTTCTTATGGGGTTTGAAAGGCTTATAACAAAATTTAATGTGTGAAAGGGATAACTGTTTGTGTTTGTGTTTGGCAGATGCAGGGTTCATCTATGATGTAATGAAAATATGACATTCTACCAAAAATAAATGCTTTTTGGTGTTAAATATGAATATCTGAAAATAATGTAGCTAGTTAGTTTAAAACTGTTCTGTGTGATATTGGCTTGAAGGAGAGCATATATTTAGACAACTAACTTGTGCTTTCAGAATTAAATGCCCATTTGCATTTATTCACACAGAAAGGTTACGAGCGTCTTGTCCAAAACAATGGTCTCTTAAATGAGCCATCATTTTTACCTCGCTCTTAATTTAAAAACTCACCTTGAAGAAAGAAAGTGCTAAGCAGCAATTAAGGGTCCTGCAGCTTCTGGTGGTCCGCTGGATGCGGTTCTCTAGAGAGCCACAGGAGGTTGGGAGATGACTGTGACCCCTGTGGCTTCATGCGAGCCTCGTACATGGAAGCCGCACATGGCTTTCCCTTTAAAGCCGACAGGCAGCTGACACTTTTCAGCTGTCCTCCAGACAGATACACATAGACAGAGGGTCTGTGGGCACAAACAGAGACACTGAAAAATCCACGTTAAAGCATTTTTGTAAATATAAATATTTGTCAGTGGTAAAGGAATATTTTTACAAAGAAAATAAATGGAACATTGAATGTGCAGTGTTTTTGAATAAGGTGGTCAGGTGACATGAGACAGGAGCGGAAACAATGATTTAGATTTTGTGAACTTATAACGGGCAGATCCAAGGAAGGTATCGAAGCAGAAACTACACCCGGGCGCATCTAGAAAACAATATAGATCAAACACTGCACAGAATTTGGATACTTATTTTAGTGGCAACAATATTATGTAAATAAATGTTTTTATTTGCATCCTCAATATACTCAATGATTCAATTTGCCGCAAATTTTGCAGAAGGGAGTTTCAAGAACGAGGGCCAATAATGGAAAAATGCCTGTCGCCCCCAGGTAGAGATTCTAGAAAAAGGAACTACCCAAGAGACCTTGTGCGGTAGATCACAAAGTACATTTGGGATGGTGAGCAGAAATGTTGGAAGATAGGCAAGCTGGGGCCATGGACACACTTAAAGACCATGCACAAGATTTTAAAAAAAATTCTTTGCTGCACTGGGGAGGCAGTGAAGACTCCTTCGAAAGGGGAGATGGTCGTTTTTCTGGGTAGCTCATGGATTAGTCGTACCACAGAATTCGGGCAACCAGCAGTCTATGGAGCTCATATTTCGGAATGCCCATCAGGGGAGGGCATTGCAGTAGTCCAGCCGAACGTTGGTTAGTGTTCTTACCATGAGGGGTCGGTTTTTCAGAGACTATGGGCAGTAAGGGTTTCAAGAGTTTTAGCTGACAATAGACTGACTTAACAATCTGATTGATAGACTGACTTAATCTGATTGATGTGTAAGTTACAGCTCAAACTGGACTGCCATATGCAGTCTACATTTTTCATTTTCTGGGTATATTTAGTTGGGGCTCCAAACAAGGTTGGGCAAGGAACAGAGTGTAAAACATTAGCTGCTTTTATTTTAGAACCAAAGACAATGATCTCAGTTTTGGACGGATTCGGCTAAAGTTTATTCTCCAGCATCCAATTTTGTATTTTGTAAGCACAGGTCCAAACTCGCTCCAATGCCTTCAGTGGTTGCTTTAACCTAGCATAGATCTGAGTATCATCAGTGTATACATGATAACAAAGATCAAACTGGGTGAAGATGTTTAGCAATGGGTGAATGTACACATTAAACAGTAGCAGTGACAGGGAGGAGCCCTGAGGCACTCTGCATGCCATAGGCAGAGGATCAGACGAACATGGGCCTGCTTTTACCTGCTGGACGAGGTTCATCAAAAAGGATGTGCACCATTTAATTGCGTCGTAAGACACCTGAGCCACTGATGACAGTCTTGACCTGAGAATATCAAAATCTACTGTGTCGAAGGCTGCCAACAGGTCTAACATGACAAGCATGCTAATATCACCATCGTCGGCAGCCTCGAGTAAATCATCCCAGGCGGCAGTCAGAGCCGTCTCAGTGCTGCGACCTGGTCTGAATCGTGACTGATACGAGTCCAGAATATCTTTCTCTTTCAGAAAACTCTGTAGTTGCATGGTCACAACGTTTTCTAGACTTTTTGTAAGCCACTGAAGACCCACAATAGGACAATTGGAGAGTAATTTATAGTCCAGAGTTTACTTTTTTTAATGGAGAGTAAGGTAGGATTTCTTCACTTCCAGTGGAACACTTGCTTGAGTTAGCGAACCATTCACCAGAACCTGGATAATCCCACTAAGAGCAGATGCATACTGTTTTGCAAGAAAGGCAGGAACAGGATAATAAGCAAAATTAGTGGGTTTCAAATTGCTTATCATTTTGGTCACACTTTGTAAGCTAACTGGTGAAAAGACAAATTTGGGAATGGCAGTTGATTGTCTAAAAATACTGCAGTCACATTAGGATGTAAAGTCGCATATTGGGTATCTATGTTGTTCATAATCAGCTCTATTTTTACCAAGAAAAAGACATTACAATCATTAACCATGTTTTGAGATGCCTGAAAACTAGAGTTAATACACAAAGGATTAATAACATTTCTAATGGCCTTAAATAGAGCTTGAGATCTATTGTTGGCCAACTTAATTTGCTTTTGAAGACATTTGGCATCTAGGGTCTCTAAAAAAAGAGCCAGCAGACCCTGGGGGTCCATAACACAGAATACATTCACATGAGTTATTGAGAGTTAAATTACATGTGCAAGCCAGAATTTGAGATGTGGAATCCCAATTTAAGGAATGAAAATTGAGCAGCTCCAGAGTGGTTTCGGCCAGGATTGCCCCTGCGCCTCCTTTCTGAGTCTCCCTGTTGAGCCACTTGATCTGAAAAATGTACTGTGAGTAGGAGGTGAAAAACAGTTGTGCAAGTAGAGGTAAACCAGGACTCAATTATACAATGTATATCCAAATTATTAGCACAAATACATTTATTTGCAACTGCTTTCTTAATTTTGCAGATATAGCATTAATAAGGGAAAAAGACAGTGGAGGGACTATAATAGAGTCAGTGACCACCTTAGGTTTGAGAGTTTTGTTTGGCATTCTCAAAGATAGTCACTTGCGTTGTATACCTGAGAGCCAGAAATGTTTCAGTGGAGAAAGCAAACAGGCATACATGGACGGGTGGGGGGTGTGGGGGGAGTAGGTTCATTTTCCCATTATCTGCCAAGCCCCCTATCCAGCCGTCCCTTCATTCCCAAAACTTCCTTCCATCCCTGCTCACACTAAGGCACCATCAGGATAGGAGAAACATTGTTTTTCAGTTTAAACCTTAGAGGCACCTTTTCTTCCCGGGTGTTTTTCTGTTTATTGGATTTCACTGAAAACGGGTAAACATACATATGACAAAGCGGAGAGGGGACACCCATGTTTGGTGCCCCTACTCAGGCGAAATGCCCTGGACAACGAGCGATTAAAAAAAAAAAGTCATGCCAAAGGGGGTTGTCCTAAAGGGCCATTCCACTATGTCAAAGGATTTTTCACTGTCAAGGGAAAGGAGGACCGCAGGGGTCAGTGTTTTGTGTACTTTTTCCACTAAATGGGCCTTGAATAAACCTAGGTTGGTCTGGATAAATCAATGTGGGAAGGAGACCTTCTAGTCTGTTAGCGAGAATCTTAGTATACGTTTTGTCATCAACATTGATTAAAACGATCAGCCCATATGGTCTTCATTTTGTGGGATCCTATTTTGGTTTGGGGATAACTATGATCTTTTCCTCCTACATTGATGCTGTTATTTGGCCAGTTCTACGGAAGTGATTGAATAGCCCTTTAAGCTGTGGAATTTGGACCCTGGCGAAGGTCTTGAAGGCTGAGGTAAAGCTATCCACCTCAGGTGATTTGTTGATGGGCAATGCTTTAATGACTATGCAAACCCTATACTTTGAAATGACCTCTTACAGCCCATCCCTGGCCTCTGTCACCAATGTGGGTAGTTGAATCTTATTCAGGAATTCCCCTTGTTTGTGTTCCACTGAGTCCTGGGATGAGTGCAGATCTGGGTAGAATTGCACAAAGCACTCTTGGATATCGCCTGCATGGGATCTCCTAGTCCCCTGGTCATCAACTACAGTGGTAATGATTTTGGAATCAGCTGCCCCCCTCAGAAGCCTGACCAGGAGTTTATCAGCCTTATTGGCTTTAGCGTAGAAGCGTTTCCGCACAAATAGTAGGGACTTTTCTGCTCTTTTAATTCTGAGCACATTCAATTGGCCTATGGCTTGCCTATATTCCATCTGCTCTTTCCTGGAGGGGGATGTCGTGGACCTTTTCCTAGAGGTCTCCACCTCAGCTTCCAACAGGGCTTCCAGAGTCTTCAACTGTTTATCCCTCATTGCCTTAGCAGCAATGAGCTCCCCCTAATGGTGGCCTTAAAGGCATCCCACCTAGTGCTCTCCCCCGTGTCCTCTGGGTTATTTGGTTAAAAACAAAACAGGATATTTTGCATTCCAAATCCTTCCTGGTGAGGGGATCCTGCAGTAATTTGGCCGGGTCCTCCACCCCCAAAAACCGGGTTTTCATCTGAGAATTTGCAAGTCCATGGTCGTCACTGCATGATCGGCTATCCCCAATGGACCCATCTCAATACCCTTGATCTCGCCCAGTAAAGATGATGTGATCCACACAGAGTCTATACAGGGATGGTACCCATGGACATTTTGGAAGGTGAATCCCACCCTGCACTCCTCTCCATGCATTCCGGAAGCCCAGGGTGTCAAATGTATCCCTGCAGTGACTTGGAGGCCACGCCACCCTTAGTAGAAGTCCCTCCTGAGCTGCAGTCCAAATCCCTAGACCAGGCCGAGTTAAAATCTCCCATCATTATGATGCAGCCTTTCGCAAACCCTTCCAGAGGGACCAGCGGTCTCTCACAAAGGCTTCTTGATGCATGTTTGGGCCGTAGATCGAGGCTATTGCATAGACCTTCCACTCTGCCTCTACCGTCACCATTACATACCGACCCCCATTTTTGAGCAATGATTCGCAGGCTCCCGCCGTCCCCAAAGGCAAGCACCTCCCCACATGTCTTATTAGGGCCCGAAGCATCTTGGAGAAGCCATTAAGATGGAGTCTGCCCTGATCTTTGGGCAACAGTTGGGTTTTCTGAATGTCCAACATGTTCGGTCTGGATGTTTTAATGAACTGCTCTAGTTTCTTCCTCTTCAGAGGGGAATTTAAGCCTCTCACATTATGCATTGCCCACTTGAAAGTGTAAGGCTTTGTGGCTCTCGCCCCAAGATTTCTACTGAAGGTCAGCAATCTCCTCCAAAACCTCTGTGTGTCACAACCCCTTAACCCAGAATCTCGTCGTAACCCCAAATACTCTCAATACCCCCCTAGACCCTCCCCTTTTTTATACAGATGTTAATCCTTCGTGACCTGTTCTCTAGGTCCTCCAGTTCCAGGTTATGTGCGTCAGTGTTTAGTCTTTCTATTGCTTCGCTATGTCCCCTGGATTCCGTTTCCACCTCCTGAAGGCCCCTTTCGAGGAGGTCTGTTCTTTCCCTTATTTGGCCCACTTGTTGCTTCATCCCTGCCAAAGTCAGATCTCATCAGCTGAAACTGGTTCTGAAAGGTCTTTGTCAGCGAGGGATTGTAAGTCCTTCAAATCGGTGTGCAGGTCTGCCCGCAAAAAGGCCCCCCACCTCCGGCTGTCGCCACCTTGGGTGCCCATGCCATGGTCTTCCCTGTTAGCTCTGGCTTCACCAGCACCCCATATGGTGGGAAGGGTGCCTGACGGGTACCCTGTAATGGAAGACTGTTTTTGTTGTTTGGCCCTTCGACATCCAAGTGGCTCTTCCCGGTGTTTAGGGCACTCAAGTCTTGGGGCTGGGCCCAGTTCTGCTCTCGCACCTTTGGATCCACTGGGGCCCTTCAAGTCCCTCGATAGGGTCTGTCCCTCCACCTCCAACCTCTGCTTTTCTGTGAGGGAGGCCTCCTCCCCCACCACTCTGGTCCGCCCCACCTGGCCCTGTTCTGGGCTGTGCCAGCGGCAGCCACCAATCTCTGAGTGCCGTGGGTAGTCTGGGAGGTATCAATGTTCTTCATGGCTCTTCCCTCCTATGCGCCCTCTCTGGCCCTAAGTGGTCTGCCCCAAGGTGACCCAGGAATTTTGGTGGCAGGGCCTTATAATGGTCTCACCTTATGTACGTTCTCACTTCCTCACCTGGTTTGAGGTCTCCCTGTCCAGTCGCAGTGGCAGGTCACCTTGGGAGGTGAAGATCCTGCTACTTGCTGTTGTGGTCCAACCCGCTGTTGCGCCTACTAGGGGTGGTCCTCGCTTCTGCATGGGCCTTACACTGCGACACTGTCTCCTCTCCTTGAGTGCCAAGGGCTCTACTGCGAGCCCTGGTTCAGGCATGGAAGGGGGAACATTATCAGTGGCCCACACTGCCCTCCTCAAGTTTAATCCTGGCAGGAAGACCAATCCACTGCACCCGAGGTAATGAAGCAGTGCCTCTGCCCTGGGTGCTGCTCCTGTGGATCCTCGCGTCCCTCTGGGCTCTGACTGCAGCCTTGACCCTCCCTCCTTGGCCGTGTCCACGGAAGCCGGCCTACTCAGCTGCGTGGGGTCTTGTCTGGGTCTGGTTTAGAGCGAGGCACTCCTGATGGCTGCAGGGTATCCTCTGCATGCCCTACCACCACAGAGTACAGTGCGCCCAGCTTTTCTAGTCCTGCAGCCACACGGATCCAAGAGGGAAATCAAATCTTGCGGATCACTTTGCTTCCGCCAAAGCAGTTCTATGGGCAGCGATGTGTGGGTGGGTTGGGAGCCTGCGCCCCTGCTTGTGGCTTCTGAGTTCTCCTGCAGGCGGGTAACCTGGATTTGCCCGCCAAGCTTATGGTGGGCGGTTGGTGCTCCGTTTCAGGCTCATGTTGGCAATTGTCTGGGACCAGAGCCCCCACGGTACCATCAGATGGCTTGTGCTGCTTATCCCAGGCTCTGGAGTGGTGGGAAATCCTACTGAAAGCAGAGGGTGCTCCGAGCCAATGCCGACAAGACTGTCTGGCATCTGCGGCCATCTTGAATTGAATACCAGTTGCTATAAACTTTTATTTTCAGAAAATAATACCAAGGGTTGGGGAAAATCCTATCCCTAAATCTAAGAGAGGTTTCCCAGCCTTAACAAAAGTAACGAATGGCTGTGTCAGGATGTTAAACAAAAGAGCATCCTCTGTCCTGTGTCCAAGAATCCTAAACTGACCCCCACACTGTAAACTCAATATAACGTGTACAAGGGGGTTCTAGTTAGTTATTTACTGGAAACTTGCTCTAAAAGTCTTCAACATAAAGGTTTAAGGTGCAGACCAAATGGTAATAAAGTTCCGTCAGGAAAGTGGTCTCCCTTCCCCTATAGTCCAAAAGGGCATGACTCTTCCTGTGTCTTTTTTTATCAAACATAGTTTCTTTGCAGTGTTCAACATTTGACACTTGATCCTTTAACTCCTGGTGTACTCTCCTGCTAAGATATATGTACCTTTCTTGTTAATTTCTTGAAAGGGGTATGGGTCCTCCCTGTTTGCTCCAAATCTGGCTTTGGCCTCCTGGTTTACTGCCAGGGTATCCCTTTGCTCGGTAGATGTACTTCTTGTGTATGAGTATCGGACTCTTTATGTGATGTTAGCCTGTCAGGGCTTTCTCATTCTGTATCCACTCTCTCTCTTATACAGGTCACAAAAGCTTTACACATTTGGGTCGCCGGCCCCTTTATAATATTCACTTTGTCTCCCCTTTTTGAGGGCTCCGTCTCCGACCGCTTTTCAGCCTTGCACGTATTTATATCTGTTCCTTTTGTTAAGCTTTGTGCTTTCGTCACTCTTTAGACCATATTCATATACACTTTATTCTCTTCTCCAGAATACTAGATCACTGACCCTTCTTTCACAATAATCTTGTTTGCATCATTTTGTTAGTTATTTTCTATGCTTTCCTTATTTGTATCAGTTTGTTCTTTATTTTCAATAATGTCCTCATTTGCACCATTTCATCCGTTATTTTCAATAACTTCCTCTTGCGCTGACAATGCGACCCAACAACCGCTCTCACCCGCCCCGGTAACCCATTCCATCTCTATGCGCTTACCCGCGCATCTCTAGTGGTGCTTGTGGCTTCCTGGTAACTTCTTGTTCGGTCTGCTGACTCTGTGTTCGTCCAGTCAGCCGGTCCGTCTTCTTTCTGTTTTCTCCTGCTCTGGGCGGCTTCTGCAGGTCATTTACAGCACAGCTTCTTCTCAAGCCATATGTCCTCAACTCCGCGCTTCAGCTTACGCTTCCCTGCTTTCTCACGCCATCGTCGGCGCTCCCATGGATTACTGGCAGCCTTCCACTCTGCCACACACTGAGTCGTCTCTCTCTCTCTCGGCTACCTCTCTCCTTCTCTGTTTCTTGATACGCTGTTTTGGAAAGCCTATGCACTGTTCTCCACGGCTTGTTCTCCTTCGGCGTTCACACCGGTGTCCAGACAGTTTACACCACCACTTTGCTTCCGCACCACCCCCATACCGGTCTGTCAGCTGTGTGGGTTTTAAACTTCCCAGTAGAATTGAAAGTTTCCAAAGACTGGAGCTTGGCTTTGGCTTCCTGCCATCTTCATTACTCCTTTTCCCTTCCTTGTCTTAATACGTATATGCGTAGGGAAAGGCAACAGGGTGTTAAGCTGAAAAATGATGGGATATCGCTTCTTCATTATTGCAAAAGGCCATACAGGTATGTTGTACAGGTGTATGGGTGTTGATGTTTTGAGGTTATTTTGCACCGCGGGTTCCCTACCTCCCTGTAGTTGGCCTTCCCCCATGTAGTCCCAGTGAACACTTCTCCAAGCACAGATACATTTAACAAAACATCTGTTCAAATTAATCTGAGAATATTCTCAAGCTACATCATTAGTAATAAATAGCAGAGAAGAAGCAGATAGTGACAAACATTTATTATAACAGAATCATTTGTAGTATATTGTAAGTAAAGCTTGAGCCACCATAGAAAGTGTAGATTACATGAGAATGGTATTCTAACTGTGTTTTTTTTTATTGTTGCCAATTTTCCAGAGAATGAGTCCAGTTGCTGGGGGAACACCACCTCCGCTGAAACTACCCCCTGCATATGTGCAAGCGTTGCGCCCCCCATCTGTAGAAGAGGACGATGTAGGGAATCCTGATGATAACCATGACTTAAACTTCACATCTGGTGAGCACATTTCTTGAATTTTATTTGCATACTTAATCACATAGCCCTCAACATTACCTCAGAATTTTTTTCAGATGTGAATGGTTTCCTGTATTTTTGTTGTTCTTCTCTTTAATCCGTTAAGTTTCAGACAATGTTCTTAATGACTCACAAGAAAACTGGAATACATTTTTGGTTTTTATTACAAAAAGTGTTGTAAAAAAAACAGGCACTTGGAGTTCACAGGCTAGGGGTGACCCCTGTACTCTTTCCCTTGTTCATTTGAACCCACTCTCCATAGCCCACTGTCCCTACTCAACTTGGTTTGGTGGCAGTATACATCCTCCCTATAGCCAGATGACCCCTACTCTCTAGGCTAGCCCTTTTCAGGAAATCTAAAGGTTGTGACTTTTTCATCTCCCCCAGGCACTATCTAAGTGTCTTAGTGTGGTAGTCTGTTTGCCCTGGCTCACGTCACCTGAATAACAGTCTCTCAACATTCTATTCACGCTCACCTGTCTCTCCTCTTTCTCTCTCTCTCCCGCTCTACCCCTCCACCACACTCTGTCTCCTGTTCTTATCTTCCTCTATCCATCCTCTGGTCTTAACTCTCTAGCTCCCATCTGATCTCTCTCCTACCCCCACTACTCTCATCCACTCTGCCTCTCACTTCCCTCTTTTTCCTCCTCTCAAACATCCTCCTTCTCCCCCTCCAAAACTACCTTCAATCATGCTCACTCGTACAGAAACTGCTAAATAGGTACACTCTTTGTCCCAAGACCTTACCTTTACTCACAGCAGACATGCAGAAAGTGCCCTCCAAGTGCTCCTTCATCTGCTGCAGATTCTTGTCTGGTCTCTTGGTCTTTCTCCAACCTCACCCAAACACCTCTCAATGCCGGATGTATCTGTCTTTTTATTGCCCCCCCCCCTTCCTGCCTAGACGGTTCTCTCTGCTCCCATAGTCTACATGAGTTAGCTGCTTTCCTGGGCTAATCTCTAGTTATGCTCCCCCCATCTCCTCCCCTTATGTGCTGAAATTTCCCCAGAAAGTCTTCATAAGGGACCTTATCTCCACTCGCTTTTCAGTCTCCATTTCCTCCTAGCTTGCCATGTGATCTGTGTTGTTGGCATAAATGTTTTGGGGGGTATTCACTGGTCACTCCTAGCTCTCTTATGTTGGATTCTACCACTTCCCTGTACATGCCTGATCCATCTGTACTAGCTTTTTGGGCTCCCATTCATATTTGGGTAACCCGTCCTTCAAATGGATTGTGTCCTGCCATGTATTCCTCATCTTTTGATAAAAATCCTTCCAGCTTTAGCTGCTTCGGAAAAACAATTCTCAACAGAGGGTGCTGTGCGGTAGCGGCAATGATTCGTTTTCCCGCGAGAGCCTCCATCCGACCGTCAACATCATTCCCACTATATGTGTCACGCACTGCACTCGTTGGCTTAAGTTCTGTTTTTCCGACACAGCTTTCGCTTCGAGAAATTATGGCGCGCTTTGTTTCTTTTAAGAAATCGTCTTGTCTTCACTGTCGACTCCATTGACGCTCAATACAGGGTTTAAGACATGCCAGAATTGTGGGTCGAAGATGTCCATCTCCGACCACCACTGCCTTTGCCTGTGGTGCCTCGGCATGGATCATTGTACGAAGGAGTGTAATTCCTATCAGACGATGACTGACAAGACTCTGAGAGAGTGTAGAGGTAAATTGGCGGTGGATAGAATGCCTAAATCCCCTTCTGTTCGAAAACAACGCACTTCTGATGAGTCAAAAGGTTCGAAGAAATCTCTGTCGAGAAGTAGTTTGCGTCATTCTTTATCTTCTTCCAAGAAGAAGAAAAGATGTCATAGGTCTCGGTCTACCTCGAGTGACTCCTCACCCGGGAGAATCACATGTTCAATGAAATCCGACTCCCCAGGTAAATGCGAAGAGTTTCAGAGGGAAATGATGAAAATCTTTGAGAGAGAAACCCCTACTCCCTCAAAAGAAAGGAAGAAAAACCATGTCCCGGTCGCTCTGCAAAAAGACGACATAGGGAAGTCTAAGGCAAAACCCTCTGCACCCTCGAGTCCTGGATGCAAGATTGATGAACATTGAGAGCCTTCAAGGCCTTGAAAGAATGAAAGTGCCGAGAACCTCGACAAGTCGAGAGTCCAGCCCTTTGAGGGCTTTGTCGAAGATAAATTAGACGAAAACAAGATCGGTTCCATCGACACCCTCTGTGTCGGAACCGTCGCCACCCATATTGAAGCCATCAACGCCTAAGTCGAAGACTTCGACACCATTGGCCTCGAAGCCTACACCGAATATTTTTTCGGAGCCATCAAAGACAACACAAGAAAAATCTTATAAACCTCTGCCACAAAAAGATTTCTTCAAACCTCTTTCTTCAATTTATGAAGAACATAAACCATCTAACTATGAACAAACGCCTTCTGGCCTTCAATATGGCACCTCAAATGTGCCAGATTAATTTATTTCAGAGGAATCTAGGATTAAAGACATGTATGAAAATCTACAATCAGCCAATGGTGTAGATGCATCTCCTGAGCTGGAATTTGGGAAGCCAGATCTTGCAGATCACACTGATAGCTCATACAGAGATTGAATTTTTGGGATGGAGTAGACCTGCTCCTCCTTTTCAACATGATGACTTAACAGACATATTAAACCAAGGTCCACAGAGGGATCCTATTTTGCCCTTTCATATTGCTCTACAAAAGGTTACTACAAATTGGGAAACCCCAGATTCGAATTCTGCGGTTAATAAGAACTTTCCCAAAAAATATAGGCCATCCAGCAGTGACCCAGATTATTTAAGCAGGCAGCCACGTCCACAAAACAATCTGCTTACCCTACCCCTCCTACAGACAGGGATGAAAAACGGGTGGATGATTGGGCGCGGAAAGTATTTACTGCCAGTAGCATGGCTTTAAAATCAGCAAATGTCACTTGTGCCTTGTTTGAATTTTTGTTCATCCTGTGGGATTGCGCTGCAATGGCAGCTGACGACATCCCCAAAGGGGAAGGTAGAGATGTCTTCCTGGCTATCATCAAGGATGGTAAGGAGGCAATGTGAGGTCTGGTTACTGCAGATAGTATTAGTAGATCCATGGCTAGTACCGTGCTACGCAGATTTGCATGGTTGAGGAAATCTGAATTGGCACCGAACGTGCAATCTAGATTACTCAATATGCCTTTTGTCGGCTCAAGGCTGTTTGGTAGCAAGGCTGATGAACGTCTGGAAAAAGCTACAGACCTCAAAAGCGGCGGCTAAATCTTAGTGCCGCCATTAGATAGCCACAACATTCCTACTCCGGTGCATCATCTTGGCGGGGTAGGTCCTTTTGTTTCTACTCAGTTGGAAGAGCGAGAGCACAAGTCAGTGATAGTGGGCAAAGAAGATTCCTTCGTGGTGGATGAGGGAGAGGTATTAATTCAGCCCAAGCAGTGGCACCTTTACCGTTAGCCGCTGCTTCAGCTGCCTCAAAACCTCTCTGAGGCATTAATCCACAAGACCCCAGTGGGAGACAGGCTCTCACAGCATCTAAAAGAATGGCAAGACATTACTTCAGATGATTGGGCACTGAATACGGTAGCCAAGGGTGTCTGCCTTCCTTTTCTTATAAGACCCCTGGATCATCCACCGGCGAAGAGCTCATTGAAAATTCCAGATCTGCCCTTTATGCAGGAAATTTTGACCCTGCGAGAGAAAGGTGCAATAGAATCAATACCTGCGACGTATTTTCTAATCCCCAAAAAGGACTGAGGATTGAGACCCATCTTGGATTTAAGAAACTTGAACAAGTTCCTCAGGAAGGACAAGTTCAAGATGGTTACCCTTTCTCAGTTTCTTCAGGCCCTCAAACTCCAAGACTGGATAGTGTCATTGGACCTTCAGGATGCTTCCTTTCATGTGCTTATCCATCACAAGCCCATAAGGTACTGGAGGTTAGCAATTGGCGGTTCTCATAATCAATCTCGAGTTCTGCCATCCAGGCTAACCCCTGCCCGAAGGTTTTCACCAAGTTAATGGTGGTTGCAGCAGTGAGTCTAAGGAGGGGGGGGGGGATTCATGTCTACCCCTACCTTTATGGTTGGCTGATCAGGGTTCGTTCTCCCCAACAGACCCTTGAACATCTCTGCGTGACTTGTCACTTTCTCCACAAACTGGGCTTCTCCCTCAATTACAAGAAGTCAAACATGATACCATCTCGGAGCAGTCCTGGATGCCTCCTCGAGAAACGCCTGCCACCCGATGTGAGAGCTCATCACACACTGCAGATGGTCACCAAATTTCAGAGTGCCCAGTATGTTCCGGCCATTGTTTTTTGAGATTGCGTGGCTCATGGCATACTGCATTTTTCAGGTGCTAGTGGTTTGTCTTATAAGATCCCTGCAGTGGGCTATCAGGACTCAATGGTCCCAATTCTCAGGCAACACGTCAGACCTTATTCAGGTTCCGAGCAAAGTAGCACAGGCCCACAGGACTCACTAATGTGTTTCCTACTACTCCCTTTCAGGTCCCTGTTTGGGATTAAAATCTTATATTTCAATTCTTAAATTTCATCCCTGCTGAATCCATGCAATCATGTCCATTAAGACTATTAACACTAAAAACTATTTCGCTAGTCGCATTCACATCAGCCCACATGGTGAGCAAATTGCAAGTACTGTCTTATAAACTTCAATACACAGTCTTCTATAAGCATAAGATAATTTTTAAAGTAAAACCTTTGTTTCTGCCAAAAATTAGTCTGACTTCCATTTGTCCCAAAAGATAGTTTTACCAACTTTCTTTCCACCTTCTCCTCCTGCAATGGAGGAGGAGAGGTTACCTAGACTGGACCCTAGGAGGGCTCTGTTTTTATATCTCGCGAATGTCAAAATTTCGCCAGGCCGACCAATGATTGGCCTGCGAGAACAATATTCTAAGGGAGAACTTTTTTGGCAACCATGGCCAGAGATAACAGTAGTGGTAGACTCCTCACTCTTCTATAAGCATAAGATAATTTTTAAAGTAAAACCTTTGTTTCTGCCAAAAATTAGTCTGACTTCCATTTGTCCCAAAAGATAGTTTTACCAACTTTCTTTCCACCTTCTCCTCCTGCAATGGAGGAGGAGAGGTTACCTAGACTGGACCCTAGGAGGGCTCTGTTTTTATATCTCGCGAATGTCAAAATTTCGCCAGGCCGACCAATGATGGGCCTGCGAGAACAATATTCTAAGGGAGAACTTTTTTGGCAACCATGGCCAGAGATAACAGTAGTGGTAGACTCCTCACTCTTGGGGTGGAGCCCATACCAAGGACCTGATAACCAGCAGTCTTTGGTCTCTCTGAGTCCAAACTACACATCAATCTTTTGGAGCTGAGGGCAATCAGACTAGCGCTGAAGGCCTTCCTGCCCTCTGTACAGTGAAAGACTGTCCTGATAATGACAGACAATAGGGTGACATGATGTACTACCTCAACAAGAGAGGAGGAGCAGGGTCTCTACCACTGTTCAGAGAGGCAATGCAACTCTGGTTCTGGGCAATTCAAGAAGGAATTTCTCTGTTCCTCACGTAATCAGGAGGTTGAGAAAGTTCAGGAACTCCATGATTCCTAATTGCTCCGGACTGGGCAAGGAGGCCATGGTACCTGGACCTTCTATGCATGTCCATCTGCTCTCCAATACGTCTCCCACAAACAGAGGACATCCTCTAGAGAGAGGAGGGTCAGGTTCTCCATCCAGAGGATAAAGCACTCAGCCTTCACGCATGGTTTGTGAGAGGTTGAGATATAAGAATTGCGACCTCCCGGATGATGCAATGGAAATTTTGCTTTCAGCCAGAAGTCCAGCATCTAAATCCTTATACCCCTGTAGTTCGAACAAGTTCAGCAGCTGCTATAGGGACAAGAATGTGGATCTGTTTCAATGTGATACACCTAGAGTGTTATCTTTTCCACTTCACTTCGCAAATCTGGGGCTCCACATCACAACCATAAATGGTCATATGGCAGGGCTTTCAATTTTCAAGTGCTCATCAAAAGAAACCTCATACTTTAACGTCCCTTTAATCATTCAGTTTCTTAAAGGACTCACTAATGTGTTTCCTACTACTCCCTTTCAGGTCCCTGTTTGGGATTAAAATCTTATATTTCAATTCTTAAATTTCATCCCTGCTGAATCCATGCAATCATGTCCATTAAGACTATTAACACTAAAAACTATTTCGCTAGTCGCATTCACATCAGCCCACATGGTGAGCAAATTGCAAGTACTGTCTTATAAACTTCAATACACAGTCTTCTATAAGCATAAGATAATTTTTAAAGTAAAACCTTTGTTTCTGCCAAAAATTAGTCTGACTTCCATTTGTCCCAAAAGATAGTTTTACCAACTTTCTTTCCACCTTCTCCTCCTGCAATGGAGGAGGAGAGGTTACCTAGACTGGACCCTAGGAGGGCTCTGTTTTTATATCTCGCGAATGTCAAAATTTCGCCAGGCCGACCAATGATTTATCAGATTGATCAGATACACAGGTCATATATTGGGTTTATCAATAACAAAGCAGACTCTATCCAGATGGATCTTTCTGGCTATCCAAGAATGCTATAGATTGGCTAGTAAGGATCCCCTAGAGGGTTTAAGAGCTCATTCGACCAGGGGTATTGCTGCTTCTTCCGCTCTTCAGAGAGGAGTACCAATTAAAGACATTTGTGCGGAAGCCACTTGGTCTACCATACACATCTTGTTAAACATTACTCCCTGGACACGTCTTCTACTCATGAAGGAGCTTTAGGGAAAGCTGTCTTGCACTTTGTCCATGATAACTGCTAAGGACAAATCTAAATTATAAAACAGTTACTACTTTGGGAGGCTTTCAAAAGATGAGGAATACATGGGAGGACACAATCCATTTGAAGAACAAGTTATTTACCCCTGGTAACGTTCTTTCAATTTGATGATCCTCCCACGTATTCCTCATAGTCCCTCCCAACCTACCCCACTGAAGAATTTAAATGTTTTACACTCTACGTTCTCTGAGAGTCTTCTAAGGAGGTTACTAGTAATTCCTCTAAACATGGACAAACAGAACTGAAACCAACGGGCGCTGCGCATGCTACATATACTCCGGGTGACGTTGATGGTCGGACTGAGGCCCTTGAGGGATATCGAGTCATCAACGCTACCGCACACCACCCTCTGTCGAGAATTTGTTTTCCGAAGCAGCTGGAACTGGAAGTATATTTATCAAAAGTTGAGGAGTACGTGGTAGGAACATCCAATCAAAAAAACGTTTCCAGCGGTAAGTAACGTGTTTGTTCTTCCTGTTCTAGGCCAGCTCTTGTACGTAATCCTAGGCACATTGTGATACTTGTAGGCTTTTAGATGGTACTGCCTCTCAGAACCCGTTATTCATTAAAGTGGTTGAGGAGTCTGGTACATGCTGATAATTGTAGGGTCTTGGGAACCACTTTAAAGAGATAAGAGAAAGACCTGGCAGGGCAGGGTCTGATGGGCACTGTGTCTGAGAAAGAGGCACTAATGAACAAACACAGATACATGCATACCGGGGAGCCGGGAACATGATTATCCTCAACTTGACCCTACTCTGCGCCATGGCTAGGTCTGGCTCTGGTGTTGGCCTGGTAGGCCGCCGCCCCAGGTAGAGACTCATCCCCTGCCTCCCTTGACAGGGTTATGTTCATGTGCGTGAGCCTGTCACAAATTTGTTCATGCAAACCAAGCGTTCTACATGTTATCATTCTGTAGTATGACTTCTGTAAACAGAGAGCTACAGTATAAAACTCAGGCACTTGTAAAACGTATTGGGTATGCGACGGATCTGGAGATCTCGTCCCAGAACTAATGAAAAGAAACAGAATTCCCACACCAAAACCCAGAAAAATGGGACAAACCCCACCTCATTTTACCATTTGATACAATATGGGTATATGGATTTCTGCAAAGCAAAAACTAAATCTAAAATCACTAGGACGAGGAGGCTGTATCCAGAGGGCAAAGGAGTGGAAATGGGTACACAACATTTTAGTCCTTCTTTTATTTTCCTTAAAAAGTTCAATAGCAAAAAGGAAGAAGGACTGAAACCTTGGTTAAATTGTAGTAGTAGTAGTGGCAGCCGTAGATGGCTGTTGGAACATAGCAGCAATGAAGGAGATCGCAGAGCAAGAAGTGGTGATTTTGAAGGAGGGGTAGAGGAACTAATACCAACCAGAAACATTGTGAGGGATGGAGGGAAGAGGAGAGGCCAGTATGAACAAACTGTTCACCGTTGCAACATGAGGAAATGGAAGCTCACGGCAGCTGTGGCACGAAAGCAGCATTACAATAACCTGTGTTGAGAACCTAGTGGATGCAAGGCGGGACAACGGAGCCTCGCGATCACCGCTTCCTTGAAGCCGCAGTGCAGGGAGTTCAGCCCACACGGCGAGGCAGCAAGTTACCAGCCCTGGCCGGTAGCAAGAGAAGAAGGAAGGCAGTTGAGGGAGGAACTGACATGCACCACTTTTAATGCGTGGTGCCAACATAGGTACGGAGTGATAAGGCGTCTTACTCCGACTCGGAAAGGAGAGAGAGAGAGAGAAACATCGGGATGCAGAAGAGGTGGATAAAAACCCGGGAGGCCCCGCGCTCCATGCAAGCAGGTCTGCGTGGAAGAAATGGAGGACGAAGCTGGAAGATCAGTCTGGGAAACCCTGTGAAGCGGAGCAGTTGAGCAGACACGCTGCTTTGATTTCCTAAAGCCTGCTTTGGCTTTCTAAAGCAGTTTTGGCAGGTTTGGCAAGAAGTACTTTAATGGGGACATAAAATACCTTAAACCTCTTCCCAGTATTAAGAGGATATTAGTACTTTAAAACTGGAAGAGTAGCTCTACTTAGTGAGACATTATTATTCTCACTCTTCCCCCGTTCCGGTGAGTGTTTGAAATAGAACATATGAGGGGCACAATTGTTTATGTATAACAAGATTGTGGACTGCCCAAGAAACCCTGAAGAATCCATACAGATAATATAGATATTTATTATGTTTATAGCTCAAACAAGCTTTATCATAATTCAAAAGACAATAAATACATTAAATGAATTTAAAATACAAGGATCGATAATCAATCACTTTTGATAAAACAATGAAGAAAAGAGAAATGGAGAAAGAAGAGAAAGTACAGCAGAACTAAGTCTGGCCATTTGCATGCCATAATCCAACAATTTCACTTTCTGTCGCACAGTGTGGCAATAAGTGATTATCGTCCGATGCCTCACATTCGGTCCATTTGTCCTCTCATGTATTAGCTGACTTTTCCCACGTTGCCAAATTTATATATTGCATTCCAGATGTTAAAGAGCGCCATATGTACCGATTTATTTCCCATATTAAGGCAGTAACGCCAAAAAGTCTCACTCTTGATGCTGTTATACTCAAACACATAAGGTCCCAGCAATTTCATATAGAGTGGACCATATTTGTGGCGCCTCATCAATACATGCTGAGCACTCTCTAGAGTTCCAGTGAGCCCATAAGAGCGACAAACATTTCCCTCTTTAGGAATTCCCAAATCGTGACCAACTGATGTCATTACTGGTAGTTTACCCATTTGCAACAACAGCACAAACCTGCGCAATTTGGGGGAAGGGTAAAGCTTCATATACCCTTGTGGAGTTTTACATTTGTGAGCTACGTGCCAAATATGTGAGCAGTAACTCTTCAGAGCAGCGAGGTGGGAGAAGTTTGCACACCAGTCCTGATCCAGCTTGCTAGTAGAATTTTTTTATTAGTACGTTCAATCTATCCTACCAGACTGGTTTCCACCACATATTTTCAAAATTCTCCAATACCAACGAAGTCAATGATTCACAGTGTGCATCAGGAACTTGTTGGCCAAGCAAGTTCAAAAAGAGGGTATATGGCGTCTTGCAAGATTTAAGGAACAATTCCATCCTCCTCCTTAATGCCATGATAGACAGTGAGGTAAGGCCCAACTCCAGGAAATGATTTCTACAGGAACATTAGGCCCAAGGCCCAGCATTTTTTCGCCACAATTTGCCCTCTAACACGTTTAATCAAGAAATATCTTTTATACCCAGTGATTCCAAGCCGTATAAAACCGATGTACAAAAGCATTGTATATATAAAGTCAGAATGCCTTGGAGACTAAAGGCAGAGGCTGCTCTCACACAAACCTATATATCATGCATGTTTTAGATATTTCACTCCGTTTTCTGGAATTGATTTCTTCTTTATCTGACCGGGTAGTGAATTCCACGTCCAGGTATTTATAACGGGTGACATGCTCATCGATATTTCCATCAATGACCAGGTTGGAGAAAGAGGCTGGTCTATGTGAGGCGTGCATAACCTTAGTCTTCTAATAATTCATGATGAGATTGTGCTCCTTTGCAAATCTCTGCAGCCCCTCCAGATATCTCCCGAGGCCTGCAAAGGTGCGGTCAAATAAGACTAGGTCATCTGCATATGATAGGGAAGAGACCTTTGCCCCATGATCTTAGGGGTGGCAGATATTTATGACCTCCAGCACCTCTGTTATTTCGTTGACATAAATGTTGCTTTACCCCTCTATTAGTTGTAATCAGTGCCGAGACTGACCCTCTGCTATCGAGCCCAATTTTTTTACTGAAGTGTCCTCATACAGACCCATTATGGCTAACAATAGGTCTCGCGGGCAGCTAAGACTGTTAATTTTGGTCCATAGTTTATTCCTAATGACCATGTTGAAGGCCGCCCGAAAGTCTATCATTGCCACATAGAGACTGGGGTTCTCCTTGATCCTTGCTGCCTTAGTAAGGAAATCAAACAATCAAAGGCAATGAGTTGTTCCTGAATATACTTGTGTATAGGCGCGTTACAAATGCCATATCATATCATATATCAATCTGCCCTGAAGCCCGTTTGGAACTTACTAAGTAGTCCAATAGAATCACCCCATTGGGTTAGCATATCCAGCACTAATGACGCATAGGTTTTTCCAGTAGTGTTTAGCTTTGCTAGAAGTCGAAGGTTTTCAGGGCAGATTCTGGAGCCCTTCTTCTATATAGTCACAAGAATAGAGCAGAAAATAGATAATAGTTTCAGGTTGGGTAAAAGATTTGTCTAAAGACAATTACTTTGGACACTTGTCAGAAAAGCCTACCAAGTGACCACCTTGAAGGAAGAGCAACCACAGACAATTTAAGGAAATACCCGGATAGGGGGGTGTCTCCCTGGCATATTAGGCATCAAAAGCCTTGAGAAGTGGATAAGAACAGGGAAGGGGAGTGTCCCCCTGGCAAATAACCTCTACTTTAAGAACAGTAGATATAAGCGCCATCACACGGCTGCAGGAAGACATGCAATTATTTTTCATTCCCCAGATGATAGTTTTTGTGGTATATTAAGTGTGAGGGTCAGAGTAGGTTTGTGGACACAGGACTGTGGAAATTTATTTTTTTGGACATCCCGACCAAGACTGGTCCACTATTTAATTTTGTTGAGGCAGGAAAATCCCTCATAGAATTAGGGGCAGTGAGGCATTTTTTCTTCCCCTTATAATTTGAATAAAGAAGCATTATGACGCACACCATTGTGTCCGTCTCTTGTTACTTTAACATCTCACATATGGTGTTGGTTCGTGGGATGCATCCTGGGTGCCACAAACCCGGGAACCCTTAACTACTCCTACATATCGCTGGTCTATAACCATCTATGCTCCTGGCTGTTAATCAATTGCATGGACCGGAGTTCCAGATAGAAATCTCTCCTGGGGATTCAGTACAAACCCTTAAATGTTTGGTATTTCAAACAACACAAGTCCCCATGTCTCAACAGAGACTTCTCGTTAAAGGACGACCTCTTGCAGACAACACCCAAACTTCTGGACTATACATCACAATAGCAAACTTAATCTAGTTGTTAGGCCAAAAGACCTCCTGCCACCCATCGGGCTATTGGAAATACCAAGAAAAGAACCAGCGAGGGCCGCTTTAGAGAGCCTACCCATAGAAGGGGATATGTTGGAAAATCTCTTGGGACCAATGGACCTAGACAAGCTAACTAAGAGATTTGTGGGGGAAATGTTCATACTTACCTTTGAACCTAGTACAGTTGTCGAAGAAACCACATCTGAGAACATGGCTCTTTGGAAGCTTTAATCCAACGCCTGTTGGATCACCAAATTCAGGCTGAACAAAGGTTCCAAGAAGGTCTTGAGAGAGTGGCAGCCATCCATCACCGACCAGTCTACCCCACAGGATTTTACAACCTTATCAAGAAGGTGAGGACATGGGAAACTTCTTCCTGAACTTTGAGCGGTTGGCCCAACAGTTTAGGTAGAATGAAGAGGAAAAAACATGCTACTTGACACTACTACTAAAGGGAGGATTACAAACGGCATATCAAAGCCTGAATCCCTTGTGAACCATGACCTTCGCTGAAATCGAGGAGGGCTTACTTCAATGGGTTGGCCAAACCGAAACCTTCTACCGGAATACATTCCGAGATGTAAAACTTAACCCTGGAGAAACGGCAGTGGAACTAGGAGCCCGGGTACAGAACTGCTTGTCCCTGTGGCTGGGAAAGAAAACACGAAATTAAATTCTTGAAGCCTTATTCCTGGAACAGTTTACGGACAGTTTATCACAGTTTCTACAAAAAGCGGTATTACAGCGAACAAAACCAACTCCTAACTGTTGCCATAGAAACAGATCAAAGCTTTTCAAAAGCTAATAAACAACTAAGAGCCATGCATAAAACAGAATAAATCCTTTACTGTGTGTAGGTTTGCATTCCCTGGGAAGGAATCACATATTTTCCATACTCTGGTTGAAGGATCTCTTAACTTTAAGGTCTAGATAGTCCAACTAGAGATGTGTACGCCTGATAGTGAGCATGTTGATGGTGATTGGCTGTAGAATGACTCATGTATGCCCATTGAGAAATAAGTTGGTGTTTCCTGGTTGTGATACCTAATAAGCCTCTAATAAGAGGCTCAGATATTTAAATTAAAAGGGAAGCTAACTGAGGTTTTAAGAGGTGGAGAGTGGCGTTAGAATACATTTTCTTCCCGAACACCTTTTCCTCCATGCACAGGAGTGCAGAGGTCGAGGCCGCCGAGGTGAATTGTGGTTTGGAGTATAGTGATGCTGCCGCAATCACAGAGGAGTGTGTTTGGGGGTGCGGCAACAGTATGAGGGGTTCCCCTTCCATTTGCCTGTACTCATCATTGAGACACCTATTGGTAGGTTGGGTAGAGTGTGGCTTGAGCCAACGTTTTTTTGGCAAGTGCTTCGACATCCTTTTGAAGTGGAATTCCAGTTCTAGTCGGAAGCCGTATCGTGAGAACTTCAGCCTGTACCCCTCCCTCCGGTTGTTCCACCTGTGGCTGCGGGATTCCTAGGTACTAAGCCAGGCCCGCCAGTAGCTTGTGAAAAGCTTTGGCTGATGGAGTGTCCGGGTCTTCCTCCTCGTCTGTGTCCACTGTTGTGTACTGTGGGTCCGGGGTAGCCAGAGGAATGCTGGGCGCAGGCACCTGTGGCCTGTTGATTATCAGTGCCGGAGCCTGCTGGGGTGCCGTAGCCGGGATTGCTGTGACTGGCACAGGCATGGGAGCGAGAGGCTAAGCTGGACCCAAGGACGGTGTGATTGTGGGTGCTTGTGGCTGTACAGGAGAGGCCATGTCCCCGATTACATCCCTGAGGATGTTACCCATCTGTGGTGACCTCATGAGGGCTAGGAATTTACCAAAGAACCTGTCTTCACAAGCCAGAGCTGTGCCCGACGGTGTAGGCATAGGGGTAGGGCCCTGAGACTGCTGTGTCCTGGGCGTGCCCTGTCTCGCTACATAGGATGAAGTGTATCTGCCCTGCGATAGGATGTGGACCAAGTGACAGGAGGCCGCGACCCCGCGTGCATCTAAATTTAAAGGAGAAGATGATTTTTCTGTTGAAAAAGGTTCCGTCTCCTGTCCCTATAGAGGGACGCCCATACAGTATGGAGGCAAGGGGACTATGGACTAGGGGTACGTTAGTCACTACGGTGAGTAACTTAATGACTGTTGCAGAACAAGTCGCTAGGTTTGTACTGCTCTGATCAAGAGTAGCAAAATGCCAATGAAGTCCCTGGCTCCGTTGCAGCCTTCAACATTGTAATGCAATTAATTGTCAGGGGGCAAGTAAATGGGGACCAGGAGTCCCTCCCCTGGTGTCCAGGGAAGCCTATGTGATATAACCCTGGAGGCAGTGTAGGGTGGGATCCCACAGAGCATTTCTTGCCACCCATGACGCTTGCGTGACGAGACCTCACTGGCGGTGACAAACTCAAGGTGGAATTCAAAGGAAGGTGTTCCATTGGCTGTAGGGTGGTTCTGAGGCATCATTAATACACATGCATATGTTAATTATATTTCACAAACAAGTGAGTAGGATGTTTGCAAGCCAGTTCGTGCTAAGGGTAAGTGCGAGGCTAGCAGCTTGGAAACCCACTCCCGTTTCCCTTACCATGTTAACCATCAGGAGGAAATGAGAGAGAATGGCAACTCATCTCAACTGGACACATTCAAATCTTTCCCTACCTTGAAGACTTGCTAATTCTGGTACACTTTCTTTAGTCTATCTCGGCTCACCAGTATGATGTGTGCCTTCTGCTGCACAGCTCGTTCTTTTCCACACCACATCTTTTCAAATACTCCAGGCTCACAGGAGAGGCTCTGAACACATGGTCAACGAAGCCTTTTCTGCAAAGAAGCATGTTGTGAACTTTGTCCAAATGGTCCAATTCCATTCCCAGCTTCTGATCCAAAACTCTGGGTTTCTCTGCGCTTTGGGTTTCATTGCTTCGTTCATCTTTCTGGTGACAGAGATAACATTGTGCTCAGGTCGCTGTTAGTGGTCTGTTAAACAGCAACATGGCAGACCTCTTACAGATTTTGGGCAAGGTTTCACTGGACCTATTGTAGTGGGCACTCGGACATATGCAACAGCTAAGAGTAATGACTGGAAGGTTTTCAGAAAATCTAAACCACTCGAAATGCTCTGGGCAACCGTCCAGATAATCCTTTTTTCCGCCTGCCATGCCATTACAGAAGTGTAAAAACATTTGCAGATCAGGCTTTGCCTGACACCAAAAGGGGAAATCAAGCCCAAACTGCTACTCCATGTGCCTTCTGCACGAGACCACAAGCAACCAAAGTTGCCCAGCACAATTCCAGAGCTTATGATTCATTCAAAACCTTGCAACCATCACCTTTTGGTTTTGGACATCCCTTTGCAGCCAGTATCAATAGCGAGTGTGAGTTGTTCTGTTACAGTATATTTTACCTGAAGACTGCTGTGGTGGTCACATTAATTGTGGAGTGGAACCTAAATCTCCTCATGGCATTCCCGCTTATTCCTCTCATTCCTCTTGCTCTCAGTGATTGAGGTGGGTTTGGGTATGGTCTCCCTTGCTCTCTGGACAGGTCTTGGAGAATGTGGCAACCAGAATTTTTGAACATGTCCATCTGTCCACCCATGTTATGTGAAAGCTGCCCTCCCAATCGGAGGGAAGCACTCTTCAACTGAGCCCATTCAGCTTTAATGCTTGATTGCAGAATGGCTTTTTTTTGGTGCAGGAGGATCCAAAGGTGTCATTCTGTTTTAAATGATTCCATGTCAGTGAAGTTTGCTTATTTTTTGGTTTTCCGTTGCCTTTGCATTACTATTTCCCCTGAATTAGTACGAGCACAGGACATAATGAGGCAGCCCAAACAAACGACAGGTTTTTTGGGGACTGGATGGACATTAAAACAATTCCTCTCTATAAGAGATTCCACCATTGCCATGCACAGACATTTTTTTTGCTGCTTGTGTCAACTTAATTAGCACTGTAAAAGTATTTTGTAATGGTATCCACAATAAATGCCTACACTGTTTAAGTGGGCAGAAGTAAGCCTCTGACATGGAGGGGTCATTGTGGTTGACAGAAAATGTTATTAAAAGTGCTAAATGAAAAGAAAACCCTATTGTGCCCTAACTCTAAGAGGGGTTTCCCTGCCTCAACCAAAAATACTAATGTCACAGTTAGGATGTCCACAGTGCATTGTCAGAATCCTAACTCTGCCCGTCACACTCTGTTAAACTAAATAAAAAAGGAGATCTTCCTAGTCCAACTGAATTACTCACTTCCCTTGGAGGAAAAAGGTAGTTCTTGGTTTACAAGTTTCTAAAAGTTCAATCTCAAGTGTTGGGGGGTGGGGGGTGTCTCCCTTTCCCCAGCCTTCCTTAGGCTTCCTTAGGCTTCAACAATGGATTTGTTTTGATTTCCATACCTTTAGGTGGGGGGAGTGGTCGGATATGGTTCTACCCAGATAGGACGCAGATTCCACTTGGGGCAAAAGAGCCTTGTCTATCAGTAGATAGTCTATACGTGTGTGTATCTCGAAGGGTGATGAGTAGTAAGAAAACTCCCTACCTTTCGGATGCAGGTCCCTCCACACCTCCGATAGGTCCAGCTCATGTATGACTTTCTGCAGGGTGGAGATGGTGGGGGCAGGGCAGATGAGTTGGAGGAGCGGATCTATCGAGGGCAAAGTCTCGAACACAGTTAAAGTCGCCGCCCCACATGAAAAAGCAATCTCTGTAGGGGGCTAGCTTCAGCTTTAATTTGATGAGGTACGAAGAAGTTGCGCAGTTGGGGAGGTGTGTGTTGACTAGGCAGATTTCACGTTGCTCGATGCGTCCTCGAAGTATGAGGTATCTGCCATGGATGTCCGGATTTACTTCTGCCTGTCTGTGATTCCACCTCTTTTCACTTGTGGTAGTTGCTGGTGAAGACTCTGAAGCATTTAGAACCTAAATCAAAAGTAGAATAACCAGAACTTGTCCAACAGGACCAACTGCACCCAGCTTTTACCCTGTTGGAGCAGTGCTCGGGTGCCCCCGCTCCTTCCTGGACCATCTGGGTCATCTTGAGCTGGTGTGAAGCGGCAGTAGGGTACTACCGCACATCCATTCGTGGGTGGTGCCTCTGGTTTGAGTGGCAGCTTGGCTGGCTCCCGCCCTTAAAGCTAGTCGTGGTTTGGTGAGAATGTCATTATGCCTTCAGGAGATCTCGCCTCATGGTGGCTGTATGTGCGTTACGGAGTGGCATCTACTTTCAGCCATGTTGTGTTCTAGCCACATAGTGGCCGCCGCTGGTGACTCCAGAAAAATTGCCCTCCCTTTGTGGATTATTTTAAGTCTTGAGGGGTACATTAGCATATATTTGATGTTCAGCTGTCTCAGCCGAGCTTTGATTGGGACAAAGGAGTTCCTCGCCTTTTGTACTGTGTATAGTCTGGGTATATGGTGATTCTGGCATTGTCCCTCTTGATTTCTCCGCCCTCACGTGAGAAGCATAAAATGATTTCCCTGTCTTGAAAGTTCAGTATGCGGGCAATCCTTGGGTGTGGGTGAGATCCTGGTGGTGGCTTTTTGCAGAGACCGGTGGGCTCTTTCGACTGCAAATCCCTGCAAGAGATGGGAGACTCCAATTTCTTGTTGTATGAGGGTTTCTATAAAGCAGGTGGGATTAGAGCCTTCCATCCCTTCCGGAATGCCGAGAAGGTGCACATTGTTGCATCTGGAGCGCTCCTCTGTGTCTTCCGCCCTCTCCTCCAGGAACTTGTTGCGTCTCTCAAGGTCTAGCAATCTGGTTCGCATGTCTTTTAGCTCCTCGTCTCTTGCTGAGCCGATTCAATGTTGGTTAATCGGTCTGCAAAGTTGCGTAAATCTTGGCGCATCAACCATACATCCGACTTTACTTCTTCAATTTTAGTGTCTATGAAGGACCACAGCCCATTGATGGCCTCGAGTAATAGGTAGTCTCTGTTGGTTTCTTCCGGTGCTGGTGACTCGGGACCGGTCCCTTTGTGCTTTGGGCCCGTTTCCTTGGGTTTGGCTGCAGAGAAGGAGTCCATTATGGTGGGCTTACTTTTCGCTTTAGAGGCCGCCATGATTGGGTGCCATGCGCTTGCTGACCAGTGGGGCAGGGATAAGCCTTGTGTCATTTGGGTTCCGAGTGGGGTCCCGGTCTGTGGTAGCTTGCGTTCTCCAGTTGTAACAAAGGATTGACTGTATTGTGCCAGGGGGTAGGCGTCGGGCATCTGTAGGCGCCCAAGATGGGAGGTGTCAAGGGGGCAAAAGTGGTCCAGGAGCGGTGCAGTTCTTTGCCGGGGTATCTGCAGTGCAACTCCGTCCCTGTCAACCTCGGCGGTATCAGGGGGCTCAAAAGATCTCGGAGCCGGTCTGTTCCCCGGAAGAGTGACCTCGAGTTGCCGCGGGAGTTCCTGGGTTTGCTTCTGGCATTGGGGCCGGTGCTGTGGCTTAGGAGTGTAATATGGGCGTGATGGATCAGGCGAGTGCCGGGTCCGGCTCAGGTTAGTGTCCGCCCCCCTACTTCGGCAGAAAGTCCCGGTGAGTGCCTTCCTGGGCACTCAATGCTTACTTTTAGTTTAATATGTGCCGCCAGCTGACAGGTTTGTGTTGTCCCACTAGGTGTAGCTCCCTGGGCCGCCCCTCTCTGCTTGCAGGTAGGCTGCAGTTTATTGCTGGCCGCCTCGACGTTACCAGTCACAGGGGGCAGGTCTCACCCAGGGGTGGCGGGGTGCAGTGCGAGAGTCTGGGAGCCCCGCTGGTTCCACCCTTCACGATGTTCCTGGGGGTCCGCCGTCTGTGGGGAGTCTCCCGTGACGGTCCGATTGTGCCCCCAAAGGAGCGCTGGTGCTCCACGAGTGTGGCGGCGGTGGGCGTGTAGGCTTCTGCAGCTGAGGTGTGCCCGTAATGTGGGGCTTGGTGCGGTGAGCGGCGTCTGGGCTGCAGGAGGGCCACCCGCTGGAGGTGTGGCTGTACACGCTGGTCTATGTCCGGCCTGCGGTTGCATAAGCGGGTGTCTCTTCTCCCTGGGCACATCGTTGGTGGTGTCAGGGAAGCGGGTGTGTCGTGCCGGGTAGAGGCTTAGGATTTCAGGAGGTCTCCCGAGTCCGCGCCCGGCTCCACCTCCTTCCACGGGTCAGCGCTCCATGGCGGCCACCATCTTGGTTCTCCGGGGGGCTTATGATCAGGGGCTCCGTTCCTTGTGCAGCAAGCTTTGATTTGTAACGGAAATGCCACCGGGGTATGCCAATTCCGTTGTTCTATGCAGGCACCTGATTTGTATGAGAATTTGATGATCAAACCATATGTTCGTAGGATCGTCTGCAGGATTTGGACGGGAGCGTGAGAGAAGCACGTCCTTACTCCATGCGTGTAGGCCACGCCCCTCGCCAACTTATGTTTTCATATATGTTCCTCTCACAGTTCTTTTTACCGTCTCTTGATCTCACATGGAGACTTTGTTTACTCGCCTGTGTTCATATGTTTTGTACTCACAGTTCTCTTCACCTTCTCCTTTCTGATTTGACAGCCCTGGGCCGCCTGCCCTCCAAGCATTGTCACGAACAAGATTGGGTATTCTTGTTACTTGTTATGATCTTTACTTGTAAAGGTCACAGACCCTATTACCCTCATTACACTATTGTGATAATGTCTCCCTTAGTGTCCTGTAAGGGTAATCCGCTTTCCTGCCCTTACCATACACTGTTGGTTTCAGGGTATCCTCTAACCTCTGGGCACCCTCAACCATAAGCTCAGCCACCCAAATACCTCTGGGGTCTTGGCTGCTTCGCTGGTGCTCTGGCGCTCTTCTCGGCTTACTGCAGCGGCTCTGCAGCCTCTGACCCTGTTCAGCGTCTTTCTTTGTGCCGTAATGCATGGTCTTGCAGTCCTGTGCTGCTGTCGCCTTCCCCAGCCAGCCTCTTGGTTTGCTCATCGTGTCTGGTGGAGACCGCCACTTCAGCGTCTCCGTGCCTGAAGACTAGACCGCTCAGACAGGTTAATCTGAGTAATCTGTGTCTTATCCTCATGTCAGTCTCTTGATTTGGCTCTTCATGATAGTCATCCTTATTCTTCATCTCAGTCCTTTCTACTTCTTGCATACTATAGCAGTATATGGATAGGAGGGTAGGGGTGAAGAGAGTTGGGGGTTAAGGAGAGGTGTAAGCATTAGGTGGATGCCGCATTCTGCCACAATATTCGTCACTGGTCCCATAGGGTGTTTCCCCTTCCATGAGATCACTCGCTGAGTACCACCCCCAGGGGGACTTTCAGGTAGCGGCATGTCCTCTTGGGAAGGGGCTCCCCCTACGGTAATAGTGACGAAATCTGGAATTTGTCACAACTCGCATTGAAAAAAGAATTCATGGTGCTACGCACACGCACACACCACCCACACTTTTCATTCTTACATTTTTAATGCCTGCTCCATCTCTGCCTTCGTATTTGTGCCCTTTGCAAGTTGTCGACATCTGTTAGGTGGCTGCTTAGGGGTCTTTGCATATGTTTGCCAAGCATGAGTGCCTGAATTCCTTTTATGGTCAAGGTGCCAATGATGAAGTGAGTCACCTGAGTTTAAAAAAATTCTAAAGCCACACTTCCACTTTGAAGATATTTCAAAGATGTGTAATGTGTTGGAGGAAGGACAAATCCACCAGGAAGAAGACATCACTGAAAATAAGCAATTTGTTCATCACTACTTTTTTCCTTGACTTGCAACATGATATATGATGTTCCTGTCCTTCTCCATCCTGAACTGAAGCTGTCTTTGTATCCTCCCCTTCCTATCCATGGCTTATTCAGCACCCTTTCTTGGAAACCCATGTAGACCCAGATAATACACCCTTGTAGTTTTCAGGCGACAACCATGATTGATTGAATCATGGTTGTTGCCCTATGTGATGAATCCTATGGAGCCATCACTGGTCCCCAGCCTAAAGTCGCCTCCCATGTGGCCAGAGGGAGTCAGTCGCTAGGATCACATGGGAAGAGATGTCTATCGGGTAGATGGGTTGACTCCATCTGGAGAGGCTTGGTGTTCCTCCCTCTCAGGTGAAGAAGACCCTATAATTCCCAAGGTCCTAATGGCATGTTGTCATTATACAGATCCCTCTGTTACTCTCTTACAAATAGTGTTATTTATGAGTGGATGTATGAATGAGCCATCCTTGCTGTAAAAAGTGATTCTGTCAATGAAATTAATCAGATTCGGGATATGCTTCCGGGCACAGTTATCGAATACAACTCAATCGATACGGTGGTGGATACCGACAGACATGCCGTTCAGTTTCAAGCGCCTACAGTTCCCGGTCAGGCTGGCATTCGGTATCACTATCAACAAGGCACAGGGCCAATCAATCAAGTGCACTGGTACCAACTTGGAATCTCCATGTTTCTCCCACGGGCAGTTATATGTCGCGTTTTTTAGAGTGGATTCCCTGGATTAGTTGAATATCTTTGCTCTATTGCTTTACAATGAACATGTACTTTGGTAATATTAAATGTCGGTCCTTAGTTGTTGGAACCGTCGGCATCATGTCACCCATTATGATGCTCAGGAACCTCCATGTTGTTTTCACATACACTTTTGCATTTCAGAATGAATTTTTAAGAACAAAAAATTGTGTTCTGTAGTCTTTATAAGAAAACATTTTTAAAATATCAGATAATCCAAAAATGTAGTGCATTTTTCCTTTTCACCTTTCATATGGAGCCTTATCCGAAAAGCGTAAAGCTACCTTAAGGGATTTCTAACAAATAGTACCTATAAGGAAATGAAATCTCCGGCAACGCTGGGATATCTGCCATTATATATTTATATAAAGCATACTCAACATCTCTTGTTTCTGATAGTTTTTATTATTACAAATATTCAAAGCAAAACAGTCTTGAAAAGTCTAAAACTTCTATGGACTTCAAGTGCCACGAAGCCTCAAGTACTGAGACTAGGATGATGAATGATAAGTCAATGAGGACGGAAGGAAACAGCAAGCTGAATGTGTGGACTAGCTACCATAATAGAAATAAGCTGTTGGGACAAGTCAATCTGATGGAAATTTTCCATTCAGGAGAGGAGATGAAGCAGATGCTTACAAGCACCACCTTGAAAGCACACCTACCCGGAGAGACGGGAGACCAGGAAAGATGCTGTGTCTGCTTCAGAGGGACTGCTGAAGGGTCAGCAGCAATGGCGAGGCTGTTGGGAATGCCGTCCAGCAAAAACCCTTCAATTTCACTGACCCACGAACACAGAGCCGTTGCTGGATCCAAGTGAGGGTTGGCGAAGCCATGGAAGCCTACAGGAGCTTCAGCTTTACTGCAGCAGCGTGCCATGGTCCAGAGACACCAGCTAACACTGGTGAGTCTCACATTGAGTATTGGGTACCCCGGGCGTGCGGACAGGCATTTGGACAGATGCATCTTTTGAATACCGACCAAGTAAATTGAAAAGACAGAATTTATACAAGTCCTCATGTGAGAGAGCAATATGGGAAAAACTGGAGTTAATGTTTTCCTCAGCAAATAAACATTAAGGAAGAAGTTGAAAGGCAAAATGTGTACAAGTCTCCTTATGAGATCCATATACAAGATGTCAATTTGGGATGAAAAAGTAGTAGCTGAAGCTAAATGAGTATAAACAGTGAAGAGGTACAGCTGTGTTATACTAACAAGGAAAGAGAACGTTGTGGGAAGTCATGGTGAAAGAAACCATCAGGCAGTCAATCCTTTTTGGGATAAAGATACCTGGCAAGAGAATATACTAGGGGATCTGGAAGACCCAGAAGGGGAAGAAAACATTGTGAACATTTTGGGAAATCCTGGTGAAAGAAGCCATCAGGCAGTTAGTCTTTTTTTGGGAAAAGAAACCTGGCAGGAGAGTACACCAAGGGATCTGCTAGAACCCCCAAATGGAGATTCCTGGCACAGGAGTGTACCACGTAAATCCTATATCCCCTATTAAAGGAAAAGACTTCATTGAAAAGATACCTGGCTGGAAAGTACACCAGGAGAACTAAAACTTAATTGAAGACGAAAAGGCACTTTTTCTGCCATCCCGAACAAAGACTCTCTGCATTGTCCACAAGGCTTTATGGGGCCTGGGACTGCTCTACCTCCAACTTTCTCTTCCTAAACATCTTCCTTCTCAAGCTCTCCGCTCATCCTCCTCTAACTCTCTGAGGGTCAGACGCTTCTCTAAGCAGAGCGTTGGGGGCAGACCTCTCTGCTCGGCTGTGGCCTCCCTCTGGACCAGCCTCCCTGCCTCTCTCAAACTTGAGCAGAACCACCTCTGATTCCCGAAGCAACTCAAGACCTTCCTTTTTGCTTCCGCTTTCTCTCTTCCTCTCTCCTGCTGATGTACCTGACTGCTCCGTGGACTGGTCACCTGGATACCTTCTGAACGCGGGCCAAGGCTTCTGCATGTCCAGCTGCCCTTGCACTACCTCCGGGCTCTCCCAGGGCTTAAGAGTCGTTACCTGGAACCCTACGGTCCATTCTCTTAGCACTTATGAGCCATTCGCTGGCTTCATTTATTGAGTTACCTGCACTTCTCCCTTCCCCCCTGGCACTTCTCCCCTTCCCTCTTCCCCGCACTTGCGCAATCTAAATGACACAAGTGCTAGTAAGTTCGTTGTTCCCCCCCCCCCCTTTGTTTCCCCCCTTGTCTTGTCGCGCCTATTAACACTTGTGTACAGGCACTTTACAAATGCCATATATCATATAATTATCCCACACTTCTAATGGTTTATTGCTAAATAGAGGACATTAAGAAACCTAATTTTGTTTTGGATCTACAAGTACCATAATCCCCTCCGTACTGGGACGAGGAAGAGGTCTCAAGGGCAAAGGTATAGGTGGTGTTAGGCTGCTATGCTTATTGACCCACACCTGAAGGAAGCAGAGAGGATTAAAAGGCCCCCTCTGGTGAAGCTCCATAAAATGGCGCTGTTAAATTAGTGATCGCAGTAGTAGAAGCAGAGCACGGAGCTGGCAATCCAAGAAGTGGGTGAACAGCAGGGACACCAGGACTTTAACCAAGCAGATTCCAACTCCCTGTTCTGAATGGGTCCTGTCCCCCCAAAATATGAAGTGTAGAGGTTGTGCAGCATAGGGCATGAAGAAAGATTGATTTTCCCCATGTGAACCTGATTGTAGAGATTGCACACCAGGAAACGTGCCAGAGACTGTGGTTGAAAGTAGTTATGCAACTGAGGTTCCCAGGAGTGAGAGAAGCTCCTTAATGGCGTGGCAGGACCGAATACACCGTTGCCGAAGAGGGGTGTGTGTCCAAAAGAAGCCAGAAGCAGCCCAAGCACTGCGGCACACAATGGGAGCAAGACAGAAGCCACTGAGTGTTGCTGAGCGTTCTAATACATTGCGCAAACAAAAGGCAGGCAACTCTGTCCAGTAGAATCACTTCAGTTGGAGTGAAATCTATTTTAACGCGACCGCTGATTATTGGACAATGGGAAGTTTGGAAAGTAGCAATCGCATATAAGTGAACTTTATTCCCTTTACTCGCATAAGAGAAAAAAGTCTTGAAACACGTTCATTAAAAGTGCATACCTTTGAAAACAGATGGCGCGTATATCTAAAAGTGATTCTAAGGTGAAGGTGAACCTAAGAATCAATAGCAAAGCAGTCGAAGAGCAAAGTATTACTGAAGTTAAGTGACTGAAAATTAACTTTTGAGTTATGGAGAGTGAGCATTGCCCAAGCCAAGAGTGAATCAAACCTTTCCCAAGCAAAAGAGTGGTGCAACAATTGTCCTAGACCAAAAAGGATACAAACATTGCCCAAACCAAAGACTATCTTGAATCACAACTCGCCCTCAAATAGAGGACCCGCAATCAATCCTTCTGTTGTCCTGCACCCACAATATGGAACTCAATCCCAGTGTCGTCTTGGAAATGCAAACTCTTCTGTCAACCTGTTTGCAATGACAGGACCTTGGCATTAACATAAAATCAGAACTTCTTTGTATTAGAAATTGAGAGTGTAAGGGTACAATTTACCCAGAACCATCTACAGATGCCTTCAAAACGTCATGCAAGTCCCTGGTTTCTCATACAATTTGCTTTTAAATCTATTTAGACAGGACAGATAATTAAAGCTTACACTTGGATAATTGGAAGGGTGGTGGCTTGGTGGTTGGCAAAAATGTTTATTCATAAGATAAATGAAAAAGAAAATCTTATCTTGACCTATTTCTAAAAGGGGTTTCCCTGTCTCAACTAAAATAGGTCTGTCAGAATGTCCATAGTAAAAAGTCCACAGTCCTATGTTAGAATCCTAACTCTTTCCCTTACACTACAAATTAAACTGAAGAAGTAGTAGTGTTCTTTGGCCCAAGAGAACAATCCTTTTCTTCTGGATAGGGGATCAAAACCTTGACTGTATGAAGTTGATGTTCTCAAGATAAAGTTCAAACCTGACTGGTGGGGGAATGTCTCCATTCTCCTGGCCTTGCTCATGCTTGGTACGCAGTCCAACAACTAATGGGGCAATGTCTCCCTTCCCGGTTGACAGACCCAGTTCACTCCCCTGCCAGTTACTTTGCAGATTAATGTGGGATTGTACTTCTCTCCCTATTTGGTTGTGGGTCCCAGACCCCTACGTTATGTTCTGCATCTGGTTTACCTGGTTCACTACTGTGAAGGAGGGAGGTATGGTATCGCAAGTAGATGCTGACACAAGACTTGCAATTTTCCAAACCTTGATTCATGGTTTAAAAGGAGTTGGAAAACTTCTATCTTCCCCCATAACTAAGATTGGAGTATTCTCGACCATCAAACAAACAGAAAATAGTCCTTAGTCAAAATAAAATGGTCTGTTCTAATAAACCTAATGCCTGCCCTCTTTCTAATGCAATAAAAATGTGAACAGAGAATGTGTAATGCAAAAAGGAAAATCAGTGCTCAAAAGAAATGTCAGTATGGCTGAGTAAACTCCCTTCCCACGTTTTGTAGCACTGGGTAAGATGGCACACTTGGAACTTGTGACATACTCTGGCTTCAGACACAAGGATGCAGTTTGTTTGGTGGACCAGGGCCCACTTGGCCTTCCACGAAAAGTCACTAGTTTATCCGCTGGACCTCTCTGCTTTGTCTCACTCCAGCCCAGGGCACCTTTTAGCTTGTAATACAGTTCAACAAAAGTTTGTTTCCTTCTGGTTACCAAAATTCAGCATAGGTTTCTCTGCCTGGCTCAAACATTTCAATCACAATTTGTGGGGTTTCCCTTCCCTAAGGTACAATCACACCTTCATAGACTTCCCTCCATCAGGCTCAAACCTCCTTTCACTTTCCTTCCGCTGTCGAAGACTTTTGAAACTGCAAGGCTTTTGCTCTTACCCCGGCATGACCACTTCGACCTTCTTTCCCCAAACATCACTTTTCCTCTCCTACACCAAGGCCTCCTTGGTAAATGTAGTTTCGAGCACAGTACTTATTTCAAAGTTCAAAGATCTCTCTCACATCCAGGTTTCCCTCTGCCGGGATCAAACCTAACAACATTTCAAATCCTGCATCTCAGTTTCTTTTTCTTCCCGCCAATTCTACGGCATCAGATATTTCACAGAGACTTTCGATTGGGCAATCTTCTTTCTCCGGACTACTCTGTTACTTTGTATCTTTAATTTTACAGTTCTTTCCAATGGATTGCTTTCTCTGGCGTCTTATCGGCACACGTGCAACCTTCATTAATCGGATACTTTTGCCATCAAGTTTCATTTAACACAGACCGGACTTTCTTTGCTTTCATCAACTCACTGGCTGTGTTAATTCTTTTTCGCCTTCCGCAGCTTTGATCCTGAAGTCAAGGCTGATGCCACAACTGCCGCTGCACCTCCTCAAACTCCGGGGTTCACCCGAGAGGGTGGCTGGTTTCCTTGAAACACAAAAGAGGTTTGTCTCTTCTATATGGCTGGGCTTCCATGCGCAAACTTCAAGGCCCTTTGAAGGTAACAATCTCTCGCCAGGATGTCCAACGTTTCTCCATACCTCGGTTCCATCCCTCGGTTTCTCAGTTTCTCTGCTCCGCCTTCGCCCTGGAAGAACTGCTACTTCTCGTGCATGGCCTTGCTCAGAGTGTGTCTCAGTGTTACACCTTTTAACCATGTAGGGAGAGCTAATAGCTACCAGGTGTATGTAATTAAGATCAAGTGCCTGACCCTGCCTGATCTTATTAGTGGGACATGTCCAATGTATTGCATGGGTGGTACTCATTTTAGCCTCAGACCTACTCTTCCTCTGCTCTGTGTTTGTGTAGGAAAGGGGGGGGAGATCTGGGAAGTTGGAATATCCTATAAAATAGGATGGGACAGGGGTATTTGGAAAGGGGGAAACTGTGTCTCACCATCGGGCGTTCCTCCACCCCTCACTCAGGTGATCCTCCGGCATTTGTCCCCCCTTTGGGTCTGGACCCAAAGGTGATGGCCGTGCCCTGGCCACCTGAAAGGAAATCCCCAGGATTTAGGCAGTGAAATACCCTCTGGTTGTTCACACTAAACTGCCAGGTATTCTGTTAACGTACTCTCCTTAAGACCGTCTCTGCCCCTGTATATATGGGTACCAGACCCTGATTCCCAGGGTTTTCAGGTCTTTCGTGCTTTCTCCAACAACCCTGTTACCATCAGGTTTGTTGTCGTGTCCTTGTTGCAGGTGTGGTGTGCTCCTGCAACTCTGTTTGGTTTCCCATGTCTTTTCTCTTTCGTGGGTTCTTCCCTTTCTGCAGTGGCTCAGTAGCGAAGGGTCGCATACCCTGTTTACCGGACTTCTCACCAGGTAAGGACCGTCTCTGTTGCTCCGTCCTGTTACCTGTGTTCTTTCTCTCTCTCAAGCTCTTCTCTCTCAGTGGTGGCTCCACAGTGGTAGAGGCTGGCTGGTTGGCGTTTCTCTCCACAGCTGTGTGGTTTGAGAGCTGGCCTCCACTCTGATCCCGTCCCTTTCGCTCTCTCTTCTGTCTGCTGACTGCAAACCATCGAGGGACGTTGCCTCTGCATCGCGTTTGGCTTTGTCCTCTTTGCCCCAAGCCGGACAGTTTCCAGGCTCTCGGCTCCTCTACCCCTTCTGGTAGTCCGTCCTTCCTTTTTATCACTAGGCTTTTCTTATTTGGTTCCTGTTGTCTAGAACGCTTAGGCTGGGTCCGTGGTCTATTCGGTAGGGCTCTGTACTTCTTCCTCATCTCAGTGGTATTACACGTTAGTTCCCTCAACTCCTGCCTATTCTTCCTCATCTCAGTGTTTTCTATCTCAGTACCTCTACAGAAACAGATGGGAGTGGATGGTAGGGCTAGAGAGAGCAGGTTGAAAGAGAGGTGTGGGTATTGTATGTATACAGCGTTCTTCCCAAATAGTTGTCAATGGACCCATAGGAGTTTTCCCTCCCCATGAGAATCTCCTGCCGAGTGCCACCCCCAGGGTGACTATAGGGTACCACCCTCACCTCCCTGGTCTCATGAGAAGGGACAGCATCCGAGGATTCATCACAAAATATATAAACACTCTTTTGAATTTCTTTGCACAATATAAAATATATAACTTAAAGCCTTAGAAGCCTTAAACCACCCTTTGATATTGCTTTCTTTCTTACCTCAGATGCTACAGTAGTCTAGTAGCATGCTCCTGCTAACAAACCTGCACCCTATGAAACAGACTGTTCCTACCTTTTCCCTTCTATCTCCAACATCCCCTTTGTGGCTTAACAGGGATCTGGGACTGGAGAAGCCAGTGTGAAGGGGTCGAGGACCCGAGAAAGAGAAACCAATGTGAAGGGGTCTGGGACCCAAGGTTATGAAAGCGTAACAGTGTCACAGACCCTCTGGAGAAAGGACAGTATTGCTGGCAAGGGAGTGTACCAGGGATACTGTGAAGAATCAGTCAAGCCTACCCAGTGGTCAAGGACCCAATTGTGCATGGGGAGGGGGTCCTCCAACAAGTACTCTTCTCCATCGCAGTACCAGGTAAGGTGGAATACCAGGTCTGTCCAAGCGTGTCACTTGAGGGGCTCATCGGGAGCCTGAGAAAGGGGAACATACTTTGTGAAATTGTTACTATAAGCCTGGGAAAGGCCAGGGGAAGGAAGCCATTCAAGCACGAGAGAGGCCAGGGAAAGGGAGAGATTCACACTGCTTGTGAATTGTGTTCATCCATAAGAAGGAAGTCATTCTTCTGGACTCTGAAGAGACTGATCCTGTTCAGTTTATTTATAGGTGAGCTGGGATAGAAGTAGGATTTTGGACACATGACAGTAGATTTTTTAGCTACAGACATTCTGACAGTTCTTTAGTTTTTGTTGAGGCTGGGAAACCCCTCTTAGAGTTTGGGCTAGCTAGGTGTCCTCCTTTCTTTTGGTATAAATATATTTGCCCAAATGCATGCCATCTGTGTGTCAGTCTCCTCCTTCCACACCCTTAAAATACTCACATGAGACAACCAGAGAAACCAAGCAGCCCCCACCAAGTCCCTTCATCCACAGTAGGAGGCGAAATAACCTGACACTCCGAAGAGTGTCTTTGTACTACTTTCAATGCATGGGCACATGTTGCCTTCCATTCATGAAGCAGCCCCCATATCAGCCACCTTCTCATCCATCACTGCCACTGGATTCCCTCCTTTCAGAGGAGGTCAAGTGCCTCTTGACAAAAGCCGCCATAGAGCTATTACCTTTTGGTCAAAAAAGGATAAGGATTCCCCCCATCTGTGACAGGAAGCTCTGGAAAACAAGTACCCTAGCAAGGACACATTCAGCAAAGGTCACCCTGGCTCTGCTCTTTCAGGCCCTTGGTGTAACTAGAGCTGCACCTGCGTATTTCTACATGCCTAGCCATCCAAATTATGGAAAGTAATTGAGGTTTGTTATAGGAAGTACACATATTTCTTTTATTTTTAAACAGTTTTTGATTACCAACATGTCCACTATACAGTTTAGCAAGCTAATATACATGTTAATTATCATATACAGTTTCATGTTGTATTTTCTTCCCCCTCTCCTTCTTCCACCTCCCCCCTCTCCTTAAGCCTACCACTCACTTCCACCTTCCTCAATCCTCTCCTACGGGCATTTCTCCATCCTTCACTCCTGAAGGACTATTTTCTTCCGGGCTCACATGGTCAGACCCAGATAGTGTTGCTACTAATGGTCTCCAGGCAATCAACGTGTCCGCTTCCTCCTCCCCGCCTCTGCTCACTGCCTCGCTCCATACTGTTGTTTCAGCATTCGCCTATTTCTTAAGATCGTGCCACCAGGCTTCTACTCTCTGTCTCCTGCTTGCTTTCCAGTTCATTGCTATCCTACTTTTTGCAGGTATATATGCCAGGTCTTTAAGTTTGTTCACATGTCTAGCTTTACTAGGTCTGGGGACCTCCCCCACCCCCCCCAACATAAGGCCCACAGGGAGTTCACATCGAAATGTATCTTTTTTCCTGCCATACATTAGGGCCACCTCCCTCCAAAATGTTCCAGTTTCGGGGCATGCCCAGAACATGTGTACCATTCCCGCGTTCACCTCCCCACATTTGGGGCATGTCTGTGTTCCAGCGGTTTTAAATGTAGCTATTGTTTTAGGGGTCATGTACGCTCTGTGGGTAACATATAACTGAATAGTTGCAACCTCACATTCCTCGATACCTTTTTGTGGTATCCCTGCGCCCTGATCCACAACCCTCTCTCACTGATTCCCCAACCTCCTCCTCCCAATCTTGTCTCGTCTGGATCACCTCTTTCCCAACCTTAGTCATCAGCAGCTCATATGTCTGGGAGACCTCATGGCCCCCCTCAGATACATCATAAAATGTTTCTATGACAACCTCGGGCTGTTGGGCCAACATCGCCTCGGGCCACGTACCTTTCACCATCATCAGCCTAGCGTATGTAATGTATTGTCCTTGATGCAGTCCTGTGTCTTCCACCAGTGTGTCAAACTCTTTTTGCCTTTCTGTCCTGCCACACATCCCCCAAAGTCGCTATGCCTGTCGGTTCCCATTGCCTTCTGATGTTCCTCCTCATTTGCTAATCCCCTCCTTCTAGTGCCACTAGTGGTATCTGTGCGGAGCACGGGTACGCATTCCCCATTAACTGGCAGGCTCTCTGACACATCTTCCTTCCTAGGTCTAGCAATCCATTTCCTCCCTCCCGCTGTGACCTTGGCAACCACATCCATTAGTTCAACAAATAAGGGGTGCATTCGGCTCCCAACAATCTAGACTCTGATGTAGGATCCTCCGGTAGCCACCTTGCTACATATTGAGGAGTTGACTAGCCAGGTATATATTCATACAAATGCTGTAGCTTCCATAATGCTCTCCTATTCCTGGGGTAGTGCCATATGAACCCCCTGCATATGCTCTGCACTTTTACAAATTATCGTTTGGGTATCATATATGGGATGTTCGCAAAAATAGTGTATTAGCCTGGGCAGTACCACCATCTTTAGCAATGCTATTCTACCCATCATGGTCAGAGGTAGCTTGGCCCAAAATGCCATGCTGTTTTCAATTTTAGACACCTCCTTCTCGGTATTCTGCTTGTGTTCTACTGCAGTGTTATGGTATATGTCAATTCCTAGGTATCTGAACGTCTCAGTTTCCCACTTTATTTGTAATATCGGTAGTTTATCTTGTGGCATTCCTACATATCTACCCAAGTGGAATATGCTTGACTTTCTTGGGTTAACTGTTATGCCAGACAGCATCGTGTATCGTTCCATCACCTCCAAACTATACTGTAGATTCTCTTCAGGATATCTCAGGTACAGTAACATGTCATCCGCATACATCAATATCAAATGTTGCCCTCCTTTGATGTTGATTCCTACTTCCCCATATTGCTCTCTTAAGTACGCCGCTAGCGGTTCTAGTGCCAAAATAAAAAAGCATCGGGGACCACGGGCATCCCTGTCTGGTGCCTCTGCTTAATTGCCATTGGTCTGATATGATTGCGCCTGTTCTGACTCGAGCCAATGGTTCATTGTATAGTAATTGGACCCACTGCAGATATATGGGCCCTATACCATATTCCTTTAAGGCAGCCAATAGCCAGGGCCACTTGACTGAGTCAAAGGCTTTCACTGCATCCAGTGAGATTATAGCCATCTCCTGGGAGCTTCGCTGGTCTTGCTCTATAACATGATGGAGTCTTCTCAAGTTGTCTGATATGCTTCTGCGTGGGACATACCCTGTCTGGTCAGGATGTATGAGTTTGTTTATAACTGGTTTCAATCTATTCGCCATCACTGCTGTGAGTATTTTGCTGTCTTGATTGAGCAGCGAGAGCGGTCTATAGGACCCACAGTCTGTATCCGGTTTGTTAGGTTTAAGAAGTGGAATAATTATCGCTTCCCATAGGGACTCGGGCAATTTGCCCGTGCTAAACGCTAGCATCAGGGGGCAAGGGGGGGGGATTCCATCTTTTGGATTTTGTAGAACTCAACTGGGAGTCCATCTGCCCCTGGGGCTTTGTTAGTGGGCAGTAGCTTAATCACTTGTTCTAGATCTTCTAGCGTTATCGGAACCTCTAGGTTCTCTCTTTCCACCGCCTCGAGTTTGGGGAGTGTAATGCTTCCATCATGTCTATTTCTCACATGCCAGGTCGCTATCCTCAGATCTCCCATCTTATCCACTTTTTTACTCTGCCCATCTCGATCCCCTACCCTCCTTTTCTTACCCTTGGCTTGTGATTGTAGGCTTGTTCCCCTTTGGCTCCCCAAACTACCTCTCGTTCCCCCCTTTGAACACCTCAACTTCCCCTCCACCCTCCTCCCTACCCTTCCCCAACTGTTGCCCAGCTCAATCCCTGGATCTCAGGCTGCCCCGCATCTAGTCCCTTTCTCGGACACTACCGAAACCCGGAGCTGAGGAGGGGGATACCGACTACACAAACTACTAGGGGTGATAACGTGTTCCATCTATGCCTCCCGCATTAGTCCTATACATTCCATCCTTCTTCAAACTCTTATGTGCTCATTCATCTTAAACGTCCTATATCCCGTTTTATATTGTAGATCAATAGTCAATGTCATTGCTGTGTTTACCTCTTCCCCACCCCTGACCCATTCAAAGTACGTCCCAGAGAAACCAAGGTTCACTTATCCGGTCTGCTCTCTGTCTGGTCATCCGCTCCTGCCGGGCCATTCCTAGAGTCCAACCATGCTGTCGCTTCCTCCTGGGTTTTAAAGACGTGCGCCCTGTTATTCTGCATCACTTTTAGCTTCGCTGGGTACAGCAACATTACTTGTAGCCGGCCTCACGTAGCCTGCTTTTGACGGGCACATAGTTCAGCCGCTGTCTCTGTACCAGAAAGGTATAGTCTGGGTATGCAGTGATAGTCGCGGATCCTCTACTAATGGTCCCTCCTTTGCGGAAATGCTCCAGTATCTTCTCCCTGTCTTTTTAGTTCAGTATCTTGGCGATGAGTGGCACGGGAGGGGCTCCCGGGGGCGGCCTTCCAGCCTGGGCTCTATGCGCTCTCTCTACTGTGAATCCCTGAGTAAGTGCTCCACCGTCTATTTATTGTAGCAGCATATTCTCGACATAATTTTTCAGATCTGAGCCGCCTTTGCCCTCCGGAAGCCCTACAATACGTATGTTATTCCTCCGCGCACGTCCTTCTGCCTCTTCCGCCCTTTTCTCCAGGTTGCGCACTCTTTGTTATAGCATGGTGATTTCCTTGGAGTTTGTGGTGCAGGCACTTGTATTAGCCATCACATCCTTTTCCAGCGTGCCGTAGAAGGTTTACATCCACACTGACCGCATTGATTTTTTTGTTAGAGCGAGGTCCGCAATTCTGTGATAGCTGTGTCAATCTTACATTCCCATGATGTCTTCAACTTTGCTATGGCATCCAGGATCTGTTGATCGTTTCGTGCCGGGGTTACTTCTCCTTACGTGTCTTGCTTCTTGGGTTTCACCACTTCAGTTGCTTGAGTCAGTTTGGCAAAATCATCCCTTGTTGGCTGTTTCTTTTTGATTTTGCCGACCTTAGACACCATTTCTGATGCCACGGAGGCTCTCCTTTAAACCTGTAGTACAGCATTAGCCAGCGCCACTATGTTTGCCCTATTTGCTCTGGTGTTGGGGCTCTGTCACAGCACCCCGTCCTCTTGGCGTAGTCTGTGCTGGTCTTCGGTCGTGGAATCCCTTTCTTGTCATCCACTGCTCTAGCGCACACCCCTCTGTGTCACATATATTTATCGCTGCTTCCAGTGCCTGGGTCGCTTATATGTTTACACTGCCTTCTCCGGGCATCTGTTCTGTGGAGTTATCCCAGCCATGCGGTGCCTATGCATTTGGATTCTGCACTCAGCTCGTGTCCCATTGCCTATGTTGTAATTCTGCTCCTCGTACCATACTGCTTGTTGTGCTTTATTCACGTCCAATAGAAGGTGTACCAGTCCCTTCAGCTGCCCGTGCAGTCCTTCCTTATCATGGCAGTGGCAGGCCTTTTCATGCCGGGTCCCCGCTCAGCGGCTGCGGGGCCCTTTCTCTCTCTGTGCAACAAAGCCACTATTTCTCCCTCGTGTTCTTATTTTCGCCAGAGGTTCTCACCGCATACCGCCCCTGTGGTTGTGCTTTGCGCCCATATAGCACTGGAGCAGTGAATTGCTTTGTGCCCGCGACGGCGTGCACGGGGACCCTCTCACTGGTGGTTGTGGGTCTCCCCCCAGGTTGCATTCCATGTATGCTTGCTGATCTTCTGGTTCGTCCCTATTACGTTCTATAGTGAGCCTGCTGTTTGACCCACCCTTGTCACTGCTAGGGCAGCCCCCTAGTTCCTCCTCCTCGTTTACTGTCTGTTACTGAGGGCTCGCCGTGTTTACTGTTCCATGCTTCTGCCGGCCTCTGTACGTCACTGCCCCGGCTCCTCTTTCCATTCCGAATAACGCGGCCAGCCGTCGCCCCCTCCTATGCTGCAGTGTCTAAGATTGTGATTGTGTATGTTGCGCAGTTGGTGTCCGTTGTAAGAGTGTACGTTCCGATACAATTCCAAGTGCCGTCGCGAATATTGTCCTTAGTTTTTATCGGCCATTACACTGTATCTGGGAGTGCTACAGCGCCGTAGGCTAGGCTTTCCTATTGAAGCCACATTAAAGGGGCTTCGCTATTCCTGCGTCCGCACATAGATCTGATTTGCCGCCCCGAGCCAGGGTCCGACCTCTTCCACACTCACGGACCTGTATGTGCTCTCTTTCTGATGCCGCCCGGTCTGGAAAATCATCAGTTCCTCACACCGGGTATGCCAATATGTTATGCCTCCCTGGAGAGTCTCCGCTTATCCGATCAGCATCTAAACTTGCTTAATAATGTCATGCCATTCTCCGCGCCTCGGCCCGCAGCGGTCCTGGTATAGGTACTTATCTTGGTGCTCTGTCCCTTTGTCTTCAGTGGATCGCCATATTGGATCCTTTGTCCGCAAGCCGCTGTGGCCTCCTTCAGGCTCAGTATTTATAAGCCAAGTTTCCAAACAATATTGAATTGTTCTCCAGCCGTGCCACGCAGTTTCACAAGCCTGCCCCTCTGATTTTAGTTAATTTCAGCTATCTGGGTGCATAGTTTTGTTCGGATCAATGCAGGATCAGCGGGAGCTCCTCTGGATACACGTCCTCCTACAAGGCCTTGTAGCCAGGCCCCCCTAGGAAGTACACATTATCAATCCTGGATCCTAACTTGCACCCTAACCTCCGAACCAAGGTTTTTTTCCAAGCTGATGATGGTGTTGGCAGCTTGTCCCAGGAGGAAAAAGAGTCAATGTCTTCTCCCAGCTGGAAGATTGGCTCATCAAAACGTGCTCTCTAGATCAAGTGTTGTCCCATCTGCACCGTACATGCCATCTCTAAAACAGGCTTGGCTTTTCCCTGAACCTAAAGAAGTCAAAAGTGACACCTGCTCTGTTGCTTCAATTCTTCGGAACAGTCCTGGACACCAGATCAGGCTGTTTCTCCAGAGGACAGGGTCAGGAACATTATTCAGATAGTTGACACATTGCAGAACAATCCTACTCTGCTAGCTTTAGCCTTCCTTCACCCATTTGGCCTCCAGATAACCTGTATTTGTCTGCTGCCAGAGACCTCATTGTAGATTAGATCTTTCCAATGCCTTCACTGTTTTTGGGCAGTAGTACTGACCTTCTCCAGATCTCAAAGGGGTTTGCAGAGGACCTTCTGGTTTGGGCCAGACGAGACACATTGATGGCAGAGAAACTGTTTTGAAAACCGTGATCAGAGGACACTGTGGTCCCAAATTCCTTTGAAAGACTTAGGTGCTCACCTGAGCAATCTCACTGTTAGCGGCCTTGTCAAAATCCAGGGTCCATATCAACCTGTTTGAGTTGCAAGCAACCAAGCCATCATTGATCACCTTTATTCAATTCAGGAGGAGTGTCCTGACAGACAGCACTATGGCCGTGCACTATCTCAATAAGAAATGTGGATTTGAGTCCCAGCACCTGTGCAGGAAAGTGCTGCAGCTGCAATTCTGGGCTCTGGAAAACAACCTCTCTTTGGGCAGTTCATCTTGCTTGAACAGTGTTATGAGGGAAAGTGAAGGACACTAAACAGGTAAAGGATGGAGTGGGGCAGGAGGTAGGGGAGGAGCCTCTGGGAGGAAGAGGTCGTAGTTATAATAAAATGTTCATGGAAGTAAAACATGTCCTGTCGTCGTTGTGTATGCCCTGAATGAGGTTGGGCAAGAAACAAACAACTGGCAACGAGGATAAATCCATCCGGAGTTGCCTGCCGTGTGCATTGCAGCCGTCCTTCTGTGTGCCGTACCGGGGCCCCACCAGCCACCATACAGGTGTCCTTGTCTGGGCCACAGCACCCCTCCTTGCTGGGAGAGCGCCAGCGTCCTTTGCCCAAGAAGGGGCCTTGCAGGACCTGCCCGCGGCCAAGCGAGGACCGCGCTGCACCGTCCGTGCACATGCCAGACAGTCGTGCCGGCATCCTTGCAGAAGGTGCACAAGCCACGGTGATCAAAGTTTATCCACGCTCCTCAAATGCAAAGTGCATGTAGATTGCACTTGAGTAGGTTCATAGTCCCACACCACGCTGGAGGGGTACAGGAGCCCTGGAGGGGTACAAGACCCGAAGTGGCAACAATGTAGTACACAGCCCAGCACTAACTAGTGTCACCGAAAACCCTGCACGACGAACAGCGCTATTAAAAGTGTACGACACCCAGGCCTGAAAATTGAGAACATGATTGTCAACCTGAACTGTGCCACAACATTTTCAAAACTAGACCTCAACCAGGGGTACCACCATCTGGAACTAAACCCTGACTCCATGGGGATCACGTTTGCCACCCACAATGGCCTTTTTCTATACAAGCACCTGAACTTTGTAATTTACTCAGCCGTAGAGATCTTCAAGGAGACCATTAGACACCTGCTCCTTCCAGTCAAGCTAGCTTTTAACTACTCGGACGACAACCTGGTGTATGGCACCACACAAGAGAAACACGACCTGGCAATCATGGACGTGTGTACCATTTTGAAAGAGGCAGGGCTCACCCTGAACTATAAAAAATGCAATATCAACAAGGACAAATTGAGGTTTTACGGTCACATTTTCTCAGGAAAAGAGATGCAACCTGACCCGGATAAAGTGTGTGCCATTAATGAACTGAAAGAATCCACCCACGTGGGAGAAGTCGCAGCCTTTCTGGGGATGGCCTGGTACTGTGTCCGATACCTGCAGAAATACACTGTCACCACCGAGCCGCTGAGACGACTACTGAGGAAGGACGAGCCATTCCGATGGTCGCACGACTGCCAGACAGCATTTGACACAATCAAGTCGGAGTTAGCAAGTGCCACACACCTGTCATACTTCAACCCCCTGTGGCACACGGACCTGGTAGTCAATGCCAGTCTAGTAGCCATCCTGGCTCAACGGGAGAGACGGGATTCCCCAGCAAGCTGCGTGGTGGCGTACGCGAGCAGATCACTATCCCTGATGGAAAGCACCTACTCAGAGTCAGAGAAAGAGAGCCTGGCTAGAGTGTGGGCCTGCGAATACTTCCATCACTTCGTGATCGGGAAGAGGTTTACCCTTGTGACAGATCATCAGGCTCTACTGTCATTATTTGGGAATCCAAGGACCAACATGCCACCCAGGATCGAGAGATGGGGACATCCGCCTCCAGAAATAAGATTACATTATCATGCACAGACCCGGGGGAGCCAGCAATCAGGCTGACTACATGTTGAGACAACCAACAAAAGAAACTCTGCAACAGAGGGAAGGTGACGCAGAATATCTGTTATGTGACGGAACAGGCCCTGCCACCCGCTGTCACCACTACAGACCTAGCCAGAGCTACACAGGCTGACCCATCCACTAGGTGGGCCAAGGAACTCACAGCCTCCAACAAATGGAGAGACTACAAATGACTGTTGCGTAATCATGAAGGGCTAAACAGACTGGAGATGGAACGCATGGCGAAGATTAGCTCAGAACTGGCAGTCTCAGAACAGGGCATAGTGCGAAGAGGCTGCTGCATCGTCATCCCATCTTCCCTCCAGAGGGGGTTGGTGAAGCTGGCACACGAGGGTCACAGGGGAGTAGAAGCGATAGAACCTACTCCGACAGTCAGCATAGTTTCCACTAGTGGAAACAATGGTGGAGGAGGTGGTAAGGAGCTGCCTACCATGTCAGGGTGTGAAGAGAAATGACCCGCCACTCCTCATACAACTGACACAGATACCCGAGAAGGTGTGGCAAGGAGTCAGAATGGACTGTTACGGGCCCCTCCAGGCTGGGAACAACTTAGTAGTAATAGTGGACGAGTTCTCCAGGTTCCCCATTGTCGAGCACACCTTGTCCACATCGTTTGCCCAAATTGCTGGGGTCATAGATGAAGTGTTTAGTGAGTGGGGCATCCCCGACTCAGTCAAGACTGACAATGGGCCGCCATTCAATTGATAGGACTTTTACAGGTTCGCAAAACATATGGGGTTTACCCACAAGAAAATAACACTGCTGTGGCCACAAGCCAACAGGATGGCAGAAAGGCAGATACAGGACAAGACACAAGAACATTGGAGGATGAAGGAGTGGAGGTCGAGAATGTTGGTTTGGCAGAAAGCGGAGAAGAGACTGACCCAGAGGGACGACCCAAACGAACCATCAGAGGCCTTGTAGACTCTTTGCGAAGGTGTAACAGAGACATAAGGAGATATGTGAGGGGGAGGTGTTACGAGGGAAAGTGAAGGACACTAAACAGTTAAAGGATGGAGTGGGGCAGGAGGATCCTCAGGGAGAAAGAGGCAGTAGTTATATTAAAATGTTCATGGAAGTAAGACCTGTCCTGTTGTCCTTGTGTATGCCCTGAATGAGGTTGGGGAAGAAAGTAACAAAAAGATAATATGGTGGTAGATAGCCTGAGCTAGCAGAGTTCGGGTTCGCAGGCGTGGGAGCTGTGATGGGTGGTCCTTCAAGAGATATTCAGCCTCTACAGAACCCCTCATGGTATGAAATCAGCACTGTCGATCAGTGTTTTTAAATCTTTATTTTCTTCCCAAAATGTCTCTGCGACTATATGAGTTGTTCAATAATATTCCGACTACTTTCCCTTCTGAACCAAGATCTAAACTGTGGGAGACTTTACCTTTACAAATCGTGGGACTTCCCTTCCCAATCCTCCGTGCGATACAATCGCTCTACAATGGGAATGAGGCTGTGGTCAGTTGGGGATTGACGGGTGAGATTACTGCGCTCTTCATGGTCCAAAATGGGGTTGAGCAGGGTTGTGTATTGGCACACCTGCTTTTTTCACTTTATATTAATGTGGCCATCGAAAATTTACTAAATGTGCGGAAGGCTGCACCAACTCAAGGGAAGGATATGTGCCCTGTGACCAGCTGGGGTGTGAAGCCATCATGGTGCATATCAGAGAGCCAGGTTTGGATGTTGTAAGTGAGGCATAGTAACAAAAGTATGACACTGACACAAGAGCTAGGAGTTTCAAAACCTTTATTAAATTCTTGGGGTAAGGCAAACACAGTCCTAGTCAGTCTATGTCAAATAAAAATGGCCCATACTAACAAAACCTAATGCCTGCCCCCTCTATTATACATAAATTGTGTAAAGGAGAATGTGTATGTAAAGGAAAGTCTATGTTATAACATAAATGATCAAGTTGGCAGAGTCCTCGCGTTGGACAGCATGGGGTAAGGTGGCCCCCGTAGACAGGATGACACACTCTGGCTCAGGTTACCAAAAAAACGCAGTTCAAAACGTGGGTCGGGCCCTCTTGGCCTTCCACGTTAGTCACTTATTTCACAGTTCAACAAAAGTTCACGTAGGTCTCCCTCAGTCGGGCTCGGATCATGCAATCACAGCACTTGCAGGGGTTCCCCTTCCCCTAACTTATTTCCTGTTCTCGGTCTCTCTCAGCTGGGCTCCGACCTTTCAATGATGTCGAAGACTTTCGAATGTGCAAGGCCTTTTCCATAGACCGCCGCGGGTCCGCTTTGACTTTCAATTCGGTTCTCCCTTATGTTATTTGCCCCAGTGTCTCTTGTTCTTGGTAGTTCCATAACACAATCATAAAAGTTCAAATAAATCTTTCTCTTAAAACAATCACCTTTTTTCTCCAGCATTGGATCTTTCATAGATTCACATGCTGTGAATATTCCCCGTCGTCAGGCTGGGAAACCTCGGTCACTTTAAGTTAGCGTTTTCCTATGGAAAACTTTTATATATGATATGGCATTTATAACGTGCCTATACACAAGTGTTTCAAGGCACAACGAGGAAAGAGGGGGGTGCAAAGGGAGGACAGACAACGATCCTACTAGGCCAGGTGTCATAGTGCATGGGGGGAAGGGAGAGGGGAAAGTGTAGAACATGGGAAAGTGGAATAAATAAGATAAATAAGACACATAAAACATCCAGCTAGTGGCAAGTGCAAGGAAGTGCAGACCTAAGTGCTGGTAGGGGGACTGAAGGGGATACAGAAAAAACGGTCCCCCTAAGTGCAGGGGTTGCCAGGGAGGCAGTGCAGGTGGGGAATTGACAGGGCCTGGGCCAGAGATCAGAACGGGTTGCCAGGTAACCAGTGCAATTTCAGTCAGGAATTCAGCAAGGGAGGGGAGGAGAGAAAGCAGAAGCAAAGAGGAAGGTTTTGAGGTGTTTCCGGAACCGGAGATGGTTCTCCTCGAGTTTCAGGGAGGAAGGAAGGCTGTTCCAGAGAGAGGCCCCTGCCGAAGAGAGTGATCTGCCACCAACTCGTTGCTTAGAGAAGCGACTGACCCTGAGGGAGTTGGAGGCAGATGAGTGAAGAGCTCGAGAAGGAAGATATTTAGGAAGAGAGAGTTGAAGGTATTGCGGCCCCAGACCCTAGAAGGCCTTGTGTACAATGCAGAGGGTTTTGAACTTAATCCTCGCAGCCACTGGGAGCCAGTACAGAGATTTCAGTCCTGGAGAGATACGATCCCTGGGCTTGATGCCAAGGACAAGTCTCAGTCCTGTTCTGGATAAGTTGCAGAGGGCGGAGAGTGGAGGCAGGCAGATTTAGATAGAGGCTGTTACAATAGTCTCGCTTGGAGAGGACCAGGGCTCTGGAGACAGTGAGCTTCTGGGGGAAGGAGAGGAAAGGAAGATAGGACACTTCAGTGTCCTATCAACGTCCTTTTTGGGTGCTTTAGGCCCCACCAATAGGACGTATGGTATAAATCGCCCCGCCCCGTGGCTTCCCTTCAGATTTCAACCGTCTACAAACTGTTGGGATCACCTTGTGTTCTTCGTGTGTTTGCACGTGCGTTTTTGGTATCGAGAGCTACGATGGCATCGGCTCAGAAGAAGTCGCTTTTCCGGCTTTGTGCTACATGTGGCTTGAAGAAGGGGTACGAGGGCGACGGCCATATGGATTGCCTCTACTGCCTTTACCCCCATCACTCGGCAGACACCTGCGAGATTTGTCAGGGGTTCTTGCAAAAGACTCTGAAGGACTGCAATCGGCGGCTTATCTGTTGGCTCAATGAGGGCGCGTACCCGGCTTCAGAGGTGGGGTCGGTCCACAGTCTGTCTTCGGAGCGGGCGGTGAAGTCTGTGGAACATTGCCGTGCAGCGTCGGCCGAGCCTCCGGCGAAGAATCATCGTCCTGTTTTGCCAGCGTCGGAAGTAGGGAAGAGCAGTAAGTCTTCATCAAGCAAGCCGCAGTCGAAGGGTGCGAGTGCCTCTTCGTCCAAGCATGGTCGGTCGGACCTTTCCCGTGGGTCTGGTGGTAGGCCTCGGCCTGAAAAATCGACGCAGCAGGAGAAAGGTTTGGCCAAGCTGAAGGAATCTTCATCGAATCGCTCGTCGTCCGGCGACCATCACCGGTCGTCGTCCAGCCGGGAGTCTTCCAAACACTGGTCCAGTTCGTCCAAGAAAGCCGGGTCTCCGGTGAAGTCGTCATCGAAGGGAGTGGTTCCGTCAACGACCTCATCGACGGTTGGGCTGCAGTCTACGATCCCGCCATTGACGGTGGTGTCATCGGCGCCGGCCACGACAGTGATTGACAGTGGACCAATGCTGTTCTCGTCTCGTGGGGACACAGAAGGATTGTTGTCGACGAGCGGGGTGTGGCAGCCGCCTTTGATTCTCTTCTTCCGGACAACATTCTGCACCAGGATCCGGCGACTTTTTTTGTTTCGTCGGAGGTTGAAGATGACCAGGAACAGGTGCTGGGCCAGTCGGCTTTGGGTCTACAAAGTGTGGGGCCTTCGACGACAAGTGTAATGGGAGCTGCTCCGGCCAGTTATCCGTTGGTTAATCTGCAGTCTCTTTTGTTGTTACAAGTCCTGTCCACACTTCAGTCGTTATTGGGGCAACTGGATACGAGGTTGCCTCCTCCAAATGTGAATCCAGCGGTGCTTGGTGTAGCACGGAGGAAGTCTCCTCTGGCACGGTTGCCTGTGCTGTTGCCGGTGGGGGTAGGCCGTCCACTGTCGCATCCAGAAGAAGGCGAGCTGCCAGTGTCTGAGCCAGAGTGTGTTCCGCGGGACTTGTTGTCTACTACTTCATCTTCGTCGATGAGGGACGATGTGTGGGACACGGACATAGAGGTGGAGCCGCCCCGGAGTCCGGCGCAACCCTCTCCACTGGATGATATTGTCGCATTCCACGCCATACTGTCTAAGGCGTGTGTGGAGTTTGGAATGGCTCCAGAAGAGGAGCGGAAGGACTGCTTCCTATTTGATCATATAAGCAAGAGGAGGAAGGCAGTCTTCTCTGTGCTTATTCTTGATCATGTGTGGCAGGAGGGCCTGCGCACGATGCGCCATCCATTGTCGGAGCCGGCTGTCAAAGGTCGTCTTGAAAAGAATTTCAAGGCATCGGAGTCTACCCGAAAATGCTTGGTGTCACAGCCCACGCCCGAGTCTGTGGTGTTGGCGGTGGCCAGCAGGAAGGCCAGGAGTCAACACAAGTGCGTGATGCCCCCCTGACAGTGAGGCCAGGAGGCAGGATGCCTTTGAGAAGAAGGTTTTGACGGTTGGGGCGACGACGGTCAAGGCAGCAAATTCCCTGGCGATCATGGCTCGATATGAACGCAAAATGTGGCATCGGCTGGTCCCAATTCTAGAACATCTGCCGAAGCAGCACTGCAAAGACGCCATGCTGTTGGTGCGTGAGGGTGAAGAGGCCTCCAACCACAGCATAAATATTGCCGTGTACCTGGCGGAGTCAGGATTTAAACAAATTAACAATGGGGTGGTGCTGCAACGCCAGACCTGGTTAATATGCACTGACTTTCGGCCGGAAGTACAATATAAAGTCATAGACATGCCCTGTGAAGGGGAGCACTTGTTTGGTGAAAAGATCGATGAAGCCCATTCTAGATCTTCGGGCGTTGAACAAGACTCTGCAACGCCTGAAGTTCAAGATGCTCACTCTTCAGAAGGTCATCCAGTCGGTGCAGCCGGACGAGTTTCTGGCGTCGTCGGATCTCCAGGACGCATATTTTCACATTCCCATGCAGCGACGGCACAGCAAGTTTCTGCGCTTTGTAATCGGCGATGAACACTACCAGTTTCGGGTCCTCCCGTTTGGCTTGAAGTCGTCTCCCAGGACGTTCACAAAGTGTTTGGCATCAGTGCCAGCGTTCCTCCGACGGGAAGGTCATCATGTATACCCCTACCTGGACGATTGGTTGGTGAGGGGTTCGTCACCGGGGAGGGCGCAAGACAGTCTTGTGGCAACCATGCATCTTTTGCAACGGCTGGGATTCGCCATCAACTTTGAAAAATCTTGGCACCTTCCAAGGAATTGGTGTTTCTTGGGGCAGAGTTTCTCACCTGGCACAATCTGGTGAAGCCCTCCAGCGAGCATGTCAAGAAGTTGCAGGAGAGAGCAGGACGAGTAGAAGGAGGGCAGAGTGGTGTCGGTCCGACCATTCATGTCGTCGTTGGGGACTATGGCTTTGTGTATCCAGCTTCTGCCAAATTGTCATCTCTTCATGAGGCCGGTGCAAGAGTTCCTAGAGGACCGATGGGCGCAGGTCATGGTCGAACAAGTTGGTGGTCAACAGAAGTCTGGTAGATGCTCTTCGCTGGTGGACATGCACGGCCAATCTGGTGCGGGGCATGCCATTGCTGGAGCTGGAGTTCTAGTTTACGATTGTGGCAGACACCTCTCAGATAGGATGAGGGGCTCATCTCGACGGGTCACAGGTGCGGGGCCTGTGGTCTCGGGAAGAGTCTCTGTTCCACAACAATGTGCTCGAGTTGAGAGCAGTGCACTGGGCCCTCAAGTCGTTTCTGCCGCGCATACACAGCTCAGTGGTGAGGGTGTTGACGGACAATACCACCACAATGTTTTATCTATGCTAACAGGAGGGCACACATTCAAGGGTCCTGTGAAAGGAGGCGCAGGACGTTTGGCATTGGGCTCTGGCTCAGGAGATCAGCATTGTGGCCTATCGGCTACCGGGGGTGTTTAATGTTCAGGCAGTCATACTCGGCAGGGATCCCGGCCAGCTGCACGAGGGGAGACTGAACGAGCAGCAGGTGTCCATGATCTTCCGGTGGTGGGGACATCTCTGTTGGATCTGTTCGCAACTGTAGAAAACAAGCAGTGTCAGGAGTTCGCCAGCAGGGGGGCTCAGCCGGAGTGTCTGGGGGGTGCATTTTCGTTCCCGTGGACGGGCTGGTTCGCGTATGCATTTCCCCCGTTTCCACTCATTCGGTGGACCCTCCAGTGGATCCGGAGATACCAATGCCGTGTGATTCTGGTTCTTCAATCTCCTTCATATGTCCATGGAAAAACCGATTCGGAAGGGGGCGGCTCCGGATCTCCTGTCTCAGGATCAGGGCAAGGTGTGGAAAAGGTTTTACGAATGGTGTAAGGCCCACCCTGGAGTTGACCATTTGACCGTTTCTCCAGCACAGGTTCTCCCGTACCTATTGCATTTGGCGGAAGGGGGCCTGGCATTGTCATCCATTAAGGTACATTTGGCGGCGATATCCAGGTTCACTAGGAGGCGACATGCTGTTCCTCTGTTCAGTGATCGGTTAGTGAAACATTTTTTGAAAGGTTTGTTTCGTGCTTTTCCTCCTAAGAAGTTTGCGCCAGTGTGGAGCCTTAATGTGGTACTTTCGGTTTTGATGAAACCGCCTTTTGAGCCTATGTCGACGACTCCTTTAAAGTTTCTGTCATAGAAGGTGGCTTTTCTGGTGGCAATTTCAGCCAGGCTGATATCGGAGTTGCAGGCACTGGTCATCGACTCTCCATACTTGAGATTTCTGAAGGACAGAGTTATTCTTGCCATTAGCCCACATTTTATCCCTAAAGTGCCAACGGCATTTCACAAGCTCTCTTCTATTTCTTTACTCTCATTTTTTTCTACTGCATCCACGCCTGCAGAAAGGGCCCTGCATTCCCTGGACGTTAAGAGGGCTTTAAAGTTTTATTTGAATCACACTCAGGACTTCAGGAAGTCAAAGCAGCTGTTTGTGGTTTATGGTCTGTCCAACAAGGGACAGGCTTCTCCAAACAAGGACTCTCACGTTGGGTTTCCTGTACGATCTCGTTGTGCCATGCGAAAGCTGGGAAGCCTTTTGAGGAGGGTTCCTAAGGCTCACTCAACACGATCCAGAGCTTCGGCGGCGGCGTTATGGTCTGGGATTCCGCTGGTGGACATTTGCCAGGCGGCCTCCTGGGCAGTGCCGCATACCTTCACCCGGCATGACTGTCTGGGGCAGCAGCATGTGGATGATGTGCAGGTGGGGCGTGCGGTTCTGCAGCGCCTGTTCCAATAAGGTAAGCCCCGCTGCTTCGGGGTGTTTGTTTTGAACTTTGTCACTTGATGGGTTGTTGTCTCATGTATGTGATTAAGGGTTCGTTATTGGTTTGCCTGTTACACTCCGCCACACATTTCTTGTACTGCTATGTAATCTATTCACAGCATGTGAATCCATGAAAGATCCAATTCTGGAGAAGGGAGTAGTTTCTTACCTGTAACTCCATTTCTCCAGCGTTGGTATCTTTCATGGATTTACATGCGCCCGCCAGCCGCCCCTGCAGGCAAACCTGGTTCGGGTTTCCTCTACTTTGGAGGTTAAAATCTGAAGGGAAGCTACGGGGGTGGGGCTATTTATACCATATGTCCTATTGGTGGGGCCTAAAGCACCCAAAAAGGATGTTGATAGGACACTGAAGTGTCAGTTTTCCATAGGAAAACGCTAAGTTAAAGTGACCGAAGTTTCCCAGCCTAACGACGGGGAATATTCACAGCATGTGTATCCATGAAAGATACCAACGCTGGAGAAATGGAGTTACAGGTAACAAACTACTCCCAACTTCTCCTTTCGACGGGATTAATCTTGACCATTGCTCATTTCATAGTTTGTTCGCTCTGTCGCTTTATAACAAGACATCAAACATTTCACTGAGACTTTCAAGTGGGCTATTTCCTTTCGCTGGACCACTCTGCTACTCTGTATCGCTGGCTTCACAGTTATCAGTAACCTTTAGAGTTCACTACTAGTTTGCTTTCTTTCATGTCTCATCAGCACGTGCGCAACCTTCAATCGTGAGATACACTGTTGCGGCTTCAATCTTTGCTTGAAACAAACCAGCCTTTCATGTCTTTCGCTACCTCATAGGTTGTGTGCATCCCTTTCTTGTCTTGGCGGCTTTGATTCATGAGTCAAGGTTGATACCAGAGGCTTGGCCTCGCCTCACAACTCCGTCGTTCACCCGGGAGGGTCGCTGGCATCCTTGAAACACAATGCAGGCTTCTTCTTGTCTGGAATTTGGCTTTTCTCTGCGTATCCTTCCAAGGTTTCCTGGAGGCACCAACCTCCTACAGGAATCTTCAGGATTTCCCTACCCTTCGCTCTGGTCCCTAGATCAGTCGTTCTGCTCCAATTGTTATTGTTATTGTTATTTTGCACTTATATAGCGCCTTATATACCATTGGTATGGTCTGAAGGCGCTGGTAGGTTGAACGCCCTTGGGAACCGAAGTTCATATCAGTAGAGAGAGTCGAGAGAGTTAAAAAGGTGCGTGTGAGCACCGGGTATGTGTACAGCTCGTGCAGAATCGGTGTAATAGCTGTTTTCTAGTGGTAGGTGTGGTGGTTGAGAGGTCAGGGGTATGTGTTCGTTCTGGCAGGATTTATCCAGATCGGATGTGGCTGCGTTAGGCCTGAGGAGAACGCCTCGCTGGGGGGTGCGTAACCAGCAGTGATTACTTAGAGTGATGTGGGGTGAGCGGCAAATGTTGATATGAGAACAGTTATACCGAATGGTGTCATAGTATCTCTGTGTTCTATTTGAGTGGTGATGTAAGGAGAGAGTAAGCGTGTTGGTGAGATATGATGGGTTACATGGGGTACACTTCTATATTCAACTTTCCACGGGAGGCTCTTGGGCGTACTTCTTGATTCACAGAGAGGCTACAGGGCACACTTCTAAATTCAGCGGGTTGTTGGGCACATTTCTAGAATCACAGAGAGGCTATTGGGCACACATCTAAATTCAACTTTCTAAGTGTAGTTCTAAATTAAACTTTCCACAGACAGGCTATTGGGCACACTTTTAAATGCAATTCTATATTCAACTTATCACAGAGTGGGTACACTTCTAAATTCAACTTTTCACAGAGAGGCTGTTGGGTACACTTCTAAATTCACTTTCACAGAGAGGATATTCGGTATGCTTCTAAATTCACTTTCACAGAGAGGCTGTTGGGTACACTTCTAAATGCTGCTTCTAAATGCACTTTCAATGCAACTTTCTAAATGTACTTCTAAATGCAACTTTCCACATAGAGGCTAATGGGCACACTTCTAAATGCAACTTCTAAATGCAATTCTAAATTAACTTTCACAGAGAGGCTGTTGGGTACACTTCTAATTCCCTTTTTACAGAGAGGCGATTGGGTATACTTCTAAATTTACTATTGACAGTTCTATCCAAGTGTGGGCATGCTAACTTTCAAAATTCCATCTAAGGGTGGAAATGCTAATATTCACAATTCCATCTAAGGGTGGACATGCTAATATTCACAATTCCATCTAAGAGTGGACATGCTAACTTTCAAAGTTTTAACTAAGTGTGGGCAAGATAGTATTCGGAATTCCATCTAAGAGTGGACATGCTAACTTTCATAATTCCATCTAAGCGTGGACATGCTAACTTTCACAATTCCATCTAAGAGTGGACATGCTAACTTTCACAATTCCATCTAAGAGTGGACATGCTAACTTTCACAATTCCATCTAAGAGTGGACATGCTAACTTTCACAATTCCATCTAAGAGTGGACATGCTAACTTTCACAATTCCATCTAAGAGTGGACATGCTAACTTTCACAGTTCTAACCAAGTGTGGGCATGCGAATATTCACAGTTCCAACCAAGTGTGGGCATGCAAATATTCACAATTCCATCTAAGAGTGGACATGCTAACTTTCACAGTTCCAACCAGGTGTGGGCATGCAAACATTCACAATTCCATCAAAGAGTGGACGTGCTAACTTTCACAGTTCTAACCAAGTGTGGGCATGCGAATATTCACAGTTCTAACCAAGTGTGGGCATGCGAATATTCACAATTCCATCAAAGAGTGGACATGATAACTTTCAGAATTCCATCTAAGTGTGGACTTGCAAACATTATGGCAGTCTATGTTATTTGGATGTAAGATAGAGTGGCATGGGCTTTCAGGAGTGGAGTGATTGCTCTACTCCCCACCCACACCACACTCACGGTTTTTTGGTGGTGTCTGTTAGTTGCTGGCTTCATTGGCTTCCCCTGCGGACACCTGCAGACACATCTTGGAGCCGCCTCTGTTGGAGCCGCCCTTGGCCTTGGGGCCCTTAGCCGCTGGGGGCTGCCGGGCAGAGGGCTGCCCTGGGAGGACCTGTGATGAAGGGCTCACGGCCCAATCAGAGTGGGGGTGGGCGGGTTGGGGGGCGGGAGGGGAGCGGGAAACAGGAAGAGGGTGCGGGGTGGGAGAGGGACGCTCCAAGGGCCTGGGGGCCTAGTAGGCTCCATAAACGGAGGCATGCCCGGAGGGCTTCCTTACCTCGCGACGGCCGCCTGCACAGAAATGCAGGGGCCGCCGCGAGGAGGGTCGCTAGACCCTTCCAGCTCGGGCTCACGGCCCAATCAGAGCGGGGGTGGGCGGGTTGGGGGGCGGGAGGGGAGCGGGAAACAGGAAGAGGGTGCGGGGTGGGAGAGGGACGCTCCAAGGGCCTGGGGGCCTAGTAGGCTCCATAAACGGAGGCATGCCCGGAGGGCTTCCTTACCTCGCGATGGCCGCCTGCACAGAAATGCAGGGGCCGCCGCGAGGAGGGTCGCTAGACCCTTCCAGCTCGGGTTCACGGCCCAATCAGAGCGGGGGTGGGCGGGTTGGGGGGCGGGAGGGGAGCGGGAAACAGGAAGAGGGTGCGGGGTGGGAGAGGGACGCTCCAAGGGCCTGGGGGCCTAGTAGGCTCCATAAACGGAGGCATGCCCGGAGGGCTTCCTTACCTCGCGACGGCCGCCTGCACAGAAATGCAGGGGCCGCCGCGAGGAGGGTCGCTAGACCCTTCCAGCTCGGGCTCACGGCCCAATCAGAGCGGGGGTGGGCGGGTTGGGGGGCGGGAGGGGAGCGGGAAACAGGAAGAGGGTGCGGGGTGGGAGAGGGACGCTCCAAGGGCCTGGGGGCCTAGTAGGCTCCATAAACGGAGGCATGCCCGGAGGGCTTCCTTACCTCGCGACGGCCGCCTGCACAGAAATGCAGGGGCCGCCGCGAGGAGGGTCGCTAGGCTTCGATGTATTGGAGGAGTTGCTTGGCTACAGCTTTCTCAAGGATCTTAGTTAGGAAGGGAAGATGGGTGATTGGGCGGTAGTTGCTTAGGTCGACCGGGTTGGTTTCTTGAGAAGCAGGCGGATTTGTCTGGTATTGAGGGTAGACAGGACAATGCCTTGAGTTACGGAGCTGTTGATGATTTCCAGGTAAGAGACGAGTGCTTCAGTTGGAAATGTCTTCAATATGGAGGCTGGGAAGATGTCCTCTGGGACCAATGGGTTTGCCTTTTCCCCAGGAAGATCTGCTCCTTCTCGTAGCCCACCTTGCTCAGTGTGTCTCTATGTTCCGCCTTATATATGTGTGAGGGGAGTTAATGGGTATCAGATGTATGTGATTAAGAAGTGCCTGACTTTGCCTGACCTGATTAATAGGACATGTCCAATGAGATATCCAAGTGTTATCCTCTTCACTCTCAGTCCTCCTCTTCCTCAGCCCAGTGTTTGTGTAGAAAGGGGGTGGGAATTGGAATGTTAGAGAATCCTATAAAATAGTATAGAGCATGGGCATGGGAAAGTGGGGGAATATCGCGTCTCACCATCAGCTGTCACATCCCCACTCCCTGAAGATCCCCACCCAGGTGATCCTCCCGCACTGGTTGGTCCACAGGGTCTGGATCCAAAGGCAATGGCTGTGCCCTGGCCACCTGAGAGCAAGATCCCCGGGGATTAGTAAGTGAGACACCATTTGGTTTCTCTCAATATCTGGGTTTTCTGTGTTGTTGGTCGGCAGTAGGAATTCAGTTTGGAGGGGTTGAGCTTCAGGTAAACGCTGGACATCCACGGCTGAATTAATATGACACAGGCCTTGAGCCATGCCGTTCAGTGGTGGATATCTTGAGGTAGAGCCGCGTGTCATCTGCATATTGATTGATGTGAATGTTGTGTGGTGTGAGGAAGGTTCCAAGCCGTTCAATGTAAAGATTGAAGGTCATGGGAGAGAGGATGGATCTTTGCAGGATTCCACAGGAAATGGGTAGAGATATGGTGATCTGGAGGAATCCATTTGGACAAATTGGTGGCGATTGGCAAGGTACAATTTGATACAGCTTAGAATGATCATGCTGATCCCCATGCAGCAATGTAGATTGTCAGTGAGTATCTGGTGGTCTATTGTGTCAGATGCTGCTGAGAGGTCCTGGGGACCAGGCAGCAAGGATGGCTATCATCAACTGATTTAAGGGATCACCTTGATGGTAGCTGTTTCTGTGGTGCATCGGGGTCTGAAGCCAGATTTGTAGGACTGAAGGAGGTTGTTGGCTTCGATGTATTGGAGGAGTTGCTTGGCTACAGCTTTCTCAAGGATCTTAGTTAGGAAGGGAAGATGGGTGATTGGGCGGTAGTTGCTTAGGTCGACCGGGTTGGTTTCTTGAGAAGCAGGCGGATTTGTCTGGTATTGAGGGTAGACAGGACAATGCCTTGAGTTACGGAGCTGTTGATGATTTCCAGGTAAGAGACGAGTGCTTCAGTTGGAAATGTCTTCAATATGGAGGCTGGGAAGATGTCCTCTGCGTATGATGTGGCCTTGAGGGATGCAAGGATGGCATTTTGGTCTTCCATAGTGAGTGTCTTGAAAGTTATCAAGGAGGTTTTGCAAGATGAGATGTGTAGTCTGTTCAGTTGTAGCCTTGGTGTCAGTGTTGGTAGATCATGCTGATCTTATTGACGGAGAAAGAGTAGATGGCCGTGGATTTTTCGATAGTGAGCTGCGGTTGGGTCAGGCAAAGGGTTGATGCAGTGCTTGATAGCCTTGAAGAGAACTCTGCTTTCATTGTTGGCTTTAGTTCTGATGTCTTGTGAAAGTGGTGTTGGTAAAAGAAGCATATAAAGCTACAGAGGAAGATTGTATCCTGAATGCGATTTTTGATTCTGCCCGACTTGGGAGTTATTGCGAATCTAAACTTGTCTTTTGTTACAAATCATATTTAAATTGTGGACTCCAGCAAGATCTCGATTTATAAAGTTTAGATTTGGCACCCTACCTCTAGCCCTTCTAATGACTACTTGAGATGCCTCTAAACCGGATCCATATGCATCCTGTGGAAATGCCTGTGAAACACTTTCATTTTATGATGTTGTGCCCGCATTACCTTTTATATAGGAGGTTATACCTCCTGCCATCTTTGCAGGACTTCAACGATCAGATGACAATGCATTGAGGTTCTGTAAAGAAACTCATCACAGTCTTTGTGAGCAATGTGGTAAAATAAATGTAGAGAGCATAGCCCCATAGAATTAAATGTGTAGTCAGAGAAATAAGATTGTTTTTCCTCATATGTAATTTTGTTATCGTAATATATGACGCAAGTTATATTTTAGGAGAAGGTGTCCGTCGGTTGGCTCTTTTAGGCATTTATTACCTTCAATTGTATTATGTTTTTATTGGGCTTGTCAAGGTTTTTCTTTTAAATGGTTGTTTTTTTAACTTGGATATTTACTGCTTTCTTTTTTTTGGATTGCTCTGTTATCATACTGAGTACCTAGATTTTATATTGAATAAAGGTGGTTGATTGATTACTATCCCTCAAGTGGACCTGCTCACTTCTCCTGTCATTAGGACATGTGAGCGTTTCTGCTCCAGGGAATTTCCACAAAGAGCGCCACTGAGGAATGAGCAAATAGTGGGGTGGATCGTCAGTCTCCTCTACACAATTCCACCAATTCCTGTCATCACTTGAACTCACGCAGTTGTGGAGGTTCAAGACTGATGATTGATTGCACTAGATTGGACTCTTAGAATGTGGTACTCTGAGCTTTTTTACAGGGTCATCTGCCCTTTGTCGTCCAGGAAGGGTAGATCTCATCTCCCAGTCTGCTGGGGAATCCTCTACTGGACCTCCGCATGGTCAACCTTCATGCATGGCTATTGAGAGGCAGAGATACAAGGGCTAGGACCTACCGGACAATGTATTGGACCATCTCCTTTCTGCTAGGAGAACTGCTACCAAGGCTTTTTACAACTGCCACTAAAGGAGATTTTCTTCTTGGGAAGGAAAGCAGATATGGACACTTTATCTTGTTCAGCAGCCTCATTGTTGATTTGTTGATGTTCTTGGCACAACTGGGCTGACAAATTGGTACAGATAAGGGGTATTTGGCTGTAGTTTCGGTCTTTAAAATAATTTGAATCAAGGGTCCAATTTTAAATGTCCTACTGTGATGCAAATACTCATGGGATTAGTCAACATGTGCCTTGCCGTCCCTTGAAAGAAGATAGACTGCATTGCTTAAACACTAGAGGGCACAAAGCTTCTATATTTCAAGAACAATTGAGTTCCGCTTGGTTGACTAGCTTTTTGCAGCCTTCGCTAGTGTCGTAGAAAACCAAGCTTACACTTCAATTTGATGTCAAACGGATGCGATTTATTAATTGTCTTGTGCGTCGGGGAGTGCAGCATCCTGCCCATAATGAAACCCATCTAAGAAGGCATTAATTATCAAGATGGGTTGCTTGTTGCAATTCAGAGTGTTATGCTGGAAGGAGTTTGCAGAATGATTCCGATCGCACCCTGAGAGGCCCCTAACTCTGGGATGAGTATGATTGGCCCATTAGTGAATCTCACTTTTCTGGTTACTTAACATCTCACTGAGACAAGTATGAGTATCACACTTGTTATACTCGCTACCCTCCCTGCATCTCCCGCTTTTCCTGTTACCTCAGTGGTCTTGGGACTGCGTTACTGGTTTGGTAGTCCATCTCAGACTCTTATCCCAGGGTCAGGACAGCAATTTCCATATTCTCTTCCTCTCTCTTTGACACCCTCCTCAGCGTCTCTTCATGTTTGGCGTCTCTGCCTGCTATGAGAAACCTGAGGGTATTGTCCCAGGTAGACCTCGAGAATCCCTTATTCAGGTGGCTAGGGAACGTCTGGCGCTCTCAGATCCCAACCCTGAGGGTGGAGGAGCGAGGAAGGATCACTCGGGTAGTGGAGACTGGGGTTGTGCTTGGGAAAGTACCCCATGTGAGATTCAGTATTATACGGCAGAAGAAGGTGAGGAGGACGGAGTCCCTGGGGCTTTTGTAGGCTTTACCACATCTGCCACACTTCCTCCCATAGAATATCCCATAACCACATCAACGACCCATCCATCTATAACAAATCCCCTAGGATCTGAAACCCTATTACATTCAGAAACCATCTCTCTCAAAATCCCTTTTTTTCTGGTCCCTACCCGAATACTCCAAACCATTCTTCTCCACGTCCCTATGATTACACTTTTCCGAACACCTAGTCTACTTTCACAAAACACTACAGTTCTCACAATTCTTCCTGTTCCTTTCACAAGAATAATCCCGGTCAGTCCCGTGCATTTCACGAACCCTACCTTCTAAGTTTACCAACCCCCCCCAGTATGAGGGTTATAATTCCCTACAACACCTTTTCCCCATCCTACCACGTAGGACATTCAGAAACACTGCCCCCCCCCCCTTTTTTTTCCACACAAACACTTTTTCACACCACAAAAGACAACAAACTAACTCTAGAGCTGTTTACCTTATATGTCCCAAGATAAGGGTCAGGCATAGTCAGGCAATTGACCAGAATCACAAACACCTGACGGCCCTTTTTCTTCCCCACCGTGATAAACACAAGAGTACAGTACGAGCCAGGCAGACCGCACGACGCGAGAGCTAGCCAAGCACGGCAGTTCAAGAGGAGGAGAAAGGCGGCGAGTATCGAAAGGGCGACAAGGAGAGAATTGACCTTGCCCTTTCCCACCCAGACCTGCAAAGCTTCTGCAGAAGGAAACGCAAGACCGTGAGGAATAACCTGAGTGTGTTGCAGCAGATGTCAATGGTACACGGAGTGTGCCTACACTGTTAACCAGGACAGAGGGAGGTGCCTGCTACCATGGTACCGTCCTTGACTCCAGATATTCTGAAAAGCCAAGCGGTTCATCACAGCCGGTGAGTTTAGTTTAATGAATGAAAATCACAGTGGCACATTGAGAAAAGTTCAAAGAACTGTAAATTGTTTAGGGAAGACCAGCTGCAGGGGGTCCGGCACCACATGGGTGCTGACTCGAGATCCTGTGTTTAAAAGAAACTACTGATACCAGGAGGCACTAGGGGAGCCGCAAAGTTAGGTCAAAGTGGTCATACAGGGGTCTTGCAAAATCCCCATACAGTCGAAAGTCTTTGACCGACAATTGAGAACACAAGGGAAGTGAATCCCCCACATCAGAAGAAACTAAAGGGAATTGTGAAGTGGCAAAAGTGAAACCGACAAAGGGATGTCAATAAAGAGGGGTGAAGTCTAAAGTCCCAAGAAACAGTGTGTTGACAAAAGTGAACCCAGCAGAGGGATGTACACGGACAACTGTTTAAAAAGACATTAAGATTTGTGAATGCCAAGTGAATGCCAAGGAGAAAATATCTTTGGAAAATCCATAGTGAACCCAACGGAGGAAGGTTGAGATTCGTGAGGGATTAGCGCCTGGAAGAGGGGGGACCCATGGGGTGAAGTCATCACCCAATGTACATGTGGAATAGAACTGTGAAAGCAAAAGAGGAAAGCCTGCGAATGAGAGCCAGAGTGAACCTGATGCAGTTAGGCCAATATTTGAGAAGGGTCTGAGTCCAGCAGAGGGGGGATCCAAGGGGTGGAAAACCAACACCCCATTGACGCATAAAGGCAAGAAAAAGGAAATAAAGCCAGATTGAACCCCACGAGAGGGAGGCAAACAGTAGAGAAGGGTCTGAGCCCGGCAGAGGGGGATCCAGACGTGAAAACCATCACCCAGTGACACCTAGAATAAAAACCAGAGTGAATCCAGGGGAGGGAGGCTGATATTCGGGAGGGGTGTACGCCTGGAAGAGGGAGACGCACGGGTAAAGAATCAACTCAAGTACATTCCGAAAGAACATTTTGTTTATTTGAATCTAACAGATCCTCGGTAGCAGGAGAAACCACCTCCAAAGATCCTGATATTGATAAGAACTGTTTGAGGGGGTCTGTGCCCGGAGAAGGGGGGCCCTGGGTTGAAGCCATCACCCAACGAACACATGGAACAGAACTTCTTTTGTTTATTTTTTAAAACTATCGGGTCCTTGTGGGCAAGAGACTTTTTGTATACAAGAGACTTAACCACCAAAGTATTTAACCAAACTGTTGTCTCGTTCTGGGAAAGCTCGAGAGTGTGCTGTGCTCAGGACTCCCGTCTTGTCCCGTGCTCAAAACGTGGGGAAGGGAGAACCCCGGCTAACACATCATGACTTACCTTTTGTAAACACTACTTTCTTTCTTGGGAACCCTATCCCACTCTTTTTGTATTTAGTGTAAGGATTGGCAATAGGTTTTTCTTTATATAGACCGCTTTTATTTCATACAATGCCACTAGGACAGCCTTTTTATTATTTGATGGTCGTATCTTGCTCCCATGTTAGATTTACATTAGCCGTTTTTTCAACCGACCTATACAGTTTAATAAACACCCTTGAATTGTGATCACTTGTGTCCGTCTATTCTTGATACCATGTCATACACTGGGAGCGTGCCACAATGCTCTCTTTTGGCTTGACTGCTCTTGACGTCTCTTCTTCATGGCCCGGACTCGCTAGCTTGGCTTCCCAGGGCCTTTCTCCTCTTTGGTGAAGCTCTGGCACAGTTAGTCGTAAGCTTTCACTGCTTGTAGGAAGCCGTGTTGCCTTCTCAGCTTTGCTCATTCCGCTACCAGCACAGCTTTGAACTTCATGGGCTTCTCTCTTCCCGGAGTCTCCTCCTTTATTGATTAAGCAGTTGTGCTGGGGATTAGCCCGCATAATGTTACACTCCTACTTCCGTGTTGGACTGGTGCTCATTATTATTACATTGGTTTTCTTTGTCACAGTATCAGACAGGTACTTTTTCTCATATGGCACATCACAGTAGCAGATGTATAGTGTTTCTTCCTGTCTTCTCCCAACAGGATTTCTTAAATTCGGTTTTTTGCATGACTTTGGCAGGGAGTTCCTCATCAGAATTGGAGTTCTTGTCCCCATGGGGAAGTCTCTCCTGGTGCGGTCCTGCTTGCCTCTACTTTTAGGGAGGGTATTGCTTAGCAGGTTCACCTCCTTAGCCTCACATGGAAAGGTTCCCCTGGGGAGAAGTGACAAAATCCTTCGATTCCTCCCATGGGTCAGAAGGAGGACACAGATTCTCACTGGTCATCTTACTGCTTGTTTTATTAAACAGGGTTGAATGCCAATGTTTTCCTATACTAAGCGTGTTCCCTACCTAATGTCAAGGAGATCCCCCCCTTCTCACCTGAGTTCAATCTTTGCTGGATTTCTTGATCGATGCCTTCTTGCGTACTGCTCGAGTCTTGAATAAGGCTGCACGAGTCTCTTCCGACTCAGCGTGCGCTCAAGTACCGGGAAATAACAGGGTGCGCAACTAACACACGAGTCCAGGAATCAAGAAAGGGAGGAAGGGACTAGAATTGGGTTAGGTTGGAAGAAGCAAGGGAATAATACAGTGAGCTACGGAGCACACGTCTGGTCGCTACTTCGCAATAGCATTGAGACGTGCTGGGCGTGGCATATTTATGGAACATACTACGTGCGCCGTGAAGGCTGGTGCGAGGCGTGTCACGTGATACGGCCATGTTGGGAGAAACAATTAATGCAAACCCCGCCGTGACAAGGACCAGGAAGTCCAGAAGGGACGCGTTCTGTGGGTCATGACAGCATGCCTCCTCCGAAAGGCTGTTCCACCAGGTTTGCCCGGGTGTATAAGGTGAAATCTTCTAAGTAGTCGAGGAGTCTTGAGATTAGAAAGTGTTTCCCAGGTTCTTTCACTAGGAGGGTATCCTTTCCATTCAACCAGGTATTGAAGCTGACCCCGTTTATACCTGGAGTCACATATTCGAGACACTTCATATTCCAATTGGTTGTCGACCAGTAGAGGAGGAGGTCGGTAGGATTTCCGGGAGGATTGGTGGTAGGGTTTTAGTAAGGATGTGTGGAATACTGGGTGAATTTTCTTCCAAGAGTCTGGTAGACTAATTCGATATGAAACTGGGTTGATAATTTCCTTGATGGGAAATGGACCATAGTACCGAGGGGCCAACTTGTTTGGCCGTAGATGCCGGGGATGTAACTTCGAGGACAACCAGACTTGATCACCAATTGCATAAGAAGGACCTGGTCTCCTTTTTAAATCTGCATACCTCTTAGTCTGAGTTCTGGCCTTCTCTAAATTTTCTTTGGCCTCTTGGTGTATGTTGACGAGGGTTTCAATCCAGGAGTCGACAGTAGGTACTGGTGTAGGATGAGGGAAAACAGAGGGTAGAACTGATAGATGCAACCCTTGGCTACAATAAAAGGGGCTGGTCTTAATTGCTGAATGGTCAGAATTGTTGTAGGCAAACTCAGCCACGGGTATCAGGAGCGACCAGTCATCCTGAACCTTGGTGGTGAAACATTGAAGATACTTTTCCAGGGTCTGATTAGCACGTTCTGTGGCCCGTTGGTCTGGGGATGATAACCAGAGGAGAGGGCGCGTTGGATTCCCAAAATGCGACGGAGATGTTTCGAAAATGTGTTCCAGGAAGATTCCAGCAATTTCGGACGAGGATGGTAACTTACACAGATGTGTAAAATGAGCCATATGAGTGAACAAATCTATGGTAACCATGATGGTCGTGTACCCTCGGGAAGGTGGTAATTCCACAATGAAGTCTGTTGCAATTACTTCCCATGGCCTTGTTGGCAGCGATGGTTGCATTAGAAGACCCGCCAGTCTCTTGTTATCATGTTTGTTTTGACTGCAGACAGCACAAGTTTTGATGTACTGCTGTACGTCGGTCTTCATTCCAGGCCACCAAAACTGTCTTTGTATAAGACGGAGGGTGTTGGTTATCCCACGATGTCTGGATGAAGGGTATCATGACAGAGGTTTATCATTCTTTGTTGTAATTTCTGTGTAGGAATGACCAGTGCATTGTCCTTGAATAAGTATCCTTCCTTAAGTCTTAGGCTCCATGGGTTCTTCCTTCAAATATTCCAGAGATCAGAGGATTGGGTTTGTACTCTAATTTCTTCCAGGAGGTTGACTGCTTGAGCTACAAAGGTCGTGTGGGGAAACATCTTAGGATAGGCCTTGTCTTCAGTAGTTACATAGTCAGGACGTCGGGATAAGGCATCAGCAATCCTGTTTTGTGATCCAGGAACATGAGTGATTTGGAATTGGTATTGGGCAAAGAAGTAGACCCAACGCGCCTGACGACTGTTCCTGCACTCCATGATTGTAGAATTTGAAGATTCCAATGGTCCGTGCGGACCTGAACTGGATATCTAGCATCCAGAAGTAGATGTTGCCATTCAGTGAAGGCCTGGCGGATGGCTAACAGTTCCTTTTCCAGGACGGAATAGTGTGTCTCATTGGGAGTCTGGGTTCATGAGAGGTAAGCAATGGGGTGTTCCAGTTTATCCTCAAGTTCCTGTTTCAAGACCGCTCCTATGGCGTAGTTAGAGGCATCCGTTTCCACAAGGAATGGGCGATTTATGTCTGGTTGGGCCAGGATGGGGGCTTGCGTGAACTCTGTCTTCAATCGCTGGAATGCTTTGTCTTGCGGTGTAGACCAGATAAAGGGAGTGTCTTTCTTCAAGAGAGCAACAATCGGCTGGACGATCTCGCAAAAGGAAGAAATGAACTTCTGGTCGAAGTTGGCAAGCCCCAGGAAGGATTGAGCTTGTTTCACGGAGGTGGGAGCAGGCCATGCCAGTATGGCCTTTACCTTTGAAGGGTCCATACCAATTCCTTCTGGGCTAAGGATGAATCCCAGGTAGTGAACAGAAGTAACGTGAAACAAGCATTTTTCGGGTTTGGCTAAAAGTTTGTGTTCACAGAGTCGTTGCAGTACTGCCTTTACATGCTCTTCATGCTTTAGAAGATCCTTGGAAAAGATCAATATGTCATCCAGATAGACGATGACAAAAAGGAATAACATATCAGAAAACACCCTGTCCATAAATCGTTGAAAAACCACAGGGGCATTAGCTAGTCCAAAGGGCATGATTAGATATTCATAGTGACCAAAGGGTGTTCTAAAGGCTGTTTTCCATTCGTCTCCTTCCCAGACACGGATCAAATGATAGGCACCCCGGAGATCCAACTTCGTGAAGACTACAGCGCCTCTCACAGCTTCCAGGATATCCGAGATCAGGGGTAGTGGGTACCGATCTTTGAGGGTGCATTGATTTAAGCCACGATAGTCGAGGCAAGGTCTGAGTTCCTTAGTGTCCTTCTTGGGAACAAAGAACAATAAAGCACCCGCTGGAGATTTTGAGGTCTTATGGTGCCGTTTTCAAGGTTGGTATCCAGGTATTCTCTGAGGGCCTTTTTCTCAGGTTCGGAAAGAATGAACATTCTGCCAAAAGGAATCACTGCTGTGGGATCTGTATCTATGGCACAGTCTTCAGGTCTGTGAGGGGGTAAAGCCTGGACTATGGCAGTTGAAAATACATCAGCATATCCCTGATAGGCCTCTGGGATTTATATGATATTAGAAACCATGAGTGGTGTTTTCAGGTCTCTTGGTGGTTCTTTAAGGGGTGTGGAGGAGGTATCCAGGATTAGACAGTGGGACATACAAAACTCAGAGCCTAGGAATAGTGATCCTGCTGTCCAATTGATATACGGATTATGCTTCTGTAACCAGGGCATACCAAATACCATGGGGTAATGGGCTGACTTAATGATGTCGAATGTGATCCGCTCTTGGTGATGGTTTATGGAAAGTTGGATCTCTTTTGTCTGAAGGCTTATGGGTCCTGAAGAGCGGGGTCTTCCGTCGATTGCTTCCACCGGCTGCATGGTGCTTCGTGTCTCGTACGGAATATGATGACTAACAACCCAGTCTTGATCAATGAAAATTCCCATAGCTCCGCAGTCCACCAAGGCCAGAATGGGATAGGTCTTATTCTTGGAGGGCGACAGGAAGGCTTGTAGAATCACCAAATTGTTTTGTCCAGGAGAGTTCAAGGATGGAATTGATGTGGAGCAAACATCTCTCTCCCGAAGCTCTGCTCCATCTAGGATCGGGAGCTGGCGTTTCCCGAACGCCGAAGAGGGGCCAGAGGACACTCCTTAACCAGGTGTTTGTCTGAGGCACAATACATACACAACCCCGTATGAATCCTTCTCATTCTTTCTTGCAGGGATATAGGTCCACGGAAAGCTCCTATCTGCATGGGTTCTGGTTCAGAGATTGAGCCTGGGTTAGTGTCCGCCTTGGTGGTACTCTCAAAGGACGGCTTCGGAGGATTAACTTTGGTTTTCTTCTTTTCTGCCTTTCTTTCCTGGAGACGAAAATCTATTTGCATGGAAAGGTCCATTAGTGCCTGGAATGAGTTTGGACGAGCCACTCTGGCCAACTCATCCTTAATCTCCTCATTCAGTCCTCTCCTGAAAAGGGTAAAACTCGCCTCCGGGGACCAATCGGCTTCCTTGAATAACTGTTTGAATCGGGTAACATAGGTGAGCATATCCTGGGATTCTTGCTGAAAGTCTAACAGGCGTTCCTGGGCACTATAGACCTGTTCTGGACGGTCAAACATGGTCTTAAGGGCCTGTATGAAGCCATAATAGTCATCCAGAAGAACGTCACCGGAATTAACGAGGGGCGTAGCCCATGTTAAGGCGTTTCCTGAAAGGTGGGAAATTATGAAGCCCACTTTAGCCCTGGGAGTTGGAAAGTAGTTGGGCTTAAAAGTAAAGTAAACCAAACATGAATCCAGGAATCTTCGAAGGGTTTGTGGTGAGTCATCATATTTGTCCACTATACCGCCCAGCAATACACTTTCTTTTGTGGCAGAATCGCGGGATAGAACTAGGATAGAACTAGTTGTTTGAGAGCAGCGTTTTCCGCCTTTAGATTCTGCACCTCGATTGATAGCTCTTGCATGCCACGCATTAGGTCCTGGACGGCCACTTCCAATTCCATATCGAGTTTGGTTGGGTGGCGTCTCAAACTGTCAAGGAGTCCCCCCCCCTTCTCACCTGAGTTCGATCTTTGCTGGATTTCTTGATCGATGCCTTCTTGCGTACTGCTTGAGTCTTGAATAAGGCTGCACGAGTCTCTTCGGACTCAGCGTGCGTTCAAGTACCGGGAAGCAAGGGTCCCGGAAATAACAGGGTGCGCAACTAGCACACGAGTCCAGGAATCAAGAAAGGGAGGAAGGGACTAGAATTGGGTTAGGGTGGAAGAAGCAAGGGAATAATACCACGAGCTACGGAGCACACGTCTGGTCGCTACTTCGCAATAGCATTGAGACGCGCGGGCCTACAGGGGCGTGGCATATTTATGGAACGTACTATGTGCGCCGTGAAGGCTGGTGCAAGGCATGTCACGTGATACGGCCATTTTGGGAGAAACAATGAATGCAAACCCTGCCGTGACAAGGACCAGGAAGTCCAGAAGGGGGCGCGTTCTGTGGGTCATGACACCTAACAAAACTAAGGTGCTAGTCATTTGTCAGTGAGAGTCCAAATCATGAACAGTCCACTGTCCCAACTAACCTATTCGGACCCGGCCACTATTATAACAACACAAATCAGGAGAATGACTCCCTTCTCCTGTAGGTTGGTTCTTCACCAAATTCAGTTCAGGAAGCGATTCTCAAATAGTTGTTGGTAACTATTTTATTTTAATCTCACTATTCTGACATGGTTTTTCAGGCTCTCAGCCTTGACTGTGTTTTGATTATTGTTTTTTTCTGTTTGATAGGATGACTTAACCTGACTTTTTGGTCTTTCTTCTTGTCTTCCTTAATTCTTAATTTTTATATCATAGTCTCTGGGTTTACTTTGGGCTCTGTCTATCTTTCCTGTTTCAATCCAGTCTTCAGGTTTTCCCTGTTGTGAAAGAGGCAAGGCATCAAGAGAGACAGACTCAAAGATATTCGTTTTTAAAACCTTTATGTACTTAAGTTCCTGGGTTGGTGTAATGCCTACCTGGCCCTAACACTAAAGGGATGGTTCCCTTAACTGATGTTTCTAAGGGCCGTCGAGTCCAAAACAAAAATGTGCATGTGTCTAAACCTATGCTTGCCCTCACTCTCTGCCAAAAATGTGTTAGAAAGTCTTTCATAAGCAAAATGTGGTGGTTCACCAAAAATAGCAAACCAGGATTGGTTTCAGGTGTTCTTCTCACCACGGGTAAGTTGGTCAGCTTCAAAAGAATTGGGTAAATCAAAAAGGGACTGTTCATAGGACCTTCTCCATGGTTCAAACAATGTCAATATCTTTAATGACTTGGGGTTCCCATTCCCCAAGCTCAAGTCCTTCCACTTTAAAAATGTAACCAAAAAAAACAGGTCTTCTGTGAGCATCTCAGAGTTTCCTTCCCGAAGAATAGGCCTGTTCCAAGTTCAAATACAAGTTCAGCTCTTAGGCCTCTCAGAGTTCCCTTCACCAAGCTTAGGCCTCTTTTGTGTTTCAAATCATTTAATTTCCTTTACTTCCTTCTCTTAACCTTTTGCCGTCAGGGGCTTTCTGCACCCCCCTTCTTTTTCTGTTCTATTTTCTTGACTTTTTTTCTCGTGCCCACTGGCACCTTCTTTGTCCTTCTTGTTCCCCTAGCACTTTCTGAAGCTTTCTTGTGCACACTTGCACTCTCTTTACCTTTCCGTGCTCACTGGCAAACATTTCCAGCTTTCCTGTGCACACTTTTTCACTTTCTGTGCACACTGGCACCTTTTCAAACTTTCCTGTGCACACTTGCAATATGCCGGGTCGCTTGCACCCTCTCTCTCGTTTCGGGTCGCTCGCACCCTCTTTATTACAGTTCTTACCCTTTGCGCCGCTTGCGTACTTGTTTTTTCTTGCTTTTTCTTACTGTCTTTTGATCTTTTCACTCTTCTTTCATTCTATATTGCTTTACTAGTTTCTTTCATTTCTTTCCTCTTTTCCGCTTGGGGCCGCTTTAGTCATTCCATTTGCCCGCTTCGCTTCAGTCAGCCACATGCTCCCGAGTCTGTCTGTTACTTTCAGGAGACTCACCCGGGCAGCAGCGCATTAACATACGGTCCCTTCTGGTTGTGCGGTCCTGAGGTCAGGGTCTCACCACCTGCCTGTCGGACACCTTTGGGGCTGGCACAGGTCCCAAGGGAACGAGCAATGTTCCGACAACCAATAGCAGCCTGCAGGGTGCTTTGCTCCGGCTTCCTCCACACTGCAGCCTCTCACCCACACCGTGCCAGCGTCTCAGCATGCTGTTCTCTGGGTCGTAGATCCTGTTACTCTCTACTTCTTGGCTTCTCTGGTCCAGACAACGTCCCCAGCTCGCCCTGGCACATGTGTAGAACCACAACTTTTATAGTTTTAAAAACAGTCAAGTGGAGTCTGGTGCGAGTGGTAATTAGTAAAAACCTGACTCTATCAATGGAGTAACTTAAGTTCTTTTAACAAATGTGTTTCTCTTACACTCCCCATGTTATTCCTATGGGAAATCCTCACTACTCCCGGTTGCCTCTTCCTCCTCCCAGTATTTGTTGGAAATGGGGAGATGGAATGTTTTTGGAAATACCCCATGGAAGCTGAGGGAAAGGGTGTTGAGGTAGAATGGGAAAAGGGGCAATACCATGTCCCTCCCTCAGATGTTCTCCTGCCAATCCCCCATGATCCTCCCTCGCTTGTCCACCGCCAGGTCCAGGATCTAAAAGCGATGGCCCTTCCCTGGCCACCTGACTAGAGGATTCCGGGGGGAGTAGGCGGGAGAATACCATCGGTTTTCTCACACTGTTCACCCTATTTCTGTATTTGTAATGTCTCAAAACGTTCTCTTCTTCCTTTTATGCTTTGGTTCCCACAACATATTTTATCCTGGATTAGTACTTTATTTGTACTGAGACGAATATGAGTATTCCAATAATGAATTTCCAAGTGTTACTAGGCGCCTCAAGACAAGGGAGGGAAGACATATAGAGGACAAGACAAAAGATCCTACTAGGCCTTGTCATTCTGATCATGCAAGTGCAACAATGGAAGTGCAAGGGGAAGGGGGGGTGCAAGGGAGAGGACAGGGGACATTGCGATCAGGGCAGCATGGCTCTGAGTAAGTGCAGTCAGAGCAGCGCAGCTCTGGGTAAGTGCAAGGTGGTCGGGCAGCTGTACGGGTTACAGTTACAGCCCTTAATGCGCGATAGTCATTGCCAAGGAAGACTGGTCATGGAGGACCCTGGTACCCAGTGTGACTCTGAGGGAACCAAGCAAGCCAGTCTGCACAGCAGACAAGTAAGGGAGCAATATTTTATCTGTACTGGGACAAGTATGAACGTTCCAGTAGTGTCCTTCAATCACCCTCCCGAGTCTCCTTCTTTCTCCGTTACTTGCTCTGCTCAGGGACAGCACCACCGGGCTTCTTGGTGGCATAGGACTTCCTCTGTGCTTTGTCAGGTTTGCTTCTTGGAATATTTTAGTTATTCTTTTTTCCTATGTTTTCTGACACCTTCATCCGTTATCTCGTATTATGACTGTGTTTCACTGGGATGCTCTCTGCGTTAACGGACCCACTGATCCACTAAGGCTTGTAAAAGGCCACACCACCACTTATTTCTTCTCTGGGGTTGCGGGTGACAGTTCACTTTCTCTGCACGGTTTTGTTCTTGGTGCCACATGTCTGCAGCTTTACCTCGGATGTAGAATGCTGCGTGTTTGGTTTCTCATCCACGTTCACCGGTGCACAGAATCGTATTTCACAGGTTCTCTCTCTCCGCTCAGCTTCCCAACGCTGTGTGTCTTGTGTTTCTCTCTCTCTCTCCCTCTGTCTCTCTCTGTAATCTCTGCTTTTCTCCTTTATAATGTAGCTCTGGGATTTCACAGGTTTTTGGTCAAAATTGTTTCTCTGTTTGCTGCCCATTCTCTATACTTCCATAATTGTTTTTCTTGGTCTCAGTATAGTGCACATTGTCCTTCAAAGTGTTTGTCAAGATTTCCTGATGACAATAACACATTTTTATATGCTCGTCTAGTTTTTCCTTACAGAATGTTTTTGGAGGTTATTGATGGTGTGTTTGTTAGGGAGTTCCTCATAAGAATGGCAGTCTTTGTCCCCAAAGGGTGAGTCTTCTCCCAATGAGGTCCCGCGTGCCTCTTCCCCTAGGGAGGGTATTGCGGCGCAGGCTCACCTCCCTAGTCCCACAGGGAGCATCCCTAGCCTCTTCCCCTGGGGAGAAGTGACAGATTGCCATGATTCTTCACAGATGTTAGTGACAAAGGTGTGGGAATAAATCTAATTCTAAAAGGAGAAACATACAGGGAATGGAAGCTGTGAAAAACCTTAGGGTATCCTCGCACCTACTCCCCTTAGATCCTCTTCTCAGGTGGCCAGGCAAAGCCCATTGCTTTTAGATCCTGACCCTGGGGGTAGAGATGCAAGGGAGGATCACCTGGGTGGAGGGTCCTTGGGGATTGCGGAGAGGATACCCACAGGTGAGACATGGTATCCCCCTTTTCCAAATAAGAACCAACATCACCCTCCCCCTATGTATAGACGGTTGTACATCCTCTCACCTTATGTCCTCTTTTATTCCACGATAGAACTGGGACGAGGAAGAGGGGACTAGGAGTAATACACACTAACAGATCCTTTCACCACTCTAGACGAGGAAGAGGCCTACAGACTGGTGCGTAGGTCAGGCATGTCCAGAGTGCTTCACTAATTGTGATCAGACAATTGGTCCTGAAGATTCACACCTGCAACCTGTTAAAGAGTTGCAGGTGTGTAAAAGGTGGAGCCGGTGAGACAGCAGGGAGGCCTGCAGAGGGAGAAATCCTGCATAGTATGAGGCAGCCAATGGTGGTCCTGTCAGGAAAGAACTGTGGCACTGGGGCCAGGAAGGGCTGTGCGAAGACTACAGTATTGAGTCTCGCTGGTCGGTGCCTACATCAAGAGCTGAGGGCTGGAGAAGAAATCCCATTGTTGTAAGTCACTGGCAGTGTCTGCAGGATGCAAGCAGCGATGCCGGCAACCCACCCCGAGACAGGGAGGAACGAACTGCGAGCGTGACTCGCCGTTCACCGAGAACATGGACGCAGAGCAGGAGGTGACAGCCGCCGGGAGGAGATGCCGGAGACCAGTGACTAAGAAAAGGGGATCACTCGAACCGGGGCGTTCCTGGGTCTGTTAGTTTGTGTCTTGTGGAAGGAAAATCTTGAGACCAATTTTGAACTGTTGTTTTCTTGGGGAAAGGAACTCTACGACTTTGTGGAACTGTCTTGAACTTTGGGAAGCGGAACTGGAAAATAAGTCCAGAGCTGGAAGAAGCTCAGAACTTTATTTGGAACACTATATCTTTTGATGCTGACATCCCTACATATTGTTTAGCTATAGTAATGACGGCAAGTATAGGTTTTGGACACAAACTTTTAAGTTGAACTTACTGACTCAGACTATCCTTAGTTTCTTTAGGTAGGGAAATCCAACCTTAGCATAGGGCAAGTTAGGCCGCCAACCATCCTGACATTTAAATTAATAAAGCATTTTTGTTTTAACTCTGAATCTGTTGTCTGTGTCTTGCTTCATGATGGCTTCACAAAACTATGGAATTACAAATAGCAGGGAAGAACACATGTTCCCAATTGATGAGTGCTGATCTAGGATAATATAGGGAGATAATCAGGCCTTGTCCACAAGGGAGTCTGAACCGGCTTGACCTTAGGCAGACGTGCTTTCCTGGAAAAAGGAGGAAGGGGCCAAGAGAGTCCTGCTGGCTGGGAGTTTACTGGGAACACTCGGAGGTCTCTTTTGGCTCTGGGCCTTAAAGAATATTTGCAAAGTGAGTATCAAAACCCCCCAAATGTAATTAGATAAGTCCCCTAGAATAAAAGCCCTGATAGGTCTCGGTAGCGTGAAGGAACCGTGAAGGTGGTTTTCAAGAAGGGGGCAGGGAGGCACCCATTCAAAATAGACACTAATAGGGGAAACATAGCATGTTTTGACAACATTGCGCAGGGGCTGATAAATGAACAGAATGAGAATAGAATATTGTAGTTTGCTAGTGCAAGCTATGTCTTGCTTTCAATGTACAAATGCTGAGGAAGCTTACATTTAATTCATGACAAAAATGCTTTTTTCTGTGCTGTGTAAAACGGGGAACAATATTGAGTGCGAACAGTGCAGCATTTCGTAAGTGATGGGCAAAATAAACAGAATCCTACAGTATTCACAGGTATAGTTTAACACTTCGGGCTGTGAATCAGACAGCCACGCTTCATACCCTAAATGGATAATCGCTTGATCATGTGTAACATGTGAAAGCCACAGCTATTCAAAAGGTGAATGTGGGTGGGGGGAGTTTAACCTTCCAAACTCTATTTCCATGGAAAATTATACCACTATACATACTTCCTCCTCTCTTGTCATTGCACAGTACAGGAAGGGTTTTGCACCTGAGGAACCATATTGCAAAGTAGAATCGGAGGGATACTCATCTTTGTATTATAAGAACATTAAACAATGTTCTTATATTGGGGGGTTAAGCAATATCCGGTGCGTTCTACATCCATAACATTGCTTTCTTCACCAACTCTGCAGAATTAGATGAAACTCATTATAGCCAGCATTCAAAATGCCTGCACTTGCTAGAGAAACACATTCACACAGGAGGGTAAACTGATGTAAATAGGTCTCGAGAAATGTCATTTTATTGTGCAAGTTTTCTCTGATATCAATACTTGATAATGGAGAAAAGAAAATGTTGATTGCTGATTGATGTGATGTATAAATATTTGAACACACTGGCCTATAAGAGCGAATGGGCCTCATTACGGGTCCGGCAGTAAACCTGCCGGTGCTACCGGCGGGTTACTACTGGACTCGTAAAACATTACTGGCACCTGATTTCCCGCTGCCACTGGGCTATTCCAAGTCCAGCGGCCAGGAAGTCAGATGCCGGCAATTTTGTTAGTCCCCATTCCCATAGAGTCCATAGGACTCTATGGCAATGGGGACACTGGAGCACCGGCACCGTTTATAAAGGTGCTGATTCTCCTGTGAAAACTCTGCAGGTGGGTGCCCTCCGAGCGGAAGGGCACCCAGCAGGCAGAGTTGTAGTGTGCTGGTCTGGAAACAACGGTGCTGGTAAGCTTACAGGCACCGTTGTTTCCAGACCGGCACACTTATGAGGCCCAATGCCATAATTTTTGTATTTTGTATGGTGTGATTATATTTTGTAAGGTTGAAGATAAATTAAGAAATAAGCAACATGTGATTGTTACAGGCAAGTCAGATTTAATTGTGTATATAAGTTCTCAACCTTCATGTATCTGATTATGGCGACTTCCCCCGCCATTTATTGAATACATTCGAGTTTCAATGATTTACACAGCCTGGCGTGCTGACCAATAAAATAATTAAAAGTAACCTGCCTCTGTGGGTGCGTGTATTGAATCAACTATTTGAGGGGATATATAAAACTGGATTATACTCGATTTATGGAAGTTGTTGCTTATTATCCTGATACTTAAAAAATGCTGCTGAACTGGGCCAGCATATTACAGACTAATGGCTATGCAAAATGTGATTAGTAAAATCTTCAGTAATCTTAGAGAAATTGATAAATGAGTGGAGGAATCTGATATCTTACCTCCTCACCAAACGGGATTTAGGGCAGGGCATGGAATTATCCATAACCTTTGGCTAATAAAACATCAGTTTAAAAAAAACAAGAAGCACTAAAGTAGAAAGATTATTCTGGTCTTCAGTTGATTACAAGGCAGCATTTGAAGGTAGACCGAGTTAATTTATCGAAAAACGAGTCCTGGGGAATGCTAAGACATTTATTATTCTTTATTAGGCAGCTCTATGATGGAGTATCAGTAAGTATTCGTTTAAATGAATCAGGCGAACTATCAGACCATATTCAAACTAATAATGGCCTGACACAGGGATGCATATTGGCACCAATGTTTTTCAATTCATATATACCTTATTTGGATGATATGTTTGAAGGTTAATAATTTCCCACTGAGGCTAGGTTCAATACACTTGAACGGGCTTGGATACGCAGATGATATAGTTATAATGGATGGAACACCTTTAGGCCTGCAGAGAACAATTGACGGCCTATCAGAGTACTCTAGACAGAATATTTATAAATAAACGTGGCAAAAAACAAAGATCATGTGCATTGTAAGTTCCCCCTTAACAATGCATTTTGGTGAAAGATTGATGGTGGGGGGGGGGGGAAATGAATGTGTTAACTACTTCATTTGCTGGGTTGCTTGATTCAGGGAAATGTGCAGGCTTAGTAAGGACCTACATACCAAGAAAAGTTATGAATAGGTTTATGCCTATTAAGCAAGTCATACAAAATACTGGGGCATCTTCCATTGAAGGGCTGATTAAGCTATATTGAACATGTATAGTCTGGTTTGGAAGTATTCAATGAAAATGAATTATGCTGGTTAAACCTCTTGGCGTGAAATGTATGGCAAGCGCAGTTAGTTTAAACAGATGGGTCCTAATCCAAGCCATTAGGTTGGAGTTGGGGCTAACTGCTCTGATCATAAGGTATTGAATTAAATGCGGCCTATGGGTAGTTAAGATGATAACAACTGATGAGAACAACATCCTCTTCATATAGGCTCACAAATCAGGAATGGCCCAGATGGCCAACCTGAGGTATTACAGTATTATATGGACAAGTGTAATACAATTCACGATCAGATAGATTGGAATCTATGCATCTAGGACAATTACAGATACATTAGAGCAGGATTGTATAAAAAGGCAGTAGAATGGGATTGGTCCTCAAATTACAATCAACTATCTTCAAAAAACATTTATGAGCAGAGTGAAAGATCGTTGTTAAAACGTACAACTCCAGCTGGCTATGTAACAGTTACACCATGTAAAAACTTGCAGCGTTCTATTACGCAGCTAAGACTGAATTGTTTACAATCATTAATCATAACAGGTGCATGGATGGGTATTAAATCTTGAATCATTGCAGGTTCTGTACAAAGGATTTGGAAACCACAAGGCATTTACTAATTCGGTGCAATTTTCTTTCATTGCTAAATGAATTACATTACTGCAAGTGGGTACATAACATACAATTCATTCTCATGGATGAATTTTGGTCATCTGTGGTTTTGGTCAGATCTATCTTTTTTTCTAAACTAGTGTTTATGGAAAATAATTTCACCTAAGCTCTCAAAAATGTCATATTGTAAAAAAAATTAGACAAGGATTTTAGAAGTTATTTATTATATGTAGTGTTATGTGATTTATATAGTTGTTGTATTTTATGTTCTCACAGTCATTGTTTAATGTTGAATAGTGTTAAAGGTTCTGTGCGAACCAATTGACACTAAATAAATTAGTGATACACACAGCTTGTTTCTAGTTCCAGAATTGTGGGTTGAATTTGTAGACCAGGGAATAGTAAATAGGGGATTGCCATTTATTGAAAAGATCAGCATATCAACAAATATCTCAACAGCTGGTAGTGTTTTTCTTTTCTAGTTGGTGTGTCAAGGCAAGTCGACATGGAGCAACACTGTGCCCCTGTTTTCCTTTTCACTCCTGAAATAAAAAATGAACTAACCACGGACAGACTTCTCTCTGTCCCTTGTAGTTGACTGGTTGCTACTCATTGGTCATGCTTGAACCACCATGGAAATAGCAGGCTGGCTTCATATTTTATTTTTCCAACCAGATCTTAATTCGTGCAATTTCTTTTAAATGCGATAAACATTTCCACATGGATCATCCATAATCACATCAATTACACAATCATGACATATTTCCCCTCTCCCATCAATAGTGCCATAACAAAACATTATATCATCTTTGAACATTCAAACTTATTTAATTCCCTCCATGTCTGCATGGTCTAACACCTCCTCTTTCAGCTTCTTTAGATCTTTTCTGGTCCTCTTCTTATGGTAACATACCTAATAATTTGTATCGTACTGGGATGTAGTCAGTTAACATCTTGGAGAGCATATTCAAAAAAGGGCTTCCAAATCATGCCAAACCTTTTCATGTCATCGTGGATAACTGTCGTTAGCTTCTCCATAATAATAGTGTACTATACCATGTGCTACTACTTTATTGTTGAAGAGGCCTCTTGCTTCCGCCACTGCCGCGCGATACATCATTTGGCACATAGCACCAGATTAGGGCAGAATAGATCCCTTATCCCCAAGTGCAGCTTCCTCTGGTGCAGGAATTATTAGCATTGCTAGTTCCATATCTAGTTTAACATTAAGTCCTACAATCTTGCCCATCTTTATTTTGACTTCTTGCCAGAAATGTTGAATCTTGGGACATCCCCATGAAATGTCCCTCGATGTCCACACTGGCGAGATCCCTCTATTCACTTTACTTAATTTCCTCAGTGTAATAATACCATCTGTGGAATATTTTACATTTCATTTCTTGATTCTGCGCGCATATGTAAGGTATGAAAACCCTGGCAGGTTGCTTGGTCCCATTTTGCATCGGGAAGCTTCCTGTTTATCTCCATCTCCTTCTTACTTTCATCTGGTGATTCCTCCCCCCAGTGCCCCCACACAGGCTTTGTACATGGCTGAGATAAGACCCCTGTTGGACTCACTATCAGTCACTATCCTCTCCCACTCTGTTAGTAGTCTGGTTGCACCCTCCGTCATGGAGTCTGTCGTCATCCATTGCTTGATCTGCTGATATGCACATTTTTTCTTTTATTTTATTTAATGTGATAGTTTTATACAAATAAATCTTTACACATTCAATCGAACAAATCATGATTACAGAACTCAAATATTACACAATACAAATATAACCGATTCATACAATAAATAAATAGAAAAGCATACTCTCAATTCATACATACAACGTATTGCAATGATTAACAAATTCTGTGGTATGGCAAAAGAAGAATCAACATAGCCCTACAAATCAGATCGTTTACGATCAGAGTCGGGGTCAATTCCAATGTGTGTTACAACTTAAATACAGATTTCTGATGTCATTGTTTGTGTTTCATTACGTTAATCCAGAGTTACCCCCGTCACCCTGGAATGGGGAGGATACACTAGCTTACCCCTTAATGGTCATTAGTTTTTCTGCATCAGACCATGTTCTAAAGAGGGCTAAGTACAACCTCGGATTAAGTGTGTTGATACACTGGTGCCAGAACTCAATTGCCCCAACGTTTGCTATAACTGGTCTTCATCTTCGGGCATTGAGTTAATATGTGTCTCGCCGTTTCTGGCTCAGTTGGATTTCCACATATTCTACAATGCTTTACTAATCCAGCGAGTGCACGTTCCAATCCAAGGGTCTCTAATGTAGGAAATGGTTGATACGCATTAGCAAGATAAATCGCATCAGAGCTGTGGAGGGACACAGATTTAAATACAATTGGGCCTTTTTAAATGTATGCAGGACATATGTCACAATTTTATAATTTTTTAAACTCGCTAAATGTACATAGTTCTGCAAATCCCACAGAGTGATGCTCCTATGAAGATGGTAAAATATGCATTCATTATCTTGTCCCCACCGTGGGGTCCAGCCAATTGTTTCACTCAGTGTTTCCATGTCCTCCTTTACACACATCAGCATGGGATTCGATGAGAGCCTTCTTCAAACGATTTAACTCTTCCTGACTCATAAAAATCCCTAATTTCTCTCAATCCCCCAGATGCCCATCTTTCAAACCATTTATGCTCTATTCACAGAGAAAAAGCTGGGTTTCTGAATACCGGTGTTCATGAATCAGTTTCCTTTGAGACCTCTTGGCCTATCCTCTATCCTCAACAAGGGTATGTTCCACATATATTCTCGCGCAATTGTTTGCTGCATCTGAACCCAGTGCTTCCCATTGCCCCCCCCCCCCTTTCCGCCAGCACTCTCAGTGGTGTGGGTTGAAGGTATTTCACTATATTTGGACATCCCACCCCTCTTTGCCCTTTGGCCCTGTGTAGGACATTTCTTCCAATTCGCGGTTTCTTCCGATTCCATATAAACCTCCTAATCTCATCCTGTATTCCTCATCGTTTTCCCTGACACCGGAATCAGCAGAGCTTGGAATATATATAGTAGGCAAGGGAGTATGATGATTATTTCCCAATCATGATACAAATAGGTCCTTTCATCTGGCCAGATCTTTCTTGATTTGATCTAGCAGGGGCACATACTTTTCCCTAAATAGCTCTTGTAAGTGCAGAGTTATATTTACTCCCATATATCTGATGGGTGCTTTTGTCCACCAAAATGGGACTTAAGGCTTGAGTTAGTCAAGATCCTCTTGTCCCAATGTCAGGTTCAGTATCTCGGATTTGGAGACATTCACCTTAAAACCTGATACCTGGGAGAATTCTCCTATCTACTTTATTATTCCCTGCTCCAACCCTTCTGGAGCGGTGTCCATCATTATTACATCATCAGTGAATAAACCAATTTTATGCTGCAACCCAGCCCTTTTAACCCCTTGTATTGACTGATTCCATCTTATCCTCTCTGTCAAAGGTTCCATGATTGGCAAAAAGAAGAGGGGACAGGTGACATCCCTGCGTGGTCCCTCTGCTTATGGAGAAGGGGTTAGTCGGCCATCTAATCATCCTTACCCTCGCTATTGGGGTTATGTAGTTGGCCTATATGATCCTTAGAAAATGCTGCCCCACACACAGTATACAGAATACCTTAAACATGAAGGACCAATTTACACAATCAAACGCCTTCTCAGTGCCAGGTGTTGGGAGAACCGTATGTACTCTAGCACCAGCCTTGGTGGATTTGTCAATAATATGCAGCACCCTTCTTATTTTGTCAATTCCTCCCCTGAATAAATCCCGACTGGTCTTGTTGTATCAGAGATGGCAACGCCCCCTCCAGTCTTGCTCCGAAACTCTCGGATAAAGCTTTGCATCTATGTTAATTAACGCAATCGGTCTGTATGAAGAGCTTAGTTGTGGGTTCTTATCTGGTTTTGGGATCAGGTTTACATACGCTAGTTCCATTGACAGCGATATTTCCCATTTTTCCTAAACTCATAGCGATCCGCCAGATAAATGCTCAGCCGATAGCTGAATGTTTTATAAAATGTCACTGTGAAGCCATCTGCTCTCTGGCTTTTAAGAAGCTCCAATCTACCTATCGCCCACTGCACCTCCTCTGTCGTTGTCTGAGCTACTAAGTACTCCCCCTGCTCTCCTGACAATCTTGGGCCCTCCCATCCTGCCAGGTAGTCGTCCTGTCTCTTTGTTTCACATGGTTCCTCCCTATATAAAGCTGCAAAAAATTATTTTCATCACCCTTCGTTTACTGCTCTCTGTCACTACCACCTGCTTTCCTACATCCTCTAAACCCCTATACAAGATTTCTGCCCCTTGGCTATTATTTGCCTTGCCAGTACCGTACCCACTTTATTCCTGTGTTCATAAAAGGTCTGTTTACACCTTAAGAGTTTGCTCTCTGTGGATCTCTTAATCAACTGCCTTAGCTGCCCCCTTATTTTATTGGTCCAGACTCCTTATGTGCTGTTCCCAACTCTTCTATTTCTATCTCTTATTTCTGCTTCTCCCTTCCCTGGCTTTTCTAAGCTCCTTTGCAGCGTGAATCAGAATATTCTTGAGGCGAACGTTAAATCCATCCCACCGTTCCCCCAATGTCTTCCTTGGGGCCATCTTTGCACTCCTGTATTTGCTTAACTCTCCTTCTACTAGATCCCCTTTTCTTGGAGAAGGTAGTCTTCTAATCTCTATCCCTTCTGCTTTCGCTGGAGTTGGCCCTCCTTCCATTCCAGGGACACTGGTGCATGATCCGAGATGGTCTTAGACCCCATCTGGGCCACCTCTGCTGCTGCAACTACCCCTCATGTCGCTAATATAAAATTATAAAATCAACCCTTGCGTACGTCTTTTGCACGTGTGAATAGAATGTGTAGTCCTCCTGGGGATGCCGTTTCCTCCATGAATCAAGTAGGCCTACCTCATCACTTTGCTCTCTCAGATGTTTGGACATTGTCCCTGTTGTATGCCTCTGTATCCTTCCAGATTGATCTCACTCGGGCTCCATTGCCAAGTTAAAGTCCCCCACTACCACCCATTCTTCTTCCCCAAATTTCTGTAGCTCCCACAGAAATGTCCCTAAAAATTGTTCCTGTCCCTGATTGGGTGCATACAGGGATACCAATGTATATTTTTAGCCATCAATCCTCCTGTCACCATCGCATACCTTCCACCCGTATCCCTTTTAGCTATACCGTCTTCCAACTTTAGGGACTTATATAAGAAGATAGCCTCCTGCACCTGCTTATTTCTCGCGTGTGCTTGGTATTGATTTAGGTATGCCCTATCCCCCCATTCTAACTGCATCCTCTCTTAAGATGTGTTTCCTGCAAGCAGACTACCTGTGCCCCTCTCCTGCGTATCGCTCTCATCTCACTCACCCTCGTATTTGGACTAGTCACCCCCTTGCATTCCACGATTCTAACCTTATCTTTGAGAGATAACCCGTTGTGCGCCCTGGCTCCCCTCTTCATCCCTTGTTAGTATGCGTTTCCTTACTAGAATTGCTGTGTTAAGGATTTCAATCAGGCGACACCTTGGTCTCGGCCTAGTATGCAGCGCACGACTGAAATGCTCATCTCTTTATATAGATTCAATATTGAGATGGTACACCACTCATATCACACACCCTTTCCAAATAACCCGGATCACAATGGACCATGAACCTGGCTGAATATGGGGAAGCAATCACCAATGGGGTGATAATTACAATGGAAATGTGAGCAGTGCACTGGGTTTAACCTTCTAGTGGAACATATACACAGCACAGCGGAATAGGAGCACGTTTTGGTTTCAGGAGAGATAACACCCAAGTTAGTATTTCCCCTGAAATGTTCCCTCATCACACAAATAATCAATTCTGAGTGGATAAACATAAGCAGTAGGTAACCACGAATAAGAAACAGGAAACGGAATCCAAATCTGAACTTCCCTCCCGAAATAAGAGAGAAAAATGTGAAACCCCTTGCAATATTATGAAATGACACTAGCAAGTGGACAAATAAATAATGAATGTGTGTTAAAAACCTTGAAGCAAATATAATTCCTCATTAAGCAACAATGCAAAGACACTAATAATCACAAAGAATTGATTACCAAGAGCATACAGTTCGAAAATGATTGGAAGTTTTAAAACAGATTGCAACAAAATGACACGTTGGAAACTTTGCAATTTTTTTTAATTCCCGCCTGAAATTACCCAAACGGTTTGGTTTTTAATAGAAACAGGTGAAATACACTGCTTTGGAGTGCGGTTTTTTGGTTGGGGTATAGAGGTATATCACAGGAACAATGGAAGTGAAATTAAGTCTCTAGCTGGTAAATTGGATGAGTTATGCAAGATCTGGAAAGGTGCTCTCAGTAAAATGAAGGTGTGAAATTGGAAAGGAAATCAGTTGTAACAAGAACAATTTGCTTTACACTAGAGTATTCAGGCTAGGCCACCAAAGATGGACACATTAAGAGCCGCGGTTGATTCGCAACTTCAACCCCGTCACCGCAGGGCCCAACCCTGGCAGAAACCAGTCCGATCACTCAAAATAGAACTAATGGTTTAGGATTACGCAAGACAAAATTACTAATGACATGGCGCTAGCACTAGAAATCAAGGGCAGGGTTGCAAGAATGAGTCTTGACTGTTTCAACAAGTTATCAGGATAAGGATAGGATGACTTAAAGAGTGCAATAAGGACAAAGACAAGATAGGCTATGGGTTTCTATGGGGTGGCGATTATACTCAAGGTCCACTTTTTAGCTTTGGGATTTTTGGACCGTCAACAGTTCTGGTCACTACACGGCAACACACCTGGCAAACAGCTGGGCAGTTCTGGTCACTGGATGGCACTTCTGGACTGGCAATTCTGGTCACTGGATAATTAAGGTCAGCTGGATGGCAGGATGCAGCGAGCATGCAGTTAGGGGTATCGGGATGCTTTCCAAAAACACCACAGCTTTCCCCTTTGGTTATTTGGGAATTTTAGTGGTATTTCAGAATTGAGGCCTTGCTGGGAATGGGATCAACACTGCTTGGGTTTTGCAGTGGGCCCTGGAGTAGGGTCAGCAATGCTTTGGCCTTGTAGTTGGGATCATGGAATCTGGATGGATGGATGGAACAGGAATGCAGCACAGGAACGTCAGGAAGAGTGTGTCTAGAGTCTTGTCAGGGATTCTTATTTATAAGGCATAGTGACATCATAGACTATATTGCTGGGCCGGCTTAGCTAAGCCTGCCTCTAAACAACTGGATTGGACAATCAATTTTGGTTGCCTCCCCTTGGATGTCACTCAGTTCAGGAGGTTGCATTTTATGATGTAAAAAGACTTCCCACAGACCCTTTTGCTCTGTCATGCAAGAATTTACACATTTGTACAGTTGTGGCACCTTAATACATGACATAATCAGGTTACATATTTTATGTAGAGCACAGCTGTCCAATCCCTCAATCTGTGAGACATTGTTTTGTCCTTTTATAATTTTTTGGTCATTTTCAGTGTGAAATATGAAGCCTAAAATTCCATAACTTTATACATTGGTGTGGATGATCAAGGGATGTATGTACAAAAATTGGAACATGGATGCTTTTCTTGTAATCCGCAATACTTTGCCATTTCTGTCCCCAAAGTGTCAGTGAATTCTACCATGTCTTCAATAAAAGCCCATAAAATCATATTTAAACTATAACATTTTCACAATTTTACTAATTCTTGCTGCAGAGATAAAAAGTCTTTAAAGTTTATTTATAAAATAGTCTTTGGAAGCAAATGGCAGTCCTTTGTCACGGGACCATTTTGTTCTCTTTTCAGCTGCTACTCCAGCCCTGTGCGGGCGGGGTTCCCAGTTTGATTGAAGGTTTTATGGACCCCTTCACAGGTTAGTGTCCCAGCCTGGACCACAGACGAATGTCTGACGAGCATGTCAACTTTCTTTGTCTTGGTCCACTAAAAGTTTTTTCAAGCTAGCAATTATCACTTTCATGTCCTGGAAGTTTATGGTGTGGCACCCTTCCTAGGGGGAAGCTTTAATTCTGCCAACCGGAATAACCTGTTTTTGACAGCTTGCAAATCCAGCCAAGGTGGTTTAAAAACTTTTTTTTTCTGACATTTGGTCCTGAATGAAAACAAACCTGTGGAATAAAATAGCCCAGGTATGTATTTTCACCAGCCACAAACCCCTTCACATTGCTAGGTAATGGCAGGCTTTCCTTCAACAGCTTACTTTTTAAACTGGCCTTTTTCTCCTTTAGGTTTGCAAAAGCCCATTTTTACAAATGTGTTAAACTGCTAGCATTTCCTTTCAAATTCGATTTTGCCATCTGACTTCCCAATATTGCCTCACAGCCTTAGTTATTTTCTTCTAGGCAGTAGTTTATTTGAAGCACAAATGCATGGAACCTGACATGGCTCAGCTAGCTGGAGTATTTTTTGAACTACTGAGCTTTGATACATTTGTTAAGAAATGAACGCGTTTCCCCATGGGAGTAAAAGTGAAGTTCCTTGTTGATTTCTCTCAGAGTTGGTTTGACCGGTCCTTTCATTCAGAAATCATGCCTGGTTTTGCTATGGCACAATGAGATACTGGGCATGGCAGGGCCTTATCAATCACAGTGATTTAAGGAAGAACAGATGGAAATGCGTCAGCAGCATTATTTTAAAGGTGAAAAGTTTCCTTTATAATGGAGATCTTGGGCTTTCAGCAAAGCAGTGCTGCCTTTTCACTCCATTTCTTTTGTACAGGTAAGAACACACTGGCACGCTCCCTTAGTGTGCCCCCTTGTTCCATCCTGCCACTGTGTGCTTGCAAGAAGGTGTAGCCCTCTTCTTGTTGCTGCAAAAATGCAGTTTTGAGGCCATAGCGCTCACAAGAGCCAGCGCAGCCATTTTGCTGTTTCTGCGCAGATGCAGCTTGATTTGGGGAAATACTGTTGAGTGGGTCAATATATCCCACAGCTGTCACCTTCCTTATAGACCTGTTCTCTCCCCTCCGTCCATTAACGTCCCTAGATCATCTATCCAGGTTCTAGGCATGTCTAGGCATGTCCCCCATTCGTAGACTGTTGTCAGCTGCCGCTCTCTACCCCATCCACTACTAATACCCCCGTTCACATTATACATCTGGCAATTTTCCCCTTCTGCCCTTACTCCTGCCTTCCACACCCTCCTTCACCATCAATCGTCCCCATCCTCTGTTTCGGGACCCAACTGCTCCTATCCCATTCCTAACTAGATTTCCCTCTTTCAGTCCCATTCTTTTTTTTGTATGCTGTAGGGACCACCAATCCTGCCTAGATGTCGTCCTCTTTTGTGTCCCTCCAGATTGTCTCTCGCCCTCCTCTGCTTCTGAACCAGAAAGTCACATGGCCAAAGGTTTCAGCCCTTCTTTCACACTGGCAATCGCCTTTTCCTCATTTCCCAACTTGATTTGCAGCTTGGTGGGAAGAGCCAATGATATCTTACGTTCATTCTTGCGAGTTCCCCTGCAACGGTTTTGAATGCTTTTGCTCTAGTAAGGGTCACTTGCGCTATATTGTTAAAGTGTTGGTCATCGCTGCATTTTTCCATTTCTGGCTGGCAACGCTTTATCTTTGAAGATATGCATTTTACTAGAATGGCTCTCTGGCGTGCCCCCGGGGTCATTCCTCCTTTTACTGACTGGATCCGTTGGCACTGTTCATCTCCCCTCAGCCCGGAAAAGAGTTCCTTGGCACATTCCTCCAAGTTCGTTCCTTCCACACAATCTTTTATGTCCTTAATCCTGATATTATCCCTCCTTGATCTATTCTATCGCATTTCTCTTCCGGATCAACTATTCTCTTTTTTGCCTTTTACACCTGTTGTGCAACCTCCGAGACCTTGTCGATGACCTCCATAAGTTGCCCCTCCATTTCTACCACTGCCCCCCATGTCATCAATGTCCCATTGTTAGGCAGACTCCAGTGCAGTTCCCTTAGGGAGCACTACACCAGATTAAGACTGCAGGTATGAGCAAGAAAAAAATCCACTTTGGTATCGGTCTGTACCACAAAGATTTAGTTGGTAGCTGCCAGTCAATATACCTGAGCCAGAGTCAGTGGTACAGGACCAAGAGCTTAGGAGCAAAAATGTTCTTGTAGCTGCAGTCAAGTCTTTGGTTAACGAATATTGAAAAGGTAGATGCAAGACAATGTTAAACGAAAGGGCAGCCAACCCAACAAGTAGATAAAGAATTTAAAACACCTTTAGGGCTACCACGCAGAAAGGGAGGCCTGGCGGAACAAAGTACCTTTGAATGAAGAAGTGGCTCCTGCGGTGGCGGTTGTCCCTGGTAGTTCCTGCAATTCGGGGGATCCAGCAGAGGAAGAGAGGCTCTCGTCGTGGAGGAAGGTTCGAGTTACTGCACTACCCAGGGATGAAAACAGCCGCGGTGCTGCCCAACGAAAAAGAAGGTACTCTCCTTTAAATCACGATCCGGGTGAATGGCTGCCTGGCTATCCGGCCTCCAAGTGCTGGGCACTGGCGATTCGACCAAGGCAGGTCAGAGGAAGCGAATGGTGAACACCAGTTCCCAACCATGGTCCCACCAGCTCAAGGGAAAAAGGCTCTTGCAAAGAAGATCTGCTCTCGTCGTGTGGAAGAAAAGTGGCGAGATGCTGCAGCAGGGCTTCACCGGTGGTGCAGGTGCTGAAGATGTCCGTGGCTTTTCTCCTCTTTGTTTCCGTAGTTCCAGTGCCGAAGTCTTGCTCTTCCAGTCCGCAGGCCCCTGCTTTTATGCAGAAAGAACCCCTTTCATACAGCCTAGCTGTCACTCACACAGTTTGAGTGGTCATCTTGGCGGGAGACCCTCCAGCCTATCAGGATAGAGTGCGACATGGGTTGCGGAGGCAACCCTGTCCAGGGGGCCAACTCCCCCTGCCACACAAAGGACCCACCCCAGACTCAGTGGCGCTGAAAGGAGGGCTTCTTGGCTGAGGCCCGTCAAAGGATGAACAAAGGATCCCCGACCTGGGTTAGGAGTTTAGAGTAAGACATGAGAAAGAATTTATATTATGGCAAATAAAACCTACCGGAGTAAAGTTAATAATAATATAGACCTGCGGTATGTTAGAGGCTGTCAGAAAAAGTGGTAGCCTCGAACAATGGGAAAAATCCCATAGGGAAATATTCACAGTCCAATATTTACAGTAGTAACCACTGCCACCAGCCAGAAATTTTAGACAGAGGGACTTTACGGTACCCCCTCGAAAATTAACCTAAGGGAAAAACTATTAACCCTTTTCAGTACCTCCATAGTAAAATGGGTTGTACTGGTTAAGTTCATAGGAATTCACTGTTAAAGTCAATGGGGACTTTACATGCCCTGGGACACAGTAGTCAGTCCCAGGGTATGGAGTCTGTTTGGGGGTCGCTACGACACCCCTGTGTCACTGCACTGAGGGTGCTGTGTAACACATGTGAATAAAGATGGTTCCTATGGGGGAGAGACAATCCCATAGGCATTAAACACAAAGATAGCCTAGAACACACATAGCAAAAATGCCTAAGAGTGGGAAAAAGAGTCTCACTCTTAGCAGGTAAAAAGAAACAAACCCTTCAAATCCAGCAAAGCTGCTGGGGGACTCTATAGGTAAAGGAAATTAGCCATAGAATGAGAATCCTCCCTAACACCCATCTGTTCACTGCAATTTCCTGAGACCAGTCCTCATTAATATTCGCTGCTTCTGCCTCGACCATCTCTGTGATGTTACTCTTGAACTTGGCCAGTGATGTATCTAGATCTTCTTTCGTGAGGGGCATTACCGGATCAACTCTACCAGCCTGTGTACTGCTCCCCAACCTTTGATCCTTGCTCTTGCTTGCTTAACTCTTTTATTCGGTCCCATCTACGATCCTCTCTTCAGTTGGGCTCCTGGTGGTCAATCGCGGCACAGCGTGGTATGCGAGTTTTCCAGCAGGTCTTTTGTGTCAACCTATCTTCCTTCCTCACACACGCCCTCTCCGGCCATTAAAATGTGTTCACTGGGCTGTCTTTCCCAGTGTTCAGCATCATTAAAATCTTAATGCCACTCCTTGCTCCTTCTGTTGCCTCTCGCCTCCACTTTCCAACCGTCTGTCAGTGCTCCCTCTCCTCATTTCCTGCTTCCTTGGCTTATTGGTCTGTAGAGGCTGTCCTGCCCTGTCTTTCTCCAGCCACTCTCCTTTTTGTTCTGTGCCTTGCCCGCCACCAACCCTCTTCTCTGCAGGCAGCTCTCCCGTGCAGAGGCTTCTTAGCTACCTGCTGTGGCTGTGTAGCTCCTCCTTCACTGACCCTTTCATCCCAGCCGGATCTGTCGCTCCTGTTAGTGCACCACTCCCCTTGCTGCCTCCGCTTACTACCGCTTCCTGCTCATTCGGGTTGCTTCTGCGATCGCACACACAGACCTGGAGCCGACTCTCGGGTAGGGTCCTCCTTGCCGCTTCTGCCCCTGCCTCTGAACAGGCCTGTCCCGATCAGCCTCCTCCTGCTGTTAACAGCATGCTACTGTCCGCTCTTATGCCTGGCTCTCCACCCAAGAGCCTTCAGAGGACGTCACAGCCAGTCATGCACCATCTCGCCCGGCTCCCAGGTCAGCCACCTTAAACACTTATGGTCTGGCTCGGCTCCCCTTCACCACCGGCCCACAGTCCTTCACGGGCACCATTACCGTTGCCCCGCTCTTCAACCAGCAGTTGCTTGCACTGTTTCAGGGGTTCACTGTTCCTCCAGCTCCACTGGTCCTGCTTAGTCGCCTCTCCCCGCCTCATTTCTATTACCAATTATAGGGATATGTTATGCTTACTTGCAGACATGGTCCTCGCTGAGCTTGTCTACCCAGCCCACCATATGTGTCATGCCCCTGTATGTTCTTTCATTTTTACAGAGCTTTCTCTTTTTTTATTGCTTTCAACTATCTTTTATCATTTTTGTAAAACTATTTGCAATCAGAGTGGCACTCATCGAAGGGTGAACAGATTTTCCCACAATCCACCACCTCATTACCCTCAGGTACCTGGACAATTGTGACTTGGTGTGTATGATGTTTTAATGTGGGGATATCTACTTCGGGGGAGTTTGCCACCCCTAATTAAGCATGCACACTTTTAATGTATTTTTTTCTGAATCTAGGACTTCAAATTTAACAATATTGATTCTCTACAGCCTCCCTCCACTTTCAGGACAAGAAATGTAGTGTTGCTCAGAATTTCTATTTATTAAGAAAATAGAAATAATGTAATCAATTTAAATGTGTGCAAATTGTACATTTATGCAATTCCAATGTTGATAGTGACTTCAATGAAGAATAATCAGTGCAATTGTATCACTTTTCTATGTCACATTTAATTATGTTTTTCATAAAAATACACACATCACCAAATGTACATTTTGTGTACCCCAGGCACAGATGCAATAATGCATGAGAGTCCAGTATACAACTTTCATTTGATAAAACAACATTTTATCAGCATATCCCTACTTGTCTTTTTGAAAATAGATACCTCCCCCATTATTTAATAGACATGTCAGAATTTCAAACAGTATTATAGAAAACTCAATTGAAACCAGCTACTTAACATTCTTTTAAACTGAATCACTTCCAAAATAAAACATTGTCTGCTAGATTCCTGTCAGTGGTGCTCCTATTGCATTACTGTGTAAAAGTGTACATTTATAATTTTCGATGGGCATTTTAAAGGCGGGAAAAAGGGTAACAGTTAATAACGCTATCCTCTTTGTGTTGAGCGGTTCAGCACTAATAACATAATTCTGCTTGTTGATGTAGCCAGAAACAACTTAATTTACATTATTTTTCTTGGTATATACACAGTGAGATATCCCTTTTCTCCCAGAATACTACTTCTGTGATTGATCATTACATAGAGAAGGAGACTGGAGCTCTCTCCCAGTGCACACACCATAGGGCCTACTCTATCAAATCTATAATTCTAGAAGCACTTCCGAGGGTGTACAGTCAATTTATATGATGTGATGTAAATTTGGAGATTTTGATGGTAGTTTTCCGGAACAGCATGTTCCTCACACATGTTCAAGTAACTAATCCGTTCATTAGATTACTCTCACTTAGGCACACCAAATAATGTGATTTTCATCTCAGCACGACATATGATGGATGAGTTACAGATTTTTACATTTTTCCTTCCGACACTTTTCTGCAAAAATAATTTTTCCATTTCAGAATAAAGGGCTCTCTTACATGGACATTAGGATATATGAATCACAGGCATGTGCGGTTTCTGCACAATATATCCACATTTGCCTAATTTATCAAAATTAAACCAATATTTAAAGAAGTAATACATTTAGCTGATAGAAATTTTCACCTTGGACGTTTCTTTAAGGAATAACGGGACATTTTCTTTAAATGTTACAAGCAATAAAGTGAATCCAAATGTAAAATTCACATGGCCATTGTTTCTTATTTGCCAAATGATTACATGGCATCACAAGTTTCTTTTCCCAGTTAAAGAACATCTGGTATCGGTTCCTAGAGAGCTCGGGTCTGGGGGCATTTATGACTCCCGAGAATATTGATCGGCATAGTGCAATGTCCTTTGAAGTACACAAATAGTAGGACCAATTATGATTCAGCCCAGCCTCCTTTGAGGCATTCCCAGACCTATTACTTGAGGCAGACTTCCAGTCTCCTAAAGTGTGAAATGTTTCCTTCTAGAATGGCCTAGTTGATCTACAGATCAGATTATTTGAGAGGGGAGAAAAATAAATGGTATTTTAAGGGGTTTAACCTAAGCTCCGAGACTGGAGGAAGTTGTAAATGGGGAGCATTTCCTTTTATTGTACAGGCCTGAATCCTGAAAACCAACTCCAGACAAAGTCATAAGGTTTTATGGTGAGCTTCAAAGCCAACGTTCACACTTTTCTCATGGGAAGGCAAGCGTTCCCTCTTCATGTTACCATGTAGCTTGGCAGGGGAGGGGGTATTCAGCTGTCCAGGCCTAAAGCAAATTCAACCCACAAAATGCAACTTTTATGGTAATGTTCTTTTCCCCTTGCTTTTACATTTCAGCAAAACATGGCAACATTATTACATTTTATTCGACTCCTATCAACATTTGGGTTTAATGTTCTAATACTGATTCTTAGTCTTGAAAGGAAATAAACACCAGAAAGCCTCTTGATTTTTCGCTTTGCTGTGAAATGCTGTGCTTTTCATCTCAGATTGGACTGTTTTTCCAATTTAATAAAAGTTGATGGCTACATTCTGGTAAGGATTTGTTTTCTTGGGTTTATTAGTTACTTTGGAGATAAATACCCATTATTATAGATGACTGCAAACATTGGCCGTTCCTTCGCAAGTGTCTTTTTTCAGGCTGCAGCTTACATGTTTTTTTTTTTTACTGACGCTTTTCTTTCTTTGCATATTTTTCTTCACTATAGATTTTCCTACAAGTGCTAATAGTGATAGACTAGGTCAGAGGACCTTAACATCGCTACAGCTCTTGATAGAGGACCTCACTTCACTCAATGCCTGGGTCTTGCAGGCCGTAATTGGGTAATATGACGAATCAGCACAGTCTTTATCACTCAAGTTGGTGACTCCACACATTGCCCAAAGACAGCGTTTGTTCCCCAAGAATCACATGCCTAGCCTTATACAGTTATATCCAACCTTCAACATTGATTTAATATCAGAATGAACACCTTTTTTAAACCTCTGTCAAAGTCCGTAAATGAATAAATGAAGATGAGTGTTTTGCTTCTGCACAGGAAGTGATCTGTTTCCATTTGAGTCCTGTACCTGGAAGTCATGAGGTTGTTGCCTGTGTGTAACTAAGTAATTTGTAAAGTGCCTTTATCCCATTGGTATGGGCTCAAAGGGCTGTAGGTGAACACCCTTGGAGGACCGTAGTCCAGGGTTTAGAAAAATTTATCAGAGGAGTGTATAATGTGTCTTTGCATTTTAGCCATTTTAGATAAGGGTAGCCATGTCCCAACTGGTGGTGGGTTTGTGTTGTAAATATTGTTGCTGATGCATATGCACGGAGTGAGAAGCACCATATTCTGTGTTGTTACATGCCTGGTACTTGTGCTATCAAAGCTGAATGGATAGAGATTGGCAACAGGTCTCCTTGGACTTGAATACCTGTGTAGTAGATGCTGTTGAGAAACGGTGTGATGCCATGGCGAGCAGCTGCTGTTTGGTGATGTGAAGGGTGCATGCCTGGGCAAGAGGGGCTTGCTGATTTTTGGAAAGGTTTCTGGCATGCTTCACATCAATAGTCAGAGTTGTGAACCACATGCTTATGCATATCGCCTCCCTGCCAGCTCTCATAGAAAATTTGGCATTCAGTGGTTCCATAACGAACTCGGTCTACTTTTAAACCTTGAGAGCTAGTTCACAGGTGGACAAATTCTATGATGTCATTCATGGTATCAAGGACGGGTGTTGGGAATGGGAGTTTCGGGTGACCCCACCATCCATGGTTGGGGCCACAGATGTCCCCTTTCGGAAGGTGGTGCAACCCATTACTCAAATCTGTGTGTGTGGCGGGTTTAAAAAAAACACTAGTTCAGCCATGTTCCTACCCCTGAAGCAGAGTGAAATGCCATTTGTAATCATACTACATCAGGGTTTAGCAGTCCATATGATTCGTATTCTGCCAAGCATAGATGATCTTCTTAAATGATACTTCCTTAATGGCTTGCAGAGCCTTCCTTCTCATTCTTTCTCCATCCTAGACGGTTGGGTGTGAGCGGGGCTAGCACATCCCCTCTTCTGACACACTGGGAAATTGACAATTGACATAATGTACAAACTGTACAAGAGGGGGCATTGTCAAAAGTGACTAAGTAAGCTGGAAGCACAAAAGTGGAAATAGAAGCACCATTGTGTGTTTGGCCAAGAGACGTTAGTGATATCGATCAGGCGCCCGGGGGGAGGCACACAGGCTGTTAGCTGGGCTTCTCATAAAAACCCACATACACTCAGTAATGTAGTCTACTAGCACTGCCCCAGTCCTGGTGCGCATGCTCGCTTTATATCTATCTCTCCTCCTCTTCCTCCCATCATGTGTGGCGGGCTCCCCCTCTCAAGTGTTGCTCAGAAGTGTACAACACCACATTCCTCCCAAACTTGCATTCATAACACAAATGGTCTGACCACACAACAGTTCGAAATGATTGCTACTTTACAGTTCTGGGATGCGTGAGCATGTTCTGGGATGGTTTAGCCATGTCCGTCATGCAGGCACCTCCTCCCGGTGGTACACCCCATTAAGTTAATACCCTTGCAGCTGTGATGATGGCTGAGTCCATTCTCTCAGCACGTAGCGAGACCTTCGCCCTTGTTCCTTGTTGTCAGGGGTTCAGCTTGTGGGGCACCAGCGCTGGGGATTTCGTGTGCCATCGGAGCATCATCTGTGCTGACCACTTCACCTTCCGAGCTCCTCCTGACAGGTTGGCGGCTTATTGCTCCTTGGGGTTTCTGCTGCTCTCTTTTCACATCATCGGTGGTACCTTGCGGAAATGGGTTATGTTCCATGTGACGGTCTCTTGTCCACGAACTGCTGTCACCATGCTATGGTCAGCCTCTACAACATTCCAGTCCAGGTGTGTGACTCGTACAATGTCATTATCTGCTTGGGTGGAGACCGGTTCTTCACTAGTATGGTGTCTCCTGTTTGTAGCGCTCTGTGCTGCGCGTGGCGGGCGTGACTCTCTTCGCATTTTGCCGCCTCTGTGCACTCTCTACCTGTTAAGTGTCCATCTCGGGCAGTACCTAATTTGGGTGGAGCGGTAGTTCTGCCTGAATTGGCACTTAGAACCTCAGCGCTGTGGGGCTTATCCGAGAGGCTGTGTGACGGGTTTGCCAATAGGATTGTATGAAACGGTATACTGCTGCTAACCATGGCTGCTGTTGGTCTTTGGCGATTCGTATTACTTTGTTCAGTGGACCCATAAACCTCTCTGCGGGTCAGCATGGGGTAATTTTGTGGTGATGTATGTTGAAGTTCTCTAGGAAATTTTGCAGCACCCGCTGGTAAAGGGGGGGCCTGTTGTCACTCTTAATTTTCTCTGGCAGGCCATGGACCGCGAACATCTTCTACATGGCTGCTATCACAGAGGATGCATCTGTGGACTTCACAGGTTCCACCTCTGGGTACCGGCTGAATTTGTCTACGGCCACTAATAAATAGCCTTCATATGCCGCTGTTCAAAAGTCCACACTGATTGACTCCCATCATTTCTGGCTCCTTGGTGCACTGGCAATTGGTTCTGGGGTCATCTGTCGTTGGGAGGATTGACACGCTATGCAGACCTCCATTAGGGCTATAACCCTCTGTTGAAACCTGGGCATCCATTTTTGGGATTTTAGGTATGCTTGGGTTTTCACTACCCCTTGATATCCTTAATGTGCCACCCTAAGCAGTCGTTCTTCTAGCACTTCGGGTAGTACGATGCAGTGTCCTTTCAGAATGATGCCTTGCGCTGAAATGTTCCGTCATTCTGAATCCCGAACAGGGCTTGTAGCTTCTCCTGCATCGTTGATGTGTGGTGTGTTATGGCTGGCAGGAAGTTCATCCAGACTCCTGACTGTATTGTTGACTTCACATGTTGTAAACATGAATCCTTCTCTGTTTCTTCCATTATTTCCGGCAAGGTCATTGCTTTGGGGCGAGTGCACGCCACTATGTGGCAAACGTATTCTTCCATCTCTTGCGCATTTTTCCGCTCTTCTAGTGTTGCTTGTCTTGGTGCTGGGACAAACAGTCTGCGTGGTTATCTGCCCCCACATTGTAAATGACTTCTTTGTCAAAGGGCTGCAGTTGTAGCTTCCACTTCTCCAGTCGGGCCCTCAGGTACAGCGCTGAACCTTTTAATATCGGGATCAAAGGCTTGTGGTCTGTGAATATTTTGGCTGGCTGGCATAGGAGGTACACCTGAAAGTGCTGGCACCCCCATAGTATTGCCAGGTCTTCCTTCTCAATGTGTGTATAATTGTGTTCAGTTTTGGTGAGTGCCCTGCTGGCGAACGTGATGGGGTATATGGGGCCTTCTTGGTCTACTTGGGTTAAAACAGACCTTTGGCCTACAAGGCTGGCGTCTACCTACAGTTTGGTGCTCCAGGTGGTATTGAAAAACGCGATCTTTGCTTTTCCTGTTAGTGACTCTTTATCTGTTGAAACAATTTTTCCTGTTCTTCACCCCACTCCCACTATGTTTCTTTCCGGGTTAGTTCTCTCAGGGGGGCTGCAGCCGTGGCGAGATCCGGTTTAATCTGGCACAGTACGTGTCCATGCCCATGCCCATGAAGCTTCTCACCTCAGATGCTGATGCAGGGCCTTTTGCTCCTTTAATGTCTGTGACCTTGGCATGGTCTTTGTGACACCCCCTCAGTGGTCAATACATATCCGTAGAAGGCAAACTTGCTTTTTTCGAACTTGCACTTCTCGACGTGCAGTGTCAAGCCTAATTCTTCCAGTCGTTGTAATACAGCGCCTAGCCGAGTATTGTGTTATTGTAACATTCTTCCATAAACCAAGATGTCATCGCTGACATTGGTTGTGCCTGCCAAATCGTGTAGCACTCTCCGGATTTTGTTTTGGAACACCTAGCCCATCAAAGATATTCTGAAGTTCAATCTGCGGTACCTCCGGAGGCTGAGATGGTATGAAAATGTTGCGATGTACCTTGATTCACGGGCTAGACATATCTGGTGCTACTCTGAACATAGGTCTGGTTTACTGAACACGTATGCTCCTGATAAATCTATGATCAGTTTGTCAATGTTTGGTGTTATGTGGCGTACACGCCCTAACGCGACATTCAGCAGCCGCATATCTATACAGATGCGCACTGCTTTTGGTTGTTTGGATTTTTGTGTTACTACCACTGGGGACACCCATAGAGTGGGGCCAGATGTCTTCGCAATGATTCCCATGTTTTCTAGCTTCTCTAATTCGGCTTCCACAGCTTCTCGCAGGTGAAAAGGGACGCGCAAGTGTCTACTGCTCTGGGTTCAACAGTTGGATCAATGTGCAGCATGAATGTCCGTACTTTCAGCCATCCAGTTCCTTACAATAACTTGGCATGTCTCTCCAGCAGTCTGTCAATTTTGGGCGGATTGATGATGAATGTGAAATGTATCCGTTTGTTTTTCAGCTGTCTTACAGCTCATTAGAGTTTCCATTCCCACGTCGACCACATATATGCGGTTCTGCAGGTCGTTTCGTTGTGGGCCAAGACTGATCAGAATGACCCCATTATGGGTAGAGGCTTCTTACACCCTTAGGCAAATAGCTGTACTTTCTTTTTCTGTATTTATTTTTTCAATTTAACATTTTATTGGCATTTATAAACAACAGAGGCTTCATTATTCTTTGTGACATGCTTTTAAGTGAAACATAGTAAACAGGAAAAGCAAAACATGCCTCAACTGAGGTAAAAAGAACAAAAAGACAAAACGAAGGGGGAGAAAAGAATGGGGGGTGAGTTCCGGGGTGGTCAAGAGGGGGGAGTCGCGTTAGTCTCAGATCTAAGTTACAAGGTATGGGTGCTGTGGTTGCGATAGGGTAGGCAGCCATGTGCACCGGTCCAGGGGGCCGCTAGGTTGTTAGTCCATTTTAGTCAGCCAGCGGAGCACTGGAGGTTGTCTGGCCACTCCCGGTAATCTTTCCACAAAGTCCAGGAATGGGCCCCAGGTGCTGTGGAACTTGCTTTGGTTGCCCAGGCGGATGGCAGTAATTTTCTCCGCTGCGGCGATGTTCCAGCATTTGACCCACCACACAGGGATTGCTGGGCCTTCCTGACGTTTCCACAGCTTGGCGATCGAAATCTTGGCTGCGGTTAGTAGGTGTGGGCAGAGGTCCGCCAGGTTGCCGGTCATCGGGAACTGTCCTTCTCCCGTGTCTCCCATTAGGACAATCCCGGGGTCCCACGGTATTGATAGGCCTGTGATCTGTCGCATTTGCTCCAGGAGCTCCCTCCAGAACTTCTCTGCTTTAGGGCATTCCCAGAGGAGGTGGAACAACGTTCCTGTGTCAGTGCAGGCCCTCCAACAGTGTGGCAGGATAGCAGGGTTGCATTTGTGAAGGATTTCTGGTCTCATGTACCACCTGTAACAGACCTTAATTGCTCCCTCTTTGTTTGTTACGCATCTAGAGGTCTTGTGGGTTCTTCTCCAGATGCGCTCCCAGCTGGTCCTGTCTAGTTCTCGGCCTAGGTCTCTCTCTCCCACCGTGTCATGTAGGGCTCCTTAGAGTCTGGGTCTGCCCTGTCCAGCAGCCTATACAGGGTAGAGATCTTCCCAGATGCGCTCCCAGCTGGTCCTGTCTAGTTCTCGGCCTAGGTCTCTCTCTCCCACCGTGTCATGTAGGGCTCCTTAGAGTCTGGGTCTGCCCTGTCCAGCAGCCTATACAGGGTAGAGATCTTCCCCCTGGGTGGGGTTGTTGTTAGCGTGAGCTCCAGTGCTGACAGTTCTCTGCGCCCATGTATTCTCATTGAGTCATGTGACAACCAATGTCGGCGCTGGGTGTAGTGAAACCTCTCGGTTTCTGGAACCTGCCATTTTCTCTTTCAATCCTCGAAGGTGAGTAGAGAGTCTCCTTCGTAGAAGTCCGCTACGTGCTGCAGGCCTCCTGCCTTCCACTTAGAAAAAACGTTTTGCCCTTGGTCTGGGTGGAAGTCCGGGTTCTCCCAGATCGGAGAGAGTGGACCCACCGTGCTCCTGCAGTTCCACCTCCTTGCCGCCTGTGTCCAGCTGCTTACCGTGTTCCTGGTGGTCGAGAGGGGCCCGGCGTTATGGGGATTTTTGGGCCATGCGATGTGTGGGAGGGATCCCAGTGGGTATTGGCTCCAGTCCTCCTCCAGCTGTAGCCAGCGGGGGCTTGTTGATGCCAGATTGCCACATGAATGCTGCTGAGAGCTGGGCGGCTAGGCAGTACCTTTCGACCTCAGGGACTCCCAGACCTCCGGACTCGGGGCTCCTAAGTAAGACTTTCCTGGTTACTCGAGGCTTCTTGCCCCCCCGAAACATTTTTAGCATATTTGCTTGCAGATTCCGTTTGGCTTGTTTGGGTATTGCTACCGGGAGGGCTTGGCATTGGTAGAGCAGTCTAGGGACCAAGTTCATCTTGAGTGCTGTGATTCTTCATAGCCAGGATATTTCCTGATCTTGCCAGCGGGCGATATCCGACTGCAGGTCCTTCAGTAGGGGCGGGAGGTTTAGTTTGTAGGTGCGTTCTGCTAGCTTCGGTAGTCGGACGCCTAGGTAATGTAGGTGGGATCTGGCCCATGAGATTGGGAGGCGGTCCGCTATAGAGTCCAGCGTTGCTCTTGGAATGTTGATGCCCAGTGCTGTGGTTTTCGTGAGGTTGATTGAGAACCCTGATGCTGACTTGAAGCTGCTTAGCTCCTCCCATAGTGCCGTGAGGGATGTGCTTGGATGCGTAAGTGTTAGCAGTACATCGTCGGCGTATAGGGCCGCTTTGTAGGTCTCGTTCTTGAATTTGAGGCCCAGGATTGCCGGGTTCTGCCGGATTCTGAAGGCACATGGCTCCATTGACATGGCGAAGACAAGAGGCGACAAGGGGCAGCCTTGGCGTGTGCCTCTGGTGATTTCGATTCTTGGGGAACTGGCGCCGTTGATCCTCAGGGTTGTGGTGGGGTGCTGATAGTTAGCCATCATCCATTTCAAGAATTTCGTGCCGATTCCATAGTAACAGTGTCTCTCTCATATAGCCCCAGTCCAGCATGTCGAACGCCTTGTGTGCGTCGAGCGAGGCCACCACTAGCTCTTCTCCAGTTCTATTTGCTGTCTCAATGATGTTTAAGGCGCGCCTGATGTTGTCCGAGGTGTTGCGCCCGGGAATGAAACCCGTTTGGTCTGGGTGAATGAAGTCTGGGAGGAACCCGGCGAACCTGCGTGCCAGTAACTTCGAGAAGATTTTGGAGTTTACATTCAGTAGAGCAATTGGGCGGAATGACGCACAGAGTTCTAGGTTTGCTCCTGGTTTTTTAATCAAAACTGTGACCGATTCCTCCATGGAGGGGGTGGTGGAGCCAGTTTCGAGGAAGGAGTTGAAAAGTGAAGCTATGTGGGGGGCCAGGATATTATTGTATTTCTTGTAAAATGGCACGTGCAGCCCGTCAGGGCCAGAAGCTGTGTTTTCATGGAGCGGATCACTTCCGACACCACCTCCGCGGATATAGGGCCTTCCAGGGTGTCCATCTGTGGGTGGCGGGGTGGCCTTGGGATCGTGCTCAGGTAGGCGGCGTGAGCTGCCGCTTCCTTAGGGTTCCCTGTCATTACCTTCCTATGGTGCTCGGTCATGATGGTCATCTTTTCTGCCTCAGAGCAGCGTGGGGTCCTGCCTTGATCCCGTAGGACTGCAATGTTGTTCCTTGTGTGTATTTTCTTGAGCTTATGTGCCAGTAGGTGGTTGGCTTTGTTGATGTTCAGGTAATAGTACTGCTTCGTGTATGTCAACGCTCGGGCTGTACGCTCTGCCAGGTGCATTTCCAGGGCTACTTTAGCTTTGGTGTAGCTCATTCCATGATCTTGTTGATTGGTGTCTTTTGTGGTTTGCCTCTTTCTGTGCTAACTCCGTTTCCAGTACTTCTGATTTTAGCTGGTGCCTGCGCCTGTGTGCTGCTGAACAGTTAATGGCTACCCCTCGGATCACTGGCTTCATGGCGTCCCACACCATATCCTCTGTAGGCCCTTTTCCCACGTTCTCCGTGAAGTAGTTAATGAGGGCTTCCGACAGCTCCTGGCTGTCTGCAACGGCCGTGAGGGTCCTGCAGCTTCCAGGCTCTGTGTCGCGGTGTTGGTAGGCCTCCGTCTCGAGCTGCGCTATGACTGGGGTGTGGTCGGAGATCACTCTCAGGCCGATGTGGATGTTCACAATGCTTGAGAACAGCGAGCGTGAGATGAGTAGAAGGTCTATCTTGATGAGACCCCTGTGGACATGCGCAAAGAAAGTGTAGTCGCAAGTCTTGCCATTTGCCAGCCTCCAGGCGTCGATTGTCTCTCTTAGGAATTCCGCGAACCCCAGTGCCTTCGTGAAGTCTGTTCCAGAGGGCTGCAAGGTCTTGTCGATGGTTGGGTCCGGGGTGAGGTTGAAGTCCCCTCCGATCAGTAGTTTTCCTTCGGCAAAGGACGATATGACTGGGAGGATCCTATGGAGGAAGTGCTCCTGGGCTTCGTTTGGGCAGTAGATTGCTATGACGGTTATTGGGAGCTCGCCAGTAGGCCTTTAATCATTAGGAAACTGCCCTCGGGGTCCCGTTTGACCGTGACCTTTGTTAGTGCAGCTGATTGACTGAGCAGGACTGCCACCCCTCCTCTCTTCTGACCAGAGGATGCAAAGTATCTTTTAGGGAACCTTTGGTATTTGACTCTCTGTTCGTCTGCGGCCAGGAGGTGGGCTTCTTGTAGAAAGACTACATCGCCTCTAGCTGGGTCAGTCGGTGTTCCACGGACTTGCGTTTCCTGGGGCAGTTGAGGCCCTGAACATTCCAGATGATCATGGTCAGGTTCTTAATAGATGACCCCATTTCGGTGTGGGCAGTTTGCAGCTAATGGGCACCATCATGCTCCGCTTATTGCCGGCCTGTGCGGGTGGCTGCCAGGTGAGTTGGGGCCTGTGTTGGGGGTTCACCCCCCCCTCGGTGGCCACCCCTCTATTCCCCCCATTAAAACAAAACTTGGTCAACTGGACCAGCCTTCGACCAACGGGGGCTCCGGCTGGGCCAGTGCAATCCTTTGAGGATGAGACCCTTAGGCCTCTATTTCGTGGCGGTGAAAGCTGTATGTGAAGTTGAAGTGTTGTTTTACTTCGAGAATTCGGTGCGTATCCAGTGTTAGTGGCTGGCGTCTGGTTTTTGGCGATGCTTGTTGGTTCCGGGGGAACCTGGGTGGCGGTGTCGCCCCACCTTACCTGTCGTTGCTTGGACGCTTGCCTTTGGGTGGGGGGTCCCCTGATTCTTCTACAGCGTCTCTCCACCCGGGACCAGAACCGGTTAGAGTTCTGCCGGTCTTCTTGGTCTGAGGGCGCTTCCTCGTTGTTGGTTTCTCCCCCTGCTGCCGGGTTCAGTAGTTTTTCGGCTTCATGTAGTTTGCGTATGTGGCTGATACTCCCGTTCCAGGGGAAAATCAGGGCCGTGGGAAAGCCCCAATGGTAAGATACGCCCTTTTGCCTCAGCCATTCCGTCACTGGTTTCAGTGCTTTCCTTTTCAGAGTGTGGTGGCGGCGAGATCTTGGTAAAGGGAGATTGAGGCGTCCCTGAACTGTATTCGCGGGGTGCTCCTAGCCTCCCGCATGATCTCCTCCTTGACCTTGAAGTAGTGTACTCTTGCCAGGACATCTGGCGGGGCCGAGGCGTTGGATTTAACTCTAGTTCTGTGGACCCTGTCGAGCACCAGGGGGGGATTCGTTCGGCAGGGTGATTATGAAGCAGAAAAGATCGCTCACATAATGCTCGCGGTCCGCCTCTGGAATGGATGTGGGGATCCCTCTCAGGCAAAGGTTGTTGCGGCGGGGCTGTTCTCTGAGTCCTCCTGCTTGAGTTTGAGTGCTTCGCAGCGGGCTTCAAGTGCACTCAGCCTGTCTGCCCCCTTCTCAATTTCATAGCTGTGCTCGCACAGGGTGGTTTCCGCCTCCATTGTTCTTGTCTCTAGTTCCCCCACTCTCGTTTCAAGCGCTGTGATGGTGTTCTTTACCTCCTCAGTGCCCTTCTGAAATTCTTTGGTCAATGCTGCTAGGAGGTCCTGGAGGTTAGACTTCGTGACTGCCTGAATCAGGCCTTCCCGGGGTGGTTCTGCATGCATGCTCCCGGCATAGGTTTCCCCTGGTTTTAGGCGGTCCCCCCTTCAGGATCTGTCTGTTGCAGGGGTGGATAGGAGAGTAGCGATGTCTGCCTGCTTTGCTGGTTTTTTCGACATGATGGGTGTAGGTCCGAGTCTTCGGCTGAGGTGTGATGTGCTGAGGTTGCAGCGTAGAGATTTGGGGCTGGTCCAGCAGTCCCGGGATTGTACTACGCGCCGTCTGGATTCTACAATATGATGCGTGCATGTGCAGGCGCTCAACGGTAACGTTACCTGAGCGCCCGCATGTACACCTTCAGCGGAGCGTACCTCTTGCGATATTGTCTCCTGGTCTCCACTGAGGTGCGGGCAAGAGAGCCGCTGTATTGTGTCTCCAGTCTCCGCTAAGATTCTTGCGTCGCACTCGTCAGACCCCTCTGGCGTCTTCTCTTTCCAGGCCCCAAGAGTTGACTGTGCTCTCCCACGTTATATGTTTACCTTATGCATGTGTGTGCGTTATGCTTGTTGTATCCGCAATTAATAATCTCAGAATCTACTTTCAAGATCCAGGCCCGTGTGTGGCAGTGCTCCCCGCTGCCCCTCGTAGCCGCGAACTTGCTTGGCGTGGTTTGGTATCTTGTTCTGCATTTGTGGCATTGTGTCAGTTCTTTGAATTGCACTAGAAGCATCACATTTACCGTTGCTCGGGTGTCTATCACCACCTTTGTGTAGATCCCGCCAGCTAGGAACAGACAGGTAGGCTGTGCGGTTTTCTTCTTGTTTCGGGTTTTCTGGCCTGGCTGTATGGCGAATATAATGTTGACTCACTCGCTGTGGGCCTTATCACAAGTTGGGTGGCAGCCCTTAAATGAGACGGTAACAGTATTACCGCGGCATTTAAGGGCTGGCCTTATCATAAATTGGGCTACATTACCCCCCAGCTCTGAGCTGGGGGTAAGTACGCCGGAAAAACTCAATTTTCAGCGCAATTGCCACCGGCAGCATTAGCGCGCTGTAATTACGCTCGAAAATTCCCCATTAGGTCCAATGGGGAATGTGGATTTAGAGTTACCACCCAACCCATGATCCGGCGGTAATACCGCTGGACCGGTGGGCGCTGACGCTAATATAGTTGGGTGGTTTTACAGCCTAGACACCACCCAACTTGTGATGAGGCCCTGTATCCCTTAGGCCGGCTTCCTGGTCTTTCGGGAGATGATTCCTCTTCTGACGATTCGTCATCCCCACTATCTGTTGCTGATCCACTGCCAGAGCTCTTGCCTTCACTTTGTCTCGTCTTTTGCACTTGTGTCTCTTTGGTCGTCCTGCCTCTTTCTGAGGGGGAGGGTTGAGGAATACCGCTGTAAAGTGGTTGAGTCGTTAGCATTTGCAACAGGTGGCTCCTAGTGCGGGGCAGTGTCTCCTCGGTGCCTTGCTCCTCTGTACCATTTGCAGGATTCCCGCTGTTTGTCTTGTTGGCGGGGTGGGATGTTGGCTGCTCTTCTGCCTTCAGTTCTGGACTTGATAGCTGCAACTTTCTCGTCTTTTTTGTGGTTGTCGATTGGCAGTATACCCATGGCCACTTGCTCGTCAGTGCTTTCCCTCTGTCGCCCCATTGCCAGAATCTGGTCTAGCGGTAGGTTCTTTTCTGATAAGATAGCTCTCCGCAACTTCTCAGATGATATCCCATGAATAATCTGCTGACGCACTGTGAAGTCCTCATCTGGGAACTCACACCCCAGAGCCATTTCTCTGATACGGGTGTGAAAATCATCAATTTTCTCCCCAGGTCTTTGCTGAGCCATAATCAGCTGGAAACGCTAATAGTCTGGGTTCAATTCTGGTTTGAACTTTCCATTCAGGGCTGCCTTTGCTGCTTCGTAGTCATCCGTTTGCCCTCTGTTCGGTAAGGCGTTAAACAGCCTCAGCACCAATGTGCCCAGGTTCAGCATTAACAAGGTCCGCTGCTCTTCTGTGTCAGTGATCTTCTTGGCTTTGACGTGGAATTCAAATTGCTGGAGACATAGTTCCCATCGTAGCGATGCTCCTGTTGCATACGAGTCAAGCTGTCTCATGAATGCTGCATGGGTTGCATCTAGCCTTGGAATGTGACAATCTTGATCTGTGGCCTCTCTTCTCGTGTTCCTGGGAGTGCCCCCTCTAGTTGAGCTCGCCTGCGGGCTGTCAATTATTCTGATGTGTTCTCTTTCTCCTCTGGCTATCAGTGGTGCCTTGATGGGTTCCTGCGTTGCCTCTTTTGACTGTCTACTGATCTTTCCCCAGGCTGATGAGACCTTCACCCGTGAGCTGGCCGTCTTGCAGCCTCCTCAGCTTGCATGGGTTGTGCTGTGTTAGTCGTTATTTAGGGCCTAGCATCTACTTGGGGTCGCAAAGCTGGGTTATGCTGCTCCAGTAGCGCAGTTTTTCCTTCTTTCATTGAGCATGTGTTTGCATTCATTCAATTGCCACTAATATTGGTCCACTGGCAGTGAGCGGGTGTTGCTCACCCCAGCCAGTTCATGGCTCTGCTGTCCTAGGTCTTAGTCAATCTATCAACGCTCCCCCTCCCATCACTTGTTGTTCTGAGGCGTACTATACCACAGAGTTGAAAGGGTTTCGAGCAGGAGGGATTTCTTGCTCTTGTGGCAGTGATCGTCTTGGCTTTGACGTGGAATTAAAATAGCTGGAGCTATAGTTACCATTATAGCAAAGCTCCTGTTGCATGTAGGTCAAACTGTCTCATGAACGTACTACACCAGAGTTGAAAGGGTTTCGAGTGGAGGGTGGGGGCGGGTACTTCCTTGCTCTTCTGGGTCAGTGATCTTCTTGGCTTTGACGTGGAATTGAAATTGCTGGAGCCATAGTTCCCACCATAGCTCCTGTTGCATAGGGGTTAAACTGTCTCATGAACGCTCCATGGGTTGTATCCAGCCCTGGAATGTGACAATCTTGATCTGTGGAGGAGAGATTTATGTCTATCGCTCCTCCTCTTCCTCCCTTCACGTGTTGTTCAGAAGCGCACTACGCCACAGAGTTGAAAGGGTTTCGAGCGGGAGGGATTTCTTCCCACATGTTTTGTAGAAGTATCAGTTTCGTACAGTTCTAAATGCTTTTACTGCCAGTAGATACACACATGACACATATACAGTTTTAGGGAAGTGTAATGTACATTAAATTGTTATGCATTGTAAACACTATCTTGGTTGGGAGAAAAAAACCGAATGTGCACAATCTGCCTTTTCCATGCTCATAGGGCTCAGCTGATTATAGTTCATTAACTATATTGTAATGTTTTACTTAAGAAAATGCCCATGCTAGCGATTGACATCGCCTTTCATTTATTTAGAATCCGTGTAGTTATAATTAATGTCAGTGCCATCCCTAGAGCACTGGATTTGAACGCAATATCATCTTCCCCTGGCTGCAGTATAAGCCGGCGAGTTGGTAGGTGTTTAAATCAGATGCTGCTTCTGGATAGAGATGGCATTCTGTTGCTAGCAGGGCGAGCTGGACCTGAAAGCAGCAGCAGCCGCAGCAGCGCGAGGCGGCGCGTCCGATGCTGCTGTAAACCAGTCATTAGCGCCTTTCTGCCGACGGCACTTTATGGCAGCGTTCCTCTGCTGACGGATGCGATTTCCAGCCTGGGGAGGGGGGCTGAAAATTAGAGCAATCGATTGGATCTCCCTGCAAAAACGACTGACAGGTTGCCCCTAAAGAGGAGAAATTACCAGAAAACAGGCCAAGGTCGTGACGACAAAGGCATGCAGTATCTCCCTGCGTGATGAGGATTCGAGCTGCTTGTTTGTGCGGAATGCAGATGTCGTGAGATACGCACCGTTTCAACAATGGTGCAAGGGGGCTTCCCAGGTAAGATTGCCAAGACCTGCACGCTTCCGTCTGCTGCTACCTACCTACGTGTAGTTGTGAATGCGAACTTCATTGCTAATGTGCGAGGAGAAATAGAATGTTGAGAACTAGATGCTAGCCAGCTTTTCTACCCTGGAGCATGCATGGACACAGAGGGAAATAGTGCCTGTTCCATGGATATTGTATATTCAATGTTTATGCCTCTACGCACACTGGAGTAAAAAAAAAATGCCAGCCCTGCAGTCGAAATGAATAGTTACGTTTTGTTTTTGCAATAGTTACGTTTTGTTTTTGCACACTTGGAACGTGATAAAGTGCAACGCTTCCTTTCCAAAACGTGTGGATGGTTGGTGTTTTAAAACGTAAACATGAGAAGACATGCTTCGGTTTTGCTACCCAAGATATGTGTGCCAAAGAAAAAACAAAACATGAATAATTCTGCAGTTTCGTCATACATACTGGTCACCTGGTGGCGTTTAATTTTGGTATTGCCCGCCGCGCTGTGTGCGCGCAGCAACTTCGCTTGACCGCCCCATACTCACAGAATCTTCTATTATGTGCACGAAATGTCTAGCATGGGTTTGGCTCTTTCTGCGCGCATTCTCGTTAACTGCAGTGTCAGTTACTTAAGTTGGCGTATCACTGATTTACCGTTCCTTAAAGAGCAAGAAGAAACATAAGCGATTGTAGGTGCACGAAACAATGGGGGGTGGCTAGCAGTTCAATCCAACTAAAATATGAATAATGTATTGCCGCATTAGCTAGAAGGTTACGCACTTAAACTGCTTTAGCAGTCTCATTCAGGACTATGTATGCCATTAGTGCAATCCATGAATCGTCACCACCCTGCGAAATATAACGGAGCATGCCAAGCTTCAGAATCACCAGGCACCCTCTGATGTTCCCCAGTTGCTCAGGGGAAGAAAACGTCAGCAAGTGATTAGCTGAATATTTAGGAAAGTGTAGACTGGAATGATGCCTTGATACTCATTGTACTCTAGCTGTTAGATACAGCCACATTAATGGGGCCGGTTGGATGGCAGCCGAGTTAACCTTCTATAACCTCCAAGCAAGCCAAAGTCCTGCAAGCAACGGGATCTGTTTTACTCACTACAGACTGTCACACTCTGATCTGCACTGATACTTGGAACGTTTAGTACTTCTTGTAATCCGAATACAAAGCTGTGTAAAGAAACAGAGTGGATCCTGTCACAAATAATATTGCATAATAGACATACATGTGCGGTGCACATAGGAGAAGGAACTTCATCAGTGTTATTGATCTTCCAGACTTAAGATGGTTGGCAAGAGCTAGCAAAAACCTGCTGTCCACATTGGCACCTTTTAGTGTTGCTACATTACATGCAATGGAAGGTCATTCCCTCGTTTGATTTGTCAGATGAAACCCCATGCGCAAAAGCTGAAGTGCCTCCAATCCCTCCATGACAATTTTGTATATTTTTCACCAAGTCTAGTACTAGAGACCTTTTAACTCTGTTCTCGGTATACTATTTTTGTTAAGCTCTCCATCATAGTCATGCAGGCATTACACCACATAACAACAAGGGTTGGAGTGACTTGTGTATCACTATTTAACAAATCGTATGCATATGTCCCCAACGTTCTAAATGCCCCTGCCATCTTTCCAGGAACTCATCCCATGAATCCTTTGGGATCACATTCCGGATAAATTAATTGTATAGACATTGAAAAGACTCCATCCCAAATGTGTTTTTTAGGGAACTATTTAAACTCCTAAAACTCCCATCTGGCACTGCCGGAATGCAGATGCACCAATGAAAGCAAACCCAGGAAGTGTACTCACTGGGGGGAGGTTGTATAATTGCCTACCCAACATCCAAAGGGAGAAGCAGCAGTACGGTGTCACAACATTGTCACAACATTGTCACAACGGTGTCACAACATTCATACCGGTCCGGGTAGAGCTCTGTGAAACCATCACACAGAAAATCCCACCTGCCCCCTCCAAAAAGGAATCTATTAACTAATATTCAGGTCAGAGCGTAGATTTTCCTTACATACTTTAAAAAAATGTTTAGTGGCCTATTCAGTAAACTAAAAACATTGTTACCCAACAAATACAATTTTATATTTTTTTAATGTAAAGATATGTTTGAAACTGTACACCTCAGTCTTTACTATTCTAAAATATGTTACATATGCATTGGGATCATATCGCAATGATTTGTTTTTAAATGTAACATCTTTTTATTTAATTTTTAAAGTGGTGCAGAACAGCAGTTGCACATCTGTCATAACATCAAAATTGATAAGACAGAAAGTACAAATGTATCTTATGACTAATAACTAGTTGAATACTACTATGATGAAATGAGAGTGAAGATCAAAAGGCAAGGACATTAGAGAACGGACAAGATTAGTGACCTTTTGTGTGGAAGCATTTGAGGTGGCATGTGGCAACTCGGACCTCAATCCAAATAAGTGTAACCGGATGGCTTCAAGAGTAACAAGGGGCTCCAGTTGACTCAGTTGCAATCGGTATCTGTAGATTTCAATGTGAATCAGAAGCAAGCATAGACGTTTGCAACAGAAGTTTCGTTTGACAGACGTTTGAATCGAATTTAGACCAAATTTGATTAAGCAGATTGACTGCTTGTTTCACGATCACAGGATTCACACAGTTGTGTGTGACAAACCCACGCATAAAAAGTATACTGTTGAAAGACTGACTTTCTTCCAGCTGCACATTATCGATTTGACTGCAATAGCGAGTAAAAAGTCCAATAAAAGAGAGTCCTAAAAATCAAGTAATCTGGTGAGCGTGGAGGTTTATAGCCCTAAATAGGTGGTTTGGGTAGTCATCAGAGCAATGCCAGTAGGTGTCACGTGGGAATAAACCAAGTCTGTAGTTTTTTTTTGCAGAGTTACGTGTTTATGAAATACGTGTTTATGAAATATTAGCCAACATTTTCACAATATGGGGGCAAGGAGTCTCCAAATGACAGGACAAATCATATGATATGTAGAGTTGAGTGAGTGTTGAAAAATTAATTCTATTTCTTTTCAATGTTTTTAGAATCCCTAGATGTTTTGGATTTTGGATGCAGTATACCACTATTTTGGAAATTATTAAGGGTTGTGAGTAAATCCAGAGTGCGCTTTGTTAATTGGATTTGTTAGAGGCGTGCTTTCACTTTTATGATTGTGTAAAACCCAGTAATATAGAGAGGGTTGCGGAAGATGAAGTAATGGAAAAGTCCTTATTTCCTGTTCACTAGGTCCCCTCACAAGAGCTGTCGCTGCATTCTGCCATTCTTCCCTCTTATAATTGTGTATTTTTATAGATTTGCTTTCCAGACCGTTTTCTTTTTTGCTTTTTGACAAAGAGTCAGTGTCCATAGGAAGAGGGTTATACAGTTGTCTTTTGTGGGCTGCGTTAATAGGACAGTTAATTATGCAGTAATTGGCCAGACTCCTCCCCAGACGTCTTTTCTTCTCCGTCCATGGGGGTTTGTTGTTTGTTTATTTGTTTGTTTATTTGGTATAGCGCAGAACCAAACCCGAAGGGGTAGCTGGGCGCAAACAGTACAAGATTACTTAAGAACTTAGTTACAGGAGAAATACAGTTTATGCAGTTCGCAGTTAAATCAAGAAAAGTGCAGTTTATACAGTTCACGTTAGATCAAAGGTAAGTATAGAAGGAAAGCAGAAGGAAAAGAAGAAAAAATGCAGAACTACGGTTCAGTCTAGTTGATCGGATGTCATTCAGCTGGTTGCAGACGTCTAGTGTCTATGTGGGAGGGGAAGGTCAAGCTAAGTGTCATTGGCATGGATCCAAGTGAGGACTTTTCGCCTGAAACTAGAGTAAGGTTGGTCCATTCTGAGATCCAAAGGGAGTTTGTTCCAAGTTTGCGCAGCTATGATTGGGAAACTAGAGCTGCCGGCTGTACTCTTTTTGTATCTAGGCATCACTAAGGTGAAGGCGTTGGTCAGTCTAGTGGGACGGTTTGAGGTTCTCCTGTGGATTCTATTGGCCAGATAGGGGGGGCAATGTTGTTAAGACATTTGGATGTGAGGGAGAGTATTTTGAGGGTGATCCTGTCTTTGATTTTTAGCCAATGGATATTTTTCCTAAAGGTGGAGATGTGGGCTCTGTTAGGAATATTTAAAGCTACTCTGATAGCGTTATTTTGGAGAGTTTGTAGTTTGTCAAGGATATACTTGTTAGAGCCTGCATAGAGGGCATTGCAGTAATCCAGCTTGGATATGATGAGAGCATTGGCTAATGTGATGCAGCTAGTCTCAGTTAGAAAAGGTCTACATGCTCGGATCAATTTGCAAGTATATGCCGTGGAGGATGCTAGAGAGTTCGTTTGTTTTTTGAAGGTGAGCGTTGAGTCAAGATAAACCCCGAGGGTTTTGACTGCAGGCATCACTTTGATGACGTTATTGTGGATGTTAAATGAGGCATAGTTAGGGTCAAGTTTTGTGATAGCCAACGCTGAGCCAATGATCAGTAGCTCAGTCTTGTCGTCGTTCAGGCAGAGGCCATGGGATGCCATCCAAGCCTGAATGAGGAGATATATCTTATTTACTAAGTCCGTGTCTTCCAAGAAGTTACCGGAAAGGGGGATTAGAATCTGAGTGTCATCTGCGTAATTAGTGTAGACAACACCCAGTCTGTCCAGCTTATCAAACAGGGGCTTAGTAAAGATGTTATACATCGTCGGAGAAACACATGATCCTTGGGGGACACCGCATGAAACTTGTATGGGATCAGCGGCTGCTGAGGGGGAGAAGACTCTCATTGTCCGGTTTGCAAGGAAGGATTGTACCCAGGTTATGGCATCACTTGAGAAATGAGCGGCTGAGCTTAGGTGATTGCATAAGACTGCATGATCTACCAAGTCGAAGGCCGCAGATAGGTCAAGGAGGAGTAGCATCGCTGTTTTACCATTGTCCTTCAACTCGTCAATTTGGGTCTTGAGGTCAATCAAGGCTGTTTCAGTGCCATGAAGGGGACGGAAGCCAGATTGCCGTGATCCTAGTAAATTGTTAGTTTCTAAGTAGTCCTGGATTTGCAGGTATGCTACTCTGTCTATAATTTTAAGTAAGAAAGGGACAGTAGTGATGGGTCTGTAGTTAGTTGGTATAGCAGGGTCAAGTGTTTGTTTTTTTAGCAAGGGAAGCACCCAGGATTGTTTGAGGTTGTTAGGTACTAGATTAGACTTAAAGGATGCATTAATGAGTTTCGAAATGAAGGTTGCTAGGTCTCGAGCTGCATCTTTTATAATTTGGGCCGGACAGTTGTCACCTTTACAGTTGGAGGGTTTTAGAGATAGTATGATTTTTTCTGTCTCCAATATGGATATTTTTCTGAAGCTAAATGGGTGAGGGGTGTTAGATTGGTTTGGGAGGAGCTGAGGTTGCAATATGGGTTCTATAGGCAGGAGCAAGGAAGCTTTTTTGTTAGCAATTTTGGATTGGAGCAAGCTGATTTTACCCGCCAGGGCATTTTGTATATTAGTGCACCAGAGCTTGTTTTTAGGAATGTTGTCAGGTGGGGTTATGGGTGTTTCCATTTCACGGAGGATGGAAAATAGCTCCTTAGTGTCTGATTTGGCTTTGGAGATTCTGTCATTGAAGGTGTTTCTTTTAGTACTTATGATTTCCTTTTTATACTGTTTGGCGAGGGTGGCTAATTTGGTTTTGTTCTCCGCAGTGGGTGAGTGTTGCCAGATAGACTGCAACTTTCTTTTTTGGATTCTAAGGTCTTTCAGGTATGGCGTGAACCAGTTGTTAAAGTGACAGAGTTGTTTGCTTTTGCGCAGCTTGGTAGGGGCAATCGAGTCAAGTGCCTTGATCATAGAGCTGTTGTAAGCTTCTACAAGCGACGTAGGGTCTGTGATGTTGTCTAAGTTATTGAGAGTAGGGAGAAGGTGGGGTAGGAGTTGTTCTGATGTGATGTCTTTTTTACTTCTGGTGGGAAGTGGCGGGGCCATGAGTATAGGTTTGGGCCGGATAAGGTCTAGTGAGGCATTGAATACAATTAAGTGGTGGTCAGTCCAGGATTGTGGTATTATGTTGGTAATGCTGATGTTACAGTTCCGATCAGCAACCCAGTCTAGGGTTCTACCTTTGGCATGAGTAGGAGAGGAGACTTTTTGAGATAGGGCGTAGTCATTCAGGAGTGAGGCGACAGATAGGGCATGTTTGTCGTTGCTGTCATTAAAGCCCAGGTTAAAGTCTCCCAGTAATAGTATTTGAGCATGGTCTTTAGTATTGTTGGTTATGATACTGGTTATGTCGTCTTCAAAGGTTCCCAATGGTCCAGGAGGTCTGTAGATAACATGCAAGGTGAGAGTCCGGTTGCAAGAGAGGTGCAATTTGGCAGTAAGGAGTTCACAAGATGAGAATATCAGGGTAGTAGCTAGTTTGATAGGTAAGGTAGCTTTATGAATGATGGCTAGGCCGCCACCTTTAGTGTTGGGTCTATCGACTCTTAGTAGTTGGTAGCCGTCTGGTATAGCTAGCATGATGGCAGGGCCAGCCGCGTCATGGAGCCATGTTTCGGTTATGACTAATAGGTCTAAGTTTTCATTAGTTAGGGTGTCCGAGATCTCAGTAGCATGGGCGACCATGGATCTTGCATTAATGAGAGATCCAATTATTGATAAGGTACTAGTTGGTTGAGTTGAGGGGGGTTGTTTATTTTTAGTGGGGGCACTCTTTGTGACAGTGGCTGGTTAGTAGATATAGGAACAGGGCGAAGGGTGGTAGGTTTGGGGTATTGCGAGCGTTTGTTTGCTAGATCGATATATCCTCTGTGATTGTGGTAGGAAGCCGGTCAAGTGGCACAGCGAGTAGAGCGCTCGCTTTGACACCCGTGCAGAGCCTGTTAACGCAGGTTCGAATCCCGGCGGGGCCAAACTCAGCCTTTCATCCTTCCGAGGTCGATAAATGAGCACCACACACCGTGGGTAATAATAAGCAGCGCTCGGATACCTGAGGGTTTGTAGCGCTATATAAAAGCCTAATTATTATTATTATTTATTATTATGGTTCATGAAGACAGGACAGTCTTGCCCTCAGTCTCATGTTTCTGTCTTTAGCAGGGTGTGAGTCTGCGGTTGCGAATGCCATGGTGGTAAGGAGGCTCAGAGCAATGTGTAGAGATTGGTAATGGGTGATTTTCATTCTGGTAGTGGACAGGGATGAGAGGGTGGGCAAGTCCAGGTTCAAACTAAGGGCGTGGACTAGGTTGCATGCACGGGGTGTCACTCGGAAAAAGGTTGCAGCCCTTAAGGGTACCCCTCATCCAGTCCTGAAGGTACCTGGCACTGCTCAAAGGGGTGTCCAGCATCGCTGTGGACCGGAAGAGCAGGAAGGCCACATTCTCAGATAATGAGCCCTGAGGCATGGTGTATGGTATTGGGAAGGAGAGGGCCTGCCACTCTGGACCTGAAGACAACAAGGCCACGCCATCCATCTGCAGGAAGAGCTAGAATTAACAAAAGAGGCATCCATGGGAGAAGACCATTTTGATCATCAATGGGGCTGTGCAAGAGTAAGTTGGAAGTATGCCTGTAGGAGATGTCGGTCAGTACCATTTTATGAAGGTTATGCGTACACAGGTCTATTTGCGTGGCTGTTCTGCTCATGCACCAGTGGGTCACAATGCTCATTATGAGACTGCAAGGGATAAAGAGGGAAATACAGTTAACAAGCAAAGCGTTATCTGGATTCCCGCCCCTGGGCCCCATCCCTAATCCTACCGTGGAATCCGAAATGGATGAGCAATGAAACTCCTGTGTTAACATCAGTGGCTGGAACAAGACAAGTCCACAGACCAAAGACCGACAAAAGACCCACCTGATTAAAGTCTGAGGGAACCAGATGTGAGGAGGGCAAACGAGAGCCCAAAAAACAATGACAATTTGAAAAGTATTACCCATAAAAAGTATGTCTATAATTCAGTGATCTATAGGGATTAGGACTCTTCCAGTGTATCATTGTCGCACCTGTCGCACGCCTTCCAGGATAGTGCTCTGGCTTCATCAACACCCACAATGTTCCCTTGAACATAGCGCAGTGAGTTGGGCAGAGTGCTAGAATCCATATCGTCGAGTTTGTCAGGGCTAGGTAGTACACTTAGGTCAACGGCAGTGGCAGGGCACAATGACGGCTTTTGTACTGAAAGAACAGTGCGTTCAAATAATCCGACTATCTTCCTGCACAGCATCCTTGAAAAAGAGCACACAAGGTCGGGCGCCAGCACAGAAATCAGACACACTTGTATTGTTCAGAAATGCAATGCTATAGTTTGACCTGTCTGATCTGCTCATTATTCACGGATTGTTTGGTCCTATGCGCATGCAGATCTTGAAACCTAGCCATGGCATAAGTCCTCCATTCATGGAGATAACGATCACTCTGCCAGTGAAACCTACAATGGTGTGCTTTTTAAACGACTGTGCCTTATGGCGGATTGGAGTCTTGGCCTTTCACCATCGTTCTGCAGTTGGGCCTTCAAGTGCATTCAAGAGGCATTATAGCCGACATCCGGCCTCGTCTCCCAGTGGCTGTGTTCTTCCCATTGCCTTACTGTGTGTTGATGTGAGGCGTCCGAATTAACTAATTTAGCCACTAGTGGTGGGCATGTGGATTATGTTTTTGGTTCAATGCATACATGTCCAGCAATTCACAGACATCATCATTGCTTTTATGACTTTTTTGAGCCATCTTACAACGTGGAGTCGGGGTTTGTGTACCTGTTGTGAATTATCTTCCCCTTGGTTGGGCCAAGCTAACCTATACAGATATGAAAGCGGTATTGCCTATATATAGTTCTCTTTCCCCTTCATTAACTGAGTGGTTTAAAATAGACAGCTGCATGATGTGAAGCAAAGAGCGGATTGACAAATGATGCCCTTAAGCACATGAGCATCTTAGTTGTACTCCAGGCATCGGCAAATTAGCTTCAGTGCAACTACTTGTGAATACATATATGGTGATGGGAGTAATGTAGTGATGCTGCAGGCATATATTTCTACAGGGGTACTGCCCCACACGAATATGGTATTGACCCCTCCTACTAAGTGGGGATATAATCAATTCAAATTACAAACAAAGGAGGAGTGATCATCCTTAACATACATTGATACTGTCAGAATTGCACAAAAAATGGTAAATACCTGGACATCACCTCATACACTCAAAACTCGTCAGTATATGTCCTCAACAAAATGTTCCATATAACATTTTAATGTTCAAAAAAATTCAAAAACATTCAAAGCTACAAGACCCTGACAATTAAATCTAAAACACTTAAAAAGCATATGCACATGTTACAATATAATATATACAAAGCAATAAACAACACATTTAGACATTTAAAAGACACAGGAAACAACAGTTAGAACCTGAAAAACCGAGAACAGTGCCAAATTAATTGTTATTGTTACACACTGCGCCCAACATAGCCCGACTTATATAAGTTTCTGTCCTTAATGTTGTGTGTTAACTGGACATTCCTCAGGGGCAATCATATCTCTTGTGCTCTGAAATGGCGGTCTGTTTGCACTCCAAATTCTATTCTTAGGTTTCAAACAATGGTACTCCAAAATCTGTGAGTGCAACAAAACAACACAACCATGTCAATATGTGGGCATCACAGGTTTACATTACTCCACCTAGCCCTACCCCTCAATACCAAAAGGGGAATGAAAAACGGTAGGAAAATATAACTCTATCTCTACCTGAAAAATTCGTCCCAAGAGAACAATTTTCTTAGGCCAATTAAGGTAATAATTCCTCAGTTCTGTTGACACTGGTCGTCCTGTCCAACAGCAGTGCACACGGTCCCGCTGTACAAAAACACAATAAAAAGGGCAAAAAGGCCCCCAAAACAGACTGTAAGCAAGCATCAAACAATTCCGTTGTCAGGCTGCACACCTAATCTCAAAGCAATCTCTTAGCATACAACATGTACCACACAACGTAGGTTCCTCATCTTAGAGGACCCGTACTGAAGTGTAGCAATTCCAATAACTTGTAGGTGTCCCAATAATCTTCAACCATCCTCAAATGGATTAGGTAATCAAATGGTGTTCAACCTCCAAAAAATGGTCCTAAACAATGGACAAACCAATAGTCCTTTACAAACCGTCCAGCCGAACCCACACTCTTGAGACATAAAATTCCATTTCACTGGTGTCCAGGCTTACCTTCCCAAAAGCTCGTAGCGTGTCTGCATGTAAACACCCTTTACTACGACAAGAAAGCAACTTTACTTGTTAGAAACCAAGCTCGAATGCAGGTACGTCCCGTGATTGCACGGCATAACATCAGCTGTGAAGTCCGTTGCTAAGGAACCCCATTAATCCAACCTTGCTACTAAGGGAGGACAACCATCCTGTGAGCAACTCATTTATATTGTGGTGTGCCGAGACAGCTTTGGTTAACAACCTTTTTCAATTTGGTGGACAATTTTATGTACAAGTGGAAGGTACAGCGATGGGGGCCGGCATGGCCCCCAATCTAGCCAATCTGTATGTAGACATGGTTGAGCAAACAGTAGTTTACTCAGATTTGAATCCCTTTAAAAACCAGATAATTAAATGGTTGAGGTACATCGATGATGTCTTTGTAGTTTGGCATGGCTCTGTAGAGGAGACTAAAGAGTTTTTGACTTGGTTGACTATCCAAAACAGATATCTCAAATTTACAGCCACATTCAGTGTAATGGAGGTTAACTATTTGGACCTGACAATTTATTACAATAATTTGGAATTGTGTATGAAACCTTTTGTTAAGGTTACAGACAAAAATGCACTTCTTCATTACAAGAGTCATCATGCGAAGCATGTTCGCGATAACATACCTTTTAGTCAATTTCTACGTATTAAAAGAAATAGTAGTACCAAAGAGAATTATGAAGAAGGGGCAAATGTACTGATTGAGAAATTGAACAACAGGGGTTACCCCTTGAGAGTGGTCAAACAAGCAGCTAAACAAGCTTTTAATAATGACCGGGGCTCCCTTTTTGAGAAAAAGATTAAAGACTCTTCCAATCTACCTTTGGTACTGGTTAACACTTTTAGCAATTTGTCCTATAAAATGAAGGGGATCATTTGTAAAAATTGGAAAAAATGCATGACGCGTCTCCTGTACCCATCGTGGCTTTTAAGAAAAGTACTAATATCAGGAACCTGGTAATGAAAAATGACATCCAACGTTCCACTGTGTGTCCACGCAAACAAAGTAGTCTTTGGAATCTTCCACTAGTGTTGGGTCACCACCCGTGTGGCAATTGCGTAATGTGTCCTTTGACTAAAAAAGTTTTGACGGTTAATTTGGGTTTGAAACATGATTGGGTGTTAAAAGAACATACTAATTGCAATACCAACATTGTTATTTACATGATTAAATGTCCGTGTTCTTTGATATACATTGGCAAGACCAACAGGAAATGCAGTTGCATTAGGAATAATATCGAAACTGCACCTTTATTGTCCCACTTTAGAAGTTTGGGTCACTCAGAAAATGATTTTGAATGGTGGATCTTGAAGAAGGTAACAGGGAAATGTCAAGATCTTATAAATAGAAAATTGGTCAATTTAGAGCAGAAATTGATTTTCATGACCAAAAGCCATCTTGTAGGGCTCAATGAAAGTATTGCATGGCAGAATGTTAGATGAATATTTCCTCTGTTGATTCTATCCGTTGTCTGTGGCTTTCCGAGTGGTTCTTCTGTAGGCCTTTGTTACCCGGATTTGGACAGGTAGAACACTACATGTACAGTCCCCTTTTGGGGACCAGTGATCAGATATATACACTGGTTTACACACAGTCTGGAACTGTTTTTCCATTCCAATTAATGGGGCCCAATCATAGACCTTGGCATTTTTCTGACCCAGTGGTGCTCTTTGTATGTTTTACTGTGGCTTTTGCTATTCATTAGGGGAGGTGGCTGTTTTCCCCGTCTCGATCCACCTTGGTGGATGCGGTGTTGCCAGGTTTGATATTTTGGTCACTGGTTTTTGCACTTTTGTGGGTCACACGTGACTTTCCGTTTTCCCGGCCGGGAATGCTATGGTGGAATAAACTAAGACGTGACATGATCACGTGGCCGCAATATTACAACGTTAGTGGGTTGTTGAGCGATTTCGGGGTGTGAAACGACTCGTTTCCAGGCATGATAGGCTGGTTCTGCCTTAATTATGACGGCATGTGGAGGCGTGTCTTGTTTGAACATAAATCCCCTACGTGATCTAATCACGTGATCGGATTCACGTTGGATTTAATGGGGTTGCTTAGCAACGGACTTCCCAGCTGATGATATGCCGTGCAATCACGGGACGTACCTGCATTCGAGCTTGGTTTCTAACCGAGTGAGCGAGTAAAGTTGCTTTCTTGTCGTAGTAAAGGGTATTTACATGCAGACACGCTACAAGCTTTTGGGAAGGTAAGCCTGGACACCAGTGAAATGGAATTTTATGTCTCAAGAGTGTGGGTTCGGCTGGACGGTTTGTAAAGGACTATTGGTTTGTCCATTGTTTAGGACCATTTTTGGAGGTTGAACACCATTTGATTACCTAATCCATTTGAGGATGGTTGAAGATTATTGGGACACCTACAAGTTATTGGAATTGCTACACTTCAGTACGGGTCCACTAAGGTGAGGAACCTACGTTGTGTGGTACATGCTGTATCCTAAGAGATTGCTTTGAGATTAGGTGTGCAGCCTGACAACGGAATTGTTTGATGCTTGCTTGCAGTCTGTTTTGGGGGCCTTTTTGCCCTTTTTATTGTGTTTTTGTACAGCGGGACCGTGTGCACTGCTGTTGGACAGGACGACCAGTGTCAACAGAACTGAGGAATTATTACCTTAATTGGCCTAAGAAAATTGTTCTCTTGGGACGAATTTTTCAGGTAGAGATAGAGTTATATTTTCCTACCGTTTTTCATTCCCCTTTTGGTATTGAGGGGTAGGGCTAGGTGGAGTAATGTAAACCTGTGACGCCCACATATTGACATGGTTGTGTTGTTTTGTTGCACCCACAGATTTTGGAGTACCATTGTTTGAAACCTAAGAATAGAATTTTGAGTGGAAAGAGACCGCCATTTCAGAGCACAAGAGATGTGATTGCCCCTGAGGAATGTCCAGTTAACACACAACATTAAGGACAGAAACTTATATAAGTCGGGCTATGTTGGGCGCAGTGTGTAACAATAACAATTAATTTCGCACTGTTCTCGGTTTTTCAGGTTCTAACTGTTGTTTCCTGTGTCTGTTAAATGTCTACATTTCTTGTTTATTGCTTTGTATATATTGTATTTTAACATGTGCATATGCTTGTTAAGTGTTTTAGATTTAATTGTCAGGGTCTTGTAGCTTTGAATGTTTTTGAATTTTTTTGAACATTAAAATATGTTATATGGAACATTTTGTTGAGGACATATACTGACGAGTTTTGAGTGTATGAGGTGATGTCCAGGTATTTACCATTTTTTGTACAATTCTGACAATATCAATGTATATTAAGGATGATCACTCCTCCTTTGTGATGCTGCAGGCACCTTCTGCCTCATTGAAAGTGCCTCTTTTCGTGGGGCAATTCTAGTTGGCTATGACTACCCATGAGTATATACTTGCCATCATGGTACAGACCTCTATACGTTTGACGGCCATGAATGATCATTACTATCACTAGTGCATACAGCTGTTTCTGTTCGGCCTTATGGCGGTTGTGTCTCCACAGGACATCAATTGGTGCTATCTGCTTTACTGTTGGCTGCATGATGTTCCTCATATAGGTTGTGTAATTGGGATTTGTAGCCTACAGCGCCTTTGATGAAGCTACTGATATTTTTTTGGTGTATGGTATATGTTGGGAAATAATTCCATATGCATTTTTCTGGCTGCACCCTACAGGATATAGCAATTTATGAGTGGGGCTATTATTTGTGTACTGTGGTAGCATGGCTATGGGGTTGGGGCTTTACTTTATGTTAAAATTGTTGGACCCCGTATTAATGGCTGGTGGGAATGTATTGGCTGTGTATTAATGAGGGCATGGAGAGATTAGGATTTTGGTGTATTATTTGGTGTCTAGGTAAAGTGAATGCTCCATCATCCACATGATCTGATTTATCTGTTGACCCGTTTGTGGCTTAGCCTCCAATTAATGGTCTTCTATTGCAGGACTGTGTATTCAGTAGTATTATTATTACTATGTGGTTTGTTTGTGCTAGGGTAGTAGTTGTTCAATTATGAGATGGGTAGCATAGCCTTTTATTTCCAACTGTTAGAGCTTGTTTGGAAAGTTAACGAAAATGTTAGCGGTTTGAGTGGGCCCGGGATGTTGTTGTACACTGTTATAATAACTCTGGGGATTATTTGGGCTATGATTGTCCTGGGTTATGGGGGTGGGGTTGTGAGTAGTTGTTACATGACCTGTTGAGAGTATTCAGATTATATATTAACATGCTTTCTTTCTAGGTACTGACAGCTCCATACTATTGTACATGTTGCCTTCTTTTTGACGTTTCTGTGACCTCTGGGGGGTCTATAGGTTGCTGGGACAGGGTACCTATACCAACTATGAAGTATGTTTGTATAATTCAATTTTTTCTTTGGGTGCACCTTTAGATTTCGTTTTTCCAAAGTTGATTATTCTTTTTCCTTGCATGTCCTCCATTTTCCATGCCTATTTATTATCAACCGCTTACATTCTGGGGTTGGGCCTAGTCCTAATGTGTTGTTAAAGTTTTATTATATAAGCGATATATGTTGAAGCAATCTCGGATGGATGAATTGTTGTGCAATTTCAGTGAAGGGTTTCCTTTTAAATGGATTTTGAAGTGGTGAACTAGCTGTCGTATCATAAGTAGAGGGGAAAGTGTTTGAATGCTTTTATGGGTGATATTGGGGTGTTTATGAGAATTTTAGGTTATTGTTCATGCTCCTGAAGGGTACATAATGTAAAACATGTATAAGGTCTGGTCTACTTTACAATAATAGATATGGTCAGTTGTTTAAAGAGTGAGTGATGCCTAGATCACTTGTTTTTGTGGGTTTGTGTTCAATGTATATTACATTTCTGTGCATGTTTAATTGATATGGGTAATTGAGGTTATGTTCGCATGTGAGTGATTAGTGTTTTCCATCGTAATGATGCCTGAACATGTATTGTTAGTATTTTAGGAGGTCTATATGGGGATGTCTGATGCATATTACTTGGTGGTGGAGGCGTGCTCAATGGGGTGAGATGGACGTTTATTTAGTGAGTGGATTGCTCATGGAGGTGTAGAGACTGTTATGCTCTGCATGATTTCCACAAATATTGAGGTGAGTGTCATGATTGAATTGGTTCTACATAAGGTAGTGTTTGACTTGTTGGAACATTTTGGGGGGGTTTGTTTTTAGAGGAAGTGTTCATAGGCTTATAGGAGGAGTGTCCAGGACACTGGACTATTTAGAATGTTATATCTAGTGTACGGTTTTTATCTGTTGTTGCTGACTTGCTTCTATTTCAGGGGGGGAGATTCGTTCGCATCTTGTGGTTGCCTTTTGAGATTTTCTGGTTTGGTTTAGGATCCTATTTTTGATAAATTTGTCATTGATAGTGGGTCAGTGAAAATGGCTAGTGATTTACGTGTGCTTATGTGGAATGTAAATGGACTAAATAATTCAAAGAAAAGGCTAAACATCACGAGTCACGTGAGAGAGCTAAAGTGCAACATTTGTTTTATTCAGGAGACTCATCTGCTTAAAGATGAGGTTAGTAGCCTTAGAAAAGGTTGGGTTGGAAGGGTCTATGGCTCATGTTTTTCCACTCGATCGAGAGGTGTGGCAATTTTGGTTAGGAGGAATTTTCCTTTGAAGGTTGTACGTGAAATGTCAGATGCTGAGGGCAGGATAGTGGCTTTGTTGGTTAATATTCAAGGTTGTTTGATGACGTTATGCAATATTTATGCCCCTTCTGCAGATGATGGTTCGTTCTTTAGGAAGGTGGCTCAGACGCTTCAAGATGTGGGTTCGGATAACATCATTCTTGGTGGGGACTTTAATACTGTTTTGAATAAGGATTTGGATAGGAGTGTGCCTGGAAATTTTAGGCATAGTGATCGCCATTATGTTTCTCTTACGAAATTGGTAGAGGAACACGCTTTGAGGGATTGTTGGAGGTTGCAACACCCCCATGCTAGAGAATATAGTTTTTACTCAGGTGCACACTCGGTTTATTCAAGGCTGGACATGTTATTGACAGCTGGACTAATGACAAAGAATTTTAAAACTAACAAAATAGACACAATCCTATTGACGGATCATGCACATGAGATGATGTGTATTGACTTGGGAGGTTCTGTTCAGAGACAATATACGTGGAGAATGGATAATACATATTTGAAAATGGATAAGGAGGTGGATAAGTTGAAGGCAGAAATTGATTTCTTTGTTTCAGTAAATCACAATGGCGACTTGAGGACGGAGTTAGTATGGGAGGCTTTAAAATGCACTATGAGGGGTTACTTGATTAATTTGACGTGTAGTTTGAAAAAGAAAAATGCTAATAGGCAGAAGGAACTTGAAATAAGGACTGGTGATTTATCCAAGGTGGTCATGGCTGACCCGTTTAACAGAGATGGTCTAACTGAATTGAAGAAATTAAAGAAAGAACTTAATGATATAATTGAAGAAAAGACGGAAAAAAATACTATAACCTAAAATGTGAGTATTTTGAGAAAGGTGAGTAATGTGATAAGTGGTTGGCATATAGGTTAAAAATGAGGGAATCTGAACGTTCGATTGCATCTATTCAAGATATGGAGAGCAGATTCACATTTATGCCGAATGAAATTAATGTTTTTCGGGAATATTACATGCATTTGTATAAGAGTGAAATTGATGTGCCAGTCGGGAGTGTAGACTTTCTGGAGAAAGCGAACCTTGCTAGAGTTTCGAATTGTGATTTGCAGATACTGGAGGAGGATCTGACTGTGGATGAGATTAAGAAGGCTATCAGCAAATTGAATGTTGGGAAATCACCTGGGCCGGATGGCTTTCCGGCAGAATTCTACAAGATATGCCAGATTCGGCCCTGAATCTACTTAAGGACATGTATGTGTCCTCTTTGGCTAGTGGACTACTGCCGGCTTCGACTAGACATGCCATGATGTCTGTCTTTCCGAAGAAGGGAAAGGATGAGACGCTCCCTGGGAGTTATCGACCGATTAGTCTCATTAACACAGACAATTACATTTTGGCTAAGATCTTGGCTGTTCGGTTGGAGGGTCTTCTGCCAAAGTTGATCAATGAAAATCAGTCGGGTTTTGTGAAAGGGAGAAAGACATCCAGCAACATCAGGCATTTATTCCCTACTATTAATAAGGCTGCGACCGAATCAGAAGAGGCAGCCATTTTTTCATTGGACGCGGAGAAGACTTTTGATCGGGTGGAATGGAATTTCTTGTTCTTAGTCCTCGAGAAATTGGGATTTGGAGTGAATTTTAGATCATGGATTAAGCTCTTATACTCGGAACCGACAGTGGATGTTAACACCAATGGGATTCGCTCTATTCCTTTTAGACTAGAGAGGGGAACGCGACAAGGTTGCCCTCTTTCGCCTTTGTTATTTGTTCTGGCGATTGAACCTTTGGTGGCTGTCATACGAAATGAACTGGATATAGATGGTTTCTCGTGTTGGGGTTTGCAACAGAAAAGTTGGTTGTTTGTGGATGACATACTTTTGATCCTGCGGGACCTGCATTTGTCTTTACCAACATTAATGGATGTCTTAACTTCATTCCAGGGGATATCTGGTCATAGAGTAAATTGGAGCAAATCGGAAGTGATGCCGCTGGCTCCTGGGTGTAACAAAAAATATGTTACTGATCTAGGGTTTCGTTGGTGTCCGGATAAGCTGTTGTATTTGGGGATTTGGATCACTGAGGATTTATGACTTGGTAAGAGTGAACATCAATGTGATTACTGTGACTTTTAAAAATGACTTGGAACGATGGGGATTACTGAATCTGTCGCTCTGGGGAAGGTCAATGCTTTAAAAATGTGGGCCCCTAAAAGCAACTATATTTTATGCATGATCCCATTGAATATTGAGGCTTCTTATTGGAAAGAATTGGACAGGCTTATACAAGGATTCTTGTGGGACAGAAAGCCGGCAAGATTGAGTTTGGGGAAGCTACAATTACCTTTGGAGAAGGGCGGGTTAGGTGTACCAAATTTCAGGCCTATCATCTAGCCTTGAGTTGTGCTTTCATGGTAGATTTCATGGAAACAATTCCTAGTGTATGGGCTGTGGCCGAGGCTAGTGCTAATGGTGCTTTGTCACCTAGGGAGTTGTTAACCACAGCATCGAAAGGTGTGAAAGATGTATTGACTACTTCATTGTGGAATTCCTGGAAGAATTTGAATGTCTTGTTGGGTGTGGCTGCATGCAGGAATCCAAATGCGTCAATATGGATGAATCCATCTACTAAATTGAATGGTAAATCATTTTTTTTTCTGGCCTGAATGGTTTTTGGGTGGTATCAGCTGGATTGGCGACCTCTTCACTGAGGGTGAATGGAAAAGCGCTAGAGATTTACAAAGGGAATTTTGCATTGAAGGTTTCAGATTCTCGGACTACAGGAAACTGAAGCGGGCTGTTGGTGAGATTGATTTTCAGAATAGTCTAAATCTGGAATTTCTTACGAGGAACTCATTGGTGAATGAAGGCGGCTTGGCGAGCCGGATTTATAGGCAGATTCTACTCGAATATAAAGGTAATGATTTGCTAAGAATTGAATGGGGTCGGAGAATTGGGGCAGACATTACTGTGGAAAGTTGGACAAGGATGTGTGAGAATGTCAAACTGTGTTCCTTGGGTTTGACAGAACGGACAAGACGAATTAAGATCCTAAATAGGGTCTATTGGACCCCAGAAAAATTGTGGAGGAGAGGTTTGAAGGACGGTCCAGAATGTTGGGCGTGTGTTCAGGAGGATGGTACGATGGAACATATGATGTGGGATTGTGTGAAGGTTCGAGGGTTTTGGAGCGATATTGGTGAAATATGTGATGAAATACTGGATGTGACAATTGATTTTAATTTTGATACAATAATTCTGGGGAACGATTCCCTCTTGGATGATCTCTCTCAATGCCAAAATGGTTATTTAGAGGGGCTGCAATGGGTAAGAAAATTATCCTTCGAAATTGGAAATCTGTTGCTACAATAAATAAAGAAATGTGGCTGAGTGAAATGCAAGATTTGGCAGCTATGGAGTAACGATTGTATAGGAAACAGGGCAAGGTAGGTTTGTTTGCAAAGATATGGGGGAAATTTGTGGAGCTGTATTGATTTTGAGTTTGTAGGAAATGAGATGTGAACAAGGGGTTGGGTGGGTTTCTGTGACTTTGTATATACATTTTTTGTAAATGTTATTGTATTATATGTTGATATTTTCGATTTCTGCATTGAAAATAAATTGTCAACAAAAAAAAAATGCAGTAATAGTACTATTTTCGCAGTACTCCATACATGGATGTGTTCTATACTGAGTACTTCTTCAGTGAACCATTTATAGTCTGATAATTATAGAAGTCTGCAATACTTGGGCCTCCCAACTTCTTTCCTTTTTTAAGTTTACATAATGCTATTCTGTTTTTTCTGTGGGAATAGACACATTGGGCAATCATTGAATCTATTCATTTATAGAATGGTTTCAGGAAATCTATTGCCAGCATATTCCTGATGGGTGTGAGCATCATTTTAGACATTCTGCCACAGCAGGAAATATATGTAGGGGTCCATTTTATGGTTAGTGAAGAGATTTTTGTCAAGAAGAGATTTTTTTATTTACATATATGTCTACTTGGAGGTCATCCACGAAGAGAAGACCGTGGTATTTTAGATGTCTGGGTTTTTATGTTAGGCCGGTGTTTCTTTCATTGTTTTGGTGAAACAGATGGTATTTCTAATGCCACTCTTAAATCTTCACCATGTCTTTGGGCCAGTACACTATGCGATCTCTTCATGAAAGTTATGCACTCACACCTAATTCCGTCAACTTGGAAAGAGGCCTCAGTGATCCTTATTTATAAGAAAGGGAATAGAGTTGATCCCAACAACTACAGGCCTAGTTCTCTTTTACACTCTAAGTATAAAATATTTGATGTTTTTACATTCTGAGAAATAACAATCTTGGGCAAGATCGACAAAGATTCTGGATGTTTTTCAATCTGGGTTAAAAAAAAGGCGGGTTAATACCTCATTACATTGTTTGACTATCCAACTGCTTGCTAAGCAAGCAGTGAGTACTCTGTTTCTTTTCTTGCTATCACAATAACATTTGATTGTGTGAAGTGATCAATGCTATGAGAAAAGCTGGCCAAATGAGGGTGCCCTGGGGCCTTGCTTAACATTTGGATAGCCCTTCATTCGACTACTAGGACGAGGGTCCGTCTAGACCTGTAGGGCACCTATACCAACTGGATTGCAACTGATAGAGGTTTGCGCCAAGTTTGCATCCTGGCACCCTTTTTGTTTAGTATGTATATTTTGGACCTGAAATCTGTCTTTTCAGAGATTAGAGTGAACTTGCCCAAACTGGGCTTGGTTGCCTTTTATTATTTGATTTTTTTCTGATGATATCATATTATTTGATTTTACACCAATCCACCAATGGAATTTCAACGTGCATTGTCTGCGGCAAACGACTATTGTAAAAATCTAGACCTGACCCTCAATGTAGAGAAATCTAAAATTCTAGTGATGACCCCAAAAAAAGGTGTTCGAGCTCAGTCAATGAGGAAGGACTTTCAATGGTACTTATCCGGTTGTAAACTAGAAAAGGTTGATACATATAAATACTTGAGGGTGTCTATAACTGCCAGAAGAGAGAAACAGGTCTTAACACAGTCATTTTCCTTGTCAATTCGGTCTGCTTTTACCCAGTTGCGCCTTTTGGATGCAAGATTTGGTAAATGTTTTTTCTCCAGCATGGGGTCTCGCATGGATTCACATGCTCATGAATATTCCCCGTCATCAGGCTGGAAATACGCGGTAAAAGAAAAACAGTTTCTCTTTCACTTACAAATAAATTGTAATTCTCCTTTAAACCAATCACTGTCCTCTGGGTCATACTGCCCCCATTCAATGACAGTCCTCTCACTAAGCCCCTCCTCTGGCAGCCATCTTCAGATTTTTTCTCACGCTTCATTCAGTGTTGGGAGTCCTCGAGTTTTGCTCTGCGAGATACTTTTACCTTTTTTCATGTTTTCGACCGAAAAAGGTTCTATTTTTGTTTCAAAAGAGTGTGTGCGCTCTTTTCTCCAACTGCTGACACGGGGTTCCGTTGTCGGTGAATTTCCGCACCCCCGAAGGGCGAAGATTGTTGAAGTTTCCAGAAGGCCATCGGGCCTACTTCGCGCCCTCTGACCATGACGGAGAAGGAGAAGGAGGAGGAGGGAAGGTGCCTCTTCAAGCCCTGCACCAAATGCGGGCTAAAGAAGGTGTTTGTGGAAGACAAGCACCTATAATGCCTCTACTGTCTGCACCCGGACCATAAGGAGGTGGATTGCGAGATATGCCTTGGGTTCTCCAAGATGACGACGAAGGACAGGCACAGTAGACTAGTGGCGTGGCTTAACGATGATGCCTCTCCCCTGTGTTCCGAGCAGGGTCATGCTTCACCCAGGCGCCGGCCGTCCGAGGAGTGGTTTTTGAAGTCTTTTGAGGGCACCTTATCCGTGGGGGTGCTAGACAAGGCCAAGAACCGCAAGCCTGGGTCCACCGGGGTCGCCGCAGAAGCAGGGCCCAAGGTGGATAGGGAGCGATTGACGTCACCCTCCACTTCCATTGCCGGCAATCGAGCTCGTCCTCAGAAAGGAAATCATCCACCTTGGCTAAACTGCAGGAGAAGTCAGAGAAACCGTGAACGGAGGGAGAGAAGAAGGCCGAACTGCCTAAGCAGGCACAGTTGGCAGAGGCTAAGACGACGACGTCGACGATAGAGTTGGTGGCAGCTGCTCTCTCGACTGCTAAGGGAGGTGACCCTGTGAAGGTAGTCCCAGCAGCGCAGAAAGTATTCTTGTCCTCTAGGCGCTAGACTGCCGCAGTGACTTTGACAAAGTCTGCGGGCATGCCGGAGGGGGAGAAACCGGTTCAGACCCCGATTCCAGCCCATAGGGGGAGGAAAAAAGGGGGGCAAAGAGGCCCCGAAACAGCCCTCCCAGGCCACGGCTCAAGCCATGGAGGTCTCGTCCACGGATGACGAGGACTAGGAGTCCTTGCACATGGTCCAGGAGGACATGGAAGACGAGGATGGCGGGCCACAACGTAGGTGACGGCGCAGGGCCTGGTTTTCCGATCCTCGCAGTTTAGCCGAGGGAAGTGTCCCTGGACATTCTGTCGACCCTTCATACCTTGGTGTCAGAGATCTAGAACAGGATGCCACTGGGCCCAGTTGCAGTGGTCTCCCAGCCCCCTGTTCAGCCTCCAGCAAAAAAAAGGAAGCGTCATTGGATGCCCCCATTTCAGCCTCCACTCCCGCGTCGGTCCCCATCTCCCCCAGTAGACGGAGACAAAGGTATGGGGACGGATACGGCCACGACCACGGGCGACAACGAGGATATTGTCGCAGCGGGTCGCTGCATTTGCCTAGAGCATCCCCGCCGGATGAGGTGGGGTCGTTCCACTCATGATCGCCAGAGCCTCCAAGCTTTTTCAGCTTGTGCCCGAGGAAACCAGGCAGAGGGTTTCTTGTACCAGAGGCGCGAGACCAGGAGGAAGACAAACGTTCTCCTTCGAGACGACGTGTGGAAAGAGGGCCTGGCCCTCATGAAGAACCCTTGCACGGCTCCAGCTAAATGGGGTAGGCTGGAGAAGAAATATCAGGTGCCGGACTTCGCACCCAAGTGCCTGAGGTCGCAACCATCGCTGGATTCAGTGGTATCGGCGGACGCGAGGAAGCGGTCGAATAACATGTCCTTGTCATCTTCGTTACCTCCGGACAGCAAGAAGTAGGAGTTGGATTACATGGGAAGGAAGGGGATTCACACCGTGGCATCCACTATCAAGGCGGCCAACGCACTTGCGATCCTGGCCAGGTATGACAGGGAGCTGTGGTACAAGCTAGGCCCTATTCTGGAGTTCCTCCCAGACAATAAGAGGATGGAGGCAATCACTTTTTTCCAGGAGGGGGAAGTTGCGTCTGATCACGCCATTACTGTGGCATTGAACATCACCGGCACGGGGTTCCGGCAGATGGGCAACGGTGCTGACTTCGTCGACAAGGCTCGATGAAGGCTACGAATTTCTGACAGGAAGTCCAGGCGAAGGTGTTGGACATGCCCTTCGACGGAGAGAATTTGTTTGGGAAGGTCGTCAACGAATCCCTCCAGGCCATCAAGGCAGATACGGAGACAGCCCATTCCTTGTGCACTCTACAACTGCAGCACTCTTTTTTTTTTTTTTGCTCCTCCAGGGTAAGGTCAAGCAGGTCTTCCACTGGTTTCTCCTCTTTGTACCGCCAACCTTCCAGATCCACAACCTAAGAAGCTTACAAAGGCTGTTTCCAGGCCTACGGTAGCAGAGGACAGCGTTGCTGTTGCCCGCAGGGTAGGACGCTGGCTCGAAAACGGGCCTAAACCGGCCGGGATGTCGATCCGCCACACATGCACCCCAGTGAGCGGCCGTCTGCCAAAGTTCATGAGCAAGTGGAGGAAGATCACCACCGACAGATGGGTGCTGGACGCTCTCGCCCAAGGACCCACTCTGGAGTTTCAACGCAGGTGTCCGCGGATCCCTTCAGTGTCCCATCAGGCGCAGCACATTCCTCAGCTCTTGCAAAAGGTGCAGGCCATGCTGCACAAAGGGGCGATAGAGTTAGTTCCCCAACGGCACCAGAGTCTATTCCAGATACATTCTGGTAAGGAAGAAATCAGGGGGGCTGGAGGCCCATCCTAGGCCTGTGACGTCTCAACATATTTAAAGTCCCAAACGTTCAGGATGGTCACGTTGCAGCACATGCCCGGCCAACTGGAGGAAGGAGACTTCTTAACGTCGCAGGACCTCGACGACTGGCTCACCCAGGCCCACTCGCGGGAGCTGGCCGTGGGAAACACAGAGACGACTGTCCAGCTACTGATGGATCTGGGATTCTTTATCAACTATCCGAAGTCTTGCTTGATATCATCGCAGAATGCGCTGTTCTAGGAGCCAGACTCAATACGGTGTCCTGCCTGGCGTCACCCTTGGACGAGGCAGCGTTTGTTGTCCATGACGACGGCCACAGTGCGAACCATCAAGTTGTTGCTCGGCATGATGTCGTCCTGCATTTACCTCATCCGGCTCTGCAGGTTGCAAATGTGACCTTCAGGAGTTCCTGGATGCTTGCTGGATACAGGTGTCCGGAAGCTTTGCGGACAAGATCCTGTTTGGCGATGAGTTCCGGGGTATGGGGTTTCAAAACACTCCATACCAGGAGATGGTCACCATGGACGCTTCCCTGGAAGGTTGGGGAGCCCACACCGGCACGCGAGAGTCCTGTGTCTGCCAGAGGAGAAGGATCTCCATATCAACATCCTGGAGCTACGGGCAGTGTTCTGGGCCCTCCATGTAATTCCTTCCATCTCTGAAGGGCAAGGTGGTGAGGATCTCCATGGACAACACCACCACGATGTTCCACATCAGGAAACGGGGGCACTCGATCACTTGTGGCGCTGGGCTGTCAGACAAGAGATGTTCATCGTTCCTCTTCACCTAGCGGGAGTAAAGAACACCATTGCAGACTCCCTCAGCAGAGTTACGCTCCTGCCACCAGTGGGAGCTGCGTCAGGACCCGGTGGACCACATCTTCGTAAAGTGGGGTAGACCCAAGATCAATCTGCTTGCGATGATGGCAAACTCCAAATGCCAGAAGTTTGCCAGCAGATTCCACCAACCGAGGAGCCTGGGGGGACACGTTCTCATTCCTTTGGGAAGGTCTGTTTCTGTACGAGTTTCCCCTGTTGCATCTCCTGTTACGACTCATCAGCACACTTACAGTGCCAATGCAGGATGATGCTCATCGCCCTAGCGTGGCCTGCGGCAGATTTGGTATCCGGACCTTATTAGGCTGTCGGCGGCGCCTCAAGTCAAGCTGTCTGTAGTTCCAGATCTTCTCACGAGAGAAGGAGGCGCAATCCTACATCACGACCCAGGATTGCTGAATCTGAGGGCTTGGCTCCTATAGCCCTAGAGTTTGGAGGATACTAGTTGCCAGCGGACTGCAGGGAGGTCCTTGTAAAAGGCAGGGTGTCGTCGACTTTGAAGTGCTACGGTCACAAGTGGAAGCATTTTGCTACGTGGTGTCGGTCACAGAAGATTACCCTTTGAGGGTCACGGCCCCACAGATCCTGCCTTACTTGCTATCATTGGCCAAGGCGGGCCTGGCGCAGGCCTCCATCAAGGTGCATCTGGTGGCCATCTCCCGCTACACCAGATCGACAGGAAGATCGTCACTTTGGTCCCATTGACTAGTCAAGGAGTTTCTCAAAGGACTTTTCAGACCTTTCCCGCCGGTGAAGGCTCCTGCACCGGCGTGGGAACTCAATGCGATTCTGACGAGGTTCATGGGGGCTCCCTTTTGAGCCTCTTAATCGAGCATCACTCAAATTCCTCTCTTGGAAGGCTGCTTTCCTATCGCCTCTTCCAGGAGGGTAGGTGAAATCCAGGTCCTATCCTGCAAATTGCTATACCTGACTTTCCACAAATCGAGGGTGGTGCTACGTACGCACCCCTCCTTCATGCCGAAGGTTCCGTTGGAATTCCACCTCAACGAGCTTTGAATTTGCCTGTTTTTTTTCTGAAACCTTCGCCGGCGGAAAGGGCATTGCATTCGATGGACGTTGCTCGTGCCATGAAGTTCTACACGCCATGCACGGTTTTTCGGAAGACTTCACAGCTGTTTATAAACTTTGGTTCTTCGAACCATGGGAAGGGCTTTCCAAGACTTTCATTTCAAGGTGGCTCTCCGGCTGCATCACGCACTGTCGTTGGTTGGGTAACCGACCGCTGCCCGGCTGTCCGAGAGCCCACTCCACTGCGACGACAGCATTCCTGTCTGGTGTGCCCCGGCTCGACATCTGCAGGGCTGCTACGTGGAGGTCTACACACACCTTCACAAAATTCTACTGCATTGACAGGGATTCCAGGGAGGAGTCCAGAGTCGGCCAAGCAATGTTGCGCAACCTGTTTGCTTGAGGTGAGTCTGTTCCAGGGGTAAGTGTATTTGCTTCAGTAGAGCCTTGCCACCTCCCGTGGTTGTGTAATGTTGTACCGCTATGTATTCGTTATTGATGAGCATGTGAATCCATGCCAGACCCCATGCTGGAGAAGGAACAAGTTACTTACCTGGAACTGTTGTTCTCCAGCATGGGTCTGGCATGGATTCATATGCAAACCCTCCCTCCGACCCCTCTGCAGCTCTTCTTGGTCATGCTGCCACTTTATGTGCTTACCAAATCTGAAGATGTCTGCCAGAGGAGGGGTTTAGGGAGAGTACTGTCATTGGATGGGGGCAGTATGACCCAGAGGAAAGTGATTGGTTGAAAGGAGAAATACAGTTTGTAAGTAAAAGTGAAACTGTTTTACTTTTACCCAGTATTTCCAGCCTGACAACAGGGAATATTCATAAGCATGTGAATCCATGCCAGACCCATGCTGGAGAACAACAGTTACAGGTAAGTAACTTGTTCCTTATCAGCAGTTCTATTATGTTACCAGCAGAAAGTTGTACCTAAACATATTTATGGTGCTGAAAGTTTTTTAGATAAGAGGAACTGGGCAAAGGTTGAAAACAGAATTTGGAGAAAATGTTTGTCCTTACCCCAAGGAGGTCCTCTGCCTGCTATTCACCATGTGTTGGGCCTCCTTTCCCTTAATTCACATATTGCATGGAGTCCTTATTTACTATTTTAGAATGAAATTAACTCAAATTCCTGTACAATTTTAATTAAATGGGATGAGGAGTGTACAAGTTTATTAAGTGAAATTAGGTCATCTAATGAAGAATTATCTAATCATCCACTCTGTGTCATGAGAAAGTTATTTTTCCATGATTGTGAACACGAGGGGGCCCTTAAATTAGTAACACATCATACTCAGGATGGGGATGCAGAATAACTCTTACGCCAAATAATAAGACTGACTCAGGAAGTTGGCAAAAAGTTTCCCCCAACTGTTTTATTATCAGTTGTCAAAAACAGGGAGTTACAACTGACATCAACAGATGTCGCACAGTGTTCTCTGAATGCATTTCATTAAAAAAATTCTTATATAGCAAAAATTCATCATTCCTGACGTCATACTGTGACAAACTAAGAAAAACCTATGGGGAGTTGTGGTTAGACTAAAGGGCACATCTAAGTATAGTTTCTATATAGGAACGGGCTATGATTGGGTCTCTATAGTCAGGTGGACAACTTATGCCCACCCCTAGTGCAAGTCATCCTCAACAGTTACTAGATACACGGTACATCATTGGTTTTCAAACTAGAAGTCCCTTTATTATACGGCCCTCTATTATTGGTTTGTATGCTTGTACCCTTCTGGAACATTCGGCTTACTAGAAGCACGTAAGCCAGGTGTCAGTGGGTGGACTTGACTGTCTCCTCCACCAACCCCCAATTAGCCCAACATCTCTCATCGCTCATGTCTTCTGCCATAAAGATTGTCTTTGACCTCTGCCATGTAGTAACTTCTTGCTCCTGGGAATATATGGGAGTGTGAGCACATGCTAGCTTCAGTCTGGTGCTGCATACCCGCCCTCTATTTTCATCTGCAGGTCACGTGACTAGAGACCGTGAATCAGTCCATATTCTAGCATTTAACTGTCTTAAATGAAGAAACTTGGTAACCATTGTGTTCTTTCTGTGTACCTTGGTTCAGCTTCCCACAAATACTGCCTTTAAGACTAGATAACCAGTTCTTAGCTGCTTCAGGCCTTGATATCAGGCCAGACAGCCTTCTCAGTCCTTGCATGATTCTCAGCTACTTCTTTGCTGCGACACACACACAACTATTAATCTTCCTTCTCCGTGGGTTTGAGCTTACTAAAATTGTGACCTCGAATGTCTAGAATTCTATATAATGGCTGCACCGCCTGCAATCTATTCACTACGTATAGCTAGCCTTTAAGATTATTTAGTCTACTTGCGTTGCTGCATCTGTACAGGCTTGCATTTTCTGCAGTGCTTTTCACACGTGCAATCTTCATTCCGCATATGAAAGTTTACTCAAGTCTTTACTTTGTCATCCGATTCTATATGTTATGTTATGTTAAGGTAACTTGTAAAGCACAGCATTCACCCGAAGGTATCTTGTTGCTAGAGAGGGCAGAGACTGAAGAATAGATCAAGCAGATAGGCAGGCGCTAGAACAAGATTGTTTTGAGTGCTTGCCTAAACTGTAAATGTTTAGACAGTTTTTTTTTACTGTCCTAGGGAGATCGTTCCACATCAGGGTGGCAACAACCTAAAATGCACAACCTCCAATATTTGATCTGTGGAATTTAGGAATGACCAAAAGGCCGGCCCCAGCAGAGCGAAGGTGTCGGACAGGGAAATAGCAGGTGAATTTAGCTTGAAGGGATTCAGCCCCCTGCCTGTGCAATGCTCTGTGCACAATGCACAAGGCCTTGAACCTTATCCGCTGCATATCAGGGAGCCAATGAATGGTGCGAAGCACAGGGGAGATGTGCGCCCCAAACGGGTCCCCGTGGCCACCCAGGGAGCTAACTTCTGAAGACGATGCAATCGCTGGATGGTGCCTTTTGGGCTGAGCCAGATAAAGAGCCTTACAATAGTCAAGTCTGCTCAACACCAAGACGGCTATCATTGGCGGATGAACCGTTGCAGGGATCAGAGGGAGGACCTTTCTAAGAAGTTTCTGATGGAAATGACCCGCTTTACAGACGGCAGATACCTGGTCTTTCATTTATAGAGAGGATGAGAGGATTACTCCAAGAAGATTCCTCACCTTGGACACCAGAATAGGAAGGACACCAAGTGAAGAGGATACCCAGAGAGTAGGATCAGAAGGTGCACCAACCACCAACACCTCTGTCTTGTCCCCATTCGATTTCAGCCAATTACGGCTCATCTACTCACCAACGGCCGTCAGGCACTTGTGGAGGCACGCCGAAACCTCAGTCCGATCAAGATCTTGGCGTATCAGGATCTGTGTGTCGTCGGCGTACGAATAGCACCTGACGCTGAGGGAGCGGATGAGACAGATCAGTGTCAATATTGAAAAGAATGGGGAACAAGGCGGATCCCTGTGACCTATTTGGTCTATGCATCTTCTTCTTTGAACGTTCTTCGCATTGCGTCATGCTCACTTCCTGTGACATCACCAGCCTTTCTTTCTCTCATCTTCATATCCCTTCAGGGACCTCCTCCAAGAGATTGTCATCTCTCCGGGGATACATCAGATATGTTTTTATTAGTGGATATCTTTTCTCGAACACTTGTCGCAGTATGGTCACAATTACTGGTGTTAAACATGGTTCCGTTTTAGTTTCCAGCATACAAGCAGCAGGCGGGCGGCACTTCCTGCAGAGGCTTTTGGCGGCTGCTCTACAATTGGATTACCTATCGAGAATTACTAACTTTTAAATCATTTTATCTATGACATAAAATCTTTTAATGTACTACAATCCTTTTTACTTAAGCACCCTTCTAAAAAATGGGCGAATATTATGTTGAAATTAAAAGTAAACCTGTTTCCCACACAGGACATTATCGGTGCCAGACTAAAAATGTCTGGAAGATGTAAGGGTATGCCGCCTTTGTAACAATGCGGTGGAAACTTTGGAACATTTATTTGTTCACTTGCATAATCAAATGTTTAATAGGTTTGGGCCAGTTGAGGATGTTAGCATTTTATTCTTTCTATGGCAGCATCTGTTATGTGATACTAGCACTGCACTTTTCATTCCTGCTATACGATTCTTAACTTTTTTATTTTTAGATAAGTGTTTGTTGCATTAGTCTGTTTTTTCTTTTCTTCAATATCATTTCAGATGTTTTTAACCCTATTTTTTAATCTGTGTTTTGTGTGTTTGTGTGAATAGCTAAATCATACAATAAATTAATAAATGACCGAGGTCGGAGAAATGCCTTTTTTAGCCCTATTCTAACGAGGAATGCCCCTACCTGGAAACCAAAATAAAGGACGGTCTGTGTCAAGAAGTTTGTAACTAATAATCTGTCCTTGTGTCCAAAAATGTACTATCCTGGCCCTCACACTACCAACAAACTAATCAAGGTTGCAAGGAAAAGTCTTTTATGGCAAAAGTGTTCAAAAACAAAAAAGTAATAACTCAACGAAAATGTTTTCCAAGGTAAAAGGCCCTTGAACCCAGAGGTTGTTTCCCTTCCCTTAGATTCTCCAACTAGGATTGAAAAAGTGTTCCTTTAAGTAACAGTTCCTTTAGACCTGCTTTGGACACACAAAGTTCTTGTTTAAGCAGAATTTCTGTGAAACATTTTGTAGCTTTGTAGATTCCCTGGTATACTCCCATGCCAGGAATCTTGGTTCAATCTCAATTGCCTGGTATACTCGCCTGCCAGGGCTTCTTTTGTGTTTCTCCGTTCTTTAGCTGCACAAAAATAGCATATACATGAGGTACTTGGTATATCTATCTTTAGCAATGTTTGTTCAATCCTCTCCCCCACATTGTCATCACACACATCTGTATTAGGTTGGGGTTTGCCTTTGGACTTTGTCTTGTCTGCATTTAAGCATTCTTCTTATTGGGTATTGATTATGTAATCTTTGGGATTTTCCCACATTAGCAATTTCGTACCATTCAAACTATCTGTTCTTTCGCTTGTCGGAACGCCCCTGGGTCCCCTGCTGCTTTGGCTACTCTCACCAGGGTTTTCCCGCGTTTCCATTACTCTTTGTACCATTACGGGATTACTTGTTCGTCTGCTTTCCATTGGGAGGTGTGCAGACGTTCTCCCAGCTGCCTATGCGGCTCTGCAGTGATTCACTGGCTTCCTTTTTTGTTCGGTAATGAAGAGTGCTGCTTCATTGAGAGGTCTGACCTCCAGGAGCTTCAACACGAGGTCTGACCTCCAGGAGCTCTGGCACGGCTCTTCTCGTCTCCTCTTGGCTTGCACACGCCTTCTCTTCCTCCGGCGGCATTCTCTGTGCTCAGGAGTCCCCATCTGGGGCTTAACGTCCTCTCCTGCACATCTCACTAGCACAGTGCATTTTCCTTCTTTAAATGTCCCGCGCACTGAAGGTACAGCAAAACAACTAGTCTGCTTGTGATACTTCGAGTTCCTGTTCTTTTGCACACACTCCTTACTCCTCTTCCTCGTTCCAGTATCTGAATGATTATGTGGAGTCCATGGATAACATTGGATTCTCAAGTCTTATCTGGTTTTCCATCAGGTTTTCACATAAAGGCATATCAAAAAAAGGTTTTGTGCATGTCTTAAGTGGTTTTTCTTAGGGCTCTCACATAAATTCACATTAGAAAAAGATGGTGTGTATGTGTTGGCTCTTAAGTGGTTTTTCTTGATGAATTTAGATGAGGGGAAACAAACGGGTGCCATATGTGAGTTTTGGGTGTTTGAGTTCTGTCCACAAAAGTTTAAAGAAGAGGTTTCTTCACTTCCTCTACAAGGGGGAACCGTTAGCTGACAATAGGCCATTAAGATCTATGTTGTCAACTGCGCTTCTGCATGGGAAAAGAGGGACTACCGCGTATTCTCCAAAGAAGTCAAGACCTCTCTCCCCAGTAGTGAACTTCTCCCCTGTGATCCTCCCTCATATATCCACCTATAGGGTCAGGATCAGGTAGCGGCTGCCGTCCCCTGACCACATGGGAGAGGGTCACTGCCAAGGAGTTTGTGATTACTCCACTGGATTCATCACATAACATATATAGGCATTGCCTTATTTTAATACAGTATGTCCTGATGCCTTACCAGTAGGAATAATATAATACACATTGACTATGTCGTAAGGCATCAATTAAATTGCCTATTGCAGTTTAAATAATAATGATCCACTTTAATGTTCCTTATTTTATGAAAATGTAAAAAATACATGAGGGTCTTCCTTTTTGTTATTCAACCCTTCGATGTGCAGATTTCACAGATTTATTTTCACGCAGAACTCTGCAATAGATGCTTAACCCACTGAGTTATCAGTGTCCAACGCATGCCAACCAATTAGGTTAGTGAGCTCTTAAAAGTCAAGGACTAAATATGACCATCAATTTCCCAGAAAATACATTGTTTTGTCATCAGGTTTACAAATCTTCACAGTATATGACAATTCATAATGCAAGATGCCAAATGTCTCTGCTAAATGCATATAATGACAGTGATGAATAGTACTTAAAACTACCATTTTCCTACCTATGAGGGGCATAATCACTATAAATTACATATCATACATAAACATGAAACTCATTTGCAGCCTTTGGCAGCAGAAGTGAATGCGACGGATAGAGTAATAAACTGGATTCCTTGAGTCAAAGAAGTTTGCACCCTGTAGCTCAGTGCAAAGAGTGAATGCCTCTGTCCTGTTATTCTTATACATTTTGGGATGTTGGGGGTGGGTTGATGCCTCTGTAGTCTTGTTCCCAAAGATGGAGGGGCCATTTTGTAGAGCATGTGACTACTGGCAAAAGGAAGATTAACAGATTCTACAGGCTGGCCTAGATGCTGCTTAATGTGTATCCAGGTCCATGGGCATGGAAGTAGTCTGCAGTGTAAGGTTGCAGAAGGAGACCGACGAGAGACAGGTTGCATATTTGTTTGGGCTAAAGACTTTTATTTAGACAACAATGAAAGGAAAAGGGGTTGGGGAAAGGCTTGACTGTCCCTAATCACCAAGAGGGTTTGACCTACCCTACAACTAAAACTTAAGATGGTCAAAAGTCCAACATAAAAGTCCACCGTCTCATCTGACCTAACTCTGTCCCTTACGCTTAACAGGAGAAAAGAAAGTACATTGGGTTTTGCCTTTTTTAGCCAACAGTTCCAATGTTAAACAAACAGAAAGTTCGACACATTGCTCCAACAAATGTTCAAAAAGAGCTAGTATTTCCTGGGTCCTCTTCATAGGAAGAAAATCTTTCAAGAGGTCAACAAAGTTCCCAAAATATGTTACAGTTCAATTGGCTTGTATATTCCTACAGTGGTCTTCCCTTCCCCTCGAATATTTACAGACGGGTCAAAAGAATACTTGGCCGAGTTCTATGAATTTGTTGGAGTCTAGGGATTTCCCTTCCCCTAGAATTTGTGACTGCAATCTGAAAGAAAACTAGGCAAAACAAAGAGGCATACCTTGTGGTCACACAGGGTGATCCCTTACCCTTGGTGTATTCCTGCAGCAGCTCCACAGTGGGTTGTATTCCTACTTGTTTGTTCACACACATTGGGGTTTCCCTTCCCCTAGAGTGTTCCTCTGCATCAGTCTCACACTTTCTATTTCCCAGAACATGCGTTACTGGGTTGGGGCTCTTGCCCTGGGTATCTCAATGTGTTCAATTCTGGTTTCCCAGGCCTTCCTGTGATAGTTGTGGGTTCCAGACCCTTGGTTTCATCTGTCGGCACTCCGCCCTGGTATGCTGGGTCCCAGACCCTGATCCCAGTCTTCCCTGGGTATGTGGCGGCCTTCCACCCCGGTTTCCTTGCTCCCAGGCTTCCCTTGAGTAATGGTGGGTCGCAGAACCTTGTTGGCGGGACTCTGCTCGGCTTCTCTTCTTTTTTAATCAATCTCTGCAGTTGGAAGCATCAGTCTTCCACGTGGCCCAGCCGGTCTCAGTGTTTGGTGTCCTGTCGATTTCAGGACACTAAGGGACAACACCTCCGCTCGTCGCGGGCATCTGTGGTCATCATCTTCATTGCAATTCCTCAGGGGAGGAACTGTTTCTCCCTGGGTCTGCTCCCCTGCAGTGGACCCAGGGCCTCAGCTTGCCTTCTTTGCAGGATGGCTGTTCAGTTTTTCCTGGAGCATTTTGGGAGGCAACTGGTAACACTGCTACTGCACCTCTTCTCCAACAAGGCAGCCTCCTTTCTCCAGGTTCCTTGCATGAGCACTGATCTTTCCTGGGTCTGCACAGTAGCAACAGCATGTCCTCCTGGCTCCAGACTCCTCCTGGGAGAGACTAACCATGCTCTCTGGTTCCCTCCCTCTATTCTTATTGAGAGTGAACCAATAGGAATCCGGCAACCACTAGAATGCTTAGAGTGGTTCCTGGAGGTAATCTTCATTCCTCAGTGGTGTTCCCTCATGCCAGTACTTATCTTCACAAGGGTAGGTTGTCTTCTTCCATGTGCTTTTTGATAAAGCCTTTAAACAGAGCTTTAAACATAAGGTTAAAATGACTTTGCACATTAGGGACTTCAAGTCCCATAATGCTTAAGTACTGGGACGAGTAAGAGGGGCTCAGAGGTGCAGAACTATAGTGTGCAGTCTAGTGGTTCTGATGACCCACACCTGAGTGGACTTTTGAATATTTAAAGCCCTTTCAGGTGCGGGCCATTAGAAGTAGAGTGCAGAAGAAGACGACAGCAGAAGACGCTGGAACAGCTGCTGTTTATTTTGCGGGACGTGGTACAGAGAGAGTCGTAGAAGTTGGAATCCTGAAGTGCAGATGATACCTAGTGGGGAAGCAGTGGTGCTACTGGCTGTCCCGTAGAATTTCTGTAATTCGAACTCTACATTAAATGGGTCTGCTTTTGTAACCGGTACATATGAGAGGCCCTTGGCTAGAAGACTCTTTTCTGTGAGGCTCAGAGTATGTGAGGATAAATAAAAAATGGGCGGGTATCTTGATTCATTGGCTCGAGTACCACTGCCTGGTTCGGACCCCCTGCTGTTGTGGTGTTCGTTGTCGTGGCCGCCCTCTGGGGCCACCTCCTGAAAAAAAACCTTGTTGGGGGAATATGCCACGTCCTCCCTGTGGTGGCCCTGAAGGTCCAGCTAAGGATGGGTCAGATCAACTCGACGACCCGGATGAATTAGAGAATGTCACTGCCCGATTGTGCTTCGGGTTCTGATTAGGGTTCTGTGGAGGGGAGGTAAAAAATCCTTCTTTCAGGTAGGGGTAGGTTTTATCCTCTCTATAGCTAGCTATATCCTTCTTCAGTTTAACTATTTTCCGATCTAGATTTAGCTGTTTAAATTTCTTGATTTCTATTTCTAGATTTTCCAAAATTTTCTTTGCGTCTTGTATGTTTTTATTGTCAAGAAATTCTTTCTCAAGAATGGCTAGCTCTTCCCTCTGTTTCTTTGTTTCCTCCTCTGCGGTCTCAATTATCAATATAATCCAGTCACGGGAGCAGCGATTACCAACCCCACTAAAAAAAAATTGGAATTTAGGATTGTCAATGAAAATGCATGGTATATTTCTGACCTGGAGTCCGTCCGGAATAATTCCGGCTCTAAGATACTCAAGCATCAGTTTGCCATGTAATTCCGTACGGGTGATCTTTTTCTTTTTTTTGAAAATTGTTTCACTTTTATCTTTTTCACCACCTGTTATTGTTTCCGCTATCTGATCTTCAGTTAGCCATACGGGTGTCTCTAAAAGTATTTTATAGTGTTCATCGGAGAAAGAAAAAAGGTTCACATTATCCATTTCTTTGAGGAACCTTGTAAAAGACTAATGAGCCCTTCCAGCCGTGGGCTGTGCTTAAATAGATATAAGAAAATGGAGCCTGATTATTGTCTATGACCCTCCAGGCAATTCTACAATATAATAAAGGAAGTGGGCCAACTAGACCAAAGATGACAGCTAACTATTATTTGAATCATAGTAGCCTTCTGTTTATTGTACAAATAAATGGTCATACAAAACTATATACAATATTTATATTCATTATTAGGCTCTACAAACCAACCACAATACATCCCTCCATACACAATTCATTCACAGCTGATTCATACAGCCATCAAAAACCATACCAACTGCCGCACAAAAAACGCAATCTATGTGATATCTTGTCCCTGTCACCTACTGTATGTAGGGAAAACCGTCAGAGAAGTGAAGGTCCGAATTGGAGAACAACGCTCATGCATCAGAAATCAAACTCCTGATAAACCCTTGGTTGACCACTTCAAAAGGTATAATCACAAAGATACAGAAATGAAGTGGTTTGTATTACAAACTCTAAATTCAAAAACAAGAGGTGGAGATATGGCAATGGCTCTACACTGTCTGGAACAGAAATGGATTCATTCCCTAGACACAGTACAACATTGGTTAAATATTTCGGTCGAATGGAATGCATTGAACAGCAACTAATTTGAATGTGGTTAAGAACTACTTTGCCCTTAATACACTGCACATGTCTCCCTCCAGCTGCGAAGGAGGTTTGCTTGGCTATCTAACCAGTGATGTGCCATATGTACCATTAGCCGAACAAAGAATTTCGCAAACCAGGCTGTTGGTGTATAAACTCCTCGAACATAGGGTCAATACATCCCCACATCTCTGGCCACTCATTAGCAAGTAACTATGCAATTGTGCCACTCACAATCGCGGGGCCGTGTGTATGTATGGACCATCTGATCCCGGCATTGTCCGTGGACTTCGTAGCCCAGAATTCCAAGCAAGGGTAAGTAAGCCATGTCACGTGCGCACGACCTTTGCTCTTAAATCAAGGTTATTATTATTATTTTCTTTTATCACAAGCACGTAAATGGGTTTCCAACATAATTCAGGAATAAGCATCCATTTGATGGGAGCTCTAATGATGGTGGGGCCGCTCGCATTGGTGCTGCGGACTACAAAGCCCATAATTCTGAGCGGCTGCTCTGTGATTCCAGAGCACATGTCTGTGTGTTTTCCACACAATTCTGGCAGACAAAGCAGTCTCTGGTGACCGTTTGTGCATCAGGTTTCCTGGCTTTAATCCTTGGGCGAAAAATAAGGTAGGCAAACAAATATAGCCACAGAGAGCAGCACTGAGGTGCACAACGTGTATATAGCGGACATTTAACATTCCGTTCTGTGTGTGTGTTTACCTTCACAGCCCCAAGGCCTGGATCAGGCTACTGCGTTTCACGGCCATAAATCTTTTGAAATTCCACTACTGGCATCCACCCTCCAGTGAGCCGCAGTCTAGACTAAGCTAACAGCGCTACAAGCAAGCACCCTAGTATTCCATACGTTTCTGTGCTATACATTTTTGACTATTGATAGGCTTCTGTACACTGGAGCCCCAGCAATTTATGCATGTCCCACATGCTTTGTTTTCTCCTCTGCAGGCGTTTAAAGCACACGGCTGTCCCAATTTATACACCTGTTACCATACTGGGCCTGAAGAGATATATTTCTTCTTTTTTCAAAATTCTTCATTGATTACAGTGAGTACCAACCCACTATTGTGAACTACCCCATTTGGGCATCCATTGTTCAGTTTTTAAATACACATGTCCTTTTTTACTATAAGGCATTCATGACGTGAAGCGCCATTGTTGGGAGCATTCACGACGGGATTTTTCCCACTTCATCGGTTCGCCAGTCCCTGAAAGACTCAGACGAGGTGAGCGGGAGACATATTAAGACAGCTGTCGGTGCATATCAAGTAAATAGTTTTTTGAGTAAACACAGAGATGACAACTCTATTCATTTTCTCATTTATAGATCTAAGGCTCTCTTGCCACACACCCCCCACCATTGGTTTTCTCCCAAGAGGCAATGCAGAAGTGGCGTTTGCTCTCCTGTCTTGAAGAAGGTTGAATACTAAGTTACGATATGAGGGGATTGTCTCATCCTCGTTAAGAGAACTCAACCGAAACATGTCGACAACGGTTTTCTAAACCCCCCGAATATCAACAGAGGGTCACATTGTAAAATAATTGAGTGTTTAATATATTACTGTTTGACCTACTATTGTGATATAAACAAAATATCACTTTTCCATATTTTTTTCTATCCCTTGTGATTATGATGGCTGTATGAATGAGCTGTGAACGAATTTTGTATGGAGGGATGTATTGTGGTTGGTTTGTGGAGCCTAATAATGAATATAAATATTGTATATAGTTTTGTATGACCATTTATTTGTTCAATAAACAGAAGGCTACTATGATTCAAATAATAGTTAGCTGTCATCTTTGGCCGTAGGGAAGCTCTCCTGATCTGGAGTCCTACTCCGTTGGTTGGCGTTCACTGGAGTGTGCAAGGACAAAGACAGGCTCCCTTTTCGAATTGTGTGGGCTCTGGGAGTGTGACCGGAGCTGTCAGACACCCAGGACCAGATGCGAGAAGAAGTAGTGAATGCAGCAGCGGGTCGTACGGACGCGCAGGGAACGACTAGTGAGTTGGCCTTCATTCGGTGACCCCGGAGCGCTGCACGGTAGACCGCTGGCTGCCAAAAATTCTTTTGAATACCGAACTAACAAATTGAAGCATTTTTGCCATGACATTCATATTGAGAGAAAGCGAAAGGAGGAAGATTGTAACCACCATTACCAAAGTAAATATGGGGCAATATTTAAACAAGATTGTAACAATCATTGCCAAAGTAAAGAGGGGGCAATATTTGAACAAGATAACAGCCAGTATTACCTAAGGCAAAGAAAGGTCATTATAAATAAAAGAGGATACCGTTTCCCTAATAGTCTACAAAGAAGGAGATTTCCTGAAAGGGAAGATGACAACTTGCATTGCCTAAACCAAAGAAGGGCAATTATAAGTAGATGGGGCAAAAAGCATTCCTAAAGAGAGAAACTTGAACAAGAGAAACTACCAGCAGTTAGCTGGTGTAATAGTAGGAAGCAAAGGTGGCAGGAGTGAAGCCCTCCTTGTAGAAATCATCAAAGGGGAAAGGAACCATAACCTGCATTGCATGTGGCAAAGAAATCAGTGGAACAAACAGCATCAATGTGTATTGTACCCTTTTGGAAGAAGTTGTGAATCTCAATGTTATTGAAAAATAAAGTCTTTTCAAGAGTTTGAAGCAAGCCTCACCACAGAGTACATGTAGTAGGGGTAGGCGTTTTATCCTGGCAGGCGAGTATAACGGGAAAGGGAATATTAGTGGTTAGTCCTTGCAGGTTAGCGGACAAGGAAGACGACTGTTGAAGTACTGCAGTGTAATGAAAGGTTGTGGTTGAAAGAAAGTGACAAGGTCACTAATGTGTTATGATTAACTGTGCTTAAACCATCCTAACAAAACATGATTGATTATGAAGAAGGAATGTGAAAGTAGTTGTTCTTCAAAGATGAGATAATCCAAGTGACAAGTGAAAGACATTTGGAGTGAAAAGAGCTTTGTGTTGTGTTTAAAGCAGAACTTGGCTATTGAATTTAACTTTTTTGATTTGAACTTTCGTTTAGAAAATCCTGAATTAATCCTGGGGTGGGCATCCAGCCCCGGCTTACAAGGATACCTATTTTCATAGTTTGTTTGAATATCATTGTTATGTTATTGAGTTTAACCGGCCATATGATACCTGTATGATTTTGTTGTATGGATAAATGTGAGGGACAGATACCTTGTTTTCCTTTAATCTTAGTTGGACCTGCAGGGAAATCCTTTTTAGGTTAGGGAAATTGAGGCTTTTATCCCACCCTTATGATTTAATAAAATGGCTACTTGTGAAAAACCTTTATCTACTTGTCTGCCTCACATTTCTGACCCCTCACACTACCTCCATACAAGCGCCCTCTTTTACCTGTGTGCCACACTCCCCTACCATCCCCCCTGGATGACCTTTCTGGAGGAGGTGTCATAACTCCAGAATAAGGCAGCCAAAGAACTGGTGCCTCAGGTAGAAAGAGAGAGGGAGGGATTGGTACTCCCACTACTTCCTGGTGGCAAAGAGGTTGAGCAGTCCAAGACCCATTCTGAACTTTTAACTTCGGAACTTGAAAGGGCAAATGCAAGATTGTGATCTTGGCCCAAATCCTTTGATTCAGGACCTTGTATACTGACTGGTGCTGCTGGACTTCCAGGACACACTTTTCCATGTCCTCATCCAGTTAAAATGCTAGAAGTAATTGATGTTTGCGTTTTGTGTTACCTAGCACCAGTTTACAGTCCTGCTCTTTTGCCTTTCTTTGACCCCAGAGTCTTTCCCCAAGCTTTTGACAATCATCGCCTCTCACTCTCAAAGATCTGTAACCATGTCTTCCTCCATCCTACATGCTGATTGTTCCGGCCGGGCATGCTTCCCAGCTGTACTGGCTGATTAGGTCATGCTTACCTTCTCGGTCTCATAGCATCTATTTTAGGTCTGCCATCTGCTCCCTCAGTCTAGAGGAGTTGCACACCAATCATCTCTGTGCCTTCAGTTCATTGGTGCAGTCTTAGACATGCATGCTGGCAAAGCCTTTCCACCAGAGGATCGAGAAACGAACATACAGCAGATAGACTTCAAGTTTCAGTCCAGGTTTCAGGTAACTCCTCCATCCATCTTATGTCTCTTAGGCCTCATGCGTTTACCTGGTGCCACAGGCCAGGTTTCCCACGTGATTCCCCTACTGAGGTCCCAAATGTCCCAATTTGGGGTGCAGCATGACAGACCTCTTCAACCTCATGAACATAGAATCACAGATCTCAATTTGTTAGCCGTCAAAGAGAACTTGCTCAGAGGGCAATCGTAAGCAAAATCAGCATGAACATGAGAAATCTTAGCTCATCCACCAAAATGCCTACACCCTCCCAGAAACTATGACAATATCACCAACCACTGTTAAAATAATGTGAAAAACGTTTGGCAAGTCAACGACGCAGCACAGCACAAATTGATAGAAGCAAAGAAATTATTTGCAACTACAACCCAGTGACAACCAGTTCAAATCAATTGCAAAACGGGTGAATGCGTAACAAAGCAGACTCCCCAGAAGACCATGCCCCATGACATCTACAAAGACATCCTCACCAAAATAAAATAAGCTTCTAATTTCAGCTGAGGAACTCTTCACTGGAAGCATGGTTGTACTGGTATCCTTCAACACTGCTTACGTTAAACATCTAAAAAATTCCAAAGGAAATCTGGACGACCCCACTGACTACACCCCAGTCTCTAATATACCATACCCAGCTAAAATACTGAAAGTATCTATGCAGCCAAATTCTGGAAAATGTGGAATCCAACAACATCCTAGGTCAGGCATAGGTAGTGTTCAGACCAATGAGGGGAACAGAGACAGAACACTTATTCATTTGGGACAACTCTGGCATTTGTTACCTTTCCAAAAATCCCAGTGATTAAGAACCATGGTCCTTATGCACTGTTGATTGAACCTGGAACCACAAATCCAAACTCCAGTAAATACATGTTTTTACCATCTTCCCTCAATCAGATGGACACTGTCATACTTCACTTTGCCATAAAAGATCCTTGCATGCAAATCACTGGTTCTACCAAGAATAGAATGTGCCAAAAAGAAAGATCAATGCATCCAAAACCCAGCAGTAAGTCTACTACTTAAACTTGACAAGAAGTAACATAAACACCAACTCTAAGAGCTCTTCACTAGCTTCCTGTCAAAAAAAGAATCCACTTCAAAGCACTCTGCATCACTTGGAGGACTTCCGATTTGTCTGCATTTTTCCAAGGAAAGATCATCGGAGTACCAATACGAACATTCAACTGGGGCAAATTGGTGCATTTTTGGAGGTGGTGGAACTGGATCAATGAGGAGGCAACCTCGTAGAAACCACAACTCCATGATTCTTTGTGTTTTCCTGAGAGTTATGAGCAGCAGGTGGCCATCGTGAAGCTCCAGTTCTATTTAAATCCCGCTGTGCCTCAGCATGTTGCTCAGCGTTGATGAAGAATCTTGCGCTTACCTGAATCCTCCTGACATGTTACAACCATCTGATCCTGGAAAGAAGAACATAGTAAAAATACAGTCTCTCTGCTCCCTTACCTGGGTTTTTTTCCTGGGCTATGCTTCTCTCTTCGTCTGTGGTTGCTGCATCTTGCTATCACTTGAACCTGCGTAAATATAAAAGAACACAATATTCTTTCTACCACTCCTATACTCTTTAGCAGCTTATTTCCCCAGAGGATTGCTATGGGGCTGACAGGACACATCATTCCAGTCATCCTTTTTGCTCATCGAGGACTCTCTTAACCCAAAGACTTGGACCAGCCAGAGGAGATAACTGTTACAAGAAAGATTCTATCCAGTCCATTCCTGCCTCCAGTATTGCAGGTAACTTGCGTTCAGGAAGGATGTGGCGTTAGGTAATGGGTTATGACAGGCAGGTACTTTGTATTCCTTCCTGTTGTTCCAGATCATGCCACTAATAAAAAAACGCTATTAAACTTGGCACAGGTTGAGGCTAATTAGAGGTCCTTTACCTGGTATGACTCCCCTCTCTGGACTGTACCATCAGTGCACAGGGGAAACAAGGGTGGGGAGTTAGGAATTCAAAACATCCATGTTGTATGGCAAAAGGTAAGGCATGACAGAAACTCACATGCACATGGCTCAGGGTACTTAGTCTGCAAACATCAACTCAATGGCAAAGCTATTTTGAATTTTCCTTCTCCCTCCACTAATCAAACCCTTCATCTCTCTTTCATAGCCACCAGAATATTTGGCTGTTGCGTAAATCCTAATAACATGAAATAGCACCCCTGCATCCACTTTGTGGTGGTTAGACGCCACCCTGATGCGATTGGGGAGCACACCTGGATGACCCTAGTGATTTGGCAATGGACCCCAGCAGAGACTACAGAGTATAGCATCATGAATAGCTCTATTAGCCTTTCTACCCGCAGTACAGGGGAAGCATTTCCATGTTCCGATGGACAACAGCACGGCCATGCACTACCTCAAAAAATGGTGTAGTGTAGGCTATAGTCTCTGTGTGCAGAGGCCATGCAACTGTAGTTCTGGGCTCTGGATACTAACATCTCACTCACAGCAGGTAACCTGGCGGGGACGTAGAATGCTGTGACTGATGTGCTGAGCAGGCAGGTAGAGGTCTAACAGAAGTTGGGACTTTTCTGGGAGTTCTTGAAGGAGATTTTTGCCTGCTGGAGGACTCCACAAGTGTGGACTGTGAGGGGTCAGAAATGTGAGGCGGACCACTTGTGAAGTTTTCTCACCAAATGCCATTTTATTATATTATAAAGTTGGATAAACGCCTCACTATCCCTACTCTGACCAGGATATCCCTGCCTAAAATAAACTAAAGGAAACACTCTTAACAAAGGATATCTTTCCCTCACACTTATTCATATAACAAATAAACAAGGAAATACATGGCAGTTCAAAACAATTATTGAATTCACAATGTAACCATTCATAACCTGGGTGGACTCATCATCCCCAGGTTTTAAACGTGTTTCTGCTTCACAGTTCAAGAATAAACCACAAGGAAATCCTGATTTGTAAGAAAGTTCCAATACAGAACGATGCAACTTCAACTTGTCAAAAGAAAGTTCCAATACAAAGGCTATAAGACTCTTCTTTTTCTTTGAACATGCTTTCAGTTCCAAAATAGCAACATTGTTTGTCTTGGTCAGGACACTCTGATAACTCAAAGAAGTACAACTTCTGTACAACAGCCTTGTGCGGCTCTTCCTCTAGTACCACTAACAACATAAAATGTCTGTCAGGACCACCTTGTAGCACTCGGTCAACTTCCACATGGCCTGCTTCCACGACAGGCCTACAATCTCCAAAGGTTTGCCATCCGGGTATATCTTTTCCTAGATGGGCAGCCTTTTGCCACTCGTTTCCCAACTACACAAGCAACCAAAGACTGACGGGGATAGTGTCTTTTCCTGCCTCTCCCCTGGTTTTGGCAATGTGTGTTTATCCCAGCCTTTACTATAGGTTTTATACAATATGGGCAACACGTTTCATAGCTTATAGATCTTGCTTTAGCCCCCTTCTGCTGTTGGCAATATTGGCTCGATTGTGTTAGCCTTGGTTTCAGTGTCTCTTGGCTTGGGTAATGCTTATTGACCTTAACTCTTAACAAAGTTTCCTCGTCAGGTTGCTGGGTTTGCACATACTCACACCTATAAGGTTACAGTAAATTGACTTTGATATAATAGGTTTTTGCTGCTTTTCCTACGGTATTCAGAATTAACTTGTAAATCACTTGACTTACTTGTGAGTGCTGCTTCTGCTGCTTTGCAGTAGTTTGGTATTGAAAAGTAACTTGGGAATGACTTTCCTTCAGTATTCAAAAACTACTTTTGCTTCTACACGAGCGTTGCACACTCGCCGAACGCCTGCTTTCAACATGTGAGCGAGGACAGAGCGGTCCGGGGTCACTGACCGATTGTGACCAGCTTGTGAGCCCACCTGAGACAGCCTCCTTCACGCTTCCCACTGCGCAGCCTCTGCAGAACTGGTCACAAGGGGTGAAGCTTTCCTTAGAAGGGTTTTGATTTCTCCCAAGGTCTAGGAGTGTAAGATTGGTTTTTCCTCTATTTATATGTGTATCTTGTGGAACAGCAAGATGGTTATTACAACAAGCCGCTGCATACATTGGCATTGCACAGCCATCTTCCCTAGAGGAAGACAAAAAAACGTTTCTCATCCCATGAAATCCTCTCCCTCCCCTGGGCCTTTTCTCTTCCCCGGTGATCCTCCTGCAGAACACCACCCCCAAGTTCAGGATCAGAAAGCATCTGCCTTTCTTTGGCCACCTACGAGGATACTTTAGGCAGGGAATTAGTGAGGAGTCCGTAGGATTCATCACAGGACCTCTTCCAATATCAACAGTAAGTGTTGGTTGTTTTGCTCCAGGGAGTTTCATTAAGGGAGGTTTTGTGGGATGTGTGGATTGTTGTTTGATCACATTACACAATCCTTATGGTTCCCCTTATCAGTCTGATTTAGTGGTTTTGATTGCCGGATTGGGGTCGGGTACAAATGGTAGCCAGAATTTGTGGACATGGCTCTTTGCCAGCAATGGTGCCTCCCAGCGAGAGTAGACTTTGTTTCCCAGACAGCGGTCAAAGTCCTCCATTGGGAAGTGGGCAGCCCCAACCTTCATACTAGGCTTCCACAAGCTTTTCTATATAAAGTCTGGAGCTTGTTTGAAAAGGATCTGGACATGCACTAGTCAGTGAGAAGGCCAGCAGCTAAATCAGTGTTAGTGTGCAGATGGCATACGTTCCCTAGCTGTTGCAGTGATAAGAATCTGGACCAATTATCTTGCTCTGCTTCTTCACTGTAGAACATCTCCTCTCTTTTGCCCATGAAGGCTAATTTGCAGCTATTTAATTCTTAAAGAGGATTCCTGAACAAGGTTAATTCTTTCTGTACCCACAGAGAAGCAGTTGCTAAAAGGTTTTTCAAGTTATTTTCCACAACGCCAGCTTTCTGATGGCAGCTCCTTTGGAGCTCTTGCATTTTGCTTTCTGTTTGCAGGCAACCCCATATTTGTACTCCTGAATCCCTGGTAGCTGTGTGAAAGGTTTTGAATCCAGTCTACCCTGAGAAGATACTTCGAAAATGAGGTTTCTGACATTGATAGGTCCTTCTTTGCTGAAGATACATAATGTTTCTAATTGATTCCTTCCTCCAATGGATTCCTCATCTACTATATCCCAGCACGGCTGTTCTTCTGAAACGTTTCCGCCACCTGGTGGCATAGCACGGCTTGACGTTGGCTCCATCTGATGCCTCCTCGCACCCGATGCCGGACATGACTTTGGGCTAGCATACATTGAGGCGTCCTCTCCCCTTCCTAACTCCCCCAGAACCTCATTTCCTTTTATCTGTGCACTCTTTTTCTTATTCTGGAACACAGTAGCTGATTTTTTGCAATGTTTTTCTCAGCACCATGCCTTCTCCCTCGAAGGCCTGAGGCTTCAAACTGTGCACGGATTGCAGCTGGCAGATGTCGGTCCCGGACTGCACTGGATTCGTCTCTATTGCTTGGGCGAGGATCCCTCATGTGCCAGTGGATACACCCAAAGGCCCACTGGGAAAGGGCAGCGAAGATCTTCATATTCATCCTCAAGTTGAAGGGTAAGGCTCCACGTTTTCGTGCGAGGCCACACGTTCCGAAGACAGGACTTCTCAGTTGAAAGCTCACTTGAAAGAGAAGAATCATCATCAGAAGTTTCCACTCCCCAAGTGATTCCTCAAACAGACATTCTTCTTCTTATTTGAAAAACTGCTCCAAGGGTTCTCTGGACAGGCCGGATCAGGTACTTTTTCCAACACAATCCTCAACCCAGGAGGTATAGGAAGAATTCCTGCGCTGATGGATCCCACTGTGTTTGTTGCAGCAAGCAGGGACACCATTGTGGACCACTCCGGCATGCCTATGGGTTTGGACCCGGGCCCAAAAGCAGCAGAGGTTCCTCAGCACTGACAGACCCTGACTTTGGGCATTTGGTCTTTGTGCCGGTTCCGGCTTCATTGGCGTTGTAGACACTGGGGCTCCTCAGGATTATGTTCCGCTCCCTGTGAATACTTTCATGACCAAGATTTATAAAATCTATGATGAGAAAGGTGGCCAGGTAAGCTTTGGGTCAGAACCTCTGGTTTCTAGGGAGGGGAGAGAGCTCTCCCAGGAGTGATGTGAGGAAGGTGAGAACGTGTTGGGATTGGCCCAGGACCTGCAGGTTGCCAGTGGCTTTGATACTACCACTGAGATAGACATTTATCCAGCTCCCACCCCTGGGAAGCCTTATAGCCACCTTTTAGTGGATGATGATGAAGGTGACCGATACCCTGGGCTTTCTGCTTCTTCCAGAACTAAGTTTCTGTCTAAATTGTGCGATATTCTGGATGATGCCCCTAAGAAAGAAATGCTCCTGCCATTCATTATGGCAGTGGAGACTCTCGTGCTGGAGGTGTGGGAAAAGCTGGCTTCTGCTCTGGCAGTTGTGCTGGCAAAGAAACACCATCCTGCTTAATAGGATCCAGCGTTTCTATCCTCTCATGCCTCTCCGGAGAGTTTGGTTGTTTAGGCCGCAACAGCTAGCCTTAAGACCTCCACCTGACCGGGAGAATAAGAGAATTAACGCCTGGGGGAAGAAGGTGTTTGTGTCAGGCAGTTTTGCCCTATGTGCTGTGAATAGCTTTTGCATTCTGGCAAAGTTCTCCTTCGGACTTTGGTCGGCTGTGGTCAATGTAGAGGGGCATGTCCCTGAAGAGGAGATGCGGGGTGGCCTTTTGACTTTGGCCAGACCTGTGTGTTTCTCTTGACTTGGTGCAGTAATCCTGGTTCACTATCCTGCCAGATACTGTGACTATGAAAATTACTGGCAGGATAGTGAACCAGGTCTGCAGCATCGAAAGAAGGGAATCCCATGGGTCTGGGACAAGTACCCTTCTATGAAGAGTAAACCAAGTAATTTTCATAGTCACATTATCCGGCATGATAGTGAACCAAGATTACTGCACCAAGTCAAAAGAAGCACACAGGTCTGGGACCTGCACCCACAAGATTGGGACCACATGTGAATTGTGAACCTTTGAATTGTAAAGCAAGCCTGGGGAATGGAGGCATTCTCCCTGGTGATTTTTGAACTGTGAATTGTGAAAGCCTGAGAAAGGGCCTGGGGGAACAGAGACATTGTGAATGGTGAAACCAAGAGACCTCAGGAGAAGGAAGCAAATACCCTGTTGTGTCTTCCCTGAAGATTGTACATTGTGAAACTCAATAGAAGAGGGCCCGCGGGAGTGAGTCATTCCCCGGTCACTGTGAGGACATTGAGAACCAAATACCAGGAGGAGGGAGGCATTCTCCAGGAATCCAATAGTGAAGCTAAACTATGGTCAATTAGCAATTATGTTTTAGTTGGAACTTTTTCTTTTGCATTGGAACTGAACCCTTACAGCACCATGAGCTGGAACTTTGTTTCCTCAGAAAAAGAACTGAGACATAGAGAAGGGAGTCATTCTCACAGGCGAAGGACTTCGGGACTTGCAGCCGGTGTCCAAGAAAAACATTTAGGCATGTCTTTTGTTTTGTTAACATCTCTTTATTGATTTTACAGCACTGTAAACTTTGTCCCACCACTCTCCCCTCCCTCACCCCCCCTTTCTGATTCTGAAGGTCCCATGCCCGGTATGCTGTGCTTTCGGTTTAGTGCAAGTCCAGGAGTTTGTCTTTGCGGGCACCATTGCGCTATAAAGTCTCCTTTCAGGAAGGTGAGTGTTTCTCCCCAGTCTGATGCAAATTTCTGCAGGTTATTGTTCTTTGCATATGTGGGCCATTCCAAGGCTACCAGTTCCCATATTCTCCATTCCTGCTCTGTCTGGATCGTGGGGCCCTTCCACTTCTGTTCTATGAGGATCATAGCTGCCAATGTAAATATCACCCTACCCCTTTCCCTGCTCTGATGTTCCCCTTCTGCCTCAGCTACTTTCAGGCCCAAGAGGACGAATTTGGGGTCTCTCCCTCCCCTCTCCCCAAATTTTGTGCCTGGAGGACTGCCTCCCAGAACGGACGGATCTTGTGGCATTCCGACCATGTGTGCTGCGGTTCCCTCTACCGCCCCCCTCCCCTCTTCCAGCAATCCTGAGATACTTTCCGGGTACATACTATGAAGGTGTGCCGGTGTGTAGTGCCAGCCATACAAGTATTTATACCATGCCTCCTGAAGCTGTGCGACCCTGGCTTCTTTTGGTATTTTCCTCCAGAGGCCTTCCCATCCTCAGTTGATATCTCCTTACCTATCATTCAATCCCAACGCCCCATGTATGGCCATCTGTGTGGTGGTGCTGCCCCTTCCAGTATTTTAGAAAGACTTGATATTAGGCCCTTGGTGCCATTGTTTGTCAGGAGAAACTTCTCAAACTGAGTGAGCTGTCTAGTGGCGGCCTGTCTCACTTTCTTGTTCATAACCCAGTGTCTTATTTGAAAGTACCGCAGCCTGTCGCCTTCACCCACTGCGAAGTCTTGTTTGCATTCCTGGACATTCTTTTACCCCATCTCCTGTGAACATATCCCTGATCGACCTTTCAAACCCCCTGTCTCAACGTTTCAAAGACCCCCAGCTTCCATCAAGGGTGGAATTCTTTGTTATTGAACATTGGGCTAAACGGTGATGGGTATGTCGTTAACCCTTTATCTTTTACCACTCTATCCCATGTGTCCGCTATGGCTTTTGTAACAGCACTCTTATAGAGATGTTATGGTCTGGTATTGCGAGGGAGCCACAGGACCACCCCCAGTTCATGTTGGGCCACCGCTCTGTCCATCTGAGTCCATTGCTTTCCCCTGTCCTGTAGGAACCATTCCCGAATCACCATCATTTGCACTACTATGTAATATTGTTGGAGTTTAGGGAATGCCCCCCCCACCCCCGTCCTCCTTGATTCCTCTAATAGGCAGCGGTTTATCTGCGCCTTCTTGCCTTCCCAGAAAAATTCCCTTGTTATCTTTCCTAGTTCCCAAGTCCCTGGGTATTAGTAGTGGGATTGCTTGAATTAGGTAGAGCGGCCATGGTAATGTGATCATCTTCACCGCCGCCCTGCCCATCCATGCCACCCTCCGGTTCCTCCATTTCTGGTAATCCCCCTTAATTGCTGTTAGTTTGGGCGGGAAAGTAGCTGCATACCATCCTGAAAGGGACGGAGTGATTTTGACCCCCAAGTATCTAATTCCTCCTGGGCTCCAAAGAAATTGTGATATTGCCTTCAATTCCCCCTCTTTCTCCCTCCCTAGTGTTATGTTCATTAACTCGGACTTCCCCAGGTTCATTTTCCGGCCCAACACCTCCCCGAACCTGGCCAGTACAGCCTCTCATGTTACTAGTGATGTTTTGGGACTCGTGAGCGCTAACAACATATCATCTGCAAATGCTGCCACTTTGTGTTGTACCTCCCGAAGGGTATTCCCCCTTCCTCCCTTATTGCCTGCAGCAGGGGTTCCAGATTAATTGCGTACTGGAGGGGGGAGAGCGGGCACCTCCGTTTAGTTCCTCTACCCAGCTTAACAGGGCGTGACACTGATCAGTTCACCGCCAGGTGCATCGTCGGGTTCCTGTAATTCGCTTGTACCATTCTAAGGAAATCTCACCCTACCCCATTTTCTCCATTACCCTGAAGAGGAACGGCCACTCCACACGGTCGAACGCCTTCTCAGCATCTAATGCAAGTAAGACCGTCGGAGTGGCAGTTTTTAGAGCCTTTTCCACCAGGTGTGCCACTCTTCGAATATTGTCAGCTGTTTGCCTACCCAGGACGAACTCTGCCTGGTCCGGGTGAATCAGTGAGGGGAGAAGAGTTTCTAATCTTTTTGCCAGAATTTTGCTGTAGATTTTGGCATCTATGTTTGAGTGCAATTGGCCTATATGAGGTACACTCTGCGGGGTCTTTTTTGGGCTTGGGAGTGAGCGTGATTTTCGCTTCCCCCATTGATGCTGTAATACAACCCGATGCCTTGAATGTGTTAAACAGCTGCGCCAGGTGTGGGCTCAGGATGTGCGTGTATGTTTTGTAAAAGAGGGATGTGAAGCCATTCAGGTCCAGAGCCTTGTTCGTGGGAAGCTTTGTATTTCGCACTTCTTCCACTGATATTTCTTGGCTTAGGAGCTCTTACTCCTCTCGAGAGATCTGGGGCTATTGTACCCTTTCTAGGACGTCATTCACTGCCACCATTGTGTTCTGTCGCTGTGTTTCCCTCAGCGGTCTTGCCAATAAGGTGTCGGTTTTGTTAGCCTTGGCGTAGTATTTCTGCCTGATGAAGCTCTCTGCCTTCTTGGTTCTCAATATCTCCAGCTGTCCCACAGCGTATCTGTAAGCCCTAAGCTATTTCCTCGTTGGAGAGTCTGCCACCTTCAGGCATGCTTCCTCCACTTCGCCTATTAGCTGTGATCTAGGGCCTTGTTTGTTTTGTTTTATTTATAATGCGCGCCAAACCCTCAGGTAGCTGGCCACATAAATGACAAGTAGACTTAGAGCTTAGTTACATAGATACAGGAAGTATCCAGAATTACTGTCATGCTGGGTTACATAGTAACTAGCACATCTGGTATAACATGAATATAGTCAAGTAATGCAATGGTAACAGATGCATAAAGAAGGGTAGGGCTTGGCAGAGAAAACAGTAACGGGTGTAGTCATAATACAGGTTGGGATACTTAGGAGTCATTTGTTCGTATCCAGGTGAGGATTTTCCTTCTAAATCTAGAGTAGGGTTTATCCATTCTCAGGTCCGGGGGAGTGCATTCCAGGATTGCGCAGCTATGACCAGGAAGCTAGAACCGCCAGCTGTGGTACGTTTAAATCTAGGAATCTCTATGGTATAGGCATTAGCGGATCTCATGGGATGGGAGGTAAATCTCTTGTTTATTATTTCTGCAAGGTAAGGTGGCACTATATTGTTCAGACATTTGGATGTTAGAGAAAGTGTTTTGAGGATGATCCTATCGTTAATCTTGAGCCAGTGGACATCTCTTCTAAATGAGGAGATGTGTTCTCTGGAGGGGATAATCAGGGCTGCTCTAAGGGCATTATTTTGAAGTCTTTGCAATTTGTCAGGGATATACTTATTAGCTCCCGTGTACAATGCATTGCAATAGTCCAGTTTGGATATTAGAAGTGCATTGGCCAGGTTGATACAACTGGTTTCCGAGAGATAAGGTCTGCGGGCCTGGATCAGTTTGCATGTGTAGGCTGTGGTGGATGCAAGTGAGTTGACTTGCTTCTTAAGGCTAAGTGCAGAGTCGAGGTAGAATCTGAGAGTTTTGACTGCGGGCATCACCTTGATGACGTTGTTGTCAATATTCAATGAGGCATAACTGGGGTTGATTTTTTTTGGGGGCCATCTCTGAACCTAGGACCAGTAGCTCCATTTTGTCGCCGTTCAGGCAGAGGCCATGGGATGCCATCCATGCCTGAACTATGAGGTATATCCTGTTTACTAAAGCCAAGTCTTACAGCAAGTTGCCCAAAAGGGGAATGAGGATCTGGGTGTCATCTGCATAATTAGTGTAAATGACACCTATTCTATCCAACTTGTCAAACAAAGGCTTAGTAAAGATGTTATACATGGTGGGAGAGACACATGATCCCTGCGGTACGCCACAGAGATTTGTGTGGGATCAGCCGAAGCTGAGGGGGAGAAGACTCTCATTGTACGGTTAGCTAGGAAGGCCTTCAGCTGTTTATCCCTCTGCGCCTTTTGATCGATGAGCTCTCCCCTTATAGTGGCCATAAATGCGTCCCACATTGTATTTTTGTTTGTCTGATTCTTGTTCACCTCCAAAGGACGTTTTAATTTGTTCCCTATTTCTTCCCTCGCCACCGGGTGTCTGAGTATCTCCCCCAGGAGCCTCCATTTCCAGACTCCCTGTCTATGATTCAACGTGCTCAAGGTCATTGAGACCACCCTGTGGTCTGCAATCCCCAGGGGGCCAACCTCCACCTTCCTACCAGTCGGGCTGAGGCCCAGATATAATGGATCCTGGCTTGTGTGCGGTGTGACCCTCCCGCTCCCCCTCCAGTGCCCTCCAGGTGTCTGTCAGACCCAAGGCCTCGAATTTCTCTCTAAGGTGCGGGGAGGCTACTGCGCCCCCACCTCAACCCTCTCTCACCGTCCTGTCCGCCCTCTTGTCCCATGCTATGTTGAGATCCCCATAAGGATGATATACCCCTTTGCAGTATCCTCCAGTATCCTCAGGACTTCTCTTAGAAAGCTTCCTTGGCCCGTGTTGGGCGCGTATGCTGACACTATACCGCCGTGGTCCCCTTTAACTATTATGTCCCTTCCCCCTTTATCCCTCAGGATGTCCCTTGCTGAAGTCCAATTTGTCCCTGAAGGCTAGAGCCACCCCTCCCGTTTTAGTGGGGTCTGAGGCGTGGAACACCTCGGTGAAACCTCTCATTTTGAGACGTCCCTGATCCCATTTGAGCAGGTGGATCTTCTGTAGGGCCATGTCTGTCCCCCATGTCTTGGTGAACCTCTCTATTTTTTTCCTCGTGAGCGGGGAGTTGAGGCCCCTCACGTTATGTGTCATGCATTTGAATTTTTGTTCCTTTCTCTGTTCCGTGCTGCTCCCTCCTGCCCCCTTTTTCGTGTCCTGTTTCTCCTTTGTACCCCCCGGGGCTGTTCCCTGCCCTATTCTTGTTCCTCCTTCCAGGAAGGCCGCTTTCCTTTCCACTCCTCCTGTTTGACCTCTGGTTTGCCATGCTGCCTGCTGCCCCCCACCTTCACCCCTCGGCCCTCCACCCCTGATTCCAACCCCCAACTTCGGAATGACCCTCACTTCCCCTGTCCCCCTGCCCCCTTCTCTCAGGTGCCATCAATCACCCTTTTTGTTTCCAACATGTTTTATACTCCCTGTTCCCCTGTACTTTTCATATGTAGAGTGTCCACTCCACCAGCCCCCCTTTCTGCTCTTATTTTGGGCCTTAGATGGGTGTCTCTAAACCTCGCTACTCCTTGGTTCTTCCTCCAGAACCCCCCCTCTTGGGGGTGTGCCTTCAGTGACGTCCTTTTCCGTCGCTCCCCCGCTAGAGACCATTCCCACGGCCGGGGTCCAGTCTTTTTCTCCTTTTGTCTGGGATCCTCTCTGGGTGCGCTTTCAGTTATATCTATGCATATTATGTCTGCTGCTTCTTGGAGGGAGGATGCTCATTTCTGGACCCCTTCCCATTCAAACACCAGCCCGAACGGGAAGGTCCATCTATACTTGATTGTAACGCTCACCTGATTCCCGTAGAGGCGCCGGTCTTGACTGGGCGTATACCGTATCTTCAAAGGTGATGTGTAACACACGGCTGGCTCTTTGGGCTGGGCCTCTGTGCACTGTATGTCTGGCTCGAAGGGTAAGATGTCTGCAGATAGAAAATGTGGGATTAATGAACTGGGTTATTGAATGTCTCTCTCTTCTTCCCTTTCTCTTCTCCTGTAGAACCCCAAAGGTTAACGCTCTCACCTTAGGTAAGTGAACGCCGTGCTCTCCATCTGCCTCGAGGCAGGGTGCTGTAACCAGTTTCTTCACTGGATAAGGGGAGCAGGCCTCTTGACTTCAGAGAACTGCTATCCGTCGTTTACGGCACGAACGGTAAGTTTCGAGTAATTCTAATGTCTTTAAAGTCTTTAGTAATGATGTCTCTTGTTTTGCAGGGTTCCGGCGATGGCGGATGGCGGGCTGAAGTGAGTTGAAGATGGAGCCCGTGTGATGAATAGAAGCGCCTGGAAGCACGTAAGTAAGCGCTTGTTGCCTGCTTCACGATGCGCTCTGTCTTTTTATTTTGCAGGTATAAGTTCGGGGCGGCTGCAGGGTGCCGGAATACCCACTGGGTTAGATGTGGAAAAGGAGTAATGGCACGTGAGTATTAAAGTTCCCCAATGTCTTTAAACGCACCTTGTTTTGTCTTTCAGATGCGGGATGCAGCGCCGAAGGCCTCCGGAGCGTGCGAAGAGTTGGTAAGCTTTTGTCTTTCAGATGCCGGAATGCACTGTGAAGACCTCCGGAGGGCACGAAGAGTAGGTAAGCCTTTGTCTTTCAGATGCCGGAATGCAGCGCGAGGCGTTGGTGACAGCCGATGAACCAGGTAAGTGAAGAGCTGTCATTGAAGACCGTAATGCTAACCTGTTCTTTCTTGTCTTTATAGGTGTTGCTGAAGACTGGATTCAGAATGGTAAGCCTTTTTCCTTAGGCCCAGGATCAGATGCAGAAGACACAATGAGCGTTCTGCTGCTGAGGATGCAGAATAATGCAAAGCAAGATTCATCCATCGGGTGTGGTTTAAATAGCCTCCTGTAGTGCTTAGGTGTCTCCTTCCACAGCCACGCCTAGGTAAGAAAAGAGTTCCTGCTTTCCAGAAGAGTTCCAGTGTTCTGAACCTAGGGAGTGGCTCCTGCCCCACCCAACAGGAAAAGTAGTTCCAAACAGAAGAGGATCAGAGGCTCAACTGGCAGGCAAGTAAGCAGCATGGTCTGCTGCAGGTAAGTCCACCCAAGCATTATGAGCCCGGCGCTTCCAGCGCTGGGACTGGGCATATTTATGAGCCTGGTGCCACTGGCGCCAGGACTGGGTCCAAAAGGTCCCAATTGGGACTGGTTGGCACTCGGAACCTGGGTTATGAATCTGCTTCCAAGGGAGTTGGGAAAACCCTGACCTTTTGGAAGCAGAGATCATGACATTGATGCCCTTTTTGGTCAGTTCTCTAAGAATTGGGCTCATAAATCGCCTCTTGGCCAGTGTACGGGCTGCTAACTCCTGGAACAATGCTATCTCTTGGCCTTTGTATAGCACTGGCTGTTGTTGTCTGGCCGCCCTAAGGACGGCCTCTTTTGTGTCCATATTGAACGAAGGCTGCCAGGACGTTTCTGGGCCTGGCGTTGGGCACCTTGTTTAGCCTCCCCACCCTGTGGATCCGGTCCAGAGGCACTGGAGCCAGCCCCTATTCCTGCTGCTCTCCCTTCTCTGGAAGGGCTTGAGAAATATACAATCAGGAGCACTGCCCACCCCATAAGTACTATAGATGGCCCGCGGGGGGGGGTAGGCCTAATCCGTCTGAATCTGAGCTTTCAGCTCTTGATCAATGGCCAGGCCTTATGGCCAGTATTGCTAAAGAGCTAATCTTATGCACCAGTCCCTTTGACTTTGACCTATTGGTGTACTCGCTGAGCAATTTGGTGTCGGATTCTCGACCACCCAGAATTAATACTGCCTCACAAACTGACAAGGTTCATAGTCCAGTCGTCTGGTCTCAGCGATCTAAGCAGGATAATGCCTCTCAAATCAACACACAAAGGGAGCTATTTGACCGAGCCTCACAAACTGACCGTTGCAGTAAGGTGCCCTCGATGCTCCTACAGTGGCTAATAAGGAATGGGAGAAACACCTAATATGGACATCATGGGCCCCGTACAGGAAGTACTGCCTTCCCTCTCGGTACATGCTCCGAAATTGGATCAAAAAGGGTCTAAACAACACTCCTCTGTGACTACTATATTGGGACTTTCGCAGAACGTACGCCTGAGAAAGTCTCAAATGAATAAAATAGATGACCCGAGTACACATGACTTCATTATGGACCAGAGGAACTTTGCCATTACTAATATTCGTAAGGTCGAAGGTCAGGAGCACAGAGAAGCCTTGCGTAACAAGGTCCTAGCTTGGTTAAAACAGAGAACTGGGCCCGGTGTGGCCAGATTATCTGACCTGAAGATTCTCCGCAGGCTGGACCTAAGAGACTGGTGCTCGCAACCTAATGAGGACTGTGTTTTAGTGGGATGTGGGTCCAGCACTCTACCTGATTTTTTTAAGACTGTGTAAATATCTCCCCAGAGAGTTGCCTAACTGTAATTTGATTCTCTGATTTATCTTGTTTATAGGGACTAGTTTTGTATTCCTCCTCTGGCTGGTTGATACCATTTGTGTATTATTTCAGTACTATTTCTATAATTTGTTTATATTAATGTTTGTACTGTCTGCGCCCTCACGCCTACGGGTGTATTGGTTGCGCTATATAAATGAAATAAAGTAAATTGTTTCGGGGTCCCATTCCCCCAGAATTTCCGCGAATATCTTGTGCACTTCTTCCTTGAGGTCCCTATCCATTATTGTCTCCGGCAGGGTCTTTACATATGTGGATTCCTCGTGACCTTTTCTGTAGGTCCTCCAGCTGAAGTTCCATGTTTTGTGTTGCCACATTTAGACGCTCAATCTCCTCGCTATTCTATGTGGTCTCTCTGTCAATTTCTTGCAGGCCTCTTTCAACTAGAACCGTGCGTTCTCCCAATTGTCCTATTTCCTGCCTCCTCTCCCCCAGCGCTGAGTTGAGGTCCGACCTCATCAGCTGGAACTGATCTTGAAATGTCTTGACTAGGGTGGTTTGGAGGGTGAAGTTTTCTCCCCAGAAGTCCTGCTTTGTCATTGGGGCTAAGCCTTCTTCCCCTGCTACGTCCATTCGATCTTTCCACCTGTCTGCAGCCCCCTTGGCCTGTTCCCTGGTTTCCGCCGACGGCCACATGTGAGTGTGCCAGGGGTGTCCCCTGTGGGCTTTCCAGCTTTCGTCGGCCAGCTTTTCCCTTTGGTTGTCATTGGGGGGTTTGGGTGGATCTCCTTCTGTTGTGCTTGTTCCTGTGGGCTGTGGCCCTACTTTGCTAAGTTGTCCGGTACCCCTCTGCCAAGGGGGTTACTCCCCTGCTCCCTTGGTGGGCTTTGCGTCAGTGTCGTGCGCCTCCTCGACCTTTCTTGCCCACAATGCCCCTTACCCTTCTCCTGTGTCCCTCCTCAACACCCCTCTTCTGGGGGCCTTCTCTGCCGCCGCCTGTGTCCTTATATAGCGGGTTTCTGGTCTACTCTCTTTCTCTGTCCTTCAGTGGGGTCTATGTGTGGGTGTGTTAGGATTCACCCCTTTCTTTTCCCTGCTCTAATCTCATCGCTTTCTTACTTGCTTGCTTCACTGAGAGCCCCTCGGCCCCGTACTCCCTTGCCGCTGAGGGTTGAGGGGTGTCTTCCTTCCCCCCCTGGGTCTCAGGGGGGCTATTCTAGCCCTGTGTTTCGCTCACTCCCCACTTAGGCCAGTCTCCTTTATCCCACGCTCCCCCCCTGTCTGTCCGGCATCCTCCTGCTGCCTCCCCCTTACTCTCTGGGCTTGCCTCGCGTTGGCCTGGGCGCTGCCTACCAAGTTCAGGTCGAGCGAGGGCCCGACTCGGACCCTCTGGGCCTTTTTATGCTGCACCCACTTTGCCACCCCTCCGCTCTCCCCTCCTTACTTGCTGTGCATGGGCGGCTTTGTGTTCCCCTCCGTCGATGTTGCTGGTTCCTGCTGGGGGAGCCTTTGCAGCGGGGGTGTTGGGCTTTGCTTTGGCGGGTGTCCGCAGGGTCGGTAGGCTGCCTTCTCCGCCTCACATCACTGGTTCTTTGGGATCTTCGTTTCTCCACTCGTGGCGATGGGCCACCATTCCTTTTGGCAGTGCTTTCTGCTTCTCCTTTTCTGTGTCCCTGGGTGGCGAGCTCCTTGTCTTGAGCCTCCCCACACAGGGGGTGCGCACCCTTTATTCCCGGGCCATGCTGGCCCCCGGGGACAGTTCACTGCTGCTTTGGCGGCAGATCTGCTCACCGTTCCGATTTGAGGCTCACCTCCAAGGCACCTTGTCACTGACTGCTGGGTGCACCTCGGGCCTTTGTCTTGCCAGCTCTCTTGTTGTTTGCGCCCGTTGTTCACTCCTTCTTGCGTGGGTGCTTCTCCTGTCTCCGGACGCTCGCTCCCGTGCTGCGTCTCCTCTGTGGCCTGTCTGTGGGGTTCCACCCTGTCCGTGCCCGCTCTCCCTCTCCTTTCTTGCCGGGGTGAGTGTTGCTTGTCTCCCCTACAGATCTTCTTTTCACTGCACCATTTGCCTCTTCTGTGGCTGCCGCCGTGACATCCGGTCCTCCAATGGGCCTGCTCACGCCGTTGCTTCCTCGCCTCCTCCTCTCCTTATCTGCAGCTTCGTCTCCCCACTCTTCCTCCTTCCCGTTGGGTATGCTGTGCCCTGCGGGGGGTGCTCCTTTCAGTGCCCGCTGATTTCGGATGTCGGGGCTGGTGGAACCGCCGTTTACCTTCCTGGGGCAAGAGAGCAGCTGTCGGCACATCTTTTCCGTGTCGGCGGTCTTCTTGGAATCTCTTGGGCATGCCTTTTGATGGCCAGAATCTTTTTGGAACCAAGTCCGATGACGCCCTCAAAAAGGTCCAGACGACAAAGGCGACTGTTAAGTCCATGGGGCTAGTCATGCAGTATCCCTCCGCTGCATCGTCCATATGTAGGAGTTGTGAGGGTGCAGAAGTAAGTCTCTGACACACGGTGGCATGTTATTGGGCAGAAACATTTATTATATGAAAAAGGTTTAGAAAAATGCCTTTGTCCCTAAAACTAAGAGGGGTTTCTCTGCCTCTTAAGAAAACTAAGGAAATTGTCAGAATGGCCAAATTATAAAGTCTGTCCCTGTCGTATCTCAAAAGCATACTTCTGTCCCCAATACTAACATCTTCAAGCAACTGTGCAAGTATGATCTGATCCTAAATTAAAGTGTTCTTTGTGGATCCAATGAACAGAAACGTTCCCTGTCTCTCTGGTATTCACAAATGGCAAAAAAGAAATGGCAAAAACTGTAGGAATCATGGGCTAGGGTCGTAACCCTTTCCCCTAGATTCCTTCTTATAGTTTTTCTCTTTTTTTGGGACCTCCTGGGCCTGTACTTGCTCATATAAATGTCACTAGGCTTTTCACACAAATGTACTCTTTATGCTTCTCCTAATTATCCCACAAACTTTGCACACTCCTTTTGCCAAGCATAGGATTTGGTTCAGTTTGTATTCTTCACTTATTTTGGGTATGGGTTCCAGACTCGCAGTATTCAGAATGGCTTGGTTTACTTCCTTGCCAAACAATTGTCCTCTCATGAACTGTCCCTCTTTTGGGTACGGGTCCCAGACCTGCAATATTGAAATCGGCTTGGTATATGCTCCAGCCAAGCCTTCCTCCTCTTATGGACTGTTCATCTTTTGGTGGGAGTCCCAGACTCATAATATACATAGTTGCTTGATCCAATCTCCTGCCAAGCAATAGTCCCAGCGTGGACAATATCTTTTTGGGTGCGGGTCCCAGACTTCCAATATTCAGATTAGCTTTGTTTCAGTTTCTCATATGGGTGTGTCCCCCATACTCGTACTTTGTTTCCAGGGTCCCAGACCCCCTTGCTCCCGCTTTTGCCTTCACCCCCTTTCTCCACCGTACCTCCTGCATCACTCGGATAACCTGCTTACCTGTTTGCTTTCCTCTGGAGGGACCAGTGTTTCCCAAGCAGCTACGGCTTCTTTGGAGGCACTGGTCGTGTTCGGGCTTCGCCGCTGTCGGCAGCGGCTTTTCTGACGTCTGCTTCTTCCCAGTGATTTGTCCTCTCTCCTGGGTACGTTCCTGTGCCCTGGATGCCCTGAGGTTCCAAATGGCAGTAACGTAAGCAGTCCTTGCTTCTGGGAACTTGCTTGCGTTCTCCTCCACCGCCCCAGGCTTCCCTCCTGCTTGCTACAGTCCTTTTCGCCCCTGCATGGCTTTTCGGTTTCCTCCTTGGAGGATCGTTCTCCCATTGCATCTCAGCTGTGGAGGGTCTAAACTCCAGCGTTAGAAAATTACAGTGCTTAGGGCCAATCATATTTGCTGAGAAGCTAGTTTGCTCACTTTGCTCCTCCAGCGTGATCCTCAGACTCCTTATCCTCTTCTCAGTACATGACATAGAGTCAGATGTAAGATACTTTTCATTCTTTAATGTTTTAGTCAAGTGAAGTAGGTTATGTTTCCCAATACTTGCAACAGAGGCATATGCAGTATACTTTGTCCTCTCTGCTGTTTCAATCATGCCAAATATATTAGGTTGGCTAACTTGACATAAGCTGACACTGGCTCTATCAACATAAGGGGAAAGAGGATTTAACATTGGGGAAGGATTGAGATGTACTAATGCGGGTGAATACTGCATTCTCTTTACATGGCCGTCCCTAATCCCTAAACGGGTGCCTACCTCGTTGCACCATCACAGGGGGACTATTGTACTGTGGAGACACCGCCCTGGCCCCATGGGAATGTTCTCCCTCTAGGTGAGAAGGGACGACATCCTCAAATTTGTCACAGGGTATTCTACCCTCCCCAGCCTATGTCTCAATATGTTGTGGTCAGTCTGCCCTGGAAGACTGCAGGGCAGGCATTTCCTGAGAGAAAGAGGTAGAGGTTCCCAAAGAGGATGTGCAGACATGGCCACCACCTTCTCTGTGCCTCAGAGCACAAAACCTCAGTGACAGGCTCTGCCTCTCAGTGCCCGTGGGGGGAGGCTTTCCCTACAGATCTCCTTTTCACTGCACCGGTTGCCTATTCTGTGGCAGCTTGGAATGGTCAAGGACCGCGTCTGATGCTTGGTCCTTGCAGGTTATTCAGCAGCGATAATTTTTCCCATTCAATTAGCGCCCTCTGGCCACCACCCTGAATCCAGATGCCATCCTCCAGTAGGAGGTCAGTCCGTTTATTTCAAAACACATGATCAAGCTGGTACCACGCTTGGAACGAGGCATGGGTTGGTGTTCCACCTATTTTCTGGTGAGGAAGGAGGAAGGAGGCTTGCGTCCCATTCTAGATCTGCAGTGCTGAATTTATTCCTTTGCAACTACAAATTCAAGATGGCTAGTCTAGCCCAGATACTGCAAGCCTTCAACCTACAGGACTAGGTGGTATCACTGGACCTTCAGGATGCCTACTTCCACGTACTGATTCATTGGAAACACAGGACGTACCTGAGGTTCATGGTGGACCAACATCACTACCAGTTCAACATCCTGCCGTTCGGTCTTTCTTCAGCTCCCAGGGTTTCACCAGGCTGCGAGCAGTGGCTTGCCTCAGGAGGGAGGGCCTTCATGTCTTCCCCTACCTCGTTCTCCAGATCTAGTGTTTGATCATCTGCTCCCCACATGCATGCCACTGCATAACTAGGGCTTTTCACTGAACTTATAATAATTTCAGTTTTCGCATCTCAGGCTCTCCGATTTATCGGAGCAGTCTTTGACACTCACCTCGGCAGAGCATTTCTGACTGAGAACTGAGCGACACACGTCTTTCGGTTGGTCAATGTCCTCTTATCCCAGGAACAGGTCCCGGCCTCAGCCTTCCTGAGCCTTTTGGGCCTCATGGCTTCCTGCACCCTAGTGATGCTCGAGGCGAGGCAGGGTATGAGATCGCTTCAGTGGGTTCTCTGTTGCCAATGGTCGCAGTTTCAGGGCCACATGTTGGACCCTCTGCAGGTGTCAAACCAGATGGCTCAGGATCTTGCATGGTGTACCGTGCGATACACCTTGCTGAGAGGGGCTTTGTTTCATCATCCTTGGCCCCACGTGATGGTGTTCACTTGCGCTTCTCGGACTGGTTGGGGAGCTCATCTGTCAGATCTGATTGTGAGCGGACTCTGGTCTATCGCTGAGTCTCGGGCACATATCAACTTGCTGGAGCTGAGGGCGATCAAGTTGGACCTGGTTGCCTTCCTCCCCCCTGTGAAACTCAAGACTGTGCTGATCATGACAGACACCACTGTCACAATGCACTACCTCAACAAGTGAGGTATTGTGGTGCCCTTGCCTCTATGCAGTGAAGCAATGCGATTGTGCTTGTGGGCTCTGGAGAATGCCGTCCCTCTGACGGCAGCTCATCTGGCCATAAGAGAGAATGTTACACCAGATGCCTTGACCAGACAAGCGTCAGCCTCCCACGAGTGGTAGCTCTGCCAGGAAATTCTGGAGGAGATCTTCTCTTGGGGAATTCCTCAAGTGGACCTCTTTGCTTCCAGTGTGAACAGAAAATACCAGTTGTTCTGCTCCAGCAAATGTCCTCATCAGGGAGTTCTTGGGGACGCATTTATGGGTGAGTGAACCTCCTTTATGCCTTCCTGCCGATCCCTGTCTTTCCGCTGGTTCTAAGGAGATTATGCCTGTTTGGACCCACGCGGATCCTGATCGCTCTGGAATGGACCCGTAGAACGCGGTTTCCGTAGTTGCTGGACTTGTCCATCTGCCTTCGGTGGCGCCTTCCGCTGAGAGTCAACTTACTCTCCCAATCAGAGGAGCGGGGTCCTCCACCTGAACCTCTGCATCCTGTATCTTCATGCTTGGCTACTGAGGGGGTGAGATACAAGGAGTGTGACTTGTCAGGCAACGTCCTTGATGTACTCCTCTCAGCTCAGAGGCCCACGGCCAAGTGCATTTATACCTGCCGATGGTGTACATTTTCGACTTGGTGTCAGGAGAGGGATCTGGGCTCTTTATCCTTTCCCTTGTCCCCTGTTTTTTTTGTTGTTGTTGTCCTTGGCGAAGGTGGGCCTGCAGATTCGCTCTGTTAAGTGATGCCTCATCGCTATCTCAGTTTTTATCTCAGTTTTTACAAGTTCCCTGGAACAGGGCTTGTTGTTCACAATCCCCATAATTATGCAGTTCTTTCAGTGTTTGTGTACCCAGTATCCTCCATGCCAGTTTGCTGTCCCAGCGTGGGATTTAAATTTGGTTTTGACATTCCTTATGGCTGCTTCGTTTGAGCCCCTACATTCCTGTTCTATTAGGTTGCTCACCATCAAGGTGGTTTTGCTGGTAGCAATCACTTATGGGTGAGTGAGCTCCAGTCGTTGTCTGTTAAACCTCCCTATTTGCTTCTTTTTCCAAAGAGAAGGTGACTTTGACGAAAGTGGTCTTAGATTTTCATCTCACAGAAGATCCATCTTTCTGTGTTTTTTCCTCCGTCTTACCCTTCCAAGGCAGAGGAACGATTCCATTGGCTGGACCCGGTGCGGGCCATTAAGTTCTACGTCTCTTGGACAAGAGAGGCCAGAAAAGATTACCAGCTTTTCGTGGATTGTGAAGGCATCATGAAGCAGGACACAGACACCAGATTCAAAGTTCAAACAACATTCTTTTATTAACTTAAATGTCAGGATGGTGTAAGGCCTAACTTGCCCTATTCTACGGTGGGATTTCCCTACCTACAGAAACTAAGAATAGTTTGAGTCAGTAAGTTCAACTTAAGTCTGTGTCCGAAACCTATACTTGCCCTCAAAACTAAGGGTAAACAATGTGTAGGGATGTCCACAATAAAAGAAATGGTGTTTCAAATAACGTTTTGAGCTTCTTCCAGCTCTTGGCTTACTTTCCCTCTCCCCTTCCCCAAGTTCAAGACAGTTCCACAAAGTCTCAGGGTTCCCTTCCCCAAGAAGACAACACAGTTCCAAAAAGGGCGCCTCAAGGTTTCCTTCCTCAACGCAGCCCCAAAGTTCAAAAGTTTCCCTTCCCCAAGACTTCAGCTTGCCAACTTGTACTAAGTCTCAGTCTCTCAATATTCAAAACCAGCTCCAGGTCAGCTTTACACTCATTCGCGTTTCTTGACTGTTCATACAGATTGCTTTCTCTTGCTTCACCTCAGCAATCTCTTTCATACACTTGCCTTTGCTCTCTGTACATTTCGATGGCTTTCATAGATAGGGTATCCCCAGTCTAGGCACAGTTGTCGGACCACACAGTCCACCCGTTACATGTCACGCAACCGGGGACCTTAGGCTATCTTGCCCACACAGGTTCTTTTGCAACTGCACCTGTGTTGTTCACCTTCACTTGGCTTTCACTTTTCCAACATTTTGGCTTTGCCACAATGTGTTTTCCTCTTTGCCAGTCTCGACTTTGCTACAAAGTATTCTTCTTATACACCTCTTTGTGGTGCTCTCCTTTTTTCACCACATTACTTTCACAATCTTCAGCAATATTCATTACTTGTTTTCACTTTATTCATTAAGTCTGTTATTCGTATGCTCATTAAAGCTTTCTTTTAGTTTGATATTCAATAATACTCGCAAAGCAGTTCTTCAGTTTAATATTCAATATTACATGCTTTCCCAAAGCACTTGGTAACTGTGTTTCACTGTCAGAGTATTCCTATATTTCACCAAGGAGTTTTTGCTGACTCTGTAGTTTCCCCAGATCATGTTTCAAGTTTGAACTGCTTCTGACCTGAAGATTCATGCTGCTTGCAACTGGAGAGTTCATTAACGAGTGAAGTTTAATTCACAAAAGCCATTTCATTACTTCAACAATGGCTTGTTACTTTGTATTTGCTCGCTTGTAAGATTGCTGAACAGAGAAAGGTTCAACTATGTTTTCAATTTACTAGATACTGTTTCTTTAAACAATCAAACTCGCGTGTAGAGCATTTCAGAGCTTTTTTTCAATTTTCAAAATCACCAGGGCTTTCTTGCACCTCCGCTTAACACGCCACTCGTTCCCTTCTAGAAGATTCTTTCAGGGTCTTGCTCTCTGTTACTGCTGAATCGACAAATGGGTTCCACACTCTCCCTCTGATACTCAGATGCGCTTCTAACGGCACGAGTTAATGAACACCTTCTTTCTAGAATCGGTGAGCGGCCCAGTACAGTATCGCTTTCATCTGTGTGACCGCTGCAGTAAGGGACTTCAGTTCCCCTGCCACTCAAAAGATAAGATCCCAGCCTCCCTGGTTCAATCTCAGCGCCACCTGCAAACTCCAACTGTTAGTTACAGCTCCAGCCCGTACCACGCTTCTCCTCTTCCTCATATGTGTTTCCACTGCGATCGCTACTCCGCTTCCATCTGAATCTCTCAGCCGGAATATGAAAGGGCATTTTAAAGCTCTGGGCTCCCTCCAGGTGTCGGTCATTAGGTTCAACTGCCTGAATTTTGCCGCAGCACAACTCCTCATCTTCCTTGTCTCAGTATTTAGGGATTTCTGGGACTTGAAGTTCCAATTCAAAAACTTAGGGTTCTTTTCAATTTCTGCCCTATAAGAATTTGTGAATATTTTAGGGATATTAGGATCTCTATTCTCGCTTCTCCCTTTGTCTGATTCTCCCCCCTTGGGATTCGCCACACCCAACATCATCACCCCCAAGGACCGGACCAGGAGGAGTCTGCCATGCCCCAGCCACACTAAAGGAGTCTCCGATCAGGGATTTTGGGAGAATCAAAGCTTATTTTTCTCAGGGTTACGCTGGGGCTTGTTGCTGTCACCAAACAGACCCCTCTCTAGATGGGTGTATCTCTGCATCTTGAAATACTATGATCTGGCTGGAAAAGATGTGCCTGAGGGTCTCAGAGCTCATTTTACCAGTGGAGTGGCGGCCAGCTCTGCCCTGTAGACGGGAGTCCCTGTCCTGGACATCTGCCAGGCTGCAACGTGGGCATCTCTGCACAAGTGTGCTAAGCATTACGGCTTGGATTCCCTTTCGGAACATGACGCCTGCTTTGGTAGGGCTATCTTCCAGAGTTTTTTGGTCTAGGTGGTGTCCTTGCTCTCCTCCCTATTGTTGTACTGCTTTGGGGGTCTATCATAAATGAGGAATCCGTGGGAGGAAGGAATCCATTAGAAGAACAAATGGTTCTCGGTAATGTTCTTTCTGATGTTTACCTCATGGATTTACTCATTGCCCTCCCTAGCTGCCACTCATCGTGCTAGTACACTATCGGTTCTATGGTCCCATAGCTTCAGAGTGCTTGAGAAAAAGAGTGGAACTGAGGTGCCGGGGTGCAGCACCTCAATATATACTGGCCCCAAAGTAATTTCCGGTGCAGGGCACATAGATGGCACTTGGGGGAGCCGCGCTGTGCCCCTGGTGGTGAAACTTTCCTGAATAATGTAAGGGAACATTAGTAAGAGTTGGACACAGTATCGGGTTTTGGGTTTTAAACAATGCTTTTATTGACATAATAATGAGAGGTTGGGGAAATCCTACCTGTCCCTAGGACTATGATGGGTTTCCCTATCTCAACAAAACTAATCAAAGTCTGTGTCAGGATGTTTAACAAATAAAACATCTTCGGTGCTGTGTCCAAAACCCTAAACGAACCCTTACACTCTAAACCAAATACAAGGTGAAAAGTGGGTTTTCTCTGAGCTATTGACAAAGAAATAATGGAAACCAGGAAAAAAGGGGTTTACCCTCCCCCTATGTTTCTGATGGTTCCTCACAATCGGTTTTCCAGGGAGATGAGTCTCTTCCTGAATACTCCTTCTTTTTTTTTTTTTTTAACTCTTCTTTTTTTAAACTTTTTTAATTTAATGTTTTATTTGTATTCACTCAGCTGTCCCGCAACTTTAAGGGTTAATGATTTCACCCTTGTACCCCTTTTGTCTTTATTTGTTGGACAGCTTTGTTGTCTCTCAAAATAGAGGGATTCCTTTCTTCTCACTCTGGTTTCCTTTCAAAGTCTACAATTCTTAGAGATATTTACTTTCTCTCTCCTTCTTGATCTTGTTCCTCTTAAAAGGGGGTATGTCCTCTGCTTTTGTCACACTTTCACAACCTTTGGTTTATTCATTTATCTTCTTACCCCTGGTTTACTCTCCTGACAGGGTTTCACTGTCTTGTTACTTCTCTTGGTTCCTTCATTAACAGGGGTATTGCTCTTTCGTATTCGCATCAACTCTTATGCTTTCAAAAAAGGGGTTTTGACCCCTGAGTTTCCTTAGTCGTTTTCCTCACATTGGTTGTACTCTCCTGCCAGGGTTATTTATGACTTCTTTTTTGGAAAAGGGGTATGGGCCTTCCCTTTTATCATGGATTCTTCCACTCTTTCAAGGTGAGGGTTCTCTAACCGCTTGGTCTCTTGTCACTTCTTCTTTTATGCCTGGTTTACTCTCCTGCCAGGGTGTAACAACATTTGTATTTGGGTGCGAGTCCCCGACTCACAGCTTGCCTAGTTCACTATACTGCCAAGGCTTCTTCGCTTTTCTTTCACTATCTCTGGTATCCTAGAAATTCCGTCTTTTGTATCCAAGAAACCATACTTCTCAGTATTAGGTCACTGACCCTTCGTAGGTTTTGTATCAATTGGCTTGTCTTCACTTGTGGTTTCAACATGTTTGGCTCTGTACTAGTTATGCTGCCTTTACTTAGGCCTTTCCCAATGTTCGTCTCAACTCTCTTTCTATCAAATATGCTTTTCGCAGGGTTCATCTCTGTGCCAGAGATATTGCGTTCTCTTAGGTCTTTTCACAATGTTTGTTTCAATTATATTGCCTTCACATAGGCGTGTTACAAAGGTCTGGTCAGTATCCGTTGTATTGCTTTTGTCGTTTGGGCTCCTCCGCATTGAATGCGGTATGCAACATTCACCCTGAAGTGCCCCAGTAACCCATGTACTCAGTGGTGTTTCTCTGTGTCTTCAGCGTTAGTCTGGTTCCACGTCTCCTTCCCTTCTCGCAAGCTGACTTACAATGCCTTCCGTGAGCTGCTTCATTCCTGCCTGGTCTCCCTCTGTGTCCGGCACTTCCAACTGCCCTGGACACAGATGCAACTAACCTCTTCCAACTTCTGCACGCCATCTCGGTCAGCCTCTAAACTGTGTTCCGTACTCTGCTCGCCTTCGGTGGCTCAAACAGCATAAACCCGGTGGATGCAGTGGCAGGCTCTGTATCTGTGTCTCTCTCTCTCTCTCTCTCTCTCTCTCTCTCTCTCTCTCTCTCTCTCTCTCTCTCTCTCTCTCTCTCTCTCTCTCTCTCCCCCTCTCTCTCTAATTCTGCCGCTATCAGCTGTGGTGCTATTGAATATCCCAACATCACTCGATCTCTTCTAACAACTAGAACAGAGAGTGTGCTATCCTGGCTCTAGTGATCTTCGTTACTCTGGCCATATTCCTCATCTCAGTGCTGTCAAGCAAAGGGAAATGCAAATAAGGTTGGTGTTTGGCCATAATTGGAGGTTCTACATTTTCAATACAATATGCCATCCAAGAATGTTGAAAAGACAAATGGATGTCACTAAGAAATAGAGGCAAGGGTTATACTATCCCAATGGTTTTATTCCGTCTCCCTGGAGTTTGCCCTCCCTTACGTGGTCCTCCCGCAGATAGCCACCCGCTGGGTCAGGTTCAGGGAGCTCTGCCTTTCCCTAGCCACGCAAGAGAAGCTTCCCTCCAGAGAATCAGTGACGATGTTGCTAGACTCGTCACAGATATCGTAGATGAGGAATCCATGGGAGGAGCATCCATCAAAAAGAACATTACTGAGAGGTAAGTTATTTGTTCATTTAGGGTATGCAGGTATTAAACTTACTATTTATTACCATAGAAAAGGGTGTCCGAATCAAGGCTAGGGTATAATTGTTTATACATACATTTTTGAAATAAAAAATGTATTTGAGCTAGTACTTCCTTTTGCGCAACATTTCAGTATAGATTAATGAACATGACTTGCTTATAAGCATATAATGCTTAGTCATGGAGAAGGCAAAGACAACCATGATGTCCTAAATGTTTCTGAGTCCCCTTAAGTCAGTATCTTCAGGTAACCCCTCAGGAAATAGTATTTATTCATATAATCTTGTTGTTTTACCTTGTTTACTGAAATTAGACTACTTGGCCAGTGAGTGTCTTACTTAAGAATTAGCACCCCCGGTGTGTGGCTCTGCCAGGTATTGAGTGCCCCAATACTTAACTTAATGTCTAAAAGAAAGCAAAGGCTTTTAAGGAGCACTCAGTTCACCTAGCGCCCTTTATTCCCACCTACCAGAGGTACCAAGTCTTTTAGCAACTGGCGAGTAGCAAAGCACATTCCCAAAAAGGAAGGTCTGGGAAACAATTGCAGGGCGCCCCTTCAGCAATGGCCAGGAACTGTATTCTTGCAGAGGGAATACAAGACAAGCAGGATGGGGCAGTAATGGTGAGGACAGGATATTGAGGGATACCAGGAGTATGTCTGGCGTCGATACACGCTGGTTGGAAAAGTTAGGGGCAGGATCGAATAGGAGAGGCAGAGGCGGAATGGGGCATATGAGGAAACTGCCTGGCCTCAGAGAGGAAGACATTCTGGAAATAAAGCAGCTAAATTGTCGCACAATATAACCGATCGCACGGAAAGGAAACCTCTCTAGCCAGCCCTTAGGCCTCAAAGGAAAGTGATTGATTTTACAGGCATTTTATCTGCCAAATCTGCATATATTCTTCAAGGTTAAAAACCTTTTAATGTTAGGGTAGTCTTGGGTAAAATGAAATGAGCATCAAGCCCAGTGTTTGCTATATGCTTAGTGTTTAACTCATGCAAGCCTTTTATCGCTGACCTATTTGCCAAATATAAACATCTGTTGTCATTCTTTTGTTCAGAAATGCTCTTTGATTTTATACAAAGCAGTCTGAAACCCTCGGTATTGCTTTTTACATCATTCCCCTTTCTCATAGGGGTATTTTGAAAGAGTGAAATAGGAGTGTGCCAGACTTTTCTTCTTGTAATTAAAACCTTCTATCAGAACATACTGTATATGATCATTCTAGGTATTGATGATAATCTTTGCTGAGTAAGGTAAGTATAACTCGCTTTTTATGACTGCAATGTAGTAGAAATGATCATTAGAAGTAAACATTGCAACATGTTTAAAAACAAACCATTTTTCATTTAGATACATATATTGACATTTAAAATAGCTAATTTAGCAAATATATGTCTCCGGCCTCTCATGATTTCAGTGTTTTTTGCTTTAGCAGGCAGCTGTGAGCAACAGTTGGAGTGGCACTAGCAAACGAGCACCCGACTACACAACTCTTACCCACATTGGTGGTCTCGGAGAATTAATGAATGAATGAGTGAGTGAGAGAGCGAGTGAGATAGATTGGCATATGAAGAAATGCACATTGGCTCCTTAAAACGCTGTCCATCCTCCACAGATGCTTTACAAACACTGCCCCCCAACCTCACACCGAAAAGCATGAAAGCCCAGTCACCCGGACCAACCAGATCTGCCTACGCTCACCGCCTCATCATGCCTGAATTTAAACCGGCTAAAGCTGGTGGATCAAGCTTCCCGGTCATTGCAGCCAAACATTGGAAGACTCTTCCACCTGCCTAGAGAGTCACATAATCTTAGTGGACTTTCCGCAAGCTCCTGAAAACCTGCCTCTTCACTTACGGCACTACCTGATCTGTCTCCCTTCCTAGCCCTCTCTGGCAACTTAAAAATCTTGATCATGTAACTTGTAATGTCACAGCATATTATGTAGGTTATATTGTAACAGCGCCTTGATGCCGATGGGTTTAGTGCGCTTTATAATGCAAAAATAAATAAAAAATGCCTAGTACACTTAGTGTACTGGTATGATCCACTTTTGCCAAATGGCAATTTCTCTGGAGTTTCCCTTAGACACATTTTTTTGCTGCTTTTTTAAACCACAAACGTATAGATGGTAATTTTGGGTAAGGTATATAGAAAAGGGGGGGGTTCGGAGTTGAAAGGAGGGGGTGCAGTGTTCTCCCCCGCTTTTGTTGGTAAAACAGCAGTAAAATCGACCATGAAAAAATGAACATTTGGCAAACTAAATGCGAAGAATGCTCATAAATCCAGCATATTTGATTCAGACTAGACCTCTAGCGCGACGTAAAGCCTGCAATGTCACAAAGGGAATGTGAGATTTTATACTAAAGCGTTAGTCAAGTAAAAATGTTTTTCTTCACATTGATATACATGGAAGTTTACAAACACAAAGCAGGGAATAATGCATGGGTAAATATATACAAACAGAAAGGCATTCAAATAATTTGCTACACAAATTTGGCTTGGTCAAATCATTTTATATAGTGCTGTAGTTATGCAAGCAGAATCCATTCTAGGCAAAAGACAATTTGAGAGTTTGGCTGGTAAATCAATAATTGATTTTCTTATTAAGGCATAGTTTCCGAATGGCAGCAGGACATTAGAGTGTCAGCTGCAGAAGCCCTCCATGTAAATTGTCGGCACACTGTAATTGCCGTCCCTTGCTACTGCAGAATTAGAGGAAATGCATGAGGTGTGTTGAAAAGCAAGAAACATATATATAGATTAATAATCATTATGAACATTTCTGGTAAATTCATATTAAAAATGTAATTTTGCGTTCAAATGTTGTGCCAAAGGACTAACAGTTGTTTGAATCCTATTTTGTTTAAATACTATCAAAAGCCTGCTTACTCATATCACATTAGTTCAATAACCTCAATAAAATAGAAAACAGAGAATGTCTTCCAAAATATATACATAATACAAATGAAAACATTACCAAGAGAATATTCTTGCAGCACCTGCTTTTCACAAATATTATTGCCAGTAACTAGAGCATTATGCAGTAGATCAAATAAATATTGTCATTGGAAATCAGTCTATTTGTGATGGGCAGAGATGATAATGGCACATCAATGAGAACATCGTGTCTGAGGGCCCATTGGTTTTTGGCAATGCAAGGTCATTGCGAAATGTAAGTTACTCTTGACATCCTTTCTCTCACGCCTTCCTCCCCTAAGCAACACAAAGTGCACATTTCTGTGAACCTTTTCCGAATGAAATCGCAGTTTCTACTACTAAGGCTTTGCATCTGTGATAAAGATTGTGTACTCCTTCATCGCTGCAATACAGGGCTGCGAGCCCCCCTTCTCGCAACCACCCCTCCTTGTGCTATATATAATACATTAGACAAAGTATACCTTTTTCAAATCATTATCCTTCTCTTTGCGGAACACTCAAATGTATCAGCCGGTGCAAATATTCTGCATAGTTTAATTGTTTTGATTTAAAGGCAGTTTCCTCCATAATATAGTGGATGTTTTGTGTAGCTGTTACTTGGTTGTGACATGCATATTTAATTCTTTAAACAAATCATGTGTGAATCAATAGCAGCGCTCCCTGAATTAATGCATTCCCCAGAACAGTTGAACAAAAATAAACGCATTTAATTCTCTTTTACCAAATGAATGTGACCTTGCTCTTACGATAGTGCCTGTTGTTATAATCTTTTACTTAAAGTAGGATCCAGTTTGGAGAAAATCTGGTACCATTGTGTTCTTTTTTTGTTTAGCTATAAGAACATTGCAAAGTAAAAAAAAATATGCATTTTGTTCTCAAAATGTAATCTTGGCTTCTTTTATAGGAGGTGTGATAAATATTTTTTTGGCTTTTCATCAGCTGATCAACAACATAGAGCAATATAGCCTTTAGATAATGGGGAGAGTGGCAGTGAGTGGTCTGCCGTGGTCACTGTGAGAGTAAGTCTTTTGACTACTTCCTTTTGCTGGAGGTGGAGTTTGTTTGCTGCTCAGCCTGCTGCACCTACATAACATGACTAATTGCGATGAGCAGAGAGTGGCATTGAGTGGTCTGCTATGGTCCGCAGAGATATGCATAAGCCAAGCTGACTGATAGTATAATTCTGTTGGAGTGGATAAGATTTACAGCAGCTGCAGAAGTTTGATTGTAGTAGTCATTTATATAGTCCCTTTTCCCATTTGTATGGGCTCAAGGCGCTTTGTGATAGGAACGACCTCAGGAACAGTTATGGGAAAGTTCTCAGAAGAGGCGTATAGTCCGTGTGTGCATTTGGCCTAAATTAGGATTTAGGAGGGCTGGCTAGGCTCCAGTAAGCAACCCAAGAGGTCAGGCATGTGGAGGGTGCTGAGGGAGGTCACAACCACGCTGTAGTGTTGGACACCCGATATGTACCCAACTAGACCGAAATATGTCGTAGGTTGTCGCTGTATTCTAATGGCAGAGGTGTTGAGAAGTCTGGTGTTTCAGTGTGAAATGGTTATGTGACCAGCTAGACCAAATTTATCATAGTCGTAGCTGCATTCTAGTGTGTGGATGGATAGTCGTGCCTGTGGCAGATGTCCACCAAAGTGGTGCATTTATAGACACCTTAAGCTCAGATGGAGTTTATCTTTGATGTCGCTGTGTCATCCGATCATCTGTGGGGACGAAAAAGCTAGATACCTTTGACAGGCTACACTCAAGTCTACCAAGTACAATCGACTGGTTGTCCTAGAATCACCTCTTGGCTGGACAGACAGGCTACCATAGAAACTAGAACGATGGGAACTTTCTCAGCGCAATAGACCAGTTACCTGTAGTACGTTTCTTCTAGGTTCTATAAACGCTAACCAAAGGAGTTCACTAAGTGCGATATCAAGGATACCTGCATATAATCACTGTGCGTTACAATGGGTAACCTAAGCTTTTATTAGTGCAATGGAGGGTTTCCAACATATATCTTCAAGTGTGATGGGCGGGCTAAACATTATAAGGCATATATGCTTTAATTGAAGCACATGTGTTGACCTGCATGTGCTTTCTTATGGTTGCTATATAGGCTACCTGCATACCTAGGTACTGTCTGATGGGAAAGATTTCATGCATGTGTAATTTTACCTCCATTTATGGACCCCCCCCCGACCTTTTGCTTGGCTAACCTATCCTGAACTTTTACCAGTGGAGCCCAGCCTTCAGCTGTGCTCCCCTGGGCTTTTGCTCACTTATGGGGAAACTTCAGACTGTCAGTACTGGGAAACTGTTTCCCTTAGTCTTTGACTATGTTGCCATTTCGTGGTAACTTTTTTGCAGTGCACAATGTTCCAGTACCGTGCAATGGGGTCCTTTTTTGTTTTATGGCCCTCGACACCCTCATAGGATTTTTTGGTGACTTTACGAGTGTGCCTGGGATGAACTGGTGGCAGCAGTTACTTTTTATAAGCGTTTTACTTCTTTTTACGGAATCATTGCGTTTACTGTGTTTGATTCAAGACTGTGGCCAGGTCCAAAAATGACAGAGCCACAAAGTCTTTTGTTCTGTCCTATGGCCATTTGTCCCTTGCCTTCACCCAGGTCGAGTAACCCGGGTTTTCCTTATTTGGGCATGCAGCTTCCTGTGAAAACTGATCACTTTCGTGGGCTTCTGCCAGTCACGTGTGTGTGCCCAGGAAGCGGGTTGGGACTGCCTGGTCCCAATCCACACTGGTGCCAGGATGTCTGGAGTGGAGTGCCTGATTGACTGAGACCACCGTGGACCGTGATTGGACCACGACTGGGATGCCTGCATGAGAGCAGATCTTCGATTGGAAGACCTCGATTGTGACGCAAAGCTAATCTTGGATAAGAGAAGGCGCTTTGCATCCATTCCAGGTCAATCACCTGAGTTGTCAACTAACTACAGAAGGAGCCAAACCACCTGCATGAAGAAACGGACTTGTGAAACCGCCGGAGACGCTTTGGAAGGTTTTGGCACCCTTTGCCCTCTGCTGTCCCGTCAGACCCTTGCTTTCTTCTTCAGGCCTACCAAGGCACTTTGCCCCTTTGGAGTAGTGGGACCAACTACTCTCAGCGCTCCCTGCTTACCCACTGAACGAGCCCCTTCGCAAGTGTTCCTGGGCCATCCAGTGAACTATCGAGTTCTACCTCAGGGTGTCCTGCAGAACCGCCGTCATTGCGACTGGAAACCCAAGGTTTGGGACATGGCTTGCCAGTAGTCCTGTGCATTCGCCCACCAAATTTTACAGGCCTAGCTCCTCTGGGTCCCGAATTAGGAGAGTGTAATGCTGCCTGCATCTGTGATTCCCGCATCACTACCCGTTGGTGACGGTTGCTTTAGGTGCCTTGCTGTTCTGCTCTCCTGTGTCCTGCAGCCTGCTGCACCAGAATTATCTTCATACCTCCTTTGGAAGCTGAGAAAAGGCAACTGTCCCGTCACGGACGACAATTCTATGCCGCAGAAACTGAGTGCCGGAGCACCGTCGAATTGCAGGACTCGAACCTACTAGTGACCTTGACTAAACTGGCAAAGTTTGGTCCAGACTGTGCCGAGGGTCGCTAAGTACTTGCAACACTTAGTGGTAGCCCTGTGGCACAACCGATCACTATTACCACAAATATCCCTTAAAAGGTATTCAGTTTTGGCTGGGATAGCCTGCGCTGCCTAGCTATTCTCACCTTTTGAAAACTGCTTTGCCGCCAACGGCAGACCCTACCCAAATAGTGGAAACCAATTCTTCATCGCCTCAGGCCCCTTCCTGACCTGCTAAAGCCCTCCCAAGAAGACCCACTTTTTGTGCTACTTGCGTGATCATGCGTTTTTACGCACAACTTTACTGTTGAGCACAAGGCTCGCCTCTTCTTAGTGCTGGTTTTGAAAGTTAGGGAATGGCTCAGAAGAATTGCCTAATGCTCCCAGTGTGTTAACTCTCAACCCTCTCTTCACAGGCTGTGGATGTGTTTTACTGCTGTGTCACATTAGGAAACAATGTATATATATTATTTAGTACAAGGATTGTGTGTGGTATCTGTTTGATAAAGCTAAAGTTTACTTGTGTGTATTGATCCGGTCAACAATAAATGCATAGGATAATTTGTTTCTTCGTTACTGTGAGTGCTCTTTGTGGGCTTCCAATGACTCTCACCCCTCCTGAGACTTAGTCTTGACCGCCTATCAAGCTACCTAGATTGGTCTGGCTTGTCCAGAAGATTCCCCTGCTTCACTAAACCGAGGGTGGCCTCCTAAAACTCTGCCCACCAGGTCAGAGTTTAGAAATCCATCTTAACACTATCCTATGTCTGTCCTTACAGATATTGGAAGCGTATAAATGGGCTAACAGTAAGAAACTGTCAGTTCTGAAACCAAGGCTCTGGATCAGTGACAAGCTATCCTGACTGATCTTTAAGCACAGAAGGGTTAATCCTAATACATCTTCTTGGTGCAATGACAGTCTGTCCTCAACGGAGTTAAGGCATTTTGGGCTGGTTCTCCCTATGATCTTCAGAGTGCTGGGGATATCATCATAAAATATCTGCGTAAATGGAAAAGGCTAGTGAGGGGGTGCTCCACCATGGGGTGCATCACATTTCCTATCCCCCAAAGTACATCCATGTGCACCACATTTCTTACCCCCAAAATTCACCTAGCATAAACTATTACACTTATTCTGTTTCAGGAATAATACAGTTACCCAACCACCAGTAGCAAGTAAGTACTTTTGCAACATATGTAGCATTCTATTTCAGGAATATACAGTTACAGCACAGCACAATGTATGTACTTTATAACACTCGTAAGAGTTCCTCCACAGAGGCCTTATGCTTTAGCAGTCCTTCCCTAATCTATGGCATGAGTGTTCTCAGAGGTAGAATGGGGCAGTGCTGGTACACAGGCCAGCAGTAGGCAGAACAAGAACAGGCCCAACTGTAGGAAATCGGAGTTCAAGAGGATGTATGGTGTAACATGTAAGTACAGTACTTCAGAGTTGGTAAAAGGGTTCAGGGACTTTGTAGAATGCTCCCTGAATGGGTTCCAGCGTTGTGCCTGGGCGAACGTAATGGGCGAACACCCCAATGTGCGAATCGCCTCCCTAGCCACACAGGAGCGACAACGACTTTATGTAAGTATTACCTCAATCTGCACAGTACACCTCAGCAGTGAAGATGATGTTGCAGATGTTCCCCCTCACGATGCAGCAGCTACAGGCCACAGTCTTTGCATTCTTGGTCTTCAGACGAAAGAAAGGACACTGGATGGGAAATTGCAGGAGCAGTCGAGAGGAAAGGCTTGCAGCAAATATATCTTTGGTGCTACTCATGGCTCTGTGGTGTTTGGCCCTTTTCAAGACACCAGATGAAGAATGGTTGTTGTCTGAATGACTCTCCTCGCTATATCGGTCCAGCACTCTGGCGAGGGGACTTCAAGGAGCGGAATCTTGCTTCTGTAGGTCCAACTGGAGTCCATCAAAGTTTCAGAGGGAATAGTTCTTCTGAAGACGATGCACAGCGCTCAGCCTTGAAGGTCATAGTCTATTGGTGGTTTGCAGCCCAGGAAAGTCACAGCTCAACGTGGCATGGCCTGAAATGCAGGTCTTCCTAAGACCGATTTGGTCCCACCAGTCCAAGGGTCAGAGCCATCCTATATTCGAGGCTCCTCCCTCACGTGGAAGAAGGGGTCAGCACAGCAGCGGCTACTCCGTAGGCATCTCTGGTCGCTGGAAGTAGCTACAAGTGTCTTCTCTTCCTCATCGATGCAGCTCTACTGGGGTCGACTTGTCCTCAGCCTCAAGATCCAAGATGTTGATCCAGGAACCCAGCCAGTCAGCACTCATGATACATTCAAACTTTGGGGGGTGGCTGTCCCTTCAGGAAAGCCAGCCTCCCAGCCGGAACTGGTTCCAGGCAGGCATTCTAGAAGACAAAGTACTGCAGAGTTTCAGGCTCCTCCCTAGTTTCCTGTCTTCACAGACACTCTGGATCCTCGGCGGGATTCACAAACGATTTCCGCCGAAGACAAAAGTCAAACCAGGATCTCCCCCACCGAGCATGGCAGAAGGAGCAAGAAAAAACATGCACACAAGAAATGGTGAAAAAGAATACAGCCACCATTTTGGGTCAATGGTGACCCTTCATTAGCCTAGGTCTCTTTTGTCTCACTGACCCTTCTGTGTATTACCGTGGCTGTGAACACAGCTTGCGAGTAAAAATAACACAAACGTTGGTTAAACACATCCACTGCCACGAGCCATTCAGGTACGCTTGTCACAGGAGCAGCCAAAATGGGGACACTCAGTAACCCCTCAGCACTCCACACAAGGTGAGGTGCGCTGATCCCACACTACAAAATTCACAAAGGACAACAAATATCCCTCTAACATTGAGAACATGTGTTCTAGAAGGTAAAGGACTGTCACAGAAATGTTAGATTATCAGTGAGAAAAGGGATACTATGTAACCCCTTAGCACTCCACATGAGATGGGGGTTCTGGTCTTACAATGGGAAGTGTAAAACTAATATAAATGATCCCCCTTCCCTTGGGAATATTAGTTCACACAAGGAAAATAAAAGAAAACAGAAAGGGAAGCCCAAGGGGCTCCCCAGCCACCCGCACCGAAAATGCTGTGTGCCGCAACAGTAAAATGTAGATGCCCAAAAAGTTATAGGTAACTATAATTCTAAAAATAAAGTATGGAGAGAAACAAAAATTACTTTCAGACAGAGCAAAAAAAAGGGTGAGCGGGGAAAATACTTCCCACTCACCCAAGAACACAGAAAAAAGTGGCCTCACAGGCGAAGGTGTTCTGACACAAAATGACAAATCCAACCTAACAAGCAGACCTGCTTCTTCCAATTTGCAGAAGAGGCAGATCCTGCAGTACCACTATAAAAAGAGGCTGGCCTCTAGAGAGGGCCAGAGCAAAGGGCCAGATGACCAACCACACTAGTTCACCTATAGGACTGCCACTCAGCCTAGACCCCCCCCCCCCTCTGCCCCTCCCAGGAAGTGAGAAGGAGTGCACTAGGATCTTCACTGTTTTTAAATAAGTTAGAGCCAATATGGAGGCTGGCATATAGACTCACAAAGTGCCCCAATTGTCAGAACAGCCGTTTTCATAATGTTCTGCTATACGTTGTGACCTTAGAGAATAGGCATGCGATTTATTTTAAGTGTATATTTTTCAGTATACAATTGTTTCGTTTTGGTAAATTTTGTTTTAGTAACTGCAGTTCACCACCAGCTTTCTTGAGTTAAGCCTAAAATGCTCTGCCATAGCAACCACTATAGTCTGGTCTTGCACAGAGGGTTGTGCCCAAATCGCCCAACAAGTCTCAAACTCAAATCCTGTGGTTGCATTAATGTAGACATTTTGACAGCCATACTATCAGTGGGGATTGCCACATTCACACTTTGAGCGCTCGCCCCTAGCCCCCAGTCAACTGTCGGGGTGTGGATTTAACCATTATTCCAGTCATCTTGTCCTACTGGACTGTAGAGCCACTGCAAAACTTGGGGTGACAGAGCACATTACAAATATAGCCACATTCCTATCAGCCCAGAAACCAGGCCTGGATGTAGGACTCTGAACTGGATTTTGTACAGATAGTCTATAAATGCTCATCCCCTGAAAATAGACAACCTGTATTTGAAACTAATGAAAAGGCTGTGATAAACCAGTGTAGCCTTGGAGCTAGATAGTCCGGGTTAATCGCATAGGGGAATCAGGGCTTGTGGTGTAACCCTCCTGGAGTTAAGGGAGTTGGGGTTGCTGAAAGAGCATATTCGTTTTAGTGTCACTGAGGAGTTTTGGGATTAGAACTAGTCAAGAGAAAAATATTACAGAGACATAAACTCGGCTATCATTCTCAAACTGGACAACCCACTTGTGGATTAAATAAAACATTTTGAGGATACCCTTGTGTGATGCTAGAAATGCCCTTTGGAGGGAAGGGCCTCCCAGTCCTTGTCCTACTACTTCTCTGTGTATGTTTTTTGTATGTTTTCTGCCATAAGGGTCAAGCCTGGACCCCTACCAGAGCAGCTCTTCATTTTACCTTTTGGTGGATAACAAATTATTATTATTATAACACCCCTGGGATACCCTTATGGCACCCATGGGTTGTGTGTGTTTTAGGCACCTGTGTGTTGCCCACAGAGCAGGGTATGGGCTGGTGGCAGTTGCATGCTGATCTGTCAGTG